>NC_084463.1:48879963-50325936 GCF_027409185.1 Cynocephalus volans
CAAACTGTAGGGTAACACTGAATGTACTGAATTTAAAATTATCTTTCTACATTTCTAAGCACAAATTTCTTCTCAGCTGAAAACTGCTCTACTTCCTACTAACTAGAAGTAGGGATGATGCTATGAAATCTAAGCTTAAATATTATGTATGCACACTGTGCGTGCATGTGTGCGCATGCACACATGCATGCAGAAACCTGGACTGCCACAATGGAGCCTATTGTCCAGGCCCAGGACTTGAAGCACTGGGGACCTCTCTCCACTCCACCTCCCAGCCTGAACCACCTTGGCATTTGAGTATTCCAGCCCTACCCTGACTTCCTTCTGGCAGACCTCTATACCAGAAGTGGGAAATGTGGAGGAACACACTGCATCTGGCCAATAGGAAACACCCTCTGCCGATTGCAAAGATGTTCTGGCCAATGATAGAGGCCTGTGTATACATGCTGCTCTCCACTAACTTCCAGCCTTTTAATATAAAATGTTTGGTACATTGAGGCCTCTAGATGTAAAGAGGTTACCAATGTATGATAAAGTAAAGTTAAAAATGTCACCTCTTGTAAATGTCCATTTTTTTATTGTTTTGAACCCTAAGGCTATATTAAATAAAGTGATAAAGGTGGACATTATTGATTTGTTCTCAGGCTTTAAGGTAAAGCATCTAGTCTTTCACCATTAAGCATATTAGCAGTACTTTTATATAGGCACCCTTTTACAGGTCTAGAAAGTTCCGTCCTATTCCTAATGTGCTAGGAATTTTATTATAAATGGATGTTGGATATGTGAAATATTTTTGTGTCAATTGAAGTAATGTTTTTGTTGTTCTTTAGTCTATTATACTGTGTACTGTATTAATTGACTTTTGAATGTTAAGTCAACATTGCGTTTGTGAAATACTTTAATTTGGTCATGCTGTTGGACATTTTTATATATTCCAGGACACAGTTTGGTAAAGTTTTTAAAGGACATCTGTGTCTGCATTCATTAGGGATGTTCGTTCATATCATTCCTTACATGTGATGCTTTTGTCTGGCTCTGATATCAACATAGATCTCATGGAATGAACCGAGGAGGGTCCTCTCATTTTTTTTTTTTTTTTTGTGAAAAAAGGGGTTGTGAATAATTAATATTCATTCTTCTTCATATTTAGTAGAATTGATCATGCAAGACATCTAATTCTATCTTTTTCTTTGTAGAAATATTTTAAAAATTATTTCAATTTCTTTACTTGTTGTAGGCCTAACTATATGTATTCCTTAAGTTTACTTCAATAATTTGTGCCTATCAAGTAGTTATGTCTCATGTGTCGTATTCCATGTTTCTAAATTTTTTATACTATTGTCATAGAAGGTTCAGGAAATGCAACATAAAAGAATGAAGCTTTGGTGTGAATAATGAATGACCAAAAGTTTCTTCTGATATAGGATGGAGAATATAACTATAATTACTGTACTTAATATTCATATTTATTGTGTGAGTCAAACAGTTATTAAATCTGAAGGAAAACAGTGAAGCATTCCATTCAACTTCGGATTTCATCAAGATAGCACATTAGCCTACCTCTGTCTTTAAATCAGTATTTACACACATCAGAGAAGCAAATTTTAATAAAAACAGATACAAAATAATTTGGAAAATGAAAAATAAATTAAACAAATTAAATTTGACAAATCATAGTATTTACTTAGCCCTCCCAATGTTAGAGCTAAGAGTTTAAAATGTATAACAAAAAGATTCATGGAAAATGACAAAACTGACACATTTATAATCATATTAAGGGACATTACTACCATTACAGAAATAAAAAGTTTTGGTATACAACTAAATTAACATTAAAAATGACAAATAATTTTATTACAAAGTTTGACTAATTAGGCATAGAGAAAAATTGACAGCATTTTTTACTAGTAAGCAAAGGTTACATATTATATTCCAATATTAGAAGAAAAAATTTAAATAGCCAAGTTTTAGGTCTAAAATATTATTAATTTTATGAAAGCAGAAATCTAACAGGTTACATTTTTAGGCAGTATAAAATAAAAACAGATACTTTAAATTAAGTTGGAACCAATAAGTAATATCGAGCCACACGCAAATTTTATTTGACTAATATTATTAATTTATAAATCAAATGAAAAATCCAAACACATTCTTTTTAGAGTTGGGGACATGATAATAAGGAAGGATGTTGATTGAAGCCAGAAGCCCTGAATTCAGGTAAATAGTTGGATGAATATGAGCTGAACATAACAGAAAAACAGTAAAATTGGCTGTATCCACGTTGGTACTGTTATAAATTTGTGTAAAACCTAAAATTAACTTTTCGTTATTGAAAAATAAATTACCTCTCACAAATTGTTATCACCACATGGTATATTTGGGAGAGGGGATGTTCCAAATTAAGGAACTTGGGATGTCTCATCAGATGCTGTTGGGTGCTGCACAATATCTACATGAAATATTTTACTCATGTGTACCCTGTGGATGTTTGTGCTTTTAGGGAAAATGTTATGTATTCCCAAAATTTTTCATGTATACAATTAAAAGTCCTCAAGAAGCTTCAAGAATTCTTAAAATGCTAAACAGAGTTAAAGGAAATTATGAGAACGTCACAGGAGCAGAAGTAAATCCAGAGAACAATCTAGAATAATCACACTAAGAAGACCTTCCTTCAGATACTGACTGATCACAAAGATGTCAAATCCATGTGGATTTCTAACTTGTCCCCAGGAAAATTGAATAAACAAAAAAATAATGTGATTGCAGCCATCCTAAATGTGACATTTCAAAAAATTGTGAACCAGATTAAAAACTATAATGAACCCAAGAAAATAAGGACAAAGTATTGGAAAAAAATATACACAAAAGCTATGCATATTAGGATTATGTTTTGAAATTTTAAGCAAATACAATTTTAAAAAAAGAAAATCAATGTTAATTTTTGTGAAAATTGGAAACTATAAAATTTAAAAGAATATTTGAAAAAAAGCAAAATAGAAAATACACAGTATACAAACATATCCAGTTAATAAACAATGTACAGGTTAGCTATTAAATTAAACTAGGATGATGAGAGGTTTAGTGAACTAGAATATTGAGCAGAATTAATATAGCTAAAACAGTAAAGTGACACTTCATAAAATACAAATATAATTATACATAGATGAAGACTAAAAGTAAAACGCACCTAATTGTTTGGATAGAATGAAAATAATAATAATAAAAATAATCAAAAACATGGTGATTTACAAATTTTTAAAAGATAACCAGACATAGATCTTTGAATTTTTAAGTGCAGCATTTCAAAGGAGAGTTTTAAAAACCTTAACAGAAATAATAGTCAAGATTTTTCACGGTAAAAGGAAAAAAATCTTATAAGAAGTGAGAGAGAGAAAATCTACAAAGTGAGATAAATTTAAACACTTTCACAAGGAAAAACACTGTGATATTTGATACCAATAGAGGCTTCTTAAGATTATCCTTCAAAGGCTGGCTGGTTACTTCACTTGGTTAGAGTGTGATGCTGATAACACCAAGGTCCACGTTTTGATCTCTGTAATGGCCAGCCACCAAAAACAAACAAAAATGTTTTCTTGTATGAAAGTTTGAGAATCACAATGAAAGACTGAGAGCCACAATACAGGAATATCCACTTATGGCGGATACTGAACTAAAGGAATCACATACTCCTTGGCAGCATCAGCTTCAGAAAGTAATTAGATATAAAAAGAAGTAATTCACACATTTTAATTAAATAAAACAGCAAATTCTTTGCTGTGTAAACATTTAACTGAGAGTATAAGAATCTATTTTTCAGCAAATATTTTCTATCTCTAAGCTGTTAAAAATTGATACAACTTCTGTTGCATATTTTGCAGAACATTGATTATCCTCTTAAAAAAACTGAGCAGCACCAAAGTACCAACAGTGACAGATATTGATCACAAGCCTCTGGCACCCAGGAGGACAGGGCCACAGGCCAATAACAGGGTTGAGAAGAATGAAATGTGGAAGAAAGTCCACTAGTACATGACCACAAACAAACTCACTAGCAGCAGGATGGTCTGGGAGGCCCTTTTCTCTGGAAAGATTCTCAGGGAGAGGCTGGTACTACGGAAATGCTGGGATCACCTCTAATGCCTAGACTGTAAGACCAAGAGAATCACCATGTATGCACTTGAAGAATGATCCCTTCAAAGGAGACATTGCTGGATCCTGTCAGAGTAAAAACATGTATGTAATACAGTTCATGGGTGAAAGTGAGCAGTAGTTAGCACTGCTATGTGGATGAGGGCCAAGTGACAGGTGATCAGACCAGTGGCCTAGGCCTGTGATCCAGAAAGAGCGTGAAGATACAGACGAGAAGAATGAAGGTGCTGGCTATGAGTCCAATGCCAACTTGGAAAAGAAAGGCATTTTTAATAATATAAATTGAAATTGATCATTTTACTGGCAAAGAAGGAACATCTGAAAAAAAGAAATAGACCTCTTATCACTAATGTTATTTACCCCATAGTCAAAATTATCACCAACATCATTTGAACTTTACCCATTTATGCTGATTTACCTTCTTTTACATGAATTCTTAAAAGTACAGTCTGAATATTCTTTTATCTATCAAATACTCAATATACATTAATCACCAACACATCCACAATCACACATGTGCAGGGTGCACATTATCTATACTTCTGTAGCACCTGCGATTCACTGTTTAGAGAGCATTGCTTTACTATCTTTATTTAATTCTTGCCACCAGAGCAGTGAAAAATAAACCATGGTTGTCTGTGAAAATGAACTGAAGTAAATTTCATGCTAATTAGAAAAGAATCACCCAAAAACGATTTTTTAATAAAAGTTGGGTGTGGTTTACCTTACATCAAATCCTTTGACACTTCTCTCTTCTTCATCAACACTCTACATTTAAATACCCTTGTCTTTACATGATGAGCATCGTGATGATGGAGCCTAATCTTCTTATCATAAAGTCAGCTGATTATTAACCTTGATTCTATCTGCACCTAAATTTCCCTTTGCCACATTCCCTAATATATTCACAAGATCAGGGGATTAGGGTGTGACATCTTTATGCCAACTGTATCTCCTCAAAATAATCCCAGCTCTCTCCCAGTTTACTTTCTATACCATAGACCTCCCATGTACAGCATTCAGCTAATGAAGGAAATTGCTTAAGCCCTGCTCTCAATTTCAAGAGGGCAGTACTTTTATCTACTTTGTAACATTCATGAGATTGCATCAAAATATTTATATGGTGATTCTTTTCTTCAGACTTCAGTTATGAGGATAACCTCCTATGCCTTTAAAAATACTTAGGTCTCCAATAGTAAAGACAATTCCACTCCTTCCTTCCTTCCTCCCTCCCTTCCTTCCTTCCTTCCTCCCTCCCTCCCTCCCTCCCTCCCCCTTCCTTCCTTCCTCTGTCCCTCCCTTCCTTTATTTTAGATATTCATAAGATACAAACCCAATTGTCACCTCTTTTGCCCATAATGTGAGAGCCAGATTCATACTGGGGGCATACCCATTACCAGAAATTACTTTTGTATCCTGTGTCCCTACCCAGTTATCCCCCAACCTTCCTCCCCTTCCCCCCGCCACTCCACTTTGTAGACCTAGGAATGATCCCTCCCTGTGTAAGACCAATGCAGACAATTCCACTCTTGTCTTAACCAAGAGATATCTGTATCAGAACCCTTTGTAAATGTTCACAGAATGATCCTGAAATCACTTTATCATGATATTTCCCTGAATTCAGGCATTATTATTTTATCAGATTAAACCAATCTATGGCTTAGAACAATTCAACTGTAAGACACACACAAAAAATCCACACATTCACTATATTTCTTTTTAGATGGAAGACTGTTCAATTAGATTTTAAGATTATACAGGCTCATAAATATAAATATGGAAAGCAATGCAGATAGCAGAAAGTGCTCTTGGGTCATCCTCAGAAAATTATAGCTGAAGCAGAACATTGTTCCACACTTATGACTTATGTATCTATGTATATCATAGATATATAATAAGCATATACACATATATACATATATATATAACAGCATATGTTATCACATGCTAGATAAAGAATTTCAAGAAAGGCTTTTCAAGATGGCGGCGGCTGCGGCGGCTGGCGCGGAATAGTTTCTCCAAGAAAAGTCATAGTCAAATTGGCAAAACTCAGAGATAAAGAGAGAATCTTAAAAGCTGCAAGAGAGAAGCGTCAAATCACCTATAAGGGAGCCCCAATCAGGTTAACATCAGACTTTTCATCACAAACCCTAAAAGCTAGAAAGGAATGGGATGATATTTTCAAAATACTAAAAGACAAAGATTGCCAGCCAAGAATACTCTACCTTGCAAGGCTATCCTTCCGAAATGAGGGGCAAATAGTATATTTCCCAGACAAACAAAAACTGCGGGAGTTCACTACCACAAGACCACCCTTACAAGAAATCCTCAAGGGAGTACTGGGTTTGGTTCCTGAAAAATAACTACCACTGCCATAAAGACCCAAGAAAAATCTAAACCCGCTAGTATAATAAAAATGGCATTCATGAAGAGAAAACAAGAACACAAAAACACTATCTACAACCTAAGGAACCAACAAACACAGAAAACAAACAGTAAATCAGAAAGCAAGGAACAAAGACACCTAAGACAACCAAACAACCAATAAAATGCTAGGAATAAATCAACACCTTTCAATAACAACTCAATGTAAAAGGCTTAAATTCCCCAATTAAAAGACACAGACTGGCTGACTGGATCAAAAAGCAGGACCCAACTATATGCTGCCTACAAGAGACCCACCTCACCCATAAAGATTCACACAGACTAAGAGTGAAAGGATGGAAAAAGATTGACCATGCAAACAGAAAAGAAAAACGAGCTGGAGTGGCTATTCTTATATCTGACAAAATAGACTTTAAACTAAAAACCATAAAAAGAGACAATGAGGGACACTACTTAATGATAAAAGGACTGATCCATCAGGAAGACATAACAATCATAAATATGTATGCACCCAATGTTAGAGCAGCCAGATTTATAAAACAAATTCTATTAGACCTAAAGAAGGAAATAGCAGGGGACCTGAACACCCCACTGTCAATATTAATTAGACAGATCATCTAGGCAAAGAATCAGTAGAGAAACACAAGATCTAAACAAGACTCTAGACCAATTGGAATTGGCAGATATCTACAGAACATTCCACCCAACAAACTCAGAATATTCATTCTTCTCAGCAGCGCATGGATCATTCTCCAGGATAGATCACATATTAGGTCACAAATCAAGTCTCAATAAATTCAAAAAAATTGGAATTATCCCATGTATCTTCTCAGACCACAATGGATTAAAACTAGAAATTAATAACAAACGAAACTCTGGAAACTATACAAACACATGGAAATTAAACAGCATTCTACTTAATGACATATGGGTCCAAGAAGAAATCAAGCAGGAAATCAAAAAATTTATTGAAACTAATGAAAACAATAATACATCATACCAAAACCTGTGGAATACTGCAAAAGCAGTATTGAGGGGGAAATTTATTGCATTAAACGCTCACTTCAGAAGAATAGAAAGATGGCAAGTGAACAACCTAACACTTCACTTTAAAGAACTAGAAAAACAAGAACAATCCAAACCTAAAGTTAGCAGACGGAAAGAAATCATTAAGATCAGAGCAGAACTGAATGAAATTGAAAACCAAAAAACAATTCAAAAGATCAACAAATAAAAAGTTGGTTTTTTGAAAAGATAAATAAAATTGACAAACCATTAGCATGGTTAACAAAAAAAAAGAAGAGAGAAGACTCAAAAAACAAAAATTAGAAATGAAAAAGGCGATATTACAACTGATTCATCTGAAATACAAGGAATCATTCGAGACTACTATAAACAACTATACGCCGACAAATCTGGAGGAAATGGATAAATTTCTGGACACACACAAGCTCCCAAAACTGAACTGTGAAGACGTAGAAAATTTGAACAGACCAATAACAATAAAGGAGATTGAAGCTGTTATCAGAAGGCTCCCAAGAAAGAAAAGCCCAGGACCAGATGGATTCATAGCAGAATTTTACCAAACAGGAATTGACACCGATTCTTTACAAACTATTCCAAAAGACTGAAACGGACGCAAATCTCCCAAACTCATTCTATGAAGCAAACATCATCCTGATACCAAAACCAAGTAAAGATATAACCAAAAAAGAAAACTACAGGCCGATATCCTTGATGAATATAGATGCAAAAATCCTCACTAAATTACTAGCAAACAGAATACAGCAAAACATACGTAAAATTATTCATCACGATCAAGTGGGATTCATCCCAGGGATGCAAGGTTGGTTCAACATACGCAAATCAATAAATGTGATACACCATATTAATAAACTCAAACACAAGGACCATATGATCATATCTATAGATGCTGAAAAAGCATTTGATAAAGTTCAGCACTCATTCATGACAAAGACCCTCTATAAGTTAGGTATAGAGGGAAAGTATCTCAACATAATTAAAGCCATATATGCCAAACCCACAGCCAATATCATCCTGAATGGGGAAAAGCTGAAAGCTTTTCCTTTAAGAACAGGAACTAGACAAGGATGCCCACTCTCACCACTCCTATTCAACATAGCGTTGGAAGTACTAGCCAGAGCAATCAGAGAAGAGAAGGAAATAAAGGGCATCCAGATTGGAAAAGATGAAGTCAAACTGTCCCTGTTTGCAGATGACATGATCCTATATATCGAACAGCCTAAAACCTCTACAAAAAAACTGCTGGAATTGATAAATGATTTCAGCACAGTAGCAGGATACGAAATCAAAACACAAAAATCAGTAGCATTTCTTTTCTCCAATAGTGAACATGCAGAAAGAGAAATCAAGAAAGCCTGCCCATTTACAATAGCCACCAAAAAAATAAAATACTTAGGAATTGAGTTAACCAAGGAGGTGAAAAATCTCTATAATGAGAACTACAAACCACTGCTGAGAGAAATTAGAGAGGATATCCCATGCTCTTGGATTGGAAGAATCAACATAGTGAAAATGTCCATACTACCCAAAGTGATATACAAATTCAATGCAATCCCCATCAAAATTCCAAAGACATTTTTCTCAGAAATGGAAAAAACTATTCAGACATTTATATGGAACAATAAAAGACCACACACAGCCAAAGCAATGCTGAGCAAAAAAAATAAAGCTGGAGGCATAACACTACCTGACTTTAAGCTATACTACAAAGCTATAATAACCAAAACAGTATGGTACTGGCATAAAAACAGACACACTGAACAATGGAATAGAATAGAGAATCCAGAAATCAACCCACACACTTACTGCCAGCTGATCTTTGACAAAGGCACCAAGCCTATTCACTGGCGAAGGGACTGCCTCTTCAGCAAATGGTGCTGGGACAACTGGATATCCATATGCAGGAGAATGAAACTAGATCCATACCTCTCACCGTATACTAAAATCAACTCAAAATGGATTAAGGATTTAAATATGCACCCTGAAGCAATAAAACTTCTTAAAGAAAACATAGGAGAAACACTTCAGGAAATAGGACTGGGCACAGACTTCATGAATACGACCCCAAAAGCACGGGCAACCAAAGGAAAAATAAACAAATGGGATTATATCAAACTAAAAAGCTTCTGCACAGCAAAAGAAACAATTAAAAGAGTTAAAAGACAACCAACAGAGTGGGAGAAAATATTTGCAAAATATATATCTGACAAAGGATTAATATCCAGAATATATAAGGAACTCAAACAACTTTACAAGAAGAAAACGAGCAACCCGATTAAAAAATGGGCAAAAGAGCTAAGTAGGCATTTCTCTAAGGAAGATATACAAATGGCCAACAGACATATGAAAAAATGCTCAACATCACTCAGCATCCGGGAAATGCAAATCAAACCACATTGAGATACCATCTAACCCCAGTTAGGATGGCTAAAATCCAAAAGACTCTGAACGATAAATGCTGGCGAGGCTGCGGAGAAAAAGGAACTCTCATACATTGTTGGTGGGACTGCAAAATGGTGCAGCCTCTATGGAAAATGGTATGGAGGTTCCTCAAACAATTGCAGATAGATCTACCATACGACCCAGCTATCCCACTGTTGGGAATATACCCAGAGGAATGGAAATCATCAAGTCAAAGGTATACCTGTTTCCCAATGTTCATCGCAGCACTCTTTACAATAGCCAAGAGTTGGAACCAGCCCAAATGCCCATCATCGGATGAGTGGATACGGAAAATGTGGTACATCTACACAATGGAATACTACTCAGCTATAAAAACGAATGAAATACTGCCATTTACAACAACATGGATGGACCTTGAGAGAATTATATTAAGTGAAACAAGTCAGGCACAGGAAGAGAAATACCACATGTTCTCACTTATTGGTGGGAGCTAAAAATTAATATATAAAATCACACACGCACGCACACACACACACACACACACACACACACACACACACAAACTGGGGGGGGGGAGAAGATATAACAACCACAATTATTTGAAGTTGATATGACAAGCAAACAGAAAGGACATTGTTGGCGGGGGAGGGAGGGATGTTTTGGGGATGGGGAAACAATAATCAATCACAATGTATATCGACAAAATAAAATTAAAAAAACAAAAACAAACAAACAAAAAAACAACAGTCCTTTAACCAGGAAAACTACCTTTTAAAAATGAAGATTAGTGTAGAAAATTTTTAAAAAATGAAGCATAACAAAAAGAGAGAAAGTCAATGACACAAAAGTGGGGTCTTAAAATACAAAGAAAATTGGCAAACATTTAGCTAGATTGACCAAGATATAAAGAGAAACCTAGAATTGCTCGAACCAGGAAGATAGAGGGACATTAGTACAGACCTTACAGAAGGATTTAAAGAAAAAAATGCTATACACAATATTATAAGTAATTGTATGCTGAATAAATTATATAACTTAGATGAAATGGACAAATTTCTATAAGGAAGTGGCCAAAACTGATTCAGGGAGAAATTGAAAATGCAAATAAGCCTACAAATAAATGAGCATTTTGTACTACTAATCAAAGCACTACACACAAAGAGAAGCCCAGGCCTAAACAGCTTGACTACAGAATGTTCTTCCAAATATTCAGAGAAGATTTAACACCAATTTTTAAATAAACTTTTTCTATGAAATAGAATAGGAATACACTTCAACTTATTTTATACCAGTATATCAAAACAAGATAAAAATATCACAAAAAAATAAATCAATATCTCTTTTTCAAGTAAACACATAATACTGATCAAATACTAGCAAACTTAACCTAGAAACATAGAAAAATAAGTATTCAACATGACCATGTGGGGTTTGTTCCAAAGATGTAAGGTTGGTTTAATATCCCCAAATCAATTAATGTAATATATCATAGTAATACAGTAAAAAACAAAAATCACATGAGTACCTCAAAAGACTCCAAAGAGATCTGGCAAAATTCAACCTCCTATCATGATAAAAAAAATAAATAAATAACACCCACCCCAACACACTAGAAATAGAAGAAAAATTGCTGAACCTAATATTGAGCATCTATGAAAAACCTGCAAATAATATATGTAATGCTAAAAGGCTGGATGCATTTCCCCTAAGATCAGTAACAAATAAGAATGGCTGCAGGGCTCCATGGTGGGATGAGGCAATGTGTTGGAGTGAGGCTCCTGACCAAGCTCTGTCTCTACTTTCCAGCAAGGCTCCTGAAAGTCTCCATGCTTGGGCAGAATCAAGGAGCACAGCTCCACAGCAGAGTCTCCTGATGGGCTTCTTTGTTTCACCAGGGGTGCAAGGTCACTCATGGAGCCAAGGAGTTCCAAATTCATGTGGCCTGGCACTGAAGTCCCTGCCTCTATTCTTCCTTCCTAGCTTTCCTCAAGTGATCCACCCATGTCAGTTACTTTAGTATTACAGATGAATCCAGAAAGAAGTGAGCCTGTAGGGTAGTGTCCTGAAAAACCAGGAAAGTTAGACATCTTCATTGGTCTCTTTCCTCCTGGGAGAATCACATGCCAAGAACTGTACAGCATGTACACTCCACTACAGTGGCTTTGGGGAAGGGGCTGATGCAGATAAAGTGAAATTGTTTTTGTGGTTATTTTTGTTTGTTTTTTCTCTGCTAGTGAAGCATAACATTTTCTCTGGGTTCCAGGATTCTTACAAGAGTATTCTCAGTCAGGCAGGTGTGTTTAATCTGTGTTTCTGTGGGGCTGGGTGGACCAAGCCAGGAAACATAAGCTGTCTTTCCATTTGTTAGTGTTATTAACTTCTTTCAGCAAAGTTTTGTAGTTTTCAAAGTAAAAGTCTTTTGTCTCTGTGGTTAAACTTATTCCAAAGCGTTTTATCCATTTTGATGCTACTGTAAATGAAAAAATGTTTATTTCTGGTGTATAGAAATGCAATTTAATTTGGCATGTTAATTTTGGATACTGCAACTCTGTAGAATTTGTTTATGGATTCTAGCATTTTTCTCTATATTTGGAATCTTCAGTGTTTTCTACATGGATCATGTCATCTGTGAAGAGATAATTTAACTGCTTCCTTGACAATATAAATGTCTTTTTTTCTTTCCTAATTGCCACGAATAGATCTCCAAGAACAAAGTAAAGTAGAAGTGGAGAAGGCTGGTATCCTGTTCTGACCCTGATCTTAGTGAAAAAACCTTCAGTCTTTTACCATTAAATGTGATGACTTCTGTTGTTCATGCATGGCATGGCACGTGTATGGTTTTTCATTCATACATTGTAGTTTCCTTCTTTTCATAGATTTCTGAGTGCTTTTTATCATCAAAGGGTATTAAATGTGTCAAACGCTTCTTCTGCATCAATTGAGATGACCATGATTTTTTTTTTCTCATTCTACTACTATAGTGTGTTACATTGTTTGACTTCCATATGTTGAACCATTCTTGCATTCCCAGAATAAATCCCACTTGATCATGGTGTATAACCCTTTTGATATGCTTCTGAATACTGCATGCTAGTACTGTTTGAGGATATTAACATCAAAATCCACAAAGCGTATTTGTCTTTTCTTTCCTTGTAATGCCTTTATCTGGCTTTGGTTTCGGGGTAATGCTGGCCTTATAAAATGTGTTTAGAATAAAATTTCCTTGCCAATTTTTTTGGAAGATTTTGAGAAATGGGATTAATTCTTTAAGTGTTTGGTAGGATTAACCTGTGAAGCCATCTGGTCCTGGGTTTTTCTATGTTGGAAGATTTTTGATTATTGCACCAATAACCTTCGTAGTTATAGCTCTGTTCAAATTTTCTATTTCTTCATGATTCAGTCTCAGTAGATTGTATATTTTTGACATATCCCTAGAGATTTTTTGAAGAAGTTCTAAGACATGCAGTTCTTTTTAGATGCAGTCCTATTATCCAGGATCGCTATTGATGTCCTGGTAAAGTGTTAGAAGGGAAAGTATTCTAGAGGCATATGATTTGATTTTGTGAGCCTGTGCTCCTGGGCTGTGACTTTCACAACTGCTTTTCAGTTACCTCCTCAACAACCCTAAGTCGAAGCAGAAAGAGCTGACGGCATTGAAGTTGAGTATTTTCTTGATGTACTTCAACAATGTTGAAGTTAATTCACAGCCTATTTTGTAGAAGCATAAAATCCAATCAGCACCCATGTAACTTTTTATCTTGTCTATTACTTTAGTAAGCTTTGGGTTTCCAATTAGGTCACATTGTAAACCTTTGTTTCAGTTTGTATTCTTTTTATGGGGTAGGGGTTACTTTGATGTTGAGATGAGGAGGGGTAAAAATGTACCTGTGCACCCTACTCATATTTATAAGTTTCTTCCTCTGGAGATCCTCCAGTGTCATCATTGTTACAGACCTCCCACATGGCAATAGTTGCATTATAGGGTTTAAAGACCTTAAGTTTGTGTCTGGTTGAATTAACTCCTTTGTGGTGGCACAGGGGTATCATGGATAACATTCCCCATTGTGAAGCAGGTTCACTGTGCACTGGTTAACAACTTCTCTGAGTATGAGACAGAACACATTCACATAAAAGTTACATGAAGTGGACTTATTACTTACAGATACAATGCAAAGGAGAACAGAAGTCGAGGATGCAATGTGAGCTGCTCCTGCAAGGCTCAGGAAAGCTACCCAGGAAAGGAGACTACCCAGGAGAGGAGACTACCCAGGAGAGGAGACTACCCAGGAGACTTGACTGCATGTGCCCCTCTTGCACCACAGCAAGGACCACAGAAAAGCAGCCCACCCTGAATTTTATATCCTGAAATAATCTGAGTCACTGGACAAAGTGTTGAAGAACATCTTGCTGTGGGGGAATTGTAACAGAGTCTGGGCTTTTCTGACCACTCTCTCGTAATCCCAGGATGTTGCATTCCCAGAGTATTCTACAATTTCCTTAATAATTACAAAAAAGAAAAAGTGGAGAATTGGGTTAGGGCAAGACTACCGAGTGAACTGCCCTGCATCCTTAACATTGACACATCAATATCTGTTGAGACAGAGGCATTGGCAGTAGCAGCAGTGTTAGTACAGGTATTTAAGTATCCCTGTGAGCCATTTGCTATTAGGTTTCTAGATTTACACATACCAAATGGCTGCTATTTTCTTTTCTTTCTATGAAAATTATGTAACAATATTTTGCATTTCTACTCACGTGAAGTTGCAAGTTTGATCACTGATAGTGTGGATCACCTGTGTGGTTAAGGAGATGAGTTCAGAAGCCCAACAACCAATATTGGAGGAGACTACCTCAGCTTCCAAGGAGTGCTAAACACCAATTCTGCAATTAGTGTCCACATGCCATAAGGTCATTTTGTCAAGATTATCTAGCATTGTGATTGCAAGATTAGGCCTTTGGCACATTGGTAAGCAGCAGCGCTAATGAAAGCCCACACACTGGCTAGGAGGACTGCATTGGCAGAACAGTTTAGTTACTTCATTCCACACTTGTGGAGAGGCTAAAGCCAAATTGTTCTTTCCCTTTTCCTTCCTCATTAGTGCCTGGACTATGAGAAATCATAGATGTGCATTTCATCAGGACAGTACACATGACAGCAGCAAGAAAAGCAGCAGGAAATGACAAGGCCACTACTCTTGCCTGTACAAAAATAACACTTATTAGGCAACTGGATAATGGGCTTAACTCTCCTCAGGGTGGGGGTCCCCTTCCTTTCTGCAACTTCACAAAGGACAATCCCTGAGCCTGTCTCAGGGGGTTACAATAATGAACAATGTTCAAATGCCTACACAAAACATTCAGTGATGGTGATCAGACTAGTTGCAGTGACCACAAAGCTATAACCTGACTCTTGGTACTCAGAACTAAAGTGCCAATTGGTTACAGTGTGTTGTTTTTCCTGCCTTCTGAGGTGGGTGCCTGGGAAACTACTTGCTAAACACAGTCTGAACCGAATGACAGATCAGGCTGAGGCATAGTCAATGAACCATTTATGTCTAGGGAATGAGAGTGTTTTAGTGTGTGAAGAGATGAAAACACTGGATAAAGACCACAAAATGCTGTGTAGAACAAAGTGAAAGCCCATCAACAATTAGTGTTTCTGACACAGGTGACTTTTGATGCATCATGGAACCAGTTAGCCAAGAACAGTTAAAGTTGAGCAGATGTCCTGGGTCATGGTTGGTCCATCCTGTTTGCATTTCCAACTGTTTCAATAGCCTGCCATGAACTGCATTGGTGAGGGGGAAATTAGCACTCTAGGGCTACTGGCAAAGTACAGAACTCAACACCTTCTACTAGACAGATAAGATTGGCAGCAGTTATTAGTTACAAATGCTCACAGAAAGGGGAGGAGGAGGATACTGCAAGGTATGAAGGCTGACAGCGATCACACTTTGGAGCAGAAACAAGAAACAGGTAATGTGGGAGGAAAGCTTTGTGGTGTCAAGAAGGTGAGATCTTCCTTGGTTCCCACGGGAAGTTTTGACTGGTTTGTTTGAATAAATCTGTGGGCTGTCAGGGAACAGAAACATATACTACAGACTGATAAGACGACTATACCATAGTGTTGCAATATGTTATAAATTACATATTATATTTATAAATACATACACACAAATACACATCCTACATATACAAAATAATGGCATACTATATGAGGCTACACAAATATCTAAATATAGATGCAAAAAGCCTAATAAAATACTGCAAAATTTAACTTACCAGTACAGGTTGAGTACACCTTATCCAAAATGCTTGCAAGCAGAAGTGCTTTGGATTTTTTTTTTCAAATTTTGGAATATTTGCAGAATACTTACCAGTTGCATATTGCTAATCTGAAAAATCTAAAATCTTTAATGATCCAGTAAGCATTTCCTTTGAATATCATGTCAGTGTTCAAAAAGTTTCAGATATTGGAAGTTTTGGGATTTCAAATTTTCAGATTAGAGATGCACAACCTGTATATAAAAAGACTTATACTCCATGATGAAGATAAATTTCATCTAGAAACGCAATGCTGTTTCACATCTGAAAGTCAATTGACATAATACACCATATTAAAGGAAAAAATGTCAAAAACAACAGGATCATTACAATACATGCAGAAAAAAATACTAGAAAATGTTTAGCACCTCTTCAGGATGAATGGTAAATAATGAACAGACAAGAACTTCCTCAACTTGCCTTAAGGCATTTATGCAAAACCCACAGCTAACATGCTTGATGGTGTGAATGAATGTTTTCTCCCTCAGATTAGACACAACAAATGGTCCTATCACAGGATCTCTCATTTCAAAGTGAACTATCCAAAAAAACAGCCTAAAATAATGACAGAGTAAAGAGCAACAAATGAAAATAATAATTCACACGCAACTATAATCTATACTAAAATTTACATACTTAAGAATTGATACCAATTATTTATTAGCAAAGAAAGCAAAAGATACTGCTTTATGCAATAAAGAATAAATTTTCCCATTAGAAAAAAGATTGAATATATATAATGAGGGATATCCAGAACTTTCAATATAAGGCCAGCAACAAATTTTCAACAATTAACAAAGACTCACTTTGCAATGGCACATTAATCAAAGAGCAATTAAACAAATGTATAAAAATAAAAAAGTTTACCTTCAGTATGAGTGCTTTTATGTTTTTAAACATTAGTGGAAAAACTGAAGGCTTCACACATTTTATATATACATATATGTATATATATACATATATACATATGTGTACATGTATATACGCATATGCATATACATGTATATATACACACACACATACATATATATGTATGTGTATATATGTGAGTGTGTGTGTATATATATATATATTAGGTTTTTGAAAGGAACTAAAATATATGAAGGCATTACCACATTTCTTACAGAGTATTTTTCTCCAATATGAGCTCTCCCATGTATTCAAACGTAACTAAAACATCTATAGCCTTTACTACATCCTTTATATTCATAGGGGTTTTCTCTAACATGAGTGCTTTGATGTAATCAAAGGTAAATGGAAACACTGAAAGCTTTTACCACATTTTTTATATGCAGAGGACATATTTTTGTCAGTATGAGTTCTTTTATGTTTTCAAAGGCAACTGGAAAGACTAACGTTTTTACAACAACTTTAACATTCATAGAGTTTTTTGTCAATAATAGTTATTGCATGTCTTTGAAAGAAACTGAGAAAACCAAATAATTTACGATATTTTTACATTCAAAGTGTTTTTCTCCAGTATGAGATTTTTCATGGCAATAAAACACTCCCAATATGATACTGAGATGGTAGATATATGATACATGCATTTGTCAAAAATCATACAACTGTCCAACACAAAGACTGAACCCTGATGTAAAGTATGGACTTTATTTAATGTATTGCTTCATGAGTTCTCATCATCACCAAATATAATATATTGGTTTATCAATTGAAACAAATGCACTACACAAACACAACACATTAAAACATAGGGGAAACTAAGAATTGAGAGAAGAAATTCTCTGTAATATCTGTTTTTCTGTAAACATAAGACTACTCTGAAAAATAAAGTCTATTAAATAAAAAAGTGAATAAACTACCATTCTGCCAAAGATTTACAACTGCATAAACAAGGAATAATATTACACACAAACAATACCATTTATGCTAATTAAAAATGTAATAATAGATTATGCTGAGAGGGGTGCATCCACAGGTTATAATACTATAAAGGAAAGCAGGAAAATTATCATATAATTCACAATACTGCCTCCATCAGAAAAGATATGAGATGACTCAGACTTCAGAAATCATATCAAGTGGGGTGAGAGGTGTGAAGGGTTCTTTCAAGTCTATACCTGGTTGTCATTTCACAGACTTACCTTTTACAATATTTCAGGTGACAGTGCAATATTTTTTTTTCTACATATGTAAAATTTATTGTAAGTTTCCAGAATGCAAACTCAATATACACACATCTTATTGCATTTTGAATTGCTATCAAAAGTCTGTTGAAATGAATTATTAGAAAATATCATAGCCTACTAAAATTAATTTTCTTGAGGTCCTAAAATGTCTAATCAACGATATAAAATGATTATAATAGAAAATTATACATTAAAATACCTCAAAGCATAATAAAATTAGTTGAAGGACAGCATATGTCCTTAGGAAAGAGACTGGACCTTACCATGATCTAAGCTCTCCCAAACAGTTTGTTTTACTAGATTCCATAAAATTCACAAACAGTTTTGTTTTGTTTATTAGTGAACTTAACAAACAAACAAAACTACCTCTAAAAACTGAAGGTGAAGACAAATGATTAAGAATAGCTGGGATGTTGTACAGAGCACTGTTAGGGAGTGCTATGTACTGAATGTTTATGTACCCCTGATAATTCATGTGTTGAAATCCTAAGCCCCAAAGTGATGGTATTAGAAACTGGCATCTATAACAGGTAATAAGGTTAGATGACATTATGAAGAAGTCCTATAAATGTAATTAGAACCCTTATGAAAAGAGACAGGTATTTATCCGTTTCAGAAAAGAAAAGATGTAATTTAATTATTTACATGATAATAAATCCTTCACTATACAAATGCTCATATTTACTACTTCTTGGTGTTGCCATGCTTGTCCCATATGATTGAGCATTAATCTGCCAAATCCAGATAAAAGGATACAGAACAGAGTTATCCACTATTACAAATAGCCAGCCCGCAAAAGAAAAAAACTGTTTTGGTGAATCTTTACAATTCAACAATTTATCTATCTCACTATTTTTGTGGAAAGACATCCATTTTCTGCAGCCACAATAAAAAAGAAAATCTCTCTATTTCTTTTCCCCAGTAGCATTGTCAAAGCTAAGCCCTCAAATTCTATTTGAAATTGCCCTCAAAAAGGAACAGACCTGAGAAACTTACTACACTCATTCTGAGGGGGGAAAAAAGGTAAATAAGAATTTTTAAGTAAGGGACTATAAGACTAGTTTTTTTGTTTGTTTTTTCTTAAATCCACATTTCTTGAGTCCTTGGAAATATTTTCTTATCTTTCAAGCTCTACTGATGAGATGTATTTTAAAATTAATTAAAATCTGAGGCTCCATTAAGTGAACATGTTTTAAAGGTCACAAACACAGGGAAAGGCAGGTGCTGACTAGAACGTATATATCTGACTGCAGTGTCAAGTAAGTTCATCCTATCACTTGGGACATCCTCCTGCCCCATCCTGCTCACTGAAGTGCTCAATGATCACCTTCATTGAGATACCAGCATGTGATTGGCTGAGCACCCATGTGACTCCAGGGAATGAAAACTGGGGTTGGAGGAAAAAGTGTTAATGTCCCAAGAGGTTAGCTCTTTAGATGAAGGTCCTACCATGACACTTTCCACCTGGCCCACGGCATCCAGCTGCTCCCCTGAGAGGCTCCATCCACCCCCATCCCTCAGGCTGTCCTCTGGGAGATGACCCAGGGGCTGACATTCACTAGACACTCCAAGAAAAATGGCTGCTGTGCGCACCTTGCATCAGACCCAGACAGTTCTGAAACCCAGGACTAGCAAAAGATAGGAGGGCAGGGAGGTTGAGAATACATCACTCTGTAAAGCTTCCAAAGAGGAAAGCTTAACCCAAGAATATTTTGATAAGATGTCGTGCCTAGAGAAAAGAAAAGGAGGGGAGACACAAATATTCTCTTTACAGAGGAGTGTCAGGCAATTATTCTCTGCTTTCCTCCCATGGGAAATGTTCAAAAGCTATTTTTTAAAGAGCCATCAATTTCTCTGTGAAAAAATGATAAACAATTAAAATACTGTGTTTGAAATGTAGAATAAATGGAAAACAGTTGACAATATTGTTGAGAGGGGAAGCTGGCACTCAGGAATGTGGAGAAGGAACTGGAAAAATAGGATTGTACTGCAAGCCTTAGAAGACTAGGGCTGGGGGGACAGGGTTGTGGATTTGAGATCCAGCTTCACAGATATTTGGAAAAGTCAAGGGAAAACCAGTCCCCTTTGGAGTGTTACAATAATGGAATAGGGGGAAATTTGGCTGAAGTAGCTGCAGGGTGCTGAGTTCCTACCTGACAAAAATGAAATCTACTTCAAAGGCATTTCCTGCAATAAAATTTAGGCTTAAGCAAGCACAAACCGTCAACCTCTCATTACACAACCAGGAAATTACCACCAGGATAGTCCAAATAAGGTGACTACATAACTGCAACCAATCAATTATTTAATTTGCTTTGCTTCATCATGTACCTTATAAAAGGTCTTTCCTTCAAGCCCTTCCAGTGGACCCCGAACCACAAATCATGACTGGGGACTTCTCACGTGATTTGCTTCTTGCTCAAAGAAACCCTTTTAACATTTTAAGGGTGCCTCAGCTTAATTTTTAACAGGAGAAAAAAGTGACTGAGAACCCCAGAAGAAACTACTTCCACACACGAACCTCACACACCGGGTAAGGATTCTTCCAATGATCCCTCACCATCCACACTTGATCTGGGGAGGCGCGAGGCTACAGGTGGGAAGCTGCACATTGAGGGCTCCAGGTTGCCGAAGTCGCCATGCTGAAGTCACCAAACTGGAAAGGACAGCACGCTTTGGGTCCCAGCTACTGCCCAGCATCCACCCTGCATCTGGAGGGGACAAAGGGCTGAGATGCATCAGCGGCAGGCTCGGGGATGCAGATACCCGAGCTGACTGCATGGAGGCCCGTGTCCCACACCAACCGGGTTCCCGCCGGTTCCACACAGCCACCTACCCCATCTCGGGACCCCGGCCCCGCACACTCACCATTTCCCAGCTTCCGGGGTGTCCTGGGACCTCCCTGCAGATCTCCCAGTGTGTGTGGGTGACAGGGCTACAGAGGCTGCAGTGGAGCCACCCCGGCCTCCCATAGCAGACGACACGGAGCTGTGAAGGCCCACCAAGCTTGGTGGGAACAAGAGACAAAAATCACGCCAGATTGTGGAAGGACGGCCCCACCTCCCCATCTGCGTGCCTGATTGTAGTTCCCACCCCAGTGCCTGTGATTGGACAGAGCTCCAGGTCCCGTCCCCTCAAGTTGAGTGACAGGAGATGGGAGCAGATACACTGCTGAATGAGGCCAGGATGACAAGTTCTAGGCTGCAGCTCTTTTCAGGCAGGGTATCTTCCTTGCTCTGGGAACTGACCCTGCCACAGGAGACATTTGTGTTTAACCTTGTATATAGGGTTATATTCACTTATGAACTGTATGTACATCAGTATATATATGTGCATATGTTATTCACAAGTGACAACAATATAAGCACAATTATTTTAACATTTTAAGGTTTTATAATCTTCCTGGTCTCTGGTGTTATGAGGGGTGGGGGCAGCCTAAGCTTTGAAAAGGGAGACAGTCCTCTAAAGCAGTGACGTCCAGTAGAAATAAAATGTGAGCCACGTGTATAATTTTAAATTTTCTAGTAGCCACACACAAAAAATAAAAAGAAACAGGTAAAATTGATGGTGATAATTTACTTAACTCAATATATCCAAAAAATTTTCATCTTAATATGAGCAATATAAAATTATTAATGAAGTATTTCCTTTTTTTGGTACTAAATCTTCAAAATTCTCTGTTTTGTGCATCCAGCACATCTTAATTCAGACCAGCCACATTCCAGGTGTTCAGTGGCCACACATGGACCTTGGCTGCCACATTGCAAATGCAGCTGAGGGTTCTGATGTCCTTGACATAAGGAAGGTGAAGGGCCCGAATCCCCCTTCTCTGTCAGAAGCAAGGGAACACCCCTCCCCACCAACAACTCTCCTCAGGCCCAAGGGTGGGAGAGTTGGTGTAGAGTATGCATAAAGCAAATGTACTTCACAGGGCCTGGTTTTCCAAAGCCTTACAATTTCAAATATTGACCTTGCAAAGGACAGGAAATTTTCCCAAGGATATATAGTCTCTGTTGTAAGATAAAGAATTGTAACACAGCAGCAATGTTGATGGCTCAAAGAAAGACAGGCTACTGATTGATATGTAAAGATGCTGGGAAATTGCTGTAAGAAGAGAATGCTTGCTAAAATCAAGCTTTTGTTAGTGGATCTACTTAACTGCATGTTACCAGCTTCTATTGTTAAACTTGTTAAACTGTACTTAGTAAAAACCCCACCTGTGTTCTCTTAAACTGTACTTAGCAAAAACCCCACCTGTGTTCTCTTCCTGTAACTTCCTGGGGTGGAAAATAAATGCAGAAAGAGAACCCCAATTCATGGTTAATTTCCCAAATGGAAGGAATGCCTCTATCTTGAGGGTTCTGGGAGATTAACCCCTTTCTGGGGCTTCTCACTGCTCAGAAGAGATGGGCTTTGAGTAATCTTCAGTGGCTCCATCACCCAGGGGAAAAGGGGCGACAAATTTGTGGGAGGCAAAGCAACAAGTTGGTGCCTGGAGAGGCAGCAGGAAGCTGCAGGCGGACAGTGACCAAAGATAGACCACTGATTCCCACGTGCTGCTTGGTATGGGCCCATTTCCCCTTGCTAAAGATCAGACAGCCATGGAAAAAGAAGGGTCCCAGAAGGAAGGAACACCATGTCCTAACAACTGTCCACTGCCTTGTCCTACAGTTTGGATTTGGAGGGAAAAGATTAAAGGCAAACTTCTTATCTTGCAATTTGGCCTTGACCTTACGGGATCACCGAAGTGTTAGTAGAAGAATAAATACCTCAGAATATTAATATTTATCTGATGATGCCATGAGTGAACTTGTTACACTTTAAAACAAAACAAAACTGCTGTTATTTTGAGACACTGAGTTAGAATTTTTGTGCAAATATGTAATATTAAAATTCGTATTGATGTATAACATGCATATAAAAATATATGCACTTTCATGTAAAGCTCAATGAATTATTACAAAGCAAATACACTTGTGTAAGCAAGAAGTAGAACCAGCCTCACTCATGCCTCTTGACAATCACTTTCTCCCACGCTTCTCTCCAAAGGGAACCAGGATCCTAAGAGCTAACAATGTAGATCAAACTCATTTTATAGAAGCGCTTTTTACACAGCATTTTAATCATATACAAAAGAAACGAAATAGTACTATGGACCTGCCACCCAGCATTTTTTTTTTTTTTTGAAATTTTAATTTTCTTTTTGTTTTCTTTTTTTATTGAAGCATAATTGATTATACATATTTGGGGGTACAGTGTTAACAACAGTCTCCTGTGTACAACATGTGATGATCAAGTAAATATTAGATATTTGTAATTATTCTTTATGCCACTTACCCAATCTCCCCCCAACATCCCCGTATCCCTCATCCCTCCCACCTCTAGTAAACTTGGATTTGTCCTCTCCTTCTGAAAGTTCAACGTGATTCATTCTTTCTTTCTCTTTCTTTCTCTCTCTCTTTCATTTTAACAACTACCAATCATGTGCCATTTTCACTCCATCTATACTGAAACAAATTTCCCCCCCTCACATTATCGTTTTTTAGTTTTGTTTTATTTATTTTTTCCTCCTGTGGGCTCAGATGTACATCAATGGCAAGGCACAAATCTTAAATGTACAGTTTTGACAAATAACTACACCCATATAAACTTCATCTTTTTAAACCGATAATATTTTAATCATCAGAAAATTTTCTTGCTCTCCTCACCAGGCAATGTTTTCCTTCCCCAGGGGCAATTTGCTGCCGTGGTACATTTCACCACTGGTTCATTTTCCCTGCAATCATACAACATGTACGAGTGCTGTCTCATTCAGCATGTCTGAGAGTCACTCGAGGTGTGTGCCTTTGTATTGCTGAGCAGTGTTCTGTTGTATGAATGCTCCACAACTTGTACATCCATTTCTCTACTGATGGGCACTTGATATTATTTCCTGCTTTTAGCTATTATGTCTAAAGAAACTATGGAAGTTTTTAAACACATTTTGTATTTAATTTTTATTAGCATTAAATGACATCTCTTCATACTTATAGTTGTTGGTCCAGGGATTAAAATATGTATCTTTAACATATCAGAATCTACTTAGAGTCAATATTGTACTGTTTTAATAAATGTAAAATATAAAAGCCTTGTTGCACAACAGTTCCATTTACCTCCTGTCATTTCAGCTACTGTTATAAATTACATATTTACACATTCTGAATCCCCAAATACAGTGTTTATAAAGTTTGAGTTAAACAGCCATAGGCTTTTAAAGAAATTAAGAGAATAAAAAGCATTAATAAATATTTGGCGCTAGATATTTTGAAACTTTGCAAATACAATGTTCCTCCTTAAAGTTTCACCCACAAGTTTTCCATTCACCAGTGAATCTTGCCTATTACTCTGGATGTCTAGTAGTGATTTTATCTTTTGCATTATCCATCTACATTTACTACTTGGAATTCTTCTGTAAGGAAAATTTGTCTGTCTCTCTCCCTCCCTTAATTTGTTTCTTCCTTTCTTTCTCTCTTCCTTTCTTATTTAACCATTTTTGGTATGAGTATCGACAAATGGATATTTATTTTAATTTCTGAGTTATAATCTAATGCTATCATTATTTATTTTTTCCTCATGTTATTCTAGCTTGGGACATTGGGAGGTTTATTAGGTTGGTTCCTTTTGACATGTCCCTATTCTTGGTTTCTGTGTGTGTGTAATTTTAAAGCACTTTCCTACTTTTCGGCTCTGCAAGATGCTCTAGGCACATCTTGTATTTTCCATTTCCAGCTCTAGTGTTAGCCATTTCTCCAGAAAGCCATGGTTCTTTTTATTAAAAGATGGCATTTAGAAACCAAGATCTGGGTGCTAGATGTTCTCATTTATACTGGGCTGTGACTGCCTCTTGGTCCTCTCAGCAAAGTTTGAAAATGCACATGTGAATATAAATTCAGGTACAAACACATATCTATATCTATCTATTTATTTATCTATCTAGACAGGCAGATGAAAATACACACTAGATTATACTTTCTAACTCCAATCTACCACCAGAGGGTTCACTCTAGCACTTTCCTTAGATTATTTCTAACTTTTTTTTTACCTACTGTGAGAAACTATGCACTAATTATCTGACATTTATTCACTTCCATATAGTTTTGCAATTCCTAACCCATATCCTTGTGAGATAAAAAGTCACCATCGAGAGCACAGTGTCTGTGTACAGTTATCAAGTCACACAATATCCAGTCAAAAGACTGTTTTCCAAAGTTACTTAGGTTAGAAACTTAAGAGTCATTTAGAATAATAATAATACACTTGAATGTGTTGTGTTCAAAAACATTAAACAGAAAAAAGTCAAAATAAATTGGAGACTAGATAATGAATTACAACTAATTCAATGAGAGAATAATGTATTTTAAACAATAATCCAACAAAGCAAAATTGACAAAAATGGACAAACTGTTTGAAACAGAAACAAATGTTGCCTAAAAGTAAAAGTTCTCAAACACACTAGTAATTTGAGAAATGTGATTATATATGGCATTAGAAGTCCATTTAGATAATTTCACCTAATGTAGTAAATATTTTCATAATGTGTTTGTGAGGGTGTCAATCCAAAGAAAATTTCAAAGCTGGTAAAATAAGAGAGAACTGAAGGAGGTCCCAAGGATATGTGAAGACAACACTATGACCCACATCTTTCCCTGAAATAATTTTTTAAAACATTAATAAAAATTTTAAAATGTCCCTTGGATGAGATTCGGCTAAATAGAGAAAGAGGACCCCAAGGAGGCTCACCTGGATATGAAGAGGAGAAAACAGAAAAATGAGGCCTGTCTTGCAATCTGGGTGTGCCCACATGACCCAAACTTCCGGTGTGACCCACCTTCCCCACATGTCCCCCATGTAACCTCCATAGCAACAGGAGACATTATGATCAAACATTATACAGTTTGGAGGTTTGTCCCCCAAACCTTTGTCCCCACAAAGCTCATGTGGAAATCTGATCTCCAATGTGGCAGTGTTGGGAACTGTTTAGGTTATGAGGGGTGGATCCTTCATGAATAGATTAATGCCCTCCCTTGGGGGGGTGTTATTGAGTTCTTGCTCTATTAGTTCCCATTACAGCTGGTTGTTAAGAGCCTGGAACCTCCCCCCTCTCTCTTGCTTTCTCTCACCATGTGATCTCCTTCCACTTTCCACCACGAGTAGAGGAAACCTGAGACCTCTGCCAGATGCAGATGGCAGCTGTCCCAGAACTGTGAGTCAAATAGGCCTCTTTTAAAAAAAAATTACACAGTCTCAGGTGTTCTTTTGTAGCAACACAGATATGAACTATTACAGAAAGTTGGTACCAAGGAGTCAGACACTGGAAAATATGGAAGCAGCTTTGGAACTGGGCAATGGTTGGAGGAGTTTGGAGAACTCAGAAGAAGGCAAAAAGAGAAGGGAAAGGTTGGAACTTCTTAGAGATCCTTTAATGGTTGTGACCAGAATGCTGATAAAAATGTGGACAATAAAGGCCACGATGATGAGATCTCAGACAGAAACGAGGAACTTATTTGGAACTGGACAAGAGACTACCCTTTCTACATCATAGCAAGAAACTTGGCTGCATTCTTTCCATGCCCTAGGGTTTTGTGGAAGGTGGGACTTAAAAGTTAGGACCCAGCATATTTGGTGGAAAAAATTACTAAGGAGCAAAGTATTCAGACAACTGCATGGCTATTTGAAATTAACTATGCTCAGTTATGGCAGGAAAGGCATGATATAAAGCTGGAATTTGTAATCAAAAGAGAAGCAGAACATAAGGATTTGGAAAATTTGCAGCCTGGCCATCTGGTAGAGAACAAGAGAGCATTTTCAGAAGAATCCAAGCGTGCAGAAGGACTGACTGCTAAAGAAATTAGCATGGCTATTAGGCAACCAGGTGCTAATAGAGAAGACAATGAGAGAAAGGCCCTAAAGGCATTTCAGAAGTCTCCCAGTGACACCCATACAATCACAGGTTGAGGCCTCGGTTCTGCTGCCCTGCTCAGCCTTGGGAAGCTGCTCCCGGCAACCCAATCACTCTGGCTGGAGCAGCCTTGCTTAAAGTGGCCCCATGTGTGGTTCATGCTGCAGCTCTGGAGAATGCACATTGGAAACCTTGGTGATGCCCACATTGTTTTAAGGCTGAAGGTATGCGGAATGCAACAGCCCTGGAGGTACAGCAGCCTCCACCCAGATATCAGAGGTTGTATGGAAAGGGCTGGGAGTTTAGGCAGAGACTTGCTGCAGGGGTGGAGCTACCACACAGAGCATCTACTAGGGCAATGCAGAGCAGAAATGTGGGGTCAGAGCCCCCACACAGAGCCCCCATTAGAGCAATGTCTAGTAGAGCCAAGGGAGCAGGACCACTTCCAGGACCCAACAACTGTAGGGTCACTAGGAATGTGCAATGCCAGCCTGGAAAAGCCACAGGCACCAGTGTTGCCCAGTGGGCTGCTCCTGGCAAAGCCACAAGGGCAGGTCTGCCCAATGCTTTGGAGACCTGAATCCCCCACTTTGCCCAGGACACTGAACTTGGACTCAAAGGAGATTATTTTGGAGCTTTAAGGTTTAATGTCTGCCCTGCTGGGTTTCAGAGTTGTTAAGGCTGTTTATTCTTTCTTCTGGCCTATTCCTCCCTTTTGGAATGGGAATTTATACTCAATGTCTGTTCCACCATTGTATCTTGGAAGTAGATAAATTTGTTTTTGATTTTTACAAGTTCACAACTGGAAGTTTTGCCTTCAGTCTCAGATGAGACTGCACTTTGAAGTTGGTGCTGGAACAACCTAAGACTTTTGAGACTATTAGAATGGAATGACTGTGTTATGTATTTGAGAGGAACATGAGTTCTGGGGGACAAGGGGTGGAACAATAGACTTTGGATATGTTTCCCCTCTAAAGTCTATGTTGAAATCTGATCTCCAGTGTGGCAGTGTTGGAAGCTGTTTGGGTCATGGGGAGGAGATCCCTCATAAATAGATCCATGCCCTCAGGGTGAGTGAGTTCTTGCTCTATTAGTTCCTGCAAGAGATGGTTATTTAAAGGACCCTGGCACCTCTCCTCCCCCTCTCTCTTGCTTCTCACCAGGTGATCTGTTTACACCTGCTGCATGCTCTGCCACTTCCCACCATGAGTAGAAGCAGCCTGAGGTTCATACCAGATGCAGCTGACCTAGAATCATTAGCAAAATAAACTTTTTAAAAATATAAACTACCCAGTCTCAGATGTACTGTTATAGCAACACAAAAACAGACTAATACACTTGCCTTACATGATCTCTCCTGTGGTTCCACTAGAATCACAGTAAGTGTCAAAGTCCAATCAGGTGTCCACAGACCAACCAAACATGATGTGGCCCTATCTCACCTGCCTGAAGCTGAGGCTTGATGAGCTCTCACAAGGCCCTCTTGCTGTCCCTGCAGAGACCCTGAGGACCCTGCTACAGCACTGCCAGGAGGTGGAGGGTGAGGTACAGAGGTATGAGCTTGCAGCCCAGCCTGACTCTGCCCTGCCCCTTCATTCTGGTAGAGTATGAGAAGCCAAAGGGTGTCTTCCCCATTTGGCCCAACAGCTGGCAGTAGTGTTGAGGGTCACTCTCTTGCTCATGTGATAAAAGTTCATTTACTGCATTATCAATTAAGTTTCTTCAGTCAGTGTTAATTCTGTGACTTTATTCATTGCCACCCAGCTCATCACTGTCTATTCACTCATCTGCCTGCTCATTTAGGCATCCAGCCAACCACCTCTCTATCCTCTCTATTCATCCATTATCTCTCCATCCACCCAACTGCTTGTCTACCCATCTCTCCATCTCTTGAATACTTATCTAGAAACACTTTTAATTCAAAGATACAAAAAGGTTGAAAGTTAAGAGATGGAAAAAGATATTCAATGAAAACAAGCATAAGACAGCTACACTGGCTGGCCATACTAACATGAGACAAAATAAATGTTAAGAAAAAAATGCTACTGAGGATAAAAAAGGACATTTTATAATGAAAAGGGACAAGCCATGAAGATATCAATTACAGACATGCATGCACATAACAAAGAAGCCCAACATTAAATGAAAACAGGAAAAATTAAAAAAGAAGTCGACTGTTCTACATAAATATTTGGAGACATCAACTGCAACCTTCAAGAACGGATAGAACAGCTAGGCAGAAGACTGACAAGAACAACATCTCGATGACATTTTAAAACAACATGACTTAACAGATATTTGTTAAGCTCACACCACCCAACAACAAAATACACATTCTGTTCAGTGCACATGGAACATTTTCCAGAAAAGACCATTTGCTAAGCCACAAAAGAGCAACAAATTTAAAGACTGAAATAATACAAAATATTTTCTCTGACCACAATACATTTAAATTAAAAATCAGTAACTGAAGGATATTTGACGAGTTCACAATTATGTAAAAAACAAGCAACATGCTCCCAAATAGCCAGTGAGTCATAGCAAAAGTCACAAGAAAAATTAGAAACACACTGAGATGAATGAAAAGTAAAACACAATATGCCAAAACTAAAAAAAGGACTTAGAAGAACACTGATAGCCATAAACCTCTGTATTTATGTACCTACATAGATTTTTTTTAAAAAGAAATATCTGAAATCAATGAGTTAACCTTTCAACTTAAAAACTAGTAAAAAGGGCAAACCACTTAGCTCAGTTGGTTAGAGATTTGGTGTTACAACACCAAGGTTAAAGGCTCAGATCCCCATACCAGCCAGCCATAAAAAAAAAAAAAAAAAACCACAACAAAAACCAAACTTAGAAAAAGAAGGAAACCTAATCCTCCATCAGGAGGAGGAGGTGAAGAAAATAAAGATTAAAGATTAGAGTGGAAAATGATAATGAAATGACAGTGCTGTGCTCTATGCCCACTGTTACCAGAGATTTGGGGACAGAAGAGTGGCAGGTGGAAAGGGACCTCCCTCTCAGGCAAGACCCCCTCTCTCATGAACCCCATTCCATTCCACTAGCTCCTATCTGTTTTTGGAGCTAGGTCTCCACAGGGGCTCTGGGGGTAGTAAGGGGATCACCAAGGACTACAGGAGGCTCCTTCAGTGGAAAGAGGTTCTGGGGACATTGATAGGTCTGCAGGCTGCATGGGTCCTGCAACTCTCCTCCTGGGACTTCAAGCAGAGCCTGGGCTCTGAAGACCTCCCATGTGTTCTCCACCTTGTAATTCAGGTTCTCCAGGGCTGTGGGATATTTGCTGTGCTGTTGGCCAATATTTTCTTGCCTTCATGGAAAACATCAATGAAAGTCAATATTTAGGGCATTCTGCATTGAATGCTACTAGCCTGTTGACTCTGAGGTTAATGTGTTCATTAGTTACTTTAATCTGGTTTCACCACCTTCTTATCTCCATTTATTAAACCTTTACGAACCCATGGAAGAGAGTTGACTGTACCTCCAACTATGATCATGAATTTGTCCACTTCTGTAAGTTGACTAGTTTTCAATTTATATATGTTAAGTCTCAGTTGTAAAGTGCACAGACACTAAAAATATTACACCAACCTGACAGACAGAATGTTTTATCAGTATAGATTTTGCTCCATCTCTAGAAATACGTTTTGCATTACAGTCAACTCCCTGTGGAATATGTATACATACTTCGGCTTTGTTTTGGTTACTTTTTTTTTTTATGTACTATACACAAAATGATTTCTCTTCAAATCAGTATTTATACTAATATTTGTGGTCTGCATCTCATGATCAGCATCTGGGGGATGTCCAAGGGGTATGACCATGGCCAATAAAGTTGTTCCCAATGGGCAGAGGTGGAGGTCACCCATCTCTTACCTATAGAAACTTGACCTCTTACCCACAGAAACTTGAGATAGTGTGTACTGTTTCAAATCATTAAGTTGGTGGCTATTCCTTATGCAATATTAGGAACCTAATGTTAGGCATAAATTTCCCCAAAGAGAGCGGCCCCGGATTGGCTATTTCAGTGACCCTTCACATTGTCATTCATGCTGGTTCTATAGTGTTCTGCCTGCCACCCTCAGGCCCCATAACCAAGGACCATATTATGCAACCAGGGGACATGTCCACAAATAGCAATGTCCTTCCATCAACAAACCATCTTTTCCAAGTCTCTTGTTTTTGGAGGAAACTTTCCCAGACATGTCACAAAATCCTCTAGTAAGACACTGGACAGAACTGTGTCACATGCTCAGCCCAAAAGGACCACTCGAGAAAAGAGTAGTCTCAGCTAACTATACAATGCTGAGGAAAAAATAAATCCCTGAATAACTCAGTATAGAGGAGGGTAACAAAACCAAAACAAAAATCTGTCCCAAGGTGAAGATGACCTTTTGCTATCCAGTCTGTTGGAGCGTCCTACCAATTTATTATGCAGTATTTTTATAAAGTATGATGATACCTACTGCCACCACAGCTGCAGAGTATATATGGAAGTACTAGAAAAAGCTTATGGAGAGATTCATGTTATCTTTTAATCTTATTCTTCCACAAACTTTCTGAAATACTCTCACATTGTTTACCAGGTGCCAGGTAATAACAAAAACACTTTGCTTACTTAATTTACTCTTCACAATGACCATTTGACGCAGGTTCTATTCCTACTCTCTTTTTGAATAAGAAGAAACAGAAGCACAGAGTGGCTACTAAAATCGGAAGTCATACAAAGAGGAGCCAGGAATTATCCTGTTGCCCCATAAGTCACAAGACACGCACTCAATCACTGCAAACAGAAACATAAGAGATTTCTCAGTTACACAGTACTTGGTACATACTCACCTATGATGCAGTCACATTTAAAGACATGAGAAATAGGAACGGAGGAGAAATCTTTCTTCCAGACACTGCTTTCCACTGAACAGAATACAATGAGTACTGCTGTACACAGCTTTTTAGATTAATTCAGACTTAAGCCGTTAACAGTTATGTGCCTCAGTTGTGCACTTGTATGCAATGTTTTTATTCAGCTCACTGGTTCTGTGTTGGCTTCAAACGTAATCATCTTTTTTACTTTAAAAGGTTTAATAATAATGGTCACACACTAAGAGAGTAAAGAAAAGTGTGTAATATGTAACGCTTTAGACTTAATATATTTAATGACATAAAAAAAGCTAGAATGTCATTTAGTGTGAGAAATCCTATTGAAAGTCACTCTATTATGCTACATGTACATGTTCCCTACCAACAGCTTTGCTGGGTTCCATTAAGTAACATTTCTCTTAACATAACATCCTCATATGCACAAATGCTAAACATTTGAGGGCACTGTTCTGTGCAGTGTAGGCTGTTCAGCAGGATACTTGGCCTCTACTCAGAAGATGCCAGTATTAGTTCTTATACAATTAAGTATGTTACTTTTCTTTCTTTTTTTTTTTTAAGAGACTAGCTGGTATATGAATTGAACCATGGACGTTGATGTTATCAGCACCACACTCTAAACAACTGAACTGACCACATTCAAATGTTTTTAAAAATACTTTTAAAAACATATTTAACATTTCTATTTAAAAATTTACATCCTTATTACATGAATGATAATTTCCTCTCATTTAAATTTGCTAATATAAAATTCAAAATGTTCTTAAAATGTTTCAGACACATTAAAGATATTTATAAAATTTTACTTTATTTTTACCACCAAAGGACATGTGCCTGATAAAATGCTTGATAAAATTTTCCCTATTTATTGCATTGTTTTTCCCCATAATTTTAGTTTTTCATAAACAGACTTGAAAATAGAAAGTGAGAAACAAATTTCTTTCCTGTGTGAATCTTCTGATATATAAGGACAGGCAACTTTGCTCAGAGAGTTCATAAATTTAATTAGCTACAATGGTCTGTATGGGTCATAAAGCAAACAAAGAAAGCACACATCCAGTGGCTCAACAAAGCAAGTATTATTTCTCACTCACGATAAAATGAAAATGGAGATTTGTGGATAGAGGTGGGAAAATCTCTGTGCTAATCAATTTCTTCTGTCTTAAATCATGCTGGCCTTCTCCCACCTTCTCTCTTGGTTGCAAAGGCCACCCTGAGGGTCTTCTGCACTTGAGTCCCAGAGGACATGTTAAATCAGGGAGCACTGCATGGACACTGTCTTGTTGCCAGGCCTAGAAGTAATCGTCAGCACCTGTGTCCATTTGCCCTGCACAGAACTCAGTTACATGGTCCCACACACTGCAATAGAAGGCTGAGAATGCAGGCTACATGTTTAATTTAAAGAATTTCTTATTACAATATACATAGGCAGTATCTGTCAAAAAATAAATTTCTCCCCTGTATGAGTTCTCTGATGACGGCTGCAATACAAATTCTTTTTTTTTTTTTTTTTCTCTTTTTCGTGACCGGCACTCAGCCAGTGAGTGCACCAGCCATTCCTATATAGGATCCGAACCCGCGGAGGGAGCATCGCTGCGCTCCCAGCACTGCACTCTCCCAAGTTCGCCACGGGCTCGGCCCTGCAATACAAATTCTGACATTCATTACAATCCACTTTCCACATCTGTGGGTTCCACATCCACTGGTTCATTAAACTATAAATTGAAATTATTTGAAAGATAAGCAGTAAAAGCAAATAATGCAACAATACACACAAAAGCAACTACTTACATAGTACTTACATTGTATTCAGTAGTATAAGTAAACAAAACACAATGTAAAATATACATCAGAATGTGCATGGGTAGTATGCAAATACTACACCACTTTACATAAGAGACTTCAGCATCCACCAATTTTTGTATCCTTGTGCAGTCCTTGAAAAAATCCCCTGCGGAAAACTTGGGACAACTGTAAATTAATAGGGTTTATCCTATGTGAGTTCTCTGATGCACCTTGAGGTGTGACTTCAGGCAAAAGTATTTCAACACTCATTCCAATCATAGCGTTTTTTCCCTTGTGTATGGGTAATGAGAGCTCAATTCTGGCAAAACAACTTCCCACAGTTATTACATTAATATGATTTCTCATCTGTGTGAGTTCTCTGAAGTACACAGAGATGGGATTTATGGTAGAAAGTTTATCTTCATTCCTTTCGTATGGCTTCTCACCTGTGTGAGTGCCTTGATAGCAGCTGAGGTGTGATAGAATCCCAAGAAAGCTTTTTCCACATTCTTTACATTCATATGGCTCCTCACCTGTGTGAGTTCTCTGAGTCCTGCTGAAGAATTACTTCTATTAAAAGGTTTTTCCACATTTGTTAAATTCATAAGGTTCCTCACCTATGTGAGCTCTCTCATGTTCCACGAAGGCTGATTCTTGTAGAAAGATTTCCTACACTCATTGCATTCATAGGGTTTCTTGCCTGTGTGAGTTCTCTGAAGTACATTGAGGTCTGACTTACCATGGAAAGTTTTTCTATATTCTTTACATTCATATGGTTTTCTCAATACTCTGATGCATACTTTGCTACTTTAGAAAATTTTCCTACATTCTTTACATTGATATGGTTTCTCACCTGTGGGAACTGTGGAAAAACCTTTCACTGGAAGTCACTTTGTTGAGAAGTGACTTCCAGTGAAAGGATTTTCCATAATCATTATATCCACAGGGTTTTTCTCTTCTGTGAATTCTCTTATGCACAGTAAGTTCTGAGCTCTGAAAAAAAGTACTTCTCACATTCATTACACACATAGGACTTCTCCCTATATGTGTTCTGATATGCAGTAAGGTATGATTTCTTAATGAAGAATTTCTTCCATTCACTAGATTTGTAGGGATTCTCTCCTGGTTGTATTTTCTGGTGTTTAGTGGGTTTAGAATTTTTATAGGATGTTTTCACATATAAATCACATTGAAAAGTATTCCCTACCTCTGTTATTACTTGAGCAATGACAGCTGATTTATCACAGGCTTTCCCATATTCATTATAATTACAGGTCTCTTCCATATGAACCATCCTATTTGTGTTGGAGGCTTTCTCTTGCCCACTATATTCAAAAGGCTGCTGTCCAGTTTGAATCTTGGGATGATGACTTAGGTACTCATGATTTCTCTGAGATTTCCCAGTTACAATGTGGTCATCAGGTTTCTCTTCCAGCATGCATCTCATCAGGCTCTCCAGAAAGAAGTGCAATCTAACAATCATTAAGCTCCCCATGCCTCATTTCTAAATAGTTTTCTCTCTATATAGTCAGATTTGAAATATAGTTAGAGCTCAAATCAAGTGTGTTTTCCTAACTGAACTCTCTCCTCAATGTATTGCTGTTTGTGATTACAACTTTCCACAAATGTCTACTGTGGCTTTCCTGGTACGTCTCAGTTAGGCCATCGACTATCTGAACATCTGATGGGAGAAAAAAAAATAACCATATCCATGATCCACAGTAAGCACATCTTATTGAAAGCTCATGTAGGGGAAAAGAAGGGAGAGGTAAAGGTTTCTTCTAATACTAATGGCATCAAAATTTATGAAAATCAATAATGGGTATTGGATTTATGACTTGGTTTTCTTCACATTGACTTAATGCAATAAATGGTACTAATATATTTTCTAATGTTAAACCATGTTTTCCTTAGCTTCTCTATTCATATTCTTTCATCTTTAATTCATGTATATTTGGTAAAAAGTTTTATCTACTGCCTAGTCCTAGTTTTCAACAAGTGCTTATCACCTGATGTTTGTTTACCTTGTTATTTTTCTCTATTTTATTCTAGAACCATAAGTGTCTCATGCTGCCCTTTTCCTCATTTTTGTGCTTTGAGATGGCAAGGTTTGCATGGATCAGCTACTTTCAGGTGCAGGAGCAAGCAAAGTTTCTAGCACATATGCAGGAATGTGGCTGAGGTTAATGACTTCGTACCTGTGTTTCCATAGTTCTCATTCTTCCCTGAAGAATGGGTACAGGCATCGAGAAGTTTTTCAAAAAATAAGATCTCCTTTTCCCAACAGCAGATAAAGAATGCCTTCTCAAAAACCTTCATTTAACTTTCTTTACTTCTCAAACCATTATGTTAGGGAGCTCCAGACCAAAACCTTGTGCACCCTCTCCTTGCTGGTCTAAGACATTTTGTTCTGCAATCCAGGCTGTGCCCACCAACTTTGCAAAATGTTTTTGGCGCCTTCTAAATTAAACTTGTATTCTCCCCCAGATTTTTGGCACACACACCCTGTGCTTGACAATTCACTGCTTCTGAAGGCTTTTGTTTTGTGCATCGAAATTTCAACTGTCTTGAGTTTCATAGAAAATGGAATCTCCTGAGAAGAAGGAAATGCTGACTTCAAAAGACACTGCCAAACGGAAATCTGAGCCCCTAAACATAAAACTCTTGGTTCACTTGCCTTGAGACCCAGAATCTCCAGGTTCTCCTCTAAAGTCCACCTCTTTCCAGGATTCAATCTTAGCTCTTCCTCAACTTCATAATTTCTGATGTGGTGGTACACAGGCTGAGTCCTGGACCTCTTTTCTCATTTTATCAACTTCTGAGGTGTCCTCCTGTACAACTTTAAATAACATCTTTAGGACACCAATTTCCAAATTTGTATATCCAATAGTAATGCCCACACTCAAATTTAGAATTTGCATTCATGTACATATTATAGGTCAAAATGTAAAAAGAGTTAGTTTGAACTGAAGCTGCACCAATGTAAACAATAAACTTCCTAAAATTTTCTTCTCTGAACGTCCTTCCTAAATTCTCACATTCCAATTTTTTCTCTCTCTAGTAAAACAGTCCTTGCAATTTTTATTCAACTACTTAACATATACTATTTTCTTGTTTCTCTCTCATCAGAAGGTAAACTCCATAAAAGGAAGACATTATTTAGATTACTGCTGTCATAAATACAACTACAAAATTACCAGTGCTTAAAATCTGTTTGGTGAAGATCATTGAAAGAATAAATAAATGTATGAATAAACATCATGCTGTAGTATGAATGACCCCATAAAACTCATATTGATGCTTAACCCCATCGTAACTGTGTTAAGAGGCTTGGAAATCTGCCTATGGTATTTGAAAAGTGGAAATTTTTGGAGGTGAGTGGATAGCAAAGACAATGCCCTTACGAATGAATAAATCCATTCATGGATTTCTGGGTTAATGGCTTAATAAGATATCAGTAAGTAGACAGACGGTTTTATAAAGGCAAAGAGAAAGCGTGTTGCCTTGCTTTTGCCGCTCTAATCATGTGATACCCTGAACCACTGTGGGACTTTGCCAAGACTCCCCACCAGGCAGAAGGCCTTGAAAGATGCAACCCCTTCACTGTGGCCTTCTCACAGCCTCCAGAACCAAAATAAATATACTTTGTTTCTTCATAAAATACCTAGTTAGGGGCATTGCTATGAACAACAGAAAACTGACATGGGCAAGACAATGGAGGAAAAGGGGGCAAATCAAAATTGTGAGAAAGTGAATAACAAAGAAAAATATTTAAGAAGAGAAAGGCAGAGAAAGATTTGGGATAAACAAACAAAAAAATTCAGATGAGAGCTCCATTTAAGATGGCAGACTATAGGTGCCCAGCACACAATCCCCCCACAGAAGGGGCCTAGAGGAAGGTGAGGACAGCTGGGATCAGCACAGGAGGAATTCCATGTCCCTTGTGATAAGAAGAGTCTACTCAGCCATGTGCACTTTCAGGTAAACCCCTATATTTTTCCTGCTCCCGCTCACCTTATTCCTGCTGAGGTAACCAGCACCATAACCAGGGCTGGGGTCCATCTTCCCCTGCGGAAGTTCTTCCTGCTCCTCATAGTGGCCACTGGTGCACCCTGCTGCATGACATACCCATGCAATCTGCAGCCGTGGCCCCAACCTCTGGAGCTGCACATGGACATACCCAGCCCTAGCCAGTAAACAGCCCCTGGACCCAGATACTAGAGTACTACTGCACTGCTTGGTCACAGCTTCTAGAGCCCGATTCCTGAAGGCTTCTACTGTGAGAGCCTTGAGTTGCTCAGTAGTAGCCCCTGGAGCTCCATACCATATGTCTTCCACCATGGGAGCCTTGAGGTACTCAGCTGCAGCTCCCTGAGCCCCATCACTTGTGGTTTCCACTGAATGAGCCTGGAGCTCCAGGCAGCAACCCCAACAGCCCCACTCCTTTCAGCTTCCACAGCAGGAGCCTTGAACCACTTGGAAGTAATTCCCAGAACCCCACCCCTTGTGGCTTCCAACAAGGGAGAATTGAGCCACAGGCAGCAGTCCCCAGAGCCCTTTTTCTTCCAGGTTGCCCACTGGGAGACTTGACCCACAGAACAGTATCCTCTGTAGACCTGCCACTTGTGGCTGCTGCTATAGGAGCCTTGAGCCACCTGGTTGCACCCTCCAGAGCCCCACCTCATGTGATCTCACCACAGGAGCCTTGGGCCACAGGCAGCAGCCTCTGTAGCCCTGTCCCGCATGGCATTTGCCCAGACTCACACTCTTTAGTCCTGCCTCATTCAGTTACATGACAGAAACCCTGCACCACTGGAGACCACAGCCTCTGGAGCCCAACCCTTCATAGCTCCAAGACCAGAGCATAGCACTGCCAGGCCACAGCCCCAGGAGCACCATTCCACATGGTCCCAGTTGCCCTCAGCCACATCATACCCATCAGTGCCACCAGTCTAATAAGTCTACCTGGAACAACTGAGTCTACCTGAAATTACTGAAACTACAGAGTCTACCTGGAAACCAAACTAAAACATCCCACCCAACAGGCAACAAAAAAACAAATCTGCAAGAAGGACTCTCTCCTCAAAAGCACACAAGCAACTGAAGATACAACTGCTGCAACAGATGATCACAAATCAATCTAGAGATATGACACACCCAAAAGAATACAATAACTCAAATACCAGTTCTAAACCACGAGAAACCCTTGAAATATGAGAAAAAGACTTTTGAGAAAGAATCTTAAGGAAACTCTATGAGATACAAGAAGAGGTACATAGTAGACTCAATGAAATGAAAAGAAAAAAAAAGCAATCAAATACATGAAGGAAGAAATCTTCAAAGAGATTAATACCCTAAAAAAGGATGTAGCAGAATTCATGGATCTGAAGAACTCATTCAAAGAAATAAAACCCACATTTGAGAGCTTAGGCAGCAGGCTAGGACAAGTAGAAGAAAGAATTTCTGATTTCAAAGACAGTGTTTCCTAAGTAAGCCAGCAGACCAAAAAGGGGGGAAAAAAAGAATTTTTATAAAATGAAGAAAATCTTTGAGAGCTATCAGACAATCTTAAGGGTACAAAGACCCAAATCATGGGTGTTCCACAAAGGGAGGAAAAAGAAAAAGGTATTGAAAACCTATTCAATGAAGTAATAGCAGAAGACTCCCCAGAAATTGTTAGAGAACCAGTTTCAACAGGCTCAAAAATCCCCAAACAGATTTAAACTGAGAAGGTCCTCTCTGAAAGGCACTGTAGTCAAACTAGCAAAAGTCAAAGAGAAAGAGAATCCTGAAAACAGGAAAAGAAAAGTGTCAAGTAACCTATAAGGGAGTCCCCATCAGGCTAACATCAGACTTCTCAGCAGAAACCCTACAGGTTAGAAGAGAATAGGATAACATATTTAAAGTTCTAAAAGAAAAAGACTGCCAGCTAAGAATACTACACCCAGCAAGGCTATTCTTCAGATATGAGAGTAATAGTGTGTTTCCCAGACAAACAAAAACTGTGGGAATTCAGCATCACATGTCCAGCCCTACAAGAAATCCTCAAGTGAATCCTGCACCTGCAACCCAAAAAACAATATTCACCACCAAGAATACACAAGAAACAACAAATTCCACCAGTAAAGCACATACACAAATGAGAAAGAGAAACTATATCACACTACCTCAAAAAAACAAAAAAACTTTAAAGACAAACAATAGGGAAAGAAAGGAATTCAATATATTTAAAATCACCACATGAAAATAACTAAATGACAGGAGTTAGACGGTATCTTTCTAAAGGAACCCTAAATGTAAATGGATCAAATTCCCCACTCAAAAGACACAGTGTCCAGACGGATTTAAAAGCTAGACTCAACTGTATGCTGCCCACAATATACCCACCTCATGTATAAAGACTCACACAGACTAATAGTGAAAGGATAGAAAAAGATATACCACATAAATGGAAACCAAAATAGAGCAGGAGTAGCTATTCTTATATCAGATAAAATAAGACTTGAAACCAAAACCTATCAAAAAAGAAAAAGAAGGCCAATATATAATGATAAAATTATTTATCCACCAAGAAGACATAACAAATATAAATATATATGTTCTCAAGATTGGTACACTCAGACATATGAAGTAAACATTATTATACCTAAGGAGACAGACCTCAATACGATAATAGTTGGGGACCTGAATGCCTCTATCTCAGCATTGGACAGATCCCCTAGGCAACAAATCAACACAAAAACACAGGATTTAAACTATACTTTAGACAAAATGGATACTAGAGAATATACATTCTTCTCATCAGCACCTCACCACCTGGAACATTCTCCAAGATAGACTCCATATTAAGTCACAAATCAAATATCAACAAATTTTTGAAAAAACGGATATGATTTCAAGTATCTTCTCAGGCTACAATGGATTAATAGTATAAATCAATAACAAGTGAAACTTTGGAAACCACAGAAATACATGGAAATTAAACATCATGTTCCTGAATGACTTATGGGTCATAAAATAAATCAAACAGGAAATCAAAACACTTTTTGAAACTAATGACAACAACGACACATCAAACAAAACATATGGGATACTGCAAAAGACATACTAAGTAAAATTGATTGCAATAAATGCTTAACATCAAAAGATTAGAAAGATTCCAGAAAAGGAACCTACTGCTACATACGTAGAACTGGAAAAACAAGAACAATTAAATTCCAAAATTAGAACACAGAAAGACATAATTAAAATCAGAGTAAAAACAAATAGAGACTAAAAATATGACACAAAGATCAATAGACAAAATGGTGGTTTTCTGAGAAGATAAACACAGTAGACAAATCATTAGCTAGGAAAACTAAGAAGAGAGAAGACCCAAACAACAAAAGCTAGCAATAAAAAAGGAGACATGACCACTGATACCACAGAAATACAAAGAATCTTTAGAGATTACTATGAACAACTATACATGAACAAATTTGAAAACCTAGAGGAAATGGATAAACTTCTGGATGCATACAAACTACCAAGACTGAGTCAAGGAGAAAAAAAAAAAAAACACCAAAAATGAGCAATGAAATTGAAGCAGTAACCAGAAATCTTCCAACAAACAAAAGGCCAGGATTGAATGGGTTCACTGCTGAATTTTACCAAACCTTTAAAAAGGAATTAATACCAATTCTTTTCAAACTATCTCAAAAAGTTAAAATGGAGGCCATTCTCCCAAACTCACTATGAGTCCAGCATCACTCTGAGAACAAAACCACACAAAGATACAACAAAAAAAGAAAACTACAAGCCATTATCCTTGATAAACACAGACATAAAAATCTTCAACAAAATATTAGCAAACAGAATACTGCAGTACATCAAAAGGTTGTACATCATGATCAAACGGGATTCATCCCAGAGATGCAAGGAGGGTTCAACATATGCAAATCAATAAATAAGATACACCACATCAATAAAATCAAGAACAAAAGCCATATGATCATATCAATAGATACAAAAAAATAATTTGACAAAATTCAACATCCCTTCATGATAAAGACTCAACAAATTAGTTATGGAAGGAAGGTATCTCAACAAAATAAAAGCCATATATGACATATCCACTGCCAATATCATCCTGAATGGGGAAAAGCTGAAAGCTTTCTCCTTTAAGAAAGGAACAAGACGACGATGCCTGTTCTCAGCACTCCTATTTAACCTTATATTGGATGTACTTGCCAGAGAAATTACATAGGAGCAAGAAATAAAGAGCATCCCAGGAGGAAAAGATGAAGTGCGATTGACTCTGTTTGGAGATGACAAGATCCTATATGTAGAAAACCTGAGAGACTGTATCGAAAAATTCTTAGAGCTGACAAAAAAAAATTTAGTAATGCTGCAGGATACAAAATCAGTACACAAAAATCAATAGTCTTTTTTATACTCCAACAAAAAACTAGCAGAAAAAGAATTCAAGAAAGCAACACTATTTACAAGTTACCAAAAAACCAAAATATCTATGAATCAATTTAAGAAAGGAGGTCAAAGAATGCTACAATGAGAACTACAAATCACTGATGAAAGGAATTAAAGAGGATACCAAAAGATAGAAAGACTCTCCCTGTTCATGGATTGGCAGAATCAATGTAGTGAAAATGTCCATACCACCCAAAGCTGTCTAAAGATTCCATGTGATCCCCATCAAAATACCAATGACATTCTTCGGAGAAATAGGATAAACAATCCACACATTCATATGGAACCACAAAAGACCACAATTATTCAAAGAAATCCTGAGAAAAATAAATAAATAAAGCTGGAGGCATTATCCTTCATGACTTTAAAATGTATTAAAGATCTACAGTAACCAAAACAGCACGAAACTCACATAAAAACAGATAACCAGACCAATGAAACAGAGCACCCAAAAATCCACCCACACATTTACAAACAAGTGATCTTCAACAAGGGCACCAAGAACATACAATGGGTAAATTAATAGTGTTAGGAAAACTGGATATTCATATGTAGAAGAATAAAACTGGACCTGAAGCCCTTGCCATATACCAAAATCAACTCAAAGGGTTTAATCATATAAGACCTGAAACATTAAAGCTTGAAGAAAACACAGGGGAAACTCTCCAGGATAAGTCTTTATGAATAAGACCCCAAAAGTACAGGCAACAAAAGAAAAAAAATAAACAAATGGGATTATATCAAACTAACAAGCTTCAACACAGCAAAGAAAATATTCAATACAGTGAACACACAACCTCAGAATGGAAGAAAGGGAGAAAATATCTGCAAACTATGCATCCGACAAGGGACTAATATCCAGAATATACAAGGAACTCAAAGAACTTTAGAGTAAAATAATAATAATAATGATAGCAATCCAATTAAAAAATGGGCAAAGTAACTGAATGACATCTCTCAAAGGAGGACATACAAATAGCCAACAGGTACATGAAAAAATGCTCAACATCACTAATCATCATGGAAATACACATCAAAACCACACTGAGATATCATCTCACCCCAATTAGACTGGCTAATATACAAAAGACAGAATAACAAATACTGGCAAGGATGCAGAAAAAGGGACATCTCTCAGCACTGTTGCTGGGCCTTTGAAACAGCACATTGTGGAGAAAAGGATGGCAGTTACTTAAACAACTACAGACAGAACTACCATATGATCTAGCCATCCCACTACTGGATATATATCCAAAGGAATGATGTATAAATGTGTTTCTGCTGCTTATGGTAAAATACACAGAACTGGGTATTTTGTAAAGAAATGAAATTTACTGCTTACAGTTTCTGAGGGTAGGAAGTCCGAAGTCCAGGGAATACATCTGGTGAAGGCGTTCTTTGGTGGTGACTTCAGTGACAGCAGAGTATCACACTGCAAAAATGGTGGAGCAGAGACAGTGAGAGAGAGAGACAGACTCTCCCCTCTCTTTTTTTAAAGCCCTCTGAACCATGACCCTCACCACCACTTTTAATCCATTCACTATGGCAGGGTCCTACAATCTAATCACCTCTTCATGGCTCCACCTCTAAATTGCCATATTAGGATTTCCCACCCTCCTAAAGTCACAGTAGGGGCAAGTTTCTAATACATAAAACTTGGGGGACACAATTCAAGCTTCAGTGAGCTTCAATCCACTACAAATGGAAATCATCATGTCAAAATGATACCTGCAATCCCATTTTTATTGCAGCTCTATTTCCAATAGCCGGGCTATAGAACCAACCTAAATCTCCATCAATGAGTGACTGGATGAGGAAAATGTGGCATGTATACACAATAGAATACTACTCAGCCACAATAAAAAAATAAATTATGCCTTTTGAAGCAACATGGATGGGCTTGGAGAAAATTGTGACACAACCGAGTACAGAAAGAAAAATACCACATGTCCTCACTCATAAGTATTAGCTGAATTCATAAATAAACAAGTAAACAATAAGGAAAGAGAGAGAGAGAGAGAGAAAGAAACAGTGATCACAATATGTTGATTTTCTAGAAGAAGAGAACAGAACTGTGGTTACTAGATGAGAAACAGGGAAGGGAGGAGAGAGGGAGGGGGGTTAATGAGAAATGAATGAGAAATTGGTTAATGGACACCGGGAATGGTTATGAATTGTAATGATGAAGAAGCTATCTTGATCTGACCATTACACACTGTACACTACTACCGATAGTCAATTTTGCACCCCACAAATATTTATAATCAACTATGCTTCAATAAAAAATAAATGGAAAAAATATTTTTAAAATGTAAAAAAAAACTAAAATGAAACAGAAGAACTAAGAATTTTGATCATAAATTAAAATTATCAGGTGACATTTTTATAAATTGATGTTTTAAATCAATGTGAAACAAAAAAAGCCAGTGCACTGTAGGTTGCTGAACTCATGACCACTTTATAAAACTATAACATGTTTGTTTCATAAAAACATGTGTGATGTATAGCTATTGTATGGCCCCTCATTTACACTGGTTTGATTATTGGTTATACTGACTTCTAAAGGTATATAACATGCTCTTGCAAACTTTAAAGTTTTCAGGATGACAGGATATTTAGAGATTAAACTAGTTTCTATCCAATTCCTTTGATCTGTCTAACATCTAAGAAGCTAATAGAAAAAAAGACTTGAATCTTGGACACCTTTGGGCTTCTAGACCTACAGACTTATGTGATTAACTGTGAGGGACGTGGGAGTGGAAAATAAAGTTAAGACTTCAAGGACAGACAACAGGACCCTTGCAGAAAAATCACAATGAGAAGGCAGGTGGCGCACTTGGCTGCACATACTCAGAAAGAGCCTGGATATGTGGAGGGGGCAGGAAAGCTGTCCCAGATGTGATCTGACTCTCTGGAAGCACCTCTGTGAGAGACTGAGGTGGATATAACCATGTAGCAATAGAGGTAGTAAGAAAACAGAAAAAAATTCCTATGGATTCCATGTGAGGTGTGAGAGAAAATAGAGTCAAATGTAAAGTATTATTTTTCCTGATTCATTACATAGAATGCATGTGTAAAACACAATCCAATAAGATGAAATAAAATGTGAAAACATTTAAAAACTATTTAGGAGAATAAAATGTGGGGGTATACATGTGACAGTCATCCTTGGAGATTGTATAATGCATGTGTTTTCTTCAAACAGACAAGCTAGGAAAAAATAGTAGAAACAGCAGAACATGACCAACAAATGCTGGGCTTTACTCTTCCCTGCCTCCCTGCCCATTATGCACTGACTAACCTTGTAGGCTCTGGTTGAGGGTTTCTTCTAATGTCCATGACTCTGCTCCCTGCTCCAACTTGCAGATCACCTCACATTTGGGAATGTAGCAGCCTGTTCATAAGAAACAACACAGAACTTTGTAAACCCGCTAAGTCAGGTCCTTAGAAGAATGACAAGAGCTTGGCTTCAGAAGCTGTGCAATGAAGGGGCCAGTTAGAGACTGATGACGTTTAAATTCTCCACTCACATTCCCCACAAAATGGAATCTTACCTAAATAGAATTCAACCCTATAAGTGGTTCCCATATTTATCAACAAAGAAGAAAGTGGTGCTCCTAGGACTTACTATGGAGTTTCACTCACCCAACACCACCAGGCTGCTACAGGTCTTCAGCATCACATCCCTGCACAGGCTCCTCTGAGCATCATCCAGGTACTGCCACTCCTCCCAGGTGAAATCCACAGCCAAATCCTCAAACGACACCAATCCCTGTAATGACACATTTCTCCTCAACTCAAATCATCAGCCCTGGATCACATAACAGGAACCTGGGAGGGGCAAACTTCTATGTGTGTGTGTGTCATAGGTGTGTTACATAAGATGCAGCTTCTTTGTACTTGACATGGTGGGAGAAAGAAAAATCACAGAAGACACATTCTGCCTTTTAATAATTTATTAATTACTAAAAACATGATTACAAAGCTTACCTTATAGATCTAGGATCATTCTTGTTGCTAGTGATAAAAGTATGAATAAAGTCCTGCTCCTTTAAGGAGCTTACGATCTGGTATGAAGACATAAGTACAAACACATGCCTAAAATCTTATGTTACATGAACTAATTTAGACAAAAGTTCAATACAGACAGGGATAAGAAAGAAGGAGAAAATACTGTTCTGCTTTATATTCAGTTTGCTGTTCACTGAAATGACAAAAGATGTTTTAGCTCTTCCATGTGAACCATGTGTTCTCACGAATATGAGGTAGTAGCAAGAGTTAAGTCACAACAGCACAAGGAACATACAATGCACTAATGGAACTACACACAACACCGTGTCTAGGTAAATGATCCTGTGCTGAGATGATAGACAAATGCAATATTGAAGAAAGTGATTATGGAGTGATTCTGCATTTAAATATTTGGCCCAATTTAAACAAGAAAACATTTTATTCACTAATTTTTTTTTAAATTACTTACAAATGAAAAGCACATACAAAGGTATCCCAAAATGTATTTCTTACATGCGAAAGCATTGTTTGTGTCCACCTGCCCAAGACCAGCTCCGCAGGATTCGCTGGACCTGAATAGGTGGTGTGGCTTCAGTGAGGAAAGAAAAGACACGGACCATGATGTCTAGTGCATCAGTGGACAACAACCATAAGAATCTTGCTTTATTTATATTTTTTTTACTTAACCTTTTACATGATGATTTATCTTTTAATCAGAACATTTCTTGTTTTCTTTCTATTGAAAAAGAAAGGTCAAAACGTTCCAAGGCACTCATACTGTGACAAAAACATCTACTCATGCATCAACAGTTCACCCCAAAGCCTGTGGCTTGTGGCCAGGAAACTATACAATAGCAGCATGCTTGGCTTTAAAGAGCGTCACACTTTTAGTTTAAACTATAATTCTTAACATTTTAAACTTACAATTAAACCCTTTTTTAATCTTACACTTACTATACTTGATTTTAATAACATTGATTAGTTATGTTTGACAATTTAATATTGCTTATACTTTATATTGATCATTTTAATTTATAAACAAAATCACAATGTTTATACCTTTTATTTCCCTGCCAATAGACTTCGGGAACAGCACAGGGGACAAAGTGAAAGGTTAAATGATCCTACTCAAACTAACAAAAACACACTTTATTGTTACCAAGGAAAGAACACGTTCTTGGTAAATCAAGTGAAACTGTGGGAGTGGGGAGAAACAAAGAAATCTGTAACTGGTTGATGATCAAATAATTGTAAACACCACAGCACTCAGACCCACCACCTCCCTGTTGGATGTGGATAGAAATCCAACATAATAACTTCACTCCACACGTACAAGAACATGACCACAGCCACAATGGGTCCATGCACACATCACTAACAAAAAAGAATAATAATAAAATTAAACTGATCAACCCATACCAAGAACATGCATCAAAAACACCTTTAGTAGTGACAATGCCCTTTAAATAAACCAGTTAATTTTGATGTATTTTAACATGTCCTTTGAGAAACTCCAGGGAATTTCCCAAAGCCATACTAAGCCAAAAGGTTAGGCTGTTTAATTCTGGGAAGCCTTGTCAAGCAACCAAAGGTGACCAAACAAGAAATTCCATGGAGCTGTGCCACACACACGGGACCCCCTTGTAGCCTGCAGGACGGCTCTCGACAGCCACTACAAGGTAAACCCTGACACTTTCCAAACCAAGGGTATAAATAATGAGTCACTATAAGAACAGGTAAGTTATATTACTAGATTTGCATTTTAACATTCATCCACTAGAAGGAGAATGGGAAAAGGCAAGGGAGACTCAGAGGGGAAGAAAACAGGGTAAGAGATGACCACATACATCAGGACACAGAGCAGCAAACACAGAGAAGTGGGAAGTAATCCTATAAAAGGGAACAAATAACAAAAAACAAAAAAGCAGAAACAAACAGAATGTGGTAGAAATTTGTTCTGCAGAGGGTATAAAGAAGAGTTTTAGTCCAAGGCTATGGCAGCTACTTAGGTACTGGCACTGTAAAGTGAAATTTGGAAAATAAGAGAAAAATATAATGAGCAGAGTGACACAGATTCAGACACTTTACATTTGAAATCTCCGTGGAAATGTCCAAATAGCAATTGGATATATGATTCCACGGTTCAGGAGATAGATCTGAAGCTAAAGATTTGGAAACCTCAAGATAAAGATTTGGAAAGTATCAGAATATCAGTGGAACCCGAAGCTGCCATCAGAATGAATGAACCTAAGAGATTGAAAGAAAACACACACACGCGCACACACACACACGCGCGCGCGCACACACACACGCACACACACACACACACACCAAATAACTCTTTGATTCTCAAAGACATCATGAAGAGACTTTTAGAAATATATTTTAGGTTTCTATTTTTCCACATAAGAAGCTTGGAAGTCACCATTCCATCCCAACAACAACTAAAAAGTTGAACAGCCTGAAAAACTAACAACTCTTCTTAGATCTGTGAAAGGGAAGGACACAGGGCAAACCACTGCCCCGATTAGAGAGGGAAGACAGGAAAATATCCATAGTCACGGCTTACAGAAGAAGACTTAGTAGTGGGAACCACCATGAAAACCAGTGCTGGATCAGGACAACCTGAATTGTGAGTGACACATTGCTGGAGGCTCAGTGCAAACTACTCAGAGTTAAAAACTCCAGGGGAACCCAGTCATAAATGGGCCACCAAAATACTGTGCAATTCACCTCCAAGAACTCCACCAAGTTTCTAAAGGAAATAATAAAGAAAATTCCCCTCCTGCTTCCACCTGTGAGAGGGGAAGAGGCAAACTCTTTTGAAATATGCCAGAACACTCTGTTCTTCTTAACAAGGCTTCAAGAAAAACTACTTCATGAGAGCCTAACCTGTTGTACTATTATCAGAGCCTACTCAACCTGGGTAAAGGGAAATAACTAACTCCAGCCAAGAAGGGAAATACCCAATTCTGGCCCACTCCAGACATCTTGTCCCATGTAAGGAAAAAGAAAAAACAAATGAAAAAACACTTATAAAGTTGACAGACCAAAGAAAGAGGCTCATTAAGAGAATGAGACAATGATAGAACTATAAAACATTTCTGCTATGGTCTGAATGTATCCCCACAAAATCGACAGTTTTAAACATTAACATAATTAACATTATTAAACATATTAAACATTGTGTCCCCCCAAAATTAACTTTATAAGTGTTGAAACTTAATCACCAATGCACTGGATTTATGAGGTGGATCCTATGGGAGGAGATTAAGCCATGAGGGCAAAGCCCTCAGAGAGGAATTAGTGATCTGATAAAAAAGACCAAAGAAAGCCTCTTGGCCCCTTTCACCATGGAAGGACATAAAGCAGGTGCCATCCATGAGGAATGGGTCCTCACCACACAGTGAATCTACTACAGCCTAGATCATGAATTTGCCAGCCTCTAAAACTGGAAGCAATATGTTTCTGTTGTTGACATACTGCCCACTCTAAGGTATACTGTTATAGCCTCCAAAACAAGCTAATACAGCTTCCCATTCTGCACACCTTATGAACACATTACTGAAGATACATTACAGCACTTCCTTTCCATAGCACATCATGTCTGGCTACTTAAAAAAATTACAAGGCATTCTAAAAAAAATTACAAGGCATTCTAAAGCACGAGAAGCATAACTTGAAGTGATGCATCAAAACAACACATGGATAAGATGTTGAAATCATCAGGGGATAATATGTTAAGAGCATAAATGGATAAAGCAGACAACATTCAGCAACAGATGTGCAATGTAAGCAGAGAGAAAAAGTCCTAATAAAGAACCAGAAAGAAATACTACAGATCAAAAACACTGTAACGGAAGTAAAAAATGTTTTTCATTGATTTATTAGTAGACTAGACACAGCTGAGAAAAAAAAAAAAAAAAAAAAAACCTGGGCTTGAAGACATGTCAAGAGAAACTACAAAAACTGAAAAGCCAAAAACAAACAACAACAACAATAAAACCGCTCAAAAAATAAAACAAACAGACACACACACACAAAAAGATGAAAAGAACACAACATAATATTCAAAGACTATGGAACAACTATGAAAGATATAACATATAGTAATGAGAATAACAGAAGAAAGGGAGAAAAAAATATACCTGAAACAATAATGTCTGAGATCTTCCACAAATTAATGTCAGACACTAAACAAAAGATCCAGGGAGGAAAGATAACACCAAACAGGATAAAGGCCAAAAATCTATATCTAGGAATATAATTTTCAAAATACAGAGAATCAAAAATAAAGAAAAATCTGAAACAAGCCAAAAGGGGGAAAAAACCTTACCCAGAGAGTAATAGAAGAATTACATCCACCATCTCCTCAGAAAGCATGCAAGCAAGAAGAGAGTGGAGTCAAATATTCAGTGATGGGAGAAGAAACCCATCAAACTAGATCTGGAAATAGAGTGGGATTTAACCAAACAACTCTAAATAATACATGGGTCAAAAAAAAATCTCAAGAGAAATTTAAGAGAATTTTTAACTAAATAAAAATGAAAACCCAACTTATCAAAATTTGTGAAATACAAGAAAAGCAGTTCATTAAAAAAGTTTACGGCACTGAATTCATATATTTAAAAAGAAGAAACATCTAAAATTAATCTAAGTTTCTACCATTGGAAACTAGAAATAAAAAGAGCAAACTAAATCAAAAGAAAACAGGATAAAATAATTAAGAATTAGAGCAGAAAACAGGAAATCAACAGAGAAAACCAACAACAACAAAAAATCTGGTTTTCTAAAAAGATCAGTAAAATTTATAAGGCTATATCCAGGCTAACTAAAAAGATAAGGACACAGTGCAGAAATTACTAACATTAGCAGTACCAGGATATTACTACAGATCCTGTGGACATTAAAGAATAATAACTACTATGAACACCTCTCTGTGCACACATTTGATAACACAGATGAAATGGATCAATTCCTCCAAAGAAACAATTTGTCCAAACCCACACAAGAAATACACATCCGAATAGGCTTACATTATGAAAATTGAGTGAATAAATAATAGCCTTCTAAAGAAAAAGCACGTGGCCCAGATGTTTTCACTGGTGAATTCCACCAAATTTAAGGAAGAAATTACACCAATTTCCTATAATATATTTCAGAGAACAGAAAATGACATACTTCTCAACTTAATCTATGAGGACAGCACTACCGCAATACCAAAACCAGACAAAGATATGACAGGAATAGAAAACTACAAACCATTATCTCTCTCATAAACACACATGCAAAAATCCTCAACAAAATATTAGCAAACCCAAGAATTATGCAACATAACAAAGTGGTATCTATTCCAAACACACAAGGCTGGGTTATATTTGGACATAAATTAACTTAATCCATCATATCAAAACACTAAAAAGGAAATAATCACAAGGAATTAAGTAATAAGTAATCACAGCAAGACTGCTAGACACAAAGTTAATATACAAAAGTCAATCACTTGCCTATATACAGCAACAACCAACTATAGGGCTGTGTGGCCCTTCTAACACTAAGGACTGTGACCCTACTAGGCTAAAGGTTAAAGCCCTGTGAAATACATGTGTTTTATTAATGCTAGTACCCTCCACAATACATAAACAAAACGTGGTATGTACATACAAAGGAATGTTATTCAGCCTTAAACAGAAAGGAAATCTTGTCGTATGCTACAACATGGAAGTTTGAGGACACTATGAAAAGTGACATAAGCCACTCACAAAATGACAAATATTTTATGGGTCCACTGATATGAGTAAAATTTTTAGAAAAACAAAGTAGAATGGTGGTTGTCAGGAGCTAAAAGGAGGGAGAAATTGAGAGTCAACATTTAATGGGTATGAGTTTCAGTTTTCCAGGATAAAAGGTTCCGAATATCTGATGCAAAACACTATGAGTATACTGAACACCACATAAATGTTATGAAATGGTTAAGATGATAAATTTGATATTATGTGTGTTTACCAAAATTAAAATAAGTTATGTTTTTAAATTATTTTAAGGGCCAATAGATGAACCAAACTAAAATATTAACAAATATTTAATCAACTGAAAATAAGTTAGGGAAGGAAAAGCAGAGGATCAAAAAGCAGATGAGACATACAGAAAATAAGTAGCAAAATGATCGATCCAAATCAAACCTTATTATTAATTTGTTTAAATGAAATAGGACTAAACACTTTCCATAAGGCAGACTGTCAGCTTTGATAGGAAAGTAAGATGCAAAAACACACTATCCAGAGAGATACATTTTAAATACAAAGACACAAACAGACTAAAAAAATGGAAAAAAGATACGCTCCACAGACACTAATCCAAAAAGCTTAAGTGGAAATATTAGTAGTAGCCAAAGGAAACTTCAAGACAAAATATATTACCAGAAATAAAAAACACTTTCACAATAATAAAAGGATCATATGTAAGGATAACACAACAATTATAAATGTGGCTGTGCCTAAACACAGAGCCTCAAAGTAAAGTCTTGTGTTGCTTAACAACTGAAATATGTTCCAAGAAATGCGTTATTAGGCAATTTTGTCATAGTGTGCACATCACAGAGTGTACTTACACAAACCTGGATAATATAAATTACTACACACCTAAGCGGTATGTTATAGAGTACTGTTTTGATCACTGTCATATTTGTGCTCTGCTGTTGACTAAAACACCATTATGTGACACATGACTACCTGAAACAAAAAACAGAACTAAAGTGGGAAATTGACAAATTGACAATTATAAATAGAGAATTAATACTCCTCTCAGTAACAGATGGGACAACCAAATAAAAAATAAGAAATTTAGATTAGTTTCTAAATAAATGAATAAAAATAATCTCATATTTTATGTTATGATACCAAACTACGACTGTGAATTTAAAATGTTTGGTTAAGAAAACACACAGATTCTGTATAACATTGGGGTTGGCAATAATTGATTCAATATGGTACCAAAAGCTTAAACAACAACAACAACAACAACAACAACCACAAAAAAGATAAGTTGAACTGTATAAAATTAAAATATTTTCTGCATTAAATGACACTATCTACAGGGTGAAAAGGCAACCCGCTAAGTCTGGGAGAATATTTGCAAAGCATGTATCTCATAAGAGATTAATATCTGGAAAAAAATATATATATATAAACCCTACAACTCAAAAACAGGACTAAAAAATGGACAGAAAAAGATACACAAATTGCTGATAAACACATGGAAAGATAGTCAACATCACTAGTCATTAGAGAAATGCATACAAAATGACAATAAAGTATCACATTACACCTATTACAATGGCCATCACAAAAAAACAACAAAAAACAGCAGGGTTGGCAAGGATGTGGAAATTGCAATCCTGAAGCATTACTGGTGAGAATATAGAGTGTGGAAGATGCTATGGAGATTCCTGAAAAAAACTAAACATAGAATTATCATAGGATCCTTCAACTCCACTGCTAGGCATAACCCAAATTACGTGAAAGCAAGAACTAAAACAAACATTGGTACATGTACGTTCATAGCAACATTATTCACAATGGCCAAAAGGTGGAAGCAACCCAAGTGTCCACTGAAGGAGGAATGGATGAACAAAATGTTCTCAATACAAAGAACAGAATATTATTGAGCTTTAAAAAGTAAAATTAATTTTCATTACAATATGGATGAATCTTGAAGATGTTATATTGCATGAAATAAGTGAGTCACAAGATGACAAACATTGTAAGATGCCACTTTACGTGAGGCTCCTAGAGTAGACAAATTCACAGAGATAGAAAGTGGAATAACGCTTGCCACGTCCCAGAGTTCAGGGGAATAGGAGTTTAGTGTTTGATGAGTAGAGAGTTTCATTTGGGGAAAATGAAAAATATCTGTCGATGGATGGTGGTGATGGTTGCAAATTAATGTGAACATACTTAATGCCACTGAACTGTAACCTTAAAAATGATTAAAGGGTCAAATTTTATGTTATGTATAATTTATTCACAAAACAGTCTGTTTTTAGCCAACTATTAACCACAGCTTTAATGCATAATTGATGCATACATTTATATTACCCTACTAATTTTTAAGTGATTAGCTCAAATAACAGAATTAAATATAATCTTTAGAGTTAGAAAACATGAAAAGCCATTTTTGAGCTAGAAACCTATAATTTTGTCTAAGTACAAACTACTGCTAAAATTACTGAAGTACACAGCAAAAGGTACAAAAGATTAAAACATGTGCTATTTTTATTCTTTGCACGTGTTTCTCTTGACTCTCATTCAAAGGTATCCCAGTAACTCCTATGACTGTCACTTCTCAGTAGCACAGCTCAGGAGGCACAGAATCTCATCACTGAGCAAACACGCCCTTCAGGTTCTGCCAAGAGTGACATTTCTAATGTTAAAAAAGAAAGTTACTGTATCCATTTTTGAGTACCAAATGTTCCTACCCTTCTATGGGCACTGCATGTAGCCATTAGAATAAACATTTAAAAACACAGAAACAAAGGTAGCAGGATGTGATGCCAGATGACACAGCAACTGAGAGAGATGGAGGAGACCAGGAATAATCCCGTTGGTGGTTTGGGTCAAGGCTAGCAGGTAATAGAATATATGAGGGTGCTTCATAAAGTTCTTCAGAAAATAGAACTAAAAGATAAGAGGAATCTTTCCGTGAAACTTTTGAAGTACCTTTCTTATATGGGAAGAATGGTGCATGTGTTTTCATTGTGGATTTGTTGAACTTGAGATGACGAGCAGCTCAGGTCACACGGTAACTTGGTGGCCCATAGTCAAGCGTTCACTTTCTACTAAGGCCCAGTAGCAGGCCAAGAGCTGTTTCTCAAAAGGAAAGTAGTTATCTGCGGATGATGGCAGGGCCTTGGTCCAAAATCCTAAGGGTCTCCTCTGTGATTCACCTATAGGGGCCTGCCAAAGGCTCCATACTGCATCCTTATCTGCCACTGCCACTTCAAAGACCATTGTGTCTGCTGGATCATATGGCCCAAGGGGCAGTGCAGCCTGCACAGCAGCCTGGACCTGTTGCAGACCCTTCTGCTCTGGACCCCAATCAAAAATAGCAGCCTTTCATGTCACTCGGTAGATGGGCCAGATAACACCCCCAAGTGAGGATGTGTTCTCCCCACCAAAACTCATGTGGAAATTTGATCTTCAATGTGGCAGCGTTTGAAACTGATTGAGTCATGGGGGCAGATCCCTCATGAATGGATTAATGCTCTCCCTGGGAGAAGGGGGATTAATGAGTGAGTTCTTGCTCGATTAGTTCCCCCAAGAGCTCGTTGCTTAAAAAGACCCTGGCACCTTCTCTCTCTCACTTCCTCTCGACATGTGATCTGCTTGTATCCGCCAGCTGCCTGCCACTTTCTGCCATCAATAGAAGCAGTCTGAGGCCCATGCCAGATGCAGCTGTCCCAGAATCGGAAGCCTAATAAACCTCTCTTCTTTATAAATTGCCCAGTCTCAGGTAATTCTGTTATAGCAACACAAAATGGACTAATACACTAACAAAGAAGTATTTCCAGGAGATCACGGATAGTAATTTCAAATATGGCAGAAGATTCAAATAAAATAAAGCAAATAAGCAGTCTTTGGATTGGACACCGATTTAAGTTACTGGTGAACTTCTGAAGAACTGAACTAAGACTACATTGAGTTGGGCAAAGTGCAAATTAGCAATGAAAATACTCATCAGAAAGTATAACATTTGGAATGGCTGTGGTACAACCTGCATATACAGACCAGCTGAGAGAAATGTATGCAGATATTTAAGAAACTGTAAAAGGGCTGGCAAGTTAGCTCAGCTAGTTAGAGCTCAGTGTTATAACACCAAGGTCAAGGGTTCGAATCTCCCTATAGTCCTCCCCACCCCCCCCAAAAAAACCTGCAGTAGATTCTATCCTCCACACATTCTAGGTTTTATCCACGAAACAGGTGGGGACTTGCAAGGGCTGTTTGGGACCACAGTATTTTACTAATTCCAGAAAAACCTTACTAAATGATTTGTGCTTTAGCACTAGGTAACCATTACCACTGCAGAACCCTGTTAATTTCCAGGTCAGCAGTAAAACACTGTCCATTACATCACCTACGTGACCAATAAAGACTTTGCTTCAGACTTCATATCCTATGAGAATTTAGCATGTTCTGTCATAGTCCGTTTTCACATTGCTATAACAGAATACCTGAGACTGTGTAATACATAAAGAACGGAGATTTGGCTTATGATTCTGGGACAGCTGCATCTGGTACGGTCCTCGGGCTGCTTCTACTCATGGAGGAAAGTGGCAGGCAGCCAGCAGGTACAAGCAGATCACATGGTGAGAGGAAGCAAGAGAGAGAGAGGGGAGGTGCCAGGGTCTTTTAAACAACCAGCTCTCATGGGAATAGAGCGAGATCTCACTCAGGCCCCCCTCCACCAGGAAGAGCATTAATACTTTCTTGAAGGATCAGCCCCCATGACTCAAACAGCTCCCAACACTGCCACATTGGGTATCAGATTTCCACATGAGTTTTGGTGGGGAAAACACGTCCAAACTCTATCATTCTCCTCTTAGGGTCAATTCCAATCATATAATAAATGTGTCTTTTTGCCATGGTATCAGAAAGACCAGAGACCAATTTGCATTCAACTTAGATGGCCGTAAGGCCTTGTACCTGCCTTTATCAACATGTCAACTTTATCCTGCTTATGTGTATTTCTCTGATGCTGAATTTTGTTTACATTTCTCCATTTTTAATTAAACTCTTATAAAGCTCCTAAAATAAAATGTAAAACAAGCTGAGGAATAAATAAACAACTTACCAGAGATGTACGCATTTTCTTTCCTCTTGAAAACACATAGAGGACTCTGGAATTGTACCTCGAAGAGAAGGTGAATGGAGGCGGTCATGAGAGAAATGGTGACACTTGCTCCTAGAGTCTGCTGTGCAAAGTGCTCTACACAATAGCTGGAAAAAACAAAACGAAATAAGGTTGGCTGTGGGGCAAGAGTCGCTTACACACGAGCAAGGGCAGGAAAGACCTCATCAAAAGAGCACCCACAATTCTATTCATTGGTAGAGATTAAACACACGATTTATCCTTAGGTTAGTGAAAATATTGACTTGCTAGTGATTTGGTAACAATTAATGTTACTGTGAAGAAATAATTTAAAAATTTTAAGGATGGTTGAATAAATTACACTACATCAAAAAAAGGCACATTATGCCCTCATTAAAATTGACTTTATAGAGAAATACTTGGGTGGTATTAACTATGTCCTATTAATACATATGTACTATATAGGACTCTAACAATAGTATAGCCACTAGAACACCTCTTGCTTTTATAGACCTAAACTTCATGGAAGAAAAGCATCTGCAAACTAACATTTTTGGCCAATGATTTATAGGAAAAAAGTGCACATAATGTATATTAATTGCAGCACACTTTTCCAGTAATGGTTCCCAATGACACGTCACCTTGTATCCACACCTTCATGTAGTTCCCTCCTACAATGACCCCGGGCTTTGCCATTTCACTTGTTTTGGTCAATGGGACACGAGTAAAAGGGATATGATCATAGTTCTGAAAAGTAGTTGCACAACAAAGTTTGCCTTCTTGGAATACTGTCATTTGGGGAAGAAGCCCGAGGGCATGCCTGTTGGAAACACATGCCCTATGCAAGAGCCAGCACAAACCACCAGACACGTGAGTGAAGTCTTCCTAAGGAACCAGCCTCAGTCAAGGAACCCGAAGCCTAACGCCTCACTTGTGCTCCCATGTGACACCAGCATAGATACTGCCCAGCTCAGCCCAGCCAAAAATGCTGACTCACAGAATCACAAACAGATAAAATGGTTGTTTTTCAAACTAGTAAGTTTTTGTTGATTTGCCCTGCATCAAACTCTGTTACCTGTAATCCCCCAGAACTCAAGACGTTTTTAACGTATTGATGTAGGAGAGAAAGAACGAACTATATGCCAATTACAATCAATAGAACTTCACAATCACATGTAGAAATTTTCATAAACATGATAAATGTCAACCAGATGGACCTTGGCCAGGTTGCTGGCACTAATAAGGCCACGTGACCATCCTTTCTATGGCCGCCACCCTCCGCATAGGGTCCCCACCATCCCTCTACTCCCCCAAACGTCCCTTCTAGGCCCCACCGTCCCCCAGCTCCCTACCTTGCTCCTTCTGTCCCTTTCTCGGTGCAGGCCTCATCCCACCTCCTTCCCCCAGCCCTTGGGACTTTGGGGAGAGGACAGCTCATCACCTCTTCGTCCGGGCGGACCACGCCGAGGCACAGGCGGAAGCGCTTGGGCACAGGACCAGGCCCAGGCGAGCGCCGCCGCCCACCTGAGGAGCTGCAGGAGGCTGCAGGACGGCGAGAAACGGCCGTTTACAGCGGAGAACCGTTTACCCGGAGAACCGTACTCAGCAGATGCGGCCCTGAGCCTGCGCGAAGCCCTGTGAGCGCTGGCGCGCCTGCGTGGGCTGAGGGCACCGGACGCGCGTGCGTGGAGGCTCGGCGAGCCGAGGCTTGGATCCGGCGGGAACAGCGCACTTGGGCACCGGTTCAGTACCTGTCCCTTGCTGTTGCAGTTGCAGCCTGAAGCGATTCGCAGGGCTTGGGCATCCGGCCACAAGAATAAAACATGTAGGAAACAGCCAAAATATTTATGGTAAGGATCTCTTCTTCCAAGACAGTACCTTAAGCTTGACATCCCATAGCAAAGACAGAAGACAAAAAAACAGCCGAACACTGTATGAAGAGATCCTTTTATAAAAGTCTTAATACCATTCATAAGGAAAGAAGCCTCATGATCTAATCATCTCCTAAAGGACCCACCTCTTAATGAAATGCACTGAGATAAGTTTCAATATAAAATTTGGAGGGACACATTCAACTCATAATGAAAAAGAAAAATTCACAAATACGTGAAACTAAACTACATGCTCCAGAACAACTCATAGGTCAAAGTATAAATCAAAACATAGATAAATAAATTAATTAATTAACAAACAAATAAAAATATTATGAGAAAAACAAAAAAGGAGACATGACATATCAGGACAGACAGGATCGGGACAGCAGTTGTAAAGGAAAGTTTGTAGTAATATCTACATTAAAAAACAACCTCAGAAGAACCACCTAATATTACCACTGGAGGACTAGAAAAGTAAGAATAAACAAGCCCAAAGTCAGTGGAAGGGATGAAATAGCAAAAATAAACAGAGAAGGAAATAAAATAGAAACTAATAAAACAATAGAGAAGGTCAACAGAACTATGATGTATGTTTGTTTTCTTAAAAGATAAACAAAGTTGATAAAACTTTATCTAGGTTAATAAGAAAGAAATGAGAGGACACAGATAAATAAAATAAAAAATGAAAGAATATATTACAACTGACGTCGGAGGAAAAAAATAAAACTAAGAAACTAGTCTCCTGAAGTTTACAGCAACAAAATGGATACCTAGAATAAACTATTACATTTTTACACACATACAATTTACAAGGACTAAATTATGAAGAAATAGATAATCTGAACAGACCAATAAGAAGTAAGGAGGTTGAGTAAGTAGTAGTAGTAGTAGTATTAGTAACAATAATAATAATAAAATTCTCATTAAATAAAAACCGAGAACCCAAGGGCTTCAGAGTTAAATTCTACCAACCACTTAAAGAAGAACTAATATCAATTCTTCTCAAATTTTTCCGAAACTTTCAGGATGGAACACTTCTGATCTCACATTAGAAAGCCAGTATTACCTTACACAAAGCCAGACAAGAACACCGCAAGAAAAATAATTACAGGCCAATCTCACTCATAAATTCAGATGCAGAATATCCTCAGCAAAATACTAAGAAACTGAATTCAACAGCACATTAAAAGATTTATTCACGGGCCGAGCCCGTGGCGCACTCGGGAGAGTGCGGCGCTGGGAGCGCAGCAACGCTCCCGCCGCGGGTTTGGATCCTATATAGGACTGCCCGGTGCACTCACTGGCTGAGTGCTGGTCACGAAAAAGACAAAAAAAAAAAAAAGATTTATTCACCATGAAGAAGTTAGGTTTATTTCTATGAGGTAAACGTGTTTTAATAAATGCAAATCAGTAAATGTGATCTACCACATTAATGGGATAAAATACAAAACTATGTGATCATATAGATACAAAAAACAAAAGCAGTTGACAAAATTGAACATGCTCTCAGCAAATGACTAAAAGCTCTCAGTAAATTAGGTATAGAAAAACTGTACTTCTGCAGAATAAAGGCAATCTATGACAAGGCAATTCTAACATCATATTCAATAGTGAAAACTTGAAAGATTTCCTCCAAGTTCAGAAATAGACAAGAATACCCACTCTTTTCACTTCTATTTACAATAGTACTGGAAGTCCTTGCCAAAAATTTAAGTAAAAAAAGAAAAAAAAAAAGATCCAAGTCAGAAAGAAAGAATACTGAGAAATAAATTTAACCAAGGAGGTGAAATGTCTGTACACAGAAGACTATAAAAAATTGATAAAAGCAATTGAAAAAGACAAAACTAAATGGAAATATTTGGTGTTTATTATTTTTAAGAATTAATATTGCTAAAATATAAATGATGCCTAAAGTGATCTACACATTCAATGCAATCTCTATCAAAATTCTAAGGCCATTTTTCACATAAATAGAAAAAATAATCCCAAAATTTGTATGGAACCACAAAAGACCCCAAATAGATAAATAGATGAGCAAAAAGAACAAAGCTGATGGCATCACATGACCTGATTTGAAAATATAATGTAAGGATACAGTAATTAAATAGAGCATGGCACTAGCATAGAAAAAGATGTAGAGACCAGTGGAAGAGTATAGAGAACCCCAAATAAATCCATACTTTTATGGTTGATTGATTTTTGACCAAAATGCCATGAACACACAATGGGTAAAGAACAGCTTCTTTAACAGTGTCAGAAACACTGAATATCCACATCCAGAAAAATAAAAATGGGCCATATTTTACCCCATATCTATAATGTTTATAAATATAAACCTAGAATAAATCAAAGAATTAAACCTCAGACCTGAAACTGTACAACTACTAGAAGAAATCACAGGGTAAAAGCTTCATGACATTAGCCTGAGCAAAGATTTTTTGGACATGATCCCTCAAACACAGCCAACTAAGGTAAAAATAGACACATGAGATTTCTTAAAACTAAAAAGCTTATGTAAAATGAAGGAGACAATCAACAGAATAAAGAGACAACCTACAGAATAAGAAAAGCATCTGGGAACCGTACATTTTATAAGTGGTTAATATCCAAAATATATAAGAAACTGAACTCAACAGCAAGAAAACAAACAACCCAATTAAAAGGAGTGGGGAAAAAAAAAAACCTCTTGAAAATATATTCACAAAAGAGGATATATAAAGGATGTCAAGCATATGAAAAAATAATGTTCAACATCACTAGTCATCAGAGAAAGGCAAAGATGCAGCTAATAGATATGACCTCACAGCTGTTAGCATGGGTATTATTTAAAAAGAAAGAAATAAAACACTTGGAATGGGAATGGAGAAAAGCAGACGCTTGTATACTGTGTGTGGGAATGTAAGTTGGTAAAGGCATCATGAAAATTAGTACGGACATTCCTCAAAAATATTAAAAATAGATGTGGGGAAAATAGAATAGTTTGGTCAGGGCCCTCACCTTGGGTCCAGTTGGGTGTGGTTCAGCATTCTTTGTGAGCAAATTGTGTGTGTGGGTGTGGGTGTAGATGGGTGGGTGAAGTTCGTGCACATGCACGCCAGTGTATCTTTTTAGTTTTGTTGCTATTGTGTTCCTCAGGGGGAGGGAGAGAGCAAGAGAGAGAGAAAAGAGAGAGGTGGAGAGAGAGAGAGAGAGAGTTGAGAGAGAGTTTGAGTGAAGCAGTTAGGTGGGCATCGGCCTTGGGCATCTGCCCGGTGCAGCCATGCTTTTCCAAACCTATGGATGCAAGGAACTTTTGGCTTGTTATCTAGCTCACAGACCTGCATGAAGAGGTCTGGTGACCTGGCCTGGTGTGTGAGGGGTCTGGGAACCCAGCCTGGCATGTGAGAAGGGTTCGTGGCCCAGTCTGTGAATGGGCTTGAGGGGTCTGGGAGCTCCAGACCCAGCCCTAGCTCAACAGTCGGCCCAGTCATGCAGGATTACCAGCAGGTAAAAGAGCCCCACAACTGGTGTGGTGGCCTAGCCAGACAATAAAACTACCATATGATTCAGCAATTTCTCACATGGGTGTGCATCTAAAATAAATGAAATCAGTATGACAAAGAGATATTTGTACTCCTGTGTTTATTGCAGTATTATTCACAATAGCCAAGATATGAGGTTAATCTACATGTCCATCAGGTCTAAATAAACAAAGAAATATGGTATATATAAACAGCAGGATACTTTTCAGCCTTAAAAAAAGAAAAAGAAAATCCTGTCATTTTTAAGAAAGTGGATGAACCTGGAGGCCATTATGCTAAGTGAAATACGCACAGAAAGACAAATACTGCATGATCTCACTTATAAGTAACTCCAAAAGAGTCTTACTCACAGAAGCAGAGGACAATGGTGGTTACCTGGGGGAGGGGGGAGGTGGCAGATGGAGACATGTTGGTCAAAGGATACAATATTTCTGATAGAGAGAAGGAGTAATTTCAGTACGTATATGTATATATAGTTGTACAACATGGTGACTATAGTCACCAATAATGTATTCTATACCCGAAAATTTCTAGGAGAGTAGATTATACAAGTTCTCACCATAAAACATGATAAATATGTAAGGTAATACATATGTTAATTAGTTTGGATTTTTTTCCTTTCCACAATGTGTACATATTTTAAAACTTTATAAACATGTACAATTTTGTCAATAAAGCTAATTAGTTAATTTTTAAAAAGAGAAAAAAAAAATTACACTTACAATAGAATGAAAAAGAGTAAAATGCTTATTAAAAAAAAAAAAAGACAACCAAGGGGTAGAAATGTGTGCTTGTAGAAAACTACAAAACATTGACAAAGAAATTAAAGAAACAAATTAATAGACAGGTATCCATGTCCACAGGCTGAAAGAATATTGTTAAAATGTTCATAAAACTTAGAGCAATCTGAAGATTCAAAGCAATCCTTATCAAAATGCCAGTGGTCTTTTCTTTTTAAGAAATAGAGAAAAAAATACTAAAATGTGCATGGAATATCAAAGGACCCCAAATAATCAAACCACATGTGACAACGAAAAGCAAATCATTGGCCCTCACACTTTCTGATTTCAAAATGTATTACAAAGTTACAGTAATCCAGACAGTGTGAAACTTGCACAAAGACAGACATTTAAGACACATGTGATAGAATGGAAAGCTCGGAAATAAAATCTCACACGAGGGTACTTCAAAAATTTGTGGAAAAAATAGAATTATAAGATAACTGGAGCACCCTCATATATGGTCAAATAATCCTCATCAAAAGGCAAGACTACAAAATCAGGAAAGACTAGTCTCTTCAACAAATGGTGATGGGAAAACTGGATATTCATGTGCAAAAGAATAAAGTTGGGCCCTTATCTGACACCACTTAGAAAATTGACTTAACTGAATTAAAAACCTAAACGTTCCACACCTTGGTTGCCTGTGATTGTGCTCAAATGCCTCTCTGAAAATCTCCCAGTCACTTGTAGGCTATCGTGGGAATTATCAGACATATCTGCACACGTGGCTGGGGTGGGGAGCAGCAGGTTACAGACATCCCATGAGATTCAGGGAGAAGAAAGCAGAGAGAGAACTCAAGAAAAGCCTGTCAAATGCTTTACAACTGAAGACCCACAGGTGACTCCCAGGGCCCTCTTACCTGTAACAGAAGACAAGGTGGGACAGACACTTCCCACAAATGATGGAGGCAGACATAATGGTCACCATCCAGACTGGTTTAAGAGGACTCAGAAAATGAATAAGAAATAGTATTTTCAAAATGAACAAACCCACATCTGAAATCTACGGCCAAAATCTAGTCTATTTCCTTTAACATATTTCTTGTGTAAAGTTTTACTTATTTTTTTGTTTCATTTTAGCCACACACTCCCTTGACATACTTTATTTTCTGCACATTCTTCTCCTTTGGTGCTAATATTTTTTTTCCTACAGTGAATAAAGAGAAGACAAAATTATGAAGTGTGCATATCCTCCATCATGCCCACTAACATTATTAATATTTGAACTTCCAATTGACACTTCATGGGAGTGAAAACCAACCCTCAATTATGCAGCAAGAAGCTGCAAGGATAACTGGGATCAAGAGGGGTTAACTATTCATTCATCAACTCACCCAGTTTTTAATAGAGTCTGATTTTCCTTCAGAGATTGTATGAGTTTGTGAGAGAAGGTTGTAGAAACAGAAGGAAAGATGAGTTGTTGGTTTAAAACCTCCATTGATGTGATTCCCAGTATGTGAAGTAAAAGCATTTATTTAAAAATGCAACGTCACTTCATGATTAAACACACTCAACAAGCTAGAATAGAAGGAAACTTTCTCAAACTAATAAAGAATAGTTGCTAACATCTTACAGCTACTTGTGAATAATTTTTTTTAAGTTCAAGATGTTTACATCAAAAACTGAACTGATTTTTTGAAAGAAATTATAGAAGACCTAAATACATGAAAATACATGTCTTGTTTATGTATCTAACATTCATTGTTAACATGACAGTACTCCCCCAAATTAAATGTAGATTCAATAAAATCTCTATCAGAACTTCAGTTACATTTTTCTTCCAGAAACGCTCATCTTAAGATTTCTATAAAAGTGCAAGGGACCAAGTATAACCAACACAATACTGAAAAAGGACAAAATTGGAGGACTCGCAATTCCTGATTTCAAGTCTTCTATAAAGCATCAGGAATGAAGACAGTGTGGTACTGACAGAGCACACAAAAATACATACATATCAGTAAAATAGAATTGAAAGTCAATAAATAAATCTTCATATTTGTGGTAAATTTATCATCAACAAATGTGAGAAGACAACGTAAAGGTATAATATAGGATTTTCAACAAATAGTGCTGAGAAAATTGGATACTTACAATAAAATAATGAGGTTAAACTCTTGCTGTAGAACATACACAAAAATTAACTAAAAATGGATCATAAACCTAAATGTAAAAAATAAACTGCAAAACTCTCATGAAAAAATATGGAAGTAGAGTTTTGAGACCTTGCTTTGGGGAATGCTTCCTTAGATACGACACCAGAGGAACTGTGACCGGCAGCTTAGGTCATGTGACTACCAAGATGTGCAAATGTGAACCTTGCAGTAGAGGCATTTTGGTGTATTTCAAGCACTCTTTTTCTTCATCCCATTTAACATTGGTGTTGGAGAATCAGTCAAATATGCACACTGACCTCAAGGTCCACATGGCTGGATGCTGAGATGATGCATGGGCAGCATTTTTCATGAGAAGCTCTCATGGTGAATAATGTCCCTCAGCTGTGGCCATGCAGAAGGTCTAGGACTATGGACATTGCTCTTGGACCTCAGCAAATTCTGGCCTGGGGTTCTTCACCAGTACTTGTGTATTATATTTCTATATGTTACAGGGAGAACAATACTGTATATATGTACAGTTTTATATAGTTTCTTTCTAAATCAGCTAAGAGAAGAAAGTAGAAACAATGTGCATGTATGTTGCCTTTTAAAGTTTCTCATTTACCTTTACTGCTGCCCTGTGTTTTTTTGAGTGAATTTGAATTGCTGTCTGGGGTCACTGGCTTCCAGCCTTAAGAATTTTTAAAATATCTCTTGTAAGGCCAGTCTGCCAGCAACACATCCTCTCAGTTTTGTTAATCTGGGTACAGTCTACAGTTCACCTTCATTGTTGAAGCATAGCCTTTTCCCTTCTTTCCACTTTATGATAAACTGTTATGCCAGAACAAAATCATTATAATGCCATCCTTAGATTATCCTAAACAGTAGACACTATTCTCAATCTTATCAACTATCTCCAGATCCTCATGGTAATAATCTCTGAGCAATTTTGGTCTCATTCTACCACTCAAGCCCACATCAACCTTAATGACTCAAGCCAGGCATTTCCCTGTTTGAAGAGAAACTCCGGTAGCAGCTGGGGCTTTGAGAAACCCTTGCATAGAACTCCTGGCCTAGTCTGTGGCAGAAACCAGGGAAGAAAAGGGAAAGTGCAGGCCCATCACATACACACACAAACACACAAAATCAAATAACTAAATATTTGATTGATATATAGATGGATGGATGAACAGAATCTGGGAGTTGGGGCAAATAACTCTCAGACACTGCAAGTGTAAATTGGCACAATGATTATGGAGTGCACCTACCCTGTGACCTGCTATTTTATTCTACTATATATACAACAGCATCTTTCCAATTGTGCAATGAAATCCATCGGAGACTCACTAATTAGTTTATTGGATGAAAATAAGCATCTTTTAATGAATTGGAAGAAAGTTACCATAATAATTTCTGGTTTGTTAAACAACTTCAAGAATGATTACATATTATAATGATGAATAAGTTAACTATCCTGATTCGACCATCATACAACTATTGATAGTTAACTTTGTACACCAGAAATATGTATAAAAATTATCTTTCAATAAAAAATATAAAAACATTTAAAAAATAAAAATAACATAAATTAAAATAGGGATATAATTTTTTTTAATACTTTAAAATGCATGTGTAGAAAACAGACTTGGGCTCTACAGCAGCAATACCTATATCAGAACTAAAAATAAAAAATACTCATTAATATCATCTAATAATTTGCCCACACGGAATTTTGTCTTTATTCCCCCCAACATCCCTGTGAGGAAAATGGAGTCAATATAGTCAGGCCCCCTCGCCTCATATCTGGCTGGGTATGATTCAGCACATCTGTTGCAAAAACATTATACGAGTGGTGTGACTGCACGTGCACGCCCACATGCTCCTTGGCTTGTTGCCATTGTTGGTACTTTCAGCATGGAAGATAGTGGCTCTGAATCTCTGGCTGGAAAGCTCACATTGGAATAAAGCATGTCAACTTTTCCAGTGGCTACCTGCTTTTTTATTCAACTACCTGAGTCACAACCCGCACAGCATGGGGCAGAGGGGTCTGCGATCCAGCCCAACAACTCATGTACTTGGCAGCAGGATTCTGAGCAGGTAAGGGAGCCACTAGCCCCTTGGGAAGGGGAGAAAATGTGGCTCCCTTTGGTTATGTGGTACCTGGTGTCTGCTTTCCTGTTGACCGGGGTCTGGCTGTTACTCACTGTACTATGAGTCAACATGGACCCAGTACTCCATGAAGTAGCATGGCTTCGAGATTTGCCACAGAAAGCAGACTTGTTGGAAGCACGGGTACTTGTTCTGGAGGCTCAAGTACAGCAACAGGTCACACCTGCTTTTGACACTGGGGATGATGATGAACCCACTGGTGAGTTGGAGGAGGCTGTGCCTCCCCTGGCATGACCTGTTGTGCATCAGAAAGTGAAGCATGAACAGCCCGTGGGACCAAGCAGACCCAATTTATTACTTATGTCCCCTATAATCAAGCTGAGTTGGTTGACTTAAGGAAGCAGTTTCAGCAGAAATAGGGTGAACCCCTAGCTGCCTGGCTGCTGCAGTTATGGGACATAGGGATGGATAGTTTGATGTACTCTGGTGATGAGATGGAAATGTTAGCCTCTATCACCATGTATCCATCACTGCACAGCAGTTACAGAACAGCTGCGGATATGCACTGGGACAGGATAACTCCTTGATGGAACGGGTGAATGCAGCCATCCAGACTCTCTGGACTAACACCAGAGAACTGCCACAAACTGTGAATAGATGGAAAATGTATGCTGAGCTGGTTCAAATAATTCAGAAGCTGGGGGATGCAGCAGTCCATGTTTAACGTGAACATCTGTGGCCCAGATGATGAATGTTTTACAGGCAGTATGAGAGATGTAGTGCTGCAAAATGCTCCATCAATGACCTTTGGGACACTGATGGCCATAATGGCCCCATCCATTGGTTGCCCTATACTTGAAGTAATGACTATTATGGCCACTCTGGGCAAAGCAAAGGGGAGGAGACAAAGTGGTTCCAAAAGGTGGTGAAAACTAGGTCCCCAAGAAATTCTCAGAGTGTTGCCCCAAAGGGACCAAGCAAGATAAGCCATATGCAGATGTGGTTTGATATGGCAGGAGTTGATAGGGAAGAAAATTGTCTGGCAGCCAAATGTGGTCTTGTTTTCCTTGTGGAAACAATTGCACACCAAACAGCATTTCACTAAATGTCCAGAAACAGGTGGAAAGTAAATTTAAAAGATTTTTTGGTTACTCCCTTGGAGGTGGATGGTCTGTTATGTTTCAATTAGGGGGCAGGCCAAAGTGCTTATGTTTTGGGGGCAGAAAAGGACTGGAGGCTCATGTTGAAATGGCAATACATTGGTCAAGGATAAATGTGCAGTGTGTATTGGCATTGGTGGATACATGGCAACCCAGATAAGTTTCTGGGGGCCACAGTGAATGTTGATGGTTATGGAGGACATTCAATTAAAGTCAAAGCTGTGTCTTGCCACTGGGCATAGGACGATTGCCCCCTCATGTATATACTGTATATGTATCCCCAGTACCTGAATACATATTAGGTATAGGTGCATTTTATGGGTTACACATGCAAATAACAGTTGGAGAATTCCAGCTGCAGATATGGACAGTAAAGCCTGTGCTATGGGGACATGCTAAACATGACCCACAGGTATTACTCAAGTGAAGATTTGTAGTCAATGTGAAACAATATTGCCTGCCAGGAGGACGTATGAAAATTGGTGCCAATATATTGGAGTTAGAAAAAGTCAGCATCACTTGTCCTGCACATAGCCCTTTTAACACCCCGGTATGACCAGTGAAAAAACCTGATGGGACCTGGAGGATGACTGTGGATTATCAAGAACTGAACAGAGTAGTGCCTCCTTTTCATGTGTCTGTGCCTTCAGCACACGACTTGATGGATCAGCTGATGACGCAGCTAGTAACTTATCATTATGTACTGGAACTTGCAAATGTTTTTTTCTGTATTCCAATCTCAGTTCATAGCCAAGATCAATTTGCCTTCACCTGGGAAGAAAGACAATGGACTTTTCAAGTGTTGCCCCAAGGCTACCTGCACAGCCCAATCATCCGTCAAGGTTTAGTTGCTGGGGACCTGGCCAAGTGGACTAGGCCCAGCATGGTTACGATGTTTCATTATATAGATGATGTCTAACATTCTTCACAGAAATGAAAAAAACAGTCTTACCTTTCACATGGGACAACAAAAGGCCTGGCTGAGCAGCTCATGTTGTCTCCATCACCTGGTATTAAAATGTACATGCTTCCTTTGCTGGTGAAGCCTAGTTGGGGCCAACGTGGCTCCCCAAATTGGCAGATGTTCCCGCCAGCCCTCCTGTCCTGGGGCTCTGGCTGCTGTGACAGATTGGAAGACAGGGCCCCAGGAATCCCGGAGGTTCTAAGTGTGTGTGAAGGAACCAACCAGAAGGGGAAAGGTGGGGGGCTCAGGTGCTGCACATCACATCCCTAACAGCCCTCCTCTTGAGGCGGGCACCTCCCCCCAAAGACCCCGCCTGCCCCACGTGCAGAATAAAGCAAGGTTGAGAAAGCCACGCTGCTCAAACAAATGGATACTGGGAGGTCGACCCAGGTCCCTGTGGTTGTACCCTGTTGATGTGGGGCAGGCTGGCTTGCCCTGGACTCAACTTCTCTCATAAGACAGATCCAAAGTAAGGGACTGTGACAACCAGCACTCTGCTCACTCAGGCTGGGTTCTGTATGTGAGAAAAATACATATTATAGGAAGGCCCAGAGAGAGCTATTGCCGGGAGGAAGGCAGAGAGCACTTCATGCAGAGACAGGAGAATGGGAGCACACCATGTTGCAGGAGGGCAAGGAGAGAATTTCCTCAAACTGCCAGATAGAGGAAGAGAACAGAGGCAGATGAGGTGGTCCCAGTGCCAGAGGCCTGGGGATTGGGCTGGGTTGCAAGAGGAACACTATCAAGGATGGGACCAGAGGAGCTGGCTAAGCTGAGCCCTGGATGGTTGACAGAAAGGTGCATCCAGTGGGGCAGAGCATGGACAAAGCCCCTGAAGTGTCTGCATGAAGACCCCCCTTGGGCCAGGCCATGGTATGAGTTCTCAGCCCATGGGCCCTAATGCCTGTGCGGTCAGCTCCCAAGCTGCATTTTGAGGAAAAGCTGGAGGACCTGATGGGCCCACACAAGGACCTCTGGGAACTCCACATGAATCTCTCAAATCCATTTCTTGCTCTTTCCACAACTTCCCTAGCAACACCAGGACCAAACCATAGGGTCATACCCAGGTCTTCTCTCACCTGCAACACCAGTTCCTAAGCAAGCCATGGTGGTACTAACGTCAACATCACCCTGAATCCAGTCGCTTGTTACCACACTTGTGACCACCCAGCATCCTCATCACTGATCCTGCTAACCCATCCCTGCTGCCCTCTTATGTCCATTCAGAGGCCAAAAGGATGCTGGTAAAACAAGGTGGAGCCATTCTTCATGGCCATGGATGTGTATGGGACCATCACAGGCCCAGGTGAGAAAGTGGGGAGCAAAGCAGCCAGCGTTTGCCCCCAATGGATCCCATGCACCAAACAAGAGAATGGAGAGAGAATGGATGTCAAGAGGGAACTGGTCAGTGGGGTCACCAGAGGGATGAAGGGGAGAAGAGCTGCAGCTGTGCTGGTAAGTGACTCTCCTGACAACACCCTGGATTTATAGTGTTTGCAGTTTTTCTGTTGTAAATACTCACACTGAACCAACTTGAATGCTTACAAAGTTTCTAAACATCAACAACGATCCTCTCCAGCACAACACTGTAGTGAGAGAGGTCCAGGGGGAGGGAATGGCCTGTGGAAAGGTCCTGAGACTGGACCCTGGCTGGTGTGCATGGACGAGTATAGTAGTAGGAAGTGAGGCATGGTGACCAACTAAGTGACTAGATCCAGGTGGGCTTCTCTGAGGTATGGGGGAAGCTGGGAAGATGTGGATGGGTGGCTAGGAGGGAAGACCTTGGAAGGAGGGTGGCCCTTACCTGTCCTCACCTGCTCATCACCCTCCCGGCTGCAGAGGAACTGGTCAAGGTGAAGGTGGAGGCTATGAAGCCGCAGCTGTGTTCCCTGTGTGAGCCCAGGACCCCTCCACTGTCACCTAGGGCTCTTCCTCCACAGCCAGGAGTCAGCAGCCATGGGGCAGGTGTGGAACTGGAGGGTGTACGAGGAGAGGCCAGTGGTGACTGCCATAGCCCCAGCCCCACAGGCAACTTTTCCCAAACAGGAAGACCAAGGAAGCCGCAGAGCTGGATGTGGAGCCCCCATTCTTTCCCCTGCACCACAGAGGCTGAGGGGCCTCTCCTCCTCTCTGCTCCTGTCTGTGTCTCTTCACACCCCTCTTGACCCACCTAAACCCTTTCCCTTTCTCCCCCATCCCACCTTATCCCACTTCATTCCTCTCTACAGCTCCCTCCTTCCTACACGCTGAGGGCTGGGAAATCACAGATGCAGATCCTTGCCCAAGCCCAGTGCATACATGAGCAAGGGGTTGGCCCGAGAGGCAGTGAGCCCTGGAATCAGGTGGCAGGGAGCAGAGACAGCTCCTGAATGGGGCTGGGTGACAACAGGCAAGAATGTTCCTGGAAAGTCCTGAGAGGAGAATCTGGGGGAAGGGTGTTCCTGCAGAAGGCATGGTCAAGGTAAAGGCATGGAGGTGTGGTGGTGGTGGTGGAGCAGGAGAGGATGGTACATGTGCAAACGTGGGTGAAGACCCCCACCCCAGACCCACAGCTCTCACAGACAAGTCCCAAGGCCTTACAAGTCCTCAGGAGAAACACTGGGAGCCATCTACTGGGAGAGCCTGATGCCTTCAAGAACAGGGAGAAGAGACCCTACCCTGACCTGGGGCTGAAGGAATTGAAGGGCCATTGTGCTTACAACTGGCCTTGGCTGAGTCTGTGCTGTGGGAAAGATGTGGGTGTGGCTCAAGACCCCTGGCCCCTGAGGCTGGGTGAAGCCTTGGCCTGACTCTCCTTCATGGCCTTGGCCACAGTCACACTGCAGGTGCTCAATAAATTTTTCCTCACCTGCCAGTCTCTGGATCACTCCTCTCTAGGACCTGACAGGTGTTCTGGGTCCCCAGGCAGAAGGATGCAGACCTGAAACCCTCTCACAATAGGTCTAGGGGGTCTCAGAATTGAAGAAAAAGAGAAAAATGAAAGAAAAGAGGGTCAATGAGCTGGGATCCAAAGGCAATCAGTTCCATGCTGTAGTCCCTACTATATAGCTGAGAAATAGAAATATAAAGGTAGTTTCCCCTTTCATGATCATAAAATACATAACTAAGGCACTTGTTGGCAGAAACATAATATGTTAGAAATCCTCAATGTGCAGGGAGCCAGTCAACGAGGACTTAAATTGTGTCTACCTGATGCAAATTTTAAATCTACCAACATAAATCGACCCACTAAAGCCAATGATGGGAGTCAAGGTCTGCATCTCCCAGGTCCAAATACACTGAATTAATGACAAAGAGATTCCTTCTCTTGACAAACAACCCCACCACGGAGGCCAGTGACACTGACATCGTAGGTTGGAGAGAGAAGCCCACCCAGGTTCCAAGACTGCAGAGCAGTTTCCATGGGAGAATGGAAGACCATGGCAAGGTAGGAAAATTCTTGTCAGTCCAGGACATTAGACAACAAACTTAAAACTCGACCTCTCATCTTTCTACCTATGAGAAGGGACTAATCACACTTGTGTTATTAATGACCCAACACCTAACATCAAGTAGAAATTAGATAATATATTGAACCAAATGGCAACAAAGACATCACATTTACACACTGCAATTCAGCTAAGCCCGTGATTAGAAAAAACTTTATAGCCTTGTTTACTTCACCACAATTAAACAAATAAATTAATAAAAGGCCTTTGACAAAATTCAACAATTATTTGTGATTTAAAAACCTCATGTAAAGCTAGGAATAAAAAGTAAATTCCTTTACTCTTATTGGTGACATGTTTAAGGTACTTCAGGTTCAGAACAATTTAAGTATGCCTGGTATATTCAAATACAATTGACCACCGTACTGGAAATGCTAGACAATAAAATAGGTAAGAAATAATGGCATAAAAATTTCTGACTAAGTAACCTACAAGCCGAAAGAATCTACAAAACAAACAAACAACAAACAGAAAAAGCACAGATAGGCTAAATGAGTATAAAAGGTTGCTAAATATAAAAAATCAACTCTGTGTAAATGCCAGGACACTGGAGCAAAAAACGGCAGTGAAGAAAAAAGATATGCTATAGCAATAGCATTAAAGAAACACATCAAGTGAGGAAGAGCATCTCAGCCAAAGGCAGCCTCACAGTGACAGGTCAGGAGAGGCTGGCATGGGCTCCAGTGCTCCTCTCTGCAGGGATACACCAGGAGGCACTTCCTCTCTCAGATCAGGAGCCATCTGTGTGTGCACAGAACACCTCAGACCCAGGGACCCCTATATAAAGTGTGGACTGAGCTTCTTACACCCTGCTGATCCTGCAGGCATATTTTCACTGTGGGCCAGCCCCAGCAGAAGAGCCCTCTTGTGTTCTCACCAAGACCAGGTAAAAACCTGGTCAATCATCACATTCACTACTATCAATAAATAATGGTGACAAGATGATATAAACCTCAGCCAAACCTAGCTGAGACCCACTATTAATCATTTCCTTTGACACCTCAATCAGGGCTCAGTTTCAGGTAAGTCACTCACCCCAGCAAAACAGCTCAGCTCATTCCACACCTCCTGGAATTAACACAATAACAAACAGCAAAAATAAATTAAAAAATAGATGCTTACAATATCATAAAAATACTATGACTTAGGGATTAATATAATGACATGTATAAGATCCCCCCTCCAAGAAATAACATAGTTTAGAAACCTAAATAAAAAATAATCATGCTCATAAATTGGAAGCTCATTATTACAAAGATGTTATTTCCTCTAAAGATGATACATGCATCTATTACAATATCAATGAAAAACAAGTCTTTTTGTGTAAATTCACTGCTGATTTGAAGAAGAATATAAAGATGCAAAGGGTCCAATAATCTCCAACATGCTTTTGAAAACCAACAGGGTGGGGAGATGTCTCTACAGGGTATCAGAACATACTACGAAGGTACAAGGAATAAAACCTTGTGGTATTGATGGAAAGAGGGACAAATGACCTAAAGAGAATCTAGAAAGAGGCTGGTGCATGTTGCACAGCTGAGAAAGAGCAGAGATTGCTATGCAAAGCTGTTTTCAATTTTTAAATCAATGTTGCTGCATCAAATGGATGTTTATTAGAAAAAATTTAATAACATTTGATCAGTATATCCTACCATACAAAAGACATTTCACATTTAAGTGTAAAAAGTAATTTTGGAAAAAATCTTTATAACTTTGTTATGAGTAAAGTGCTCTTACATTGCATTTTTATAAACCATAAATTCTAAAGAAATTCTGATGAATTTCTATGAAACTTTATTAGAATTTAGTAATTTCTGCTCATCAGAAACATCATTAAGAGTGTGCAAGGGTAAGACAGAGTGGAAGAAAAAATGTGCAGTTCACATTTCTAACAAAGGCCTTATAGTGCAGAATACATGAAGAACTACATATTTCCAAGGAAAAAGACTTCCCAATAGAAAGAGAGCCAAGCCACTTCAATGAGCACTTTACAAAGGTGAAGACATTCCAATGACAAATGAATACATGAAAATGTGTACAAACTCAATAGCAATTAGAGAAGTACAAATTAAAACCGGTAGAAACTACTGCATACTCATCTGAATGCAAAAACACTGACAACAAATGCATGAAACAATAAAAAACACACTACAGATCCAAGAGTTGGCAAAGACAATGAGCAACTGGAATTGATAAGCACTGCTGGTGGCAGTGTCAATTGGCAGAGCCACTTTGGACCATGGTTTGGAAGCACCTACTCAGGCATGCCCATGAACCAGCAATTCCAGTCCTAGATGGGACAGAAATGCACCAAAAGATTTTACAAGGAAGTTGTAACAGGACTAGTTGAAATAGAAAAATAGCAGTTTCCGCAAGAGAAAATGGAGAAGATAGTGAGTGGAAGAGGCCCAAAGATTTCCTGAGGCAGTGCTCATGCTCCATTTCTTGACCTAGGTGGTAGTTACATGGTGTGTTCCCTTTGTGATTATTCAATGACCAGTATGGTTTCGATATTAGTTATATATATATTTTTAATGCTTTGCTCAATGAAATCAAGTTCATTAAATAAAGGGTGGAGAGGAGGAGCAGGAAGGAGGGATAATACAGGGGCATGAGAAAAATTTTGTGATAATAGGTATGTTCATTATATTGGTTGTGGTGATGGTTTCTTGGGTGCATACATATGTCCAAACATGAAAGTATATACCTTAAGTATATGCATTTCTTTCATTTCACTTATACTTTAATTAAGCTGTTAAAAGATATAGAATGAATTTCAAACAAAAATTAAAAGAAAACATATAGTCTTAAATAGGTAAAATAAGAAAAGACTAAGAATATATTAGCTAATCATTAGTTTCAGTACAGTGAAAAGAAAATGTTTAAGCTAGTAGAAGAAAATCATAATAAAAAAATCAAAGATACTGAAAATAAATATACGACGGAGAGGATTAAAAAATCCAAATGCTGGTTCTGAAAAAGAAAAAAAGGGATGGAAAAAAACAGACTGTTTGAAATTTAATTTAAAAATTACATATTATATAATTTTAACTATGTATTTTCTAAGTATAAATTTAAAATATATATATTCATAAATTCAACATTAAAATAAAAATTTTATTCATCAAACAGTACTGGTTAAAAGATGTAAATAGCAGTCACAGAGAGAAATTAATTGCCTCACAGTAAACCAATTACTTCTATTTAAAAAAAGACAAGACAGAGAGACCCAAAGAGAAAAGCAGGCAAGAGTCTTGAAGAGCCACTTTACATAGAAGATTTCTGAGTGTTCAATAATCATATGAAACATGGTAAACATGTAGAAATTAGGAAAATACAAACTAAAACCACATCAGATAGACAAGACTATACAGTATTGATAAGGATGTGGAATATCTTGAATTATCATGAAGTTGGAGTGTATGTTGTTTTATCCATCTGGGAAAACTGGCTTTTAGAAAACATGATTCTTCCCCACCATACACATAAATGCTTCAAAAGAGATACACATAAGGTAGAAACCGTACATGGTAGCCATATGACCATTCAGTTTACTTTATAATACAATGTCCAATAAATTACATAAAGCACTGAACACTTTATTATAAAATAGGCCTTGTGGTCTGTGATTTTTGCCCAACTGTAAGCTAATGTAAGTGTTCTGAGCATGATTAAGGTAGGCCGGGCCAAGCTGTAATGTTCAATAAGTTAGGTGTATTAAAAGCATTTTTAACAACCATATTTTCAACTTATAATGGGTTTATCAAGATGTAGCCCCATCATAATTTGAACAGTGCATGTATTAGTCATAAAGATGTTTGCTGAAACCAGGAGCGTAATGCAAGAAATAACTACTTCAATGGAGATGAAATTGTAGCTAACAGAAAACACAACTGAAGCATACAATAAACGACCTGAAAATTTCAACAAAAGGGTTCAACAGTACACTACAGAAAACAGAAGTCAGCATCAGACTGGTCACTGGCAATCAATCTGGGCAGCAAATTAAATGAATGAATGAATGGACAGCATAGCTTAAGAGACTCATGGCGCACCATCAAGAGCAACAACTTACACATGATTGGTATACCAGAAAGACAAAGAGGAACATAGAACATATTTTTTAAATAAATGAACAGTAATGGCAGAAAGGTTCCCAAGCCTGGGAAATAACCTAGAAATCCACACTCAGGAAGCTCAAAAGGCACCAAATAATCTAAATCAAAAGAGACCCAACCCGACACCCTCTGCTGCTCAGCACAGGGATGGGAAAAGCCGACGGTACCCTGATACCGGCGCCCCGGCCCGCTGCTCTCCACGCACCGGCCCTCCGCTCTTCTCTGCTCGGCGCGGAGATTGGAGAAAAAGCAGAGGGTACCCCGATACCGGCGCCCTGGCCCGCCGCTCTCCACGCCACAGCCCGCCACTCTCTGCGCTCCAGACCGCCGCTCTCCACGCCCCGGGACCGCCGCTCCCCACGCCACAGCCCGCCGCCCTCTGCGCTCCAGACCGCCGCTCTCCGTGCCCCGGCCCGCCGCTCTCCACGCCCCAGGACAGCCGCTCTCCATGCCACAGCCCGCCGCTCTCCACTCCCCGGGCCCGCCGTTCTCCGTGGACCGCCGCTCTCCACTGTTCTCCGCAGGGATGGGATAAGCAAACGATACCCTGATACCGGCGCCCCGGCCCGCCGCTCTCCATGCCCAAGCCAGACGCTCTCCATTACTCGGCACAAGGGTTTGAGAAGCAGACGATACCCCGATACCAGCGCCCCAGCCCACCGCTCTCCCCTACTCGGTGCGGAAACCGGAGAAAAAGCCGACGGTATCCCGATGTCAGCGCCCTGGCCCGCCGCTCTCCGCGCCCCGGGACCGCCGTTCTCCGCGACACAGCCCGCCACTCTCCATGCCCGACCCGCCACTCTCCGCAGGGATGGGAGAAGCAGACGATACCCTGATACCGGCGCCCCAGCCCGCCGCTCTCCACTCCCAGGACCGACACTCTCCCCTACTCGGTGTGGAAACCGGAGAAAAAGCCGATGGTACCCCGGTACCAGCGCCCTGGCCCGACGCTCTGCGCGCCACAGCCCGCCGCTCTCCATGCCCCGGCCCGCCGCTCTCCGCGCCCCGGGACCGCCGTTCTCCGCGCCACAGCCGCCGCTCTCCGCGCCCCGGCCCGCCGCTCTCCGCGGCTCCGCGAATGGCTAGGAGCAGGAACCGCCTGCAGTGAGGCTCCCGGCCCACCGGCGGCGGCTTCAACGGGACAAGGGCTGCGGCTACTCTCTGGCTGCCCGGGACGACCTACCCCGCTTTCCGCCACTCCCCCCACCAACTCGCGCTCCCGACAAACGGGGAAACTGACTTACCAGGCCTGAGACGTCCAAAGAGGATGGGGAAGCGCGTGGACCCAGCAAAGTTCTCCACCTTGGGGGGAACCTGCTTCTCTTCTTCAGATACTCCTGCGGAGGAGCTTTTCCTGTTCGTTGAAAACAGCAAAGCGAGCGAACACCAACGTAGAAACCACTCCTGAATCCAGCTCCGCAGAAGAGAAAATGCCAGAGTGGGCTTGCTCAGCCCATTTATAGACTCTGTATTCAAATGAGGGCTCCTGGAATACGCGTTCTGATTGGATAGTTTCACTGCTGTTACCAACCAATCAGAAAACAAAAGCCAAAGAGGCGCCACCAAGGGTACTTTCAGTGGACCTTCACCCCGGGTAGCCTGTGTTTTTATGGAGGTCGTTCTCATGACCCTGAAAGAAAACGTCAAGATGATTAAGCTGTTACTGCCCATCCCCATCTCCACTCAACAACTAGCAACCTGCCATATGCTTTCTGGCTCTGTGGATTTCCTCATTCTGCAGATTTCATAAAAGTAAGTGATCTTTGGTGTCTGGCCTCTTTCACTTTGTAAGATGTTTTTGTGTTACAGTGACCATCAGTACTTCATTTATTTTTGTCTAAATAACATTACGTATATATGGATACACATCTGTATGAGGGAACTTCAAAAAGTTCAAGGAAATATTTGTATTATCTTTTAATTCTATTTTTCCATGAACTTTTTTGAAGTACCCTCATGTGTGTGTATATATATATGTACATGTACACAAGAGTGTTATACTGGCAACTCAAATACCATGAGCAGCATTGACATTGGCACTAAAAGTTTCAAAAAAGGCAAATGTCTATGTTAATATTCTGAACAGAAGATATTTACAGTATTCCCTCTATTTACATGGTAGTTGCATGCTTAGAAAAAATCCTAGATATTTTAAATTCATATTCAAGTATATCAGTAGTATTTTGTGTTTTTATGTAAATTTTAATTATTAATAACTGTTTTACTTACATGAATGCTTGACTAGACATTGAAAATCATGAAAATGAAAAATGTAGCAAGAAAGTTAATTGCAATATGTGAAAACACATATTCTATGGGAAAAACTGGAGAGGATAGAGGAAGGGGATAACTAGAAACATGCTGATTGAATAAAATAGAGCATTGTTAAAGAGGGTTTGGGTGACTTGTAAAGGAGTTGAGGCTTTAAACTATAGGACACAGGAAACAAATGTACAGAATTCTTAGGTTTTTAAATGATGAGTAAGTTTAAATTAAAAAAATATGAGAAAGATAGATTAGAATGGGTGAAATTTCAAAGGCATTTCAGAATAAAAATTTTCACGTGTGGAAGTTATTTGGACTGTGGGAGTGAAGCAAGAATCTCAGCCATCAGCTTATTAGCATAAGTTACTTTGTGTACGATAATCAATATAGGAAATGGAAGGAACTGGAATGAATTTGTTAGAGAATATAATTAATCTAATTAGAAGGTACTAAATATTAGTAGTTGTCATATACGGAGATTTAGAAATGAGCTCTGGAGCTCCAAAGTGAGGTTGCAGCTTGAGGTGTGGTTTATGAGTAATTGTTGAAGCTGTGGGCCATGGGTGTACCAGGAGACAGTATATATTAGTACGAGGAGAACAGGGAGGCCACAACCGTGGGTGTTGGTGAGGGATGGGTGAGTAAAGGGGAGAGAGAGAGAGTAGCCAAGGAAAAACACTGAGAAACATATTCTGGAAGACAGAGAGATGAGAAGCTGCAAATAAAAACGTAAGCATCACTTACTAGTATTGTAACTTACGTCTAAACATAATGAAGAAATAGTAAGAGAGAAGAGTTGACACAGAAGTTGTTCCTGATATAGTTGTCCTTTCTTTCTATGTTCTGATTGAGCATTTAAACAGTCAATTCTATAAACTAGGAAGGATAACAATTGCATAGTTTATTTTTACCCTAAATCTAGTATGCAAAGAATTTGAGGAGAAAATGTGAAAAACACTTCAACTAAAATATAAAAAATTCCTTTGTTGACAAACAAAAAGGAAATATATTATATATTTAATTTATAAATTATTACATAAGTTTTCAAATTGCATAATTTCTACAATTGCACGATGACCAAAAATAATGCCTATGAATTAAATAAGTGATTAAGGCATCAATCTCCAAAGTTATAGGGGATGTTGTTTTATATTATTTTTGTTTCTTTTGGTAAATAAAGGCTGAGCAGAATAATAAATGAATTCCTGCTTATCAGTATTTCTTTAGAACTCATCAAACGGTGTGGAGTATGCATAAAGCAAATGGACTTCACAGGGCCTGGTTTTCCAAAGCCCTGCAGTTTTAAATATTGACCTTGCAAAGGACAGGAAATTTCCCCCAGGTTATATAGTCTCTATTGTAAGATAAAGGATTGTAACACAATTTATAACACAAAAAGTTGCTGGCTCAAAGGCAGACAGGTTACTGATTGATATGTAAAGATGCTGGGAAACTGCTGTGGGTAGAAGGAACGTTTGCTAAGATCAAGCATTTGTTGGTGGATCAACTTCACTTCTTGAAAACTGCATTATGGAATGTCTGTGGTTAAACTTGTTAAACTGTACTTAGAAACCCCCCACCTCTGTTCTTTTCCTGCAACTTCCTGGTCTGGAGAATAAATGTGGGAAGAGAACCCCAATTTGTGGTTAATTTCCCAAATGGAAGGAATGCCTCTATCTTGAGGGTTCCGTGAGATTAACCCCTTTTGGGGGCTTCTCACTGCTCAGAAGAGATGGGCTTAGAGTAATCTTTGGTGGCTCCATCATCCAGGGGCAAATGGTAGACAAATCTGTGGGAGGCAAAGCAACAAAATAATGTAGATTTGATTAGAATATTTTGCCTATTGTTATACAATATTAAAATAGAGTGTTTATCTTTTTTAGACTATGATATTTACAGGGGACCATTATTTTGGACTAGTCTCTGGTACTAGGCCCCAGCAGACCAGATCAAACTATAATGGAGTCACTTGGGCTTAGTGCCACAGTAATCAAACTATAGCTGGAAATGAGTCAGTTTTCCAAAAATACAGGAGATTCCAGTCAACCTGCACCAGAGTAATAAGTAAGTCCCCTGTGTTTTAGACCTATAAGAAAAGTAAGTTTGAAATGACCATCAGCTTTTTGCACTGTTTCTGCTTTTTCAGCCCTCTTTTGCCTATAAAACCAACTCCCTCTGATCAGCTCATCAAAACACTCATTTATAGAATGAGGTTTTGCCTGATTCTAGACTCATAAATAAAAGCCAGTTAGATCTTTAAACTATTATTTTTGGAATTTTTGTCTCTTGACACAACAGTGGTCTGTGACCTAATCTATACAGTCTGAGTGAGGGCACTGGATGAAGCCCTGGGACCAAGGGCAGCCCCAGGGAGATTGTGGTGTGGACAGTACCACTGGGTAATGGAGGGTTCATACATGGGTCTACATGTTTTTTGCATGTTCAAAAGGCACCAATAAAGGCTGTGGCTACTTCTGATACAAAGTCCTGGGGTGGCAGCCCTTGACAGGTGTGCATTTCAGGCAGGAGGATTGAAGGAGAAAGCCCATACCTGGAGTGACACACTCCACTTTCACATGCAGAACTTGAGGGGCTCCCAGGAGACCCAACACCACCCCCAGGCCACACTCTAGTATAGGATACACATCTCCAGCCTTCCCTGCACATACACCCCCACCCCTTTCACCTGTCCTAGACAGAGCACAAGAGGCTCTAGCCAAGGCCAGAAGTACATGGAGAAGCAGAGAAGCATAGGATAGGTCCTACCTACTCCTCCTGTTCTGTGCGGCTCAAGAACAACCAATGCTTCTAGGAGGAACAATTTTACCAAATCAGGAAATCTTTGAATGAATGTGTCTGACTAGCACATTCATTCATCCAATCTGCATTTTTGTTTCTAACTATTAATTTTCCATCCTCCAAGTTTGCATATTCATCAGCCCTTGCTTTGCAAATTACAACTGAAATCAACACTCCAGAAAAGGGTGGCCAGGGCCCAGAGTCAGGAAGAAATCTATCTGGAGCAAGTCCTGCAGGGGTCCTGAAGGCTGTCTGGTCAAGGGTGTGACCAGCAGTGTCCTACCAGCGCTCAAGGATGTCTGCCCTAGTCCCCACCCTAGCCAGATTGGGGATCCCTGTGCCACCATTTCCTGCCCTGGCAGCAGGAAGGACCCCCACCTTTGCAGGCAGCTGGGGCTGGGCCAGGAGGTCACACCCTTAGACCACTATTTGAGATTTTCCTCTGTGCCGCATTCACGGGGCTGTGGAGGGTCAGTGGCCTTGCAAGGAGTGGGCAGTACCCACGTGCCTGGTCCCACCATTGATGATCCAGACGTGGGCGGCCGCGACCCTCCCAGGGGCATAAGGCAGAGCCCTGGAAGGCAGCACCTCTGGGCTGGATGGCGACTGCTGAGTGCTTCCCATTCAAAGTCAGCCCAGACCCCTCACAGGTGGAGAACGGCCAAACGTTGGGGCCACGGGGCTCCGTCCTTCCCTCACCTTCCCGGATTCCCTCCTGCCGGCCAGTCCCTGCACCTCTCTTCATCTTCGGCCAGGTGCAGTGGACACTGTGTCCCTTAGGCCAGGGCCTGAGTATTGGGAGTGCAAATCGCTGGATTCCATCCACGTAGGGAATGGACAGTCTTGGTCTAATCCTCTTCTGGAAGAAAACCTAACAGTAGCGTTTCAGCATTTAGTGCATCTGGATGGTCATAGCTCCCTCCGTATTTATGAAATGAGATTAGATTTACTTTTGTTTGTCAGAGTGCCCCGGGTGAGTCCTGTGACCTCTCCTTAGCTGACATTGTTTTGTCTCATGACATCTTACTGTGCTGTGCACTCTGCCTCAGCTGACTGGTAGAACCTATCAGATTAGTTTATATTCTCCAAAAGGTGAGACTAATTTTCACTGATACTGGCTCACCAGCCCAGGGGAACAAAACCCCAGAGAAAAAGAGAAATAAGAGAGGATGGCCTTTTCCCCATTCCTCTGGGATGCAAATAGGGAGCCTGGGTAGATGTCAAATTGTGCACTCACCAAAGCTCCTGCTGTGTCCTTACAGGCAGCGTGTATCCCCTGCCACAGTGACTGTCCGAGGCTGGTGACAGCTGTTGGGGTGTGGACAGTGGGGCTTGCCATCCCTGCTGAGGACTTTTGCCTTTTCCCTCCTGTTGGGATTTAAAGCACTTCTGAAGGTTAAAGGTTGATTTAATACATCATTTGCAAGAGTCCCCCTGTCCCCTGCCTGATCTCAGCATCTGAGCAAAGACTTCACCTTAGAGCACCTTGAGCGTGGTCTGGGCACCCACAGCCCCTTGGGGGACAGTTGGGACATGGAAGGCCATAGACCCAAGGGGTGCAGGTCCTTGCCCTCCCCCCAACCCCCACCTAAACCATCATCTCAGAAGCTGTGTTCTCGTCCTGTCCCCAGGATGGAGAGGCAGTGAGTGGAGGCTCAGATGGTAGTACCAGAGCCAACCTGCCTCAGGATTTGAATCTAACTCCCAGAATCGTGACAGTTGTGGGTTCTCACTGATGTGTTTAATGTGAATATCCAGATCCTTCACCTGTGAAGCTGGGTGGAAAGAACTGTGCACCACTGGCTTCCACAGGCACCCAGAGGTGGCCCCAGCATCTCTAGAAGTGGGTGCCTGCAGGGGGCCGTTGCATTTTCACTCCCACCCAGACACCCATGGCCCACCACGGAATGGCCCAGCTCCCCCAATGGCCTTGGGCCACAGCAGCCCTACCCACAGCCTTCCCTGCTGGACCCCTGGGGACCAGCCTGCACCTGTGGCTGTTTCTCCCACTGCGACCTGTTGCCAAGAAGTCTTCTGAAAAGCCATGGAATTTACGTGCATTTTGAGAGGCACCTCTACATGCTTCACATGGGCAGGTACTAACAGACTTGACTTTGTCAGCCTGGAAGGTGGGAAGCAGATTTATTCTCTGCAGACTGGATAGTCCTTAGCCTCACGCCCCCGTAACTGAAGTTTAATAAATGCTCCGTGGATTCAGCATCCTTCCTGAAGGCCTATATCACTGTTAGGCAATTCTTGTTTTTTCTATAAATGAGCTCATTCTTCTCTCAGCGTTGACCCTTTTTGTCTTCACTGAGGCTTCTGACCCTGGGAGACAGAAAGGAGGTGCCCTCTCTTTAATTTTTTCCTTACTGCCTGTTCTAATTCTTATTTCAAACATGTGACTCTTCCTAGAGTAGCATTAACTGCTTACAGGTTTTTTTAACTATAAAAGGTTGAAAATAAGTTTAAAGTTTAAGATAAAGTAACATAGAACATAGGTTTCTAAATAACGCAGTGAACTAAATCTCAAGGCAAGGAGAAGAATTTGCAGCTGTTTCTTTCTAGGTTTCACTCTAATGCAGAGCACACCAGTGTCCCTCAGCTGCACCTCAGAGAGCTTGGTTCATTGTCATTTTTTGTCATGCTGACTTTATTCTACTTTTATTTTCATCTGTTTTTCCTATAAACTGCATGTGTTGTGCACACTACCTTTTATAGTAATTTAACACCCGTTTCCCTGCAGTTGTACTTTCCATACAGCAAAATAAGGGTGAGAATAGATTAGCTCAGGACTCTTGGATTCTTACATTAGTGGATAAAAGTAAACCAGGAAGAAACGTGTGCACACACATACCCACATGCACAGACACAGACACATGCATGAGCACACACATATACATACATATACACACACAGGCTCCCACACATACACACACATGCACAGATGTGCATATATACAGACACATGCTGTGCACACACACATCCCTAGGCCTGTACAGCAGAAATGTTAGAAAAGTTGATTCCTAATTCTTGCCAAGAGCTGAAAACTTTGTGTACCCGAAAAATCATTTAGCCTTTGTAATCCTATTTACCACATTAAAAAAAAAAAATGTGTCCAAGTGTAAAGATTTTAAGTGTTAACATTATTGTTGAATTACCATAGTTTTAGGTTACTTTGCACTTCGAACAATGCTTGAGTGAAATACCTCAAGTAAGAGAAAATCTTCTAAAAGAAAAGCAAATCTAAAATCATGAAAAAAAATTTTAAATGTAACCTGCTGTGTCTCCCCCAAACAATTTTTTTTGTTAATTTTATATAACCTGCACTCATTTTTTATAGTCATCCAAATTCATTAGAAAAATTGTCAGCCAAATGCCACAAGACCTGTGTTCTTTGACAGTCTAACTGGGAGTTGAAGTGGCAAGATATAGCTGAAGCTCACCCTTAATAGATACCTGGTGTGGACAATACCTTGACAGAAAGTTTACCTTGAAAAATCAGAATGCAGAATTAACAGGTTTGTGACAAAGGCTTGAGCAGGTTCCAGCCATGACTGACAAGATAAATAACAGATGCCATGTTCTTCTTAATGTAAAACAAGGGAACAGCAGGTGAGGACTGGACAGGGAAGGAGGGGTCAAAAGAGGCACGTGAACAGCCACAGGGGAGGGGCTTGGCTTGAACAGTGACTTGATGCCCTGGCATCCAGGCTGTGGGCATCATGTGCCAGCTGCGTGGCTTGTGATCGTGCCAGGAGTGTGGGGACGTGATCGCAGGCAGCATCAGCCAGGCAGCAGAGACCACTCCAGGTGTTTGAGCAGAAGGGATTCAGGACAAGGGGTGACGGGTCTCAGGTACTGGTGGAACTGGAGACTCCAGCATATTAAAATCTACCAAAGGAACGCGGTGTCCGTTGACTGAGGTTTGCCCAACATGAGAGAGGTCCACGTTTGTCAGGGTTCCTGTGGGGACGTGGGATTTCAGCAGCGTGGACACAGCCTTCAGGTGTGGTAGAGAGGCCCAGAGGGGCACAGCCAGAGGGAAGCAGCAGGGGGCGCGCGTGTCCCACGACAGCGGATCTCAAGCCTGGCTGGGCGCGCACGTCTGCCAGCGTGTGGACTGCGAGCCTGGCACCAGGGCAGCAGGGAGGGCCGGAGACCGGGGGCCACCGGATGGCTGGGGCAGGGGCACATGTCGCCTTTGAAAGAAGGGCGTCGAGTCAGCCAGCACGTTTCTGGCACGTTTCAATTTGACCCAGTGACTGTGAGAGAAGCGGCTCCGGACCCAGCAGGGAATGGGCTCGGGAATGGGCTGGGGAGGGGCCCCGGCCAGTCCCCACGCCCGGCAGAGACGCGGCCCCGAGCGGCTGCGACCCGCCGAGCCTCCCCCTCCGCGGCGACGCTGCCGCCGGCTGCGCCCTGCGCTGTGCAGCGCCCGCCCTCGGCCGCCGCGCCCGCGTCTCCCGCCACCGCCTCCGCAGCAACTCGCTGCCCCTGGCCACGCGCCACCTCCGGGCTCCTCTCGCCCAGGACCTTCATTCTCGGGACCTCAGCACCCGCATCGGAGCCACCTCCCCCTCACCGCCTCACCTTCAGGACACCACCAAAGCCTCACCTCTCACCTCTCACCCCTCACCCCTCGGGCGCCTGGGGACCTCCGCCACCGACCAGCGCCGTCCCTCCGCCCCCTCTGTGACCTGAGGAGGCACGAGAAGCAGACCAGTCCGTGTCTTTGCAGACGCAGCAGGTCGCTTCTGCCCCAGCCCCGGCTTCCGCGGCACCACGGCTGCAGCCCGGACGTCGTCCCTACGCGTGGCCGTCCCGGGCCCCCAGGACGCCTGCGGCTGTCCTCGCCCCCGCGGGTGCCACCCTCCACCTGTGCTCTACGGTGACCCGAACTCACGCTTTCATGAGCAAGGAGAAGCCTTCCGTGGGAGACTCCTGTCTCATCCGGAAATCTCGCAGCATTTGCAGGGATCTCTATCTTTTCCCAGAACCTCCCAGCCAGGGATGGGCACCTGCCTTTGTCAAGGGACAGAGGGGAGTTGTCTTGGGCTTCGTGGTCTCTGTCCCCACCAGCCAGCTCTGCCTTGGTCACAGGAAAGCAGCGGAGAGGGCACATCCGTGGACTGCATAGCTGCGCTCGGTAAAACTTCACGGAAAGGCAGGATCCCAGCCACATTTGGCCCGAGGGCCACAGCTGGCCATCTATGCAGACGAACCCAGTAGCAGACACCCCTGGCAGGATCCTCCTCCACCCGGCAGACTCCTGAGGTGTGTCTGCTCCCCCAAGTCCCTCAACCCACCTCTAGTGCAACCCAGACCACCCATCACCCCACAGGACAAATCCAGGGAGCAATCTGCCCTCTTGCTAATCAGCTTCACGCTCAATGCCCCTCACACAGAGGACCCTCCTTGGTGACACCTTTTTGTCCTTGTTCCACCCCTATCCTGGTCACCCCACCCACTTCTCCACTCTCGGGCTCCTCGCCTGCAATCGGGCCAAGGTGAACATCCCCAGGGAGCTCAGTCCTGTCTGTGTCGGTAGACTAAAAAGTCCTGAGTGTGGACAAGCTCCCCTGCAGGAAAAATACAAACTGATTCATCGTAGAGACTGAAGACCTAGGAAGAAATGGATTTCAGAGGAAGAAAATGGACCAGGGATAGCCTGGGGCTGACTGGCTGCACTGACGGACTGTGGCCTTGGAATGAGCCTTTTGTAAGTTTACAGACACAGAAAATTGATCCATTTGAGGCAAATGAAAACTGTGTTGATAAAGACTCTGTGACTCCTGCAATGCTGAGGTCACCAACTCCAGATCAGGGTCTCTGGTTTGGCTACAGCTGCTGTCTTGCATCGGCAGGGGATCTGCACAGACCCCAGACCCACGGGCCCTTCCGGAGGACAGTCCAGTACCGGCTTTCTCCGTTATCCATGGACAGTTCAACCCTGACAACAACTCACCTCTGGATACCTTTCCTCTGCTGCTTAGTCTGTCCATAACAGTGAAGCCATCCCCTGAGGCTCTGTGCTATAATCCCCGGGTGTCACATGCACTGACCTGCTCATATCTGAGGCCACTCCTCTTATTAAAAGATATGGGTTTTCTTTAAAGGAACTGCATAAAATTATATATGTTCTCCTTGGTCATAATAAGTCAGGAAGAAGATTCTCTAAAATAATGAAATGATCAAAAGTGACCTGCTGTAAATGATACTACACAAAGTGCCTCCCAGATCCTCTCTGTGAGAGGCTTCAGCTGCTCATGGCTCAGTGAATTCCAAGCCCGTGATCCCAAAGCCCTGAGTTTCTTTTCATTACCTTCTGGATCTGAAGGAGGTGGGTTCTGTGAAATCCAGACAGTGCCTGCTCCACAGCATCTGAGGACAAAAGTCACTCACAAGATTCCAAAGCCTCGACAATGGAACCTCTGCCTTTTATTTTATGACCAGTTGTCCACCATTCCCAAGCAGTGTCCTTATTCTAAAATTGCATCCAGAAAAAATGCATTTACATGGATTTGTGGGCAAAGACATGATACAAACAAAGGTGTCATTTTCAAGTAATCCTGAAACTGAATTATTCATTAATAGTTATTAAATGGAATATTTTACAACCTGCGTCAACTACAAAGATTGGCACAGCTTTCTGACATAACCTCAGCAAGTACCTCTTAACAGGACCTTTCTACACCTGTTTGAATACAATGAGTGTTACATATTTGAAAGCATCTCAAATCTGATACTCAAGGAAACCACAAGATCTCATAGAGGGAATATAGGTTTTTAAAAAGGATAGAATACTGAATTCGTGGATAAAAGAAAAAACCGTAATGAGGTGAAAATTTTGAAAATGATGTATTGTTCACTTATTATTATTTTTTAAATTGCTGTATCCAATTAACATTTGTGAAAAGCCAGAAGCATGGGTCAAATCACAGGTCACCTCATGTGCTTCTTCATCAGATAAGGTGCCACTGCAGGGCCACAGAACCTTCTCCCCACCCTGGTAGGGATCATTCCATTCTCAGAAGAGATGTCACCTCTTCATGTTTGGGTGCTTTACTTTGTCTCTATCTTTTAAAATTGTGTTATTTATTGTAATGATGAGTTTCACTTAAATGAAAACCTTATGTTTCAGAAAGGATAGAAAGACCATAAAATTTGTAGTCATACCTCAATTTAAATGTTCACTCTACAAAATATTGACCAGGCCCACTGGGCAATTTATTTAACCTTCTTGCTCAATTTTTCAACTGCAAACTGGACATAGTACCATTTGTTTCATGAAGTTTCACAGGGATGTTGGAGAATTAATGATCCCAGTTAGATCCAGATGAAGTAAAGAAAAAGAGACAGGGAGGGAGGATCTAGCCAAATTCTTATTCCTGACAAGTGCTTAGTAATTGTTAGGTGAAACACAGAACACAACAGTCCAGAAACTGCGGGTATCTGAGAATTTCTTGTCTAGGCGTTAGGAGCACAGCAATGGCAGTTTTCTGTGTGGCCACACTGCAATGTAACAGCATCCTACTTTGCTCTGCCCTCACTTGGTGACTTTGCATTCTCCACACAGGAGTTCAGTGTCTGCTTTTATTGTCACCTCACCAAAGGATGGGTCCTAATCCTCAACCGTATGGCCCAACAAGCTGCATCTTTGTGTCCTGGCCTCCTTCACCAGCACCCATCTCTGAGGCCATTGTTCTCTGTTTCGCCAATATCTGTGCTCTCTGCTCTCTCCTCTGCCCACTGATGATGGCATTATCAAAGGCACCCACGGAGAATGCAGAATAAAGGAGATAGCATTTTGAATTAAATATTTGAACATTTGAATCTAAAGGTCTTGGAGTCCATGTCATTATAAAAACGAATCTCACACTCAGTTTTAAATCATATGCAGGAGTTTCCCAGACAAGAACAGGCACAGCAAACAGACTAGGGTAAAGGTGGGTAAGGTCGTTGTGTTGTGCAGGATTCTAGGACATCTCATGGCCTGATGAAGTTGAGACATCAGTGCAGGGAGGGGTGCGGGGATGGGTGCATGCAGGAGGTACAGGAAGGGGTATAGGGGAGACATGCAGGAAGGGGGTGCAGATGCAGGGAGGACATGCCCACAGGAATGGCTTGGGGTGGGAATTAGGCAGGTGCCAGTTTACAACATCACCTGGGGACTATGGGGAAGGCAGGAGAATTGTGAGAGAGCCATCAGATGGGAGCAGGGTCAGGATGGCTGTGAGGGGGAGCAGAAGCATGGGGGGGATGAGAGGCAGAGGTCCTTGCATCCCTCAGAGACCTTACAATATATCTGAGCAGCAGCGTCCTAATGATGCAGAAAGGGCAGAGGGAGCCGCGCTGCATCCAGAATTCTCCCAGCTTGCCTTTGCCTCAAAATTAGTTGAATCCTTGAAATCATTAGTACAGCTTGATGCTGGGTCAGTCTGCGATTGTGTGCCTCTCTGTTCTTCGTAGCTTTATTTCTCCACATGAATCTAACTCTTGTTTTCTCTATTTAAAGAAATCTATTTTTATTTACTAATTTTCTAATTGACATGTATCGATATTTATGCATTACAGAGTCATATTTCAATACATGTATATAATGTGTGATGATCAGATCAGATAATTAGCCTATTCATCATTGCAAAACTTTACCATTTATTGGTGATAAGAGCCTTTGAGCTCATCACTTCCAGCCATTTGAGAACACACAATAAATTACTGTTAATTATAGATGGCCAGCACTGCTGTAGAACACTAGAGCTTATTTTTACTACTGGCTGTAATTTGTATTTGTCGGATTCACCTCAGTATGAGATATCTTTTTAAGAATAATTTTGCTAGAAATTAAAGAACTGAAGCAGATTTTCTTTTTCTATTTCCGTACTGCTATGTGACAAAAAGTGACATCTCTTATTTTCTAGATAAAAGGACTTCAAATTACCTACACTTAAGAACAATTGAAAAGTCTAACAGATTCTGAATGAAGAACATAAACCTCAAATTAAAGAGATTATCAATTCAATATTAAGGTGGATATTTACAATGAAGTCTCATGTATTTTATTGTTAGCACATCTGAAATACGATAAGAGGACAGATCTCATATTCAGTGTTCTTACCACACATGCACACACACACACAGAAATTAGGGGAAGTGTTGGGCAGATCTATCACCTTGATTTTTGGATGGTTTCAGCAGTGTTTGTACAATGTATGTCAAAACTCATCAAACTGTAAGTCCATCCATGTTGCTGCAAATGGTAGTATTTCATTCTTTATTATAGCAGAGTAGTATTCCATTGTGTAGATGTACCACAGTCTCGTTATCCACCCATCTGCTAATGGACATTTGGGCTGGTTCCAACTCTTGGCTATTGTAAATAGTGCTGCAATAAACATGGGAGTATGGGTATCCCTTTGCTGTGATGGTTTCCATTCCTCTGGCTATATTCCCAGCAGTGGAATAGCTGGGTCATATGGCAGATCTATCTGCAATTGTTTGAGGAACCTCCACACCATTTTCCATAGAGGCTGCACCATTTTGCAGTCCCACCAACAGTGTATGAGAATTCCTTTTTCTCCACAACCTCACCTGCATTTATCATTCTCAGTCTTTTTGATATTAGCCATCCTAACTGGAGTGAGATGAGATCTCAAAGTGGTTTTGATTTGCATTTATATTAAGTGAAACAAGTCAGGCACAAAAAGAGGATACCACATGGTTTCACTTATTTGTGGGAGCCAAAAATAAATAAATAAATAAATATACAAACATACAAAGTGTGGCAGGGAAGAAGACACAACAATCACAATACTTTGAACTTGTTATGACAAGTGAACAGATATTATGTAGTTGGGGGGAAGAGAGAGAGGGAGGGAGGAAAGAGGAATGGGTCACGAAAATCAGCTACAATGTATATTGAGAATTTAAAATTTAAAAAATTAAATTAAATTTTAAAAACTCATCAAACTGTACACATTAATGGTGTGCAGCTCTTTGTATACCAATTATACCTCAATAAAACAGTTAAAATATGATTAACTTCAAACCATCTAAATGACATTCTACTATAAATGTATGCAAAGCTATTGCTTAAATAATTGATTTTTCAATGAAAGTCTCATTTAGAAGAGAAATATACTATCAAGTCAGATTAATTTTCAAGGGTAAATGAATAACTAAGTTCTGTTACTTCAAACTTCAGACTTATCTCAGTGTTTATGCAGCCATTAAGCACACTGGAGATCTACAGTAATCTGTAGAAAAAGGGATTTTCTTGAAACGCACAAAAGTTCAGTCCCCTGGCATGTGTGGATCATGAGTAATATTTGCATATGGACGGTGTACATGACACTGTGCTGAAACTGTATAGGGGAGAATGTGAGAAAACAGAAAACCTCGCTTGCTTCTTTATGCTTTTATTCATCAGCTCATAGAAAACCTTTATGGATGGAGGATGCCATGGTTGGATGTTGGGGCCATCGCTGGACACACTGTGTGGGGACCAAGCCATGAGTGCTGCACACCCTCACCAGGTGACCACAGCCACTTACACTGTGGAGATCAGGAAGGCATGTGTGGATGGATGTGGCTCTGGGGGCTCTGAGGTGGAATCCACATGCTGCACCACATCAGCCAAGAGGATGGGGCCTGGCTGAGCTGTCGCCTCCTCAGACTGGAGGATGCCTCCGCTTTTCCTCCACCCAGAAGAGGCCCATCTTCTCAAACTCCTTGTCCTGTGGGAGCAGGAACCCTCTGGACATGAGCTGCAGCCCCTGCAAGGGACACCACATCACCCCTAGTCCCCTGGTGACCCACAGAAGACCAGCAGCCAATGACCAGCAGGACCTGGAGCTGGGGAGCAGGGCTAAATCAGAGATGCTGTGGGGGTTTTTTTTGAGGGGCACACGATGGGGCAGAGGCTTGCTGAGCCCCATCCAAGCCCCTCAGAGCCACGTCACTCTGCTCTGCACTTCACGGAATGTGGTTTGAGTGGTCTCTGATGAGCTGCCCTGCCTGTGATCTCTGAAAGTAATGTGGCCTCCTCCCCGAAATTAGCCTGAAAAGGGAGGCTCCTTCCACCCAGACCCGAGAGCCAGATCCACATACCTGGGTAAAAACCCTGCTTGGCCCCTGTCAGTGTCCCGAGTTGCTCCTTGGTGGAAAGTAGGACAGAGCTGGCGCTCGCCTTCCAGAGTGGCTGCAGTAGGGATCGGTTTTGGCAGGGAGTGGATGAGTGAATTAGAGAGTTAGAAAGGACCCTGGCACACGGGAAGCACATTCCAGTGTTGCACGTTAGTCGATAGTTCGCACGTGCAGCCTCCAGGGGCCTTCGCTTCCCACAGTGTCTGCCACGGAGCAGGAGAGAGAGAGGAGATGGAGCGCTAGAGCCAGGAGCATGTGGCTGTCTTGCTGTTCCTTCCTGGCAGAGGGCTGTGATGGTGCCACAGTGTCCTCCTGGCCTAGCTCACCAACATCCGTCTTGCTTGGCTGCTCCTCGCAGCTTCCTGCTGTTAGGCATGGCTCCCCGGGTGTGGCTGAGGGAGTGGGGACAGATGAAGTGGGGCACGTACCTCCTGGCACGCCCATGCAGGTGGCCATGCCAGCCCAACAGGGCTCCTGGAGCCCAGGGAGATGGACAAGGGCAGAGCCTTAGTGGGCCTGGACCCTGGAGGCCTGGTCACCTCCCTGATTTGTCCCGGGAGCAAGGGGACACTTCCACTGTTTGGCTGTGCACATGGGGCTGCTGGCTACGAGGCCGATGGTCTGCCCTGACTAATAAACCACCCCCGCCCCGACACACACACACGCAGTCTGAAGTCCTTGTCCCTCTGGACACCCCCTCCCCGGTTTCTGACTCTGGCCCACCTTGTACTCCTGGATGCTCCCTTCCCAGTCTCTGATGGGTTCCACCTTGTCCCTAGACACTTGTACTCCTGCACGGCCTCCCCGGTGGGCACCACCATATGCGGCCGGTGCTTCTGCAACTCCCTGCAGACCACGCAGATGGGGCTCTGGTCCTCCTGGCAGAAGAGCTTGAGGGGCTCCTGGTGCACCTGGCACAGGTCCCGCTTCTGGAGGCCCAGGTGCTGGCGTGCCATCTCGGCCACCTTGGTGAGCAGGCGGTTGGACCGCACGTTCCACTGCGGGGACATCTCCCTGCACTCCGGGAAGGGGAAGGAGCCCTTCTGCTTCCTCTGCCCCGTCTTGCCTTTTGTCTTCTCCCAGCTTAGGCAGATGCAGTCACGGCAGAAGTTGTGGCTGCAGGAGGTCATCACAGGGTCCCTGAAGTAGTCCAGGCAGATGGAGCAAGTGGCTTCCTCTTGCAACTTTCTGGCAAGTTCCACAGCGTCCATGGCTCCTGGGGAGACACAAGGCAAGAGTTTCCGCTTTGAGCAACCCCCAGAGAGAGGCTGGGCTAAGTGGTCCCCTCATGTTCCCGGAGCTCTGGGCTCACTCCCTGACAACGAGCAGGCTTCCTCTGTGGCCTCCTGCTGGAGGCGAGAACCAAAACTGGGGTCCAGTTAGGGGGTCCGTAGCTGTCATTTTTAGCCTTGCCAGTGACAGAGGCACAAATGCCTCTCTGGAAACTACAAAGACCCTCCTTGACCAAAGGCTAGCCAGGCCCCTCTGGCCCATGAATTCTGGACCCTGCCTTGTTCAGTCCTCTGCCTGCCCAGCCCAGTCTTTGCAGAGAATCCTAAGCCACCCCCACCTCGATATCTGATCAAGTCCTCACCCCCACCTTTGACATCTAAGCCCCTGACCTTCCTGTTAGGCCAGTTTCACCAAAAGCCTCCTACCCTTGAAGTCTTTCTCAGTTATTTCCATCCATGGACCCCAGAGCCTCAACTCATCCCCAGGGTGACATCCCCATTGCAAAAAGCTTCAATAGTGAGCCTTTTAACAAATGTCAGAATAATTTTTTCTTTAACAAAGCCCCTTTAAAACCAAGGAAAAGCAGACTTTAAGAAGAAAAAAGATGTCTTCCATTAGGGAGTGAAGAGCAGTTTGGAAAAGACACGCTCTGTGTGTGTGTACACACACATATACATACACATGCATGCACAAACACATGCACACACGAATACATGTGTGTACATGGACAAACACGTATACACACACATGCATGCATAAATACGCGTACTCACAAAAACACCCATGCTAACAAATATACACATGTGCACACAGCACACCAACTCAGGTGCACACACATGCACAACATGTACACAATCACAAAGCACATGTAGACACAAATATACATACATATGCATACATGCAAATGCACAAACACGTACTCAGCCATGCACAAACACATGTACACAGAGAAACACATGTAAACACACACAGGCACACACATACACACTGGCCCACACACAGACTCACACAGACATGCACAGGCACACACATAAACATGCATGTACATACACACTGGCCCACACACAAACTCACAGAGACATGCACAGGCACACACACACATAAACATGCATGTACATACACCCTGGCCCACACACAAATACACAGACATGCACAGGCACACACACACATAAACATGCATGCACATACACACTGGCCCACACACAAATACACAGACATGCACAGGCACACACACATAAACGTGCATGCACATACACACTGGCCCACACACAGACTCACAGAGACATGCACAGGCACACACACACATAAACGTGCATGCACATACACACTGGCCCACACACAAACTCACAGAGACATGTACAGGCACACACACACATAAACGTGCATGCACATACACACTGGCCCACACACAAACTCACACAGACATGCACAGGCACACACACATAAACGTGCATGCACATACACACTGGCCCACACACAGACTCACACAGACGTGCACAGGCACACACATGCGAGCACACAGGCACCCTTTGGAGTTAGAATATGTAACCCCACGCAGTGGAGGTCCACAGCTTCGCCTGCCTACTTCACGGGGGTGCTGTTGGGACCGAGTTAGGAAAGGGATTTGAAAATCGTTTCTAAACTCCAAGCACCACCCTCCTCTATTTTTCTGCAATCCCGAAAGTGATGGCGTCTATGGACTGCAGACATTCGGAGTCTGTCCCCTGGGAACTTGATCAGCGCTTCCTGCGCCCTCGCTCTTGGCGTCAGCTCTCTCCCTGGTCCTCAGGGTTGGGGGACGCTGTCTACGCGGACAGAAGCCAGGGATGGGGAGCGTCCAGTGAGCTGGGGGTCTGACTCAGTCTGGGCAGAGGCTGTCATCAGGGCTCTGGTCACCTTCGGTCCCGGGGATGTTCCTTTTTTAATGCCGGGCTCATCCAGGTGACCGCGGGGCCTGAGTGTCCACGGTTCCCACGTATCACCCTCTGCAGGGACAGGACGGCCGGGAGGGGCGGGAAGGCGCCGCCGTTAGAAGGCGGGGGTGGACCCGGGGTCCTGACCCAGAGGCCGCAGGAGGGTGGCCTGCAGGGCCGGTACTCACAGGGAGGTGGCCCTCGCAGCACACCAGGCGTCCGGGGCTGATCGGCGATGGCCGGGCCGCGGGGGACTTGGTGGCGTCAGCTGGGTCAGGGTGGGGGAGGGGAGGAGAGTGGAGGAGCCTCGGCGTCCTGGGACAGCCGGGAGTGGGGCCGCCTTGGCCTGGGCAGGGGGATGGACAGGAGGTTTGCTGGTGGGGGAGGGGCTGGGGGACAAGGGAGGAAAGGGGGCGGCAGCCTGTCCGCTGTGTTTGGGGTGAGTCGTTGGGAGGGGAAGGGGGTCCCTGTGGAGGGGGCGGGAGAGGGCGCCCCCGTGGGCGGTGGGTGAAGGGGGTCGGGGGGACAGGCGGCAGCGAGCAGGGGCGGGTGCCCCCCTGGGAGGGTGAAGCGGGTCGCCGGGGGTAGCGATCCCCCAACTCTCCCGGGCATCGGCGGCGTCGGTCCAGGGTTGAAGAGAGGGGGCGTCCGGCTTAGGCGGAGACGGTGGGCGGGGCAGGCCGGGCTGCGGGGAGGCGACAGGTAGGTCCGGTCCCCTGGGGCGGGGCGGGGGACGTTACCAAGCCCCGAAATGCCGCCCCCCAACCCTGACCAACCCGTGTCCGAGTCCTGGGGTTGAGCGGACAGACGAGGAAACTGAGGCTCCGGCCACGCGTGCGGTGTGGGGAAGCGAGCAGGAAAGCAGAAGGCCTTGAAGGCTGAGCAGCACCTTTCTGCCACCTCCTGGGGGTGCGAGTATGGACGGCCTGGCTGCAGGTGCGGATGGCCGGCTCTGGGTGTAGACGGCCTGGCCGCGGGTGTGGATGGCCGGCTCTGGGTGTAGACGGCCTGGCTGCGGGTGTGGATGGCCGGCTCCAGGTGTAGACGGCCTGGCCGCGGGTGCGGATGGCCGGATCCGGGTGTGGACGGCCTGGCCGCGGGTGTGGATGGCCGGCTCTGGGTGTAGACGCCCTGGCTGCGGGTGTGGATGGCCGGCTCTGGGTGTAGACGGCCTGGCTGCAGGTGTGGATGGCCGGCTCTGGGCGTAGATGGCCTGGCTGCAGGTGTAGGCGGCCTGGCTCCCAGTGTAGACGACTGGCTTTCCCTGGGCTTCCCGGCTGGAGCTTTTCCGTGGTCTCTCCTCACTAAACACACGAGGACGGGGTCTGGCCTTCGATTCCGTGTGGCCCGGAGGGTGCGGGTGGTGGGCGCGCACAGTTCTCTGCATGAGCGAACAACTGCTGTTAATTCTACTTTACCAACCCCCCTCCCGGTCCCGGAACCCTCTCTGCTGTTTACATCAATGGGGGAATGTGCCTGAGGGTTTCCTTCAGTTTAGAAAATACAATCAGGATTAAAAAACAGCAACAAGGAAAAAACCTTTAATGAATAATTTCAAGCAGTTGCACCCAAGACAACAGGACAATGAACTCCATAAATAAACAATCCAAATGAGCATTTTACTGCATTTTCTTCATCTGTTCTGTTGTTTTGTCTTGACGGAAGGGTTTTCTTTTTTTAAAGCAAATCCCAGACATCAGTAGTTTCACTTCCAGAAGTTTCATTAGCGTCTTACCGATAGTCAAGGCTTTGCCTACCCAACACAATTGACAGTAATTCCTGTTTTTTTCTGACCTCTGATTCCTGTTCAGATTCCACCTATTACCTAAAACGTGCGTGTGTAAAAAGTTGGTTTGTTTGAGTCAGGATCCTAACACGGTTTTGAGGTCTTTTAAGACTTACATTAGTATTGTTTCTCTTTTCTTTTTCTTATACTTTTTTCTTCATCTTTTTCTACTTCATCTTTTTAATGCTGTCGGGGAGGGGGATATGGCTTCCCTCTTCCCTTCTGGGTTCTTTGGATGGGCAATGAATTAAATTGACATAAGACAGATGAACAGGAGAAAAACTACTTTAATTGTGTGCATAGGTACAGGAGTCCCGCAAAACATGAGACTCAAGGAAGGGCCAGATGACTGGAGTTTGTACAGCGTCCTGAGCTACAGAAAGGAATAGAGCTGGGGCTTCTGGGCGTGGTGACAAGTTACAGGAGGGTGAATAAAGGTTGTCTTGTTATGCAGAAGGACAAATAAATCCAGAGGGTAGCTCCTTTCCCCAGAACCCCCCACTTTTCCTGGTGTGGAACTAAACAGAGACCACCTAATGAGAAGAGGCAAAAGGCTATTTACTCAGGGCTTGCAGGTAACAGAGCCCTGTCTTCTCCACAGCGCAGGTTACTGGAGGAACACTGAGAGCACATGCACCCGAAGCTGTCCTGGGATAGGCTCTGAGATCTGCCCTGTGCCTGGGGGTGTTTGCTGGGGTTCTGGCCAGTGTGGGAAGCCCGATCAGGTGGGGCAGGTACACAGAAGCAGCTCTGGCCACGGTGCTTGTAGAAAGTAGAGGGAGGCTGTGGACGATGGTGCAGGATCTTGGAGAAGATTAAATGGAAAAATCATCCCATAGGACTGAGGAGCACTTGAGTGCCTGAGACTTTGGACTTCAGGGTCTCGCCTCACCCCACGAAAACCTGATGGAGCCAGCGCGGGACTGGCAGCATATCTAGCTCTTTTCTACTTATTTGGTTTTGTGAAGTTTGTATGATTTTAATTTTATTTTTTTTTTTGGCGTTTTTTCGTGACCGGCACTCAGCCAGTGAGTGCACCGGCCATTCCTATATAGGATCCGAACCCGCGGCGGGAGCGTCGCCGCGCTCCCAGCGCAGCACGCTACCGAGTGCGCCACGGGCTCGGCCCTGATTTTAATTTTAATTATTTTTGTTTCCGTCCATGATTGCCCCATGAGTCTGAGGGATGGAAACCCAAATTCCAAATCAAACAACTATTATTTGAAATTTACAAAACTGGGTGTAGAAAAATATGAATAAACTTTCAAATGAAAAGTCTTATGTTTGTAGTATTTATTTTTCTGAGGTGTAGGGGAGAAAAACCTTTTCCTAAACTCTCTTAGTGAATTAAACTGACAAAAGACAGTTTAACAGAAGAAAACCTTATATATTTCATTTGGTGTTAAATGTTTTTTTATTTATTTTCTTTTCTTTCTTCTTTTTTTTCTTTTTTGGTGGTTGGCTGGTGACGGGATCTAAACCAGGGTCATAAAGCCTCGCTCTAACCAACCGAGATAACTGGCCGTCCTGATGCTAAGTTTTTTTGTAATGTGCATGGGGGCTTCACAGATGTTAAAACAAAACCAAAAAACATAAACAGCTAAAAAGCGTGGGGACTTATAGCCACTGTAACAGCAGGTGATAAATTGTGGGTAAGTGACTAGACAAAGGGAAGCAGAGGAGGTCTGGGCTCCTTGCTGGTAAATTGTGGGAAGGCAAATACATAAGGAAACATAATAGATAAGGGTCATTTAACAAGAGTTATTTACACAGATCCGCCTCAGTGCTGTCTCTGCATTTGGTGACAGGATTGTTCTCGTGTGGGAGAGCGGGGACACCTTCACAAGGAGGAATTTACATTCTCCTTTTAGGAAGATAGGGGAAGGCAGAGAGTTCTTCCTGTGTCGATAAGTGCATGAGCGGAGTAAGACATAACCACAGTGACCCGATTATTACACAACATGTACATATCAAAGCATCAGATCGTACCCCATAAATAATATAATCACAATGTCAATAACATTTCTTTAAGGATGATAAAAATGTTAGCAATTTTAATAATACAAATCAACTTAAAACCACATAAGGGGCGGCTACACATCTATGAGAATGGCTAAAAGCCAGGGGTCGGGGCCGGGCCGAGCCGCCAGCCCTCGCGAGCCCGGAAAAAGCGAGCGGAGAAGAGCCGAGGCCTGGAGCGGTTCCCACGGGAGAGGCTCCGCAGCCGAATTGCTCTCGTGCGGCGGGCGGGCGGCTGCGGATCCCCCAGCGTCAGGAGGGCGGGGGAGCCCCGGTCCGGCACCGGAGGGCGGCCGGGCGGGCGGCGGGGCAGGTGCTCCCCTGAGCCCCCTGGCGGTGGCGGACCCGGGGCTGTCACAGGCGCCGACCATGGTTGTCTGCCGCACCGCCGCGGGCAGCGTCCCCCTCCCCGGCACGCGGCACGCCGCCGGCGGACTCCAGCACCTGGGGCGCATCGGCCAGCTCAGGGCACAAGGCGAGCGGGCACCTTCCTGCGCAGCTGGAGCAGGTCCCGCGCGCTCCCCCGGGGCCGGCAGCCTCCGAGTCGTGCGCTCACGCGGCGGGGCCCTGCGATCGGCCCGCGCCCGGCGACTGCGGTTCCTGCGGTGCGTCTGCAGCCAGCCTGTGCTCTTGCGGGAACAAGTGACCCAGGCATCTCACATTGCAATATGGTAGAAGCAGAGAGAGCAGAGCAGAGACTAACCTCTCATGTGCTCTACTTTTAAAGTCCTCAGAACCATGCCCCTGGCCACTATTATTAGTCCATTCACGAGGGCGTGGTCCTACAATCTATTCAGCTCTTCAAGGCTCCACCTGTCAATTATCATCATAGGATCTCCCACGCTCAACAGTTAGAATGGGGTCAGTGAGGTTGGGGTGGGGGGCATCCGATCTACAGCAGTTCTTAACAAACTACACATAGAAGGTTTGTGCCTCATTACAATAAGGGCCATATATGGAAAATCTACAGATAATGTTATGTTGAATGGGGAAAAGCTGAAATCCTTTCCTGTTATATCAGGAACAAGACAAAGATACCCACTTTCTCCACATCTATTCAACACAATACTGGAAGTCCTAGCCAGAGCAATGAGACAAGAGAAAAAAATAAAAAGAACCCAAGACGGACAGGAGGAAGTCAAACTGTTTCTTTCTGCAGATGACATAATCTTATATATAGGAAACCCTAAGAGACTCTACAAAAAAAAAATTTAAGAACTAATAAAGGAATTCAGTAAAGTTACAGGATACCAATCAACGTACAAAAGTAGCATTTCTGTATACTAGTAGTGAACTATCTGAAAAAGAAATTAAGAAAACAGTTCCTTTTAAAATAGCTACCATAAATATACTTAAAAATTAACTTAACTAAGGAGGTGACAGATTTCTACAATACAAACGATAAAACTTTGAAGAAAATATTGAAAAGGACTGAGATCAATGGAAAGATATCCTGCGTTCACAGTTTTGAAAATTTCATTTTGTAAAATGGCCATTCCACCCAAAGGGATCCACAGGTTTAATGTAATTCCTATCAAAATACCAATGATATTCCTCACAAAAATAGGGGGAAAAAACCCTAAAGTACATATGGAAACAAAACAGGCTCTCAAATAGCCAATGCAATCCTGAGAAAAATGAACAGAGATGGAGGCATTACACTACTTGAATTTAAAATATGCTTCAAAGCTATAGTAACCAAAACTGCATGGTACTGGTACCAAAACAGACACCTAGATTAATGAAACAGGATAGAGAGCCCAGAAATCAATTTATGCATCTACAGACCACTGATCTTTGACAAAGGCACCAAGAATATTTGCTGTAGATTGAATGCCACCCCCCCCAACTAACATCAATGAGATTTCATCCCCACTGTAAATGTTGAGGGTGGGAAATCCTATTATGGTAATTGAAAGGTGGGGACTTGAAGAAGTGATTAGACTGTAGGACCATGTCTAGTGAGTGGATTAAAAATGGCAGTCATGGGCATGGTTCTCAGGGCTCTAAAAAGAAAGTGCATGAGGAACTATCTCTCTGCTCCACCATTTCTGCCAGTGAGACCTCTGTGTTGCTGTAAAGCCACCACCAAAGAAGGCCCTCACCATAAGTGTTCCATGGCCTATGGGCTTCCCAGACTATAAAACTCTAAACAATAAATTTTGCTTTTTTAAAAGTTACCCAGTTCCAGGTATTTTGTTATAAGCGACAGAAATGGACTAATACAATATATGTACATATTCAGGAGAAGAAAGTCTCTTTAATAAATGGTGCTGGGAGAACTGGATATCCACATGCTGAAGAATGAGACTATACTCCTACTTGTCATCATATACAAAAATCAAGTCAAAATGGATTAAAGATTTACATGTAAAACTCAAACTGGTGAAACTACTAGAAGAAAACATAGGGAAAATGGTCCCCTATGGAAACGACATGGGGCTGGGCAAGAGATTTTTCAAAATAAGTCTTCAAAAGCACAAGCAATAAAAGCAAAAATAGACAAGTAGGATTATATCAATCAAAGAAGAATTCGCATATCAAAGGAAACTTTTAATAGAGTAAGGAGACAATCTACAGAATGGGGGCCGCCTCATGCATGCCTGCAGCAAACAGTCCTTAGTACAGTTCATTGTAACATCAGAAACATGGTTTGAACATCAGGTATTGCACACAGGTATTGATGTTCAATGCTGTACCCCACAGATATGAACAATCAGTTATGTTTCAATAAAAAGAAAGAAAGAAAGAGAAAGAAAAAGAAAGAAAGAAAAAGAAAGAAAGAAAGAAAGAAAGAAAGAAAGAAAGAGAAAGAAAGAGAGAGAGAAGAAAGAAAGAAAGAAAGAAAGAAAGAAAGAAAGAAAGAAAGAAAGAAAGAAAGAAAGAAAGAAAGAAAGAAAGAAAGAAAGAAAGAAAGAAAGCAGCACAAACAGCCAGGATCTGTAGAAAAAGGGAATGAACGGTGCCTTTCAAACGTTTGCACTTGCATTCAATCTTTCCAGCTCTTGGGCCTATTCCACGGGGTCAGATGAATTCCTCATCCAGAGACTAAAGTTCCCACCACGCTGAACACGGCAGAACCACAGAAGAATAATCCACCATCCAAACAGGCCTCCTAATCGCCTCCCGCACACCCCGGCACTGCCAAATGTGGGGTCTGTTGCACAACTGTTGGCTGCTGCCGGGACAGCCCTGCCCTACTCAAAAACTCTCAGGATTCCTCCACTGCTTTCCATGGAAGATACTGGGCCCTTTCAGGAACAAACCAGTCTCTCCGAATTCCGTCTCCACTGCTCGCACCGCAAAGCCATCCACACAGCCCCGCGGGCCTAGCAGGGTCCTCGGAGCAAGCCTTGCACACTCGCGTGCGCGTGCCAACGCCACAGACCCCACGCCTGCCCGCCCGGCCCACCGCTCCAGGGTCAGGCCGCCTTCCGTCCTCACACAGCGCTGCCACTCCAGCCCAGTCACAGCGCTGCCACTCCAGGCCAGTCACAGCGCTGCCACTCCGCTGCCTCCTCCGCACGCCTTGCTGAATAGTCGCATTCCCTTCTGTGTCTCTACGTTTTGACTTTCTTTTATTGTAAACAATCTGCGTGTCGAACACACAGCAATAGCGCCGAGTGCGTGTGCTCCAGCGTGCTGAATCGGCTGCCTGAGTGAGTCAGAATTTACAGACCCAGCGTCCTACTTACCTCTCATACGTCACCTATTCCTTGGCACTGAGCAAGTCCCACTGTGAGGTGGCTTAGACCTCGGTACGTATCAGACAGGAAACGAGTCAACTATTCCCAGATTTTGGAAAGTGAAAGGGGAGGTGGAAACCATCCAGCCTCTCTTCTCACCTGTAGCTGAGAAAGCCAAGGCTTAGGCAGATTAAATGGCACATGCAAGATCAAGTGTGAAGTGACAGGCCACGTCATAACGGGTTCTGCTAAGCCCTGGCTCGTCCTATTGCATGACTTGGCCTGCCTGCCACACACGTACGTCCACAAAACCAGATGGCCTTACTAACCCCTCAGGAACATAGTGTTGTCTCCAGGGTAAGTAACAAGGGATGAACCAAAAGCACGGAAGTGGGTGGTGTCTCGGGGCTGTTATTCCTCCAGCCAGCCATGCGGAAGGACGTGCCTGTGCACAAGGTGCTGCACTCCATGGCAGGAGGCAAGGGGAAGAGAAAATAGTCCCAGTACTTCCAGGTCACAGCTTAGAGTAGTCAAGTAAAAATATACCTTCTGATAATTATGAAATAAAAGTGGGAGCAAAGTCTTAGAAAACATAGAAGGAGGAATTCCCTCTGAATGGAAGAAGACAGAAGCTGTGGTTTTTGAAGGAGCTCAAGTTAGAGTGTACAAAGAAGCAGGAATAAATAATCAGGTGAATCAAAGTCCACGGTGTGTTCAGGGTTAGAAGAAATGTATTGAATGAACTACGCCCTTTCCTTGCAATACTATCGGATATTCTAGGTACTGAACAGGAACTGACATCAAATGAAGAATCAATAAAACAACAATCTTAAATTAATGCACAGTGTTCAAGTAAATAGATTCTTTTAACCTTTTCCAAAAACAATAACTGAACATTTTATTCTTTCTGAAGTACAGTAAAATTAAAGTGTTATTGTTATTATATTAAACTTATAAGGGAAACCAGAATGTTCACCAAACATATTTTATCCTCAATGTTTTTGTACATTTAAAAGAAACTCAGGCCTTTTAATATTATTTTAACCCATGTATCTTTGCCAAGTAGCAGCCAAAAGAGGTATATTATATTATAAATGAATAAATGAAAGAATTTGTAGGAATGTGTTCATGAAAACACTGATCACCCTTATTTACAAAAGCACTGCGGGCTGCCACCTTCAGATAACTGAATAAAAATCTGCTTTATTACCCATAAATTTCATCATATCTGAATTCAGACAAGATGAACTTTATGGCTGTATAAAATGACCTCATGGTATAAAACTTTTTAAAAAGCAAACATCAAACTATTTTATACATATCAATAATAGTTTGGCTACAGTGACCTTTATGTCTCTCTTAAAAAATATTATTATGTTTTTGCCTTCTTTCCCTTGTTTATCTCATAATCACATGGAGAAGCAATAAAAATAAAGTTCATTATGCAAGATTATTATTTACACACCCCTCACAGATCAGCTGCAAAAAAAGAAAGAAAGAAAATTATTATTGACACAAAGGCAATAAGAATTTTATCTGTCAGCAGGTTTTAGAACTAAGTGAAAGTTCACTCAGTGTATTTCTGTGTTAGCTAACTCAACAAGAATCCTTTATAAGAAGGAAATAGAGGAAAATGAAACAAAATTAAACCTAGGTGTAAAAGATCAAGGATGTAAAAGACCTGTATACTGAAAACTATAAAATAGTGATTAAAAAAGAAAAACCCGGAAGAAAACACAAATAAGTAGAAAGATATCCCATGTTCATGCATTGGAAGAATATTGTGAAAACATCCATACTACTCAAAGTGATTTACATGTTCAATGCAATCTCTATCAAAATTCCAAGGTATTTTCCACAGAAAAAAAAATTCTTAAATTTGTATAGAACCACAAATGACCTCAAATGGCCAAAATAATCTTGAGTAAAAAGAACAAAGCTGGAGGCTTCTCCCTCCTTGATTTGTAATCAAAAGAGTTTAGTACTGAAATAAAAACAGATGTGCAGCCCAGTGGACCAGGACAGAAAATGCAGAAATAAACCAATATAGTTATGGTCAATTGACTTTTGACAAAGATGTGAAGAACACACAATGGGGAAAGAACAGTCTCTTTAATAAATGATTTTGGAAAAACTGGATATCCACATGCAGAAGTAAGAAACTGGCCCCTTATCTCACACCAGACACAGAAATCAACTCAAAAATAGATTAAAGACTTAAATATAAGACATGAAACTATAAAGCTATTAGAAGAAAACATAGGACTATGTTAAGTGAAATAAGCCAGGCACAGATGGGAAATACCAGATGTCTTCACCCATAAGTGGGAGCTAAGAGAGAAAGAAGGAAGGAAAGATCACAGTGGTGCTTTGGACTGCCAGAGGGAGAGAACATACCTAGGGCTGTTGAGGGCATGGAGGGGTTGAGAGGGGGAAGATGGGAAGAGGGTGTGTGGGGGGCATGAGGAATAATGACAATTTGGGGTAAAGGGCATGCTGATGGTATTGATCTGATCATTACATCTTGGACACAGGTGGTGATGGTCAGCTTTGTACCCCACGAATATGCATAATCATTAAAATAAAGAAAGAAAATAAAGATAAAATAAGTTAAACAAAGAAGAAAATGTGGGAAAAATTCTCTATAACATTGATCTGGGTAATAACTTTTTGACATGACTCCAACAGCAAAAAGAGACAAATGGAATGGCATCTGTTGCTTTGCATTGTTTGCCCCCCACGGATTTGTCATCCCACTTCCCCTGGGTGATGGAGATGCAAAGGATGACTCAAAGCCCATTTCTTCCGAGCAGTGAGAGGCCCCAAAGTGGTTAATCTCCCGCAGAAACCCTCAAGCGAGAGGGATCCCTTCCTTGGGAAATTAATGCCAAATTGGGGTTCTTTTCCTGCATTTATTTTCCAGACCAGGAAGTTACAGGAAGAGACATAGGTGGGGTTATAGTTTAACAGTATAGGCTGATAACTTTCAGTGAAACAAGCCAGATGACATTCCAGTAAGGCAATTAAGTGGTCCTATCAACAACAGTTTGATCTTAGCAAACATTCCTACTTGACAACAATTGCTCAGTATCTTTACATAACAATCAGTAACTAGTCTGTCTGTGAGCCAGCAACCTGCTGTGCCACAAATCTTTATCTTACACCAGAGACTTACAGTCTGAGGAGAATTTCCAGTCCTCCACAAGGTCAATATTTGAAACTGCAAGGCTTTGGAAAACCAGGCCCTGTGAAGTACATATGTTTTATAGTATATTCCACAGGCATCCAACTAAAAAGCTTCTGCACAGAAAAAAAAAATTTAAAAATTGAAGAGAAAATCCACAAAATGGGAGAACATATTTGCAAATGATACATCTGATTGGGGGTTAATATCCAAGATATATAAGAACTCAAACAACTCAATAGAAGAAAAATATGATTTAAAAATGGGCAAAGGATATGAACAGATATTTCTCAAAAGAAGATACATAAATGGCCAACAGGTACATGAAAAAATGCTCAGCGTTACTAATCATTAGGGAAATGTAAATTAAAACCACCATATCACTTCACACCTGTTAGAATGGCTGTTATCAAAAAGATAAAAGATAATTGTTCTAGAGAATGTAAAAAAAAAAAAAAAAGGGAACACATCATAGGTGGGAATGTAAATTAGTACAGCCATTATGGAAAACAATATAAAAATTCCTCAAAACACTAAAAATAGAACCACCATACAAACCAGTAACCTTACTTCTGGATATATATCTGAAGGAACTTTAATTAATACATTGAAAGGAGATCTACACTTCCATGTTTATCTCAGCACTATTTACAATAGCCAAGATATGGAAACAAACTAAACATCCATCAATGGATGAATGGATAATAAAAAGTGTGGTATATACACACAATGAAATACTGTTCAGCCGTAGAAAAGGGGGAAACCCTGTCATGTGCATCGATGTGGATGAATCTGGAGGACATTTTGCTAAGTGAAATCAGCCATGCCCAAAAAGACAAATACCACGTGATCTCGTTTACATGTGGAATCAAAGTTGAACTCATCGAAATAGAGTATAGAACAATGGTTCCCAGAGGCTGGGGGGTGGGGAGGAAGAGAGAGGGGAGTTGTTTGTCAAGAATAAATAGCTTCAGAGCGACAGGAGGAGGTGGTGTTGAGAACTAGGGCACAGCACTGTGACCACAGGCAGTGTATTTGCTTTAGTCAGTTTCCTGTTGCTTATAACAGAATACCTAAAACTGTGTCATTTTTAAAAAAATTTGTATCTACAGTCTTGGAGGCTGAAAAGTCCAAGGTCAGGGATCATCTGGTTGATGGTCTTTTTCCTGGTGGGGACTCTGCAGACTCCTGAGATGGCACAGGCATCAGATGATGAGAGGGCAAGAGTGTGCTAATGATTTCTCCCTCTCCTTGTAAAGCCACCACTTTTACTCATATGATAAACCATTAACCCATTAACCCATTCATTCTTGAAAGGATTAATTTCTTCACGAGGGCATAGTCCTCATGATCCAACAACCTCTTAAAGGCCCCACCTCTGAAACACTGAGATTTCCCATCCTATTAATACTGTTACAATGAGGATTAAGTTTCAATGTGTGTTTTGGAGGAGACATTCACATCATAGCAGTATTATATATTTCAAAATAACTAAGAGTAAATTTCAAATGTCTCACCCTAAAAGATGATAGGTAAGTGAAGCAATGGCTATGTTAACTGGCTTGGTTTAATCGTGCCACCTTATATACCTGTACATACAAGAGTTCTTCAGAAAGTTTGTGGAAAAATTGAATGAAAAGATGAAATAAATCTTTCCATAAATTTTTGAAGCACCCCTATATATCAAAACATCACATTCCACCCTATAAATGTATATAACTATTATATGTCAATCAAAAATAAAATAACAGTATAGCTACTTTTATGAAGAAACTGATTTTGTCTTGCCTTGTTGTTAAAAAATTAAATTATTATGAATTTTTCTAAATTTATCTCATTCAAAATTTATGCCCCTTCACACAGGCAAGAATAAAAGGGTTTCAAGTAAGTTGCTGAAAGTTTTATGCCATCTTTACATGTTTAAAATTATGAAAACCAGACATTTACTAATTTCTTATCACTATTAAACTTGATAAATTCCTCAAATATGATAACTTATCGACAATTAGGAACCAACTAGTAATAGCAGTATTAATCTAGTAAAGCAGGTTAAAAATGGGTGTGTTATGGTCATTGTTTATGTGATACATATCTTACAAAAAACCCTAGATATACAGATAGATAATATTTTGAAACATAAAGATAATTGTTTGATGCAGTCTTCATGCACTACTGAGCTGCGTCAGTTGAGTTTATTTGACTGGCAGAATCACGTAACACACTGTACCAATGTTAAGTTCAAGTTAGGGGAGGAAAACAGATACATACATGCATAGGCAGTTTGCACTAGGACTCTTTTTAATGACATTGGTAATGAACTATACTAAAGACTTTTGAAAAAAGTTTAATCATTAACTTTAAATTCATATTTTAAAAACAACATGATCAAAAATGGGTATCTGTAAACAATAGATGTACATATAACCTAAGCCTTATAATAATAGTTAAAGCTTGGCAATTGCCAAATGTTGGTACTTGTTATTTTAGTGATTTTAATGCACTTTCTGCATTGTTATATTTCTATTCCATCTCTTCAGGACTTTATTCTGCTGTAGCTATGTTAGATAGTTTTCTTCAAACAGCATACAATGTAGCATTGTTTAGACAAATATATTTCTACTGAATGAAGCTTTTAAAATACACATGAAGGGATTGAGAGATTATGAAAAAGCAGTGACTTTTGGTGTTTTTCTATGTTACCTTTTAAAAGACAGGATAGGTTCATCAGTCCGTGAAGATCAAGCAAAAGATAAAGCCTTTTACCCTTTAATTTATATCTCGTCCCTGCCTGTTTGATTTCTTTGGTAATGTAAAGTATGACTCAGCAGCACTTTTATTTGCAATTGATAGAAAATGCATATATATTTGAAACTTGGGGTTTTTTTAAGGAGGCACGTTATTTTTTAATTAGAAGAAAAAAATTTAAGCAATATACCAATACATAGAAAATTATTGTAAAGTAAAAATTAGGAATTATTCTTGATGAGTACAACAGGTGAAAATGTATCTCGGAATATAAACTTCAGCAGAAATAATGAAGATCTCAAGATTTCCTTCAAATAATATCTCCAGGCAGGCAGGATGGTTGACTAGAGGTGCCTGGTGCACATCTCTCCCACAAAAAAGGGCCAAAATAAATAAACAAATAAACAGCTAAATATTGATGGAAGCATCTGTGGGAGAGCTCAGGAGTACAAGGGACTGGCAGGATCCCGGTGGAGCGTGAAAGCCCAGGACGGCAGCATGGAGAGAAATGAAAGGCCCCCTGCCTCAGCCACCACAGCTCTGCCACTGGAACTGGTGCAGGAGGGACATTTTCCTGTGAGGAAAGGGCAAGCAGAAGGCTCATACTGGCCCCCATTCTCACCACCTTCCTGCCGGCACTAAGAGTGAAATCCTCCAAGGTAGAATCTTAAACCTCATTTACAAACAAGTAAACAGTTTTCCTTTTTCTGCGCTTTTTCAAAACAAATAATGTTCTGGGCCGGTGAGGATTGAGACTGATAAATTCTTCATATGAGAGAAAAAATAATTAATATTAACAACCACAACACATCTAGGAGGCATGTTCAGAGAGCCAAGCAGTAGGTAACTACCTGCGATGGCCTATCCTATTTAGCTCCCACCCAAAACACATGAGGTTCACTCTGTTCCCACCTCACTTTTCAGCATAGTGAATTTAGACTCAGACAGCTGCGGTGAAATTTCCAAGACACAGACAGCAGATGGCCGAGCCGCCACTGCGCCTTGCAGGCCATGAGGACTAGCATACTTACCGGCTGGTGCAGGAACTGGTTGGTGCTGCCCAGGGGCCAGCAGGAGCAGAGAAATGTGGTGACGTGGATGTTTCTACCCTAAAAGGCAGGTTTTGGAAACTTCACCAGCATCATCTTCACATTGGGTGAGACAAAGAGGATGACAGCCAGTGGAAGCTCCATGAACCGCTCGGAGGACTGGGATCTGAAGGTGATACGAACAAGTGTCAGCCTTTCTGGAACTTGTACAGAAGGGGCACGGATGCTTCTAGAGAGAAATATTCTAAGTGTTGTAAAGACAATTGGGGGAAGGGGCACAATTAAATAATCAGTAATTTTTAAATAATTATTTGTGAGGCCATTAGGCTGAGATGGCTCTACTGTTTTTCATTTCTAAGTTGCAAACTGACACTTAACTCAGAGTAACATAACCTATCCGAAACTGTCAACCAGACTTTAACTAAGAACTTTCCACTTTAACCAATTAATATTTTATTTGTTTTTCAATTGTGAATACGTTATAAAACTTTTCCCTTCACATTCTCTTGGTGGAACCCTAAACAACTTGTGGTTTGCTGCTGTCTAATTTATGAATTGCTGTTTGTTCAAATAAACTCTTTGAAACTTTAATGTGCCTAAGCTTATTTTTAATAGTTTTGGAAACAGAAGGAGGATTCAAAAGAGATCCCTTGATGGTGACGCACTGGAGCAATAAGAAATTAGATATGGGTCCTCGCCTGAACCCCTTGTGCTTAATGTTTTCTTGCTGTGCATTTACAGGCCACCAATAGTAGGTCCCACTTGGATCCAAGCTCAGCAACTTAACATTCTGAGATCTCTAACCCTGCAGGCTATTGTAGGTGCCTAGAATTTTAATGGAGGTGTCAGGACAATGATTTGTTACATGAAGCGGCCTCATAAAGACTTGCCCAGAAAAACAAAAAGAAAAAGAAAAAAACACTTGTAAAGGTGTTACTGGGCCTAGGATGCCAGGTTCTTTGGGGGTCAATGTCATAGAAATGAACACTGAAACCACAGAGAGAGTGAGCAATCTAAGTTTACTGAAAGACTGCTGTGCACACAGGAGTCAACACAAAGGATGAGCGTTCCTCCCTGAGTGCTCAGTGCAAGTGGTTCTGAAGGCAAAAGAAAAGGGCTGAACTAATTTACAGTCCCACCAACAGTGTAGATGCGTTCCCCTTTCCCCACATCCTTGCCAGCATTTGTTGTTCAGTCTTTTTGATAATGGCCATTCTAACCGGGGTGAGATGATATCTCAATGTGGTTTTGGTTTGCCTTTCTCTGATGACTAGTCATGTTGAGCATTTTTTCATGTACCAGTATGCCATTTGTTTGTCTTCCTTTGAAAATTATCTATTCATCGCCTTTTCCCATTTTTTGATTGGATTATTTGGGGTAATTTTTACAGTATAGTTGTTCTTTATATATTTATATATAATATATATATATATATATAATTTATATATCCCTTGTTGGATGTATAGTTTGAAAATATTTTCTCCCATTCCATAGGGTGTCTTTCTGCTCTGCTGATTGTTTCCTTTGCCATACTGAAACTTTTTACTTTGATACAGTCCCATTTGTTTATCTTTTCTTTTGTTGCTTCTGCTTTTGGGATCTTCTTCATAAGTAAATTAGCACAGCCATTATGGAAAACAGTATGGAGTTTCCTGAAACTACAAATGGAACTACCATATGATCCAGCTATCCCACACTTGGCATGTATCCAAAGGAGTGGAAATCATCATGCTGAAGGGACAGCTGCACTCCCATGTTCACCACAGCTCTATCTATGATGGCCAAAATATGGAACCAGCCTAAGTGCCCATTGACAGATGACTAGATAAGGAAAATATGGTATATATACACAATTAAATACTATTCAGCCATAAAAAAGAATGAAATTATGGCATTTGCATCAACAGGGATGAGTCTGGAGAAAATTATCTTAAGTGAAATACAGCAGGCAAAGAAAGAAATCCTGCATGTTCTCACTCATAACTAGGTGCTAGGAAGGAAGGAAGGAAGGAAGGAAGGAAGGAAGGAAGGAAGGAAGGAAGGAAGGAAAGAAAGAAGGAAGGAAGGAAGGAAGGAAAGAAGGAAGGAAGGAAGAAGAGAGAGAGGGAGAGGGGGAGAGAGAGAGAGAGAAAAAGAAAGAAGGAAAGAAAGAAAGAAAAGAAAGAGAAAGAAAGAAAAAAGAAAAGCCCAAAACAATATGTTCAACTTTCAGGAGAGAACAAACCTAAGGATACTAGAGATTGGGAGAGGCAGGTGGAGGTTTGGTAGGGATAGTTTGGGTAAAGGGCATAAAGAAAAATCACAATTTGCAATAATGAATATGATTATAATAAATAATAAAAATTTTTTAGAAAAGAAAGAAAAGAGCTGGGTAGAGGGCTTGGGAAAGAGGACGAGATCTCTAATCTCATGGTGGGGTCTTTGCCAGTTGATCACGAGGCAACTACTTTCATCTTCAGCAGGTGGGGGCTTCGTCGTTCTTTTGAGGCCTGTAGAAGGAGGTTTACACGGGATTAAGCATCGCTGGGTAATGCTGTGCTTGTGGGAAGGGGACATACAGGCTGGTCGTTAAGGCTTATCTTTAACTCCTGCCCTCCGTGATGTTTCCTGGGACAGGACATGTTCTGTTGCCTCTTGTGTCCCTGCTGCATTTCCAGCACATAGACTACTACTGGGTTCTCAGTGTGGACAACAAAATGGAGTCTGTCCTGTCAGCCTTATCCTTCCTCCTGCCTCATGTGCCTTTCTACTCCTTTAGGAGCCCTCCACAGCTCACATCCTTCTCCCTCCTGTTTTCCATTTCTCATGTTTCATTCCTTCAATCCCCTCTTTAAACCCCCTCAGTAAATCTGAGTCTTTGAGATGGCTTTAGTCTGGCCATTTTCCTTCAGGCTTACTGGAGAGATGGGTTAGGCCAATGTCTCTCCTCAGGTCACCGATAGTCCTGAATAAATGCTGACTTTCCATTCCCACCACCATTTGACTTTTGGGTTGTTTGTTTTTGTTTGAGGGGAGGCAGCTGGACTTGGGTTTGGTGACAGATTTGGGGGAGCTTCAGACAGTAGCAAAGTGCCCTCTCCATAGCAGTTTCTCAGACAACTGCAGACAGAACTGCCATGTGGTCCAGCATTCTCACCACTGGGTATATACCCAATGGGAAAAAATCAACATGTCAAAGGGATACCTGAACTCCCATATTTATCACAGCTCTGTTCACAGTGGCTGGGATTTGGTACCAATCTAAATGCCCACCAACGGATGATCGGATAAAGAAATGTGGTATATACACACAATGAAATACCACTCATCCATGGGGGAAAAATCATTCTGTGAAACACAGCAACATGGTTGAGCTTGGAGAAAATTGTGTTAAGTGAAATAAGCCAGGCATGGAATAAGAAATGACACGTTTTCACTCAAATGTGGGAGTATATAATCATAACCATAATAATAACAATAAAGTTGAACTTTTAGAAGTAAAGAGAACTTTAGTTACTAGAGGAAGGAAAAAGGAGGGGATGGGGGATAGTGAGAGGTTGGTTAATAGATACAATATTACAGCTAAATAGGAAAATTAAGTTCTATTCATGCACAGTAGTGCTAGGCATGTCTAGTTAACAGTAATCTATTGTATGTTGTGCGATGGCTAAAAGAGAGGCGCTTAAATGTTCTCATCACACACACACACAAAAAGACAAATTTTTCAATGATGAATTTGCTAACCACACTGATTTGATCACTATTCTTTGTACATGTACTGAAATATAACTGTGTACTCCACAAATATGTAAAATCAATACATTTCAATTAAATTTTTAAATATTAGAAAAAAGTAGGTTTTTTTCCCTTTTCATTGTTGCATAGTGTTTCATTGTGTGGATGTATCCCAATTTACTTGTCCGTTTGATTTTTGATGGACATTGGTTTGATTTTTTTAATTTTGGCTATTACACATCAAGCCACCATGGACCTTCATGTACAAATCTTTATATGGAATATGTATTCATTTCTGTTGAGTGGATACCCAGGAATGGAATGGCTGGGTCAAATCGTAGTTATAATTTTTTTAAGAAACTGCCAAACCGGCTTTCAAAGTGATTGTGCCACCCTGAATTGCTATTGGCAATGTATAAGAATTCCAATTGCCTTCACAAACGCTCGATATTGTCAATCTTTGTGATTTTAGGCATTCTGGTGGTGTGTGGTGACCTCTTGTGGCGATTTTGATTTGTACTCTCTAATGGCAAGTAATGATCTTTGTATATGCTCATTTGTCATCCATATATCTTCTTTGTAGAAGTAGCTGTTCAGTTATTTTGCCCATTTTTAGTAAAGGCTGTCTTCTTTTTTATTTAGAAGATGTATTTTTATTTTCTAGATAGAAATCCTTTGTCTGATTAAAGTTTTTCAAAGATTTTCATGAAGGACACTCTGTCTTCCACATGCACAGATCCCTAATGGGTTTGGACTTTGTGATCTGACCACCAGACCCCAGTTCTCTGGTGGCTCTTGGTTCTGACACTGACTGTATGTTCCTCCTTTTTCCTTCTAGTATAAAAATATTTTTACCCTGAACCTAGAGGAGATCTGCATGATGTAGACACTTCAGCCAGGCACGAGGGAGAAGCTGGGGCAGTCCCTGGGGCCAGCTCTCCAGGGTAGAACCATCCCGCCCTTCTCCACCTTCCATTGCTTATACTGGGACTTCACCTCCTTCCCACAGTTCCTGGATCAGCTCTTCAGTAGGTGAGTGTCTGTTTCCTCCAAGGCACAGTGGTAACTCTGCCACCTACTGGTGTCTTGGGGATGTCACTGAAGCACTCTGAGATGCAGTCTGCTCCTCCAAAAAAGTGGGGTGGCAATAGGATGAACCTTATAGACTTTTGTAGTGACTAAATGGCTTAAGACATGGCAAGCAGATACCTAGTGCCCGGCTGTGTGTACAGATCTGCAGGACGTGTTGTAGTTGTTCACATTTATTACTTTTATTCCCCATTTCCCTAAAGAAGCTCTCTTCCTCATGCCTCGGTGCATCATCAGGTGATCCATCTTACGGACTCAGTGACTCACCCCATCATTTCTCTCCTCATTACCTTTGCTTTCAGCTGATTGTCTCTGATGCTCTGTTTTCCTTTAGAAATTGTGGTCAACATTTATTAACAGACTAAAATCTAATATAAACTGTTACAAGGCCATTTAATCATTTTGTATAAGTTTTAGACTGGTTAAATATCATTATTCTGAAAAATAACTTAAATTATAGCTATTTTTAATTTTTTATTTTAATTTATCAATATGCAGTATATTTGATTTTCATGTCCCTTTATCAATTTCTCCTTTTCTTCCCTTCCTCTCCCTCCTCCCCCATCAACATCATATCTGTTCACGTGTCTTAACAAAATCAAGGAATTGTGATTGTTCTGTCTGCTTCCCCCCATTCATTTATTTACTTATTTTTATTAGTTCCCACAAATAAGTGAGAACGTGCAATATTTCTCTTTCCGTGGATGGCTTATTTCACTTAATATAATTTTTTCTAAGTCCATCCATGTTGCTGCGAATGGTAGTATTCTTTTTTTTTTTAATAACTGAGTAGTATTCCATTGTGTATATATACCGCATTTTCCCTATCCACTCATCTGATGATGGACATTTAGGCTGGTTCCAACTCTTGGCTATCGCAAATAATGGTGCAATAAACATGGGAGTGCAGGTATCCCTTCAACATGAAGATTTCCATTCCTCTGGGTATATTCCCAGCAGTGGGATGGCTGGGTCATATGGTAGATCTATCTGCAATTGTTTGAGGAACCTCCGTACCATTTTCCATAGAGGCTGCACCATTTTGCAGTCCCACCAACAGCGTAGCATGTTCCTTTTTCTCCACATCCTCCCCAGCATTTGTCGTTTTCAGTCTTTTGGATATTAGCCATCCTCACTGGAGTGAGATGGTATCTCAGAGTGGTCTTGATTTGCATTTCCCAAATGCTGAGTGATGTTGAGCATTTTTCCATGTGTCTGCTAGTCATTCACGTGTCTTTCTTGGAGAAATGCCTATTTAGCTCCCTTGCCCATTTTTTGATTGGGTTACTTGGTATTTTTTACTGTTAAGTTGAGTTCCTTGTATATTCTTGAGATTAATCCTTTGTCAGGTCTATATTTTGCAAATATTTTCTATGACTTTGTTGATTGTCTTTTTCTCTGTTGTTTCTTTTGCTGTGCAGAAGCATTTTAGTTTGATATAATCCCATTTGTTTATTTTTCCTTCAGTTGCCTGTGCTTTGGGGGTGCTATTCATAAAGTCTGTACCCACTCCTAGTTTCTGGAGTGTTTCACCCATGTTTTCTTTAAGGAGATTTATTGTTTCAGGATTTATATTTAATTCTTTAATACATTTTGAGTTGATTTTGGTATATGGTGAGAGGTACAGATTTGCTTTCATTCTCCTCCATATGGATATCCAATTTTCCCAACACCATTTACTGAAGAGGCAGTCTCTTTCCCAGTGTGTGGTCTTGGCTCCTTTGTCAAAGATCAGATGGCTGTATGTGCATGAGTTGATTTCTAGATTCTCTATTCTGTTCCATTGGTCCAGTGTCTGTTTTTATGCCAGTACCATGCTGTTTTGATTACTATTGCTTTATAGTATATTTTAAAGTCAGGTAGTGTTATGCTTCTAGCTTTCTTTTTTTTCTCTGAATTGCTTTGACTATTTGTGGTCTTTTGTTCTTCCATATGAATGTTAAAAATGTTTACTCCAATTTTGAGAAAAATGTCATTGGAATTTTGATGGGGATTACATTTAATCTGTAGATCATTTGGGGTAGTGTGGACATTTTTCCTTCTCTTCCCTGATTGCTCTGGCTAGTACTTCCAGCACTATATTGAACAGAAGTATTGAGAGTGGGCATCCTTGTATTCTTTCTATTCTTAAGGAAAAGGCTTTCAATTTTTCTCCATTCAGGATGTTGGCAGTGGGTTTGTCATATATGGCTTTAATTGTGTTGTGATACTTTCCTTCTATACCCAATTTATAGAGAGTCTTTATCATGAGTGAATGTTGAATTTTGTCAAATGTTTTTTCAGCATCTATAGAGATGAGCATATGGTCTTTGTCTTTGATTTTATTGATGGGGTGTATCACATGTATTGATTTGCTTACATTGAACCACCCTTGCATCCCTGGGAAGAATCCCACTTGATCATGGTGGATGTACTCTATTAGGTAGTATTTTATTGAGGATTTTTGCATCTCTATCCATCAACGGTATTGGCCTGTATTATTCTTTTTTTGTTGTATCTTTTTCTGGTTTTGGTATCAGGGTGAATTTTGCCTCAAAGAATGAGTTTGGGAGAATGACCTCTGTTTAAATTTTTTGGAATAGTTTGTGGAGAGTTGGTAGTAATTCTTCTTTAATGGTTCAGTGGAATTCTGCAGTGAAGCCATTCAGTCCCAGGCTTTTCTTTGTTGCGAGACTGCTGATAACAGCTTCAATCTCTTTGATTGTTACTGGTCTGTTCAGATTATCTATGTCTTCTTTTCTCAGTATTGGTAGTTTGTGTGTGTCAAAAAATGTATTCATTTCCTCCAGGCTTTCAAATTTGTTGGTGTATAGTTGTTTAGAGTAGTCTCTAATGATTCCTTGTATTTCTGAGGTATCACTTGTAATATCACCATTTTCATTTCTAATTTTTGCTATTTGAGTCTTCCCTCTTCTTTTTTTCATTAGCCTTGCTAATGGTTTGTCAATTTTATTTATCTTTTCAAAAAAACAGCTTTTTGTTTCATTGATGTGTTTTATCATTTTCTGTGTTTCTATTTCATTTAGTTCTGCTCTGATCTTAATTGTTTCTTTACATCTATTAACTTTGGGTTTGGATTGTTCCTGCTTTTCTGATTCTTTAAGATGAAGTGTTAAGTTGTTTGCTTGCCATCTTTCCATTCTTCTGAGGTAAGCATTTAGTGCAATAAATTTCTCCCTTAGCACTGCTTTTGCAGTATCTGACAGGTTTTGTATGACATGTCATTATTTTCATTAGTTTCAATAAATTTTTTGATTCTCTGTTTAATTTTTTCTTGAACCCATGTGTCATTAAGTAGAATGTTGTTTAATTTCCATGTATTTGCATAGTTTCCAGAGTTTATTTGTTATTGATTTCTAGTTTTAATCCATTGTGGTTAAAAAAAAAATACATGGAATAATTCCAATTTTTAAAAATTTTTTGAGAATTATTTGTTACCTAGCATGTGGTCTATCCTGGAGAATGTTTCATGTGCTGAAAAGAAGAATTAATTTTCTAACATTATTGGATGAAATGTTCTGTATACATCTGCCAAGTCCAGTTGGTCTGAAGTGCTATTTAGGTCTTGTTTTTCTCTGCAGATTTTTTGCATAGATCTGTCCAATGTGGAGAGTGGGGTGTTCCCATCCCCAGCTATTTTGGCATTAGTGTCTATATCTTTCTTAGGTATAATAGTGTTTGTTTTATGAATCTGGCTGCTCCAAATTTGGGTGCATATATATTTATGATTGTTATGTCTTCTTGTTTGGTAGACCCTTTTATCACAATATAGAGGCCTTCTTTATCTTTTTTTGTGGTTTTTGGTTTAAAGTCCACTGTATCTGATATAAGAATAGCGACTTCAAGTCTTTCTTCATCTCTGTTTGCGTGGTATATCTTTTTCCATCCTTTCACTCTTGGTGTATGTTATTTTTTACAGGTGAGGTGGGTCTTTTGAAGGCAGCATATTGTTGGGTCCATCTTTTTAATCCAATCAGTCAGTCTGTGTCTTTTGAGTGGAGAATTCAAAGCTTTTAGATTAAGGGTTATTGTTGAAAGATATTGATTTACTCCTGGCATTATACTAATTTTTGTTTGGATGTTTTAAATATGTGTTCCTTTCTTTCTGATTTACTTATTTTCTTCTGTGTTTGTTGTTTTCTTAGAATAGTGGATGAACTTTGTTTCTGTCTTTATTATTAACATTTTATTTTACTAGTGGATTCTGTTCTATTTTGAGTATTCATGGTAGAGATGGTTGTTTTTCAGGTATGAAACCCAGTACTCCCTGGAGAATTTCTTGTAAGGCTGGTCATGAGGTAGTGAATTCCCACAATTTTTGCTTTTCTGGGAAATATACTATTTGTCCTTTGTTTTGGAAGGATAGCCTTGCTGGGTAAAGTATTCTTGGCCAGCAAATTTTGTCTTTTATTGTTTTGAATATATCATTCCATTCTCTTCTGGCTTTTAGGGTTTCTGAGGAAAAGTCTGATGATAGTCTGATAAGGGTTCCCTTATAGGTGGCGTCATGCTTCTCTTGCAGCTTTTAAGATTCTCTCTTTGTCTTTTTTTTTTTTTTTTTTTTTTTTCCGTGACTGGCGCTCAGCCAGGGAGTGCACCGGTCATCCTTATATAGGATCCGAACCCGCGGCGGCGGGAGCGTCGCCGCGCTGCTAGAGCAGCACGCTACCGAGTGCGCCACGGGCTCAGCCCCTCTCTTTGTCTTTGAGTTTTGCCAATTTAACTATAAAATATCTTGGAGAGGACTTTTTGGGGTTGAATATATTGGGAGACCTTTGAGCTTCCTAAATCTGAAGATCTGTATCTCTCCATATAGCTGGGAAATTTTCTGCTATTATTTCATTGAATATGTTTGCAATGCCATTTCCTTTTTCTTCCCCTCTCTGGAATCCCCATAATTTGGATATTGGAGTGCTAGAAGTTGTCTGTTATCTCTCTTAGATTTTCTTCACATTTTAAAATTCATTTTTCTTTTCTTTTTTTGTCCACCTGTGTTATTTTGAACATGCCATCTTTAAGGTCAGATATTCTCTCTTCTACTTGATCTAGCCTGCTGGTTAAGCACTCTGTTGTGTGAGTTCAAGAAAGGTTTGTTTTAGCTGATGAAAATATACTTTGACGTTATGCAGTAGAATCTTGCAGTATTTGGTCAGGCTAGAGATTCTATGAGTAGGAGCTACATGATGTTCTATTATTAGGGAGACATAGGCCTTTCTGTATGAAAAAGCTTCTATTCAACTAGAAAACATTATGACTATTATGCGAACATTTTAATTTCCCTTTGAAGATGTCAATTGGATAAAACTTATCCGTAAGTATTCAGAAGGCCCAGCATATGATGGAAATGCACCACCTGAGTTTTGTAATGCCTTACCAGAGTTTGACCAACCCAACACTGGTTATAGACCACTTTAGCAAATTTTGAAATACTCAATTCATCATTTTTATATAATTTCTATCATTTTATTTAGCCCACAATGAATCATGGAGAGAAGAGTTTTTAATAATGGAAACGTTTAGGACTCAGGAAACACCAGGCAGCTATCTGGTCCCTCCATATGTCCACACTTAACATTAAATTTGCATTTTTAAATGCCAACTTTTCCCCCAATTCAAGCGCATGATTGTTTATTAAACAAGTTATCATAGATAATTTGACTTGAATCAATCTTATGGAGTTTATTTAAATCGCATATTTAACAATTTCCATATTAGCTGACTTAGCATGGAAAAAGGTGAATACATTTTCTTTGTGTTCAATTAATTCTTGTTCTGCTGGATTTTAAACTAGCAGTTTTATAAACCAACCACTTTATTCAATAGAATTCTGGAAATTTTACTCAGTCCAATGGTATGATCTCAGTTATCACAAAACTGTAATTGTCAGAATCTTTTCAAAGAATCTTCTCAAGTATAAAACATTTTTTATTTATAGTTGTTTAAAGTAATTATCAGAAAAACACAAGACTAAAACAATTCATTGTCTGTGGATGGCAAGAGTTAAAATGGCCATGGTTAAAGATCCAGCGAGAGTTTGTTATAATGCAACTGACAAGGAAATTTCATTATTTCTGTAACATGCAATATTTTACAATAACTGAAATTAAGATATATAGTTATACCAAGACTATCAAAATTCTAGAAATTTCATACAATTCCTGATACACATATTAACAACATGACCATATAATATGACCTAAAAAGTGTTCTCCATTAATTTTTACTTGACAAGCTTTCTACACAACTTAATATATCAAATAAGCCTAACTAAGTTTAACATTTTACTTTTTATAAGGAGAGAGAATAAATTATTTTAAGATATTCTGGGGGAACACATGTACAGTCCCAAAGTGTACACAAGGTAAAGGTCTTAATTTAAAATTTAATTTTGGAAATTTGTGAAAAATGTTAAAGATTTTAAGACACTTGATTGAAATAAGATTATAAGTCACTGTAGAAAAGTACTTATTGATTTAACAAGAGTAATAATTAAAAGACTTCAAATGCAAATACGGAAAGGCATGTAAGTGTACAAAAACACACACACACAAACAGTTCTTTTAATAGAGAGGGCTTGATTTATCTAAGTAATCAAACATCTGATATGTAAAAAACATAAATCACAGGAAATGATCTTGCTAAAACTCAGAATTTTGTGTACTAGGCCAATAACTTAAAAGGTAAAGAAAACTGGTTCACAATTTCTTATTAAAAGCTGGCATACACTTCAAAAGAGCCTTGTTGTTGTAACAGACAGGACCATTGGTGTCCCTTTAATATTAATGCTCAGTTAAAAATTATAAATCAATTTCTTCAAACCTTAGCCATCTGATTACATATAAAATTCATTTGTCAAGAGTCCTCTTCCACAAACCCTCTATAACTTTTTTACATACTTTCAGTATTTGTACTATTCTTTTTCTCATTGTGAAACATAGTTACTGTCAGACAAAAATTAGTATCTTTATTTCTAAACAAAACAAAACCCATTCTCATACCCTACAGCTTTTCTTACAAAAATCATAACTTACCTTTCTTGTATACTGCATATATAGTTATTTAGCTTATTATTTCTAGTATATTAATTACACATATTAATTAAAATTCTTGACACTTATTAATGTTAATTTCCATTAAAACTATGAAGCAAGCACTCATGAACTGTCTGTTACATACCAACATTCTTTAATTCACTACCATTTAACAATATCTAGAAGCATCTGCTTTCTCATACCGCAAGTTTTTAATGTAGCAAATTTTACTAACAGGCCCAACTATGTTTTCCTCTTTGCAATAAAAAGCTGAAGAGAAAGCTACTTTTATCTATATCTACTTAGTTTTTCTTCCTTCTTTCCTTCTAGTAGAACAAAATTGTACACAGATGTGGAAAGCTTTTTATTAATATTTGTATAAAAATTTAATATTCTTCTTTTCCTAATTTTTAAGTATCTTTTTCTGATGATGATGACTCATCTCCCCTAAAGACACATCTTAAAGGGGTAGCTGCCGCATTCTAGAGAAGACAGAGTCCACAATTTATATCTCAGAGTCACTCGGTTAAGATTTTAGGCTTAGGTAAAGTTCCAGTTAAGGCAAGACGGCCAGGAACAGTATTTTAAACAAAGGTAGGGTATGTAATGTAGTTTCAAATCAATGCCTTCTCTATTTTTAGTGATTTAGTCCTTCCTTCTCTGATGCAGAGAGAAAGACACCCTTAAAAATACAGGTTTTCATTATAGATGTAAATTACTCTTACAAAAGAGTGTATAAATAACCAAATTAAAATAATACTTGTCAGAGGAGCATATTTTGAAGACTAGTTTGGTTAGATTAGATGTTTACTAACCCAGGTTGTGTGTGCATGTATTTTATAACATGATTACTCAATTCAGGGTGGAGTCCATAGAAAAACAGAAAAAGTTTTGTTTTGTTTTGCTTTGTTCTGTTTTATAACTGGACTTAACATAGATATTTCTAATCCTGCATTGTAGTCAGAGATGGATGTGTTCTTTTTCTTTCTTTCTTTCTTTTTTAACATTGAATAACAGACCAGTCAGTATTTTTTTTCCTTCAAGAATGATTTTGGGGTCATACCAAAGATCATGGAAAGACAACAATGATGAGAAAGGTTGGCAAAATGTATAGTCAGCGGGGGTTCTAGAAGAGGGGTTTCTGTTGATTGAGAGGTTTTCATGAAAGTGAGACTGAACAGAGAAAACAGAGAGAACTAATTCTCATAAGTGTATAAGTGTTTACCTGAAAATGATCTAAATATCAATTAAAAAGATTCAAACACAGAGACATTCTGGGCTTAATTCTTAACACCTATCAGAGGGAGGCTTTTTTGTTTTGCTTTTTGTTTTTGTTTTTTCCTGAGAGATTGTTTATTGTCCCTGTATTCAAGCCCATGAGGGTTTCCTTTAATTTCAGCTAAAAAGACCACACCGTAGCAATACATTTTTCATGGCCAAGGCTGAGCAATGACAGGCAGACACGTCAGAGCACAGGCTTTTTCACCCTCAGCTTTTGTTTAACTGTGAGAAGGTTTTCATAATTCCCTTAGCTGTTGTAGCCGTAAAGACATGTACCTGTAAGCCTTTTAAAAGTAAATGCTCCATAGTGGCCACTGTAACTCTGTTACCTTTTCTAAGGTATATCCATTTCTCTAGAAAAGCACAGATATTGGGTTCATAGCTGCTATGCATAAAATTGGCTGGTGGCCCAAATGGAGAATTTCTACACCCTTTGGATTCAGGTGAGCCCATGGTTTTCTGTATTCTAGTAACTTTACCTACCAGATGTCTGCTACTGGACATAATCCAGTTTTAAAAATCAGATACAATGCAATTCTGGGCCCACTCCAGTCAAAAAATTGCTCAAATTATGTCCTAGAGGTCAAAATGCAAATTCACAGAGCTTGAATTCAAGAGGAAACTCATCCATGATCTCCAGTCTCCTTGAGAGAGTAATGGGTAAAATGAGCTTGGCAGATGCCTTTGTTTGGTTACTTACTCCAGGTACCTTTGCTTGGTTACTAGGTACTAATGGAAATCATCAGATGTGTCATTTGGATTCCACTTCTAACACCAAACTGCTAAAAAAAAAACTTTCAACACTATAAATTTAATAGAGTTCATTTGAACAAAAAATGATCCATGAGTCAGGCAGCACTCAGACTAGAAGCAGTTCCGCCAACCATCAATGTGAACAGCAAATTTTAATAGGCCAGACACAGAATTAAAGTTGAGAGATTACCTGACTGCAGCTAGGTGTCTGCCTTATTTGTGCATGATGCGATGAGTTAGCTGCCTGTGATTGGTTGAATTCTGGCTTTCTGTGATGGCTGAAACCTTGTCATTTGTTACAAATATATATATATACTTTTATGTTAAGGTTTTATTTGATTATACACTGTGTTAGGGTGATATTTTTTATGTAGAAACTCAAAATATGGAGAAAGGCTCAGGTTATTGACCCCGTGATTGTTTAACACAATCACAAGATTTTAAAAATGGGTCAATTACCTAAGAAGCAGCAAGGGGACTTTTTTCTACTCATTACTCAAAATTTGGAAGTACAAAAATATTGATAAATGTAAGTTTATAAAAGAAATCTGAAGTGATTCCAAGATGGAAGACTGAGAAGCTTTGGGCCCTTATTCCCACAGGAAAACATAAAATGAACAATAATGAACCATAATAATTTTGTATGAACTTTGGAAACAAGTTAAAAAGCCACAGCAGCCATACACTTAAAGAATAAAAGAATACACTTAAAATGGTAGAAAATACTTTTTTTTTTTTTTGCTTTCTCTTGTTGCAGCCCCTCCCTGGACTGGTGTAGTGTGGCTCTGTTAGGGAAGAGCCACCTGATTCCTGTTTTTTTCCCATAGGATGGAAATAGTGTCACTTGCTTGCAATGTCCTGGCTAGTCTAAGGGCTTCCTGAAGGATTGCTCTCTGTTTCACCTGACTCACACTGCCAACAGAAGTGGCAGCATAGTTCAAATGTCAGGTAGAAGGTCATTAAAAGAAGTGGTTGGTCAGGAACATGTGAGAGCTGCAGGAGAACTATAGACCTGTGGGCACCTGGGGGTAAGATAATATGAGCAAAAACAACAACAACAACAAGAAAACACCTAAGGTTTTGAGACTCTTATGGAAATTAAGACATTTAATAGCAGCCATGCATAAAGGAGAATTAGGGAAAAAAAAAAGAATCTTAAAAACATTGTAAGAGGACCAAGTTCTTCAACACCAGTTTAATTATTTAATGTCTTCTATTGCATAGAATTGTTCTGTGAAGTCTGATAGAATTTAATGTTTTTTCAAGTGTCCAATTTTTAAAAAACATGTACCAGAGAATAAGGATAACATAAGTCATTCCAAGCAAGCAAGTGAGCAAACAACCAAAATACTCCAGAAACTGATCCTAAAGGCAGGCTTCAGATTTGCTTGATGAGTTTTTTCAAGCAACTATCTTCAATATGCTCAATAAAACAAAAGAGAGCACAACAGACAACCACATAAAATAACAAAAATGATGTATGAAGAAAATTAGAATATCAAAAAAAAAGACATAAATATTATCAAAATAACGAAAGAAATTCTGGAGCTGAAAGCACAATAATAAAATTTTAAAATTCAGTAAAAGTGCTTAAAAAAAAAAGACTCAAACAGACAGGAAAATAACCAGCAAAACTGAAGAAAAGCCATTTGAAATGATCAAAAAAGAAAAAAAATAGCAATGAAAAAGGTGAACAAAACTAAAGGGACTTATGGGAGTACATTTGGTAGTTTTTTTTTCTTTTGTTTTTTTTTTTGTTTGTTTGTTTTTGTCGTTTTTTCGTGACCAGCACTCAGCCAGTGAGTGCACTGGTCAGTCCTATATAGGATCCGAACCCGCGGCGGGAGCATCACCGCGCTCCCAGCGCCGCACTCTCCCGAGTGCGCCACGGACTCGGTCCTACATTTGGTAGTTTTAAGATACACACATTTTATCATGAGTGGTTTTTCTAATTTCCTTTTTAGATTGTTAAGAAATAATAGTTAAACATAAACTTATATTAGTGTGTTAATTTTGTACTATCTAATTTAGCTGAATCTGGTATGAATTCACTCTTTAAAACAAAATGCTTAGGGTTTCCTTCATATAAGCTTATGTTGTCTGCAAATAGACATAATTTTTTCTTTCCCATCTACATGCTTTTTTCTATATGTGTGTGCAAGTGCTCTGGCTAAAATTTCCAGTACTGTGTTTGACAGAAGTTTAAAAGTGGATGTCCTTGTCTTGTTTTTGATCTCAGAGAAAAACCTTGCAGTCTTTCACCTCTGAATATGTCAGCTGTGAGCTGTTTACATATGGCCTTCATCATATTGCAGTTATTTCCCCATATTTCTAATTGCCGAGTGCTATTGTAAAAGAAAGAAGAGCTAAAAGCTGTCAAATGTTTTTCTGTATCAAATGAAATAATTCTATGGTTTTATGCATTTATTGTTACTGCGGTATATTACATTGATTAAATTTTGTGTGTTGAACCATTATTGTATTCCAGGAATAAAGCACAGTATTTTGTTTAATATAATGTTATCACTATTGATATTACCTATATTATAACTGTATATATTCAGAATAAATTGACAGTATTATTATATTATAGAATAGCCCTCTTTATCTTCACTAACAATTTTTTTGTTTTAACGTTTATTGTCTGATTTTAGTATAGCCACTCTGGCTTTCACATGTTTGCATTTGTGTATAAATACTTTTACATTTATCTTATTTGTGTCTTTGGATCCAAAGTGAGTGTCTTATAGAGTACACGAGGATACTGCAAAGAGTTTGTGAAAAAAATAGAATTAAAATATAATATGAATCTTTCCATGAAAGTTTTGAAGTACCCTCATATATTTTCATTTTGTTGTTATTGATGATACTGTTTTTCAGATTCAGTTAGACAATCTCTAACTTTTGAAAGGATTAACCATCCTTTCATGTCCAATGTTGATATTGATACAGTTGAATTTGCATCTGACATTTACTTTTTGTTTTTTATAGACCAAATGCCCTTTAGGATATTTTATTCTTTTTCCTGCTTTCATTTGCTTTAAGTGATTCTTTTTCATGTAGCATTTTAATATATTTAAAATTTACTTCTATACGTTTTCAGTTTTTTTCTCATTGGTGTCTCTAGGAGTTATCATTTGCATTTAACTCATCATAATCTGCTTCAGAATTATTTTAAAACAACTATAATGAACTACAGAAATGTTATTTCTATATATCTCTATTTCTTTCCCCCAACTTCTTTAGTATTCTTATTTTATGTATACGTTACAAACTCAAAAATATAATATTCTGACTTTCTCTATGGAATTATATTTATTTTTAAAAAGCTGAGAGAAGTTAGTTGATCAATTATATATTTACATTTTCCATGATAACCTTCTCATCTCTTATTCTTTTCATTTTTCCTGTGAATTCAAGTTATTATCTTTAGTGATTACCTTGACTCAATATAGCTTTGATTCTCCAGGTCCTGGTGTAGCTATTAGAAAATATATCTATATAATTATAGACCCAAGTTTTTGGTTACATATATATTTTATGCAATTGCTTTTAAAAATAACTTATTAAAAATAAATATACATTCATACTGTCTTCTATAATTACAAAATTACTTTTATCAGTGCTCTTCCTCTTTTTCTGTGCCTTCAATTTACCCTCTGTTGTCACTGAGGGACTACACTTTAATATTTCTTATAAGGTGAGTGTGCTAGCAGCAAATTTTCTTTTTCTTTATCTGGGATTCTTTATTTTGCCTTTAGTTTTCTCATAATTAATTAATTAATTTAATTAATTTTGCTAGCTGACCAGAATGGGGATCTGAACCTTTGACCTTGGTGTTATACCACCATGCTCTAACCAACTGAACTAACCAGCCAGTCATGCCTTTAATTTTGTTATATAGCTTTGCTGGATACATAATTCTTGCTTAAAAGATATTTGTTTGTTTGTTTGTTTGTTTGTTTTAACACCAAATAAAAATAAGAAGAGGTTTTAAAGGACTTTCAAGAAGGCAAACAGATCCAAACCTAAGAAGTTTGCCTGGATTGAGCAATGAGGTCATAATGATAAAAGTTGATGATAGATTGTACTGGGTTGGAGATAGCTAGAAGAATTATACTTGAAGACAGAAGTCTGTGTGGTAGGTCTGAAGTCTGACTGAGTCCAAGTGGAGAAAATGTTAGGGGATCAGAGAAGACGTGTGGTAAGTACATCAGGCTGAATGCAAACAGGCTGGGAGCTGGAGTACTGTTCTCAGTTTCATAGGTTTAGAAGACTAAAACTCACCACTGTAAAAACCACATATTTAATTAGAAAAGAGAAAATTGTGACAGATAAAATGATGTGTGGTAAGGTTAGGGTTAATTACCACAAAAAATGTTGTTTATGGGTTGTCAGAGAAACAATAACTTTGGAAGTTGCTAAGGAGTGGGTGCTCTAATGCTGAGTGCATGAAATAAAACAGTCCCATGAGTAGAAGCTGCCGAGGAGACTGAGAATGAAAATGGCACAACACATCACCCCAGGACCTGATACTAAGTTAGATATATTTGGAAGGGCAATGTATATTCCAGACCTCAGTGCTGCTTAACATGGAGATGTTCTTTCTTCCTTCTATACATGCAAGTGCCAAAATTGGCATACTGGTGGATAGTGAAAAGTATCCTGAATTCTGCTTTCCATGCCTGGTGCTCTAGCTTAGAGTTGCGTCCTCTGGAAGACAGAGCACCTTATTTAAGTAGGTCTGCCAGAGGTGGCATTTTCTTAATTCCCGCCAAAGTGCTTATATTCTAAGTATAGCTTTAAAAGCCAGAAACCAACAGGAAACATGTATTAAGACCAGCAGGAATTACTCAAAACATTGAGGGTATATTGAGAAATCTAAGAGACATTCTACTCATTTATGTTAGAATTATTGGTAAACAAGGGAATGTCCTGCCAACTGCCTGACCATGAGCCGAGGTGAGCACCATCCCACATGCCACTTCTGTGGGCCCAGACCCAAGCCTCAGAAAGGCCCACCCAAAGCCTGAGAAGGAGCCAAGGTGGTCTACCACAGCCACTGCCACATCTACTGCCACTGCAAGGATGGCTCACCACCAGAGTGGCAGCCAGTGACAGCCTGCAGGGAGCCCACTGCACACTTGATTGCATTGAAACAGGAGTCACCAGTAGAACTTACAAATAGAGAAAGCCTTTCTCCTCATAGCCCAATCCAGAGTAATAGAGGAAACAAGTGCCCTACCAGATGACCAAACATTAATGAAAAAGTACTAGAACTGAAAATGAACAAGAAGATATGACACCATCAAAGGAATACAGTAACTCTAAAATACAGATCCCATAGAGCAAGAAACCCTAGAAATGTCTGAAAAGGAATTCTAGGCAGTGATCTTAAGATAACTCAAAGAGGTGAGAGAAGACTCAATTATGGAACACAATAAAATAAGAAAAAATATCCAGGATATGAAGGGGGAAATTTAAAAAGAGATTAATACCTTAAAAAATAATATAAAACTCCTAGAACTGAAGGATTCACTCAGTGAAATAAAAAGCACAACAGACAGCTTGAGCAGCAGGCGAGAAGAAAGAATTTCAGATCTCAAAGATGGTATTTTTGAAATAACTTAGCCAGACAAAAAAAGGAAAAGAGAATTTTAAAAAAGAAAAAAATCTAAGAGAGCTAGCAAACAATCTCAAATGCACAAACATCTGAATCACTGGTATTCCAGAAGGGGAGGAAAAGGAAGTTACGCTGAATACCTAGTTAAGGAAAAATAATGGAAAGCATCTCAGGCATAGGGAGAGACACAGACTTTCATATCCAGGAAGCCCAAAGATTGCCAAACATATTCAATCCAAAAAGATCCTCTCCAAGACACATTCTTGTCAAACTGGCAAAGCTCAAAGACAAAGAGAATTCTAAAAGCAGCAAGAAAAAAGCATCAAGCCAATCATAACGGAGCCCCATTAGACTAACAACAGACTTCTCAACTGAAACCTACATTCCAGAACAAAACAGGACGATATATTCAAAATACTGAAAGAAAAAAATTGTCAGCTAAGAATTCTATACCCAGCAAGAGTAGTGTTGCAAAACAGGATCGCTCTAGACAGGCTTATCACTGCCCAAGTGGGCAGCTGTGCCATTATTAAGACAGAATGTTGTATGTATATTCCTGATTTCTCTTACACTATCTCCCTTGCTCTGAAAACCACGCATGCCAAAATTAAGGCTATTGATGCTAGTGCCCAAGACCCTTTCTCAGATTGGTTTTTCTCACTTGGCTCATTCTGGGAAAAAAGTCATAATAAGAGTAGCGGTAGTGACAGGAGTGCTGTTGTTCAGTACTTGTGGGCTGTACTGCATTTATGGTATTTGGATGCAATGCACAATTCACTACTCCACCCTAGGGGACATGCAGAAGATTAATGTGCTGTGAAGACTGAGAGTGGAACAGTCATATGTAGGAGTGGAATGTAGGGTAAATGCTAGACATAGCCCTATTCCCTCCTCCCCATACATACCAGAGTTCCTCCTTCCCCTGGGGAAACTACTCCTGGCCAAAGTAGTTATCTAGGGGAAGGCATGCATCCTTTAAGACAAACAGGGCTGGAGGGAGCAGGGAACCTAAGTAAATGAACAAGCACTCTGGCGCCAGAAGAGTAGAGAGTAGGTTAACTTATCTACTCAGCCAGATTTCCCACACACTCTGAGTTACGTGAGTAAGATGAGAGTCTACATGTAAGTCCGAAAATAATTTTACCACTACTCTGATCTGTTCACTATATAACTGTTCTTATGTACCCCATAGCAGTGTGGATATCTGACTGACCCACCACCATCAGTGACTCTCATAAATCTAATAAACCAATGTCTCTACCAGCTGGACCACCAGGAGTGTTCTTTGGAGTTGGCAAACACTACATAAGTGCCCTCTCACATATGGCACTCCTGCATTAGAGTGGGTGACCTGAATACCCCTCTCTCAGCATTGGATGGACCATCCAATCAACATTGGATGTTGATTTTCCAAGCAACAAATCAACTAAGAAACAAAGGATTTAAACACCTTAGACCAATTGGACCTGGAAGACATCTACAGACCATTTTATCCAACAACTACAGAATATATATTCTTCTTATCACCTCATGGAACATTCTCAAGGATAGACCACAGGTGAGGTGACAAAGCAAGTCTCAGCAAATTTTAAAAAATCAGAATAATTCCAAGTATCTTTTCAAACAACAATGGATTAAATCTGGAAATCAATAACAAGTGAAACTCTGGAAACTATACAAGTGCAGGAAAACTAAACAACAGGCTCCTGAATGACCTATGAGCCCAAGAAAAAATTAAACAGGGAATCAAAAAGTTTCTTTAAACTAATAAAAATAAAGATATATCATACCAAAACCTGTGGGATCCTGCAAAAAGCCATACTAAGAGGGAAGTTTATTGCAATAAATGCTTGCATCAAAAGAATCTTTTTTAAAAATCAAATAAATGACAGCACCACACCTCAAAGAACTATAAAAACAACAATCCAATTCTCAAAGTAGTAGACAGAAATAATTAAGATCACAGGACAACTAAATGAAAAAGAAACTTCAAAAATGATACTAAAGTTCAATGAAACCAAAAGTTGATTCTTGAGAAGATAAATAAAATAGAGAAACCATTAGCTAGATTAACAACAACAACAACTATTCCAAAAAAATTAAAACAGAAGCCATTCTCCCAAAGTTATTCTATGAGACCAGCATCACCCTGATACCAAAACCAGACAAATATAAAACAAAAAAAGAAAATTACAGGCCAATATCTTTGATGAACATAGATGCAAAAATTCTCAACAAAATGTTACCAATCAGAATACAGGAATGCATCAAAAAAATTATACATCACGATCCAGTGGGATTTATCCCAGGGAAGCAAGCATGGCTCAACATATGCAAATCAGTAAATGTGATACACCACATCAACAATACCAAGGACAAAATCCATGTGATTATCTCAATAGATGCAGAAAAAAACATCTGACAAAATTCAAAATCCCTTCATGATAAATACTCTCAGCAAATTAGATACAGAAGAAAATTATCTCAACGCAATGAAAGCCATATATGAAAAATCAATCATCAATATCATCCTGAAAGGGGAAAAAATGAAAGCTTTTCCCTTAAGAACAAGAAAAATACAAGGATGTCCACTCTCACCACTCCTATTTAACACAGTATTAGAAGTACTAGGTAGAGCAATTAGTCAAGGGACAGAAAGAAAGGGCATCCAGATAGGAAAGAGTGAAATCAAACTGTCCCTGTTCACAGATGACATGAGCTTACATATAGAAAAACCTAAAGATGCTAGCAAAAAACTCTTAGTGCTGATTAACAATTTCAATAATGTGGCAGAATACAAAATCAGCACCCAAAAATCAATAGTGTTTTTATACTCCAATAACGAACTAGCAGAAAAAGAAATCAAGAAAGCAAGCCCATTCACAATAGTTGCCAAAACAAAACAAAACAAACAAACAAACAAAAAACCTAGAAATCAATTTAATCAAGGTGATTAAAGATCCCTACAATGAGAACTCTACAACACTGCTGAAAGAAATTAAAGAGGGCACAAACAAATTGAAAGACATACTATGCTCTTGGATTAGAAGAATTAACAGCATGAAAATGTCCATTCTACCAAAAGCAATCTATAGATTCAATGCAATCCCCATCAAAATTCCAATGACATTCTTCACAGAAATAGAAAAAGCAATCCTAACATTAATAGGGAACAACAAAAGTCTCTGAATAGCCAAAGCAATCCTGATCAAAAAACAATAAAACTGGAGGCCTAACCCTACCCAACTTCAAATAACATTACAAAGTTTCAAATAATATTACAAAACATGGCAATGGCATAAAAGCAGACACTTGGACTAATGCAACAGAATAGAATGCCCAAGAATCAACCCACAGACTTCTAGACAACCAATCTTTGGCAAAGGCTACATGAGCATACATTGGGGAAAAGACTGCCTCTTCAATCAATCATGCTGGGAAAACTGGACATCCATATGCTTAAGAATAAAACTGGATCCGTACCTTTGAACATATACCAAAATCAACTCAAAATGGATTAAAGACTTAAATATAAGACCTGAAACCATAAATTTACTAAAAGAAAACATAGGGGAAGCACTCCAGTTAGCAGTACTAGGCAAAGAATTTATGAATAAGGTCCCCAAAGCACAAGCAACAAAAGGAATAATAAACAAGTGGATTATATCAAATTAAAAACCTTCTGCACAGCAAAGGAAAAAAACAACAGAGAGGAAAGACAACCTACTGAGTAGGAGAAAATATTTACAAACTATACATCTGACAAAGGATTAATATCCAGAATATATAAGGAAATCAAACTACTATACAGTAAAAACAAACAAATAAACAAACAATTCAATTAAGAAATGGGTAAAAGAGATGAGCAGATATTTTTCAAAGGAAGACATACAAATGGCCAACAGGTACATGAAAAAGTGTCATCATCACTAGTCATCCAGGAAATGCAAATCAAAACCACATTGAGATATCATCTCACCCCATTTAGACTGGCAGTATGAAAAAAACTGAGAATAACAAATGCTGGTGAGGATATGGGGAAAGGGGAACTCTTCTACATTGTTGGTGGGATGGTAAATTAGCATAGCCATTATGGAAAACAATATAGAGGTTTTTCAAACAACTACACACAGAACTACCATATGATCCAGCAATCCCACTATGGGATGTATATCCAAAGGAATGGAAATCATCATGTTGAAGGGATACCTGCACTTCTATGTTCATCACAGTTCTATATACAACAGCTAAAATATGGAACCAACCTAAATGTCCACCACAGATGACTGTATAAGGAAAATGTGGTATATACACATGATGGAATACCACTTAGCCATAAAAAAGAATAAAATTCTGCCACTTGCAGCAACATGGATGAGACTGGAGAGCATTATATTAAGCCAGACAGAGAAAGAGAAATACCTCATGTCCTCACTCATACCTGGGTAATAAGAAAGAAGGAAAGGGAGAAAGAAAGAAGAAAGGAAGGAAGAAGGAAAGAACCACAATAATATGTTGAATTTTCAGAAGGAGAGAACAGACCTAATAATACTAGAACTGGGGAGGGGGGAGAGATGGGGGCTGGGGAGTGACAGGTTTGTTAAAGGCATAAAGAAAAATTATGACTTTTAATAATGAATATGCTAATAATAATAATAATAAATAAAATTTAAAATATTTACAAAAAATCACAAGATGGCATTAAGAAAAAATACAAATTTTAAAAATACAGTATAAGAACTATTTGCATAGCATTGACAAGCATTATAAGCAATGTAGAGATGATTTAAAGTATATGGACATTTCTGTTGGTTGTATGCAAATGCTATGCCATTTTATATAAGGGACTTGCATGTCTCTGAATTTTGGTATTCTCTGTGGTCTTGAATCCAACTCCTTGAGGATACTGAGGGGTAACTGTATTTATTTCTATTTGCAGTTGAGGGAACAACTTTTCCAATTTCTTTAGGAGATAGTGAATAGATTTGAGCAGTAATGGGAGAGAGAGAGAGAAAGAGAGAGAGAGACAGAATATTTCCATATGCACTTTGTATGTGTACAAAATATACATAATACTATTTTTTTCTTCTGGAAGTTTTTTCATAGATATTCCAATGTGTATTTCCTAAGAACAACGATTTTGCTATGGGTTAAAAATGTCCCCCAAAAGTTCATATATTGGAAACTTGACCCCCAGTGTAACAGTGTTAGGAGGGTGGGAAATCCAATTATGGTGTTTGAAAGGTGAGGCCTTTAAGAGGTGATTAGACTGTGAGGACTGTGCCCTGCTGAATGGATTGATCCATTCATACAGTAATGGGCATGGATCCAAAGGCTTTGAAAGGAGAGCAAGTGAGAAGGTTAGCTGTCTTGCTCAGTTCATTCTTGCCACATGACACCCTTGCTACCATGGGACTCTGTAGAGAGTTTCTACACAGAAGAAACCCCTCACAATATGTATCCCCTGGATTGTGGACTTCCCAGCCTCCCAGATCAAAGCTGTGAGAAAAAAATTTCAATTCTTTATACAAAAAAACAATTATTAAAAAGCATGTGTTGATGATAATGTATATGACAATAAAACCCCCTGTAACAAGATTATCTGGAAAAATGAGCTTGCATCCTAAATTTTTGGAATTCTGCACTTCTTAATCTGCTGCTTTCCAATAATTAGGTAAGTTTTGGTGTTTCTTCTGGTGGCTCCCCTTTCTACCAATCCCAGAGACAGGGCTTGTTCTGCTTCTGTAGGTGACATGACAATTATGGGCCTGGAGGAAAATGGGCTGATGACATCACTTTCTTATAACCACATCCTTGGGGTCTCATCTCACATACACAGCCCCAGTCCAAGAACTGAGCTGGGTGAGTGTGGGAGCACACATGCTTGACAAAGAACAGGGAGTGCACAAAGGGCAAAAGTCCTAAATGCACTTATGCAGTACCTAAATGCTGAAAACAGCACATGCTGAAAACAGCAAATGGTTTCTGCTAGATTAGATAAGAAAATTAAAGTCATTTCTTATCCATTTTACTCCCTTTCCTTTATTTCTCAAGATGTTTTCCCGGGATTGTCCCATAGCCAATTTCTTTTTATTCCCTTAATAAATTATTGATTCAGTTGTTTTTTTCTCTTGTATTTCCTTGTCTGTACAATAAAAGCTGAAACAAATACTCAGGGCTGTGTCTTGTTTCTCCCTTCTTGAGGGAGTTGTCTTGGTGTAGTCCCTTCAGCCTTCTCATTGCTCTTAATATTTGGGTTCTGAGTAATCTTTGCATCCCCACCACACAGAGAGAAGTGACAGGTGAGTGTGTATTTTTCAGCTTCATTAACAGAGAGAGCTCAAGACTTGGGTTGGTGGTGAAATGAAGCAGAATTTTCTCAATAAAATGTTAAGATAATTCTCTTTTTATAACTTTATTCCTCTCTCATTGAGTCATCACTAAATACAATAGATGTCTTCAGATGAAAAGATCAATTTCATAAGTCTTATGAGGCACTAAATGTATAGATTTCTGAAAGGACTTTTATAATTTTATGATGTTGAATTTGGACTGGAACTGTGTTTTTCCTAATTTTCTAATTGTTTTTCAAGTTATCGTATATAATTAGATCAAATTTTATGTTTTAAAGCCAGCACTTCCTGGTTGTTGAGGTTAAAACATAAATTCATAAATTACACCATCCATGTTTTTGTCTTCTTTGGGTCCCTCAGTTTGTCTTGCAGTAGTGACCTGATCTTCTACACTGTGGCTATTTCCAATGCGACCCAGACCAACTTGCTGGTCCTCAATGATGGCTGCTCACTTTCCCCGTGAAGCCCGTTGTCAGGAGCTTGTTTTTCACACTGAAACTATCCAGCAGTGTCTTCTCTGTGGGAATTATGCTGCTTTCATGTGCACACATAGTCGTTCTCTTGTGCAGGCATCAGAGGCAATCCCAGAACCTTCACAGCACCGACCTGTCCCCAAGAGCCTCCTAAAAGAAAAGGCCACCCAAACCGTCCTGCTGCTGCTGAGCTTTTTTGTGGTCATGTACCGGATGAACCTCGTCGTGTTATCATTCTCAACTCTGTTATGGACAAAGGACCCAGTCCTCCCACATGTCCAGAAGCATGTGTTTAATGTCTATGCCACTGTCAGTCCTTTTGTGCTAATCGGTTTTGATAAAAAGGAAACCACGATTCCGTAAAATTTATAACAGAAGTGACATCAGTCTTTACGCAGCTAGTTATGAAAAAAAATTCTAAGGAATAGATTCTTCTGCCATTGGTAAAATTATTCCAATAGTGCAGGATTTGCCACTAATTTAATTAAAATGTGTGGTTATAATTTTGTTACATCTAAATATGTTCAGAACTAGTGCAGCCAAAGACATGTTTTTTATTTGTTTTTTGGTTCTTTTTAGTTCAATGTTCATCATAAGTTGATATTCCCATATCATCCTCTTCATTTTTTTATTTTGATTCTCAGCCCTTCACACACAAAAAGTGTTTCTCCTTGAAGTGAACTCTTCAGAATCTTATATTGGTAATTAAATGCTGGTGTTTTTCCTTTTGAAAATGTTTAAATTTATGTGTGTCTATTAAAGATATCTTAGTTAAGTATCCAATTTTACCCTTAATAATAATTTTTCTCAGCACTCAATATTTATTTCCCTATATTCTGGCTCCAAAAAAATCATGCAGATTTTGTTCTTACCTTTGTAGTTGATCTCTCTTTCTCTGTCACTTCTTTCAAGCAATTTTTTCTATTTTATTTTTATGCAGTTTTGCTAATATTTGTTTTGAATACTGATACAAAGCTTTTTTGATGAAAAAAAATTTCTGAATTCAAAGATTCATAACTGGTTTCAAAATTTGGAAATTTATAAATAAGCATCATTTTGATTATCTTTAATGTTTATATGTTATACTCAGTATACCAATTTTACCTGAAATAAAAATATACAGTACTATATTTATATTTTGTATCACTTTCCCCTCTTTACTCTATTTGGCTATATTCATTCTGCTCAATATTTTAGTTCACTAGTCCTGTCATCAGCTCAGTCTAATTTCACGTTTAACTCATAAATTTAATGTTTACTACATTTTTTTTTAGATTTCTCTGTTTTTAATACATGTCTTACCATGTTTAGAGTTTCTTGCTCTTTCCAAATTATTTTGATTTCCTACTTTCCCATTTTATTTACTTAAATATTTTAAAAATAAAGCCAATATTAATGTTTATGTGGCATCTATTTTCTTGTGACTGTTTATTCATGTAGCTTATTTCCTTTTGTGCCTTATCATTTTTCATTTGGTTTTTGCTTTTGGGAGATAGCACCTTTAGGATTTCTGCAGTCAGCTAATTTCTTTATTTATTCCAATTGTGCTGGGGGCAAAATAGAAAACCCACATAAATTTGATGTGTTTGCAACCAGGCAGTATCTTAAGGGAGCACTTGATTCTTAGATTGAATAGTCTCCTCCATGTTTCTCTATTTATTTCAGCTCCTAGGAATTGCTTATACTTTCCTTTAAATTTATTCAGCATTTTAAAAATTCTTGTAATGTTTTAAGTATTTTTAGTTGTATGCATTAAAAGTTTTTGAAATATATAATATTTTCACAGAAGCACAAATATCTACAGTATATAAATAAGTAAAATATTTCACATAGATTTTTTTGGCAGACAACAGTATCTCATCAGAGACACTTTTGAAATTTCTGAAGTTTATTTGGAACACACACAACCCTATATACATTCTAGTAATAATAATTTGTTCAGTGTAATTGGTTTTTAATACTTAAAATTTTGTTTTATGTTTTGCATACATTTCTGAAATAATAGTGCTCCACAACAGGAACAGTACCTATGGATGGTAAATATTACTGTGTATGGTAAATATTACTCATCTAACACAAGAAGCTAACAGTACTTGTGGGTTTCTATTGTTTCTATTGTTATTTCATTGTGCCTGGAAAATATGGTCTGTTGTGTTTATGCTTTTATGAAGACACTTAAAATTGGTAGGCCTAAAACCTCCCATTTTTAATAATTTTCTCTGGCATTTGAAAATAATGTGTATCCTCAGTTTGCTGGTGAGAAATGGTTTTTTATTTGTATTTTTAATTGGTCAAATTTTCTAATGAAGTTATTTCACATCCTTTATCTTCATTTATTAGCTATACCACAATACATTAGATACATATGATGGTATTAATGTCACCTAACATGACTGCAAGTGTATCAATTTGTCATTTTTATAAATCTTTGAGTTATATATTTTAATGTTTAGGTATTAAGTCTGTATGTGTCAATGACTTAGAACAGTGTGTAACACATTTTATTTACTAAATTAGTATTAACCATTCTGACATCATATTTTTATTTGTTCATGCTACTCTTCATTTACTTTGTTGTTTTGTATTTGTTTCCTACTGAAAATTTAATTTTCCATCCTATCTAAAAGAGGAGGCAGATTTAATCTGTAGTTTTAATAAAATCCAAATTCAAACATGCTCTACTAACTTAATTTATTTTCAGTACATCATTTGTGCACACAATCAATGTAAGCATTAAGTATAGCAGCTATAGTCATAATTTACATTCTTCAAATGGTTCATTCATTGATTGCCCCAAAGCCTTGTTTTTACACATTATTATTTCTGATTCTTTCATGTCAACTGCAGAGAAAATGTAGAAACACAGAATACTACAAGTTAAAAATAAATACTTTAACAAGCAAAAATTATGCAAATAAACTTAAGAAATTAAATATATAAATATCCCTACATAGAGAGAAATATATCAATAAACCTATAATGAGGAAATAGATTAAATTAATTTAAAATATTTCCACAAAGAAAAGCCCAAGGACAAGTAGCTTAACGCAAATTCTGCCAAATATTTAATGAAGAATTAATACCAATTCTTCACAAACACTGCCAAAGAATTGAAGAGATGAGAATATTTTCCAATTTCTTCTGTCAGGTTAGTATTATCCTGATTCCAAAATTTAGTAGAGGCATTACAAAAAAGGAAGATAATATATTATTATCCCTCTTGTATGCAGACACCAAAATCCACAAATATACTAGCAAATTGAATCTAGAAAAATATGAAATTTGTTAGAAAGCATGATTGTATTAGTCCATTTTGTGTTACTATAACAGAAATACCTGAGACGGTAATTTATAAAGAGCAGAGGTTTATTTGGCTTATGATTCTGGGACAGCTGCATCTGGCATGGCCTCAGGCTGCTTCGACTCTTGGTGGAAAGTGGCAAGAAGCTGGCAGGTACAAGCAGAGAGGGAGCAAGAGAGAGGAGGTGCAAGAGTCTTTTAAACAGCCAGCTCTTGTGGGAACTAATAGAGCAAGATCTCACTCATTACTCCCCCCACCTAGAGAGAGCACTAGCCCATTCATGAGGGATCCATCCCCACGATTCTGCCACACTTGGGATCAGATTTCCATGAGTTCTGGGAATACAATACATCAAAAGCTCCATCAATTGACCCCTGGTCCCCCAAAACTCATGTCCCTGTCACATACAAAATACAATGATTCCATCCCAAAGTCTTAGCTTGTTCCAGCACCAATTTAAAAGTCCAAAGTCCAAACTCTCATCCAAGACCAAAGGCAAAACTCCTTCCAGCTGTGAACCTGTAAAAATCAAAACCAAATTTATCTACAGCCAAGATACAATGGTGGAACTGACACTGGCTACATATTCCCATTCCAAAAGGGAGAAATAGGCCAAAAGAAAGGAGAAACAGGCCCCAAACAAATCCAAAACCCAGCACAAAAGACATTATGTCTTAACACTCCCAAATAATCTTCTTTGACTACAACTCCTGCTTCCTGGCACAATGGGGCATCTGGACCCCCAAAGCTTTGGGCAGTCTTCCTCCCACAGCTCTGTGATGTGCAGTCCACTGAGCTGCACTGGTACCTGTGGCTTTTCCAGGCTGGTGCTGCATGTTGCCAGTGGTCTTACAGATCTGGGGTACTGGTGGCAGCCCCACTGCCTTGGGTCTACTAGACATTTTCTGGTGGGGGCTCACTGTGGGAGCTCTGCCCCTGCAGCAGGTCTCTGCCTGGGCCCCCAGACTTTTCCATACCTCCTCTGGATTCTGGGTGGAGGCTGCCATGCCTCCACTGCTCTCATGTCCTGCCGGCCTGCAGACTTTTAATGTGGATGCCACTGAGGTTTCAGGCTTCTACTCTCCAGAGCTGCTCCATTGAACTACACTTTGGGCTGTTTGAGGAAGGCTTGCTCCAGCTGGATCAGCTGGAATGCAGGGAGCAGGTTCCTGAGGTCCATCCTCTGGGACAACTCAGTCCTTCTAGGCCTCAGGGTCTGTGATGGGAGGGGCACCCTTCCAGACTTCTCAAATGCTTTCAGGCATTTTTCTCTCATTGTCTTGGCTATTAGCATCTGGCTGCCTCACCACCAAGCTAATGTCTTTAGCAACCAATTTATCTGCTTCACCCTTGCATTTTTCTCTTGCTCTCAGCTTCTCTACCACATGGCCAGTCTGCAAATTTTCCAAATCTTCATGTTCTGCTTCCCCTTTTAAATTCTGGCTTTGCATCATGCCTTTGCCACCATAACTCAGAGTAGGCTGTTAAAAGTAACCAGGCAGCTTACTTAATGCTTTGCTGCCTGGAAATTTCCTCTGCCAAACATTCTGGTTCACAACTCTTAAGTCCCACCTTCCACAAAGTCCAAGGGCATGGACACAATGCAGCCAAGCTCCTTGCTATGGTGTAGCAAGGGTGATCTTTTGTCCAATTCCAGATAAGTTCTTCATTTCTATCTGAGACCTCATCATCTGCATGGTCTTTACTGGCCACATTTCTATCAGCAATCTGGTGGTCACAGCCATTTAACCAATCTCTAAACTGTTCCAAAGTTTCCCTCATCTTTTTGTCTTCTTCTAAGTCCTCCACACTCCTCCAACCTTTGCCTAATTCCCAGTTCCAAAGCTGCATCCACATTTTCAAGTATCTGTATAGCAACACCCCACTCCTTGGTACCAATTTTGTATATTAGTCCATTCATGTTGCTAAAATAGAAATACCTGAGACTGTGTAACGTATAAAGAACAGAGGTTTATTTGGCTTATGATTCGGGGACAGCTGAACCTGGCATGGGCCTCAGGCTGCTTCTACTCATGGTGGAAAGTGGCAGGCAGCCAGTGGGTACAAGCAGATCACATGGTGAGAGGGAGCAAGAGAGAAGAGGTGCCAGGGTCTTTTAAACAATCAGCTGTCATGGGAACTAATAGAGCGAGATCTCACTCATTACTCCTCCCACCTAGGGAGAGCATTAACCCATTCAGGAGGGATCTGCCCCTGTGACTCAAACTGCCACACTGAGGATCAGATTTCTATGAGTTCTGGGAGGACAATACATCCAAACTCCATCAGTGATCAATTGGGATTATTTCCCAAATGTGATGTTCATTTAACATTCAAAAAGCAGATTACAAAATAAAAGTTATAATTGTCATATATTCATTACCTAATCCCATGTATATGTAAGGTATTCATTAAAAACCTAATAGAACAAATAAACAAGTTTAGCAAGGTTACAAAATATAAGAACAACATATAAAATTCAACTGTGATTTTATATACCAGAAATGAACAATCTGAAATGAAGTAAAAAAAAAAAACCCCACAATTTTATTAATAAAAGCATCACAGGAAAAAAATAGAAATGACAAAAAGTGCACATCTTTTACACTGAAAAACTTTAAAAAGTCATTAGTGAAGTCAATCAAAAAACTGAATGAACAAAATACATCAAATATACAATGATAACAATATTTAATATTGTTAAAATCATAATACTCCACAAATTGACCTACGAATTCAATGCAATCCCTTCAACCTTCCAACTTTCTTTTTTACTGAAATTGATGAGCTCATCCTAAATTTTACATGAAAATTTGAATAAAACTGAATATGCAAATGATCTGAAAAAGATTGGATGACAAGCAAATATTACTACAAAGTTACAGTAATAAGGTGTGGTATTTGCATAAAAATAGACTCATGTTGATCAATGGAATAAATTTGCAGGTGTAGTTTTTTTATTGAAATTTAATTGATTATACATATTTGCGGGGTATAGTATTGAATATCGATATCTGTGTACAATGTGTAATGATCAAATCAATATATTCATTGCTCATTGTTACACTGGTCCAGTATTAAAAACTTTAATTTATGGTAAATTGACTTTGAAAAAGAGACCATGAAAATTTAGTGCAAAATATATTGCCTTATTGACAAGTGATGAGAAAATTGGATGTTCACATGCAAAGAATGAAGTTAGACTCCTACTTCAAATCACAGATGAATAGTACTCTAAACAGATCAAACACCTAAATATAAAAGCTAAAGACTATAAAATTCTTACTGAGACATTTGAATATTTCTTTGTGTAATTTTGGATTAAGCAAATATTTTTTAGAATACACCAAAAGCACAAAAAAGGAAAAGAAAAAGAAAGGACTGGCTGGCTGCCTCAGTTGTTTAGAGTATGCTGTTATAACACCGAGGTCAGTGGGTTCAGATCCCCATACCGGCCAGCCACTTAAAAAAAAAAAAAAAATACAAAAAGATGAACTGAACTTTAACAAGTTTTTCTTTTGTTCTATAAGCAACACTAAGAATAAAATAAAAAGACATGTAACATAATATGCAAAAATATTTGAAATTATATATTTAATTATGGTCTACTGTACCCAACATAAAAAGAACAATGCAAGTTAATAATAAAATGGACAACCTGTCAGTCTTTAAAGCTGAGCAAGAAACTTGAATAAACATGTTTTCAAAAAAGATATATGCAAGTTTCCAACGAAATTCTAGTTAAAAACCAACAGCAATGAGATAATAGTTAATTGCCAATAGATGACTATATCAAAAAGATCACATGTGTTAGTAAAGATGTGAAGAATGCGGAAGCCTCACAATTGTTGGTGGTAATTAAAATAGTGCAGCCAACTTGTGAAAAAAGGCAGTTCTCCATGATGTTATACATGGAACTATTGTATGGCCTCGAAATTCCACTCCCAGTTAAGTGCCCCCATGAGTAAAATGGAGTCAGTATAGTCAGGCCCCCTCACCTAATATCCAGAGTGTATAATTCAGCACATCCATTGTAAACAGGTTACATAAGAGGAGCATAACTGCACATGTGCGCCCATATGTACTCCTTGGCTCATTCTCACTATTGTGTACTTTCGGTATAAAAGGCAGCAGCTCTGGACCCCTGGCCAGCAGAGCTTGCATTGGAATAATGCAAGTCTATCCTATCATTGGCTGCTAGAATCTCTTCAACTACCTGACTCACAGCCTGCACAGGATGGGGCAGAGGGGTCTGTGATCCAGCCTGACAATTGGTTTAGTAGACAGGATTCTGAGCAGGTAAGGAAGCCACTAGTCCCTCAGGAGGGGGAGAAAATGTGGCTACCCACAAGTATGTGGTACCCAGCAGCCACTTTCTTGTTGACTGGCATCTGGCTTTGCTAACTGTACTATGAGTCAACACGGACCAGGCATTCTATGAAGTGGTGTGGCTTCAAGATTTGCAGCAGAAAGCAGACATGTTGGAAGCATGGGTACTTGTTCTGGAGGCTGAAGTACAGCAACCTGTCACTCCTGCTTATGACATAGGAGATGATGACGAACCCAATGGTGAGTTGAGGGAGAAGTTGAGGGAGACTGTGCATCCCCTGGCTTGACCTGTTGTACATCAGAAAGTGAAGCATGAACAGCCCATGGGCTCAGACAGACAACTGGTAGGCAACCCACAAGTGACCCAATTTACTACTTATGTCCCCTACACTCAAACTGAGTTGGTTAACTTGGGGAAACAGTTTTGGCAAAACAGGGTGAACCTCTAGCTGCTCAGCTCCTGTGACCGTGGGACCTAGGGATGGATAGTGTGATGTGCTCTGCTGATGAGATGGAAAATTAAGCCTCTGTCACCATGCACCCATCCCTGAAACAGCAGCTACAGAACAGCTGCAGACATGCACCAGGACAGCATAACCACTCCTTGATGGAATGGGTGAATGCAGCCATCTGGAAGATGTGGACAAATGCCAGAGAACTGCCCAAAACTGTGAGTAGATGGCAAACATATGCCAAGCTGGTCCAAGTAACTTGGGAGTGCGGGATGCAGCAGTCCATGTTCAATATGAACACCCATGGCCTGGACGATGAATGTTTTACCAGCAGCATGAGAGATAGTGCTGCAAAATTCTCCATCAACATCCTTTGGGACACTGATGGCCATACTGACCCCGTACATTGGTCATTCTATACATGAAGTAATGACCCTCATTGCCAGTCTGTGAAGCACAGGGAAGGAGACAAACAAAGGGGATCTGAAAGGTGGTGAAGACCAAGTTCCCCCAAAATGTCCAGATGCTGCCCAGAAGGGACTGAGCAAGACCAGCCATTTGCAGATGTGGTTTGACTTGCTTGCAGCAGGGATTGATAGGGAAAAAATCAACTGGCAACCAAATGTGGTCCTGTTTGCCTTGTGGCAGCAATTGCACCCTGAACAGCATTACACCAAACTTCCTAAAGAGGCAAATGATCAAGTATTCCCAGCGAATCTGAAAGATTTCATGGCTACTTCCACAGAGGTGGATGGACTGTTCTCTTTCAGCTAGGGAGCAGGCTGAGGTGCTCACCTTTTGGGGACAGATGAGGACTGGAGGTCTCATGGTGAACTGGCAATACATTGGTCAGAGACAGATATACAGTGTGTGTTAGCACTGGTGGATACTGGCACAGAATGTAGCCTGATACACGGCAACCCAGATAAGTTTCTGGGGGCCACAGTGAATGCTGATGGCTATGGAGGACATGATACTAAAGTCAAAGCTGTGTGCTTGCTGCTGGGCATAGGAAGATTGCCCCCTCATGTATATACTGCGTATGTATCTACTCTAGCTGAATACATGTTGGGTATAGATGTACTTTATGGGTTACAACTGCAAATGTTGATCAGAGAATTCTGGCTGTGGATACAGAGAGTAAAGCCTGTGTTGTGGGACATGCTAAACATGACCCACAAGTATTACCCAAGTCAATACACGCAGTCAAGGTGAAACAGTATCACCTGCTGGGAGGACATGCAGAGATGGGTGCCACTATATTGGAGTTAGAAAAGGTTGGCATTATTCATCCTGCACATAGCCCGCTTACTGACCCAGTATGGCCAGTGAAAAAACCTGATGGGACCTGGACAATGACTGTGGATGGTCAAGAACTGAAGAAAGTAGTACAACCTTTGCATGTGGCTGTGCCTTCAGTTCACAACTTGATGGATCAGCTGATGACTGAGCTAGGAACTTATCATTATGTACTGGACCTTACAAATGTTTTTTCCTCTATCCCAACCTTGGCTCATAGCTAAGATCAATTTGCCTTCACTGGGGAAGGAAGGAAATGGACTTTCCAAGTGCTGCCCCACGGCTACCTGCATAGTCCAACCATCTGCCATGGTTTAGTGGCTGGGGACCTAGCCAAGTGGACTAGGCCCAACATGGTTACAATGTTTCATTACAGATGATGTCTTACTAACTTCTGATTCTCTTACAGATTCAACCAAGGTGGCTCCAATGCTCCTAGGTCATTTGGAATAATGTGAGTGGGCCATACATGAGGGACTTTCCATTTGGATATCGATTTGGAAATATCCAAGTAGATAGTGGCAGGCCACTGACCCCTGTGGGGACAAGCCACGTGGCAAGAGTTATGGGAATTAGGACATGAGAAGAAAGTAACTCTTTTCCATGTCACAGAATACTTCCCCTTCGCCTGTCTGGGCAATGATGTAGCCAATGCATTGGCTAAGATAAGATAGATAGAGAGAGATCCAGCCACTGATGTAGGCCACTGGTTACATCAATGGATGCAGCATGCTGGCTGCAAGACCATGTGGTCAATGGCTCATAAAATAGGATGACACATTTGTCTGGTGTACACTCAAGAGAGTCCACATCCCTGGTGGGTGCCACATACCAACAAGCAGATAACTCATGGAAGGGTGCCCCTGACTTGACAGCAAGAGGACATTGGGGGACTACTGTCCAGGTCAGAGAATTTCAGGTATATCTATACAGCCATTGATATGGCTACAGGTGTTCTGTTTGTATAGCCCTGCAAGTCCCCAGACCCAGTAAGCACTATTAAGGCACTGAATAGCCTTGTCGGCACCTGGTCACAGAGAGCTATAATGAAACCCACTTTACTAGACATGAAGTACAGACATGGGCTTCCCAGTTGTCTATTAAGTGGAAATTACACATGCCATATCATCCCCAGCAGTGGGAATGATTGAATAGTGCAATGATCTTCTGAAAAAGGGACTAAGGCTATCCATCCAACCCCCTTCCCTGAAGGGGTGGACATGGCATTATGGCCAACAGTCAGAATCTTGAATGACAGACCCCACAAGGGCAGGCCCTCCCCAGTGGAGGCTCTGTTGCATAGAGCCATAGCACCTGTTCCTGCAACCATTCTTTCCAGGATGGTAAGCTGGCACGTGTTCTGCCAGAGGGATGAGAACTCCCTCTATTGGTGCCAACAACTTTTTTGTCTTTTTGCCAACAGTCTTGTGGCTGCCAACAGCACAGTTGACTGGGAGCATATATATGCACTGAGTTTCCTACCAGTGTGGCCGCAGGATTTCTGTGGGAGATCACCCCACTGACGTCTGCTGCCTGAACCTGGCCTGAACAGAATGCTGTGTGTATAAGCCTGACTGTCACATAATGTTGCTTAGCAACATTTGCAGCAATGAACCGGTGAAACTCACGCTGTCCACAAATGACTAGAGATCCCCTCCAGGAATGGTGAGCCAATATGTAGTCCTCCTGGAGGTGGGTGTTAGCTGTACAGGGAGGAAGTGCCTGTGTTTTGGTGGCATGTTGCTGCAGCCTATATTGCTGCTGCGGCCTATGGATGCAATGGTCAGCCATTCTCACTAAGGGAACGTCATGGAGGATCTCAGACACATAGATTGTACAGTGAGGGACCCTGAAGCATTGGGGGGGTGAAGAAAATGGAGTCAGTATAGTCAGGCCCCCTTGCCTCATATCTGGCTGGGTATGATTCAGCACATCCATTGCAGGCAAGTTATGTAACAGTAGCATAACTACACATGTGCGCCCATATGTACTCCTTGGCTCATGGCCACTACTGTGTACTTTCAGTATAAAAGGCAGCAGCTCTGAACCACTGGCTGGCAGGGCTCATGTCAGAATAAAGCATGTCTATCTTGTTATCAGCTGCCAGAATCTTTTTTCAACTACCTGATTCAGGAGATGCACAGGACAAGGCAGAGGGGTCTGTGATCCAACCCAACACCCCTCAAAATAAAAATCTCTGGCCATCCAAAGACTCAGGCATGAATGCTCATATCAGCACTATTTTATATAGCCAGAAATGAATGCAACTCAAATATTCATCCACTAGTGGAAGGAAAAGTAATATGTGGTATAGCCATACAATAGGGAAGTTCAAAGTCCAGGAAACACATCTTGTGAAGTGGTGGCTTCAGCGATGGCAGGCATCACACTGCAGAAATGGTGGAGTGGGGAGGGCAAGAGAGAGCAGTGAGAGAGGCAGACTCTCCTCTCTTCTTTTAAAGCCCTCTGAACCACATCCCTGACTGCCATTTTTAATCCATTCTCTACTGCACAGTCCTGCAATCCAATCACCTCTTCAAGGCCCCACCTTTCAATAACATTTTAATAGGGTTTCCCACCCTCTTAATAGCCACGGTGGGGGCCAAGTTTCTAATACGTAAATCTCAGGGGACACAAGATTCAATTCAATCTTCAGTGAGTTTTGGGGGTCATAATTCAATCTACTACAGTGAGGGTGTGGACAAAAGGGAACCCTTGTACACTATTGTTGAGAATGGAAATTAGTACAGGCCTTATAAAAAATACGAGTTTTCCTCAAAAGATTGAAAACAGAACCACCACATGACCTGTCAGTCTCACTACTGAGTATATATCTAAGGCAAAGAAAATCAGTATGTCAAAGTGATATCGGCAATTTTATTTCATTTTTTATTTTGAAATGTACATCACATTATCATTAAATATAGTCACCACAGTGTGTAAGGGAACCCTAGAAATATTTCCTCCCATCCGTCTGTGACTTTGTACCCATTGACCAACCTCTGCACGTTCTCCCCTTCCCCCTGCCCTTCCCATCCTCTGGCAATCACAAGTCTCCTCTTTGTTTTTATGAGATCAACTTTTTAGATTCTATATGTGAGTGAGATCATGCAGTATCTGTCTTTAGGTGCCTAGCTCACCTCACTTAACATAATGACCTCCAGTTTTATCCATGTTTCTGCAAATGACAGGATTTCTTTTTTTTTTATGGTGGAACAGTATTCCACTGTGGACACTTACATTGATTCAACATCTTTGCTATTGTGAATATAGCTGCAATAAACATGGTTGTGCAGATATCTTTTTGACATACTGATTTTATTTCCTTTGGATATATTACCAGTAGTGGGATTGCTGGATCATATGGGAGTTCTATTTTTAATTTTTTGAGAAACCTCCATACTGTTTTTTCATAATGGCTGTACTAATTTACATTCCCACCAACAGCTTATCGGAGTTCCCCTTGGTCTACATTCTCACCACCACTTGTTATTTTTCGTCTCTTTGATAATAGCCATTCTAACTGTGGTAAGATGATACCTCATTATATTCTTTATTTGCATTTTCCTGATGATTAGTTATGTTGATCATTTTCTTTATACCCATTGGCCTTTTGTATGTCATATTTTGAGAAATGTTGATTCAGATTTTTACTTGTTTTTTAAATTATATTTGTTTTGCTGCTATTAAGTTGGTTGAGTTCCTTACATATCCTGGATACTAACCCCTTGTCAGATGCAAAGTGTGCAAATATTTTCTTCTGTTCTTCTGGTTGTGTCTTCACTTCTGTCAATTGTTTTCTTTGCTGTGCAGAAGATTTCGTTTGATGTAATCTCATCTGTGTGGTTTTGCTTTTGTTGCTTGTGCTTTTGAGGTCTCATTAAAAATTTCAAAAGAAAAACATGGATGAGCTTAGAGAAAATTATGTTAAGTGAAATAAGCCAGGCACAGAAACAGAAATACCACGTTCTTACTTATGTGTGGGAGCTAATACAAATAAATAAATAAGCAAACAAATAGAAAAAGACACAAAAATCACAATAATTTCCTGAACTTGTCAAAAAAAGAAAACAGATATGATGTTGATGAGAGTGGGAAAGGGGGAACGGGATGGGGTAAGGAGAGGAATTGGTAAAGGGCTACAAAAATCAACTACATTGTATAATGATAAATAAAAAAATAAAAAATAAAAAATACACTTCCCAGACCAATGTCCTGAAGAGTCCCTCTATGTTTCCTTTAGTGGTTTTATAGTTTGGGCCTTACACATAAGTGGTCAATACATTTTGAGTTGATTTTTGTAGATAATGATATATGGGGTATGGTTTTATTCTTCTGCATGTAGCAACCCAGGTTTTACAGCACCATTTATTGAAGAGACTATATTTTCTTTAATGTGTATTATTGCACCAATATTTACAGTAGCAAAGATATAAGATCAAACTAAGTGCACATCAATGGAAGAATGGTTAAAGAAAATATAATATAAACAGGGACTGAAATTTTTTAAAAATGAAATTCTGTCATTTGTTACACAGATAAATGTATAGCTTTTTCTGTTAAGTGAAATTACCAGGCACAGAAAGACAGACACTGAATGATCTCAGTTACATGTATCATCTAGAAAAGTCAAACTTAAAAGCAGAGAGTAGAATGGTAGTTGCCAGGGTCTGAAGTGGGGGGTAGGGAAGGAAGTGGGGAGATGTTTGTCAAAAGATACAAAAGATCAGTTGAATATGAGAAATAACTTCAAAACATCTATTGTGCAACATGGTCACTATAGTTAATAGCAATGTATTGTATACTTGAAAATTGCTAAGGGAATAGATTTTTAAGTGTTCTCACCATAAAAAAAGATAAGTAACTGCGGTGATAAATATGTAATTAATTTGGTTTACCCATTCCACAATGTATGCATACACCAAAACATCATGTTGTACTACATTAATATATACAGTATTTATTTGTCAGATTTAAATGTAAATATAGTAAAAGACGTGTAAAAAAGTAAAGGTCACCTAAAACTTCTTTAGCCATAGGTGAGCACCATTACCACACCCTGCGTATTCTTATGCACATTATTCAAAACACGTACACACTTATACACAATTTACATACCCAAATGGGAACACACATTACTTTTAACTTTACTTAATTATGGATATCACTTTTTCCCTTTTTCCCACCCACAGATCAAGCTCCATCTTCCTGTAAAACCATGGAAGTCATCTAATTACTTTTATTAATAAAATCTCTCTCTCTCTCTCTCTCTCACTTTCTCTCTCACTCACACACACACACACACACACACACACACACATGCACTTAGCAGGATTGGGATCACTATTTTATTAAAAATTAATTTTTATTATTATATACATTTGACCTTGAATCTTGTTTTCTTTTTCCAAATCCACTATTAAGATCTTCCTAGTTATCTTGTATAGTTTCCCATCATTGTTTACAAAAGCTGCATAATTTTCCATGATATGAATGTACCACAATTTATTAAGCCATTATCATTCTGGTGATTCTCATGTTTGAATAATAATTCACCAAAATCTTGCATGTGCACATGTTATTTATTAACATTTATATCTCATTTATTTGGAAAAATCCCCCAAATTAGAATTCTTGCAGAGAAGGGCAAGCAATTTTTAATTATATTAAATTGTATTCCAAAAAGGAATAACATTGCACATTTATACCAGCCATACACAAGATATGCCCTTTTCTGTACATCCTATCCCCTAACAGATTTGACTGCTTTTTGATTTTTGATGACCTGGGGAGTGTTAAATACTACATAATGCAATTTAAATTTATTTCCTCTGTGGGAATAACACTGGTTATTGTTGATAATGATTATGGAAGTATATTTTCATTGCACAGTTTCCTTGTGATTCATGTGGGCTGAGAGCCTGGAGACATTTCATTAGTCACAGAAAAAAATCAAGAAAACCTTACTTCATCTAGAAACTTGACTAGGGCCCTAGATTTGAGACTCACCAATTCCAATGAGACTTTAATGTCTTTTTTTCATAATGAGGATGATATTGTCTTAAAAGAAGTTGTCACAAAGTCACAAAAATAGAGCTTGTGTAGTTGCCCCTTTCAGCCTTTGATCTTGTAGCATCCGGTTGGCCTCCCTGCCTTTGATCTGTGATCTACGTGGAGAGGTAGACAGCTCCACTCTGGCCTGAGGCAGCAATTTGTGTCTTTCACATGCCAGCATGGATCACCTTCTGAGGTCCCCAGTGCAACACCTGTCTAATGCTCATATAACCCACTGAAATTTCACTCATCTCTATTGGTTAACCAAACCTTACTCATGGCCCTCTATTCTTTTCAACTCATTCCCTTCTATGGCAATTACTTTACCTTCACTGACAACCCCAATGAAGAATCCAGTCACTTTTATCTTTGTTTACTCATGGTGACCTATCTACACTATTTTACTGATGAATTAGAGTTGTTAAGAAGTTAAAATATCTTACAAGAAAAAGAAATGTAGCTGTGAATATGTACTTATCCCAGAGAGATTGCTTAGTATTTTCCACAGACAGGTAGGTAGGCAGAAGGTACGTAAAGTGTTTCCAGATCCTCACTTTCCCTTTCTCTCCTGAGTTCCTGTAGAAGGGCCTAAACCTGGAGCTGGTAAGAGTGGCTTGAAAATTGCCGAGAGAGAAGGCATCTGTGCCTCACTCACCCACAGCAGACTTGCTGTTGTTACTAAAGTTTAGGTGCATTAGTTTTTGAACAATGCATATAATTTCTGTTTTTCTACAATGTAAATGATCTGAAAACTTTCTTAACAGAGAATGATAAGGAAAGTTTCCACCCAATATAGGTAAGGGAAACAGACCCCAAATTTTGGGTTTTCCAGGCGTTCAAGAGATAGAAAAGTTATGTTATGATTGCCCATGATAAGACCCACTTTTAAACTTATTAGTCAAATTTGTATTTCCAGAAAGTTGGTGCTTCCAATGCTGAGAATTAGCAAGATTTGAATCACCAGCAACACTGAACAGAGATGAGTCTCAAGGACGCTGATGAATGTCTCAATATTACAGGCGCAGGAAGAGAAGGTTGTGCTTTATGCTCATCAACAGGCTTGAAGAACAGCAGTTGGATTAATCCTTTGTGTAAACAATTAGAAACTGATTAAGAAAAAGCTTTTAACAATTTTTTTATGATTGAATTAAAACTGTAGATTGAATTCAACCATGAGATTTACCCATAGGGCTGCATCAAATGCCCTTATGCTGAAAAATGCAATTATGAACACTCCTTTAGTCTTTGCCTCTGGATTTTCTAGATTTTTGTTTTCTACCTTGTCTATTATGTGTTCTGTTGAATTACTGGATGTTTTCCCAGGACCTTCTGAAGAGCTTCCAGCACATCCTTGTTTCTCAAGCTGTAGATGAGGGGGTTTAACATGGGTGTGAGGACAGTGCAAAATACAGACACAGCCTGCTCCTGCTCAGGGGTGTGGGAGGAACCAGGTGTCATATACATATAAACACATGGTCCTAGATAAAAACTTACTACCATAAGATGAGAGGTACATGTGGCCAAGGCTTTCCTTCCACCTTTGAAGGATTTCATATGAAGAACAGTGAGAAAAATGAGGGTGTAGGAAGTCATGATAAGTCCAAAAGGGATGACAATAAAGGCAATGCCCATCACAAAGACAACCAGCTCATAGGTGGCAGTGTCTGTGCATGAGATCTTCATAATCGCTGGCATCTCACAGAAAAAATGGTGGATTTCCCTGGAGCCACAGATAGGTAGATTCATGGTATAGATTGTATGAGCTGTTGAAGCTAAAATACCCCCAATCCAAGACACTATGGCCATCTGCACACAGACCCCCTGGTTCATGATGACTGCGTATCTCAGAGGGTTGCATACAGCTACATAACGATCATAGGCCATGAGGGTCAAGAGGATGCATTCAGCACCTCCAAGAGTAAAGAAGAAAAATATCTGAGCTCCACAGCAAGATGTGTGATGTTCCTCCTTCCAGAGAAAAAGCTGATTGCCATCTTCGGAACAGTGCTGCTGATGAGGGCCAGGTCTATGAGAGAGAGCTGGCTGAGAAGAAAGTACATTGGGGTGTGGAGCCTCAAGTCCATCCATATCAGGAGGAGCAGGATAAAGTTCCCGGTGACTGCAGCGAGGTAGATCAGGATGATAGTGTGAATAAGGATACAGACGTACTTCATATTGGGGAAGAGTCCCAGAAGGATAAAATCTGTTGTAAATGTTTCATTTCCTCCCTCCATAGCTGTGACTGATCTGGTTGAACCTATTAAAGAAAAAGGCAAGGAAAAGAAAAGGCAAATGAAATGTTATAAGACCTTTTGAAATATGCTTTATTGGTCAGCTATTGTTTCAATAATGTAATGTAAAAGGCAGTTCTCCAAATTTCAGTGTCTATGAGAACAAACGTGTAATTTTTTAAAATTCCACGTCTGCGAGTCAGCTGGGGTGTTCTGCTGTACACTGACGGCCAATCTCAGGCATACTCCACTACACGTCTCTCATCCTGGGGCCTGCTGCTCTCATGGGGGACGGCAGAAACCAGAAACAGGCAAGTGGAACCATATGCTTCAGCTGAAGGCCTGAGCTTGGAACAAACTCTGTCACTTTCAACCACATTCCCGTGACTAAAGCAAGTCACATGTAGAAGGCAATATCAGTAAAGTGGGGAAGTAAACTCCACCCACAGTGAATCATCGTGGTAATGGGGGGTGAAGAAGGAATTTGAAGCAGTCAGTGCAATCTATTACAATGCTTCTCAGAGCTTCTATTATGACTCTTCTCGATTTCATGGTGTAGATGCTGCGTTCTCGGATATTTTATTATTTACTTCTTGGACTTCTGCTTAGTATGTTCTGTTAAGCCCCAGTGATGAAGACAAACCCATTTCCTGTGATCACAAACAAATTTTACTACAGCCAATTACCTGAGGTTGCATCAACAGAGGAATGAGCTGATACAGTTAGGATTGTGTTGTTCTCTAGATTCATTCATAGCATCCCAATGTAAACCACATCAGGATAATTTAATAATAATCATTAAATGAGATTGCATCAACTGTAAATGAGAAATTATCTTATGCCTACATTCCAGTTGGAAGATACCCACCCCGAAAATTATGGCAGTAGAAATGGGAAGAAAAAAACCCCTCTATGCTACACAGCTTGGAACAGCTTTGAAGTTAAATCTGGAATGTAGTTTTTATGACCATGTAACTAATTACACAGATGAGACTTTTGCAAATCGGATATTTTAAACATACTTGTAAGGAAATTAATGTAGTTGAGAGTTTGGGTAAGAGACAGATTCCAAAATAAAAAAAACCCAAAAAACAAACAAACAAAACTTTGATCATGACATGAGGAGTTCATAAAGATTTCTCATTTTCCCATTCTCCCAACCAGCCCTGACTGAGTGGTGCTTCTCGGCAGAAACAATGAAGGGTTTAAATTCCCACTGAAAACATGAAGACACTCTAAGAATTTACTGTTAATTCTGCTTCACTGATATTTACTAGGCTTGCTCACTTCTAGGGCCACAACTGTGTCATTCCATCAGCTAACTGTTGCAGTTCTAGACAGAAGGCAGGAAAAGCTCTTGGGTACAAGGAGGTGAAAGATTTAAAAAAAAACCCGCCCAGAAGGTAATTTAATTTAGTAAAAATCTTCATAATGTTAGCCCCCAGCTATTTAAACTAAATATGCTCCCCTGGTTCTCAAGTTGCTACAAAGGACTCTATTAAGGGGAAGAACTATACTTCAGAGGGGCAAAGCAGCAGGTATAATGAAGGCAGCTAGGCCGGCCTCTCTCAGATTACCTGCCTTTGTGCACCTACACATGCTGGGTTCTCAGCGCATCATGCTTCTTCCTTCAAGTGGTGACGCTTCAGGACACTTGCTGAAGGAGGCCTTGTGCTGGGAGAGTTGAGTGTTTTGGTTTTCACCTGCAGGAAGTATTTTTGACATTATATAGACAATTCCAAGTGCACATGGCAACAGCAAGTGCCCCAGAGGACTTGAGGCAAATAGGAAACCACAGAGGACGTGAGTCCCTGGACATCCACTAATTGATGTGTTTACCTCCAACTCACTGGATTTTGCTCAAAACAAGGTTTGGGGTGGGGATTACCCTGTGTATCCCGAATTTTATTCTCCTGGGTGCTTAAAGATTTCCCACATTTTTGGCTTGTCTTAGGGTATTATTTTATTGAGATTGATTTTTGACTCATCCACAAGATAAGACATTCTTGTAAATCCTTGCTTAATTTACATGAAGATGTGGAAAAATTTAATTTCTTCCAGTAGCAGCCACATAGGGAAGGAAAGTTTCCTGTAGTGTCAAAAAGATTTGTCCTTCAGAACAAACATAGCTCTTCACTATCATGCAACTTGGCCGTCTGGTTTTCCCAGTAATTTTTTTTTTGATGGCTTCTCACAAGTAAAATATAAATATATATTATTAGTGAAAAAAGTTTTTGAAAACAAATAATTATAAAGAATAACTAGTTAAAGCCACTTATTATCTGACCTATTTCCACCTCTCCCCCTGGAAGTAATTAATAATGACAAAATGGTATGTATCTTTTTAATTCCTTGCTATGTAATATGCACATATATGAGTTTTTCTGGGTTTTTTTTCTGGCTTTTAAAGATAAACTTTTAAATTTGAAACCATTATGGATTTACAGAAAAGACATAAAAATAATACAAAGAATTCAATATATTAGCTTCTCTTACCATCCACCATGGTGAACATTTTAAATCTAATAAATGAACATTGATGTATTACTATTATTTAAACCCCAGACTTTATTTGGATCTCTCCAGTTTCTTACTGATGCAATTTTTCTATTAAAGGACACAATCCAGGATACCATGTTTCATTTAGTATTTATGGTTTTTTAGTCTCCTCTGGTTTATGACAGTTTCTTAGTCTCTTTTTTTAAAAATTACCTTGACAGTTTTGAAGAACACTGGTCTGATATATTGTACAATATTCTTCAATTGGGTTTCTATCATCTTGTCTACAAAAGCAATTCTCTAAAGTTTCACAGCCTTAAACAGGGTGCTCATGACTTGGATGAGACATCCTGTTCCTAAGCAAAAGATTTGTAATTGATCAAGAAATTTTACAAAGATTGTGTGCTTTGGAAGCAGCAGTGTCCTGGACGGGTGAACATCTACAAACTCTCTGGATGCAAAATCAGCTATCACATGGAACGGAACCCCATTCTGGAGTTTCAACAACTGGCAATTACACCCCAATTCACAGCACCAGGAGTGATGCCAACGCCACAGCCCTGAGAGATGATGACATCATCAGTCCCCACCTGGGATAAATTTAAAAGGACTTGCCATGCTAAATGATACTAACTTTGCTTTAACCAAATGTTTTTGTCTTAAATGTGAAACCTTGATCTGTAGCTTTTGCTTTTTCTTTTCAAAAAGGGGAGGGCAAATGTGGAAAATACTAACATCTATAAAGCAAATGTATTTCACAGGGCCTACCTTCCAAGGCCCTTCAGGTACAACCTGACTTTTTAAAATTACACAGAGAAATTTAAGCTTCCAAAAGACAGGAAACTTTCCTCAGGCTCAACTCTCTGTTGTAGATAAAGAATTGTAACACAGCAAAATTGTGGGCTCCAAGGGCAGATGTCCTTGGTGCAGCTAAACTTAATAACTGTTGCCATGACAATTATCTTACTGTTCTTTTGTAACCAACTATGTTTCTTTTCTGTAACTTTCCTGCCTGAAGAATAAATACAGAGAGAAGACCATAGTTTGGGTTTAATTATCTGAGGAGCAATGCCTCTCTCTTGAGGGTTCCTAGAAATTAACCCCTTCAGGGCTACTCACTGCTCAGAAGAAATGGGCTTTGAGTAATCCTTTGCATCTCCATTACCCTGGAGGAGAGGTGACAGGTTTCTTTGATACTTTGTGATTACTAGACTGGGGTTATGTGTTTTGGGGTAGATTGCCGCAGTTGTGAATATGTTCCCTAGAGTTCATGTGTTGGAAACTTAATTCTCAATGCAAGAGTGTTGAGAGATGAGACCTTTAAGACGTGATTAGGTCAAGAGGGCTCTGATTTCATAAATAAATTAATGACATTATCACAGGAGTTAGTGAATTATCATGGAGGTGGGATACTGATAAAAGAAAGACTTTTGCCTTTTCTCTTCTCTCTCTCTCTCGTCTTCTCTCATTTCCACATGCTTTCTACAATGGGACAGCAAGAAGGTCCCCCCGCCAGATGCTGGTCCTTCAACCTTGGACTTCCCAGTCTTCAGAACTATAAGAAATATCTCTATGTTCTTTATAAATTACCCAGTCTGTGGTATTCTATTATAATAGCCCAAAAAAGCTAAGACAGCCGTATAGGTGATACTATATCATATCAGGGGATACTTGACATAAACATGACTTATCAGAGGTGCTGTTAACCTTCATCACTTAGTTAAGGTAGTGTTTGCCAGGATCATATTTGTTGGCCCTCCTTGGATTGGTGGTATTTCTGGGAGTACTTTTACTTCCTTGGGACAGAGGGGAGGACATGATGCAAACCCCACACCTAGAAAGTCTTCCAGAAAGCAGTCCACCCCACCCCCATCTCTAGATGCTATGGCCTGTCTTATTTAGTGTCTAACAAAAATATATGAAGTTCACCCTGTTTCCACCTCACTATTTAGCATAGGAAATTTAGGTGCAGAGAGTTGCAGTGGCATTTTCAAGACACAGCTAGTAGGTGGCAGAGACACCACAGTGCCTTGCTGGAAATGAGAACTCAAATATTTAACATGTGATCCAGGAACTGGTTAGTGGTGCCCAAGGGCCAGTAGGAGCATAGAAATGTGGTGACATAGGAGATGATTCTTCCCAGAAAGGCTGGTACCAGGGACTCCCCTGGTATCTCCAGAATGCTTCATCACGAGGGTGTTTCATAATTTAGGGTCACATCATTTTCCCATTGGGTGGGATGAGGAGGGACACTTGGAGGACTGGGGTCTAAAGCTCATATGAAGGAGTATCATCCTATCAGGAACTTACACATGAGGGATATGTATGTTGGAGTGAGCAGGACTGAAGCCATGTTGGGACCTAAAACTGCCTGGGCTGTGAAGGCAGGGAGGATTTTTTAAAGGACAGTTTTTTCTCTCCACTCTTTCTTCCCATCCCCTGACTTTCTAATCTTGCTCGCTAAGTAGGAAAACAAGGCCAAGAATCCAATTACTGCTTTGCAAAACAAACAGTTCTTTCTTTGAGACTTGTAGAGTTTTGAGAAATGATCAAGGCCAAATGACTGAAGCTGAACTTGGGCACCAGCCAAGTATGCCCGGGCAAATCAAAATCTTGCAGGGTCCTGAGATCACAGCAAAGATGAGAACAGAAACCAGATGAGGACTTGGTGAGACCTTGAACCTGACCCATAGAAATGGAGCCCTTGGAACTCACATCCCCTTCTCTCCTGCTTTTCACCTCCCATGTTCCATTCCCTCAACAATTCCTTTAAAAACTCCTGAGTAAATCTATATATTTGTGATGGGATAGCCTACCATCTTCTTCAGCTGAATACATCTGCTTTTCTAACACCAGCCATTTGACTTCTGAGTGGGTTTTTTTCTTTCCTTCTCAAGGGGATGGGCAGCCGGACCTGAGTAGGGTAACAGATTTTGTCAAGCCAGCCAGGAATTGAGTGCATTGGGTGGCCTAGCACCCACCCACACACTTTGGTGGGAGCAAGGCCATTTGTTCTGGGGAGGTCTCTCTGAATTCCAGCAACAGTGTTAACCACTGATTCCCTGCCTTTTGGTTGGTGAAGAAAAGCAGTGTTAGTGAGGAGCCGATGGGGTCTTTCATGGGAGCTGATGGGCTCTGATGGAGCAAACAGACTCTGAGATTGGGTAAGCTACCCAGCATGCATTCACACTGCTTGATAGGAAAAGGAACCATGAGTGTGGAATATGACTTGTTGAAACTTTGACCAGCCATTTGTTGGGAGGAGTGCTCCACTGGGTGTGTAAGTGTTTTGGTGTGCACACAGGAAGCTGTTTTCCTACACTATTTTTTATTAACTAGCTTGGTGTTTGGAGATGGCTGTAGGACAAAGAAACCAGCATTTTGTCTGTTTTCTTTTTTGGAAGCACTTCATCTGTTTGACACTTCTGTATGTGTGAGTGTGAAAGTGAAACAATGTCATGGGTAATTTCTCCTCTATCCCAGCTCAAAGTCCTTTGGGCTGTATTCTGAAGATTGGTCAGCTTTTAGGTTTGCATCCAGAGCTAAGAAAGGTATGATATTCTATTGCAACAGTGTGTGGCTTATATGTGTGTTGGACTCTGGAGAATGGTGGCCACTAAATGGATCTCTTAATTATCACACCTTGGTACAACTGGAATTGTTTTTCCAAAGACAAGGCAAATGGGATCAAATACCTTGTGTTCAGTCTTTTGTGCTTTTACATAATCAGGACATTTTGAGAGGAGGATCAAGGTCCAAATTAGTGGTACAATGAGGTGGATCCTCCAAACTATCTGATAAGCTACCTTGTTATCCCCCTTTGCCAGACAATGAGAAAAAAAGAGGATAATAAAATGGGAAATCAGTAGTTATTAGAGGATTTGAATCCTATGGGACCTTCAGTGGCACCCATTTCTTGAGCCAGTGTCTGAGGCACCTCAACTTCAAATATGGCATCAGAGCTTCCTGATGATGAGTTAAGTGGGGCATCAGCATGGGGCAATAATATGACCAGGGACACAGAGTGGTGTCTCCTTCTAAGACACAGCAGGGTGCCCATTTTGGCCCAGGTGCATACCCAACCATAGGGGGGCAATTTCCACTCTGCCAATTCCCAGTTTGTGGACTAAATATGCATGGCCAGACTGCAGGATTTTGCTGGGCATATACACCTTTCTCTACCTCAGACTTGTTAAATTGGAAACATTCAAATCCTCCATCTAGAGATGATCCTCAGAAAATGACTGACCTCTTTACCAGTGTGGTTAATACTCATTGACCCACGTGGGCAGATGTGCAGATCTTAATGAACATTTTATTAACAGCTGATGAGAGGAGACTTGTCAGTAAAGTCAAAAGATGGGGCTCACCACCTCCATCAAGAGGATCCTAAAGGAACCCCAGATCCTGCTGGGGGTGTGCCCTTGGTTGAGCGTAACTGGACCCAAATAATGATAACATGAGAAGACATCTCTGATGATGGGTGAGGGGGTCCTAAGGGCTCCACTAAATCTTTCAGAGCCACTAATTCTTTTCCCACAGGAGCCCCAGGTACAACTGACAGTGGGGAACAAATTAATTGATTTTCTATCGAAGACTGGAGCAAGTCACTCAATCTTAAACACCAAACTAGCTAAAAGTACTGGGAAGACAGTTTCCATAATAGGCCCCAACAGAAGCTTTTTCTTCAACCTCTGGAGTGCCATCTGGGGGATATGACATTGAGACACAGCTTTTTGTATATGACTGAGTGTCCTAATCCTTTACTGGGAAGAGATTTGCTGTGCAAAGTGACTTTTTCTCCTATGAAACAACATATGCAGATACGAGTGCCTCCTGAGGAAGCCTTGCAGTTCCAGAGCTCCTTTCTGGAGTCAGACATCCAAAATGTGAACTGTTTCCACCCAAAGTCTATGATCAAGAGAATAAAACAGTTTGATTAGACTGAGTCCCTGGCTGAGCTGAAAATATAACTCCTGTGTCTTTAGAACTGAAGACAGGAACAGGAGTTCCTAGAAAAAAAGAATATCCCCTGAAAAGGGAAGCCTTAGAAGGTATTCAGCCTGTGCTGCAGAAGTTTTTGAAACATGAGCTTATTTGGCCTTGCCAGTCTCCTAATAATACCCCTATATTGCCGATAAGGAAACCTCATACTAGTGAGTGTCACTTTATGCAAGATCTCAGAGTTATGAATAAGATGATACAAGATATCCACACCACTGCTCCAAGTCCTTGTACATGATGATGGGAAATTATGGTTGGTTTTCAGTTTGGGATTTAAGGATGCATTTTCCTGGATACCAGTTGAAGAGAAGTCACAATTGTTGTTTGCCTTTGCATGGCAAGTCCCCCTCCCCAACAAAACTGTTTTCTAATGTTGCTGGACTGTGTCACCTCAGGGATTTGGAAATCCTCCAGAGATATTTGGTGAGGCACTAGCTAGATACTTAAGACCCCTTCAGCTTGATGAAGGAATATTCTCACAATATGTAGATGATCTAGTTATTGCTAGCCCTACCTATGACAAATGATTAAAGAATACCATTATCACTTTAAATCATTTAGCTGAATGTGGATGTAAACTTTCTTCTTCCAAAGCTCAAATTTGTAAGGAAAAAGTTACCTTCCTAGGGTTTACACTAAGCAAAGGAAAAATGCAGTCTTCTCCTTGAAAGAAGGAAAGCTGTAGCAGCAATCAAGCCACCAACAATAGGAGACAATTGTGAGGGTTTTGGGGAATGGACAGATTTTGCACATCTGGATTCCAAATTATGGGCTAATAGTGTGACTCTTACATGAGGCATTAAATGGACTAGACACTGAGCCTCTGTATTGGACTAAGGAATTCCATCAGCCATTCTTTGAAAGCTTAAGGAAAAATTGATGATGATTCCTGTTTTAGGCTTTCCCAATTCTCAAAATCCTTTCAACCTGTATGTACATGAAAAAAGGGTTTGGACTGGAGGTTTTAATCCAGTTACTTGGAACTGTGCCCCAACATATAGCACACTTCACTGAGCAGCTGGAACAAACTACCAAGGGATGGCTGCCTTGTTTAAGGGCTGTAGCTGCCACCTGCTCTCCTGTTTTCGTCTCCCACATTCCATTTCCTCAACCCTTCCTTTAACCGCCCTGCCCAGTAAATGTAAATCTTTGCGATGGGATAGCCTACCATCTCCTTCAGCTGAATGCATCTGCTTTTCTAACACCAACCATTTGACTTCTGAGTTTTTTCTTTCCTTCTCAAGGGTGCGGGCAGCCAGATCTGAGTTCAGTAACATGAACGCTTTTAGTGAGAAATGTTATAAGTTGTAAGAAGACAATTGGGGAGTAGGGGAATAATTAAATAATTAGTAGTGTTTAAATAATTAGTTGTGAGGCCATTAGGCTGAGATGGCTCTACTGTTCTTGATGCCTAAGTAGCAAATGGACACTTAACTCAGAGTAACTTAACCTATCAGAAACAGTCCGCTAGCTTTTAACAAAGGACTTTCCACTTTAACCAAATACTTTCTTTATTTGACAACTGTAAAGACCTTATAAAACATTTCCTCTCACATTTGCTCAGTGGAACCCTAAACCACTTGTGGTTTGGTGCTAATTCATGAATTGCTGTTTGCTCAAATAAACTCCTTAAAACTTTAGTGTGCTATGCTTATTTTTAACAGTTTTGGTATCAGAAGTAGGATTCCAAACAGTTTTCTATCTCAGAACTATGTTATTCTAGAGGTATAGGTGAAAGAAAGTGAGCCAAGATGCCAGGTACAATGCAAGTTTTATTAAAGGAAAAGAATCTGTGGGGCTGTGCTCAAAGTGATGGGAAGCCCAGGGCTGCCCTCAGAATGGGGGACAGCACCAGGCGTGCGTGTGCTAGAGCTTATATAGTGTGCCAAGGGCTGGCTGATACCATCAAGGAGGGGCATTATGCTAATGTGGAAACTGTGTGACCAGGGTGGAGAACTGCACCTTTGCAGAAGCAAAAGGGTTTCTGTTTAAGTCATGAGGCTTCTCGTAAAGGGAAGGGAGGAGGCGTTTGGTGCTGGAGTGGAAGACAAGGCTGGCAGCTATTTTGTGCTTTTTGTGTGCACAATGGTTCCAGTCACATCCAAGATCCATCAATAGGTAAATCTTACTAAATATAATTTTGAATTAAAGTGGACATATGGGAATGTTTTTAACCTAAACAAAGTTATTCAACTATGGCGCAAAATGTAAAAAACAAACATTCTAATGCCTAAGAAACAATGGCATACATTTTCTGATTAGTACAGAGAGTAAACTAAAAATGTAAATAAATAAATCCAAAATTAAACAAATAAAGAAAAAATTTAAAAAATACCTCTCTAAAATACATTTTACAAATGACAAGAAGACATATGTCTTTACAGTTAAACAGCTAAGGGACCAAAAAGACATCCTTGTAGGTATTTAAAACCCAAAATGAGAGGTCCCAATTTAAAAAACCTTATGTCTTGAGATGTTGGCCTTTATTTTAAACAATAAGGCCTTTGAGGGGAAATGTCCTCTTTCACATCAGCCATATGGTGAACCTAATCCCTTTGGCCTGGACTGTTTCTCCACTAGAAAAATCCTCCAAATGTTTGTTTCCTGGAGTAATAAACAACCAGTCTCTTGGAGTATAAGTAATATTTATTTGGGGGATCTCAAATCAAGCCCCAAACTTTCTCATGTGCAAAACTGTCCTATTAACATTTGGACAATTTTCTGTAAAATTTTATAAGAATTAGTCCTCCCTGTCTGTATTCAATTTTGCTTCTCTCAAGTAAACCTTTTAGTTAACTGAAATATCTCTCCTTGAGCCACTAATAATGTTATGCAATATCATCTGTGTCCTCTTTCTTCTTGTTGGTATAATATTTGCTATATCCATAATCTTTATATTGGGAGGGGGAAAGCTGATCTCTCTGACTTTAATGCAAGATCAGAAGTATCTGTGCTGAGTCCAGGCATAAAAAACACTTGTCCTATTCTTCAATGGGTACAACCTTGAAGTCACTAGTCTAGTTAAAAAACAAAACAAAATAAACAAAAAGCCCCCCACATAGTTGATGGTTGGAAAACCATCAACTTTGCTGAAGTAGTCTCCAAAATATTTTTCTCTGGCTTAAGAATTGTATTCTGCTGGATAATTCTGAAGTTTTGTTAAGAAAAATTTACATCTATAAAGTAGATCTCCATTTGTTAAGAGTGTATTGTTCTCTGCATCAAAAAAATAAAAAGTACTAAATTACTGGAAAAGGAAAAAAGCATTGACATAAATCTAAATCTTACTTTTGTTGAAGGTTCTTTTCCTGGCCATCTTGTCTTAGCAGGCATTGACCTGTATTGTTCTTTTTTGTTGTTGTTTTGGCAAATGATGGTATTTTAACTTGAAGCCTATGCTTTTTGCCTTTTGTAAGTAAATTTCCTGCCTTGTCTTCACTAGAAGAGGATACCTATCTCCCTTAAAATGCAAATTTAGGGAATATGACTCATCAGAAAAAGAAGAAAAAAAGATAGATTTGGGAATTAGATAAATAAAAAGTCTTAAGCCTTGTTCATAAATATTGAAGAAAAACATTAGACACTGGATTGAGTAAGCTTAACATACTCTATATGACAGAAACACAATTTGCATCCAAATATTTTATAAAATAGTAAGTTCTTATTACTGTACCTGAAATATGGCTAAAGTTTTAGAATAAAAACTATAAGATCAGATTCTGTGTGTATGATCATGTATATGTGCCTATAGATCTATGAGACTTTTCTACTACCATTTGCTATCAACAAAATTTATTTATATAAGTTCTTTATTTAATTTATTTTAAGGCTAATAATTGCTTATATAAATTGAGTATTTTTAAAGGTCTCAGATGTATAGGAATGAACCATAATGTGTTTTGTTTTTCAATTCATGTAATCTGGAGTCATCTTTAGTAAATAAGAGTTAGTTAAAGTTTATTTGCTTAATTAAAACAGGCTTGCCTTCATTGTTGTCAGAATTAATGTGGAGTTGGAAGACTGGCCCGAAAGCGCGAATCTTACTTGTTGGGAAGGCTCATCTCGCAAAGACCAGGAGACAGAGATCGCTGCAATCAAGCAAGAGGTTTTTTATTTCCAGCATGCTGGGGTCGCTCCGTCTTCAGTACAGAAATGGCCCCGAGCTCTTAATTCAAGCATCCTTTATACAGTTTGGTAGGAAGACTTTGGTAACAGGATGGGTTGTATGCCATTTATTGGCCACTTTAAGCAATTTTTAAAACCATTGGGCTTTTAGCTTTTGGTGGGCAAAGGAAGGACTGAGGTATTGACCAACAGTCTACTCCTCCCTTCTCCCCTCTTTCTTCCCTTGGTGTCCAAAGATAAGGAAGTGGTCATGCTGTTCCTGGAATCAGGTGAGCATACTCCCTTCCTGGAACAGGGTGTACTTTGGGCGGTTTGGGAAGTCCCACCCGCAGAGGCTTGTAAAACCTTGCGCAAGCTAATTACAGAAGCAGAAAATCTAGTCAGTTAATATTCAAGGGTGGGGGAAGGGGTTCAGGTCCACAGAGTATACTATAAAGCAAATGCATTTCACAGGACCTGGTTTTCCAAAGCCTGCAGTTTCAAATATTGACCTTACAAAAAACAGGAAATTTCCCCCAGGCTATTGAGTCTCTGTTGTAATATAAAGAGTTGTAACACAGCAAGGTTGCTGGCTCAAAGACAGACAGGTTACTGATTGATATGTAAAGATACTGGGAAATTGCTGTAAGAAGCAAACCTTTGCTAAGATGAAGCTTTTGTTGGTGGACCACTTAATTGTGTTAATGGAATGTCATCTGATTTGTTTTTACTGAATATTACCAGCTTCTATTGTTAAACTTGTTAAAACTTTAAGCCCACCTATGTGTCTTCCTGTAACTTCCTGGGCTGGAAAATAAATGCAGGAAGAGAACCCTAATTCACAGTTAATTTCCCAAATGAAAGGAGTGCCTCTCTCTTGAGGGTTCCAGGAAATTAAATACTTTGGGGCATCTTACTGCTCAGAAGAGATGGGTTTTGAGTAATCATTTGTAGCTCTGTCACCCAGGGGAAGAGGCGTGACAAATCCATAGGGGGCAAAGCAACTAATTAATATATAATACTGTAGATCTAGGGCTAGGTCTGAAGCTCACAGACCCCTCAAGCCTGTTCACAACCCTTCACAGGCAGGTCTATGAGCTAGGTAACAGGAAAAAGGTCCTTGGACCCTTGGTTCAAGAGATAATAAGTTTTATTTGGCACACACACATCTAAGAGCTAGGCAGTCCAAAGAGAAACTGAGCAGCTGCCAACAAAGTCCAATTAAAAACTGAGCAGCTGCCAGCAAAGTAAACTTGCTCTATTTTTAGACAAGGGCTCTGCCAAGCTGCTGCTCACACACTCTGTACAAGAACACACAAGAATAACAAGATAAAAGTACCTGGGTGTGCATGCCTACTAACTCCACCCCCACACAACTTGTTGACAAAGAATGTGTTGCACCACCCTCTATCAGACCTGAGGCAAGGGGGCCTGACTAAACTACTCTATTTTCCTTACAATCCACCATACAATCTATGTGTTTGAAATCTTCTGTGATGTTCCCTTAGTTAGTAAAAATGACCTTTAAATTCATATAACCAATTGTCTGTTCAATATGCCTTAAAGTTTGTCCTTAAGCTTTAATTTTCTCCTTTCAACTATTAGCTGCATATGTCTGGATAGTAGTCATCATTGGTGTTATTTTCCATGTGAATCCTGTAGTCATTCTGATGGGAAGTTTGGTGCATATTCAGTAAACTGACACATTGATCACATGACTCTGGTGTGGTGCCTGCAGCCAGAACACTACCAGAACACTATGGGCAAAAAGACAGAGGGTTGCTGGTACCAATAGAGGGAGTTCTCACCCCTCTGGTAAAATACATGCCAGTTTGCCATCCTGAGAAAGGATGGTTGCAGGAATAGGTATCTTACATTGTTTGGGGCCCCACACAGCCATACAAACAGAAGACCAGTAACTCTCTGACTTTGGCAGTGGTCCCACAAGATCCACCTGCCACTGTGTCGGGGCACTCTCACATGAGTTATCTGCCCATCAGGGGCACCTGTCTGCTCATCAGGAACACATCTGCCCATCAGGGGCATTTTTTTCTTGGGTTTATGCAGCACCCAGTAAGCCACTGACCACCCAGGCTTGCAGCCAGCATGCTGCATTCTCCAGTGTAGCCACCCAGCTATATCAGCTGCTGGACTCTCTCCAGCCACCTTACCTTAGCCAGCACATCAGCTTCATCATTGCCAATTCAACATGAAGCCTCCAGTCCTTGCCCGCTCCCAAAAGACAAGCACCTTGGCCTGCTCCCTAATCAAAATGGAACAGTTCTTCTGCCTCCTCAGGAGCAATCAAAAAATCATTTAAATCCACTAAGCATACCTTGCTACTTGCTTCTGGACATTTAGTGAAGCACTGTTCAGGGCGCAATTGCTGCCACAAGGCAAACAGAACCGCATTTGGTTTCTGGTCAGTTTTCTTACTATCAACCCCTGTTGCAAGCAAGTCAAGCCACATCTGCTTATGGCTAGTCTTGCTTGGTCCCTTTGGGATAAAATCCCAAGCATTTCTTGGGGGTTTGGTCTTAGCCACCTTTTGGACCCCTCTTGCTTGTCTCCTGTCCTCTACTTCACCCAAGCTGGCTCTCATGGTTGTTACCTCATGTATAGGATGACCAATGTATGGGGCTAGTATGACTATCAGTGACCCAAAGGGTGTTGACAGGGCATTTTGCAGCACTATGTCTCTCATGCTGCTTGTAAAATTTTCATCATCTGGGCCACAGGTGTTCACATTAAACATGGACTGCTGCATCCTCAGTTCCCAAATTATTTGAATCAACTCAGCATACATTTACCATTTACTAACAATCTTGGGCAGTTCTCCAGCATTCACCCACATGGTTTGGCAAGCTGCATTCTCCCATTCCATTAAGGAGTGTTTACCTGGCCTTTGTGCATATCTACGGCTATTCTGTAGCTGCCCCCTCAGGGATGGGTGCATGGTGATGGAGGCCAAGTTTTCCATCTCCTCACCAGAACATATCACACTATCCACCCCTAGGTCCCATAACCACAACAGCCAAGCAGCAAGGGGCTTCCCCCATTTCTACCAAAACTGTCTCCCCAGGTCAACCAATTCAACCTGGGTATACAGGACATAGGTAGTGAATTGGGTTACCTGTGGATTGCCCACCAGTAGTCCACCTGATCCCATAGGCAGCTCATATTTCACTTTCTAATGCACAAAAGGTCATGCCTGGAGATGCAGTCTCCCCAAACTCACCACTGGGTTTGTCATCCTCCCTGGTGTGAGAAGCAGGAGTGGCCAGTCACTGCATGTCATCCTCCAGGACATTCATCCATGCTTCCAACAACTCTGCTATCCACTTCAAATCTTCCAGTCACTGCACTTCAACATCGAGGACAACTGTCTGCACTTCCAACAATTCTGCTTACTTCTTCAGATCAGTTTGCAGCATAGTAAGCAGTAGCTAGGCTCCAGTAAGCAGAAAAGTGGCCACTGGGCACCACATGTTCAAGGATAGCCACATTTCTCCTTCTCCCAAGGCTTTTGGCTCCTGTACCTGCTCAGAATCCTTCTGCAGACTATGCCAACTGTAGAGTGAGGGCTGGGTCCAGATCTCACAGACCCCTCCAGCCCATTCACAAACCCTTCACATGCAGGTCTATGAGCTAGGTAACAGGAAAAAGGTCCTTGGACCCTTGGTTCAAGAGACAATAAGCTTTATTCGGCACACACACATCTAAGAGCTAGGCAGTCCAAAGGGAAACTGAGCAGCTGCCAACAAAGTCCAAGGAAAAACTGAGTAGCTGCCAGCAAAGTAAATGTGCTCTAGTTTTAGACAAGAGCTCTGCCAAGCCATTGCTCACATACTGTAGAAGAACACACAATAGCAACAAGATAAAAGTACCTGGGTGTGAGTGCACACTAATTCCACTCCCACACAACTTGTTGACAAAGAATGTGCTGCACCACCCTCTACCAGACCTGAGGTGAGGGGGTCTGACCAAACTACTCTATTTTCCTCACACATGCAGACACACAACTTTTATTCTACCTTGGTTTAGTAGGTGGTGAGTCAGTTTAAGTAAGTTATCTCTGTTACAAAAATTTTCAGCTAGAAAAATAACTCCATGGTGTTAGGTCAGTGAGACAAACAGACTAAAGGACTCTGAGCCAAATGTTATCATGTAAGAGAGTTTATTTCCAGTGAACCTGGAGGGAAACTGGAAGATCAGCTTTCTGCCCCATACAAGCTAGCAGAGGCTTTACAGAGTTTAATTTGGGAAGGAGGGGATAAGGGGAAGGGCCTAAGTTCTGAGAAGGGGTTGGACAGCTATTCCAAGCACTAATGGCTTTGTGGTTTTTCTACTTTTTACAAGATTCTGTTTTGTACCAGATTTTCTTATCAGAACGCACAGGCCTTGAGGGAAAGGGAAGGGATGGGGGACAGGGTGAGGGAGTGGTCAACATGGCTGTGCTTATGCTAAGCTGACTGTGAGGCCTATACATGGTGGCTAGCCTTATATGGTATTGTAATATATAGTTGACCTAAAACCAAAACAACTGAGGTTGAACATATAAAGCATATGACTTACTGAGCTAATATGACCATTGCAACCAGTAAAATGTGTAGGTTAAGTCACCCTGAGAAATTTACTCAACAGGTGCAATGGTCATATTGGCTCAATAAATCATATGATTTATATGTTGAACCTCAGTTTCTTTTTTTTAAATCAACATTCTTGACAGTGAAGGAGGATCAAGAGCAACTTCACTGACTGCCAAGTGTTCTTTAGTTTGAGTTTCAGTTCAGGAAAAATAAAGGGACCCATTTGTTAGGAGTGCAATTTGTGTGATATTTTTACTAATTTGTGGTTTTTTTATAGCAGAAATAGATTTAGTTAGCTAGAGAACATGGAGGAAGTTTGGTCAAGGCATTTACATCACTGGCGACATAAAGGACCTGTCAGGCAAAGTGGGACACCACTCACATGATGAGATAATGACACACTCTGCCAGTTTCTGCCCTTTTGAGACATCACCATCTGGTCCTGGAGGGAGCATCTGGGAGGCCATGACAAGGATTATCTAATCAGCCGAGGCCAGGCTTCAAAGAAAGTGTAAAGAAACAGAGGCAAAAGCCAAAAGTTGGTGCAAGTGTCAGCTGTGGAAGGTTGCTGGCCAGCCACTGGGATCCTTGGTCTAGTGGACAGAAACAGATTGGAATTGACATTTCTTGGTGTGGGCTACTCTCACAGAGAGGTGGAAGCTGGTCTTGTTGAAACCCACAGAACCTTTAGCCCATTAGGGTAAGGACTTTGAGCACTGCCTCTGCCACACTGAGAAGGGACCCAAGTGTACATCTCACTCAAGCCATGCTCTCAAGGATCATCAATCATGCTCCATCAGATGTACACAGTTGATGGTGGATGTGACTCAGGAAAGGACCTTGCAGTGGAGATGTAAGATCCCTGACCTGTTCCTAACAGTATAAAAAACAGGAGTTCTGTGCAGTGTGCTCTTAAGGGATCATTTAGTTTAAGTTAGTAGTAGGCTATGACATAGAGTAATTAAAAGTGTGTTGTGTGTGATATGTGTGATCAGTAAACCATGTGATTCAAGCATCTAACATCTTTATCTCGAGTGGTCCTTGCCTACCTCTAAGGGTCTGTGCACAGTACACATTGTGCTTGTTGGTACAGAAGGGTGTTTCTCTCCCCCGCCCTTTTCTTTTTGTTTGAGGATGTACTTTTTGGTTATTTTTTCAATGTTACTTATATTTATTTTTGTGAAGTACGGAGTGTTGTTTCAATACATGCATACACTGCACAATGAATCACTTAGGGTAGATAACATAGTTTTGCACCTGTTAATCCACCCCTTCTTTCTCCCATCAACCACCTCCTCTCCCAACTTCAAATAACAATTATTGTACTCTCTACTTCCATGAGAGCCATTTTTCTTTTAGATTCCATGTATGAGTAAGACCATAGATATGTGACTTTCTGTGCCTGACTTAATTCACTTAACATGATGGTTTTTAGTTCCATCCATGTTGTTGCAAATGATAGGATACCCTTTCTTTTCATTGCTGAGTAACATTCCGTTGTGTATATATAACACAGATATGTTTTATCCATTCATCCATGGATAGGCATTAAGATTGATTCTATCTCTTGGTTATTATGTCACATTGTGATAAATCTGGGAGTTTAGGGTTTTTTGTTGTTGTTATTGTTTTTTGATATATTGATTTTATTTCCTTTGGGTATATACCAAGTAGGGGGATAGCTGGATCATAAGGTAGATCTAGTTTTAGTTCTTTGAGGAACCTCCAAACTGTTTCCCACAGTGACTATACCAATCTACATTTAAAACAGTTCAAAAACCAAGGAATATTGGCTATTTGTCCTGACTAAAGCTGATAATAATATATTTAAAAAATTTATTTAGAGCTCTGTGATCAAAATTCAGCTTATTAAAAGCAGGTAATTCAAGATCTATTTTTTAAAAAATATTTTCTATTTCTCCCTATTGGGTTTTTGCTTTTCCCCATATGAACTAACTTTTCTTGTTCTCTCTTTTTCTTTCAAACCTATTTGTTAATGAGCATCACTCTTACAAAATACCATATGCTAACAATAAATTGTAGAGGGTGATTTATTTTTAAACTATAAAATTTTATTTTGTTTTATACAAATTTCTAAATATATATACTCCACTGCAGTGAACAGTTCTGGTTTACAGCCAGAATTGCTATTTTTATAAAACACTAAGCCAATAGATTAGAATTATTTACCTGGACTCAGGTCTCCTGGCTCAAATCACCATGCTTTATTTTTAGCAATTTTTCTTGACTCTAAAAATAATCTCAGTTTGGATTTTCTGTTCAACTCAATCGGGTAAAGGGCATAAAGATATATGATTTGTAAGAATGAAAATGCTGATAATAAATAATAAAAATAAAAAAGAAGTTAATTAAAAGGATCTTACATAAAATTTGTATGTGACTAGATATTACTAGTTGTTTTATTACATTAATGTAATGTAATATTACATTAACTCATACTTTGTACAGTCATTTCACAGTGCCTAGAAAATGAAAGTTGTTTGATCTGTTTTTATGACATTAATGGCATTTTTAGGCCTAAAACCTTTCCATTTAAGTTTTTTTTCTGGTATTTAAAAAATAATTCCTATCCCATATTTACTGGTGAATAATGCTGTCCATTTGTCAGTAGGCCTCATTAGTCGATCTTTCTAAATAAAGTTCTTTAATATTATCTATGCTCATTTGTGTAATAAAACAAAACCTTTTATTTCTATGATCCTTTCAATGTCACCTAATATGATTATAAATGTGTTAATGTGTCACTGCCCATGAATCATTGTGTTCTACATTTTAAACTATAAGATACTAAATCTGTGTGTATAAATGACTCAGAATAGTGACTAAGACAGTGAATGAACTAAATATGTATTTACCAATCTGATTAATTACATTTTCATTTGTTAATACAATGTATTATTTATTATGTTATTTATTATTTGTTTTCATCAAAAAATTTTGTCCTATCTAAATTTTGATGAAGAGGAGGCAGTCTCCCTGTGATTTCTTAATAAAATCTGAAGTCAAATGGCATACTTCATTAGTTTCTTTTAGAATAAATAACTCTTTTGACTCACACAACAAATATGAGTATTAACTACAGAAGTTACAGTCCTGTTCTTCCTTCTACAACAGAGGAAATGTTGGGTCATTCAATGATGACAGAAACACCTCATTCTTCTACATTAAACTTTCTGGATCTTCCATGTCAACTACCTAGAAAAGCCCAAAACATGAAATACTACATGTTAGAAATAAATACCTTGATAGGCACAGATTTTCAAAATAAACTCAGGAAAAAATAGAATATATGAATATAAATATAGCAAGTAAAGAAATTCAATTAATTAAAAATCCTCCACATGGCTTAACTGGTAAATTCTACTAAAAATGCAGTAAAGAATTAATGACAACTTTTCACAAACCTTTTGAGGATATAGAAAAGCAATATTGGAAGCCCTTTCCAATTCACTCTATAAGGCTAGTATTACCCTAATACTAAATCCAGTCAAAAGCATCACAGGTAAAGATGACTGTGGATGGATACCCCTGATGAATATACATACAGAAATTCTTACAAAAATTCTGGTGAACTAAACCCAGAACAAATAAAAATGATTGTACACTGTGACCAAATGGGATTATTCACAAATACAATGCTAACTTAACATCCAAAAATCAATCAATGCAAACCACAAAACTAATAGATTAAATAACAAAACAATGATCCTTTTAACAGTCACAGACGAACATTTGACACATCTAATACTCATTGATGCTTAAGCTCCCTGGAAACTAGAAGTGCAAGAAAACTTCCATGACCTGCTAAAGGGAGTCAATGAAAAATCTACAGCTAACATCATAGTGGTAAAATACAGGGCATTGTATCTTGACATTTGGAAAATAGACAATTGAGTCCACTGTATGACTCTATTCCTCATGAAACTGTAGTTATCATGCAGAGAGATTACACAGGAAAAATAAACAAAATGCTTCATAGTGGAAAATAAGTAGAATTGTCTTTTGTTGCATATGAAATAAAATTGAATATAAATGTTTGTAAGGAACTTACTAAAACCCACTAGAACCAATAAATTACTTGACCCAGGTCACAGGCTACAAGACCAAGATACAAAATTCAATTGTATATGTATGTACTAGCAACAAGCAATCTAAAAAGAGAAGTAAGAAAACAATTCTATTCATAACAGTATGAAATAGAAATATTTAGGAGTAAATTTTAAAAGTCAAATGTAAGTCTTTTACACACACACACACACACACACACACATTAAACTTTGCTAAAAAATAAAGAGGAACTGAATAAATAGAAAGACATTCAAAGTTCAAGGATAACAACACTTAATATTGTCTATAGCTTACAAGTTGGCAATACTCCACAAATTGATCTAAAAATTAAATAACGTCCCTTAAAATTTCCGTTGTCATTGTTACAGAAATTAAGAAGCTCACCCAGAACTTTATATAAAAATGCAAGGGAAACTGAACACCTAAAACAATCTTGGAAGAGAAAAACAAAGTGAGATGACTCACATTTCCAGATAAAAAATTCACCACACATTTACACTAACCAAGACAGTGCAGTCCTAGAATAGGGTTAGATCCACATAGCTCAATGGAATAGAAATAAAGGTCCAGTAAGAAACACTTTCATTTATGGTAAACTGATTTTTGACAAAGGTGCTAATAAATTTCAATGAGGTAAGAACCATCTATCCAACAAAGTATGCTGAAATCATTGGATATCCACACTCAAAGAATAAAGTTGAAAGCCTAACATAAGTCATATTTTAAATATCAAGGAAAATTGGAAAGTATACCTAAGTGTAAGAGATAAAACTATAAAATTCTTAGAGAAATATTGAAGTAAATTGTTGTTACTGTGAATTTGGCCACAAACAAGAAATGAAAAAACAAATTAATGAACTGCATTTCCTAAAATTTAAAAGCTTTTCTTACTCAGAACACACCATGAAGAACATGTAAGACAAGTCACCAAATGAGAGAAAATATTTCAAATTCTTTAACTTATTAGGTTCTAGTGTGCAGGACATATATAAAGAATTCCTCTAAGTCAATAAAAAAAGATAGGTGATCAATTTATAAAAATGGGCAAAAAGACTTGAATAGACATTTTCATAAGAAGATATACAAATTTCCAATAATCATGTGAAAATATCTTCAATGTCATGTTATTAGAGACATGTAAATAAAAATAATAGGTATAACACAGAGATAGTGACAAGTGTGGATGAGATATGGAGAACATAAAACTCACATATATTGAAAATTAAAATGTAAAATAATACAGCCTCTTTGAAAAACAATTTTGTAATTCCTAAAAATATTACACATAAAATCATTGCATGACTCAGAAATTTTGCTCCTTTGTATGTACCCAAATGAAATGAAAATCTATGACTACACAAAACTACTATGTGAATGCTCACAGCACCACTATTTGATAGTAGTCCAAAGTAAATACAACCCAAATGTCCATCACCTAGAGAAAGGAAATAGTCTGTGATATCCCCATGCAACAGAATTCTATTCCCCAATCAAAGTGAATGAGGTAATGATGCCTGCTACAACAGAAAAGAAACTCAGAAATATTAAGCTAAATGAAAGAAACCAGACCGAAGAGAAAACAAAATTCGTTATTTTGTTTATAAGAAATTTTCATAAAGGTTCATCTACAGAGACAGAAAATAGATTAATAATTGTCTAGGGCTTGGGTGGTGAGTTATGAAAACATTGTAAAGTTAGGTTTTGTGTATGGTTACCACACTCTGCAAATAGGTTGAAAAGCTTGGAATTAAAACATGTGATCATTATGTTACATAAATTATATCCAATAAACGTTTTCAAAAACAAACATGGCAAAAATTAGTAAAGTTGTCTCTGACTTTCAAAAACCAAGTCACAGACTGAAAACCAAATCTATTTCTTGTCCATTTCAATGAATATTAAAGGTAGGGGTGGAGGCAAGTACATAGATGTAACATGAACATATTTAAAGTGGCTACACATGCAAAATAAAGCAAAACACAACAAAGCAAAATAACCCCAGAGTCTTGTAAGGGGGTTGAATGGACAAGGATATGATGATTGATTTTACCAGGTCAGAGAAGTGAAGTCAATGATACTTACAGAACACTGTTCTGAATCACAGACTGTTAGAAGCAAGTAATGGTGTTGTCACAGGGTTAAGAGTATCCTTTATTAAATATGACTCAAAGAAGCAATCTGATATAGTTTATTAGTGGTACCCTGTCTGTACCTGCAGGCACTATTAGAAGACTGTTCCCAATTCTACAGAGGCACTGTGGTTATTCATTCACAATGAACTTTGACATACAAATCAAATATTGCACCTCAAAATTGGTCACTACAAGGTGTGATATGTTTCCTCTTCATTATGCTAAGTGGCTAATGTGTATTATGTGACATCTCCCACAGAAAATTTTAAATTATTTATGTTATTACAAAAAAATTTAAATATTAACAAAGCAGAATTAATCATATATTAAGATCCATCATAAGTTACCATCACTAGTCTTCAGCAATTCTCGTTAATTTGCCTTTCATTTTAAACTATCAACTCAAGTTATCCTGGTCATATTTTAAAGTAAATGTAAGACAAAATATTGTTAAATTAGTAACAATTTTAGTACTTTTATGTGTATAAAGAAAAAAGATAATGAAAATACATCTATGAAATAATAAAATACAAATAATTTTTAATAGCATATGAAATATTGCAGATTTCTTAAAGCTTAAAACTCTATAGTTCTACAAATTTCAAAGCCTTTTTATAAAACACCTAAAGACTTAAGATCTAAAATGAACCTGGACACTTGTATTAGTCTGTTTATGTTGCTTATAACAAAGTACACGGAACTGGGTAATTTATAAAGAAAATGAAATTTATGGCTTACAGTTTCTGAGGCTGTGAAGTCCAAAATCCATCTGGTGTTGGTGGCAGTGACCCAGGGGGTCTCACATTTCAAGATGGTGGAAGCAGAGAGAGCTGAGAGAGACTCTTCTTCTTTTAAAGCCCTCAAAACCACGCCCCTGACCACCATTTTTAATCCATTCACTACTGCATTGTCCTACAATCCAATCACCTCTTCAAGGCTCCACCTTTCAATTATCATAATAGGATTTCCCACCCTCTTATCAGTCACAGTGGGGGCTAAGTTTCTAACACATAAAACTTGGGGAACACAATTCAAACTTCAGTGAGTTTGTGGGGGACATAATTCAATCCACTACAACACTCAATGTGGCACTAATGAATGTATCTTTAGTCAACACAGCTCAATAAAATACTGTCTTCAGGTATTTCCAGTACATATCTGCTGTTCTGACTGGTCCCTGTGTTTTGGAGAAGCAGAGCTTCCTTTATCCACAGAACTCACGGAAATGTGGGAGGGAGGCTGCTCTGGCTTCCAGCATCCCTGTGTTTTGTACAATCTGTGGGTCATGATACACTTGTCAGTTAGAAACAGTATTTTTTAAAAAGAAAGATAAACAGAAAGGGGATAGGAAGAAACTAAGAGAAAGGAGAAAAACAGAGTTAATCATGAAATAGGAAAGGAAAAAAAGACCCGAATGAGACAGAATGACTTGAAGTAATCCTTGACTTGACTTCACAGCACCTCATGAGGCTAATGTTGCTTTAATAGTTTGGTATGTTTCTGCTTGCCTGTATTTCTATGCATTGTGCGTAGTAACAATTTAGAGAAAAAAATTAAAGAAACTGTGAAAACAAACTCTATGAAGACACATATGCTGTAGATGGTGGTCCTTTGAAAGCACTCTTGGTAAAGCTGGACACAAAAGAAAATGATCCACTGAAAATATGTTTAGATGGTTTCTTGCCAGTTCGATACTCATCTATAAGTTTCACAGTTTTACTTTCTAGTACTCTTGTAAAACTTATTTTTAAACAAATAATTAAATTATCAGTGAGGCTATTTTACCCCCAGTAGCATTCCTGAATATACTGTAGTGTCTTAGTGTAGCACTCAAGTGGCATGAATTCTTGAAATATGATAAGCTGATCCCTGTGTGTTCAGTTAGTGACAGCAAAAGGCTCAGCCCCACCCCATTCCCTCTCACGTCCCATCAGTCTGTTCCATACAGGCCAGAGGTAGTTCTTCAGTGCCCTGTTCCTACAAGGTGCTGACCATTCTCATGGTTGGGATTTGTTCGTTTCAGCTATTGCTCGTGAAAAACAAAAGCAAAAACAAAAATAAAAACAAAAACAAAAAACAAATCTATGTTGTTCTGTGAGAGGCTGTAAAAGTAATTCAGGTAGGACCTAATCTATTCTGTGCCGAATGGGTTACTTGTTTCTTGTGGAGGCATTAAGTGGTTGAAAATACTGCCATTTGCAGCAACATGGACTTAGAAAAAATTATATTGTGATATAAGTCAGATACAGAAAGAGAAATATGACATGTTCTCACTTATTTGTGGGAGCTATAAATAAATAAATAAATACATAAACAAATGGGGTGAGTAGGAAGAAGACACAACAATCACAATTCCTTGAAGTTGTTAAGACAAATGAACAGACACGATGTTGATGGGTGGGGAGGGGGAGGGGGAGAGAGAGGGAGGATTCGGTAAAGGGACACAGAAATCAACCACATTGTATATTGATAAAATTAAATTAATAAAAAGAAAAAGAAAATCAAGGAGACCAGTAACTGACAAAACATTTCTGAGCCAGAGTGGGGCTAGAGACCATGCATTACATCTGACATCTTTTGTCCTAAAACCTCTGTTATGCAGTGCTTGACAGTGTGAGCACTGGAGAGGCACAGAATGATTTAAGAGAAGCCAATCAGAAAATTAAAACACTATGATTACTTCACTTCTAGCTAAAATCAAAACTATTTTCAACACTGAAGAAAGATAAAGCATTATTTACAAAACAATGGCATTAAAAGGGTTCCGAACTCAAATGGCTGCAGGGGTGAGGAGGGAACATAAATGTGGGCCAAACTGGCAGTGACACAGCTGCTGGCGATGCAGCCTGTGGCAGCTGCAGACATCCGATAGGCCTGATCAGAGGAGGCCAAGCATGCCCACAGCACTCTGTCTGAAGCTGTGCATGAACATGAAAAAATACCTCTGTCTTTCTTCTCCTGCACTGGCTGAGTCTGTTACTTGTGTACTTGTCAGAGTGAGTGGTGGCTCTGTTTGTTTTTTAATAGACATCAAAAACATTGCTTCTCTCCAGCTGTTCTTATGTTGGTTTTCGTGCGTGTCTGCAGTAGAACCCTGAAAACAGAGTGGGAACTTTGGATAGAAAACCACCTGAACAGATTTTCTTTCTTCAATCCTGTAAGAGCTTCAGGGAAGCCTTGGCTTCCAAGACTGAGTTTATTTAGGCATTCCTCTTTCTTGGCTCTGAGTTCCATTTCCACATCAGCCTTGTCCAGCAAGTCATCAAAGTCAGGGGCAAACCAGTGGGTGCTTCTTTGCTTGGAGAGTCTCTCCCACCAGCGACTCACCTTCTTCTGTACCTTAATAATTATCTGCCTCTGGGTCAGTTTGATCTAAGAACTCCAGGTGAAATTCCTACACATTGTCTCCTTTGGTTCCATGTCCCTGAGCTTAGAAATGCAGCACATTTTCAGTGATGCTAGTGGCAGGATTCTGCCCATCACTCTGCTCCACAAGAAGACAGAGATCCCAATGTCACTAAGGCCAGTAGATGTGCAGTTTGGAGCCGAACTCTCCATGGCCACACTGCCTAATGCACAAGGATGCTCAGCTTGCTGCTCCTCACAGCCTCAGGTAGTGGCTGAAAGGCCGAAGCAAACCCAGCTCCAGAGCATTCACAGCTGAACAGCCTCCAGATCATACCAGGCCAGACTTGCAGAGCCTCAAGCCTTTCTTTTCTGATTGGTTGATGACCATCAAGGATTATCTGATCATAGAGGCCTATAGGACTCCCTCTCATTCGATCAGAGAATCTTCCAGGAGCCCTTATTGAAATATCCATTCTGTAAATGGGCTGCTCTTGTCCTCACCTGCCATTTTCTCTTCTCAGAGGCTGGTGGTCTCTGCTGTGCCCTGTTGGTCTCTGCTGTTACAGGAGGGTGTCTGGAGAAGCAGCACAGATGAGCTGCAGAGAGTGACAGCTGCAGGAAGGGAAGCTCTGCAGGTGTGCTGGAGATGCAGGATCTGGTTCTCCGGTGTTGGAGAACTTTCTTGGGTCCGTGTGCTTCTAGGTCATCCTGAAGACTCAGGACTGGTGAGTCCCTATGTATTTTGTTTATTAACCCCCTCTCGGGTGTATGGCTTGAAAATATTTTCTCCCATTCTTTGGGTTGCCTTTTTATTTTGTTGATTGTTTTATTTGCTGTATGGAAACCTTATAGTTTCAATTTTGTCACTTTGAGTGTCCAGGCTAAATATTTTTATAAAGTATTAGGATGGGTCACGCAAAGTTGTGGTGCTCTGGCTAATGTCAGAATCCTGTTGACATAGCCAATTGTGGAGATACTAATCCTGTTCATGATGCCAATTGTAAAACTACAGGACCATGCCAGTTGTCAGTCTCTTTTACCTGCCAGTAATCCTGCCATGACTGGGCCAGTGGTCAAGCTAGGGCTGGGTTTGGAGCTCACAAACCCCTCAAGCCCATTCCAGACTGGGTCACAAAACCCTTCACACACCAGACTGGGTAACCAGACCCCTCACATGCCAGGCTGGGTCCCCAGACCCCCTCACATGCCAGGCTGGGTCACCAGACCCCTCACACTTCAGGCTGGGTCACCAGACCCCTCACACTTCAGGCTGGGTCCCCAGAGCCCCTCATATGCCAGGCTGGGTCACCAGACCCCTCACACTCCAGGCTGGGTCATCAGACCCCTTACATGCAGGTCTATGAGCTAAGTAACCAGAAAACAGGTCCTTGGAAGCTGTAGGTTGGAAAACATGGCCACACAGTGCAGTGGCCACAGGACGCGGTGGCCACTGGAGGCAGTAAACTCCAGCCAAGGTGGTGGGGCTGCACAGGCGCACTAACTCCACCCACACACCACCTGCCCACAAAGAATGCGGCACCACCACCAACCTGCCCCTAGGTGAGTGGGCCTGATTAAATTATTCTATTTTCCCAACAAAAGTCTACGGCGGTTGTAAACCCCTAGATTTTCAATCAGAAAAAAACGGTGGAACAGAGTTTCTGTATGATAATAAAAAACTTTATTTTGTTAGGTATGATAATGACATTTTTATTAGTTTTGTTCTTTTATCTGTTAGAAATAGGGAAGAAAACATCTACAAACTAAATCGTATGTGGTGTTTATGAGGAGTCTTCCAAAAGTTCATGAAACTTTTAAATTATTTCAATTCTACTTTTCCATGAACCTTTTGGAGTACCCTCACATTTGCTTTGAAATACCACTAGGATTGCTGGAGTTGGTAGCTGGAACTAATGGCAAAATAAGGAAGTGTTGAAGCCCTTTGATGGGTACTTGTGGGTTTTATTATGTAATTATCCCTACTACTGTGCAGCATGTTAGCTTTTTATTTTTATTTTAATATTTAAATAAAGCACATAAGCTTTTTATAAGAATGCCTCACACGCTGCACATCGCCCTATTCTGTCATGGAGAAAGGCAAACACCTCCAGCTACAGGGGGCTGGGCCGCAGCAGCTGCAGAGCTGGAGGCCGACGCAGGGGCTTGATTTCCCCATCACTGCTGCCTCCAAGGCCCACATGCGGGAGAGCTCCCAGGCCACCGCGCCCCCTGTAGGGAGGCTGCTCTATGTCCCTCTGCCGGCAGATGGCCAGGGCCGGGTCAGGCGCCCACAGAGTTTCGTGGAGGTGGCAGAAGGTCCCAAGGCCATCCCCACCAAGGAGGGTCCACTCTTCAAGGGAGAGCACCGAGGCCCAGGAAGTCAGGCCACCAGTGCCAAGCCCGGGCCCCGCACCCAGGCCCTGCAACCGGCTATGGCGCCAGGCAGTAGCCAGCAGGGCCCTTTCCACCGCCACTCATGGGCTCCACCACCAGTCGCTGACCCGCCACTGTCGCTGCTCTGCTGCGCCCTCGCAAGGACTGGGCCCTGCGGGCAGCGCTGTGGGTGCTGCGGGCGCGGCTGCTGCTCACCGGGCGTCCCAGATGCGCGGGCACTTCCAGGCCTGCAGAAGCGTCTGGGAAGCCTGCAGGTGGGGACCCAGCCTGCGGAGCTGCAGGAATCACGTCTTGAGTGCACATTCCGTGTCTTGTAGTCCACACTGTTTGCTGAGGTAGGAAACCATAATCTGTTTAAGTTAAGCACGTGTGTATTAATCCCCCGCCCCCAAATTTACTGTTATTTTTTGTTTATATGTTATTTCTCCAGCCCTAGGCAACTGCTAATGTCCGCTCTGTCCCTAGAGATTGATCTTTTCTGGACATGTCTCACAGTTGGAATCACACAGCCTATGGTCTATCATGTCTAGTTTCTTTCTGTCAGCTTTGAGTTTCACTCTTGTGGTAGCATGCACCATTATTTAATCCATTTTGATTGCTGAATAGTGTTCTAGGATAAAGATATAAGATATACCATATATTATTTTTCCTTTGATTCATGGGACACTATTTGTGGTTATTTTATTTCTGGCCAACATGAGTAGTGCTTATAGTGAGCTTTTGTGGGGACACAGGTTTTCCTATCTCTTACGTAAAAAAACTGGGAGTGGAACTACAGTATCAATATGGTAATTCCATATAAAACATTTTGAGAAACTACAAAATTATTTTTGACAGTGGCTGCACTATTTTACACTCCTGCCAGCAATGTATGAGGGTTTGATATTCCCCAAATCCCTGATTTACTGTTTTTTGTTCTTGGATTAGGTCATTCCACTAGTTGTGAAGTAGTATCTCTTTGTAGTTTTAATTTGCATTTCCATAATGATTAAAGTTAAGCTCATTTTCATACTTACTGAGAATTTTGTCTTTTGAATAAGACGTCTGTTAAAAATATGATGTTTATACCTTTTTATTATATTCAGTAGTGTAGAGCTAGGGTTGGGTCTAGATCTCACAGACCCCTCGAGCCCATTCACAAACCCTTCACATGCAGGTCTATGAGCTATGTAACCAGCAAAAAGGTCCTTGGAGCCTTGGTTGAAGAAGGAATAGTCTTTATTCAGCACACACACATCTAATACCTAGGCAGTACAAAGAGAAACTCTGAAACTCAACTGCTACTGGCAAAGTCTAAAGAAAAACTGAGCAGCTGCAAGCAGAGTGAACATGCTCTATTTTTAGATGCAAGCTCTGCTGGCCAGCTCTGCCAACAAACTCAAGAACACACAATAGCAATTAACTAGAAAGATACATTGGTGCACATGTGCACTAACTCCACCCACACACAGCTTGTTTACAAAGAATTAAGAATGTGCTGCTCAACCCCCAACCAGACCTAAGTGGAAGGAGCCTGACTAAATTATCCTATTTTCCCCACAATTAGTTTTCACTGTAAAATTGGGGCAAATTTACCAAAAAATTTTCCAAAAATTTTTAAGCTATTTTGAATGCTGTTGTTTCCTTAATCACATTTTGGAGATATTCATTTGTAGTGTATGGAAACAATTGATTTTTCTTCTTGATTTTGTATCCTGTGACATTGTCAAATTTATTTATTTCTTTGAGTGGGTTCTTAGTGAATGCTTCAGAATTTATTTCATATACAGGATTACATTTCGGGTATTAAAAGGCACTTTTACTTTTTCCTTTGCAATCAGATTCCTTTTCCTCATTTTTCATCCTTGATCTCTTTAGCAAATACCTTCAGTAAAATGTTGAATAGAGAGGGTAAAAGTGAATATTCCTGTCTGTTCCCAGTCTTATGAGGAAAACATTCTGCTTTTGCCATTAAGTATGATGTTTACTGTAAGCTTTCTGGACATGCCCTTTGTCAGTTTGTAGAAGTTCCTTTTGATTCTTAGTTTGTTTAGGGTTTTATTCATAAAAGGGTAATGGATTTAACCAATTTTGTGTGTGCGTGTGTGCATTGATTGATAGTATTATATCTTGATTTTTATTTTCTTTTCTTAATATGATATATTTTATTGTTTTTAACAACTTTATTACGGAATAATTTATACACAAAATACATGTTTAAATTATACAGTTTCAGTTTGGACATATGTATACACCCATGCTACCCTCAGCACAATCAAGGTGGTAAACATATCCATATTAAGTTTTCTTAACAAAACACACACACACACATACACAGACATACACACACACAGAATGAGAAAACTTCTGAAAGTGGTGTATATGACAGAACACATACTACAAACAAACTGCATACCTGTGGCATGGTCATGGTTTATAATTCTTTTTATACATTGTTAGATTTAGTATGTCAGTATTAAAATTTCTTAGTCGATCTTCAAGAGGGATATGTTCTCTGGTTTTATTTGTTTGTGATGTTTTCATGTGGTCTTTACTGTGGTAATATTGTCCTAGAAGAATGAATTGCGAAGTGTTTCCTATTTTTATGAATGCTTTTGTGAAGCATTCGTATTAATTCATTAAAATTAGTAGACTGTGGCAGTGATCTGAGATACTCTTTGTATAAAGATTTTAATTAATTTAATATCTTTATATAGGCATATTAATATATTAGTTACTTTTTTAGTCTGTTTTAATAATTTTTACCGTTAGAGAAATTTGTTTATAATTTGAAGTATTTCCTGTTTCTAAATTTTCATGGCATTTGACATATAAAAATAATGAAAGAAAATGAGACTTTGGGTTAACCTATGAAAAACCTATATCTCAGAGTCCTCTGATACAGGAAAGAGAAAATGACTGTAATTGCTGTACCTACCACTCAGAGACAAATCAGGTTGCATGTGACATACATTAGGAGATTATGGCATCTGACTTTGGATTTTATCAACATGGCAGACTAAGCCTTTATCTTTTCTTTATCAAAATTTAGATAATAAAACGAAAAACCTTGTAATTAGAAAAAAATAGAAAAGATGACTGTAAGTGAAGAATGGTATCAATGGTTGATAATCTGATAAATCAGAATAGTTGATACTTACAAAATCATATTATGCATTTTCTGAACTACTTACACATATATATCCCTATGCAGGATAGTGTATCATGTTAGGTGAAACTATTATGTTATGTACTACTTGAAAATTAAGTGTAATTTAAGGAGGTAGTATGGACACCAAGTTGACAAGGGGTGAACTTGTGAAGGTTAATTCTGTGTGTCAACTTGGTTAGATGAAAGAATGCTAAGAAACCTGGTAAAGCTATCTTTTTAGGTGTGTCTATGAGGATGTTTCCAGCAGAGATTAGTTTGAGAGTCTGAGTGGACTGGGTGGGAAAGACCCACCCTCAATGTGTGTGGGAACCATCCAATCCACTGGGGATCCAGACCGAACAAAAGACAGAGGAGAGAGGTGAAGCTCTCTCCATCCACTGGAGCTAGGATACACTCTTTTCTCTTGTCCATGGACATGAGAGCTTGAGACTCTTCAGATTTTGGGTTCCAGGACTCACACCAAGGACACCATCAGCTTCCCTGGTTTTGAGGCCTTCAGACTTAGACTGAGCCATGCTACCAGCATCCAGTTTGCAGCTGGCCTATCATGGGACTTTTCTTTACAATTGTGTGTGCCAATTCCCCTAAGAAATCCTTCTGATATATTTAGAACATATCCTATATTATAAATGTATCTCTGGAGAACCCTGACTAATACAAGCCCCAATACATCATATTTTAAAATATATAGTGCAATAAGAAGATAAGTTTAATAAGAATCTATGCTTTTTACAACAGGACATAATTGGAAACATTTTTTACATCACCAAGATTTTGACAAGAATGCCATATTTGAGAATGTGCATTGAACCAAAAAGTTTTAAGAAACTAAGTTGGACTTTAGAAAGCCAATAAATTATCTTGGAGAAAACTGTCCTGTTACCTGGCTTTAATGGTTTTCCAACCTTACAGTTTGAATAAGAAAGGCCTATAAACCTTAACAAGTATTTTGAAGACCTCAAAACGAGGAATTCACCCCAAACTACAGGTATTGCAGGCAAAGTTTGATGCCAACTCTTTGTCATGATGTTGTAATCTGAAGAGGTGTTTTAACAGTCTAATCTAAAATTCTTAAGTTTAAGAAAAGCAGACTATAAAAGAGCATATATTATCAATTATTATTTTGAGCATAGACTTGAGGTTATGATTAACTCAACATGACCACAATTGTGTCTTTCCACAAGTCAAGCTTGATTGACTAATATGAATTCAATTCAGCTATGTTATGTGGAGTTCACCAGGAGCTATTTCCTGAGTACTGTCCATTTCACTTAGTACCGTGGCAAAGCACACAGAGATCTCAACAAACAATCACCAAATTCACACTTCAAGCAAGAGGAAATCAAAGAAAGAAAATAAGAAGTATCAAACTCAGTCATTCAAGGTTGCCTAAGCAGTCAATGGTCAGGTGTTAATGAACCAGTTTCAGTCTTTGGTGTCAATTGGCTGGGAGTCTGGACAGTCTGCATCTTGCAAGGCAGGGTCTACAGAGGAGTCCTTTTTATGTTCATGGACTTGGGCTTCTTGAAGATAGATCTGGTGAATCAGTGCAGTAGAGTGATGGTCAGTGAGTCCAAGCAAGAGTTGGCCATATGCTAAGGCAGAAGCAGTTTGTTTTTATAAATGCAGATTGTAGGTTATCTTTCTTGCCACAAGTTGTTTATTTCATGGATTTGCACAAGCAAGTGGGTGTGTTCAGTGACTCCCCTCTTGTAGTTTCAAGTAAACACTTTTACACTTAAAAACATCAAAATAAAGCTGAAACCTTGTAATCAGCAGACTGGAGTTAATTATGCTAATTTGGTCTTGCTCTATACAACCATTCTTACTGCACTTATGCAAACAATCAGGCCAAGTTTAATGAGACGAAACCTATTTTCAAAATAAATTAGTCTTACTTTGATTATATTTGGTGGAAGTGGGGGTTACTGTAGGTACAAATCATGTTTTAGTAGATAAGTATAGTGTACAATATAAAATATTTTATTCTTGTTTATTGCCCTTGTAATTTTATTATCTATCTACCTACTGTTCTCTTCCTGAAGCCCTATGTGCTAGACTGGATAATTTCATATGAACTTCAGAGGACAACCTTTTACATGCTGACTCATGAGCCTCTTAGAGAATTCACTGAAATGCCCCACACCATAACTAGAGACATTTAAACTGAAAACCAGGAAATATGCTTCCAGCTCAAATCTAAAAATCTTTTTGAATGATGCCCTCTGGACTCAGAGATTGAGTTTATACTTTGTTATAGCCATCCACCTTTGTTTTTCCTATTTTGTAGTTGGCTTGGTTTGTAGTGGCCTTGGCTAAAAATCTGATTTCAGTCTCTAGGTATTATTCTTCTATCGGTTGTCACTGTATTCTTTCCTGTACACTGCATTCTCTCAAAAATCATAAATTCATGTTCACAGCCAAAGTTGGGCAAAATGGTCTTACTCTACTTAGAATGACAAAAGGAAACAAAATAAAGAAAAAAAAATTTCCACAAGCCTGACATCATGACTTATGTATTCCATGTTGAAACAGAGACAAATAAGCCATAATGGTCACAAAGAGTGGCAGTTATGCCTGAGATTTTGTCAGTCTCTAACAAATGATAAGGTGACTAAACAAGGGAAATTGTTAAAGTTATTAATTGTGAGAATATTAGGCTGAGAAGACTTCAACACCTTAGGGTCTGACCTAAGAAAAACAAGACCTAACTCAGTATAAAACATGTAAGGAAATGTAAGCTTCCCCAGTTAGAAACTGCCAAGTAACTTCAAACTAGGGCCTTTCAAGTTTAACCAATCAAATGTTTTCTTTGTCTTGCTTCTGCAAATACCTTAAGAAAGTTTTCCTTTACTGCCCCCTCAGTGGAGCACTAAATTACTTCTTGTCTTGTGCCAGTGGATTTATAAGTTACTAAATGCTCAAACAATCCCTTTAAAATTCTAATGTGCCTAAGTTTATCTTTTAACAGAATAACAGAAATGAATGGGTGTGGCTTTGCTCCAAAAATATTTATATACTCTGTAATGTGGATTCATATACTTTCACATCATGGAATATCTTTTATTTTTTCTCAATTATTTAAAAAATGTAAAATCTATACTTAGTCATAGAGTCCCACAGATATGTACAATCAACTATGTTCTAATAAAAAAGTAAATAAAAACAAATAAGCAGAGAGCCACATTTAGCTCTCAGGCAATAGTTGGCATTTACGTAATCCAGATGGTGGCATAAGATTTTTTTTTTAAGCTTAGAAGTTGGGGTCATAAGTTAACAACTGGTGTGATGTTTGGGAAAGATGATGTGAGCTGGGGAACTACAAAGGAGGAATGATGACCTAGACTGAGGTCTGTATGGCCACCTTGAGAGCCCAGGCTTATTTCTGGGGCTTTTTCTAAGTCCCTAACTTTATATTCTTTCTGTCAATGACTTCAGATCTGGATATGAAACTTGAGGGTCAGCCATTCCAAGGGTGTTGCTTTGGGAAGACCAGAAATACTATCCTAGAGGAGGAAGGACCATAATCCAAGGTATGGCCCAGAAGTTGACTCTGAGGGATGGTGCCCCGGCAGTGACAGTCCTTGTAGATGTGCAGCCTCCACTGGCCACTGAGGAAGCCCTAGGTGTGGTCCTCCTCATCATGCTGGGTAGCTAAGCCCTAAAGCTGCATTATCTTATTTCCACCACTTCAGAAATCATTTGATTTCTTAATAAAGTGGATGGCATGATAAAGCTCAAAGCTCTTCAGCTGTTTCTAGAAGTCCGTGCAGCTGTGGGAGAAACACAGAGTGTGCTGTTGGTACAGGAGATGGAGCATGAGCAGAGGATGGAGCAGCATCTGCAGAAGCACAGCCTGGAGAACCAGGTGCAGCCCCACCACCTGGGGAATCCCACAGGGAATGAGGGATGGGCCATACTCAGACTGTCATCTGCCCTCAGGGCTTAGCATCGTGGCCTGTGAACTCAGGATTCAGATGCAAAAAAAAAAAGGAGAGAGAGCTTTTATCCATATTTTAAACCAGAAATAAACAAAATACCTAAAATCAAATTTAGCCTTAAATGCAAAACCTAATGCTATAAAATGTATACAGGTGAGGAAAGTGAGGTTTGCTGTTTTCACAGGACTGGACGCAAGCATCAGAGACTTCCCTGAGCCAGATCCTGGCTGAGTGTAGTGTTCCTGGAGTGAAGTATGTCTGTAAGAGAGTGTGCAGGACAGACAGACCCACAGACAAGAAACACGGAGCATCTGCCCCTTGCAGTCATGCTGCCCCACAAAGTTGGAGGGGAAACATACTCAGTCTGATTTTGAGTATGACTCATGATGAGGAAAGCAAGATGATGGTGCTGTGGGTTGGTATAGCAGAGGACTAACCAGGTGGAGTGGGTGTCTCTGGAGAGTCCCATGTGAGTGGGTCTCAGGGGATATAAAATGGGCAAGAACATTCCAGACAAAGAGAGGAGCTCAAGGACCTGGAGCCAAGGGAGTGAGAGCAATGACAAATTTGTTGGTCTGTTTATAGAAAAGAAAGCCCTGGGCCTACCCTGCTCACCTGAACCTCATTTCCAGCAGCAGGGACTCTGCATGACACTTACATTCTCAAGTTCTGCTGGCTCCCTTCTGCTTCCTCTTGCCATGGGGGTGGTTACCAGACCCAGGAGGCCCACCTTGATGAGCTCTTGGATCAACTGAGACAGCAAGGTCACAAGGAAACACTGAAGTTTTACATAAACAAAGGCTAAATATTTTCTGAAATACATGAAATACAGGTAGGCTGACCAGATTCCCCAAATCATAAGGGAATGGCCTGAAACTCATAGTTAAGTCCACAGGCAGCCTTCATAGAATCCCAGGAGTGCTCCCAGAATGCTGAAGATTACATTTTTGCCTCAAACTGAGAAACTTGTGCTCTTCAGCAAGTCTGCTCTCAGCCAACACAGAAGCTTCCAAGGAGAATTTTTAAAAGTTGCTGGAGAGATGGCTCAAAACCATATTGTGAAAATTCAGAAAAGTGGGCCTTCCTTTTTAAAATTTAAACATGCATGGTCTTTGTTAAAGAAGAAAAAAACCAACAAATACCAATGTGTAGAAAATTCCCTCATCCCTACCAAACTATTTTTTTTATGGATATATGCATGTAAATAGGTAGAAAGATATAGATTATATTGATATAGATATTTAGATAGATATATACACATATACAATGTTCTTTAAATAAAGGCTTAATCATATTATGCAAGTTGATTTATAACTGCAGATATATTTCAGTGTTTAAATGACCATGTGAAATTCATTAATATAGATGCTTCATAATTATCTGACTATTTCCAATTGATTTGCCTTTTAAAATTGGTTTCATTTTCTGAATATTACAGTTTTCTGTGAACTTCCTTTATCTTTGTGCCTTTGTGCAACTAGTGTTGCAGTTACCATTCACAGAAATAAAATTGTACTGCCAACTAATTGCAGTACTTAGATTCAAAAGTGTAATTTTAGGCAAATAAGTAACCCTCTGAGCCTTGACCTCCTTACCTAAGAAACAGATAAATGTCTGGGCCTTGGGGAGTTTGAAGGTTTGATGAGATAGTGTAGGTTAAGCTCAAAGATAGGGCTAGGACACTAAACAGGAATAGAAAGCTCATATCACAACAAGCAGAAAACTCTCTCATGTGTTTCTCACATTTTCTCCAAAGAAAATTCATTTCTTGTATTACTAAAAAAAATGACAAACCTAATCAAGGACTGTTGCTTTAAAAGAAACACCACACAACAGCTCTATGACAGCTCTATGAAGAGCTACATGCGAGATTCCATCCCCCCACCCCGATGGGGTCAGGGTCATGATTCCTGACCAGGGTCTTCCACTCTCAGCCCAAATCCCCTCAACAGTGGTCTCGCCTACCTTCCTCCCAGGTGTGATGGTTTCTACATCCTCCTGACATAAGAAGTGATGGAGGGCCCAGCCATCACACTGCAAGAACTCAAATCCTACAGCTGCATCCTCCAGAAATATTTGAACAGATGTGGAAATAAATAGACACATGTAGACATTGATGTTTTGCTTTTGGATGGCATTTCTGTTGCCCTGCCAACCGGACAATATCATGGCTGGAAAAACTAACCAGCCAGAGATCACCACTTTAGTCCACTTTCTGTGTTTACAGATGAGCAGGAGGCCAGAGGCAGGGAACGCAAGGCTGCTGGACTCTTCTCGTAACTCAGCATCGTCTCTGATCTTCCCCCTCACTCTTCACCCAGAAAATGTTTTTGACTGAAACCTCATCCTTCTCCTTCCTCTTCCCCAGGCCTTTGTTCATCTTGTCCATAGTCCATAGAATAAGGAACAACAGGCCCCCCCAAGAGCTAATATTTATTCAGAGGATTTAATCTCATCAATATAAAAAAGAAACCATAATCTAATATACAGATGAAGAAACTGAGGCTCAGAGAGTTAGTAATCTGACCAAAATCTCTGAGATAGAAAGTAGTAAGACCCAGGATACAAATCTACACCTTGTAATTCCAGAGTCTTGAACAAACCACTATGTCTGCTGGATTTGAAATTAGCCAGGGAGAGTTCTGGATTTAATAAACTGGATTCATGTGTTGAAGCACAGCAGATATACCTAAATGTATGGAAGTACGTTTATAGCTCAATAAATTGACTAAATGGGACACACCTGGTAACCAGTGCCCACAAGAAATGGAACATCCCCAACCCTGCAGGAGCCCCTTGTGTTCCCTTTCCAAGATCCTACCCTGTCTTCCCCCAAAGTAATGCATTGGCTAACTTGTGAATTATCTTTACTTGTTTTTAACTTTATATAAATGGAATCAAACAGAATGTACTGGTTGATGTTGGTTAATTTAATTATGTCTGTAAGTTTCAGAAATTTTTGTTTTGTTTTGTTTTGTTTTTCTTGGTGGCTGGCCAGTGTGTGTACCAGAACCCATGGCCTTGGTGTTACCAGCACCATACTCTCCCAAGTGAGCTAATGGGCCAGCCCAAGTGAGAAATATTTTCCAATGTGGCTGTAGTTTGTTCTTATTTCTGTGTAATACCCCATCATAAAAAATGAAACTCATTTTATTTATCCTTTGTATTACTGATGAATATTTCAGTTGTTTCCAGTTTGGAAAAGCTTCAAATAATGCTGTTATGAGCATTCTTCTGCAGGGTGAGCACATGCAGGCCTTCTTATTGCATTTGTACATAAGAGTGAAATTGTTGTGTCACTGAGTATGTACACATCCATCTTTATCAGATACTAATAAAGTCCTTGGGAAAGTGGGTGTAACAGGTGACACACAGCAGTGTGTCAGAGTGTCAGATGCTCTACACCCTCACAACACTTGATATTGTTAGTGGTTTTCAGTTTTGCAGTTGCACAGTGGTGTCACATTGTGGTTGTACCTTGCATTTTACTGATGAATAACATTGTAGAAGACTTTTCATACGTTTGTTAGACACTTGGTATCTTTTCATAAAATGTCTAGTCAAATTATTTGCCCATATTTTTCCCCTGTGAATTGTTAAATTTAAATTTAAATTTTCTTATTATTAACAGAGCAGTTAGAGGCTGGAGGTGGGGAGATTATGTGAGACTTACCTCAAGAGCAGATCGTGGGTGGCTGTGCCTGCACATCTTGAACTGGAAAAAAAAATGTAGCTGCTCCATGCCCCATGTCCACCTGCACTGGCCATGTCAGGAGGCCTGTAAACCTGTGTGCATCTAAGCCCAGCCCACATCGACACTCCAACTGGTGCTGATGGAGCCCTAATTCATGTCTTTTCTGAGCACACATTTATGCTGGTCCACATCCAGCTCCTCATTTACAGTTGAGAAACTGAGGCTCAGAAAGAGACTGAGACTGGGATAAACCACAGGAATTGGGCAGAGTCCAGGATATCAGGCAGGGCCCCTCCTCTTCCCATCAGGGTTTCTTTGAAAATGAGAGCTACTAAGAACCAAAAAGACCCCTGCTCACTCCCTCTTCACATGCAGACTTTTACTTTCCACATGTCCATATGAGCATGAGCATACACACATGCACACACATACACACATACTGCCTTCTCAAGTGGAGACCATGAAGGTGGAACCACTGAAGAGGCAAATACTAGGAAAGTAACAAGAGGTGGGAAGAAAGCACTGCAGGCAGCTCTGACATGGGGCAGTGGCACCCATTCTCCTGGTTACATGTCCAGGGTCCCAGAGAATGGGAAGAAGGATCTGATATGTTCCCAAGGTTGTGCCTGGTCCAGGGCCATCACCGCCACAGCTGTGAAAGGACTGAGCTGAAGTCATGCAGTATATTTATGTGGGCTTCTGGAACTAGGATGAGTCCACCCACCCTGTTGTAGACAGGGGCTATAGAAAAAAATGTGTCAGTTTTTTTCTATCTATATAAATTCTGGTGCTTGGAGTAAGTGACCCCAAGGATTTCAGATGCTCAGGAGGTGTCTACTGGCTTTGGTTCTCCATCAAAATCCACTGTGTTCTGACTCCCTGGTATAAATTCTTTTCACTCTCTCCAGGTTCTTTAAAGAACAGAGAGGCTTGTGACTTGAGTGGAGGATACATGGAGTAGTGCAGAATCTATCAGAACACTGGACCTTGAATCTGGAGTCCAGAGATAAGGCCAGTTCTTGTTGGATTTTTGATATCCTCACTGAGAAGTGGACAAAAATTATAGCCTTGGCCCCTTAGAAGCTGCTTTACTTAAGCATTTGTTACAAAACTGCGTACATTAAAGTTATATTTTTCTACAATTCCCTTACAATTTTCTACAATTTTCTACATTCCCTACAGTGTCTGTGTCTGTGTCTGTGTAGTAGAGATGAAAGGGCCCTTTCTGGAAATAATTAGGTTGTTAGGGGTTTGGAACCCTCTTCCTCCTATCATGTTTTCACATCGTGACTGGCAGGATAGAAAGGTGCATGTTAAGATGTACTCAGGACTAAAAAAGAGAAGCCCGTAACCTGCCAAAACCTGCCTATAAAGATGATAAGAGGTGTTTATCCCATCAAATACATAGACAGATAACAAAGTATCAGTGACACATAATGGCATGAAAGGAAGCTAATAAATCTCCAGACTGACTTCAACAAAATGGAGATCTACTAGTTGTTGGAAAAAATTCAGAATAATCATCTTAAGGAAGTTCAAGCAGATGGAAGCAAATACAATGACACACAAAAAAATCCACATATAGAGAACTAAATAAAATTAGAAAAAGAATGCATAAACAAAATTATAAGTTTAGAAAAGAAATAGAAACCATAAAAAGGGGGCCAAGCAGAAATCCTGGAGTAGAAAAATAAATGACAGAACTAAAACAAAATTAATGGAGAGTTTCAGCAGAAGACTTGATCCTGCAGAAGAAAGACCAAACCAATTCAAAGGCAGATTATTTGAAATTAGCCATTGAGAGTAACAACAGTAACAAAATTTTAAAAAGTGAAGAAAGCAAAAGGACCTATGGAACACCACCAACTGTGTGCACACAGAAAGTCTGGACATCTCAGAAGGAAAAGAGAGAAAAAAGTGTGTGGGGGGAAGATTTCTTTAATGTCTGAAAACTTCCATATCTTGGGGAAAATGTGGACATCAAGAAGCTCAAAAAACCTCAAGCAAGACAAACATGCACAAAAAATAATGTGAAACAAATTACCAAGAACAATGAGAGAGTCTTGAAAGCAGCTGCAAACAAAAGACTTATCACATATAAGTAAACCTCCATTAGGCTATCACCTGACTTATCACCATAAACCTTGGAAGCCAAGAGAAAATAAGATGAATATCTACAAGTGCTGAATATGAGAGTGAAAGCCAAACAATAATATTGGACAGGGGAAACTGTCCTTCAGAAATGAAGGAGAAATGGAAACATTTCCAGACAAGCAAAAAGTTGAGGGAATTTAATATCTCCAACTGCCTTATAATAAATACTAAAGTGAGTCCTTCAAATTAAAATGAAAGGACACGAATCAAAAACATGAAAATATATGAAACTAAAAATAACAATGGTAAAGATAAATGTGTAGTCAAATTCAGAATACTCTAATATTGTAAAAGAGATGGGTAAATCACATATCTCTAGTATAGTAGATAAAGGCAAAAGTATTAAAAATTTTAATACTGACAAAAATTGTCAAGAAATATGCTATATAAAAATGATGTAAATTGTGACATCAAAAGCATGAAATGTGGACCAAGATCAAAAGTATGTAGATTTTGTATGCAATGAAAATTAAGCTGTTTTCATTAGCAAATTAAGATGATATAACTATCAAATATTTTATATAAGCCTCCTGGTAAGGACAAGGAAAAATCCTGTAGGTGATACCTAAAATATTAATGGTAAGGGTCTCTTCTTCTAAACACTGTATGAAGAGTTCCTTTTATAAAAGCCCTAATACCATTCATAAGGAAGGAGCCCTCATGCTCTAATCATCTCCTAAAGGCCCCACCTCTTACTGAAATGCAATGAAGATTAAGTTTCAACATAAAATTTGGAGGGACATATTCAAGTCACAGAAATTTGAAAAATTCACAAATATGTTAAACTAAACAAAATGCTCCTGAAAGGTCAAAGTATAAATCAATCAATCAGTCAATTGAGCAATTAATCAATCAAAATATTATGAGAAAAATAAAAATGGAGACATGACATATCAAAACTTACTGGATCAGGACAGTAGCTGTAAAGTAAAGGAAAGTTTATAGTAATAAAAATCTACATTAAAAAAGATCTCAGGGGAACAACTGAATATTACAGCTCAAGGACTAGAAAAACAAGAACAAACAAAGCCCAAAGTTAGTAGAAGGAATGAAATAAAAATAAGCAGAGAAATAAATAAAATGAGATTAAAAAATCAGGAGAAGGTTAACAGAACTAAGGTGTGATTTTGTTTTTGTTTTCTTAAAAGATAAACATAGCTGATAAATCTTTACCTACATTAATAAGAAAAATGAGAGGACACAGATAAAGAAAATAAAAAATGAAAGAGAAGACATTATAACTGATGTCAGGCAAAAAATAAATTAAGAAACTACTCTCAGGAAGTTTACAGCAACAAAATAGATAACTAGAATAAACACATTTTTAGACACATAAAATTTACAAGGACTAAGTTATGAAGAAATAGAAAATCTGAATCGACCAATAACAAGGATATTTAATAAGTAATAATAATGATAATAATGATACTACTACTACTACTACTACTACTACTAATAATAATAATAATAATAAAATTCTCACCAAATAAAAGCCCAGAACCCAAGAGCTTCTTAGTTAAATTCTACCAACCATTTAAAGAAGAGCTAATATCAACCTTTCAAATTCTTCTGAAATTTCCAGGTTGGAACACTTCCCAATTCACATTAGAAAGCCAACATTACCTTACACCAAAGTCAGACAAGAACACTGCAAGAAAAATAATTACAGTAATCACAAATTCAGATGCATAATATCCTCAACAAAATACTATGAAACTGAATTCAACAGCATATTAAAAGGTTTATTCATTATGAACAAGTTAGATATTTTTCTATGAGGTAAGAGTGTTTTAATATATGCAAATCCATGAGTGATATACCACATTAACAGGATAAAATACAAAACCATGTGCTCATATAAATAGACACAAAAAAAGCAGCTAACAAAATTAAAAATTCTCTCAACAAATGACTAAAAACACTCAGTAAATTAGGTATAGAAAAAATGTACTTCTACAGAATAAAGGCAATCTATGACAAAGTAATTCTAACATCATACTCAATGGTGAAAAGTTGAAAGACTTCCTCAAAGTTCAGAAACAGACAAGAATACCCACTCTTTTCACTTCTATTTACAATATTACTGGAAGTCCTTTCCAAATAAGTTAAGCAAGAAAAAGAAAGAAAAAAAGAAACCATCCAAATCAGAAAGAAAAATAAATAAATAAAATATTTTGAAATAAATTTAACCAAGGAGGTGAAATGTCTGTGCACTGAAAACTATAAAAACTTGATGAAAACAAAAAAGACAAAAATAAATGGAAATATTTGGTGTTTATTATTTTGAAGAATTAATTTGCTAAAATATACATATTTCCCAAAGTGATCTACACATTCAATGCAACCTTTATCAAAATCTTAAGGCCATTTTTCACATAAGTAGAAAAAACATCCTAAAATTTGTATGGAACCACAAAACACCCCAAATAGATAAATAAATGAGTAAAAAGAACAAAGCCGATGGTATCACATGACCTGATTTGAAAATATAATATAAAGATACAGTAATCAGTAGAGCATGACATTAGCATAAAAACAGATATATAGACCAGTGGAATAGAGAGAATAGAGAGCCCCAAAATAAATCCATGCTTTCCTGTTAGATTAATTTTTGACCAAAATGCCATGAACACACAATGGGAAAATAACAGATTCTTTGATAGTGTCAGAAACACTGAATATCCAGGGCCGAGCCCATGGCGCACTCGGGAGAAACACTGAATATCCACATCCAAGAAAATAAAAATAGACCACATTTTGTCACACACACACACACACACACACACACACACACACACACACACACACACACACAAAGCCTAGAATAAATTAAAAAATTAAACCTCAGACCTGAAGGTGTAAAACTACTAGAAGAAATCACAGGGCAAAAGCTTCATGACATTGGCCTGAGCAAAGATTTTTTGAAGATAATTCCTGAAACACAGGCAACTAAGGTAAAAAAGACACATGGGATTTCATAAAACTAGAAAGCTTGTGTAAAACAGAGGAGACAACCAACAGAGTAGAGACAACCTACAGACTAAGAAAAGCATTTGGGAACCATATATCTTATAAGTGGTTAATATCCAAAATATATAAGAAACTGAATTCAATAGCAAGAAAACAAACAACCTAATTAAAAGTGGTGAAAAAACAAACAAAAAACACATGAAAATATATTTCTCAAAAGGGGATATACAAATGCCATCAAGCGTATGAAAAAAATAATGTTCAACATTACTTGTCATCAGGAAAAGACAAATTAAAGAAACTTCTAATAGATATTACCTCACAGCTGTTACCATGACTATGACCAAAAAAGAAAAAAAAAAGAAAACACTTGGAATGGGTGTGGAGGAAATGGACACTTGTACACTGTTGGTGGGAATTTACATTGCTAAAGGTATTGCGAAAACCAGTATGGATATTCCTCAAAATAATAAAAATAGAACTACCATATGTTCCAGCAATTTCATGCCCGAGTATACATCGAAAACAAATGAAATCAATATGTCAAAGAGATATTTGAACTCCTGTGTTTATTGCAGGATTATTCACAATAGCTAAGACATGAAGTTCATCTTGACGCCCATAATCACCGAGCAGGATAAATGCAAAAACAAAAAACAAAAAAACAAACAAAAACAAATCAAAACAAAAAACAAAAAGAAAAAAACACTACACCTAGGCATATCACATTAAAATTAAAAACAAAAACACAAAAACAAAATGAAAATAATATGCCAGAGGAAAAAACACCTTACCTATAGAACAGCAAACATAATGATTACAACTGACTTCTCCACAGAAACCATGCAAACCAGAAGAGTAGACTGAAGTATTTAAAGTATTGACAGAAACAGAAAAACAATCCTAATATTCATATGGAACATCAAAAGACCCCAAATAGCCAAAGCAATCCAGAGCAAAAACAAAACAAAACAAAAAGCCAGAGGCATAACACTACATGACTTCAAATTATATTACAAAGCTATAGTAACCAAAACAGCATGGTACTGGCATAAATATAGACACTCTGACTAGTGGAACAGAATAGAAAACCCAGAAGTCAACCCACAGACTTACAGCCAATTGATATTTAACAAAGGCAACAAAAATGTACCTTGAGGGAAAAGACTATCCCTTCAATAAATGGTGCTGGGAAAATTGGATATCTGTATGCAGAAACGAAACCTGCACCTCTCACCATATACCAAAATCAACTCAAAATGGATTAAAGACTTAAGTATAAGACCTTAAACTGTAAAACTACTAAGGGAAAATATAGGGGAAACAATTCAGAAACTAGGACTGGGCACAGACTTTATGAATGAGAGCCCAAAACTACAAGCAACAAAAGAAAATATAAACAAATGGGATATATCAAACTAAAAGGATTCTGCACAGCAAAGCAATCAACAGAGTAAAATGACAACCTACAGAATGAAAATGTTTGCAAATTATACATCTGACAAGGGATCGATATCCAGAATTCACAGGAACTCAAGCAACTACACAGTAAAAAACAAATAGCCCAATTAAAAAATGGGCAAAGGAGCTGAATAGACATTTTTCAAAGGAAGACATACAAATAGCCAACAGGAACTTTAAAAAATGCTCAACATCACTAATCATCAAGGAAATGCAAATTAAAACCACACTGAGATATCACCTCACCCCAGTTAGACTGGCTTTTAGTAAGAAAGATGGAGAATAACAAATACTGGCAAGGATGTGGAGAGAAGGGAACACTCCTACATTATTGGTGGGATTGTAAGTTCATAAAGCCACTATGGAAAACAGTATGGAGGTTTCTCAGACAACTACAGATATATCTCCCACATGATGCAGCAATCCCACTTCTAGATATATACCCAAAGGAATGAAAATCATCACGCCAAAGGGATACCTGCACTCTGATGTTCATCGCAACTCTATTGACAATAGCCAAGATATGGAAGCAACCTAAATGTCCATCGATGGATGACTAGATAAGGAAAACGTGGTATATATACACCATAGAATACTACTCTGCCATAAAAAAGAATGAAATTCTGCCATTTGCAGCAACATGGATGAGCTTGGAGAAAATTATGTTAAGTAAAATAAGCCAGACACAGAGGAAAAAATATAGAGATTAATCTCAGGACTAAATAAATAAAGAAATGTGGTATATATAAACAGAAGGATACTTTTCAGTGTTAAAACTAATAAAAGAAAATCTTGTCCCTTGTAACAAAATGGATGAACTTGGAGGTTATTATGCTAAGGGAAATATGCACAGAAAGAGAAATACAGTGTGATCTCACTTACATGTGAATCCTAAAGAGTCTTACAGAAGCAGAGAGGACAGTGGTGGTTACCTGGGGGAGGGGATGGGGGCAGATGGAGACATGTTGGTCAAAGAATAAAATATTTCTGATAGACAGAAAGAGTAATTTCAAGAGACATATTGTTGTACAACATGGTGACTATAGTTATCAATGTACTCTATACTTGAAAATTTCTAAGAGAATAGATTACAAAAGTTCTCACCATAAAACATGAGAAATATGTAAGGTAATAGGAGATTGAAAGGACAAAAACAGAACATTAAAAAATATTTTTAATGGTTACATATATAAGAGAAACAGAATATTGTAGGAGTTATTAATGGACAAGTTTCATTGGTGGTTTTACCAGTCCAGAAAAAAATGAAGTATATAATACTAACTTATTGAAGATATTGATTTAACTCAGAGATTTTCAGTAAAATGTAGAAAAATGTTATGATGTCAAGGTAATAATATGCTTTCTGAAATAAACTCAGAGAAAAAATCTAACACAAATATATTTGACAGAGCATTGCCATAGCTGGAGGGAATTTTAGAGTACTCTTGTCCAAGTTTTAATGCTGAACTGTCATCTACACATTCATCAGCAATTGCATACCCAGATCCAATAATGAACCTCAAACTTCATTACTACCGTATGCAGAAAGATGTTTGCCTTTTAAAATTATGGAATACAGTTAATGTGCAGCTTATTAAGATTTTTATTAAAAAAAACTACTTATGTGCTTTTTAAAAATGTTAATATGAAAATCTTTACAATAGTAGGGATAATTATATAATAAAACACGTCAAAAGTACCAATCAAAAGGCCTCAAGTGTTTCAGTTATTTTGCCATCATTTTCAACACCAACTGTAGTTATTATGGCAGTAATTTACAGTGAATATAATATACCATATTGTTTAGTTTGTAGGTGTTTTATTACCTATTTGTAATGGATAAAAATGAGATTTGTATAAATATCATTATCATACCTAAGAAAAATACAAATAATTTCTTAATATTATATAAAACTATTTCAGTAATTTTTGTTCTTAAAATTTAAGTAATCTAGAGCTGCTAAATACGTTGCATGATTCACCTTAATATTTTATGTATACTCTTATACCTGGAGACTCAAAGTGATGAGACTGAATTTATTTATCAGAGATCAAAGGCCATACACTAAAGTTAGTAGAAAAAATGTCAAATGAATAGATGGATATTCAAAATTACTATTGTGAATAGCAACAACATAGCTGAAAAGATACATTCAGCTAGGAGAGTAAGAAATACAAAGTGAAGATAAAAATATTGTTAAGTTTCCAGAGAAAGAGGGAAAGGATACAGTGTCTAATCAAAATGAAATCAACCTAACACTATATCAAAACCCAAAAAAAGAGAGAGAAAGCCACAAATGAAGAAAGGGCCCTTCAGAGAGAAAAAACAATCTCAATTTTAGAAATTATAAAAAGAGGGCTGTGGCTCACTTGGGAGAGTGTGGTGCTAATGACACCAAGGCCACAGGTTTGGATCCCTGTATGGGGATGGCTGGTTAGCTCACTTGGGAGAGCGTGGTGCTGACAACATCAAGTCAAGAGTTAAGATCCCTTTACTGGTCATTTTTTAATTTAATTTAATTTAATTTAATTTAATTTAATTTGTTTGTTTGTTTGTTTGTTTGTTTAATTAATTAATTAATTTATATTCTGGTCATCTTTAAAAAACATTTTTCCTTACTTCCCCTGGTTTTTTTGTATTCTAAACTTTCACCAGCATCTAGTTTTTTTCTAGCCTGTTCCTCCAAATTCCTCCAGCTTCTCTTCAATGCCCAGTTCCAAAGCTGTTTCTACATTTTCAAGTATTTATTATAAGCAACATCCCACTTCTCTAGTAGCAATTTTCTGTATTAGTCTGTTTTTATTGCTTATAACAAAATACATAGAAATGGGTAATTGGTAAGAAAACAAAATTTATTGCTTACAGTTTCAGAGGTTGGGAAGTCCAAAGTCCAGGGAACACAGCAGTTGAAGGCCTTGGTGGTGGTGACAGTGACCCATGTGTCTCACATGGCAGAAAATGGCAAAGCAGAGGGAACATTTCTTGTGCTCCTCTTTTAAAGGCCTCAGAATCATGCTCCTGACCACCATTGTTAATCCATTCACTGCGGCACGGTCCTACAATCTAATCACTTCTTCAAGACTCCATGTTCCAATTATCATAATATGATTTTCTACCCTCTTAACAGTCACAGTGGAGACTTAAGCTTTAATGAGGCTGGGGGTGGGCATCCAATCTACTGCAAGACTTGAGTTGTCAGGGAATGATGGAGAAATACATTGATCCAGGAAAGTTCACATCTGAGAGAATCTGCTCCCTCATCTCTGATGTAATTGTGGACTCACCCATCCTGCTGTTGTCACTTTCTGCAGCTCACCTCTTTGGTCTGAGGTTCAGGGTGGATGCTCTGTACACTGTTTGAAAAATAGCAGAGCCCAGCAGGGAAGAGCAGAGAAGCCAATCATGAGAGAGGAGAAAATGGCAGGTGGGAACCTAGGCAGCACATTCATAGACTCTGTATTCAAATGCAGGCCCTTGAAGATTTGTTCTGATTAGATTAAAAGGAATCTAGTAGGCCAGTTCTGATTGTATAATCCTATTAGTGGCCATCAGTCAATCAGAAAACAAAAAAAATGAGGAGACTCTTCCAAGAATTCTAGCCAAAGACCTACATGTATAGCATATTCAACTTTAGGTTCATTTTCATTTTTTAAAAGCTTTTCTTTTTCAATTATTACTAAGTCCAAAGCATAAAAATATAGACATGTGGAATAGTGAAAAGCACAATTATTTAGCATAATCCCAATTAAACTTTAGAATATGTCCATCAATCATCTCATTGCTTTTACTCTCCTTTACCACTTGAGCTCTAGACAATTCTGAATGCCCTTTTATTAGGGAATAGTATTCTATGGCACAAATATGCCACCTAAATATTTTTCCTTCTACTAGTGGATTAATAATTGGATTCCATTTACTTTTGGCTATTATAAATAGTGCTGATATGAGCATTCATATATGACTTTTTCTGTAGCCATACATCTTTTACTTTTTCTTTTTTGTACATATCCAAGAGTGAAATTTCTGAATAATATGGTGATTTCATAAATAGTGTTTGAGAAACTGTCAAATTGTTTTCCAAAGTGGCTGCACAATTTTACATTCTCATTCAAAACTAGGACAGATACAAATTCTCTACATCTTTGCAAAACTTGTTTGTCTGTATATATAGCCATTTTATTGGCTGTTAATTGTCCTCCTTATGATTTTGATTTGAATTTTTCGGATCACTAACGATGTTGTGCATATTTCCACATACTTATTGATAATTTGCATATCTTCTCTGTAGACATGTCTATTTAAATCCTTTGCTCATTTAAAATGTTTGATCTGGGAGCCGACAGGTGGCGGCTGCACTCGGACTGGGGACTCCACGTGCTGCCCCCGATTCTCCTCTGAGAAGACTTCCGGTGGTAAGATGGCAGTCTGAAGCCAGCGGCAGTGGTGGAAATACAAGACTCGGGGGCCCCAGGGAATGGAAGAAATCATCGTGCCTACTTGGAAAGAAGAAAAGGTAGCAACTTGCCCCAGCCGAACCCCAGAGCAGGCCCCTAGAAAGGTTGGAGCCACCGCTACTTGCAGTCAGTGACCGTGCAACTCTGTGCCCGCCCATGGAAGCGGCAGTGGAAGCAGTGGAGGAACCACCGGCAGCAGAGCCAGAAGCAGCGGCGGAACTGGTGGCAGTGGCAGCAGCAGAGGAGCCAGTGGCAGCGGCAGCGGCGGCAGCGGCGTAAGTGGCACCGGTGGTAGTGGTGCCAGTGGCAGCAGTGGGGGAAGCAGCACCAGCAGTAGCAGTGGGAGCAGGGGAAGTGGTGGAACCGGAGCACTGCCGCTGGCAGTGGAGTCAGTGGCAGCGACGTGAGTGGTGGCAGTGGCAGCAGTGGGGGAAGCGGCAGCAGCAGGAGTGACACCCTGCAGTACAGACCCATCACCTAGGAGCCCAGCAGAGTCCAAGCTGACCAGAGAGGTGGCTCCCCGGAGAGGCCCAAGACCCGAGGCAACCACACACACAAGGCACTAGTGACCAACTGAGTAGTCACTGAGGTAGCCATACCAAATTGGTAACCCCAGCAACATCTTAGTCAGACAATAGTATCAAACCTGTGGACTGTGAAACCCCCTGCCACAATGAATAAACATCGAAGAAAAGATACCAGAAATATGAAAAATCAAGAAAGTACACCACCCAAAGATAATAAATCTCAAGCTCTAGATCCCATAGAACAAGAAGCCCTTGAAATGATTGACAAGGATTTTTGAGTGATAATTCTAAGGAAACTGAATGAGATACAAGAAAACTCAGCTAGACATCATGATGAAATGAGGAAAAGTATACAGGACCTGAAAGAGGAAATGTACAAGGAAATCAATGCCCTGAAAAAAAATGTAGCAGAACTTGCCGAACTGAAGAAGTTATTCATCGAAATAAAAAACACAACGGAGAGTTTAACCAGCAGGCTTGTCGAAGTTGAAGAGAGAACCTCTGAACTTGAAGATGGGCTGTTTGAAATATCACAAGCAGAAAAAAAAAAAAAAGAAAGAAAAAAGAATCAAAGGCATTGAAGAAAATCTGAGAGAGATATCAGACAACCTAAAGTGCTCAAATATCCGAGTCATGGGTATTCCAGAAGGGGAGGAAAAAGGAGATTGCATTGAAAACATATTCAACAAAATAGTGGCAGAAAACTTCCCAGGTATAGGAAAAATCAAAGATCTTCAGATCCAGGAAGCTCAATGATCTCCAAACATATTCAACCCAAAAAGTACTTCTCCAAGACATGTTATAGTCAAATTGGCAAAACTCAGAGACAAAGAGAGAATCTTAAAAGGTGCAAGAGAGAAGTGTCAAATCACCTACAAGGGAGCCCCAATCAGGCTAACATCAGACTTTTCATCACAAACCCTAAAAGGCAGAAAGGAATGGGATGATATATTCAAAATAATAAAAGATAGTGATTGCCAGCCAAGAATACTCTACCCTGCAAGGCTATCCTTCCGAAATGAAGGGCAAATAGTATATTTCTCAGACAAACTAAAACTCTGGGAATTCACCACCACACAACCACTCTTACAAGAAATTCTCAAGGGAGTACTGGGTTTGGTTCCTGAAAAATAACTACCACTGCCATAAAAACCCAAGAAAAATCAAAACACACTAGTATAATAAAAATGGCATTCATGAAGAGAAAACAAACAAACAAAAAGGCTATCTACAACCTAAGGAACCAACAAACACAGAAACCAAACAGTAAATCAGAAATCAAGGAACAAAAGACACTAAGACAACCAAACAACAATCAATAAAATGCTAGGAATAAATCAACACCTTTCAATAACAACTCTTAATGTAAAAGGCTTAAATTCCCCAATCAAAAGACACAGACTGTCTGACTGGATTAAAAAGGAGGACCCAAGTATATGCTGCCTTCAAGAGACCCACCTCACCCGTAAAGACTCACATAGACTAAGAGTGAAAAAATGGAAAAAGATTTACCATGCAAACAGAAAAGAAAAATGAGCTGGGGTAGCTATTCTTATATCTGACAAAATAGACTTTAAACTAAAAACCATAAAAAGAGACAATGAGGGACACTACGTAATGATAAAAGGACTGATCCATCAAGAAGACATAACAATCATAAATATGTATGCACCCAATGTTGGAGTAGCCAGATTTATAAAACAAACTCTATTAGACCTAAAGAAGGAAATAGACACTAATACCATAATAGCAGGTGACCTGAACACCTCACTGTCAATATTGGACAGATCATCTAGGCAAAGAATCAGCAGAGAAACACAAGATCTAAACAAGATTCTAGACCAATTGGACGTGGCAGATATCTACAGAACATTCCATCCAACAACCTCAGAATATTCATTCTTCTCATCAGCACATGGATCATTCTCCAGGATAGATCACATATTAGGTCACAAATCAAGTCTCAACAAATTCAAAAAAATTGGAATTATCCTATGTATTTTCGCAGACCATAATGGATTAAAACTAGAAATCAATAACAAACGAAATTCTGGAAACTATACAAACACATGGAAATTAAACAGCATTATACTTAATGACTTATGGGTCCAAGAAGAAATCAAGCAGGAAATCAAAAATTTATTGAAACTAATGAAAACAATGATACATCATACCAAAACCTGTGGGATACTGCAAAAGCAGTATTATGGGGGAAATTTATTGCATTAAATGCTCACCTCAGAAGAATGGAAAGATGGCAAGTGAACAACCTAACACTTCACATCAAAGATCTAGAAAAACAAGAACAATCCAAACCTAAAGTTAGCAGATGGAAAGAAATCATTAAGATCAGAGCAGAACTTAATGAAATTGAAACCCAAAAAACAACACAAAAGATCAATGAATCAAAAAGTTGTTTTTTTGAAAAGATAAATAAAATTGACAAACCATTAGCATGGCTAACAAAAAAAGAAGAGAGAAGATTCAAATAACAAAAATTAGAAATTTAAAAGGTGATATTACAACTGATTCATCTGAAAAACAGGGACTCATTTGAGACTACTATAAACAACTATACGCCAACAAGTTTGAAAATCTGGAGGAAATGGATAAATTTCTGGACACACACAAGCTCCCAAAACTGAACCATGAAGATGTAGAAAATCTGAACAGTCCAATAACAATAAAGGAGATTGAAGCTGTTATCAGAAAGCTCTCAAAAAGAGAAGCCCAGGACCAGATGGATTCACAGCAGAATTTTACCAAACATTCAAAGAGGAATTGACACCAATTCTTTACAAACTATTCCAAAAGATTGGAACAGACACAAATCTCCCAAACTCATTCTATGAAGCAAACATCATCCTGATACCAAAACCATGTAAAGATATAAACAAAAAAGAAAACTACAGGCCAATATCCTTGATGAATATAGATGCAAAAATCCTCACTAAAATACTAGCAAACAGAATACAACAACACATACGTAAAATTATTCACCACGATCAAGTGGGATTCATCCCAGGAATGCAAGTTTGGTTCAACATATGGAAATCAATAAATGTGATACGCCATATTAATAAAATCAAACACAAGGACCATATGGTCATCTCTATAGATGGTGAAAAAGCATTTGATAAAATTCAACACTCATTCATGACAAAGAGCCTCTACAAGTTAGGTATAGACGGGAAGTATCTCAAAATAATTAAAGCCATATATGATAAACCCACGGCCAATATCATCCTGAACGGGGAAAAGCTGAAAGGTATTCCTTTAAGAACAGGAACTAGACAAGGATGCCCATTCTCACCACTCCTATTCAACATAGTGTTGGAAGTAGTAGTCAGAGCAATCAGAGAAGAGAAGGAAATAAAGGGCATCCAGATTGGAAAAGATGAAGTCAAACTGTCCCTGTTTGCAGATGACATGATCCTATATATCAAACAGCCTAAAACCTCTACATAAAAACTCTTGGATGTGATAAATGATTTCAGCACAGTAGCAGGATACAAAATCAACACACAAAAATCAGTAGCATTTCTATTCTCCAATAGTGGACGTGCAGAAAGAGAAATCAAGAAAGACTGCTCATTTACAATAGCCACCAATAAAATAAAATACTTATGAATTGAGTTAACCAAGGATGTGAAAAATCCCCATAATGAGAACTACAAACCACTCCTGAGAGAAATTAGAGACAATACAAGAAGATGGAAAGATATCCCATGCTCGTGGATTGGAAGAATCAACATAGTGAAAATGTCCATACTACCGAAAGTGATATACAAATTCAATGCAATCCCCATTCAAATTCCAAAGACATTTTTCTCAGAAATGGAAAGAACTATCCAGACATTTATATGGAATAACAAAAGACCACGCATAGCCAAAGCAACGCTGAGCAAAAAAAATAAAGCTGTAGGCATAACACTACCTGACTTTAAACTATACTACAAAGCTATAATAACCAAAACAGTATGGTACTGGCATAAAAACAGACACACTGATCAATGGAATAGAATAGAGAATCCAGAAATCAACCCACACACCTACAGCCATCTGATTTTTGACAAAGGCACCAAGCTTATACACTGGGAAAGAGACTGCCTCTTCAGCAAATGGTGCTGGGAGAACTGGGTATCCATATGCAGGAGAATGAAACTAGATCCATACCTTTCACCATACACTAAAGTCAACTCAAAATGGATTAAAGAATTAAATATACACCCTGAAACAATAAAACTTCTTAAAGAAAACATAGGAGAGACACTTCAGGAAATAGGACTGGACACAGACTTCATGATTATGACCCCAAAAGTACGGGCCACCAAAGGAAAAATAAACAAATGGGATTATATCAAACAAAACAGCTTCTGCACAGCACAAGAAACAATTAACAGAGTTAAAAGATAACCAACATAGTGGGAGAAAATATTTGTAAAATATACATCGACAAAGGATTAATATCCAGAATATACAAGGAACTCAAACAACTTTACAAGACAAAAACCAGCAACCCAATTAAAAAATGGGCAAAAGAGCTAAGTAGGCATTTCTCTAAGGAAGATATACAAATGGCCAACAGACACATGAAAAAATACTCAACATCACTCAGCATCCGGGAAATGCAAATCAAAACTACAATGAGATACCATCTCACCCCAGTCAGGATGGCGAAAATCCAAAAGACTCTGAACGATAAATGCTGGCGAGGTTGCGGAGAAAAAGGAACTCTCATACATTGTTGGTGGGACTGCAAAATGGTGCAGCCTATATGGAAAATGATATGGAGTTCCCTCAACCAATTGCAGATAGATCTGCCATATGACCCAGCTATCCCACTGTTGGGAATATAACCAGAGGAATGGAAATCATCAAGTCGAAGGTATACCTGTTCCCCAATGTTCCTCACAGTACTCTTTACAATAGCCAAGAGTTGGAACCAGCCCAAATGTCCGTCATCAGATGAGTGGATACGGAAAATATGGTATATCTATACATTAGAATACTACTCAGCTCTAAAAACGAGTGAAATTCTGCCATTTGCAACAACATGGATGGAACTTGAGATAATTATATTAAGTGAAACAAGTCAGGCACAGAAAGAGAAATACCACATGTTCTCACTTATTTGTGTGAGCCAAAAATAAATAAATAAGTTCACACACACACACACACACAAAAACCGGTGGGGGGGAAGAAGACATAACAACTACAATTCCTTGAAGATGATACGAGAAGCAAACAGAAAGGACATTGTTGGGTGGGAGGGGGGAGAGGGAGGAGGGAGGGGAGTTTTGGTAATGGACCACAATAATCAACCACATTGTATATCGACAAAATAAAATTTAAAATTAAAATAAAATAAAAAATAAAATTAAATTAAAATTTTGATCTATTGTCTTTCTATTATTGACTTTTGAGTTTTTTGTACATTCTGAAATCTAGACCCTATACACATATATAATTTTTTTCTTTTAAAAAATTTTTATTAGCATATTCACTGTTACAAATCATACTTATTCTTTATGCCCCTTATCCAATCTTTCCCCTTCCCCCCTCCCCTATCCCATCCTCTCCCTTTTCCCTTCCCCCCTTCTTCTCCCTCCCCTCTATAAAAACCATAGATTTCTTCTCTCCATCTTATAGTGAAACAGAGTAAGGCTAGGTCTGTGAACAAAACTGACTTCATTTTTCCTGCAGAGGACACTTTGTTAATTTTCCACTCCTCAGTCATGAGACCCCCCCCCATGGCAAATTATTACCCCATAGGCTGTCCTGACAAAATAGACTGAGGTAAGAGAGGAGAGATATTTACTGAGTTGCAAAACCCCTACCCAAGACTTGTTTTACAATAATTGTAAAAGTTACAGATTAACCTTAAGATAACTTTAGGAATTCCCACCTGTGCACAAAGCATTAAGGTTACTGCTACAATGATCCTCCTCGGGTGACAATGATGAACACCACTTCTATTTTGGACCTACTGAGCATGCACCAATGACACAACCAGGAAGAACAGAATGGACAAACTCCAGTGATGCTGCCTGCACCCCTTAACTCCTTTCCTTATAAAAGACTCTGAACAGTGCCCCTTGGGGGAGGCTAGCTTTACTGTCGCTACCCCCCCCCATGCATAAGTCTATCTCCTCTTTTAATAATGCATTGCTTGCTTTACTGCTGGGTACATTGTTCATTTCTATGACTTTGGAATTGGAGGGCCTAATTTAATCACTGGTGAAAATTGGAAATCTTTGGGCTCCAGAGAAGACTCGAGCTGCAAGGCAAGTGGCCACTGGGACTATTTTGCTCCCATGTTTCTGCTGCTGATAGATCTCTCCTGGAGTCCCTGACCTAAATTCTGACAAGGCAATGCTTGATTCTCTTTACCTTTCCCTGATTTTCTGAGACCTCTTCTGCTGTTTGGTTGGATTGTATCCACTACTAAGTAGGTGCACCCTGGAGGGCTCCCAGCTATGCTTTGTTTCTCTGATTTACACCTCGTCGGTACTTTTCTTCTTTATGCCAACAACAGTGGGGAGAACTGCTCTTATCAATTACTGTCAGTGGAATAGGCTGGCCCCACAGATTGGGACTAGGACAAACTGGACTCCATTGCTCCTCTTTTCTCTTTGTTTGCTTGGTTAGACATTTAGTTGAGTACTGGTAATCTGAATAAACCTTCCAGTCCTTGCACCAACTTTCAGACCTTCAGGTCATTGGTTTAATGTGAGAGGGCAGCCAAGCCTGGCCTGTCGGTGACAGCAGATTACTGTTGCTCTGTTGGTTTGTTGCCTAGACGATCTGTCCAGTGCTGAGACAGTGTGATAAAGTCCTCCCTATTATTGTAAATCAGATGTTTCTTCCATTACTCTGGAGTGTGCTTTGTGCACAGACAGGACTTCTTATTCTCTCTCTCTCTTTTTTTAAGCCATTGAGTTTTGGTTGTTTTCTGACCTAGCAAATGCCAGCTGATGCACATAAGCCTCAGAACTCATTACTGACAAAATCATTTGAGAGAGATTATCTAAAATTACATGCCAAATACAATCAATAGAACTTCATAATGACACAGAACTTTTGAAAATCACAATGAATGACAACTGGATAGACTTAAGTGAGGTTGCTGGCACTGACACAGGCCAGGGGAATCATAAAAAGCAATTGTTTGCAAACCAGTAAACTATGTTGTAAGCTTTTCATTTGCTTCTTTTTAAATTTTTTTAAGTGACTGGCTTGTACAGGGATCTGAAACCTTGACCTAGGTGCTTTAACACTGCCCTCTAAACAACTGAGCTAACTATCCAGCCTGAGGTTTTCTTGTTTCTTTTCTTTTAACATCTTTAAAAAGGTCTGTTTACTTTTAAAACAGTGTAAAACACAAAGAGTCTATTACTTATAAGTGAATATTGCACTGTATTTATATGGCATTTTAAGACATAGGTTTGGAGTAGAAGTGTGATGCCATCTAATTTTCCAATTTTAAATAATATTAAATAGACTTCCATTATATTCCTGCAGAATTCATGATATTAAGCACAGATTACTGACACTAAGTGGAGAACACTTGTTTATATAATCCTTAGGGATCACATAATCCACAGAAAGTGTTGTGTTGGGGATAAAAAATATATTGATGTTTAAGGCAAAGTATACCACAGCAAGGATCGAACAAACTAATTTCAGTACCACAAAAATAATCTCAAGAGTAAACAAACACTTGTTTTGAGTTAAGTGTGCCAAAATGAATAACACTAGCCAAAAGATAGGATGCCTAACATCCACAAATAATGACAGCCTGGGCAAGTCATGTTTCCTCAAAGCCAATTTTTTATATTTTTCTTATAACATAGAAATAACTTGACAAACAATTTCTGAACTACCAGAAAGAACTATCAGGACAGCGAGAGCATCAGCACTTTCCTAGAAGCCAAAATTCATGATAGACTACATTAGGGAAAGCTCAGACACGGAACACAATACGGGAAGACTGAAGGAATGAGAGCGTGTTTAGAGAGCACTGCAGACAGATCTCTCAGGCATCAAAGCTTATTTCTCCACTCCAGACCACACTCTGAAACATTAAATAAAAATTTTAGGAGGCCATTGTTTTGGACTAAGTTTCTGTACTTGGCCCAACAAGAACAGACGAATAATCAAAGTGGCTAAGTTCCAGGTCACAGTAGGTTGAAATCAGGAGAAAGAGATAACAGCAGCTTCTCAAACAGGCTAATTTAAATCTTCAATAGCCATGATAATGAAGTTTCCTCTCCTTTAATTCTTTCACAAAAGGAATAGTTTTATCTTTATTATTCTGTCTTCCTATCCTCACCTTATGAGGAAAGTAAATATGAAATAACCAACTCATTTCTTTTGTTTTTGCTTTCTTCTGCCTTTTGCTCTCTGTAAAATCAACCTTCTTTGCTCAGCTCATTAGAACATTTAATTCTATTTTATGGAACAACTTGTCACCCAATTCTAAAATCACAATAAATTCAACTGATTTTGTTCTTTGACAAGCCCCCTCCAGCAAGTAACAAGAGGTTCTAGAACCTTTCCTATCTTTCTCAGTTAAATTCTTCTTATATCCATTACAGAATTGAGTTCTCAGGTCAAACCAGTGCCCCAAATTGGAGACCCAGAGGCACATACAGAGAACCATAATTTACTTCAACAGAAACCATAAGAAACCCCTGGAAGAAGAGTAGAGGTATAGGAAAACCTAAAGTATAATAGGTGAATTGCTGAAGTTCGTGAGCTAAAATCCTTAGTGTTTTTATTAAGGTTTTTTTATTTTTTAATCACAAATTTACATGATTTACCGCTAGAAATAATACCAAGCTCTTTCGGTGAAGATCTTAGAAAAAAATTTCTTCCTCCTTTCAGCAAAGGGAGGCGTGGAGGAGAAAGTAGCCATTTCCGAATGTGCCCAGAGAATTCTGTTCTGAACAAGTTCTGCCTTCCAAAAAGCCCAACTATTTCTCAAATGACTAACAAACTGAGGTTTTACCAGGAACTAAATATCTGGGGAAAGGAAAACACTTACTTCCATCCCCCTCTAAAATTCCTGTCTCACTAAGCAAAAGGAGGAGGGTAGTGACTGAGAAGGACTTATGCAAGTCAAGCCACAGAGACACAGGCTTCCTAAATGTAAAACTAAACTATGGATCTGTAGAATGTTTCTCCTCACCCCACACCTTCCCACCACATCAACAGCTGCACAGCACATGCATAAAAACGGCAGAGCACAGCTGCTTAAACTGTATGCCTCTGACATATTTGAAGAAGTCTCTCAGGGTATGTCAACAAGTGGAAAACACTGGTGAAGTGGACAAATGTCAGGAAACAAACAATGTACTGAGACAAAGTCATGAAGAAACAGAAAATTTGAATAGACCTGTAGTTTTAGACTGATGTGGTAATTAAAAACTTTCCAACAAATAAAAACCAAGGGCCAAATAGTTTGACTGGTGAAATCTACCAACATTTTAAAAACTGTGAATACCAATCCTCCTCAGACTCTTCCAAAAAGCTAAAAACCCAGCTCATTCTATGAGGCCAAAATTATACTGACACCAAGAACAAAAGACACTACATGAAACAAAACTGCAGACAAATGTCTTTATGAATATAAATGCAATAATTTTCAAATATATACTTGCAAACTGTATTTGGCAGATATTAAGAGGATATACACCATGAATAAATGATATTTATCCCTGAAATGTAAATAAAGATGGTTCAACACATGAAAATCAATCAATGTAATATACCACATTAGCAAACTGACTGAAACACCCCAAGTGTCTCAATAAATGCAGAAGAGCATTTGATAAAATACAAAACCCACTTATGATAAGAAGACACAAGAAGCTAGGACTAGAAAAAAACTATCTCAATATAATAAAGACCATATATGAAAAAGCCACAGAAACATCATAATCAATAGTGAAATTCAAAAAGTCTTTCCCCTAAGAAAAAACACAGAACACCTGCTTTCACTTCCACTCAATACTATAATTAAAAATCCTAGCCAGAGCAATTGGGAAAAGGAAAACGCATCCAAATTTGAAATGGTGAAATAAAGTTATACCTGTTCACAGATGAAATCAGCTTATAAGTAGAAATTCATAAAGACTGCACACACAAAAACAAACACCCCCCAAACAATTGGAACTAAAAATAAAATAAGCAAAGTTGCAGGATACCAAATCAATATGCTAAAATTGGTTGCATTTATATACACTAATATGAATGATCTAAAAAGAAAATTAAGAAAATACCACAAATAAAAGCATTGAAGTGTATAAAATACCTAGGAATTAACTGGGAAGACAAAACACTTGTACACTGAAAACTACAAAATGTTGCTGAAAGAAATTAAGGAAGATACAAATAAATAAAAGCACATTGAAAGGGACCTTAGCCAGAAAATCAACCATCTTTGGGATAACTGAGACCAAGCAGAACATTTGGGTCAGCCCTTAACTTGGAAACTGATAATTATCAATTCCTTGAAGTTAGCAGAAGAATCAGGAGATGGCCAGGAGATGAAATCAACAGCTCTTATGCCAGTTGACTTCACAGGGGTGCACCTGCAATTAAGGGCTGAAAGTAACTTTCTTGTTTTTCTTACCTCTCTAATTGGCTGCAAACAAGAGGAGACATAAGAGAGAGGCAAGATAACCTTGCTGGTTGTAAACTCCCCCTCTTACTTAAAGGAAAACTGCATCCACATTAATTTGAAATCCAAGTCAAGTACTTTTATGATATTTGACAGAGGTTATTTTCCTTGAGCTCTCCCTAGGAGATAAGTTCACCAAACTCGAGGTAACATCAAGGACTTGATGTTACCACAAGTTGATCACAGACTCTGTGACACTGAAGTTTCTGATACAACATGGAACCCTGACATTTGACTCAGACCATCTGCTGCTCCCAGACTCTCCCCCTCTCTTTTTTCTTTAGAACAAAGACCCTTTTCATCTTCCTGCCTCTTCTCCCTTATAATGCCCAGAAGAGGCAACAGAAGTAGGGGTGATTTTAGCCTGGTCATCCCCCAGATGCCAGTTATCTCCATAAACCTTCTAACCCTTGCACCAACTTCTGGACTTTTGAGTCATTTGTTTAATGCAAGAGGGCAAGCTCAACCTGGTCTGGTGGTAACAAATTTGGTGAGCGAAGCCAGGAGAGCCACCTTAGTTGCCTGGACATTCCCCTGAACCCCAATGGCTGGAGCAATTGGCTGCAGAAGCACAGTGGGTTAACCCAGTCACGTTTTTGGAGATTGTCCTGGGCTGTCAATGGGGATCTTGTTGCCCTTGGTAAGCAAGCCCTATGATGGAGAATTTGGGACTTTCCTAAGTGGCCACCAGGGTCCTTTTAACCCTGTGGATTCTCCTGTTCTCCCCACCATGCTGCTGGCTGCCAGTTTTCTCCTGGTTGGTGAGGAAAGAAGAGTTTGTAGCTGGATTGATGAATCCTTGGATCAGTGAGTTATTGTTGGTGTGCACACTGTAGGGACCCAAATGCCCCAAGGGATCACACCCCGATCACATAAGCCCTTCTTGGCCACACCCCATCATGGCGCTGGTTGCCCTTCTCTTCCGTATTCTCCTTCCCGCTGGCACGAATTACACACCAATCAGCTCCCGCCCAAACCCCATGCGGTATGCTAAGTAGGGATTGTATTTTAAGCCAATCAGCTTTCCCCTTAAAGCCCTACATATGTGTGTGTGTGCTGCCTAATAAACAGGCCCTCTCTGGTGGATCATCAACTGGTGTCGACTCGTCCTTTCACACACCACAGACACCCTCTATTCCATGCTGTTTGTTAGGACTAATGTTGGTATTGGTAACATAGGTGTGGAATATGGCAAGTTAGAATTTTGCCTGAAGAATTTGTTTGTTAGTTGAGACATCTCATTGGGATGTGTATGTGTGCACGTGCTTGAGTGTTTTCATCTATATGTGGAAACTGTTTCTGCCTGTTCTTTGTGCTACTACTTTGGAGTCACAAGATCTAATTCCATGTCTTTTGGCCTTAGGGTCACTGAGAAAAGGTAATGCCAAACCACAGCTGTTTTTAACTCACTAGGAAACTGAAGGAAGGACCGGCTCTCTGAGAAAGACACTTTTGGTCCTGGAACAAAGTCACAGTCAGTTGCCCATTTCTTGTCTTGCGTTACCCCTCCTTCCTCCACTAGCCTTTAGTGTTAGGCTCGGGCCTTTCATGTGAAGTATTTTAATTTGGAAAATCCAGTGGTGTTTGTGTCCCAGCTAATCATAAGAATCTGCAAGTTGAAGGTTGGCACCAGACTTGAACTAAAGATCAAGGGTGTGGAGTAATATGGGAATTACCTATCAGTCCCCACTGAGAGTCCACTCGGGTGCATAATCACAAAATGGGTGAATACATACACCCCCATGAATAAGAAAGTGATGAAATATTATTGTAATACCGTGGGGCCAGTGTATGTGTCAGATTCAGAAAAACGTTGCCCCTTGAATGGATGTCTGAACTACTGTACCTAAAATGGTATAGTATTAGAATTATTTTGTCAGAGATCTGGAAAATGGGATCAGATCCCATATATCCAAGCCTTTATGCATCTCCACAATCAGGATGCTAAGAAAGAAGGAAATAATCTCATGGTCCAAAGAGAGGATAAGAAATCTCAGAAAACTGTTTTACAGCTAGGAAACTCAGAGGAAAAAGAAATTGAAGACCAGCATTTAATAGAGACCTTAAATGCCCTTCCTGCCCCAATTGATTCTGCACCTCAGGGGCCAGGGCACCTCAATGCTCCTCCAGTTCCACCACTGTCAGGAGATGAGGACACAGAGATGTCTGGCCCCAGTGCTCTCCCAAGGTATAGTCAGGAAGCTGGAATGGTCTCTCCTTTCATGATCACCAGGGCACCCAATTTTGTCCAGGTGCAAGCTCATATGCAGCAGGGCAATTCTCTTTAAAGCAGTTCCCCACAGGGGGACTAAATGCTCAGCGACAACCTGCTGGTAATTTTTGGATTTATACACTGTTCTCAATGTCAGATCTGATGAATTAGAAAAACTCAAATCCTCCATATTGGGAGGACCCACAGAAAATAAAAGAACTGTTCACTCTTGTGTTCAATACCCACTGCCCCACATGGGGTGATATCCAGTCCCTAATGTGTATATTGTTAACAGCCGATGAAACGAGACTAGTTATTGACAAGGCTACTGAAGAGGCTTGACAAATACATCAGGAAGATCTTAATGGGACCTCTGACCCAACAACTGCTGTGCCTTTGGTAGACCCTAATTGTGATTCCAGTAATGGGGGAATGCTGAGACTGGCACATTATCATCAATACATTTTGGCTGGCTTAAAGAAAGGGGGAACAAAGTTAATAAGCTTAAACAAAATCCAGGAGTTATGACAGGAGACTAACGAAAGACCTGCACAGTTTTTAGAACAGTGTATCAAGCCTATAGAAAGTATAGTGATGTGGACCCAGAGGCCCCAGAAAATTTGAGGACAGTCAACTTAACATTTATTGGACAGAGTGCCCCTGACATTAGAAAAAACTGCAGAAGCTAGATGGCACTCTTGGTATGAGTCCCTCATCACTGGTGGATATTGCTTTCAAAGTTTACAATGCCAGAGAGGCTAAAAAACCCAGACAGTCTATTATCTTTTTGGAGACTGCAGATTATAAGAAGAGAGAGGGAAAAAGAGACCCTAGAAGGAGTTTGGGGGCCAATCAATGGGCATACTGTAAACATAACATTGGAAAATCTCATGTCCAAAGTTAGAGAAGGGAAAAGAAAAGAAACAGAAGGAATGAGTACAAAAACAGATGGTGGAAAAAGGAGACTCAGATGAGGAATAAAGAGGCCCAGGGGCTCCTCTCAATCTAAACAAACCAATCACTGTTTCCCCACAGGAACCCTGGGTACAATTGACAGTGAGGAATCAATTAGTCAATTTTCTAATCAACATGAGGGCAATGATCTCTGTGTTAAACACTAGGTTGGCAAAGGACTTTAACCGATCTGTGCCTATAATAGCAGTAACTGGCAAACCCCAACAAAAGACCTTCTTGCAACTTCTTGAGTGCCATCTAGGGGACAAAACCTTAAGACAAAGCTTCTTGTACCTGCCTGAATGTCCAATTCCTTTGCTAGGTTGTGATTTACTTTGCAAATTAAATGCTCAAGTAACCTTTTTTTCTGAAGATAAACAGCTAACTACAGGTGTCTCCTGAACAAGCTCTGCGACTTCACATCCTATTTGCTGAAACTGAAGATCCACTCATGGACTCATTTCCACCTGAAATCCATGAGAAAGTGAGTACACAAGTCTGGGCAGATGGGATCCTAGGCTATGCAATCAATGTCCCACCCCTATCCGCTGAATTAAAGCCTAAGGCATCCATACCAAGAAAGAAACAGTATCCATTGAGGAAAGAAGTTTTAGAGGAGATTCAACCAGTCTTACAGAAATTTTTAAAATATGGACTAATTAGACCTTGTCAATCTCCTTACAACACTCCAATATTACCCGTAAAGAAGTCACACATGGGAGAATATCAGTTTGAACAAGATCTCCGGGCCATTAAGGAAACAGTACAAGATATTCACTGCACTGTTCCTAATGCATATACCTTATTGACCACAATTCCTGGAGATTATGTTTGGTTCTCTATGTTAGACTTGAAGGATACTTTTTTCTGTATCCCTATAGATGAGAAGTCCCAACAGCTATTTGCCTTTAAATGGCAGGATCCAAAGACAAAAATGATTTTTCAATATTGTTGGACTGTGTTACCACAAAGGTTCAAGAATTCTCCTACCCGGTTTGGTGAGGCTTTTGCTCATGACTTAAAGCCTTTACAACTCGATGAATGGATTTTACTACTATATATGGATGATATACTGCTAGACAGCCCCACTTATGAAAAATGTTTTAAAAAATACTATAGAAGTGCTACACCACCTTGCCAAGTGTGGATATAAGGTATCTTCTCAGAAGGCCCAAACTTGCAAGGAAAAGGTTAACTATTTGGGGTTCCAAATACAAAAAGGAAAAAGAAGACTTTTAAATGAGAGAAAACAGGGCATAGTGGCCATCAGGACCCCTAATACCCAACACCAATTGTGAGGATTGTGGGGCATGATGGGAGTTTGCCATATTTGGATCCCCAACTATGGATTTATACTAAGGCCCCTATATGAAGCCTTAAAATGTCTGGACTCTGAACCCCTAGTTTGGACTTTAGAATGTCAACAAGCCTTTGAAACACAAAGAACATCTGCAGTTGGCTCCACCTCTAGGCCTTCCTAACCCCAGAAAGACTTTCAAGTTATATGTGCATGAGAGACTGGGGCTGGGGTTAGGAGTTCTTATTCAAACAGTAGGAGAAAATCCACAACCTATCGCTTACTTCTCCAAACAATTAGATCAGACTATAAAAGGATGGCCCCCATGTTTACGAGCAGTGGCCACAACATGTGACATACTTCAGGAAGCCAAGAAATTTACGTTGGGACAGCCAATTGCTGTTTATGTGCCTCATCAAGTGCTCACCCTCCTGGAACAGAAGGGAGGATATTGGCCAACAGTGGGAAGGATGGGAAAATATCAAACAATCTTCCTTGATAATCCTAACATTAGCCTACAAGTTACTACCTCCTTGAATCCAGGAACCTTACTGCCTTCTTCTGATGAGCTCCCTTTACAGCATCAGTGTGTTGAAGTGTTAAATTTGATTTACTCTAGTAGATGAGACCTGCTGATCAGCCATTGATGGATCCTTATTGGGAGCTATACATGGATGGCAGCAGTTTTATGGGAGAAGGTAAACACTGCACAGGCTATGCTGTTGTCACTGCTAATCAGGTGATAGAAGCCTTTCCCCTCCACACTGGGACTTCAGCCCCCAAAGCCAAACTGATTGCACTCACCCCGGCATTGGAATTATCTCAAGGTCAAAGAGTCAACATTTACACCAATTCCAGGTATGCCTTTATGATTTTGCATGCACATGGGGCCATTTGGAAGGAAAGAGGACTGCTAACTTCTGGAAATAAAGATGTGAAATACCCTAATGAAATACTAACACTTCTACAGGCAGTTATGTTCTCTGCAGAAGTGGCTGTCATGCACTGTCCTGGGCATCAAAAGAAATATTCTATGATAACCCAAGGGAGCTGGGCCACTGATAAAGCAGGCAAAGAGGCAGCTAAACAAGCCCCCTTAGTAGGTGATTTAATTCTACTCATAGACCTCACCAGCTTTACACCTCAATACACCATTGAGGATCAGGAAAAAGCCAAAGAATGGGGTTTCACATGTGAGGATCATTCCAAGAAGTGAAAAATAAATAAGACAGGCATGATTTTGCTTCCTAAGGCACTTGTGTATTTAATTATCAAACATTTACATGAGGGGACTCATTATGGTTGAGATGCCCTGAGAGAATGGCTGCAGCCTCAACTTTAGGGACCTCATATGAGGAAAATTATTCAGCAAGTAACCAGAGGATGCCAAATATGTGCCAAAAAACATCCTAAAACAGAAGTACACCCAATAAAACAGGGTGTACAATAGAAAGGCATTTGTCCTTTTGAAGACTGGCAAATAGACCTCACTCAGATGCCCAGAGCTGCTGGGGATTTCAGGTATTTGTTGGTAATGGTAGGCACCTTCTCAGGGTGGGTAGAAGCCTTTCCCATCTGAAGTGAAAAGGTGACTGAAGTAATAAAAACACTATTAAAGGAAGTAATTCCAATATTTGGGTTGCCCACCTCAATACAGAGTGATAGTGGACCTGCTTTTGTGGCTGAAGTGCTGCAAGCAGTGAGTAAAAATTTAAAGATCATCTGGAGGCTCCACACCTCCTGGAGGCCACAATCCACTGGGAAAACTGAAAAGATGAATCAAATCTTGAAAAAGACTTTACCAGACTCTGCCAAGAAACCCACCTTACCTGGGATAAGGCATTGCCCCTTGCCGTGCTCCATATTTGAGTAGCATCTAGAAGTGGACTCAAATTGAGTCCTTTTGAAATTGTATTTGAGAGACCTCTCCAAGCTAGGTTATACTTAAGTAATCCAGAATTAGAAAATGAGATCCAAGTGAAATGGTATGTAAGACAGTTACATGAAACTTGTTATTAATTCATCAGTTTGCTCTTTCCAGGTGCACTTATCCCACTGATGATCCTTTGCACCTTTTTTTTTTCTTACCAGGAGATAAGGTGTTATTGAAGTCTTGGAGAGAACAGGGTCCTGAGCAACAGCTAAAAGAAAAGTGGGGAGGGCCCTATGACGTTTTATTAACCACCCATTCTGCCTTAAAGCTTTCAGGTATAAAGCCCTGGGTTCATCACACATGAGTCAAAAAGGCACCTGCTGAAGAAAATACAGGAACAGAGAGCTCCAAACCTCAGTGGAGTTATAATCCAGTGGAAGACCTAAAATACCTGTTCAGGAAAGTTAAATAAACGGTTTTATTATTATCGTTTTAATGTAATTAATAGAAGATGCTTTTAGATTCTACCTTGTTTCCCATGGTCCTTTCTATCTGTATGACACCCCCTCCACCACTTTTTAAGCCTGAAGAATATTTTGGGGAAGTTGCCAATCTTACAGATTTCCCTGTGGGAAAAGTATATATCGTATGGTGTGATTTTGACAATGATGTAATGAAAGGTACCAGATGGAACAGCTCAATTTTGAATTTACTAAAGGAAATCCTTTCCTGGGATACCTTTACTTCAAAAGCTATAGAAAATATGACTTGTTACAAGAGTATTTGCCCAACAACGACACTGATAAACTATTAGAGAATTCTGATCAGAAAGAGCATTGTGTTACTATAGAAACTAATGATCAGAGGCTTAGAACTTTGCTTGGGTATAACGGGAAAAGGACAGCAGCTTCATGTGTATTCTGCCACAGTATGATGTGCTCAAAATCTCCTCAGTCTTGTACTTGTGGATGGATGCCCATGACCCCGGATAATAAAACTCTTAAAAATAAATTTATGGGAATAACATGGTGGGCAGAGATACCTGACAGTACAAACTTGACCGTTAGATCAGGTCAACTGTGGGAAGCTTTATGGAATACCCAGACAAAAGCCAACTTGGCAGTAACATCCACTCACCTAACAGTGGTTTGGGACACCCAGAGATTCTGGATCAATTCTATATATCCTAATTCCACTGAGGCTACTAATATAATTTGGCAGCAACATTCGTGGTGGATACACTAGAACTGGCCCCCACAGAGACTGAAAAGAGATCTCATAGGGGGAATAGGAACAGGATTAGGCATTATGAGACAAGCAGAATTTGCAGCCACAGAAGAAAGGCATTCTCTAGGAAAACCCTCTTTATCCAAGATAGGACATATAGAAGGGATATTATACCAAGAAGAACAGAAAAGCTGGAAAGCAGCAAAAAAGGATAATGAGGTCCTTATCAAATGGATAGAAAAAACCAACAAATCATACAATCTTATTCTGAAACTCAGAGATGGAACATGCATGCACCCGAACCCAATGGGCACTAATGACCATACTGATACAAATGGAATCTGAAATAGGTATGAGACAATGGACCACTATACTCAGAGCCGACATCCCATCTCAACCTTTGGGAGGCTTATGGCCCCCCTGCCTTATAGCAATTCCTGGATGATAAATGTGACCTTAGGTACTGTGTTCTTAAAGCCCAGGTGCCTAAACTAAATAGAACCCAGAGTTAGTAATTCAATTAGCAGGCATTGGGATGATTGTCAATCACACCAAAGTCCTTCCTATGGGAAGTCATTGGGCTATTCTAACTGATTCAAACACATGGAATCCTATTTCTCTTTCTGACTATGAGAATAAGAGGGGACAATGGCTTTGCCTTCAATTTACTTGGAACTCTGATACCTCCCAAGTATGGCCTTTAGTATCAACTCCTATGAGCCACAACATCTGGTATATGGGAAAGGGTCATTTTTGTTGGGAGGGTCAATACAACACCACAGTGAAGCTGTTTGATTACTCCTGTAAAGAATCTTCCTTCCCCATCTCTAAAACTGGCATCTGGTGTAATACAATGGTCATGGGAAATATAAGTTTGCCTGCTGTAAATAAATCCCATGATAACTTAGATATTGAAGACAAATTGTTCCTTAAGAACAATTTATATCCCTCTCAGGATGTCATTTCCATGGAAACTAAATGGCCACAAGAGGAATTATGACTTTTAGATGCTGACTTAGAATGAGTTTTACAAACCTCCAATGAGGTCTACCATAAAGTTCAAATGACAGTAGATGATGAATGGAAACATATCCTGAACCTAATAAAGGAATACAGCAATGCCAGCAGAGGGGTTTGGGGATGGTGAGAATGTTTATTACCCACTCACTCTTTATATATAACTCTTGGGTGAATCGTTTTTACAATAATCATGTTAATCCTTATTATTTTATTCATATACATTTTATACAAATGTTTCAAAGGAAAGAAAACTATGCAAAAGAAGATCAAAAACTCAGAACAGAAAGCTACGTCTTATTACCCCAAAGATGAAGAAAGGAACTAAAGAATATTTCTCCCACCATGTCAAGAAATTCCATTGTAAGATAAATTGTATGATACCCTCCCTCCGCAGGAGGTAGTGAGGCAACAACTGTGGCCCATATCCATAGAAATGGATAGAATGATTGACGGCAGGGCATTGAAACGGAACTTAGCCAGAAAAACAACCATCTTTGGGGTAACTAAGACCAAGCAGAATGTTACAGTCAGCCCTTACCTTGGAAACTGATAATTATCAATTCCTTGAAGTTAGCAGAAGAATCGAGAAACCGCCAGGAGATGAAATCAACAGCTCTTATGTCAATTTACTTCAGAGGGGTGCACCTGCAATTAAGGGCTGAAAGTAACTTTCTTGTTTTTCTAACCTCTCTAATTGGCTGCAAACAAGAGGAGACATAAGAGAGAGGCAAGACAACCTTGCTCGTTGTAAACTCTCCCTCTTACTTAAAGGAAAATTGCATCCACATTAATTCAAAATCCTAGTCAAGTATTTTTATGATATTTGACTGAGGTTATTTTCCTTGAGCTCTCCCTAAGAGGTAAGGACACCAACCTCAAGGTAACATCAAGGATTTGAAACTGACCACAGACTGTGTGACGCTGAAGTTTCCACTCCATCATGGATCCCTGACTTTTGATTCAGACCATCTGCTGCTCCCAGACTCTCCCCCACTTTTTACTTTAGCACAAAGACCCTTTCTCATCTTCCTGCCTCTTCTCCTTTATAAATCCCAGAATAGGCATCAGAAGTTGGGGTGATTTTAGCTGGTAATTCCCCAGATGCTGGTTATCTGAATAAACCTTCTCATCCTTGCACCAACTTCTGGACATTTGAGTCATTTGTTTAATGCAAGAGGGCAAGCTGAGCCTGGTCTGGCAGTAACAGCATCTCATGTGCAAGGGTTACAAGACTTACTATTAAGATGTCAGTACTATCCCAAAGGATGTACAAATTTGATGCAATTCCTATCACAAGCCCCATGATATTTCTCAAAGAGAAATAGAAGGCAACATCCTAAAATTAACAGAATCTCAAGGAATGCCAAATAGCCAAAACAAAAGAAAAAGAACAACAAAGTTGGAAGTGTCACCCTTCTTGATTTCAAAACTTACTCAAAAGTACAGTAATCAAAACATTGAGGTACTGGCATAAAGACAGGCATGTGCACCAATGGAAAAGATAGGGAGCCCAGAAAGATACCCTCATATATAAAATAAAATGATTTTCAACAGCCAAGATCATTCAGTGGGAAAGGAATTCCATGGAAAAAATGGAGCTGGTAAAACTGAATATTCACATGCAGAAGTATAAAGCTGGCCCCTTGAGTCAAAGACCTAAAAGAAAGAGCTAAAACTAAACAACTCTTAGAAGTAATATAGGACAAAAGTTTCACCACATTGTACGTGGTAATTATTTCTTGGATATGACACCACAAACTCTGTCAGCAACAACAAAAAATATACAAATTTGATTTCATCTCAATTAAAAACATTTGTCCCTCAGAGGACACTATCAACAGAGTGAAAAGGTAACAGGTAGAATGGTAGAAAATTTTTCAGATCATATATTTGGCAAGGTGTTAATATCTAGAACGGATAAAGAAAAAAGCATTTGACAAAGTTCAACACCCCTTCACAATGAAAACAATAAACTAGAAACAGAAGGGAAATTCCTCAAAATACTATATGACATCTATGAAAACACCCACAACCCACATCATACTTGATGCTGAGAGACTGAATGCTGTCTCCCTAATATCAGAAACAAGACAACAATGTCTGCTCTTGTAGAGGGTTAGCAATCTTGATTCTCATTTGATTTTAGAATAGGGTTTTTAGGTAAATGCATGTATGGGTAAAAAGCCCTTGGGTAGGAGACCATAGTTTACAGATAGAGGGTAAAAGCCCATCTAATCAACTCTTAGGTATGGGATTGTATGCTTTAATGATTTTAGCATTAACAGGTGGTTGTCATACTGATCCTATTAAGAAATTTTAAGAATTACTGAAGGGAAAGATGTGAAAAAAATGTTTGCTATGGGCAAGATGTCTGTTAGGGGAAATTTCAGAAATAATTATACTTAGATTTTATCATAAGAATGTAACTCTCGCTTAAGGAGAGGTTATACTTTAGATAATGAGCCAGTTGGACCAACTTAACTTTTCACTAATTGTACTTTGGAATGTCACACTATTAATCTTACTGATGTTACTAATTTCCATTGTTTAAGTATACTTAGCCATAGATAACTTTTGTAATGCAGCCCATGTCCTTGTGTCCCTTTGTAATGATCGAATCAACTGAATTTTCTCATGAGACTTCCTTGGCTTTACAATAAAAAACAAAAGCTAACTTTGAATGAGAGCTGTGCACCCAATTTTCTCCTTCTAACAAAGGCGTTGCTGGGGTGCAGACCCTTTGGGCTTCTTATCGCATTCATGGTGCTTTGAGTAATATTTTTTTTGTCTCCGTTACACGGTGGCAAGTGGAACATGCTCTCACCACTTCTATTTATCATGGAAACAAAGGTGCTACCAGGGAAAATAGGCACAAAGGAAAGTAATCCAAATTTTAAAGAGCATACACTCACAACCCCCCCAATACATACAAAATCACATAGACTGTGTCACCACACATACAGGTGGGTGCACCCACACAGATACAAAACTCACTGACCCTTAGAGATAACAGACAAAGGATGCCAAGAAATGCTCAGAGAGACACACACAGCCCAGGCCTCTGCACTATTCACCACATTTGTCTCCCTCTTCAGCAATAACCACCATCTGACACACTGTGTATTTTACTTCTACCCCTCATCTCTTATTTCCTAGAATGCCAGCTTCAAGTGAACAGGGACATTTGTTCAGTTTTATTCTCAGTGGCACCTACTGGAAGGGCTGTTACACAGAAGAGCAGCACTTGATAAATCACTGGGCTCCAACACACACACAGGTTTTACACAAACGTCATCATAGACCCATATCCACTCAATTTGCACAGAGCGAACTGTTCTCATTCCCATCCCATGGGGCAGAGAGGTATGTCTTGGACCCTAAACCAATTCCTAAGTGTGGGTTTGCCTAAATGAGTTGAAAATGTAGGTCCACACAAAACCATGCACAGGGATGTTGACAGCAGCATTGTTGATTATTTTCATAACTTGGAAGCAACCAACATGAAGATGTGTTCACCAAAGTTGGAGATACAAAATTAACACACAAAAACAACTACACTTCTATACACTTGCAATAAAATATTTGAAAATACAATTAAGAAAATAAATCTATTTAGAATAGCACCCAAAGAATAAATACATAGGAAGAAATTTTTTTAAAGTACAAAATTTATACTCTGAAAACTACAAACCTTTTGAAAAATGCTAAAGATCTAAATAAATGGAAAACCATCCCATGTTCATGGATCAGAAGGTTTAATATTATTAAGGTGGCAATACTCCCCCAAACAATGTATGGTTCGATGCAATCTTTATCAGAATGCCAGACATTCAAGAAAATCTCTGTGAAAATATGGGCTACACAAACCTAAAAAAAATCAAAGACTTACAGTGACTACACACAACATGTAATACAGTCTCTGCAGAAATACTTTTGAAAAGTCACTAAACGAATGGACAACTGCACCTTTCAAGAAACAACAGTCACAAACACAAGTGTCAAGTTAGGCCATCCTATCACTTGGGACATCCTCTCACCCCATCTAGCTCACTGAAGAAATCAATGACCACCCTCCCTGGAGACCCTGCACTCTGCCCCCACCCCACCTTGTGTCCAAAGAGAACTTTGCTTTGCAGGTTTTTGCACCACCTTGCTGGTGTGGGTTTCCCTTGTTTTTTGGGATAGATTTTCTTTCTTCACAAATCTGAGAGACTCCAGAGGACAGAAATAATTTCTGTCATTTCCTCTCAATACCAGCATCTGATTGGCTGACCACCAGTTTGTCTACAAGGAATAAAACTGGGGTTAGGGAAAGAAAAGCTTAATGTCCAAGGGGTTATGTTTTTAGGTGAAGGGCAGGCCAGGAGATTCCCACCAGTGCCAGGACAACCAGTTGCTCCCCTGAGAAGCTCCATCCAGCCCCACACATCAGGCTGTCTTCTGAGAGGAGATGACACAGGGGCTGATGTCCACTAGACAATCCAAGAGATATGGCTGCCATGCACACATTGTGTCAGCCACAGAAAGCTTCGATACCCAGGGCAAGAAGATAGGAGGGTGGCTGAAAACACACCATCCTCCTATCTTCCTGTCCTGGGTATCGAAGCTGTCTGTCAATTTTCCAAAGAGGACCTCTATAAAAAAGATTTTCTTGGACTGGCCAGTTAGCTCAGTGGGTAAGAGCACAGCCTTATAGCACAAAGGTCATGGGTTCAGATCCCCATACCAGCCAGCCATCAAAAGAGAAAAGACAAAATTTTTGATAAGGTGTCTGTGCCTAGGGATGATACTAGGAGGTGAGGCACAAAGATATTTTATAGCAGAGTGGGAGGTAATTATTCTCTGCTTTTCTCTCATATGAAATGCTCAAAAACAAAAAACCAAATATTTTAAAAAGAGCCATCAATTGCTCTGTGAAAGTATGATGAACAATTAAAATACTGTTTCTCTTTGAAATTTACAATAATAAACAAATAGTTGACAACGTTGTGAATTGGAGACAAGAAGTTGGCTTTGGGAATGTGGAGAAGGAACTGGAAATTTCGGGTTTTACTGCAAGCTCTTGAAGAGGGTAGGCTGAGGGGACAGGGGACTGGATTTGAGACTCTGCTTTCCATACAATTGAAAAAGGCAGGGGGAGGCCAGCCCCACTTTGGAGTGTTAATTAAAACTAGGCAATAAGAGCGAAGGGGCCGTAGGTCCCTAAGGAAACTGAAATCTAACTCACACGCATTTCTCGTAAATTACTAACTTAGAGAAAAACAAAATTTAGGCTTAAGCAACCAGGAACCACAAATTAATCTCTAATTACACAACCAGGAAATTTCCACACAAATGGTGCAAATAAGGAGACTACACCACTGCACCCAATCAATTATCTGCTGTTTTGCTTCCACCTACACCTTACAAACGCTTTTCCTTCAAGACCCTCCCATGGACCCCAAACCACATACCACAGCTGGTGCTCCCTAATCATGAATCGCTGTTTGCTTAAATAAACTCTCCAATATTTTAACGAAGCCTCAGTTTAATTTTTAACAGTAGAAATGAGGGACTGGAGACCCCAGGGACTGCATCTCCTTCTGTCCCGGACCGCACACCGGGTGGGGATTCTCTCGATGACCCTCCCGCTGTCACCGCAATCTGAGGAGACGCGGGGCGCTGGCGCGGAGCTGCCCACAGAGGGCTCAGAGCTCCCGAAATCGCCATGAAGGGAAGAGACAGAACACCCAGGGGATCTCGGCTGCTACCCAGTGCCCACCCCGTGGCTGTAGGGGACCGGTTCTGAGCAGCCCCCTTCCGGGACAGAGGACCCTCCCCATACACCCATCATTTCCCAGCTTCTAGACTGTCCCTGCTTCCTCCCCGAGGATCTCCCAGTATCTGCAGGTCACAGGGCGACAGAGGCCATGGCGTAGTCACGTGGGCCTCCCGGAGCAGAGGACAGGGAGCTGTGGAGACCCGGGGCGCTCCACCAGACTGTGGAAGGCCGACCCCTCCTCCCTGGCTGTTACCTGATTGGACAGAGCTTCAGGACCCGCCCCTCTAAGGCCCTGAGTGGCAGGAGGTAAGCACAGACACGTTGCTGAATGAGGCCAGAGTGACAGGTTTTGGGCTGCAGTCCTTTTCAGGCAGGGCTTCCTCCCTGCTGTGGGATCTAACCCTGCCAGAGGAGACATTGGCATGTGACCTTGTATATAAGGTTATGTTCATTTATGACATGTATATATATGAGTATATCTATGTGTACACGCACACACACACGTTATTCACAAGTGGAAACAATATGATGACAATTATTTTAACATTTAAAACTTTATAACCTTCCTGGCCTCTGGTGTTTTGAGGAGGCAGCCTGAGCTTTGAAAAGGGAGGCGGTCATCTGAGGCAGCAATGTCCAATAGAAATAAAACGTGATCCACGTGTGTAATTTTAAATTTTCTAGTAGCCGCATAAAAGAAAATCAAAAGAGACATAAAATTGATTGTAATAATTTGTTTAACTCAAAATATTATCATCTTAATATGTGAGAAATATGAAAATATTAATGAAGTATTTCCTTTTTCTGGTACTAAATCTTCAAAACTCGCTCAGTATGTTATGCTTCCAGCACATCTCAATTCAGACCATCCACATGCCAGGTGCTCAGTAGCCACACGTGGCCAGCAGCTACCACATTGCAAGTGCAGCTCTGAGAGCTCTGATGTTCCTGATATCAGGGGGGTGAAGGAAATGAAACCCCCTCTAGGTAAGAGGTGAGGGAACACCTGCTTCCCACCAACATCTCTCCTCAGGCCCAAGGGTGGGAGAGGTGGTGCCCAGACAGAGAGCAGAGGGCTGCAAGCAGGAAGTGTCTAAAGAGAAACCACTGCTTGCCATCTGCTGCTTGGTGTGGGCCCATTTACCTTCCTAATCATCAGACAGCAATGCAATAAAAATGGGTCCCAGAACGAAGAAACACCGTGTTCTAAGATCTATCCATACCCTTGTCCCTCTGAGTTTGGATTCGGAGGGGAAAGATTAAAGGCAAACTTCTTAATTTACTATTTGTCCTTGGCCCTAAATAAACATCTAAGAATGTTAAAACCTAGCAGATGATGCCAAGAATGAACTTGTTGTACCTTAAAACAAAACAAAACACTGCTGTTATTTTGAGATATTGAGTTAGAAGTTTTGTGCAAATATGTAATATTTAGAAATTTGTGCATATATCAAAATATATGCACAAAGCATTCACGTAAAGCTCTATGCACGACTACAAAGGGAACCCACTTGTGTAACCACCAAATAGAACCAGCCTGACTCATGCATCTCAATAATCACTTTCTCCCACCCTCCTCCCCAAAGTAACCAAGATCTTAACAGCTAACAGTAGAGATCAACTCTGTCTTTTATACAAGTGTTTTGTTAATGAGCATTTTAAACACATAAAATAAAAAAAATAGTATAATAGACCTGTCACCCAGCCTCAACAGCTAATCATGTGGCACTTCGGTTTCACCTATACTTCAACTCAATCTCCACCCCTACATTTTCTCATACATTTTAAAAGATTGAAACATGATTGTACATATTTGTGAGTTACAGAGTTGAATATCAATACCTTTGTACAATATGTGATGACAAAATGAACATAATTAACACATTTATATTATAAAACATAATTATTCTTTGTCTATTAACCAGTTTCATGCTAACGCTCCTCCCCTCCTCCCCCTTTCAAGCCTCTAGTAACCACAATCCTGTTCTCCTGAAAGATGAACATGTTATTGTAATTGTTTTCTTCTTTTTCTTTCATATTTATTTTTTTATTAGCTCCCACTTACAATCGAGCATATGCATTATTTCTTTTTCTGTGCCTGGCTTATTTCATTGAACATAATTTTCTCCAGGCTCATCCGGGCTGCAGCGAATGACAGAAGTTCATTCTTTTCTATGGCTGAGTAGTATTCCATTGAGCATATATGCCATATTTTTCTTATCCAGTTGTCTGTTGATGGAAATTTAAGTTGATTCCAACTCTTGGCTATTGTAAATAGAGCTGTGATAAACATGGGAGTGCAGGTATCTTTTCAACATGATGATTTCCATTTTGGGGGTATATACCCTGCTAGATCATCAGGCAGTTCTATCTGTAGTTGTTTCAAGAACCTCTGTACTATTTTCCATAGTGGCTGCACCAATTTATAGTTCCACCAACAGTGTAGAAGGGTTACTCTTTCTCTCCTTCCTTGCCAACATTTCTTATTCTCTGTCTTTTTGATGATAGACAGACTAACTGGGAAGAGATGATATCTCAGTGTGGTTTTGATTTGCATTTCCATGATGATTTGTGCTGTTGTGCATTTTTTCACGTACCTGTTGTTTATCTGTATGTCTTCCTTTGAGACATGTCTATTCAGCTCCTTTGCCCATTTTTTAAAAGATGGTTTGCTTGTTATTTTACTGTTATTTCAGTTCATTTCATATTCTGTATATTAATACCTTGTTAGATGTATAATTTTTGTTGAGTTTGGTATATGGCAGGAGGTGCAGGTCTAGTTTTATTCTTCTAACATGGATATCCAGTTATACCAGCATCATTTATTGAAGAGGCAGTCCTTTTCCTTAATGTGTATACTTGGTGCCTTTCTCAAACATCAGTTGGCTATAAACATGAGTTGATTTCTGAGTTCTCTATTCTGTTTCATTGGTCCCTCTGTCCATTTTTATACCAGTGGCATGCTGTTTTGGTAATTATAGTTCTGTAGTATAATTTGAAGTCAGGTAGTGCAATACCTCTGACATTATTTATTTATTTATTTATTTATTTATTTATTTATTTATTTATTTATTTATTTAAGTTCTCAGGATTGCTTTGGGTATTTGGGATCTGTTCTTGTTCCATGTAACTCTCAATTCTATCACCTTTTCTCCATCTCAAAACACACACAGGCTAACTACATGAGGAGATGGATACATTACATAGCTTGATCATGGTGATCATTGCAAAATGTATACATACATCAAAACAACATATTGGACGCCTTGAATGTATATAACTTTTATTTGTCAATTATACCACACTAAACCTGAAAAAATTAAAATAAGCAAAATCAACCCAACAAGTTTTTATTTTAAAATATATGTATTACAAATATATGTAGGCAACTAGACTTGTATCTTGGGGACTGGGAAGGATTCATGTGAAAAACTTAATTTTTAAAATATTGATAAATTTTAGTAGCTTAGATTTTAAATGTCTAGTATTTTTATCAGCACTGCACTCTCCCGAGTGAGCCACGGGCCGGCCCAAATGTCTAGTATTTTTAAAAGTGAAAAGATAGATGGAAGCTTGGCAGGAGAATGGAGAAGAGCTAAGAAGATAATATCCAAAAAGCAAATTACAATTCCCGGCAAAAAATTAAATCTAGAAAAGAAAAAATGTCCCATGAAATTATAAAATGATGTGCATTTAACAAGGACAAAGAAAATAACAACTTAAATTGAAAAGAGAGACCATTTCTCCCCTCAGGAAGTTAAACTACATTCTATCAAATATACAACAAGTTCACATGTGGAGCCTAAGATATTGTGGATGGGTTGTAAATAAACGTGGACCATTCTATTGAAAAGGAGATGTATGGCCAGCTCCATGGTTGTGTGACAAGTTTAGTTGCTCTGCTGCTCACAAAATGGTCCCACATATAGAGTGTAATAATCTATGATTGCTTTCTTTAAATATTTAATAAATTTAACTTGGATTTGTGTTTTGAAAGTTGTCTGATGAGAAAATGTGGCATATGCCAGGGGGCTTAGACCCTGGGTTCATGCACAGTTTGATCTCCCACTACCTCACTGGCATGGGTCTTGGCCCCCTGCTCTTGTGTAACCTGGTGCTAATAAGCCTTTCCTTTCCCCCCTTTGTTCATGACTGATGCTCCCCACAGCTCCAGACAATGTCTGGGTGTGGACACACTGACTGTTGGGGTCATTTGTGCACATCTTCCATGGCATCATGGGGTAGGCCGTGATGGCTTCTCACCTAAGCCAGAATCTACATTTTTGTGTTCCCATTATTAAATGCTTAATAATTCATGAACAAGTTGTTCTACCTGGGGCCTCCACCTTGTTCTTATTTTTTTACCTCCTTAAGGTGTAATGTTGGGTTGTTTGAGTTTTTCTTCTTTTCTGATGTAGGTGTTTATTGCTATACAACTTCCCTCTTAGAACTGCTTTCAGTGTATCCTATAGGGACAGGGATGTTCTTTTCATTTTCTATTGTCTCCAGGAATTTTCTTATTTCCTTTTTATTTCCTTTCTTGATCCATTCATTGATTTGGAGCATATTGTTTAATTTCCATGTATTTCTTATGGTTCCTAGTAACCCTTTTGTTATTGATTTCTAGCTTTATTCTAATGTGGTTAGACAAGATAGTTGGTATAATTTCAATTTTACAAAAATTTGTTAGTACTTGTTTTGTGTCCTATCATATGGTCTGTCCTAGAGATTGTTTCATGTGCCACTGAGAATATGTATTCTGCACCTGTCGGATGATATATTTTGTAAATGTCTATTAAAGTCAGTCATCCCGTACTAGAGGCTAATTCTAAGGTTTCCTGGTTAAGTTTCTGTCTGGATGATCTGTCTTTGGCTAAAAGTAGGGTATTAAAGTCTCCAAATATTATTGAGTTTAAGTCTATGTCACCTGTTAGGTCTAAAAGTAATTTGTCATATAACTGGCTGCTCCAGAGTTAGGTGTTGATGGAGTTTGGATGTGTTGTCCCCTCCAAAATTCATGTGGAAATTTGGTCCCCAATGTGGCAATGTTGGAAACTGATTGAGTCATGGGGGCAGGTCCCTCATGAATGGATTAATGCTCTCCCTGGGGAAGGGGGGATTAATGAGTGAGTTGTCGCTCTATTAGTTCCCATCAGAGCTCATTGCTTAAAAAGACCCTGGCCCCTTATCTCTCTTTCTTGCTTCCTGTCACCATGTGATCTGCTTGTACCCGCCGGCTGCCTGCCACTTTCCATCATTAGTAGAAGCAGCCTGAGGGCCGTACTAGATGCATATGTCCCAGAATCATAAGCCAAATAAACCTTTCCTTTATAAATTACCCGGCCTCAGTTATTTCTGTTATAGCAACACAAAACAGACTAAAACAGAAAATTGGTACCAAGGAGTGGGGTGTTGCTAAACAGACATCTGAAAATGTGGATGCAGCTTTGGAACTGGGTAATGGGCAAAGGTTGGAGGAGTTTGGAGGACTTAGAAGGAGAGAAAAAGTCAAGGAAAAGTTTGGAATGTCTTAGAGACTTATGTGATGGTGAGCAGAATGCTGATAGAAATATGGATAGTAAAGGCCATGTGGATGGTGAGGATTGAGGTAGAAATGAGGAACTTATCGGGAATTGGACAAAAGAACCCTTGCTACACCATAGCAAGGAAACTGGTTGCATTGTGTCCATGCCCTTGGACTTTGTGGAAGTTGCAACTTAAGAGTTGTGTACCAGAGCATTTGGCCAAAGAAATTTCTAAGCAGCAAAGCATTAAGGAAGCTGCATGGTTGCTTTTCAGAGCCTATTCTGACTTATAGTGGCAAAGTCATGATGTAAAGCCAGAATTTAAAAGCAGAACATAAAGTTATGGAAAATTTGCAGCCTGGCCATGCAGTAAAGAAGTAGAGAGACAGAGAACAATGCAAGGGTGAAGCAGATAAACTGGTTGCTAAAGACATTATCTTGGCAGTGAGGCAGCCAGATTCTAATAGTGGAGAAAATGAGAGGAAAGCCCTGCAGGCATTTTAGAAGTCTAGAAGGGTGTCCCACCCATCACATACCCTGAGGCCTAGAAGGACTGAGTTATCCTGGAGGATAGACCTGGGGCACAGCTGCCATTGAGATCCTGCTCCCTGCATCCCAGCTGCTCCAGCTATAACAGCCCCAAGTGTGGTTTGTGCAGCAGCCCTGGAGAGTAGAGGCCCAAAACCTCAGTGGCATCCATGTTGTGTTAAGTCTGCAGCCAGCAGGATGTGAGAGCAGTGGAGTCATGGCAGCCTCCACACAGATTCCAGAGGATGTATGGAAAAGCCTGGAAGCCCAGGCAGAGACCTACCACAGGAGGAGAGCCACCACAGAGGCCATCTACTAGAGCAATGCCAAGCAGAAAAGTGGGGTTGGAGCCCCCACAGAGAACCCCCACCAGGGAAATGTCTAGTAGAACCAATGCAGCAGGGCTGCTGCCAGGACAACAAAACTGCAGGGCCACTGGTAACATGTAACGCAATCTTGGAAAAGCCATAGGCACCAGCATGGCCCACTGGGCTGTGCCTGGAAGAGCTGTGGGAAGAAGGCTGCCTGATGCTTTGGGAGCCCTGATGCCTTTTGTGCCCAGGATGCAGGGCTTGGAGTCAAAGAACATTATTTTGGAGCTTTAAGATTTAATGCCTGCCCTGCTGGGCTTCGGACTTGTTTTGGATCAGTTCTTCCTTTCTTTTGGCCTATTCCTCCTTTTTCGAATGGGAATGTGTACCCATTGCCTGTTCCACCATTGTTATCTTGGCAGTAGATAAATTTGGTTTTGTTTTTCAGGGTCACAGCTGGAAGGACTTTTGCTTTTGTTCTCAGAAGAGACTTTGGACTTTTAAGTTGGTGTTGGAACAAGCTAAAACTTTTGGGACTATTGGGATAGAATGATTGTATTTTGTATGTGAGAGTGGCATTAGTTTGGGGGCGCCAGGGGCAAAATGATAGAACTTGGATGTGTTGATGAGTTTGGATCCCTTCCAAAACTCATGTGGAAATTTGATCCCCAATGTGGCAGTGTTGGAAACTGATTGAGTCATGGGACCAGATCCCTCATGAATGGATTAATGCTCTCCCTGGGGGAGTGGTGATTAATGAGTGAGTTGTCACTCTATTAGTTCCCATAAGAACTCATTGCTTAAAAAGACCTTGGCACCTTATCTTTCTCTTTTGCTTCCTGTCGCCATGTGATCTGCTTGTACCTGCCAGCTGCCTGCCACTTTCCACCACAAGTAGAAGCAGCCTGAGGCCCGTGACAGATGCAGCCCATCCCAGAATCATAAGCCAAATAAATCTCTTTCCTTTATAAATTACCCAGCCTCAGATATTTCTGTTATAGCAACACAAAACGGATGAAAACGGGTCTGTATATACTTTCTTTTTGAATTGATCTTTTTAGCATTATATAATAACCTTCCCGATCTTTTCTATTTTTAAGTTTCCTAGGCTTGAAGTACATATTACCTCAGATAAGTATAGCTGCTCCTGCTCTTTTTTGATTTACATTTCCATAAAATATCTGTTTCTGTCCCTCCACGTTCTGACAATGTGTGTCTTTATAGGTGAGGTAAGTTTTTGTGCACATTATATTGTGGATTCTTGTTTTATAATCCATTCAGCCACTTTGTGTATTTTATTATTTTAATTTATCGATATACAATGTAGTGATTTTTGTGTTCCTTTACCAATTCCTCCTTTCCCTCTCCCCCCTCCCCCATCAACATTATGTGTTCACTTGTCTCAATAAGTTCAAGGAATTGTTGTGATTGTTGTGTCTTCTTCCCTGCCAATCCCTGCCCACTATTTGTTTGTATGTTTATTGTTTGATTGGTTTTTAGCTCCCACAAATAAGTGAGAACATATGGCATTTCTCTTTCTGTGCCTAATTTATTTCACTTAATATAATTTTTTCTAAGCCCATCCATGTTGCTGCGAATGGTAGCATTTCATTCTTTTTATAGTACAGTAGCATTTCATTGTGTAGACATACCATATTTTCCTTATCCACTCATCTGATGATGGACATTTGGGCTGGTGCAACTCTTATCTATTGTAAGTAATGCTGCAATAAACATTGGACTACAGGTATCCCTTTGACATAGTGATTTCCATTCCTCTTAGTATATTTTAATTAAGGCATTCAATCCTTTCATATTTAGGGTTATTATTGATATACACGGAGTTGTTACTGCCATTTTATTATTTTTTTCTGGTGATTTTGAAGGTTATTTTGTCCTTTTTCCCATACTTACTGTCTTCCTTTGGGGTAAAGTGGTTTTCTCTAGCATTATATTTTGATTTCTCACTATTTTTAGTATGTCTCATAAGCTTTTGTGTTGTGGTTACCATGAGGCTTACAAAAATCATGTTACAGTTGTAAGAATTTTCTTAGAGCAGTAACAACAAAAACAGCAACAAAAACATAGCAAACTCTATGATTTGTTGGATTCCTTTGCTGGAGACAAATTTATCTGTTCTTCTTCAATCTTTTACTTTTACTGCTTGTAATAAATACAGGCTTTTTCTAAGGAAATCATGCAATAAAAATGAGAAAAAAGGATTCTGAATTGCAAAACTTTATTTTAAAAAGTGTAAAGCTTTATTTTAATGCTCAAAATATAATTCTTTATATAAAAGAAATCCTGTGGAATTCAACTTAAAATCTTCAAAAATAACTGAGTTCAGCAATGTAGCAGGTTATGAAGTGAATGTAAAAATATCAATTGTATTTCTATATACTAGCAATAAACATTCTGGAAACACAACTAAGAAAGTGATACCATTGAAAATAGGATCAAAAAGAATGAAAACCTCTGGAAAGAATTTTAGGAATGTAAGTGTTCTAATTTTATACTGAAAACAACCAAATATAATGAAAGGACAAAAACACAAATTTAAAATGTAGTAATGATTTGGATATTCCCTTACCAGCAGTTCACTGTGATTTTTTAGAGCCTAGGGTTGTTAGGAGTGATGGCACCTTGTACTTCGTCATGAGAGTTGAGGTGGAGAAGAGGTGATACAATTGAGAAATATGTGAGAGCCAAAAATAAACAAACAAATTCACATATTTGTGTGACTATGAGAGGATCCTGGACCAACCTGTTTTCCAAATATCTAGATTGTGATACTTGGAAAACCTTTGTAGATAGTTATGAGAAGAAAGAAATACACACTCACACACACACACACACACACACACACACACAGGATTTCCCCCAGTTTTTAATTTTTTGTGTGTGTTGTTTATTGGCTTTGTTTTTGTTGCAAGAGCAGGAAAGCATTTTGTGTTTGAGGAGTCAAGTTTGAGAAACATCAGATGACCAAGAATAGAACTAATGAGATACAGAGAGGATCTGGATTAAGTGACGATAATACCCAGAACCAGTGTTAATCTCTGAGCACAGTTGATGCTGTCTAGCAAGAGAACACCAATAAGAACAAACACCAAGTCTTGCACATGGGGTCATTTAAACTTTTAATTTTGAACTCCCAGTGGGGACTAAAAAGAAGGGCAAGAGAGTATGAAGAGAAAACAGGGAAACCAGTGTTACCAAAATGAAGGAGAAGTTTTAATGGCTACTGAGAAGTATATAATAAGTCGAGGACTAAGGACTGTCTTCTGGATGGAGACAGGAAGCCATTGCTGACGTGAATGAACTTCAATTAAGTTCTCCACACTCCCATGAGGAGCAGACCATGAAGAACACAACTTCTTGACATTGGCTTTTTTTTTTTTTTAACCAAAATTAAATAAGGGTTTCATTTCCATCTCTAGCATTTGAGTGAAAATTTTGCTCCAGCCATTGTGGATACAACTGCCACAATGTGGTTTCTGCTCTCCATCTTACTTACAAGGGCCTAAAAAATACAGTAACTAAGACTATTTTAAGGTTTTAAAATATATTCTCAAGGAAACATAGACTGGTATGGAGGTACTAGAAGTCATACGATTTTATAACTATCTGTAAGAAAAAATCTTCAGCAAACATCATTACTTCTGAAAAGGACTGTAGCAGCCCTAATACAATCAGGAACAACACAGGTTAAGTACGATAACTAATCAATCAACACAATCCTGGAATTCCAAGTTAATATAAAATCACAAACAAATTAAAGGTCTAAGTGTTTTTAGATGACAATTACCTTGTTACAAAAGCCACATTCATGAACCTTAAGAGAAACCAGATGGGTAAAACAGGATCTCTTCTTCAGAAACTTAACTCATGCAGTTATGGGACCATAGTCTATAGGAGGAAAAGTATCAGTGTTGAGTGGGGAAATGGAGTCTCTTCAATTTTAAACTTTATCACGGTTGTGTTGGAGGACCTTTGATGTCAATTTAGATAAATTAGTTAAAAATGACAGGAGACCCTGAGTCAGAGAAAATATTTGTAAACTGGAACTTCCTGTCTGAACAAGATGACAAGAACCATTTTTCCTCCTCCTATCTACTATGTTCAACTATAAACTCTGGAATTTCCTAAGAAACATCCACAGGAGAACTCTGGAAGGCTGTAGAAATAAACAAACAACAGAGTGCCAGGATGTCATTATACTCTCACCAATCAGGAGAAGGAGACCCTCCTGATGTTTTCCAGAACGTGGCAACAGAAGGTAGTCAGGTAGGGTCATTTCTCCCTGGACTCAACCTGATTTCTGTGACAACAAATAGTGACTACATTCCCCTTCCCCAAGCCCAGCATGACCTGAGCGACATAGATTCAGAGCCCTGGAGGTAATTAGCAGACAGTGAGTCTGTTCTCTTTTTTCCCCTATACATGCTAAGGCAAACAGGCAGCTCCTGCAAAGAACCACCACAACCAGTGAATTATTCCAGGAAGATGTACATTCACACATATGTCATAAGTTACTCTTCCTGCCTGCTGCTCTTCAGGAGAAATATGCGTGGGGACCATGGACATGGTCCCCATATAAAAATCTCACAGATTATGAAATCTGTTCCCAGAAGGCCTGAGTTGTTGGGGCAGGATTGAGAAGTGCATGGACCCAGGAACAATAACCTCTGGGAGAATCTGCTCCCACCATCTCTGACACAGTAGGAGAGTCATTCATTCTCCTGTTGTCACTCTCTGCAGCTCATGTCTTTGCTCTGAGATTCAGGGATGGTGTTTATACACTGTTTGAAAAATAGCAGAGCCCAGCTGTGAAGGGCAGACATGCCAAGCCTGAGAAAAGAGAAAATGGCACATAGGAACCTACAAAGCCTATTCATACTCTATATTCAAAGAAGGACTTCTGAAAGACCAGTAGGCAAGCTCTGATTGGATAATCCTACTAGTGGCCATCAGACAATAAGAAAATGAAATACTGAGACTCTTCCAAGAGTACTTGCCAGAGACCTCCACCTACAGCATATTCATCTTCAGAGTTCATTTTCATGTTTTTCAACTTTTCTTTTTTAATTATCACTAAGTCCAACACATAAAATTACACACGTGTGGAATACTAGAAAATATAATTATATAACCATAATCACAAACTTTAGAATATGTCCATGACTCATCTTATTTGCATTTACTCTTTCACCACTCCAGCTCTAGACAATTTTTAATGCCTTTACTGTTTCTGAAGATAAGCCTTTATAAAAATATCTTAAGTGCAAAAATAAATTATGTAGTTTCCTTGGGTGTAGTTTCTTTCACATAGCTGGACACTGTTGATGATCTTTCCTGCTAGAGCACATATCATTACTATATCTTCTTTGATTGGGGAATAGTATTCTATGACACAGATACACCGCATACATGTTACCTTCTGGTAGTGGATGAATATTTGTTTCATTTACTTTTGGCAATTATAAATAGTGCTGCTATGAGCATTCACATGAGTCTTTGGCCATAAACTTATCTTTTTTTTTTTTTTTTTGGCATACACTTAAAGAAATTTGAGTAGTACAGTGATTCTAGATAATATTTTGAGAAATTGCCAAAATGTTTTTCAAAGTGCCTGCACTATTTTACATTCTCATTTACAATATGACAGTTCCATATTCTGTAAATCTTTGTTGACACTTTTTATTGTCTATATTATAGCCATTTTATTGGGTGTTATCCTCCTTATGGTTTTCATTTGCATTTCTCTAATCACAATAATGTTCATATTTCCACGAACTTATTGACAATTTGCATGTTTTTTGTAGACATGTGTATTTAAATCCTTTGTCCATTTTAAAAACTTGATTGTCTATTATTGACTTTTAAGAGTTTCATCTTTATTCTGAAATATACCCCTCACACAGATACATAATTTAAACTTATTTTGCATTAATTAACTTGTCTTTTTATTTTTTTTATGGCCTCATTTGAAAAACATAAGTGTCACAATGTTATCAAATGCAGTTTATCTTTTTATTTCCTTCTCTAGAATGTGATTTTGGTGGAATTTCTAAGAAATTGTTACCTAGCTTATAATTACAAATATTTACTCTATTATTTCTCTATAAGTTTTATAATTTTATCTCCTACAAACAATAAGAGATCTATTTTGAATACTTTTCTGAATGGGTGTGATTTGAGTGAGGGGTTCAACTTTATCCTTCTGCAAGTGTATATAATTTTCCCAGCACCATTTGCTGAAAAAAGCTGTCAGTACAAAAGACAGTGTTTTGTGTGTGTGTGTGTGTTTCTGGAAAAAATTAGCTAGTCTTTGCCATGCAGTATTTCTCCCTTATGTGAGTTCTCTGATGTCTGCTTAGGTGTGACTTCTGACAAAAGATGTTCTACATTCATTACAATCAGCCTTTCATATCCACAAAATCCACATTCATGGATTCAACCAACTATAAATCAAAAATAATTGAAAAAAAGAAAGTATGGCAATTCAAAATATACCAAAAAACTACAACAAATTATATTGTTTTTAATGTATTCAGTAATATAAGTAATCTAGACATGATGTGAAATTGTGCAGCAGAATGTTAGCTCACCACTTCATATAAGACTTGAGCATCCACAGATTTTGGTATCTATGGAAAGTTTTGAAACCAATCCCCTGTGGATATGAATGGACAGCTGTACATTCATAGGTTTTCTCTTTTACATGAGTTCTCTGATGCATCCTGAAGTGTGCTCATGACTAGTAAGGTTTGATTTCTGGTAGGAAGATTTCCTACATTCATTACATTCATATGGTTTCACAACTGTGTGAGTTCTTTGATGGACACGGAGGTCTGCTTTACTGTAGAAAGGTTTCCTATATTCTTTACATTCATCTGGATTCTCACATGCGTAAATTCTCCAATGCTTGCTGAGGTTTGACTTCTGGTGAAAGGTTTTTCCACATTCATTACATACATAGGGCTTCTCATCTGTGTGAATCTCTGATGCATGCTGAAGATTGACATGTTTGAAGGTTTTTTAACACATTGTATTCATAGGGCCTTTTCTATGTGTGATTTTTCTTACGTTTATTGAGATCCAAGTTATGGTAGAAAGATTTTGTACATTCTTTATATTCATATGGTGTCTCACCTGTGTGAGTATTGTGATATACACTGAAGTCTGATTTACTTTAGAAAATTTCTGAACATTGTTGTCATTCATATGGTTTCTTACCTGTGTGAATTCTCTGATGTCTGGTGAGGTCTGACTTTCTGTGAAAGGTTTTCCCACATTGACTACACTCATATGGTTTCTCACCTGTGTGAGTTCTCTGATGTACAATGAGGCATGATTTACTGGAGTAAGTTTTTCTACATTCTTTACATTCATATGGTTTTTCACCTGTGTGAATTCTCTGATGCTTGCGGAGATCTGACTTCTCATAAAAGGTTTTTCCACATTCACTACACTGATATGGTTTCTCACCTGTGTGAGTTCTCTGATGTACAATGAGGCATGATTTACTGGAGTAAGTTTTTCTACATTCTTTACATTCATATGGTTTTTCACCTGTGTGAATTCTCTGATGCTTGCGGAGATCTGACTTCTCATAAAAGGTTTTTCCACATTCACTACACTGATATGGTTTCTCACCTGTGTGAATTCTCTGATGCCTGCTGAGGACTGACTTCCTGTGAAAGGCTTTACCACATGCAGTACATTCATATGGTTTCTCACCTGTGTGAATTCTCTGATGCACACTGAGGAGTGACTTCCTGTGAAAGGTTTTTCCACATTGACTACATTCATATGGTTTCTCACCAGTGTGAATTCTCTGATGCACACTGAGGAGTGACTTCCTGTGAAAGGTTTTTCCACATTCACTACATTTATATGGTTTCTCACCTATGTGAATTCTCTGATGCCTGCTGAAGTGTAACTTCCTGTGAAAAGTTTCTCCACATTCACTACATTCATATGGTTTCTCACCTGTGTGAATTCTCTGATGCACACTGAGGTGTGACTTCCTGTGAAAGGTTTTTCCACATGCACTACATTCATATGGTTTCTCGCCTGTGTGAATTCTCTGATGCTCACTGAGGAGTGACTTCCTGTGAAAGGTTTTTCCACATTCACTACACTGATATGGTTTCTCACCTGTGTGAATTCTCTGATGCCTGCTGAGGTGTGACTTCCTGTGAAAGGTTTTTCCACATGCACTACATTCATATGGTTTTTCACCTGTGTGAATTCTCTGATGCTTGCGGAGATCTGACTTCTCATAAAAGGTTTTTCCACATTCACTACACTGATATGGTTTCTCACCTGTGTGAATTCTCTGATGCCTGCTGAGGACTGACTTCCTGTGAAAGGTTTTTCCACATTCACTACATTCATATGGTTTCTCACCTGTGTGAATTCTCTGATGCTCACTGAGGAGTGACTTCCTGTGAAAGGTTTTTCCACATTGACTACATTCATATGGTTTCTCACCTGTGTGAATTCTCTGATGCCTGCTGAGGCCTGAGTTCCTGTGAAAGGTTTTACCACATGCAGTACATTCATATGGTTTCTCACCTGTGTGAATTCTCTGATGCACACTGAGGAGTGACTTCCTGTGAAAGGTTTTTCCACATTGACTACATTCATATGGTTTCTCACCAGTGTGAATTCTCTGATGCACACTGAGGAGTGACTTCCTGTGAAAGGTTTTTCCACATTCACTACATTCATATGGTTTTTCGCCTGTGTGAATTCTCTGATGCCTGCTGAAGTGTAACTTCCTGTGAAAGGTTTCTCCACATTCACTACATTCATATGGTTTCTCACCTGTGTGAATTCTCTGATGCACACTGAGGTGTGACTTCCTGTGAAAGGTTTTTCCACATGCACTACATTCATATGGTTTCTCGCCTGTGTGAATTCTCTGATGCTCACTGAGGAGTGACTTCCTGTGAAAGGTTTTTCCACATTCACTACACTGATATGGTTTCTCACCTGTGTGAATTCTCTGATGCACACTGAGGTGTGACTTCCTGTGAAAGGTTTTTCCACATGCACTACATTCATATGGTTTCTCACCAGTGTGAGTTCTCTGATGCTCACTGAGGAGTGACTTCTCATAAAAGGTTTTTCCACATTCACTACACTGATATGGTTTCTCACCTGTGTGAATTCTCTGATGCCTGCTGAGGTGTGACTTCCTGTGAAAGGTTTTTCCACATTGACTACATTCATATGGATTCTCACCTGTGTGAACTCTCCGATGCTTGCTGAGGTTTGAGGAACTGTGAAAGGTTTTCCCACATTCATTACACACATATAGCTTCTCCCCTGTATGTGTTCTCTTATGGATTGTAAGGGGTAATTTCTTCATGAATGATTTATCACATTCACTATATTTATAGGGTTTCTCTTCTGTGTGTATTTTCTGCTGTTCAGTGAGTTCATAATTTTCACAGAACTTTCTCCAACATATGTCAAACTGAAAAGCTTTCTCTGATACTGGAATTATCTCTTGGGCAAGAACAGCTGACTTATGAAAGACTTTCCCATACTCAAATTTACAGGACATCTCTCCTATATACGCTTTCTTCTGTTCCAATAATATTGGCTTTGTGTTGAAGGATTTCCATTGTCCACTATATTCAAAAGCCTGCTGCTGAACATGAATCTTGGAATGCTGATTAAGATACTCACAATGTCTCCACAATTTTCCAGTTATATTAGCCTCATCAGATTTCTCTCCAGCATGCATCCAATCAGCCTCTCTAGGAGGATGTACATTCTGACATACATTGAACTCTTTGCACCTCAGTCCTAAATACTTTTCATTATTTATAATTGAACTTGAAATATGGTTTGAGCTCAAATGAAATGCTTGTTCTATTTCAACTCTCTCCTCAGTTGATGTATTGCTGTTGGTAATTACAACATCCTGCAAATATGTATCATGACGTTCTTGGCTTTTTGTAATTAGAACTTCGACTATCTGAACATCTAAAATAAGAAAAAATTACCATATCCATAAGTCACACATAAGTATTGCTAAAATGAGCATGTAAAAGTAAAGAAGTTTTTTCATATTCTCATGGCATAGGATTGTACAAAAATGAATAATAGAAATTGGATTTATAAGTATACATGTTTCCTACATACTACAATAATGTAATAAATTGTATTAACATATTTTCTAATGTACAATTTTATTTTTCATTCATAAGAAAATATTTGGTAAAACTTTCACCTATGCTTGGTCATAATTTTCAACCAAGTGCTTATCATCTGACATTTGTTTAACTTATTTTATTTCTCTATTTTATTCTTATAACAACAGTGGGTATCACATAGTGCTTTTTTCCCTTCTTATTCTGATTTCAGTATGGCAATACTTTATTGGATCAGGTAGTTTCAGGTTCAGCAGGAAACCAATTTTCTTTCCTTTAAACAGAAATTTGGCTTAGTGCAGAATTTTGCCCCTATTGTTTGTTTAGTTTTCATTCTTCCCTACAAAAAGGCTATAGACACCTGGAAATTTTTCAGATAAAACATCTCCTTTCCCACACAGTAGATAAAGACATCTTACTACAAATTTCTCATTTAACCTCACTGCCTCTGCTTCTCAAAAAGCTCCATTTTACCACACTGTGCACCCCTTTTCTGCAGGTTTAAGATATTTGGTTGTCAACCCAGGATGTCCCCACAATATTTCCATTTCTATTTAGCTCCTTCTGAGTTTAACTGGCATTCTACCTCTATTTTCTGGTGCACACACCTCTGCTTTATAATTTGCTGCTTCTGAAGGCTTTTATGTTTTGCAATGAAGTTTCAGTTGTGTCCTATTTCCATAAAAAATAAAGTCTTGTGTACATTCCTTGTTCTCTTTGTTGGTTTAGAATAATATTCACAAAGAGAAGGGGAACATGCTAACTTCAAGTTCCAGTACTCCACAAAAAAATCTGAGCCCTTCAACATAAAACTCTTGGTTCACATGATGTTGGGACCCACAATCTCCTGAATCTCCTTCCAAGTCCAGTAGCTCCTTTCCAGGTGCCTATGCTGTATCCATAACAGCTTCATACTTTCTGATTCATGGTACACAATGCTCACTTCTGGACCTCTTTGCTCATCCTCTTATCAACTCCCTAGGTAACCTCCTATATAATTATGGCTTTAAAAATCAGCTGTAAGCCACCAATTTCCAAATTTGTAGCTCCAATAGTGATGTCCTCTCTAAACTCTCAATTTTATACTTATGCAAGTATAATATGTTAAATTTGGAAAAGAGTTAAGTTGAACTTACGCTATGCCAAAGTAAACAATAATCTTCCTAGAACTGCCCAATCTGGATATCCTTCTTAAATTCTCACTACCCACTTTTCTGTCTCTCTCACTGTGGTTACATATTCCTCATGATTCTAATACAAATATTTAGTGTATATTATTATCTTGTTTCTCATCAGAATGTGAAACCTCTGAAAGAGACATTATTTAGATTATTGCTATTTTAAGTACAAATATATATAAAATAAACAGTACTTAAAACCCACTTAATAATGATGTAGTTAAAAAATATGTGTATAAATAAATGTTTGTTCTATAATTTAAATTTTCCCCCAAACTCATATTGAAGTTTGATCATCATATTAACAGTATGAAGAGTGTGGAAAATCTAACTATGGTATTTGAACTGTAAGGCTTTGAGGAAGTTATTACATAGTGAAGGCCATGCCTTTATGAATGGATTGATCTGTTCATGAAATAGTGACTTAATGGGTTATTGAGGGTAGATTGGTGGCTTTAAACAGCATGTGGACACACTTTTGCCACTCTCGTCTTGTGACACAGTGCACCAACTGTGGACTCTGCTGAGAGTCCCTACAAATGAGAAGACCCCCACCAGATGTGATACCTAAACTTTGGACTTGTCTGCCTACATAACTATAAAAAATAAATTTTGTTTCCTTATAAATTACCCGTTTTCAGGTATAAAATTACAAGTAGAAAAACATGGACTAAAACATTCTGGAAGGAGATGTACATGATAATGGACCAAAAGAGAGATACCAAGAATACTGATAAAGTTCACAGTAAATAAAAGGGTCTAAAACAAGAAAGGTAGAGATTAGATTTGTGGAAGTATATGAACTACTCATTAAAATAAAACGTGGGTATATAAGTGTTAGAGCTCTATTTGGAGATTATATAATGCATGAGTTTCTAAGTAGGCCAGGAGTTCTCTGGTCTGAAATCTAGCAAATATATTGGTAAAAACAGCTGAACATGACCAAAATCTGCTGGACCTTACTCTTTCCAGCCTCAGTGCCCAGGACATACTGACCTTGTAGACTCTGGTTTTGGGAGTCTATTGTCCATTGTTCTGCTTCTTGCTCCAACTTGAAGATCACTTCAGGTTTGGTAATGCAGTACCCTTTAATGGATAATAACAGGGACTTTGCAAAATTGTTGTCAGGTTCTTGAAAGGATGACAAGAGCTCATCTTAAGATGCTATGAAATGACAGGGCCAATTTGAATGTTTCTTTGGAGAGGGATGATGCATTATTTATGGAATAAAATCCTACCTAAATAGCATTAAATCTTATAAGTGGTTCCTTTATTTACCATAGAGGAAGAAAGTACTGCCCCTGACACTGAGGAGTTTCACTCACCCAATGACACCAGGTTGCTGTAGGTCTCCAGCATCACACTCCTGTACAAAGTCCTCTGACCATCATCAAGGTCCTGCCACTCCTCCCATGTGAAGTCCACAGCAACATCCTCAAAAGACACTAACCCCTGTAACAGCACATTTCTCCTCAACTCAAGTCATGAGACCTGGTTCACAAAATGGAAATCTGGAAGTTCATAATTCTGTGGGTGCATGTACATAGGTATCTTACAACAGGTACAGTATTCCATATGGTAGAAGAAATAAAAATCACAACAGGAAGATTCTGCAAGTGTAATAAATTATTAATTATAAAAAATACTACTACAAAGCCACTTTGCAGATCTAGACCATCATTCTTGCTACAGATAAAAGGATGAATAAAATTCTACTCCTCCAAGGGATCTATGATTAGTATGAAGACATAAGTATAAATAATTACCTGAAAAAAAGTGCAAGTTGAACTAATTTAGAACCAAGTTCAATATAGACTGGCTTAAGAAAGAATGAGAAAATAGAGTTCTATTTTGTGTTCAATTTCAACTCCACTGAAATGCCAAAGATGCTTAGCCTTTCCATGTAATGTATGTGAGTAAACAGCAAAAGTCCAGTCAGAAGGGCACAAACAACTCACAATATATTAAGAGAACTACATACGGTACTAGGTATAGGGGATGGGATAAAAACAATTTGACCAAAATCAAATATCAAAAACCTTATGCACTCATTGTTGACTTTAAATTACTTTCAAATTAAAAGCATGTACCAAACATTTCCAAATTTTCTTTCTGTGTCCAAAAATTTGCTTGTGCCCACCCCGGGGTGAATACTGCCACTTTTCAAACCACGAGGTTAAATAATAAGGTCGTTTAAGGACAGGTAAATAACATAATCAGATTTGCATTTGACATTCATCCACTAGAAGGGAATGGTTAAGGTGCTTATGGGAGAATCATAGGGGGAAAAACAGAGTAATAGATGATCACCTGTCATCAGGACACACAGCAGTGAGCATAGCAAAGAGGAAAAAAGGAAAGAAAAAGCAGGAGCAGAATATGGTTCTAATTTGCTGTGCAGAGAATAAAAATAAGAGTCTTATTTCAAGGCTATTTACATGATTTCAGCTACATAGGTATTGGCATTGTAAAGTAAAATTTGGAAAATGGGTTTTAAAAAAAACTATAATGCAGAAGTGACACAGATTTGAACACATTATAATTAAAATATCTGTGAAAATGTCCAAATGGCAATTAGATATATAATTTCAGTGTTTAGGACAGATATCTAAGCTGATAATTAAGACTGAGAAAATATCAGAATTTCATTGATACCTTTAGCAATCAGAGTTAATGAATCTATAACATTAAATTAAAATTTTAGGGAATCTGCAGAAACATTAATATATAAAGATAGAAGAAGAGAAATAGACTGTGAAGATCAGGAAAAATTTTCTGAATTTATTTCATGAATAAAGGAAAACTCAGTATTAAGAAGTTTACCAATAAAATTGATCACTTTCATAGTTATGAAGGAAAATCATTTGATTATCTACATAAACATTAAAAAGGTACTTCTAGAAATACGTTCCAGTTTTCTATTCCTGCACACACACACACACACACACACACACACACACACACACACACAAAGAAAAACACTTGGAAATCATCACTCCATTGGAACAACAAATAAAAAGCTGAAGACTGAAAAATCAATAACTCTTCTTGAACAGTAAGAAAGAAAAGGACACAGAGCACACTGCTGCCCCAAAGATTAGAGAGGCAGACAGGCAAATATATGGAGTCATGGCTTACAGGAGTGGATATTTACTATTGGAAACCACCACGGGAAACAGCGTAAGAGCTTGAAAACTTAAATTGTGACTGACAAATTGATGGAGGCTCATCAATAGAGTTGTAGACAACTCTGAGGGTTAAAACTCCAGGAGACCCAGTCATAGCAGGAAACCAAAGTACTATGTAATTCACTGTCAAAAGCATGAACAGGATCCTACAGTTAATAATAAAAAAGATCTCCCCCCTTGCTTTCACCTGTGAGAGCAAAAAGGCAAACATTTAAATATGCCAGAATATTCTATTGTTTATTCATTACCTACTTTAAGATATTTTGTTAAAGAACTCCAAATGGACCAAGACAGCTCCCCCCTCTCCACAGCTTAAGACCACATTACTGAATGCATATTTACAGTAGTTTCTTTTCCCTGTTACATCATATCGGGCTATAAAGAAAACAATTACAAGGCATTTTTAAGACAAAAAAAAAAAAAAAAACAGAATAAACAAGTAAAGAAACACAGCTGGAAGTGATAGAGCAAGCATCAGAAAAAGCCATGATCAGAATGTTAAAACTGTCAAACAAGTTTTATTTTAAAACTCTGATGAATAAGCTTAGGGATCAAATGGATAAAGTAGACATTACTCAACAGCAGATGGGCAATGAAAGTACACATAAAAGTTCTAAGGAAGTACCAAAACAAACAAACAAACATAAAAACAGTAACACAGATCAAAAACAGTGTAACCGAAATTAGGAATGTTTTTAATTGGCTTATTAACAGACTGAACAAGGCTGAGAAAAGAATCTCTGAGCTTGAAAATACATCAATAGAAACTTCAAAATCTGAAAAGCAAAGAGAACTAAGACAGAAAAGAACATAATATCCAAGGACTGTGGGAAAAACTACAAAATTGTCCCATAGAATAATGAGAATAACCCCCCCCAAAAAAAATAGAAAGAGAGACAAAAAGAAACAGAATGTATATTTGGAACAATAATGCTTGAGAGCGCCCACAGATTAATGTCAGACACCAAAGCAAAGACCCAGGAAACTCAGAGAATATCAACCATGATAAATGCCAAAAACTACACCTAAGCATATCATTATTAAAACACTGAAAATCAATTTTTTAAAAAAAAACTACAAAAAGGAAAAGAGAACAAAATCTTACTTATAGAGAAGAAAAGATAAGAATTACATACAAAATCTGCTCAGAATCCATGCAAGTAAGAACTCAGTGAAATGAAACTCTCAAAGCGTCAAGAGAAGAAACCCACTAACTTAGAGTTCTCTACCCTGTAAAATCATCCTTCAAAAAAGAAGGAAAAATAAAGACTTTCTCATATGAACAAAAATTAAGGAAATCTGCTGCCAGTGTAAATGTCTTGCAAGAAATATGAAAAGAATTTCTGTTGACAGGAGAAAAAGATGCATATAGGTCAGAAATCTTAACCTCCATAAAAAAAGGAACAGAATTAAAGAAGAAATAAGTGGAAGTAAAATAAAAGGTTTTATTTTTCTTATTCTGAATTGATCTAACATATAATAGGTTGTATCCAATAATTTTGGAAACAATGTGTAAAGTTATGTATGCTTTTACACACACACACACACACACACAAAAATTAATAATTTTAAAATAGAAACTCAATAGAGACTTTCAAAAACAAAGAACAAAATATCTGATTTTTTGGAAAGATAAATAGAGTTAAGAATCCTATAAAAAGGCTATGGAAAAAGAGGACCAAAACAACCAATATTAGGAATGAGAGGAGGGGCATCTCTACAGATCCTGTGGACATAAAAGGATAATAATGATATACTATGACTAATTCTCTTGCACACATTTGAAAACTTAGATAAAATGGATCAAATCCTCACAAGATACAATTATCAAAATTCACACAATAAGAAATACACAATATGAATAAGCATATATCTGTTATAGAAAATGAGTAAATCATTAATAATCTTCAAAGCAGAAAACATCCTTCCCAGATGTGTACAATGTTAAATTCAACCAAACATTTAAGGAAGAAATTATAGCAATTCCCTACTGTGTATTGGTACTTCCCAACTCATTCTATGAGGGCAGCATTACCTCAATACCAAAACCAGGAAAAGACATTACAAGAAGAGAAAAGTACAAATCATTACCACTCATGAATATACATGCAAAAGTCCTCAACAAAATATTGGTAAACCTAATCCAAAAATGTAGTTAAAAGAGCTGTGCATTATGATCAAGTCAGATTTATTCCAGGCATGCAAAGCTGGTACACATTTGAACATCAATTAATATAATCCATCACATCAGCAGACTTAAATAGAAAAACCTTATGATCACAGCATAGAACCAGAAAAGCATGACAGAAAATACAGCATCATTCCTGATAAATACTCTCAGTAAACCAGAATTAGAGGGAAACTTCATCAACTTGATAGTCTATCCACGGAAACTACAGCTAATATGATACTTAATGGTGAGAAATTCAAAGCCTTCCAGCAAAATCAGAAACAAAGCAAGAATGCACCATCTCACCCCTCTTTTCAACATGGTACTTAAAGTACTAGCTCATGCAATAAGATAACTACTTAAAATAAATGGCATACATAAAGGAAAATAAAATAAAATTGTCTTTGTTTACAGATCATATGATAATGTGTAAAAAATCCAAAACGGACAAAAAAACTTCTGGAACTAATAAGTGATTATAATGTGATTGCAAGATCCAAAGTTAATATGCAAATTTCATCACTTTCCTATATACTAGCAACAAACACGTGGAATTTGAAGTAAAAAAAAACAAAAAACGAAAAAACAAAAACCACACTATTTACATTAGCACCCCAAAAAGGAAATAGTTGTGAATCATATATCTCACAAGAAATTAATATCCAGAATACATAGAATCCTTCAACTCACAAGTCAAAAAACAAATAACCTGATTAAAAATGGGCAAAGGTCTTGAACAGACATTGCTCCAAAGATGATATACAAATGGCTAACAAGCATATGAAAACATGCTTGACATCACTAACCATTAAAGAAATGCAAACTAAAACCACAATGACATATTACTTCACACACAATAGAAAAAAACAAGCACAGGCAAAATTGGAACCCTTGTCAACTGTTTTGTTGGTGGGAATGTAAAATGGTGCAGCCACTACAAAAATAATACAGTTGCTTTTAAAAAAATTAAAATTAGAATTACCATATAATCCAACAATCCAATTTTGTGTATAAATCCAAAATAATTAATAATAGTAGTGCAAAATATTTGCACAACTGTGTTCATGGCAACATTATTCACTTAAAAGTTGGAAGCATTCCAGATGTCCTTAGAGAAATGTGAATACAGAAACAAAACATTTTATTTTCATAAAGGAATATTAGATAGCCTTAAAAACAAAGAAAGTCCTCACAGTCTTATTGTATAACATGGAACTTTGATAATATTATGCAAAGGAAAATAAGCCACTCACAAAATGACAGATATTATATGGCTCCACTGATGAAAGTCAAATTTTTAGAAACACAAAGTAGAATGGTGGTTGTCAAGGACTGGGAGGAGAGGGAAATTGAGAGCAGTCATTTAATGAGTACAGACTTGCAGTTTTCCAAGATAGAAAGTTCTGGATATCTGCTGCACAACAGTGTGAATATACCTAACACCACTTAAAGGTTAAGAAATGGTTAAATTTATATGTGTATATGTGTTTTTTTACTGAAATTAAAAAGATTATTTTGAAAATAATTTTCAGAGGCCAGTAGTTGATCATACTGAAAAATAAATGAATAAATAAATAAAAATAAATTGAGTACCCAAAAACAATTTAGGAAAGTAAAAACAGAGGACAAAATGGCAATTGAGACAAAGAGAAAGTGGGAAGCAAAATAGCAGACCTAACTCTAACCTTATTAATAATTTGTTTCAGTTGAATTGGACTAAATATTCTACTTTATGCAGAGACTGTCAGCCTTGATAGGAAAGTAAGACCCAACTATATGCTATCCACAGAGACATGGTTTAAATACAAAGACACAAACAGAGTAAAATTTTAAAAAATGGAAAAAGATGTACTACATTTACAGTAAGTATAAAAAGCCTAAGTTGAGATATTAATACTAGCAAAAAGAAACTTCAAGACAAAATATATCAACAGGGAAAAAAGACAGCCCTTTCATAATAACAGAAGGATTATACATGAGGAAGATGTAACAATTATAACTATGTCTGTGCCTAAACACAGAGCCACAAAGTACACTCATGTGGTGCTTAAAGACTGGGTAAGTTCTGAAAAATGTGTCATTAGGCAACTTTGTCACTGCATGAACCTCATAGAGTGCACTTACAGAACCTACATGGTACAGCCTACTACATACCTGGACTATGTAATGTAGATTACTGCACAGATATAAATGGGGTCTGTTGACTAAAATGTTATGTGGCACATGAGTGTACCTGGAAAAGAATAACTGAGCTAAAGTGAGAAATTGACAAATCCACATTCATAGTTGCAGAATTCTTTTCTCTCAATAACTAATGAAATAACCAGATAAAATTGTCAGGAAGAATACAGATACAATTGACAAAATTGTAACTATATCATATTATGGATATGTATATTTGTCTCTGTTTCTGCCTCCTAGCATACAACTCCTAAAATCCTTAGACTCTTCAAAGTGATGAGTGTCACTTTGCATGCTAATCAGTTGGCTGGTGGCTGGCTGCACCTGGGTAAATTCAGGATGGGAGCTGATTGTCAGCGGAGCCAACTTTGTAATTAGAGGGTTGGGACTTGCAGCCCACACCCCCAACTTCCAGGGTGGGGAGAGGAACTGAAGGTTAAGTTGATCAACAGTGGCCTATGCTGCAATCAATTGTGCCTAATGAGACCTCCATAAAAACCCAAGAACACAGGGCTGAGGGAGCTTCAGGACAGTTGAACTCATCCGTGAGACAGGAGGGTGGTGTACCTCATATCCAAGGGAATGGAACCTCCTGTGCCAGGACCCTTCCAGACCTCACCCTTTGTATCTCTTCACCTATTTGTATTTTTCAAAATGTCCTTTGGAATGAATAAGTGTAAGTAAATGTTTCACTGAATTCTTGGAGCCCCTTTAGTAAATTAATATAGACTAAAGAGAAAAAAGGGCATTGTGGGAGCCAGTCAGAAGATCCAGGAACATGGACTTGCAACTGGCATCTGAAGTGGGGATAGTCTTGGGGATAAAGCTCTTAACTTATGAGATATGATGCTACCTCCAAGTAGATAGTGCCAAAATAAATTTGAATTAGAAATGCACCCTGCTTGATTTCTGCTGCAAAATTGCTTCTGGGCTTAGTGTATGAAGAGAAATCCTCATGTATCTGGTGTCAGCTGCCAGCAGTGTGTTCTGAGTATAGGAGGGGAAACTGAGTATGTTTTCCCCATCCAACCTAATTGATATTTGTAGAGTACAATCTGAAGCTGCTATGAGTAAATGTGTCCACCAATGTTAATGTGTTGGAAACTTGATCCCTATTATAACAGTGTTAAGAGGGTAGGAAATCCAATTATAATATTTGCAAGGTGGGACCTTTAAGAGGTGACTGGATTGTGATGACAATGCCCTGGGGAATACATTAATCCACTTACAAAGTAATGGATTAATGTGTTAATGAGGTATCATGGGCATAGACTGGTGGCTTTGTACACTGGGCACATGAAAGTGCTCTTGCCATTCCCACCATGTGTTAATCTGCATTGCCATAGGACTCCCTACAGAGGCCCCACCATGAAGAAGATCCTGGACTTGATCTTAGCCTCCAAAATTGTAAAATATAACCTCTTCTCTTAATGCATTGTCCAGTTTCACATATTCTGTTGTAAGAAACAAAACAAAAAAAAGAAAAGAAAAGAAAAGAAAAAAAACCAGACTAATACAGAAACACTCATCAAGACACAGTACACACTGACCTATAAAACAAGTCTCAAGACTGAAATACTATAAAATATGTTTTAACCACAATAAAATTAAATTAGAAACCAACAACAAAAGTATATTCACAAAGTCTCAAATATTTGAAAATTACATGACACACTTTGAATGGAGGCTAAAAATCAAAGAGCCTGTGTCGGCTCTGTGGGGGTAGTTTTGGTCTAATGGATTTTAATGCACAGAAGCCTGTGCTTTCTAAAGTAATGATTACATCATTTCTTGTATCAAAAGGCCAGAGTTAGATAAAAGGTGAAAAAGAGGCCATTGGATCCCCAAATTACTATAAGCAAGAAATAGAAAAAAAAAAAAAAGTTGGTCAAGTACAAACCCAAGCATGTGAGGAATAAGGATACTGACAGAAAATTGTGACAGCCAAAGGGGAAGTGTAAAGAGTCACGAGGAAACTTTCCAGGGAAGAGGACCAGGCCCTGTTCAAAGAACTACAGCACATGGCCAGTGGGAATAACTAACTGATCAGACCAGTGTCTACAGGTGCCTCTCCTTCCCACCAGCCCTCTCTGAAAGGAAATGCCCACACGTTCCCGCCAGTGTCTTCACTGTGAGGTGGGTGTTTCTGGAGGAGCAGATGACAGGCCACAGGACCTGTTTATGTTGGGCTTTCAGCCCGTTCTTTAACAGCAAAACATTTCTGAGGCTCTTGAGAGCGGAAAATTATATTGTGCACATGACAGCATTTTGTGAGAAACTGTGGTCTTGAATTTTTTTTACCTTAAGGTACATTTCTAATAGCTACAAGGAAGTATTCAACAGGGAGTTTAATCTATGGTTGAAAGGCTGGAAAAGAGGTACAAACTGGAGAGGAATAGGTCTGAAAACTACAGAGGATTGAATCTCTCAAGAAGAATTGCAGAGTGAGAATAGGGCCCAGGATGGAGTGCTTGGATGGGCTCTGCTACAAATAGAAAGTAGAAGAATTCAGAGAAAAAAGAAATCATCAGTGAGGTCATCCTAGCAAGTAACACAGAAGAATTTCTGGGAAAAGGTCATGAACAGCAGTTTCAAATATGGCAGAAGATTCAAGTAAGGCAAAGGCTAGAGAATAGTCATTGAAATTGATTAAAATTTAGGTGATTGGCAAACTTTTGAAGAACTGAACTAAAACTATATTGAGTGGGTTCAAGAGCAAATGAATGGTGAGAACATTTTCCAGAAAATATAACTTTGCACAGTGTGCTACACACCTGCATGAACACAGGAACTGAAAGAAACTTATAGAGTTATTCAAGAATCTGTGGTTGACTCCATCCTCCCGATGATCCAGGTTTTAGCTGTGAATCAAATAAGGCCTTCCAAAAGCTGTTGGGTTCACACTGTTTTAGAAATTCCAGAAAAACCTTTTTAAGGGAATTGTTCTTAAGCACTAGGTTATTGTTTTTACTGCAGAAAACTGAAAGTATTTGTTTTCAAATTGGTGGTTAAAAAAAAACCTTCCACAACACACTCAATGAAAATTGTCTGTCAGACTTTGGTGGCAACAAATCTGGATGTTCCGTAAAAAATGTAGCATACTGTCCTCTCAAATTTCATTTCAATCAAGAAACAAAAGTTCCTTTTTGCCATGACATCAAAAGGACTGGAGACAAATTTGCACTCAGCATGGAATATCCTAACTTCTGCCTACCTGCTGTGTCTACATGCCAACTTTATCTTTTATTCCTACATTTCCCACAAGCTAAGTTTTACTTATTTATATTTTTCTATTTTAATTCATGGACCCCATAAAGGTCATATATACAATGTCAGACAAAGTAAAGAACATAAACAAACAACTCACCAAAGACTTATTCATTTTTTGTTGCTCTTGGAAATGCAAATAGCACTCTGGCTGCACAGCTGAAGGAGAAAGAAAATGGAGTGAATTAAGAAGAGAACTGGTGTGACTTGATCTTAGATTCTCCTGACCAAAACACTGCCAATTAGCTGGAAACAAGAACCACCACCACCAGCAACACAACAGACTTTTCTCCCTATTGGATGATAGTCCTTTATGCCTCAAAAAGAGGCAGCACATAACTAACTGAAGATGCATCTACAAATACATTAATTGACAAAAAGCAGACAATTTAATTTGGGGTTAATGAAAACCGATGAGGGTACTTAAAAAGTCTGCATAAACATTAAATTAAAAGATAATGTGAATCCTTCAATACAGTTTTTGAAGTCCCCTCACAGATTACCTACTGCTTTAGCAACATCTAATTTTACCTTAAGATATAATTTAATCATTTAAACCAAAGAACAAAATATCATGTCTTCACTAAAATTAATGTGATAAAATATACCTAGGCTGTATTAACCATTTGCCTATTAATACAGGGATTTCACACAGGAGTCCACATGAGTGTTTCCACTATAACATATCTTGCTTTTATATACCTAAACATCAGAAAAGTGTACATCTTGCACCCCAACATTTTTTGCCCATAAGTATAAGAAAAGACATACATGATACATATTTCTTGTGGTACACTCTTCCAGTAATAATTTCCAGTGTCAGGTATCCCTGTATCCATCTTCTCATATAGTATGTTCTCGCAATAAACTGGGCTTTGCAATTGATTTTCTTTGGCCACTAAGACATTAGAAAATGTGATGCAAACATTGCTTCGGAAAGTGACTGCCGTTGGTGCTTGCCTTCTTAGACACAGTTATGTTGTAAAGAAGCCTGGGGCTACCCTGTTGGAGACACAGGACCTACCCAAGAGCCACCAAAAACTACAGGGCAAGTGAGTGATGACATCTTAAACCAACCAGCCTCAGTCGGGGCACAAGCTGACTGAAGCCTCATTTGTAATCCAGGCAACACTAACATAGAAACTGCCCACCTGAGCACACTCGAAAAAGCGTTTCCATAGCAAATACACATGTAGCAAATGAAATGCATTTTGTGTTTATTTCTGTTTTATAAGTCATTGAATTTTGGTTAGTTTCTTACCAATTTCCTTAGCAAATACCAACTGTTACACAGAAGATGCCAGAACTCAATAGAAACAAAATTATTTGGAAGAAGACATTTTAAATTACATGTCAAAAATAGTCAATAGAAATTCAAAATCACACACAAAAGTTTTGAAAATCACACAGAATGACAACTGGATGGACTTCAGTGAGGTTGTTAGAGCTCAGGGAGGCCACGTGAATTATATAAAGCAATTGGTTGCATCAGTAAAGTATGTTGTAAGTTTTTAAAATTTATTTTTCAAGTCATAAACAAGTCTATTTACCTAAAAACATAAAAAATAAAAAGTGTCTGTTACTTATAAGCAAGTATTACACTGTAACTTAATTACATTTTAAGATATAGGTGTGGGGCCACCTTGTGGCTCACTCGGGAGAGTGCAGCGCTGGGAGCGCAGCTGCACAGCGCCAAGGCCGCGGGTTCAGACCCTATATAGGGATGGCCATTGCGCTCACTGGCTCAGCACAGTGCAGCCGACACCAAGCCAAGGGTTACGATCCCCTTACCGGTCACAAAAAAAAAAAAAAGAAAAGAAAAAAGACATAGGTGTGGAGGAGAAGAGTGATGCAGTCTAATTTGCCCATTTTAAATAATGTTAAATAGGCTCCCATTATATCCTTGCAGATTTCATAATTTTTAAGAACAGATTACTGACATTAAGTGGAAAACACTTGTGTTGTTTACCCTTTGAAATCATATAATCCATAGAAAGTTTTGGAAATAAAAAAGGATAGTGATATTTAAAGCAAAGTATATTAAAGCAATGTTTAATCTAAGTTAATTTCATTCTCACAAAGATAATCTTAAAAGTAAACAAATGATTTTTTATATTTTTTTAATCTTAGTTTTATTGTAACATAGTTGATTGTACATATCTGTGGGGTTCAGAGTTGAATATCGATACCTGTGTGCAACATGTGATGCTCAAATAAGGATAACTGGCATGTTCAACAATATACAATGTCATCATTTTTCACAGCTCTTTATCAATTCCTCCCTCCCCCTTCCCCTTTCCCCCCTCTGGTAACCTCAGCTCTCCTTTTGAAAAGTTCAATGTATTATTGATTGTTTTTCTTTCCTTCTTTTAATTTATACATTTATTTTTTAGTGCCCACTTATGAGTGAAGGCATGCAGTCACTTATTTTGACTTAAGTGTGGCAAAAGGATAACATTATCCAAAAAGTCAGGCTGTGTAACATCAACAGATTATGTGACCATGGGCAAATCACATCTCCTAAAATCCATTTATAAACAATCTTTCTAATAAGGTAGGAATAACTTGGCAAACACTTCCTGAACTATTGAGAACAACTATCAGGATAGTGAGAGCCTCAGGATTATCTCTAGATGCCACAAATGGTGATAGGCTATGTTTGAGAGAGCTCAGACACTCGAAACAATCAGGGAAGATAGAAGAAACGAGAGCGTGTTTGGAGGGCACTGTAGGCAGATCCTCTCAGATATGACAGGTTATTCCTTCATTCCAGGCCATACATTCAAGCCCCCTACTATAAGTAACATTTCCTAGGCCCTCGCCTATACTCAAACTCATGTCTCTCTTTTTTTTTTTTCTTTTTTCGTGTCCGGCACTCAGCCAGTGAGTGCACCGGCCATTCCTATATAGGATCCGAACCCGCGGCCGCTGGGAGCGTTGCCGCGCTCCCAGCGCAGCACCCTCCCGAGTGCGCCACAGGCTCGGCCCAAAACTCATGTCTCTTTTGAAAGATGGTGCAAATCTTTCAATAGCACCCAGTCCCCAATAGCTATTGCACGAGAACACCTCATTCAATCAACCAACTCGTGTTCACTCCAGACACTGAGATCAGTAATGGGTTGGGCTGTGCAAAGCCAGGATCTTGACCTTCTGGGACATTTTTGCCTGTGCACTGAAGCACTATTGAGAGGTCTCAGGTCAGAGGGGAATTCTTGCAGGGGAGATTCCAATTCACTGGGCACCATCCTTCAAACTTTTTAACACCTCCTTTACTCCTAAGAGAACTGGACCATCAGCCAGTGGCCCAATCTTTGTCCTAGAAGTCACTGTCCCTGGAGACTCGGTCATGTACAAACATCTGTAGACTCGGACCAGAAGTGCTAGGCAGGCTACACAGTGCTGGAGGGAACAGAAACTACACTTGCTAAAAGAGACACCAAGACGCCCCACAGATACAACTTGCAGAGAGTAACACTGAGTGTGCACACGCTTCACAATTCTTTCTCTGGGAACTTGAGGCAATTTCGCTACTATTGCGAATGCGCTCATCTTACACATCAGTAAACTGAATGTCACTAGTTTAGTACCAGGTGCCCTCATGGCAGGGCCGCAACGGGAACTCACCGCACACCTCCCAGGCTCACGCTGTCTTCAGGCGCCCCCACTCCAGACCCGCCGCCATCTTGGTCTTGGCCCCCAATGGCGGAGCTTCTGCAACCGGCTTTTGTTCTCCAGGAAGGACAAGCCCCGCCTTCTGCAGGCCCACATTCCTCTGACGAAGCAGTCGACAGAACAGGGGGAGGCCCCCCTTCCCCAGCCCAGGTCCATGGTTCAGACCAGCCCATCAGGCTCCGCCCGCCTCACACGGACCAGCAGACCTGTTCCACCAAACGCTGAGACACCCGTCTGCTCCACAGGGTCCCCTCCTTCACCCTCGCACCCACCTTCAAGGACACAGACTCCAACCACAGAATCTCGTCAGCACCGTGGAGGTGGCAGCAGCCTCCGGAAGATGAGGGGAACGGGCAAGGCCGCACATGCGCACCAGAAACCCAGAACAGCCCTGCCCGGATCCCGTGCGGATGACGTCATTTCAAAGCCAAACTACCTTTCCCAGGTTGCAGAGCGAACTGAGCGGCACATGCGCAGAAGAAACACAAGGCCGGTTCCATAGCTCTCTGCAGGCGATGTCAACGGAGGATGAGACTTTATTTCCCACAAGCCTCTGTGGTTCCCCCTTGGGAACAATGGAGGAAATCTTTATTTCTCCAGCGGGAAATCTGCTACTGGGACACCAGGCCGTGATGGAACAGCTGTGGTCTCTATCCAGATGTTGGTGATGAGGAATTCTGATTCTTGATTAAATCCTTATTTGATGAGAGACATTGTGGTGATAAAGGGAAAATTCAATGTGGGCAAATGAGTAGATGATATTAATAAGTTCCTTTTTTAAAATTTTTATTTCTGATATTAGTATATCTGTTATATAGATATATATATCGCTGTTATAGAACCCAAGTCTATTTTCTACAGATGCATTTTAAAGTATGAAAAAAACTGTTTCCCTATTTGACCTCATTTTATTTTTATTTTATTTTTTAATGTTTTTAATTTTTTTGAAGTAACTTATTATACATATTTGTGTAGTACGAAGTTAACTATCAGTAGTTGTGTACTACGTGCGACGGTAGAATCAGGATAGTTAGCTTATTCATCATCACAATATGTAATCATTCTTTGAAAAGATTTAACAAGCCAGAAATTATTATGGTAACTTTCTTCCAGTTCATCAAAAGATGTTTGTTTTCATCCAATAAACTAATTTGTGAGTCTCCAATGGATTTTATTGTACAATTGGGAAAATGCTATTGTGTATATAGTGAAATAAAATAGCAGGTCATAGGGTAGGTGCACTCCATAATCCTGTGTCAATTTACACTTGCAGTATCTGATAATTATTTGCCCCCAAACCCCCAGGTCCTGTTCATTCATCCATATATGCATCAGTCAAATATTTCATTATATGTTTTTGTGTGTTTTTGAGTGTATGTGATGGGCCTGAACTTTCCCTTTTCTTCCCTGGTTTCTGCCACAGACTTGGCAAGGAGTTCTGTGCATGGGTTTCTCAAGCCCCTGCTACCACTGAATTTTCTTTTCAAACAGAGAAATGCCTGGCTTGAGTCATCAAGGTTGATGTGGGCTTGAGTGGTAGAATGAGACCAAAATTGCTCAGAGATTATTATCACGGGGATCTGGTGATAGTCAGTAAGATTGAGAACAGCGGCTACTGTTTAGGATAATCTAAGAATGGCATTTTAATAAATATGTTCTGACATAATAATTTATCATAAAGAGGAAAGAAGAGAAAAAGCTATGTGTCAACAATGAAGGTGCAATATATACTATACCCAGATTAACAAAACTGAAATAATTTGTTGCTGGTAGATGGGAATACAAGAAATAGAAAAAGTGTTCTTAAGCCTGGAAGCAAATAACCCCAGACAATAATACAAATTCACACACAAAAAAAACATGGAGCCACTGTAAAGGTAAATGAGAAACTATAAAAGGCAATATAAGTGCACATTGTTTCTACTTTCTTCTCTTAATTGACTTAGAAAGAAACCTCATAAAGTTGTATATCTACATTGTATTGTTCTTCCTACAACATATAGAAATGTAATATACCAGAACTGATGAAGACCACCAGGCTAGAATTTTCTGAGGTCCTAGTGTGAAATCCACAGTCCCAGACCTTCTGTTTGGCCACAGCTGAGGGACATTACTCTCCATGAGAGGGTCTCATAAAAAATGCTGCCCATGCAAAAGCAATCATCTCAGCATCCAGCCACATGGACACATTGAGGTCAATGTGCATGTTTGACTTATTGTCTAACACCAGTGTTTAATGGGATGAAGAAAAAGAGTGCTTGAAATACACCAAAATGCTTCTACCATGAGGTTCACATTGGTACATAGTGGTAGTCACATTTACTAAGCTGCTGGTCACAGGTCCACTGGTGTCATGTCTAAGAAACTACTTCTCAAAGCAAGGTCACAAAACTCTGCTTCTATATTCTCCCATAAGAGTTTATTTTTTACATTTAGGTTTATAATCCGTTTTGAGTTAATTTTTGTGTATGCACCGAATCAAGAGTTTAACCTCATTATTTTCATTGTAAGTATCCATTTTTCTAAGCATTATTTGTTGAAAACCCTAAATTTTACCTTTACATTGTCTTCTCGTATTTGTTGATAATCAATTTACCATAAATGTCAGGATTTGTTTGTTGACTTTCAATTCTATTCTACTGATACATATATTTTTTTCTGTGCTCTGTCGCTATCACATTGCCTTCATTACTGATGCTTTATAGCAAATTTTTCAGTATTATGTTGATTATACTGGGTCGCTTGCACTTTCACATAATTCTTAAGATGAGCATTTCTAGAGGAAAAAAATGTAGCTTAAGTTTTAATACGGATTGTATTGAATCTACATTTCAGTTTGGCAAGTATCATTATGTTAACAATGAATGTTAGCTACGTAAACCAGACATGTATTTTTATTTATTTAGGTCTTTTATAATTTCACTCAAAAAAGCAGTTCTGTTTTTGCTGTAAACATCTTGAACTTTCAAAAATTTATTCTGAAGTAGGTGTAAGATTTTAGCAGATATTCTTTATCAGGTTCCTTCTATTTCCAGTTTGTTGTGTGTGTTTAATCACGAAGATGTGTTACCTTTTTTTTATGCTTTAAATGCACATATTGGGAATCAGCTTCTTCTACAGACACTTTAAAACCAACGGTTCATCTTCCTTTCTGTTTCTGGATCCTTCTCTCACAAACGCAATCTTTCTGAAGGCAAATCAGATTCTATGTATTAAAAACAGGGTGAGTGGATGAATGAGTAGTTGAGAACCCTTGATCTCAGTTATCCTTGCAGCTGACTGCTGTGTTATTGAGGAGGGTTGGTTTTCACTCCCATGAAATGTAAATTAGAAATGCAAATACCAGGGGCCAAGCCCATGCCACACTCGGTAGCGTGCAGCGCTGGGAGCGCGGCGACGCTCCCACCGCGGTTTCGGATGCTATATAGGAATGACCGGTGCACTCACTGGCTGAGTGCCGGTCACGAAAACGACCCCCCCCCAAAAAAGAAATTCAAATACCAATAATGTTAGAGGGCAGGAAGGAGGATACCTGTAGAGTGCACACTTTAGAAATTTGTCTTCTCTTTATTTACTGTGAAGTGGAAATATTAGCACCAAGGGAGAAGAACTTGTAGAAAATACAGCATATCAAAGGTGTGTGTAGCTGAAAATAAAAGAGAAAAATAAGTAAACCTTTATTTACACAAGGATTATGTTGAAGGAAGTAGAAAAGATTTTGGCCATAGATTTCAGAAGTGCGTTTGTGCATTTTGAAAATACTGCTTCTGGTTTATTTTATGAGGGGTCTGATACCATCCTATCTATTTCAGAAGTCTGGATGGTAACCACTGTGTCTGCCTCCATCATGTGTGGGAAGTGTCTGTTCCACATTCTCTCCTGTTACAGGTAAGAGGGCTCTGGGAGTCACCTGTGGGTCTTCAGCTGGAAAGCATGTGACAGGCTGTTCTTGAGTTCTCGCTCTGTTTCCTTCTCCCTGAGTCTCATGGGATATCTGTAATCTAAATGCTGTGCACCCTGGTTGTCTGTGATTGTAGTCAAATGCCTCAATGACAATCTCCCAGTCACTTGTAGGCTATTATGGGAAGGAGCAGACAATATTTGGCTGGGGAGGGGAGCAGCAGGTTACAGACATCCAGTGAGACTCCCCACCCCAGCCAAATGTGTTTACTCCTTCCCACAATAGCCTACAAGTGACTGGGAGATTTTCAGGGAGGCATTTGACTACAATTACAGAAAACCAAGGTGCACAGCATGTCGGTTTTTAATTCAATAGATATAATTTCCTAAATGGTGTAAGGTAAGGGTCCGACTTTATTTTTTTTGCACATGTGTGTCCTGTTTTCCCAGCATTATTTGTTGAATAGACTACCCTTTCCTGATTGTGTAGTCTTGCCATTTTGGATGAGGATTATTTGAACATATACGAGGGTACTTCAAAAAGCTATCTTTTATTTTATTTTTTCACAAATATTTTGAAGTACCCTCTTGTGTGAGATTTTATTTCTGGGATTCCTGTTTTATTCCACTGGTCTAAATCTCTGTCTTTATGCAAGTTTCGTACTATCTGGATTACTGTAACTTTGTAATATGTTTGGAAATCAGAAAGTGTGAGGGCCAAAATTTGCTTTTCGCCCATCTCTAGTATCTTTAGGTTTGTTCTCTCCTTCTGAATGTTCAACATATTGTTTTGGCTTCTTCCTTCCTTCCTCCCTTCCTTCCCTCCTTCCTTCCTCCCTCCCTCCCTCCCTCCCTCCCTGTTAAGAGTGAGAACATGTGTTATTTCCCCTTCCTTGTTTGGTTTATTTCACTTAACATGATTTTCTCCAGACACATCCATGTTGCTGCAAATGGCAGAATTTCATTCCTTTTTATGGCTGAGTATGTATACACATTTTCCTTATCCAGTCATCAATCGAAGGACATTTAGGTTGGTTCCATATTTTGGCTATTGAAAATAGAGCTACTATGAACATGGGAGTGCACGTATCCGTTTAGCATGATTATTTCCATTCCTTTGGATATATGCCCAGTACTGGGATTGCTGGATCATATGGTAGTTCTATCTGTAGTTGTTTCAGGAACATCCATACCATTTCCCATAATGACTGCACCAGTTTACAGTTCAACCAGCAGTATAGAAGAGTTCCCCTTTCCCCGCATCCTTGCCAGCATTTGTTATTCTCAGTCTTTTAATAATGGCCAGTCTAACTGGCGTGAGATGATATCTCAATATGGTTTTGATTTTCATTTCTCTAATGATTAGTGATGCGGAGCATTTTTTCATTTGTCTGCTGGACATTTGTATGTCTTCCTTTGAAAAACGTCTATTCATCTTCTTTGCCCATTTCTTAATTGGGTTATTATTCATCTATATATTTATTTTTACTGTATAGTTGTTTGAGTTCTTTATATATTCTGGATATTAATCTCTTGTCAGATGTATAGTTTGCAAATATTCTCTCCCCTTCCATACATTGTCTTTCCACTCTGTTGATTGTTTCCTTTGCCATGCAGAAGCAATTTACTTTGATATAATCTCATTTGTTTATATTTTCTTTACTTGCTTGTGCTTTGGGGGTCTTCTGCATAAAGTCTTTGTCCAATCCTACTTGCTGAAGTGTTTCCCCTATGTTTTCCATTAGTAATGTTATGGTTTTGGTCTTATATTTAAGTCTTTAGTCCATTTTGAGTTGATTTTGCTATGTGGTTAGAGGTACAAGTCCAGTTTCATTCTTCAGCATAGGGATGCCCAATTTTCCCAGCACCATTTATTGAAGAGGCAGTCTTTCCCCCAGTGTATGTTCTTGTTGATTTTGTCAAAGATCAGTTTGCTGTAAGTATGTGGGTTGATTCCCAGGTTTTCTATACTGTTCCATTGATCCAAGTGTTCGTTTTTATGCCAGTACCATGCTGTTTTGGTTACAATAGCTTTGTAATATAATTTGAAGTCAGGTAGTGTTATGCCACCGGGTTTATTTCTAGATTTTGCTCAGGATTGCTTTGGGTATTTGAGGTCTTTTGTTTTTATATATGAATGTTAGGATTGCTTTTTCTTTTATTGTGAGGAATGTCATTGGTATTTTGATGAGGATTGCATTGAATCTGTAGATTGCTTTGGGTGAGATAGGCATTTTCAGGATGTTAATTCTTCCATTCCAAGAGCATAGTATGCCTTACCACCTTTTTGTGTCCTCTTTAATTTCTTTCAGTAGTGTTGAAAGTATAGAATACATTATTTTAAAGTATGCTCACTCTGTTGTACAACAATATATATCCTGAAATTACTTGTTCTGTCCATCTGAAATATTTTATCCTTTGACCAACATATCTCCTTTTGTCACCCCACTCTGAACCCCAGATAACCACCATGGTACTCTGTTTCTATGAGTGAGACAATTTTGGATTCACATATAAATGAGTTCATGAAGGTTTTGTCTTTCTGTGCCTGCCATATTTCATTCAGCATAATGTCGTCCAGGTTCATGCAGTTTTCTTTTAAGGATGAAAAGTATCCTGCTGTTGTTGTTTTTTTTAATTACTGTACATGCATGTGGGTACAATGTTGATTTTCAATACTTGTTTTCAACGTGTGGTGGTTAGATCAGTGTAGTTAGGGTATTCATCATTACAATATACAATCGTTTTTTGTGTCTGTTGACCAAATCCTTATTAGCCCCCTTCCCTCTCCCCTCTCCTACCCCCCCCATTTTCCACCTCTAGTTTTTTGTAAAGAAAATGTAATTTTATTAATATTATTTTTTACATTCTAGCATGTGGTTGCCATGCAGTTGGGAGGGAGGGGGAGAGGAGAAATGGGAAGGAAATGGAGTGGAAGAAGGAGGAAGGAGGAGAGGTGGTATTGAGGCCTGTGGCATCCCCTCATTCCCACAGGAGAGACTGGGGGGATTCCAACAGTGGCTTGCTCATTGCTGGGCTGGGTGCAGATGTAAGGCAGGTGTGATAAAAGCCCTCACCACCCACTGTCCCAGCTTGGGAACCCAGGGCCTTTCTTGCTACAGCTTGGTGGTTGCCACTGGGCTGGTTGCATGTGTTGGGGTATGTGGCTGAGGCCCAAGAGCCCCCGCTATCCTGGGTGGGACAGCCTGAGGCACTCCCTGCAGTGGCTCAGTGCTCACTGCTGAACTGGCTGCAGGTGTCAGGGTGTTGTGGCTGTGGCCCAAGGCCCCACACCACCCCAGCTCTAGAGAGCCCAGGGTGCTTCCTGCAGTGACTCAGTGATCACTGCTGAGCTGGCTGTGGGTGTTGGGGGTGTGAGGCCAAAGCTTGAGCTCCCCCACAAACTCAGCTCAGGAAAGCCTGGCTTGCTTCCTGTGGTGGCTAGGTGGCTGCCACTGGGCTGGTTGTGGCCACATCTAGTTTTTTAAAAGTTCAGTCTATTACTGTGATTGTTGTTTCTTTCTTTCTTTCTCTCTGTCTTTCTTTATTGTTCATTTGTTTATTTATGGATTCAGCTCCCAGTTATGATTATGCATATGTGGTATTTCTCTTTCTGTACCTGGGTTGTTTCACTTAGGAGAATTTTCCCCAGGCTCACCCATGTTGTTGCAAATGGCAGAATTTTATTCTTTTTTATGGCTGTGTAGTATTCCATTATGTTTATATACCACAATTTCCTTATCCAGTCATCCATCCGTAGACATTTAGGTTGGTTCCAACATCTAGCTATTGTAAATAGAGCTGCAATAAACATGGGAGTGCAGGTATCTCTTTGACCTGATGTTTTACAATCCTCTGGATATATCCCCAGGACTCGGATTGCTGGATCATGTGAAAGTTCTATCTGTATTTGTTTAAGGAATCTTTGTACTGTTCTCCACAATGGCAGTACTAATTTACAGCCCCATCGACAGTGCAGGAGGGTTCCACTCTCTCCATATCTTTACCATCATTTGTTATTCTCTGTCTTTTTAATAATATATATACCACATTTCTTTATTTAGTCCTGATGGACATGTTGATTAACTTCATATCTTGGCTATCGTGAATAAGATTACAATAAACACAAGAGTAAAAATATTTCTTTGACATACTGATTTCATTTATTTTAGATATATATACCCAGATGTAAAATTGCTGGATCTTATGGTAGTTCCATTTTTAATATTTTGAGAATATCATACTGGTTTACATAATACCTTTACTAACTTACATTCCCACCAACAGTGTACAAGTGCCCACTTATCTCTGCACCCGTTCCAAGAGTTTTCTTTCTTTTTTAGTAATAGCCATGCTAACAGCTGTGATGTAATGTCTATTAGTTGTTTCTTTAAATTGCCTTTCCCTGATGACTGGTAATGTTAAACGTTACTTTTTCCACATACTTAGTGGTATTTGTATATCTTCTTATGATAAATACATTTCCAGAGTTTTTCGTATTTTAGTTTTTGTTCGTTTTTTCACCACTTTTAATTGGGTTATTTGCTTTCTTGCTATTGAGGTAAGTTCCTTATCTATTTTGGGTCTTAACCACTTATAAGATATATGGTTCCCAAATGGTTTTCTTATCCTGTACGTTGTCCCTTTACTCTGTTGACTGTCTCCTGTGCTTCACGTGAGCTTTTAGTTTTATGAGCTGCCATGTGTCCATTTCTACCTCGGTGAGCTGTGCTCTAGAGTTCATGTCCAAAACGTCTTTACTCAGGCCAAAGGCATGAAGCTTTTACCTCTAGCAGTTTTACGGTTTCTGGTCTGAGGTTTAATTCTTTAATTATTTTAGGTTTTTTTTTTACATGGGTAAAATATGGTCCATTTTTGTTTTTCTGGATGTAGATATTCAGTGTTTCTGACACTCTTAAAGAACCTATTGATTTCCCATTGTCTGTTAATGATATTTTGGTCAAAAATCAATTGACCATAAACGTGTGGGTTTCCTTTAGGACACTCTATTCTATTCCATTGGTCTTTGTATCTGTTTTTATGCCAGTGGCATGCTATATTGATTACTAGAGCTTTATATTATATTTTTAAATCAGGTAGTGTGATGCTATCAGCTTTGATCTTTTCACTCAATTTTACTTTGCCTGTTTGGGGTCTTTTGTGGTTCCATTCAAATTTTAGAATTTGTTTCTATTTATGTGAAAAAATGGTATAGGATTTTGATAGACATTGCAATGAATCTGTAGATCACTTTGGGTATTATGTGTATTTTCTCCATATCAATTCTTCAAAATAATAAGCACCAAATATTTCCATTTATTTTTGTATTTTTCAATTTCTTCCTTCAATGCTTTATCCTTTCAGTGCACAGACATTTCACCACCTTCGTTAAATTTATTTCTAAATATTTTATTTTTTTCTTTCTTTCTGATTTGGATGCTTTTTATTTATTTTTCTTGCTTGACATTTTGGCAAAGACTTCCAGTACTATGTTAAATAGAATTGAAAAGGGTGGCTATTCTTTTCTATTTCTGAACTTGATAAAAAGCTTTCAACCTTTCACTGTCGAGTATCGTATTCGATTGAACTTGTCATACATTAACTTTATTGTGTAGAAGCACATTTTTCTATACCTAATTTACTGAAATTTTAGTCATTTGTTAAAAATATGTTTAATATTCTCAGTTGCGTTTTTCTTTTTCGTATCTATTGATATGATCACATGGTTTCTGTGTTTTAGCCTGTTAATATGGTATGTCACCTTTATTGGTTTGCATATGTTAAAACTCCCTTACCTCACAGAAATAAATCTCACTTGTTCATGGTGAATAAACCTTTTAATGTGCTATTGAATTCAATTTTCTGCATCTGAATTTATGAGTGAGACTGGCCTATAATTTTTCTCTTGCAGTGTTCTTGTCTAACTTTTATATAAGGTAATGCTGGCCTTCTAAAATGAGTTGTAAGTATTCCATCCTGAACATTTCAGAAGATTTGAGAAGCACTGGTATTAGTTCTTTAAGTGGCTGGTAGAATTTAAACATGAAGCCCTTGGGTTCTGGGCTTTTATTTGATGAGAATTTGGAGGGAGATTATTATCATTTATTCAATCACCTTACTTGTTATCTGTCTGTTCAGATTTTGTATTTCTGTGTAATTTTATCCTAGTAGGTTGTATGTGTCTAAAAATGTATTCATTTATTCTAGGTATCCATTTTGTTGCTGTAACTCACTGAGAGTCGTTTAAATTTTTTCATGTTTGTTTTTCTCTGACATCAGTTGAAATGTCTTCTCTTTCATTTTTTATTTTACTTACTTGTGTCCTCTCACTTTTCTTATTAACCTAGGTAAAGTTTTATCAACTTTGTCTTTTAAGAAAACAAAAACAAAACCAAAAAATCTCAGTTCTGTTGATCTTCTCTAGTTTTTTAGTTTCTATTTTATTTATGTCTCTGCTCATTTTTGTTACTTCATTCCTTCTACTAACATTGGGTGTGGTTGTTCTTGGTTTTCTGATCCTTGAATTGTAATATTAGGTTGTTCCTCTGACATTTTTTTAATGTGGATATTTACTACTATAAACTTTCCTGTTACACCTTCTTTTCTCATCCTGTAAGTTTTGATATTTCTTGTCTCCATTTCTGTTTATCTCATAATATTTTTAAAAATTTTTATTTTGATTTCTACTTTGACCTATGAGTTGTTCTGGAGCATGTTGTTTAATTCACATGTTTGTGAATTTTTCAAATTTCTTCTTCACTATGATTTGAATTTGTCCATCCAAATTTTATGTTCAACCTTAATCTCCAATTGAATTCCATTAAGAGGTAGGCCCTTCGGAGGTGATTAGATTATGAGGGCTCCTTTCTTATGAATGGTATTAAGACTTATGTAAAAGGAACTCTTTATACAGTATTTGGATCTTTTTTTTATCTACTGCCATTGCTATGAGGATGAAAAGCTTAAGGCACCATCTTGGAAGGACGAACCCCAGTTATTAATATTTTGTCTATCTCCTACATGTTTTTTTTTCTTTGTGATCACCAAGCCTTTCATAAAATATCTCAGAGTAATAAAATCTTAATTTAAGCTGATAACATTTTAACCTTGATTGCAAACAAAATCTATATTCATTTGCTCTAAGCCAACATTTCATGCTTTTGATGTCACAATTTACATTTTTATATAGTATATTTCTTAACAATTTTTTATTGATATTGAAGTTTTTAATAGTTTTCTTTTCTCTTTTATTCTATAGATATAAGTGATTTACACATCTCTGTTACATTATCATAGTGTTTTGAATTTGAATATATATTTATCTTTAGCATTATGATTTTTACTTTCATAGGTTTTCATGTTTTAGGTTAATGTCTCTTCACTTTAATTTGAAGAACTCATGTTAGCATTTCTTGTAAGGGAGGTGGTGGTAATAAATTCCTTCAACTTTTGCTTGTCTAGGAATGTCTCCATTTTTCCATTTCTAAAGGACAGTTTCCCAATGTGAACTGTTCTTGTTTGGCTTTCCCCCCCATCTTTCAGCATTTCACTATCCCTTGGATTGCAAGGCTTTTGTTGATAAATCAGGTGATAGCTTAATGGGGGTTTCATTATATGTGATGAGTCTTTTGTCTGCAAGCTGCTTTCAAGACTCTCTCATTGTTTTGAATTTTAACATCTTGATAATTCACTTCAGATTATATTGTGTATGTATGTTGATCTTGCCTCAGGTTCTTTGAGCTTCTTGATGTCCACATTCCTCCCAAGATATGGAGGTTTTCTGACAGTATTTTTTTAAATAAACCTTCCTCCCCTTTTTATCTCGCTTTTCCTGCTGAGATGCCCATAACTTCTATGTGTTCACAGTTGATGGTGTTCCATGGGTCCCTTTTGTATTCTTCACCTTTTTCCATTTTGCTGTTTTTGCTGCTCCTGTTGTTCCTCTCAGTGGCTTATTTCAAATAATCTACCTTTGAGTTTGTTGGGTATTTCTGCATGATCACAACTGCTGCTGAAGGTCTCCATTCATTTTTTTCACTTCTCTCATTGTTTTCTTCAACTCCATCATTTCTGTTTGGTTCCCTTTTTATGGTTTCTATTTCTTTTATAAACACAATTTTGTTTATGTATTTTAAAATTGTATTTAGTTCTGTATCAGTGGCCTTTTTTTTTTTTTTTTGGTTGCTTTGTTTGTTTGCAGCTCACTGAGATTCATTAAGACCGTTATTTGGAATTATTTTTCTACCAATTCATAGATCTCATTTCTTTGCAGTAAGTTACTGGAGTTTATAAGTTTCTTTTAATGTCATCACAATTCACTGATCCTTCTTTATCTGCTACATTTGCATTAATGTCTGTGCATTTGAAGGGATGCACACCTCTTACGGTCTTTACAAGTTATGGGCTTTAAAAAACATTTTGGCAGGTTAAAGGCTTCCCCTTTTAGTTTCTGAGTCCATCTGAGTAGATAAACTTGGTCACAAACATTCACGTTTCTATCCTGCCAGCCATGGCTCAAGTTGTAAACATGACAGGACTATGAGGGTTCCAACCCCCTACCAACCTGATTCTGTTCAGGAAGGGCCCCTTTCATCTCTGCTACACAGACACAGAAACACACACACACTCACAGAGTTATGAGGAACAGGTGAAAAACTGCCCAGATAAGATCACAGGTGAGGACTGGCCTAAACAGACCTTCCCTGGACTGCCCTGTGTTACCTGTGACTGCCTTCTACCAAATGACCAAAGGTGTTGGGGGTGAGGACTGAGCCAATGTCTGCATTATTGAAAAATTTTCTCACTCCAGGCTTTTCTGAGGCAAGCACCTCAGAAAGTCAGGACACAGCAGAATATCTTCCTCTCTTGAGTGTTTCTTGGCAAGTGAGCTGAGCATGGGGCTTTCTCTCAAATGTAGGTGTCTGGTTACCAAAGTTCTAAGTTCTTTTTGGGTCTATTGTTAAGGAAGTGAGGTCACATCTTCAATGTTACATGACCTGGGTCTCTGTCTTCAATACCCTCTACTCAAAGATTCCACTAGGCTGCTGGCTTCTCACCCTCCTCTCCTTTGTCACCTCTTTCAGAGTCCATGATTGTGCAAACACAGCCCTTCCTCAGCCCCCTGGGAAAAAGTGAATGTAGCTGGTGTCTCAGGTTTGAAGACCCAGAGCTAGATCAGATCCTCCTTTTTCTTACCATTTCTGTGACCCCAGACCAACCATTGTGTCCTCTAAGTCCTTCTTGTCTCTTAATATGCACAATGGGAATCATGCCAGCATCTACTTCATAGGAAACTCATCAGGCGTGTATGAAATAAAACTGAGAAATCTCAGGCTTGGTGCCACATGTAGAAAGATAATGCACATGTTTAGAGATAAGAGGTGAGGAAAAGAGTGAGAGGCAGCATGGACTAGAGCTCTGACAGGCCTGAGTTCCAGCAGTGTGATCTTGGGGAAGTCACTTCTCTTTTTGGCCTCATTTTTTCATTCAATGCTGGTAAAACTTTAACATTAAATAAAATTCAGATATTTTTATCCTTTGATAATAAACCTTCCACTTCCTGTCCATCATGTTTACAATGAGACCCATGAGCCTCCCCTCAGCCTAGGAGGTGGCAGCCTCCACGGTGGCTCCAACACTGCCTGGTTATTCACTCGCTTCTGACCAACAGGATAAAAACAAATGTGAGAGTATCACTTCTGTCTTAGTCATTTCAGAGTGTGTGACAAAGCACTGTAGACAAGATCACTTGTAAATAACAGAAATTTACTTCTCACCATTCTGCAGCCTGGAAGTTTGAAATCAAGGTGCCACTGTGGCTGGGTTCTGGTGAGGACTCCCTTCCAGGTCGCAGACTGCAGACTTCAGGTTGTCTTTTAACCTGGCAGAGAGGGGAGGAGAGAGCCCTCTGTGGTCCATTTTATAAGGCCAGTCATCCCTTTCATGAGGGATCCAGCCTCATGACCTAATTACTTCCCAAAGGCCCCACTTTCTAATTTTATCACATTGGCTGTTAGAATTTCAACATACAATTTCGAGGTGGTACAAAAACATTCAGACCATTGCAGATTCCAAGATTTGATTACGCAAAAAGCTGTCATTTTCTTTTACTCTCTTCAATGTTTTCTGTTTCTCTCTTTTCCATTCTATTTCTCAAACTGTGAATGCAAGCTCCTATGTTATCAGCTTCCCTATGCAGAGGCCCACATGGCAGAGATCTGAGGGAATATCCAGGCCAACAGATGAAAAGAACCTTAGGCTGTCCATCTAAACTGAGTGAAAAATATTTTTTACCAGGGAGTCAGAACACAATGGGTCTTTGATAGAAAAGCAAAGCCAGCAGACACTTTCTGAGTACCTGAAACCCTTGGGGTCACTTGCTCCAAGCACCACAATTTATAAAGAGAAAAACTGATATACTTATTTTCTGTAGCCCCTGTCTACAACAGACTGGGTCACTTGCACTTTCACATAAATCTTAAGATGAGCATTTCTAGAGGAAAAAAATGTAGCTTAAGTTTTAATACAGATTGTATTGAATCTACATTTCAGTTTGGCAAGTATCATTATGTTAACAATGAATGTTAAATAATTAAACCAGACATGTATTTTTATTTATTTAGGTCTTTTATAATTCACTCAAAAAAGCAGTTCTGTTTTTGCTGTAAACATCTTGAACTTTCAAAAATTTATTCTGAAGTAGGTGTAAGATTTTAGCAGATATTCTTTATCAGTCTGAAAAAGGTTCCTTCTATTTCTAGTTTGTTGAGTGTTTAATCATGAAGATGTGTTACCTTTTTTATATGCTTTTAATGCACATATTGGGAATCAGCTTCTACAGACACTTTAAAACCCACAGCGCATCTTCCTTTCTGTGTCTGCATCCTTCTCTCACAAACGCAATCTTTCTGAAGGCAAATCAGATTCTAAATATTAAAAACAGGGTGATGAATGAATAGTTGAGAACCTGCCTGATGAAATAATGGTGGAAACGCTCCCAGGTATTGGCTGAGACCCAGACTTTCAGATCCAAAACTCTCAAAGATCCCCAAACAGATTCAATTCAAAGGTCCTTTCTGAGACATGTTATAGTCCAACTGTCAAAACTCAAAGACAGACTGAGAACACTAAATACAAGAGAAAAGCACTAAATCTCCTATAAGGAAGTCCCTATCAGACTAACAGCAGGTTTCTAAGCAGAAATCCCACAGGCCAGAAGAGAATATAATGATATATTCAAAGTACTAAAAGAAGAAAACCCTGCCAGCCAAGAATACTATTTCCAGCAATGCTATCCTTCAGAAATGAAGGAGAAATAGAGTATTTCCCAGACAAACAAAAACTGCAGGAGTTCACCACCACACAATCAGCCCTATGAGAAATCCAAAATGACAATCACCCATGAATATATTAACAACAAAACCCACTGATATGTCAGATATGCAATCAAGAAAGAGAAAGAAACTGTATCTTTCCACATCAAAAAACCAATGAACACCAAAGACAAACATTAAAGGGAAAGAAAGAAACAAAAGGTACTCAAAAGAACAAAACAAAAATCAACAAAATGCCAGGAGTATGACAATAATTTTCAATAGCCACCCTAAATGCAAATGGATTTTATTTCTCATTCAAAAGACACAATTTCAGATTTTGTTTAGTGTATTACTAAATTTGTTATGGCCTGCTAACCCATTAGATAAACAATTTCTATTTGTACCCATTTTGTGGTAATAAACACTGGGTCTGTTGCTGGCCAGATAAAACTTAGAAACCCATGAGGACAGAATTCCTGATTTTTCCATTACCATCCCTGGCACAGCAGAGGCCGCAGTTTATAAGCTTTTGGAGGCGGGATGGTGAGCACCCATGATGACGATCGGCATGATGGCAGGTGCCCCTCATAGGGAAGCGCACCGTGTCATTGGCCCTGGTGGGAGAAAACAGCACAGAAAAGCTTTGCAGGACCAGGTACCACTCAGCTCCTCATGCAGGTTTATGTCAGGCCAGGATGGGGTTATCAGCCAGACACCAAACAAGGTGACATGATGGGCTCTTTTCAAGCCCAAACCATCATTCACATAACTGACCACAAAGAAGGCAGGTGGCAGCGTCCAGAGTGTGGTTATCTGGGCCAGCCTGAGATCAGAGGGGCAGCCTAATTAGGCTGCAGACTGCTTTCTAGATGCATAGTATGGCATGGGCTTAAATGCTGTTCTCACACATCATGCAGTGTGAAGCATCTCATGGGTAAATCACTAGATGGTATAGCTAAATATTTTTAAGATATAATAATCTGTATTATATATAAATATGTTTTTTTCTCAGACTTATTATTTTTAAAACTACCTTTTTTTTTGCTTTGTCCTTTTTAAAATTGATTTCATAATAATAAAAAAACTGACTTGAAACCAAGTTGGGAATCAATTGCAATGCAATAGCCTATGAATTTGAACCAATGAGGTAGTGGGAGGAGAGCACTTGGTAACACCTGTCCCTGCATGTTCCTCCCAACACAGACCTGCTGCTCCCTGCTCCCTGTGGGGGACATGTGGGGGGCTTCTCCCTGCCCTGTACTCACACAGCCTGAGGCACCCTGCATTACTGTCATGAGTGGCTTTATAAAAGTGAGCATTTGTGGAAAACAAATAACATCTAGGAAAATGCAGAGAGGGTTGGGGTAGGGGCAGGCGGCCTCACCTTGCGGGCCACCAATTCCTCTTGGGCCAGTTTCCTCATCTCTGAAATAAGGGTCATCTCCATTTGTGCTGCACTTTCATGTTTCTATGAGGTACTTCAGTTTCATGTTTATTTCTGATTTGTACACAGAGAAGAGTCTGATTTGAACTAGCAATACCTTGAATCTAAGGAACATGCAGGTCTACCCTTTATATGTCTGCCAATTCTGCCTCTGTACAGATTTGAAAAAAGGAGGTGAGTCACTAAATATGTGTTCATTCCTGGCTTTTTTTTTTTTTTCAATTAAAATTTCTCTTATTTATCAGGAAAAAGTGTCATCATAGTTTCCAAAATTAAGCATTTTATTTTAGATCAAACTAAAATAAATTGTTATTTAAATGTTTCTTCCTCTGTTAACAATTTTTTGGCTGTATTTAGTGCATATAGTGAGATATAAAGGAATAAATATTAAAGGCTGAGTAGTAAGACTACACTGAGGGAATTGAATCACTTGTCAAATTTAGCCAAAATAATCCATTGCTTTACCTAGTTAAAGTTTCCATTTCTTCATGGTAATGAAGAAAATACAATGCCAATTTTCTAAATTCATGAATGCTTGGTTTTAGAATAGAACAGAATAGACAGGCAGGAGCCATGGGTTATGGAGAGGGTGGCATGTCAGTCTGGGGGACGTTTTAGTGTGGTGGAGAGGAAACACTTTGTGGTTACTGTCTGGCTGTCAGTCTCTCTACAGACAGCACAAACACTCAGGTCCTGTGAGGCAGACGCACTGTCGGGATTTGCAGATCTCATAGTTATTCATTGAGGATTCTTGAATTTTTTAAGAACAACTTTGCAGAAACAAGTGCTTTTACTGAGAGTTTAACATTAACAATGTATGCAGCATACTGTTTGTAGAGTACTTAGAATAAGTACGATAAATCTCAGTTCACTGCATGTGTGAGGACAAAGGTAATAAAATAAGTCTTCATTCTGTGTTGGTTCTAAAACTGTGTTACTGGCCAGTTCAGGGGCGAGTGGTCTTCACCACCGCCATGTGATCGCGTGTGGTTCCCAGACTCCCTGCTGTATCCAGGGGATTGCAGGTTTGCCGGGGCAGCCAGACTCATTCAAAACTGCCTGGTTAATGACAGCTCATCATCTTCCTGTTCCCTGTTTTCTGTGGAGGTTCCACTTCAATACAGTCTTAGAAGCAGTGCATCCGTGGCCACCCGTTCTCACAGGCCTCACAGATTCCGTACGAGAATATTAAACGTCCTTCATAGACACTCCTCAAACTGTGGACAGTTTTACAAGGTATTTAGAAGTGAGAAAGGAGGAGAGTGGAGAAATGTTGGGCCAGTTCTAACCTCTAGTAACGGTTTTGGGGGAGAAGTACAGAAATGTTACTATTGTCCACAGCAACATGATTCAGAGGCATTTTTATGAGCAAATTTCGAGACAGTTTCAAATGAATAGAGTGATTTTGACATTTTTATAAGAAATTTTACTTAAAGAAAAATATATCACCACTAAAAACTTTCTTGATCAATTAAATATTCACTTTATTAGAAATATCTCAACATTCAAAATGACTTAAACAATATAATAAAATCAATGTACCCACCGAAGTGTAATAACTGGAACATTACCAGTGAATGGAAAGAAACAAAAGTGCAATTCCTTATGGACGACATGAGCATGTGTTCAGAAAACCCAAAAGAATGTACAGAGTAACTATTAAAATTAACAATGTGAGTTTACTAGGACCACTGGATAGAACACCAGTTGTGCAAAAACTCAATTGCATTTCTATGTACCAGCAACAAAAACTACGGAGAAACTATAAAAACCAAATGGCAGCCGAAGGCGGGTTGTCGCTCGCTTTGCTGGAGGCGGCCTGCACATGGTGGGCTGAGGGGCCAACACTCTACTTTGCATCTGAAAGTCAGCAGCAGCTGCTCACTCTCCCGAGCCGACCTGCGCTTTGTACTGAATTTTTCTTGCTTTTGATAGACTTGATGTCTGTGCTGAACTTCCTTTAGTGTTAGACTTGGTCTCAGTCTCTGGAGCTATGCCTCACTCTCTGTGGGACCTGCATTTCTTATCTGTCCTATTAAACTTGTTCTCACTGTCTACTGTGACTCTGCCCTTGAATTCTTTCCTGTGGCAGAGTCAAGATCCCATTAAGAGGACTGTGTGTGTTGAGGCCAGCTATCAGCCACCCCCCACCAGACCCTATCTCCAGCATCATACGGAGATAGAGCTGAGACCAAAAGAGGCTTTGCTCTTATGCCCCAGAGAAACACTCTCTTTCAAGATTAAGGTGCAGAACTCTGTCTGCTCCAGGATGACTCCAGGCCATAGCTCTTTGAAGATGTTAAGGACATGTTTCCCAGGATATGGCTTGTATATAATGTGCATTTTTACCACAAAGTGACAAGTAAACTAATACCATTAATAAACCCGGTAGGTTTGATGATCTGACTTTACAAAAACTCAGTAACACACAAATGTTTCCCATTGATTCAGGATTCATAGCTTCATTAAGCATTAATATTTACACACAAAAAAAATATTGAAAACCTGCTGTGTGACAGACTTTACTCTGAGCACTATAGATACAACAGTGAACAGTGCAGACAGAAATTCCTGCCTCACAGGGGCTTACAACCTAGTGGTTTTTCTTTGAATATGGAGCTTCCTGTGAGCATAACACTGGATTTTATGTGATTTTCAAATTTGCAAGACTATCAATTACATAAAGGGGAACTTATGCATAGGCAAGCATAGCCTACAGCCAGAATTTGGACATAATCTTTTCAGGTCTTCTATTGCTTTAGAAGACTCTGTGGTAACTAAAAATATTATCCATGGAGATAATGCTTTGGACACTGGGCTATCTGCATCTCATCTTGGGCAGTCTGCGGTAGTGGAGTGAGCACTGAACTTGGAGTCAGAAAATCTGGACATGTCTGGCCTCCCAAGCACTATTCTTGTGACCTTCAGCAAGAGACTTAACTTCTGTGGCCTTCAGTGTCTCTGTTTGTAAAATGAGGGAGAATAACAGCCATTCCACCCATGTGAAAGTGTTCTATAAAGCCCAAAGCAAAAGAAAACAAAATAGAAATGAATTGCAGTTGAGAAAACACTTGAGATGTATGAAATTGCCCATAAATGTGTGGTGTTAATATCCCTAACCTAATATGAATGTGAACTGTGATAAATACAGGCAGCCTTATAATCTGATCTGCTACCTCATCAGTGGGCAAGTCAAATACATCAGAAGCTGGTTGCACTCTGTCCTTTGCTCTCCATCTGGAGGACTTTTTGAGTGTCAGCTTGCCTAGGCCAGAGGACAGTTCCTAGAATCCCCTTTCTAGTGTGTTTCTGGGCAGGTGGGTGGCAAGGGAGATGCATCTGGGAGAACTGGAGGACAGGGAGCAGCGGCTGCCACTCTGCACCATTCACACGTCCTCTCCCAGTTATTCATCCAAACTATGGTGTAGGTGCCTCTGGGAAGGGATTTCGCAGATGTGATGGAAATCTCTGCTCAGCTGACTGTGTCACTCAAAGGGGAGATTATTCTGCTGGGCCTCATTTGACCAGTTGGAAGGTTTTAAAAGCAACCGTATTCCCTCCCTGAGGGAGAGATTGCAGACAGCCCTGGGTCAGCATCTGCTCCCTTCCTCCAGACCTGCTTCCTGACAGCCCCCTTTACACAACAACTGTAGCTCACACGCATAGAATTCTGGTTACTCGTGATCGTCCCTTCCTAGCCACCAACCCTAACAACTTTGGACTTGTTTAACCATCATGCACAACTGGGTAAACTATTTCTTGCAATAAATCCATCTATATATGTTTCTATCTCCTCACACTTGGTCTATTCTGGTTGGAAACAGAGGCACATCCTTACCTGCTCGCTGGCGTTTTGCCTGTAAAGGTAACGTTACTCCCACCATGGCTGTCCTTATGCTTAAAGAAAAGTTGGCCTCAGCCTCTAAGTACATTTGGGAGACACAAGCCTCTGGCACATTATGTGCTGCAGGAATGGGCTGAGGAACCAGGCTGATATTCGATGTAAGGATCAATAAAACATAACAAGGTGGAGCCCACTGACAGCCTGCTCTGGAGTGTTACTCTCCATCCCCTACCACTCAGGACCACTCATGGGCTCATAATTTCCTACATGCAATGCCCCCTTCTTAGGGCTTTCAGTTGAACTAGGTGGTCTACTGGCCTGTGTGTGTGTTTCCTCAGTGCAGTTTGTCCTAAACCATCAAGACAGATGGCCAGCTCAGGTAAGTTTGTGCAACAAACCCAGGGAAAGAAACACTAAATCAACCTACTGGACAAATACGAATGCTCTCATTAGGAGCTTAATAATTCACGTCAGCCTTTGGTTCTTTCCATGACATTAATTCCATATTCGACTACAGAGCAATCGCTCTTCTCAAACTTGTGAGACACCCAACGAGAACTCTCAGTTCCCAGAATGTGAAAATAGTTTTCATACGGCCCAAAGAGATACATCTCAGAACTAGCCTCCCTCCTCCTGTGCCCCCTACACACACAGCCCACAGCTTATGACCTCTGAATATTGGAAGCAAAGCTTGGAACTTTCCCCACGCATGCTCAGACTTACAGTCCCATCTTTTCCCCATTCAGACTAATAACTCACATATAGTGATTTGTGTGGGCCCAAGCACTGCTTTCAATGCTCTAAATATATCAACTGACGTCTAGCATCTGTGAAGTAGAACTACTTTATTATCAGTATTTTACCAATAAAAGAACTGAGACACAGATGATCAGTGTCTTGCCTGAGGTCTGCTAACTAGAAAAGGTAGGAGTGAGGAGTTAGAGATTGAGCCAGTCCTGGAGCCCATCCATTTAATTTTTCAGAAGTGCCACTCCCTACGCAGGGTACTTACTCCACTACCCTTCTCTTCTGTGTACCTCCCCATAAGGTTTTGCTACGTTTTAAAAAATCACTCTACCTTCTTGACCCGCTGGCCCTTCTGCCTCCGTTCCCCCATCTCCCCAGAAGCACACAGCTATCTCAGTGACTCTTTGGGAAGAAGGTGTCAAGTTTACACAGGATAAGAGCAGCCAACTGGGTTTTTCATTATGGGCATCCCCCCACAATCTTACACAAAACTCCAATTTCCTTTTATGCGATCCAAGCCCTTCAGCATCCTCATGCTGCCACTGCACACAAGGCAATGCTTCAGATCGTCTGCAAGGAGCTCTGGTGTGATCTCTCCACCCTCTTGTGCCTGCACTTTCCAGCTGGGTAGCTCTGCCTGAGGCACTGCAGTGTCAGAAGCAAACACACCCTAACAGCTTTTTGTCATTTACCTGTCTTTCCCCAGAGTGCCACTTCACCTTAGAGAGTTAGTAGGGAGGAGATAATCCCCAGGGCGAATGAAAACAATGCTTCCTTACAACTTGTGGGATGTCACTTCTGGCTAAGCTGCCAGGTTCGTACTCTCAGGGAACATCACAAAGCAAGCTGGGGTTTGGATACCAAGGCAGCTTCTTCCTCTTTGAATAAAGTAACATCAAATGCACTGTTCTGATGAGCAGGATATTAATCAAATACACTATTTCCAAGTAAATAAAGGGTTCTGGAGAATTAGGTAGAAAAAATAATACTGAGTTTCAGATACATGTAAAACTCTCCAGCTAAAATTAAAATAGCAAGTAAATAAATCTAGTGGAACAGGCCAGCATTATAGAAAATCACTTGATGTCACTCAGTGATTCAATAAATATATTTTTTCAACCTGAGGCAATGCTGTTCCAGTCACTGTGCTAGGACCGTATTTGATGAGCAAGACTGAAAAGCTTCTGTTCTCACAAGAACTCACATTTTGGCAGAATGCTAGGAAGCACACCTTGACACTATTGCCAAGAGAGGTGACATCCAAGTGATAGGTGGCTTAGCCTTCTTTGCCTGCCTTAGTGTCCCTTCTTTTGTTAATAACACCTGGATATTTCCTTTGGAGAGCTGTGTCTACAACAATGCCAGTCGTCCTGGCTCAGGAGACAGGCCTGTGTCCTGGGCCTACTGAGAGCATCACGTGTCCCTGGGGATGGCAATCATGCAACAAGATCCACTCACGCACTTGAGACTCTCATCCTTGGATTCTCCAAACTGTTGGAAGTAAGCCACGAGCTGCTGGGGACAGACTGAAAGCAGCAGAGACAGTGAGACAAAACCCTAACTGCACCGCACGAGCCCCTGAATCCAGTTCTACCGAGGCTAGATATACTGTGAGACTTGGGAGACACATAAATCTCTCTCACGTTTTTTCCTTTAGATCAGTTTGAGTTGGGATTCTATCTCTTCCAACAGATCTTGACTAAGAACAGTTAAGAATCCTTCATTTTCAGCTGGACATTGAAAAGTTACTTACTCATCTGCTGTGTTTACAAGGCTTTCACTCACAGTAAGACAGGTCTAGCTTGGCCTCCCGGTTCATCACTTACCAGATTTAGAATTCTGATTCCTCTTCTCTCTCACCTCTAAACTGACAGTAACAGCAGAGCCTTCTTTGTAGGTTTGCAAAATGCAGTGAGACCCTGGATGGAGAATGCTTTGCACAGTGCCTGGCACATGGTAAGTGCCCAATAAATGGCAGTCATTTTGATTCTGATGATAATGGTTATTATCATAATCATGATCATAACACTCCAAACCCTCTCCTGGCTCTATGCCCTCCCCTCTTGCAACTGCCCTGTTTCCCTGCTTCCTTTCACTACAAAACTCTTTTTAAAGGATATGTATTCTCTTTATTTTGCACTTTTTACTTTCTGCCCCCGATTTCCACCACTCTAATCAGGCTTTTATTTCCCCAGTATGCTATTGAAATTGCTGTTGTCAAGATCACCTATAAACTCCATCTTGCCAAAAACAGTAATTAAATTTCCTCTCATTTTTCTCAGCCCTTTGGTTGTGTTTACCACAGTGGACACATTCTTCATCTTGAAGCATTGTCCTCACTTGGCTTCTGGGAAACCACACACCAGGCTTTTCTTCAACCTGACTCTCCACCCTCTGTCTGTCTTTGCTGTCTCCTCCTCCTCTTCTGATGAGCTCTCTATGCTCACTCCCTGGGTCACTTCATTGTGTTCTTACCTAGGTAAACCACTTATCCATCAATGGCTTTGCAATATATCCCTGTAGTCCCAAACCCTCCCCTGAGGTCCAGATCCCTCAGTCTAACCATCCATGTAACTTCACTTGGATGTCTAACAGGGCCCTTAAGCATAATAGAAACAAAACTCACTTGTCAATTTCACCATCCCTCTCTTCTCCTAGAACCTGCTCCTCCTCATGGGGTCTCCATCTTGGAAGATAGCATGATTATTTCTACTTTCTCAGATGAAAACCTAGACATCATCTTCAATTCCTGTCTTTTCTTGGTCACCACATTCAACTTATCAGCAGGTACTGTAGACTCTGACTTCAGATTTATTCTGAATCTAATTCCATTTCATTTCCTCCACCCTTTCCAACTGAGTTCACACACAAGACTATGCAGCAGCATTTCACTGGTCCCCAGACCTTACATTTGCCCCCTCAGATACTGACAGATCATCTCACACTTCTGCCACCTCAAATCTCCAGTGGCTTAATACCTGTAATACCTATTACACCAATGATAAAATTCAAGCACCTATGATATGACTATCATAAAATCCAAAATTCTTTAAAATGTCCCATGACATTTATGTTTTATGTAGCACTTGCATCCTCCTCTGACTATCACTTGCAAACTTCTTCCACCTGTCTGTCACTTTCTCACCATCTCCAGCCACACTCAGTGTGCTTCAGGGATCTCACACATGCCACACTGGGTCCTGCTTCAAGGCTTTTGTTGTTGCTGTTCCTTCTGCCTGGAACACTATTCTCCCAAGGATTCCCATGGCGGGCTTCTCAGCTTTTAGTTCATTGCTCAAAAGTTACCTCCCTAGAGAGGCCTTGCCTGACCATGGCCCCTAAAGATGTCTCTTTCCCACCCCTTTCACGCTCTCTCCTGCTCTTCTGTATTCTGCCTTATTTTCTTCAGATTGCTTATTTATTTATTTTCACCTACTTGTTGTCTGACTTCCCTGGTTGGGTTCACTGTCACATAGCACAGAAGAAAGTCTTAGAGGGATTTAAAGCCAACAGGCAAAGACAATTCCAATCTAACAGTCAAAAGCAGAGGAACTTCTGAGTCTTCTCTCCACTTATACTACCTTGAGAGTCCAACTACCTCCTTTCAGCTTAGTCTAAAAACCTGGAGTTGAGAAACATACTTCTAAGTGGTGAGACTTACCCAACAGGGCAGCTACCTCTATTATACAGTGCTGCCTCTATTATAAAGAAGTAATGATTTTTAAATACTTGGCATTCAAACTATTCAATAAGCCCAATTATCATGGATAAGGGTGAAAACCCCTGAAAGGCAAAGGTAGACAGAGAATGAGATGTAAATAATTTGTATTCTATATGTGGCATTTACTAAAAAGCCATTAGAGTCATTCCTGAAAATCTGATATAAAATTGATTGCAATTTCACAAACTACCTTGTGGCCCTACTAGGGAAATGAGTGAGTAAGACAGGCATAGCGAGCATGCATACAGAATGATTAGCTGTATAAACAACTAAATCAATAGCTTTATAAAACTGGATATCAATATGGTAATTGGAAATCAATAGGGTAAGCCAGAGCAATGCTAAATCTCTCCCAACATTCAGTAAATCTTGAATAGCAGACAGAACACCTCTTTCTATGAAAATGTAAATAAACCAGTACATCAAAGAACAAAACTACTATGAAATTAATCAGTTATTTCAGGGATCTCCAAAATATTAAACATCTGGGGAAATGGTCTATTGTTATAGTTGGGGCAATATTCTTTTACACTCAGTTTAACTGAACTTTATCTTACATCTACATGTTATTACCTGATTAATTCAACCTGATTCTAATCACAGCTTTGCCAAGCCCTCAAGCAGGTGCAATATTGAGATGATTTTATATTAATTTTTAGTAGTAATATATGGTTTGTAAGTGCAAAATTTCATTCATGGACACTGTTTTCTTTATAAAACAGACAACTCCTTGAGGGAAAGACTTACTCTAGCATTCTATGTCATTAATTTTACATGACCAGGGTTCTGTTCCTTGTATGGAAGTAGCCAGGATCATGCATGAAGTACGTGGCTCCAGAGCCTAAGGGAATACTCCTTATACAAAACCTGTCACCAAGAGGTCCCATGCAGATCATAGGTTGGCATGGAGTTTGATTCAGAATTGTACAAGGCCAAAGGCTAGCTAGATTTGAGGCAAACACACCTAACTGTGTGGACTGGCTATTCCCTAACTGCTTTCTAATTCTATTTTCCACCCTCTTGTCCACTTCTGTGCCCTGGGAGAGTGGCCTCTACCCACACCACCACCCAGTTTACCCTGCCCTCAGGTTCTCTGTGGTTTTCACCAATAGAATTTCCAAGGAGGAGATGGGAGGCAGAGGACTGAGAGTTTGAAGACCTATCACTCAGCTGCTTTGGGACAGGCCCCTCCCACCACAAAGTTCCACCCCACACTTGTACCTAACCCCTGCTCTTCTTTTTGCTTTTTTATCCAGGGATAGTAATGATTCCCACAGTGGCAGGTCACCATCTTATGCTTACTCCCTGAGCTCTGCCAACACCTCTGTAATAGTCCCTTCATTACACATTCTTCCACTGAATTCATTGGGTTTTCTACAGGGCTCGCTCAAGTCGTTAGTACCCGTATGTGCACAATGAGGGGTACTTTCACCAAGAAAAAATGTGTGAACTCCTATGAGGCAGAAGACAATGTGGTGACTGTAATATACAAATTAATTAAACACCCATAACTTCTCTAACAATGCAGAGTCAGCCTTGATATCCACAGGTTCTGCATCTGCAGATTCAACCAACTACAGATCAAAAACATTCATGTATAAAAACAATAATAACAATACAAGAATACAAATATGCAAATAAAAACAATGCACTATAACAACTATTTACATAGGATTTACATTGTATTAGGTATTGTAAGTAACCTAAAGATGATTTAAAGTATACAGAAGAATGTGTGTAGATTATATGCAAATACAATGGCATATTTTATCAGGGACTTGATTATCCACTGATTTTGATAACTGCTAAAAGTCTTGGAACCAATCCCCCACAAGTACTGAGGAATGACTGTATATCTATTTTTTTTTACAGCACATTGTAACATACCTTATTGTTACAGAATCATTATCTGCCCTCCTCACAAGACTAGGAATACTTTGAGTGCTGGAAATAGGTTTGTTTTAATACACCCAAAACCTGGCCAGTACCTAACTCAGAGTTCGTTTACATTTGTGAAACATCTCAAAGAATTTTAAACTGATTAGTAAAGCCAGGTAAGTAATTCACCATAATATAATGTGATAAGTGTTTAAAAGCAGCATGACTGAAATTACCAGAACATAGAGGAGGAGGAAGGGCTTGATTCTGATGGCATCTGGAAGAATGAAGACTTGAGGGAAGGGATTATAGTGAAGAGGTGACATGCAATTAGAAGGATTAGTAGATGTACCTCAGAAAGAAATGGAGCAAGGAGATGAGCCAGCCTAAGTGTCCAACAACAAGTGAATGAAAAAGAAAACATGGTATATGTACACAATGATAATACTATTGAACTATGAAAAATAATAAAATCCAACCATTTATGGTAGTAAAATCCCCCCAAATTATAAGCAAACCAAATTCAACAGCACATTAAAAGGGTTATATACTACAGTCAGGTGGGATTTAATGCTGGAATGCAAGGATCATTCAACATGTTAAAATTACTTAATGGGATACACCACATTAACAGAATGAAAGATATTGACCACACGATTACCTTGATAATCCAATAAAAAAGCATTTAAAAATTCAGGATCTATTCATGTAAGAAAAAATTTCAGCCAAATCTGTATAGAAAAACTTACTTTATTACAATAGAGGGTATATATAAGAGCTGTAGAGCTAACATCAAAATCAGTGGAGAGAAAATAAATTTTGGCCTGTAAGATCAGTATGAGGCAAGTATACCCATTCTTACCACATCCATTTGACATAGCCCTGAAAGTCCTAGCCAGAGCAATTATATAAGAAATAAATAATAAAAAGAATCCAAAGCAAAAAGGAAGTAATACTGTCCCTCTTTGTTGACAAGATGATTATAAATGCAGAAAATACTAGTGTCTCCACAAAAACACTGTTATATTAATAAATTTTCTAATGTTACAGGATACAAAAATTAGTGGTTTTCTAAACAGAAATATATATTCAGAAAATATGCTTCTACAAATGAAGAAAACAATCTCATATTTTTAAAAAGTATGAAATATTTATGCATAAACATAAAGTAAGTAGTAAAAGTCTGCACAGAAGATTATAAAATGTTGATGATAGAAATTTAAAAAGAAATGGTTAGGTACAAGTACATACAGTGTTCATGCATAAGGGAACTAATAGTGTTAAAATATTCAGATTATCTTTCGATATCTACAAATTCAAAGAAATGAATATTATTCATTTCCAATGTTGAACAAATAACACTAAAATGTATATTTAACCACAAAAGTTCCTGAATAGCCAAAGGGATGCTATACAAAGAAGGAAATGCTGGAGGCATCAAACTTCCTGACTTCAAAATATATTGCCAAGTTGTAGTATTCCATGCCATATAGTATAGACATACAAAAAGGCATATACCCCAACAAAACAGAGAGCCCATTAATAAATCCGTACATATATTTTAATAATATATAATTATTGTACACATTTATAATTTATGCATATTGACGTATCACAATAAAACCTGACAGCAGTATATCAATGATAGATTTAAATATTTCCCTTTTAAGAATGAAACACCCAGAGAAAAAAATTATTACAGAATCTGCTCACTTGAATAACACTCTATAAGAAACAGTTCTAACTTATTATCCAGAAGTTTCCAACCAACCACAAAATCCACTTTCTTCCTAAGAGCATAAAAAACATTTTACAGGACAGATTATATATCAGCTTACAAAATAACTCTCAAAAAATTTGAGAAGTTCAAAATAATCCCAGGTATCTTTTCCAAAAATAACTGAATGAAACTACAAATGTATAACTTTAAGAAAATAGGAAAATTTACAACTACAGAAAAACTAAACAAGACATTCTTGAACAACCATTGGGCCAAAGAGAAAATACAAAGGTAATTTGAAAAATATCTCAAATCAAGGAAAATAAAAACACGAGATGTTAAAACCTTTAAGATGCAGTCAAAGCAGTATTATGAGGGAAGTTTATGAACAACCACATTATATATTTTAAAAAGTCTCAAATAAGCAATGTCACTTTACACTTCAAGGAAGCAGAAGAAGAACAAACAGAGCAACAAATTAGTGGATGACAGAAAAAAATTAGATTAGGACAGAAATTAATAATGAGTAGAAAAACAAGAAAAAATGTTTTGCACCCCCAAAAACAAAACACACAAACAGAAAAAAACATAATCAAAAAACCATTCAGTTTATAAGACAAAAAAAGAGAGAAAAAATTTTTAAAAAGAGAGACATAAACAGAGACTTCAAAATGCTCCAAAAATAATAGTGGACAATTTTAAACAAGTATGTGAGAACAAATTTGATAACTTACAAGAAATACTTTTTTTACTGACATAAAATGTACCAGAACTTGATTGAGGTAAAAACAAAAACAAACAAACAAACAAAAGAACAAAGACTGAATGTACCAACAACAAATAAAGTGATTGAATTAGTTCTACAAAGCTTAACATCAAAAAATGCTCAGGACTGGATAAATTTGTGGCCAATTCTACCAACACTGAAGAAATATTGGTAACTATCATTATCTTTTCTTACTTTTCATTCACATATAATAACTGTACACATTTCTAGGGCACACTGTGATATTTGGATACCTGTATATGAAACGGAATGAAAAGTGTATCCATCACATTATGTATGATTATTGTATGTGTGATGAGAGCATTCAAAACTCTATATTTTGGCTACTGAAAACAAGACAATACCTCTGTGGTAACTGCAGTCACTCTGCCAATTCTTCTTCAATACTTCCAAAAAAACAAAAAAGAAGAAAAAATGTGGAGAATACTTCAAAACTCATTTTAGGAGGTTAGTATCAGCATGATATTAAAACCAAAAAAAAAAAAAAACCACACACTTGAATAATACTACAAAAAAATGTTCCTGACATACAACATTGATACATAAATTCCCCCCAAATATGAGCAAACCTAATCCAACAGCAAATTAAAAGCGTTATATAACACAACCAGGTGCAATTTACTTTTGGAATGCAAACATCATTCAACATGCTAAAATTGCTTAATGTGATACACTGCACTAACAGAATGAAAGATATAGAACACATAATTACTTCAATAATACAATAAAAAAGCATTCAAATATTCAGCCTCTATTCATGACACAAAAATCTTCATCCAAATCTCTACAGAAAATCTTACATTATTACAATAAAGGGTATATATAAAAGTTGTAGAGCTAAGATCAAAATCATTTGGGTGAAACTAAAATTTTTGCTGGTAAGATCCAGTACAAGGCAAGAATACCATTCTTACCACATTGATTCAACATAACCCTGAAAGTCCTAGCCAGAGCAATTACATGAAATAAACAAAGAGAATCCAAAGCAAAAAGGAAGAAGTAATACTGTCCTTGTTTGTTGATGAGATGATTATAAATCTAAAACACACTAGTGACTCCACAAAATCACTGCTTTAAATAACAAATTCACTAATGTTGCAGGATACAAAAACAAATGGTATTTCTAAACATATACATATGTTCAGAAAATATGCTTTTTAAAAATGAAGAAATCAATCTCATATTTTTTAAAAGTATGAAATACTTATGAATAAATTTAAACTAACTAAAGACTGGTACACAGAAGATTATAAAATATTGATGATAGAAAATGAAAAAGAAGTAGATACATAGAAACACATACAGTGTTCATGAATGAGGGAACTAATAGTGTTAAAATATTTAAGTTGTCTCTAGGTATCTACAAATTCATAGAAATCACTATCATTCTTTTCCAATATAGAAAAAACAACCCTAAAATGTATGTCAAGCCAGAAAAGACTCTCAATAGCCAAAGGGATATTAAACAAAGAAGGAAAGGCTAGAAGCATCAAACTTCCTGACTTCAAAATATATTACAAACCTATAGTAATCAAAACAATATGGTACTGACATACAAAGAGGCACATAAACCAACCGACCAGAGAGCCCATAAATAAATCCACACATATATTTTTCCATAGTATATAATAATTATACACATTTATAATTTATGAATATTGACATATCACCAAAAAAAATATGACAGCAGTAGATTAACAGTAGGAGACTTAAATAGTTCACTTTTAATAATGAAAGAAACACCCACAGAGAAAATTATGAAAGAATCTGCTCACTTGAATAACACTCTAGACCAAAGTATCCTAACAAAAATATCCACAAATTTCCACCCAACAGCAAAATCCCCCTTCTTACTAAGAGCATAGGAAACAATTTACAGAATAGTATATATATCAGCTTACAAAATAAGTCTCAAAAAACTTGAGATGTTCAAAATAATCCCAAGTACCTTTCCCGAATAAAATTGAATGAAACTACAAATCTATAACTTTAAGAAAAGAGGTAAATTTACTAGTACAGAAAAACTAAACAAGACACACTTGAATGACCATTGGGCCAAAAAGAAAATTAAAAAGTAATTTAAAAAATATTTCAGATCAACGAAAATAAAAACACAAGATATTAAAGCCTTTATGATGCAAACAAAGCAGTATTATGAGGAAAGTTTATGAACAACCATATTATATATTTAAAAGGATCTCAAATAAGCAGTGTCACTGTACACTTCCAGGAAGCAGAAGAAGAAAAAACAGAGCACAAAAATAGCAGAAGATAGAAAATAATAGGATTAAAACAGAAATTAATAAAGAGTAGAAAACAACAAAAATGTCTCCCTCCCCAAAATTAAACAATCAGTAAAGACAAAATCAGCAAACCGTTTAAGATCTTATGCAAAAAAGAGAGAAAATAAAATGAGAAACTGAAAAGAGACATAACAATATGACTTCAAAATGATCAAATAATCATAGTAGACAATTTTAAACAAGTATGTGACAACAAATTTGGTAACTTAGAAAAAATACTTCTTTTACTGACATACAAGCTGCCAGCACTGAATCGAGAAAAGAGAGAAAAAAAAAAAAAAAAGCCTGAATGGACCAACCACAAATAAAGGGACTTAATTAGTGCTACAAATCTTCCCATGAAAAACAGCTCAGGATCAGATAACTTCGTGGGTCAATTCTACCAACACCCAAAGAAGATAACTATCATTATCTTTTCCTACATTTCCTTCACATGCAATAATTGTACACATTTCTAGGGCACAGTGTGACATATGGATACCAGTACACAAAATGAAATGATCAAATCAGGATGATTAGTGTATCAGTCACCTTATGTACCAGTTTTATATGTATGATGGAAACAGTCAAAATTCTTTCTTCTGGCTACTTAAAATAGTTTTGTGATAGCTACAGTCACCCAATATCAATTCTTCAATACTTGCAAAAAAACAAAATAGAAGAAAACATACACAGAACACTTCTAAACTCATACTAGGAGGCTAGTATCAGCCTGATATTAAAACTAAAAAAAGAAACTTGAAGAAAACTAGAAAATGTCCCTGACATACAGCATTGATGTATAAATTCCCCCCAAATATGAGCAAACCAAATTCAACAGCACATTAGGGAATATATACCACAATCAGGATGGATTTACTGCTGGAATTCAAGGATCATCCAACATTCAAAAATTGCTTACTGTGATACACCACGTTTAAAAAATGAAAAATATAGACTACACGATTACCTCAAAATGCTATAAAAAGGCATTTAAAAATCCAGCATCTATCATGATACAAAAAGTTTCAACCAAATCTGTATAGAAAACTTACATTATTACAATAAAGGGTATATAATAAAGCCACAGAGCTAACATCAAAATCCATGGGGAGAAACTAATATATTGGCCTGTAAGATCCAGTACAAGGCAAGTATGCCCATTCTTACCTCATCCATTCAACATAGCCCTGAAAGTCCCAGCCAGAGCAATTATATAAGAAATACATAATAAAAAGAATCTAAAGCAAAAAGGAAGAAGTAATATTGTCCCTATTTGTTGATGAGATGTTTATAAATGTAGAAAACACTAGTTATATCTAACAAATTTACTATTGTTGCAGGATACAAAACTAGAGTTGTTTCTAAACACAAATTTAAATTTAAAATGTTTTTTAAAATGAAGAAAACATTCTCATATATTTAAAAACTATGAAATACATATGAATAAACTTAAACTAAGTATTAATATATTGGTCTACAGAAGATTATAAAATATTGATGATAGAAACTTAAAACGAAATGGGTAGGTAGAAACACATAGAGTGTTCATGGATGAGGGAACTAATACCATTAAAATATCCAAATTATCTCCACCTATCTACAAATTTAAAGAAATCACTATCATTCTTTTCCAATACACAACAAACAACCACAAAACCTATATGGATCCAGAAAAGACCCAGAATAGTCAAAGGGATATTTTGTAAAGATAGAAAGGCTGGAGGCATCAATCTTCCTGACTTCAAAATATATCACAAAGCTATAGTAAAGAAAACAACATGGTAGTGACACACAAAGTGGAATATACACCAACAGAACAGAGAACCCATAAATAAATCCACACATATATTTTTCCATAATGTATAATTGTACACATTTATAATTTATGAGTACTGACGTATCACAAAAAAACCCTGACAGCAGTATATTAACAGTAGGAAACTTAAATAGTTCACTTTAAATATTGAAAGAAACACCCACAGAGAAAATGATTAAAGAACCTGCTCACTTGAATAACGCTCTAGACCAAAGTGTCCTAGCAAAAATATCCACAAATTTCCACCCAACAGCAAAATCTAACTTCTTTCTAAGAACATAGGAAACATTTTACAGAATAGTATGTGTATCAGCTTATAAAATGTCTAAAAAATTTGAGAAGTTCAAAATAATCCCAAGTATCTTTTCCAAACAATGATACTTGTAATGATCATTTGTAATGATACTACAAATATATAACTTTAAGTAAATAAGAAAATTTACTAGTACAGAACAACTAATCAAGACACACTTGAATGACCATTGGGCCAAAGGGAAAATTAAAAAGTAATTAGAAAAATATCTCAAATCAAGGAAAATAAAAACACAAGATACTAAAACCTTTGTGCTGCAAACAAAGCAGTATTATGAGGGAATCTTATGAACCATCACCCTCTATATTTAAAAGGATCTCAAATAAGCAATGTCACTTTACACTTCAAGGAAGCAGAAGAAGAGCAAACTGTGCACACAATTAAAAGAAGACAGAAAATAAGATTAGGACAGAATTTAATAAAGGGTAGAAAAACAAGAAAAAATGTTTTCCTCCCAAATAAACAAAACAAAACATCAGAAAAGACAAAATCAACAAACCCTTTAGTCTATTATGCAAAGAAAGAGAAATAAAAATATCAGAAACTGAAAAGAGACATAACAATATGACTTCAAAATGATCAAAAAATCATAGTGGACAATTTTAAACAAGTATGTGACAACAAATTTGATAACAAAGAAAAAATAAATCCTTTTTTACTGACATACACAACCTACCAGAACTGAATCGAGATAGGAAAAAAAAAAAAAAAAAAAAAAGCCTGACTGTACCGACAACAAAAGAAGGGATGGAATTAGTACTGCAAATCTTCCTATGAAAAAACGCTCAGGACCAGATAACTTTGTGGGTCAATTCTACCTACACCCAAAGAAATATTAATAACTATCATTATCCTTTAATCCTTTTCATTCACATATAATGTGTACACATTTCTAGGGGACAGTGTGACATTTGGATACCTGTATAGAAACTGGAATGATCAAGTCAGGATGACTAGTGTATCCATCACCTTAGGTACCAGTTTAATATGTGTGATGGGAACATTCAAAATTCTTTCTTCTGGCTTTTCACGACTATAAGACCCTTTTGTGTTAACTACAGTCACCCAATACCAAGTCTTCTTCAATACTTCCAAAGAAACAAAACAGAAGAAAAAATACAGAGAATACTTCTAAACTCATTTTAGGAGGCTAGTATCAGCCTGATATTAAAACCAAAAAAAGAGCCTTGAAGAAAACTATAGAAATATGTCCCTGACACACAGCATTGAAACCGTAGGATTCCAGGCAACATGAATTAACTTGGAGGACGTTATGTTGAGGAAATGTGCCATGCACAGAAAGGCAAGTACTGCATGACATCACTCATATGTGAAATGTAGAAAAAGTTGTTCTCATAGAAGTAGAGAGGAAAATAGTGGTCACCAGAGGCTGGGGAGGGTACTGGGGAGGGGGCGGGGGAGAGATTGGTCAATGAGCACAAAGTTACAGTCCGGCAGGAAAACTAAGTTCCGGTGCTCCAGGGTGACGATAGCTAACAATATCGTACTGTACATTTCAAGGTAGCCAGCACGGAGGATCTTGAATGCCACCATCAGAAAGAAATGATAAATGTTTGGATGATGGCTATGCTAACTACCCTGACTGGATCATTAAACACTGTATGCATGTACTGAAACAACACATAAAATTTAAATTTGCTTAAAAAATAAGAAAAGGGGCAAAAGGAGAGCATTCAGGCAGAGGGAGCAGACTGAACAAGAAGCATCAGAGGTGTAGAGGATCATGACGTGTTGGGGACGAGGGGCCTCCTGACATGCCCTGAAGCATGGGGGTGCCTAGGAAGAGTGGGGGCAATGAGGCAGGACAGCTAAGTCACGTTCAGAACGTTGTCCATCCTGAATCAGTTAGCGGATCTCTTCTTGCCTCAATTTCTACCTCATGGTACAGTTCCGAGGAACTTCACATTTCAGAAAGCAGCTAGTCCCCCTCCCACCACGGTGAAGTGTAGAAGGGGCGCTCCATCCGAGAGGTCACTGGCAGTTCCAGTGGTTAGGAAGACTCTGTCTCTTTGGCTTATGACATTTATATTGCTTCTCAGTCCTTATCCCCTTCTTGGGACTGGAAGCTTCGAGAGGGATGGAGTTGGGCATTTCCCCTGCCCCAGGAGGTTTGACCCCGGTAAAATCTCGTTGGTTATTAGGCTCTTAAGAAATCGTTTCCTTTGAAGGCAGCACCTGTTAAGGAGGACAGAATTCAATGGGCGTATTTTAAATGCCTACTTTCCCCTCCTGCTGGAAGCTGAAAGCAATCATTTTGTGATCTTCTACGTGAGAGCCTGGTCGTGTTTCTGGAGGTAAAACTCCTTAATTTGTGGAAACTTCCAAGACTGGGCACCCCAGAGGTTTTGACTCAAACTTTATGAATTCGCCAATTCCAGTTTCGGATTCTGCCACCTGGAGCGCTTCTCACAGAGGTTTGCTTGTGGTTTTCTGATCAAGTAAGTGATGGTTCTTTGAAAGAGCTTCTTTCTCCAGCTTCTGTCTGTCTCTGTCTCTCCCTATTTCTATCTCTCTCTGACTCTGTCTCGCTATCTCTCCGTGTCTCTGTCCCCATCTACCTCTCCCTGTCTCTGTATTTCCTGCTGTTTCTCTATCTCTTTCTGTCTCTGTCTCTCACTCTCTTGCTCTTTCTCTCCCTGTCTGTCCCTCTGTCCCTCACTTTCTTCCTGTCTACCAATATCGATCCCTCTCTCTCACTGTCTCAATCTTTCTGTCCCTCTTTCTGTCCCTCCTTGTCTGTCCCTGTCTCACCCTGTCTCTGTCCCTCTGTCTCAGTTTCTCCCCATCTCTCTCTGTCTCCCTATCTCTGTATCTCTATCTCTGTCTCTGTGACTCTGTGTCTCAGTCTCTCCCTGTCTCTGTCTCACCCCATCTCTCTGTCTCTGTCTCCCACTGTCCCCCTCACTGGCTGTCATCTGTCTGGTCCTGTCACATTCTCCTCCTTGACCACAGGCTGACACAAGGAAGAGGAAGGAGGAGGAAGGGACGGGCGTGTGTCTGTGGCACCAGCAGTGTGGACACCACATGATGCGTGTCTTGTCACCACTGGGATTTGTGTTTTGTTTGCTCTTAAAGATGTAAGTACCTAAGAGCATCTGATAAACCTTCATTATGGATGTGATTTTAATTAAGTCCTTAGGAGTACTTGATTAAATATGTTCGTAACTGATATATAAATATTTGGAAAAATTAACTTTGTTCAATATTGAATTTAATGTTTAAGTGTTTAATATGCAGTGTTTAAATATTTTTTAAAAATATTATTCAATAGCTTTATAGGACTAGGAAATAGGATGTTAAACAAAATATGAGAGAGAGGAAAAGAAGGTTAAGGAAATATTCCAAAATGTCAACAGCAGTTAGTGCTGGGTATAAAATTATGGGTGACTTTGGTTTTCCTTCCTCTCTTTTGCTGAGTGTCCTGCAGGAAGCAGGTGCAGGACCCGGTGGCTACCAGTCGAGTGCCTGGCCCTGCCCTGCCACTGAGTGCATGAGGTCCTGTCTGTGCTTGAACCCACGTGGTTCCTGCCTTTCCTTTTCAACCCTCCTGTTCAGGCCCCTCCCAGGGCACAGCCACAGCTAAGGGCCCCACTGCTGCCACCGTTGCTGATGCCATGGAGTTCAGTGGGGCGAAGGGTCTGGTGTGGCATGGAGGGGCACGGGGTACCTACTCCCTTTGGGTGTTACCCTCCACTGGAGGCACCAACACCTTCGAGTTTTCTAGAGAGATGGCTCTTTCCACTTTATGACACCTGCCTCAACAGATGTGCCAGGACTAGGAGCCACACCCAAGTGGTCCCTGTGCACTGGCAGCCCAGGATCTCTGGCCTGGGTATTTCTCTGCCCTGTGAGGTGGACATGGCTGTGCCCTTGTCTAGGGACGGGCTGGGGCTGGACTGCTCACCTGTCAGGTTTCTAGAGAGCCATGCATGGCACAGTGCACAAGTGTTGTGGGTGACGTCGGCCAAATGGCACTATGGGCTGGAGCCATTAGAGCTGGTCCTGGAGGGGATGTCGGGGTGGACAGGTGCTTGAGCAGTGGAAGGAGCATGGCATAGCTGCCTGATGCAGCAGGAGGGTTTCAACAGGGCTTTGGGGTGAACGAGAATGAGACCAGACAATATCCGAGGCCTGCAAGGCCCGAGGGCTTTCAAGTCGGGGCATATTTTCCCAGGCATCTGGGAGGCCACCCTGATGGGAACCTGCAGGCCACAAAGTGTGGAGCCAGGGGCTGTGCCAGGCACCCCTTAGTGTCTGTGTAGTGGAATTGGAACTTCCACTCTCTGGCAAAGTGTCACTGTTGGGCTGGATCGCAGACACCTCTGCCTCGTCCTGTGCAGGTCCTGAGTCAGGTAAGGGAAAGAAAAACCGAGCAGCTGCTGGCAAAGTGGACATGTTTTATTCTTCAGACACGAGCTCCACCGACCTGCAGTTCAGAGCCGCTGCCTTCCATACGAAGTACACAACAGCGGCAATGAGCCAAGGGGTGCCCGGGTTCATGTGCACTAACTCTACTCTTACATCACTTGTTTACAAAGGATGTACCTAGTCACACCCAGCCGGATATGAGGTGAGGGGACCTGACAAACCAACTCCACTTTCCTCACTGTCAGCTACCAGGAGCTCACTTCAGAGCAGTCTTCCACGAGGGACACCTACACATGTGCCACCACTCGGCTTGACAAGGCCCTTGAGGTGATGGGGCCATTGTGGAGGCAGTGCCAATGGCTGTGACAGCAGTCTGAAGGGAGTGGGGGCTGTGTGGCCAGCACAGGTGGTCAGAGGGGTCCCCTTATGAAGTCACCTCCCTTGTTACACTTGCCTCAGGTCTGCCTGAGCTTGTCTGCGAAACGAGACACCAGCCCCACTGAACACTCTGCCACACAAGGCCTGTCCTGTCTGGGCTGGTCAATGCTTTGTTCAGGAATGTTCCCTTAGGGTCTATGCTCACGGCAGAGTTGTGGACATAGGTGCTTGCTGAGAAGCTAAGTGCTGGCCCAAGGGTGACCACATCGATCTGTCATGTGGAAGGTGGGCCAGACCCACACCCACATGCTCCTTCTAGTCGTGGCCACACACCATCTCCCCTTCACCTGCAAGTACTGAGTCTGGGCCACCAACTCTGCCCAACCAGTCACTTCCTAAGAAGCCTGAATGGCAGCTGGATGCTCCTTTGAACCCCAATGAACTGGGATTAGGGGACAAACTCCTGCCCAGGAGCCACATGCTCAGCCCATCCCTGCACCTCCTCACTGTTACACTGTGACCACGTTTCCCCCTTCATCATACTCTGTGGTTCAATGGGAGGGAGGCTCCTTGGTGGCCCCCAGCAGGGGTGTGTGACACCTGCAGAGTGATGAAGAATGTGGGAACCCGGGTGGCCAGCCATGAACTAGGCTCATCCCCCAAGTTCAGGAAGGGGCCGAGGGCAACAGAAGCTGGGGGTCCAGGTGCCCATATCCAACCTCTGACTGCCCAGTGTTAGGACAAAAAGGCTGAGTGAAGACACACGAGAAAAAACTCTTTGTAGATATTTATTCTACTTCAACTAACAGAACCTGACAGCCCAATATACAGTGATAAAATACTCTGCAATATAAATACAACTTACAGAAATTTCTATCAACAAAACCTAAAGAAACTAACTTCATTTTTACTTTTGTATATTTAAATTAGAAGAAAAAAAAACCTTCACAACATATTAAATATTGGAAATGACCCCTGCTTTAAGGTAATTTAACATAGCGACACTTGGTTTATAACACAAACACCCCAAATAGACATGTTCTCCATATTTCCTTAAAAATTTGTGCTATAAAGTGAAAATCTGTAGTGATGTGTAATGCAATAGACTCCAAAAGAACATATGAAATTCTCTAATTTTGCATCTGAAAAAGTTCATGAAAATATAAAAATTATCAACATGTATTTGTACAGTCAAATAAATTAGCCAGGTTTTCTCTTATTTCACACTTCAGAAGGACTTGAAAAATACAACAGGCATATCTTGTACTTCACAGTGAAAAGTTTTCTATTTAGTTTGTAGTTTTTTAACTAATAATCACTATTTTCCCTCGCTTGGCGAGCTGTGCATCCAAGGCTCTCTCCAGGTTCTGCTCTTCTTCAGGGCTGTGCGGCTGATCCTCCTCCTCTTCCTCTAGAGCCTGAGCCTTTGAGAACTGACCAAACTGCTGAACAGTCGGATCTGGCCAAGGAGCTGCGGACACCCCGTCGTCTGCCTTGGTGTTGGAGTCCTGGTGGAAGGAAGGAAGAGCTCCGACAGACTCCTTGGCAGGGGGCTCAGATGATTTCTTCTTTCTGAAGAGAATTTGCAAGATGGATTCCAGCGGTGACACAACAGAGGAATTTGCTGTAGTGACTGCTGCTCGCTTAGTGGAGGCTGTGACAATCTGGGTAGCTTCTGGCTTGACGGATGACTGTATTTTTAACTCTGATGGTTCTGGAAGAGAGGGTGGAGGTGGAGGTGGAGGGTACCCTGTGGGTGCGGTGCCGACAGCGGTGCCTGCAGGGTACAGGGGACACTTGGAAGGCTTCTCCTCAGACCACGGGGCTGCAGTTATCTTGGGGTAGATGGAACCTTCCACTTCTTCCTGTTGAAGTCGGGGCCGTTTCTTCTCAATTTTGTCTAATTCTCCAGCACTTGAAGGACGTTTTATTTTATGACAGATTACTAACCCAAGGATTATATTTGGACATGGTGACTCAAGACCTGAAAAACAAAATATTGTGTGAATTTTAGAATCTAAATCCAGTTTTCATCTTTCAGAGGTAAATTTTATTAAGGGCTTTCATGGAGAAATTATGTAGCAAAATAAAGCCAAGTGATTGATAAGCTAATTGCCAAAGACCAAATGGTTCCCATCCCACGAAGTCACCACCAGTCCTACCGAGCCCTGATGGCGGCTGCTGAAAGGGAGGGATTAGCCCCCCAGCCACCAACTACAGAACCAAGGGCCCAATTCACGAATAAACTCACTCCAATTGTCAGAACTTGTTACATATTTTACAAAAAATTACACACAGTGCTAAAGCAATAGCATGGTGCAGGTGGCAGGAAGGGCACTACAGCAATGACTAACGTTAACCTGCAGGAATCAAAAGTGCGTGTGGACCACATGTCTTTTAAACGAACGCATCTCAGATACGCTCTTATGGTGCCTCTTGTGACATATCCAGAAGGTAACAGCACTTTTTCTCGTTCACTTATGAGTTGCAACACAATGACCAATAGGATTATAATGATCAATAAAGCACAAAAACCATTAGGTATATTCATTAGTTTCTGGTACCAGAATTACAATGAATGAAACAATAATGCTGACTGAAATAGCTAAAGTAGATGTTTGAGGCTTAGAAAAAAATTCAATGAGCATTAATTTATCAAAAACTAGCTAATGTTTGAGTCTTTGTAAACACAGGGCTTGTGCTTAAGTAAAGCGCCGAGGCATTCAGCACACTGGTGGGGAAGGACAGTCACACGGAGACAGACTGGGAGCTTCAGGGCACAGCATCAGTTTACAGAATAGGTATTTGTTAAGAGACGGTTACTCCAAAGATCCTAAGTTGTGACAACTTACATCAGGAATGCTAACGTTCCCATAATGATCCCCCACCCCCACACTCAATCAAGAATTCCCAAAGGGGAACTAACTAAACAGCCAAGTCACAAACAGTAACTTACAGAAAAATCATTCACGAAGGACAGAATATTTGTTTCAATAGCATAAGGATACAATCAGTCAACCTGTATAAATTCAATTTACAGATAACATTACATAATATACAGGAGGTAATCACACTTTTTTCTTACAATTTAAACCAGTGCTAAGATTGTCCTGTTCTTTTTGTGATTTAGAGATGATCACACATAACTTCACATGGTTGTTTTCATAGTTCTAAATATGTTTGCTGTGAGTCTTCCAAAATTCAGTACGGAATTGATTACCGACAGCTGAGCACACAAGTGCAGGTGGATGTCCTGCCCGCCACTTAGGAGGAGGACACCAGGTTGAGCTGGGGCAACCCGGCCTCCGCAGACTGACGCCGCTCTGTTCCCCTCCCTGCTTAAGGGTGTCCTAAGGCCTCCTGCTTCACAGGCTGCTGTGTAAGAGATTCGTGTTGAAGGCACCCCTGGGTGAGCTGTGATCACAACATATCCTAGTACCACGCCACCCTCCTCTCATGAGAACTTTCTGTCATAATGTCCTCTCCCTGCCCCATCTGGGAACAGCACTGTGTCAGCAAAAGAAAAGGCAAAGGAGGGGATAGCATCTGGCGTCTGGCCACCACACTGAAGAGCACTGCCAAAATTTCCTGCTTGGCCAATGCGAAGAGCAACTTATCAAGTTAATTTCCTAATTAGCATTCATTATGGGTATTTTATCTTCAAATACTACTTCTTTCACCGTAATAGCTATTTACCGAATACTTTATAGCTAATTTAAACAGACAGTTTTGGGGTTTGGTCAATTGTTAAATCAGCTATCATGGCCTTGTGGACCAAGTACCTCTGCTAAAGATGGTCCCAGAGCTTCAGTACAGGTTTAACTGCTGAGCACATTCGGACCTACTGAGTCACAGCTGAAGTTCTGTCTGTGGGGCAGCTCTGTAAGCCAGGCTCTCTCCCTACAGAACTTGGTCTCAGGAGCAGAAGTAGGAGTGGGCTTGGCCGGGGTGGGGGTGGGGCACTGGACGGCAAGGACTGGGGGGGTCTTTGCATGGGGAAGTCACCAGGGACTACCTCACTCAGGGAAAGGCTCAACTTCTAAAGGGCCAACATCAGGGCTCTTGCACAAATCAAGTTTCTTGCATGAATCAACTGCATGTGATTTGCCCAGGCAAGCCATTGTGTTAAACTCAGGAAGACACGGTCCCGGGGCTCTGTAAAGTGCTTCACTCCAACTATCTTTTAATAGCCTAATATGCTTATTGATAAAAACAATTAGTATATCCCAGCCCTGGCAAGCTGGCTTTGACCTTTGTTGTCATATTCATCATAGGTGAGGTTACTCAATATTTATGTTTGTCTTGAAAACAGCAAGCTGTCTAGAGATTGGCATCTAATAAGCAGCTGGTTTTTTAGATACCTTCAACTCTTGCCCATCTCATCTGCACACACTGGGAAATGATCTAGTGAAGCTCCATGGTTTTGAACATCCCCAGCAATCTTCCCAAAGATTTTAAATTTAAATAGGCCTGTCCCAAAATGTGTACTCCTATCCTGAAATAGTCAAATCTTATCACTTGACTCACATATTTATGTTATGTTATGGTTGCATGAATATTTGAAATATAACTAGCACCTTGGAAATAACTTATATTCATGGATGAAACAATAAAATTCACTTATCTATCTTGGACCTTAGAAGCAATGTTTACTGAGTTGAAGTGACTTGTCTCAAATTTAATGGCGCTCTACACTGTTGTCAGACAGGTGTGTCCAGCATGACAATACCAAACAAATGAGGGCAAAGGGCAACATGAGCACCCCCAACTGTGCCCCACATCTAGGGGAGGAGCGAGAGAGGCCCAGGTTTCCCGGGAGTAACTCTCTGGGCTCACCCCATTTTGACAGCTCCTGTGTCATGAGTATTTACCTGGAGAGTGGTGTGTGTCCCAAGAAAGCACAGAAGCAGAGGCCATGCCAGCTGCAGCAGGGAGGAGGCTGCCCCGTGGGAGGCCGGGCACCAGCTGGGCATAGGATGCTACTTACCCACCTCCCATGTGAGGGCTGCTGTGAGGTTTACAATTCATAAAGTGTGTGAAAATAAGCAAGTAGGTATGTGAGATATTGAAAGACCAGCTGCAGTTAAAATGTGCCATCTTCCACTTCCACAGAAGCGACACCCCCACCTGATGCCCTCCAAAACACCAGCATGTACTGTGTATATGAAGACTTTTTAGCTCCATGTCTGTGTCCCTTGAGTTCATGGTGGAAGGTCTAGCCTCAGACTCAGTGGTTAAAATTAAGTCACATGTATGGGAAAAGAAACCAAGGACAAGGGGTACATACTGATACCAATCAATACCTCTATGGGCATTTAATTCCAGAAAGTTGGCACAAGCCAAGCCCATGCCAGGTGTTAAGAGTGGGCTCCAGTCGGTGCATGGGCCATGCTGGGGGTGATGGATTCCAGCCCCCAACACAAGCCCAGGAAGTGGAGGGGCCCGTACAGGATCCCAACTCAGCAGGACTCCATGTCAGGGGAGAATATGTGTGGGTATCACATGCTCGTAATTGCCACCCAGAAAGTTGGTGCTTACCTGGTCCCTCAAAGGGCAAGAGTGCAGATGGAATATGGTCCTTAGCACCCAGTGGGATGAGGTAGAGGTTCTTGATGTGCCTGGTCTTATTAGGTACAACACCAAAACGGCCACGACTGCTCAAGTAGGAGTAGAGAGAAATGTAGGCAACCTCTTCTTCCTCTGTCAGGGGGTGAAAGCGGATCAGACAGAGCTCCTACAATGCAAACAGAGGACAGGGGAAAGCCTTCACCTGTGGCTATGCGAGGAAAGCATCTGCTTTAAAATTTTTACCCACACCTCAAAGGTACAGCCTGAAATGGGAGATTTTAGCAATTGATTTTGACTTTCATAGCCTTATTGTCCAACATTTGAAACAATGAAATAATGAAGTAGTAAAAGAAACTCACAATCAAGCATCCTAATGCTTAACTCAAGTCTTGGTTTCAGCAGGACACCCTTTAAAATGACTTCTACTCACAGCCTCAATTTCAGAGAACTGTCCTGTGAGAGGCACAGGCCATGTAAGGTGTAGGCTTAGCTGCGTCTGGAGCAACGTGTAAGCTTTCCCGCATGCACAGCGGCTGTGGGCACGGTGAGCAGCTGCACGATCTGCAGCCATTCCCTGTGTGTCTCCACATGGGAGGGTTAAACTAGGCACAGGGTCTAAACCCTTTTGGGAATCTGATGGAAAACTGTACATACAGACACACGCAGCTGTAGCTAAACCTCAGGGGTTCCCAGAAAATCAAAACCCATTCAAGAGCCCAGGCTCGGTGCCCTTTGCCAGATCACCTCCAAATTCCCATTGTACTCCTTCAATCATAAAAAAATAAACATAAAAATGAGGAAATAAAGTTTTCACATTTTTTTACTAAAATGTAATCATATATACATGATTACAATAAACAAGAAAAGAAATTTCTATCATTGTATTTCTCAAACACACCGCCACATAGGAATGGAACTATATAAACTTATTTTAACATTCACCTGAAAGTATCTAATAAGTTGCAGGCTGACATTTCAAGTGTTAACCATCAAAATGAAACGTTAAAAAAGATGTTTAAATAAGCTCTATGTTCCATTGTTGCAGAGACTATACTATAAGCGGATACCTTAGACACAGAAGACTTGAGTTCACCAACATAATCCCAAACCATCTTCGGTGCGATCCTCCCACTGATGTGAATTATGTTGGGCAAGTCCAAAAAAAAAGTACTTTGAGTAAATCACCTGTGAAACTCTAGTGTTCAAAAAGAGACTAATGTAGTAACATGAAGGCACCAAACAACCCAAAATTCAAGAAAACAACAATTCCAAGGAAAATGGTGATAACTGTATTAAATACTGACTGGTGAACTACCATCAAGGATTACGACCTCCCAAACTCAAAGGTGGTATAATAACCTTCTGACAAACAGGATTGTTTAGAAACTGCTGCCCAACCTTTTTACGTTATCTTTTGTGAACACACACACACACACACACACACACACACACACACACACACACACACACACACACACACACACACACACACACACACACACAGTAAAGATTCAGTTATTACCAGGACAACTGACTTGCCACTCCTTCCTAAGGTCATAAATTCTAGTGCCATCTTTGTTAACTTTGAAAAATGAAAGACCTATCAGGGGGTTACACCTGCCACCCACACTATGCAGGTTACAGATGCCTGGCCATGCTGGTGGCTGGGCACACACGTGTGGTAAATGCCCTTGCTAAACAGATCACTGCTAAACAGATCACTGGGCTGCCCAACTGCTCAGTCAAATTTCAGCTCTGTGCAAACTGCATGACCTGCTGACCCACTGTGGCAACCATTATCTTGCCTTTGGAGGTATTTAAGTGCCCAGGCAGCCAGCGTAAGAGTGTCACATGTCTGCCTGTAGTAGAGGAACTCCTGTGAAAGACACATACACACAAGCACACACACATACACTTTTGGTACTAACCTCACTGAGATAATCAAAACACCCAGAGACAGGATATGCCTTAGTGAGAGATTTTGCTACACTTTTCATGTTAATAAATCCTTTCCAAACGGTGCTGAGTTCAGATAAAAAGCGGTTCGTATCTCCTTCTGCAGAGGAATGTGACCCTGAGACACTGTAAAACAAAACCATGAAAAATAAGGAAATCTCTCTGTGTACAATCAGAATTTCAAAAGAATGAAGAGCATGTGTTTAAAAGTAAAAGTAAATTCCTACAAGTTTTAGTAGCTTACTTTTGTCAATTAAATGCTTTAATCATAATGATATAAATAGACATTTTGGTCAAAGAAAAAATAACCTGAATTGTATTTCTGAGTAAAATTCAGAGTTGAAATCACCAATTGTCTTTCCATTCATTAGTTTAAAAGAAAACTTCACTGGCTCTTTCAGACTATATCTGAAATACACACGTGATATTCTGTGATGGAACTGACAAGTGTCCTGGGTCAGGGGATGAGGACGGCTTAGCCAGTATGAACCTGGGCACCATCACAGAAGTCAAAGCAGGCATCGGTGTGTCTTGTTTGGTTTCTACCACATGGGCACTGTCTGGCTGGGCTGCTATGGAGGCTGTGACTGTGCACGATCCACTTGGAGCAGTCCTGGAGTCCCAGCTGGACATGACGACAGTGGTGACAACCGCATTCCCACGGCCTTCCAGTGGGGAGAGCTCAGGAATGACATCTCCTGGGGGCCCAGGGAAATACTTTCTCTCCAGGTCTGGATGAGAAGCACTTTCCAGGTCTGGCTCAGAAGCATTTCTGGGCAGAGTTCCTGGTATCCCTTCATCAGCTGAGTTAGGAACTGGATCAGATGGAGAGTTGGTACACTTGGATTTTAAGTCTTCTTTCTTAGCAGAAGCTAACAATTTCTGTTTTTTCAGAGGTGGCTCATCTTCTGATGAGGAAATCTGACCTGAGGTAGATGAGGAAAGACATGGTGAGAAATCTGACACATCCAAGAGCACAGCGTGCTCACGAGCAGGTAATTGCTTACGAGAATCCAAAAGCAACAATGCAAAGAGAGGAGCTAACTTCATGAACTCCAGAAATCCATTCTACCCCCCCCCCTTTTTTTTTTGGTTTAAACTCACCTTTACAAGGATTAGTGATTTTAAACAAAATCCAGTTTAACATTATCCCAAAATTATGCTCACCTGTACAGATTTTACAATTTAGATTAAAAAGATGCGCCTCATGGTGGCTTGTTGTGTCTTTCAACAAACTGCTACGAATGTCCAGAAGGGGCTGGGGGCTTTTTTCAGGGACAGCTTGTACTGATTCTTGCTGTTCCTCAGAGAAAACAAAAAGGTAGGTCATTTATTTTCCAATGCCACTTCCAAATTAACAGCACACATGAAAAAAGGTGGATGTGATGAAGAACCATCAGAAGAAAATAAAAGATCACTGGATACAAGTCCTTGAGAAGTAATGAAATTATATATATTTGTTATAAGCTCAGTGTCCTGCCCAATAATTTAAGACACCTAAAAACATTTTGAATGGAGAAATTTTACTCTATCTTTTCTGAACCCTGATAATACCAAATGCTCACACCTAAGTCTGACACGGGTGTATAATCTTTTATATTGGGAATGGTTTCCTGTTTTTAATGTCAGTCTTTTTGCTTTCATGGCACAATTTACTTCTGGATTCTATCACCTAAAATAAAAAAGACAAAAATCAAGCCCTCCACCTTGTTTTCCAGGAGGAAAGCATATCACTCCTGCAAACAGTGTATTATTTGACTTCTGGTAAAGTTAAGTCTCTGGTATCTGAAACAGCCATTCTGAGTCAGTACTCACAGATGTCATCAGTTTCTCTTTCCCCCGGGAAATTTCCTTAGATCCAAGTTCTTCTGGCTTCATTCTCACAAGTTTTGCCAAAGAGATTTCTCCATGCAAAACACGACGGAAGAGTCCCTATAAAGAAACATCATTCATTCATTCATCCATTCATTCAAACAATATCTGTGTGTGTTAATGTGGAGGCTAAAGAAACAACAAAGCAGCACAAGAAGCTCTGCCTGGAGGTTCAAGGACCACTGGACATAAACCAAAGCTTTCAATGGAAGGCTGCACTGCACAGAGCCCTGCAGAGGCGCGACCTCACCTGCCTCCCCAAACAGTCCCTTGAGAGCACGCACCAGGCCGCCCAGCTGAGAGCAAATGGAGGCACAGAAAACATGGGTTTCAAAGTCAAGCAAGGCCCATGTTGCACTGATTCTTCTTTAAAAAACAAAAAGTCACCTCTGCAGGAAAAACAAAAGCATGTACACAATTTGGAATACAGGTCAGTAAGATACAGTTTTAGGAATACAGACAGGATGAAATGACTTGTGCTGGGGGGCTTTTAACCACGATGAGATACAGAGTATCTGACCCTGGTTCTACTGCACAGCTAAGAGCTCAGAGAGTGACACAGAGGACCAGAAGACTGTGAGCCCTGGAGGCAGGAGGCAAGAGACTGTACCAGACATGCAGCTCAGCCTTCTCAGATTTCATTTCCATTTTCATTGCAGGAGAACAGCCCCCACTCCACGGCTGCTATGAGGACTGAGCTGCCCTGCAGCACCTGTCCAAATGGTGAGAACTGGAGGGGCTGTTCCTTATTATTACTGTGAAGTAGCCCAAATTCTCGGGCTCACTCAAGTGAGGAGAGAAAAGAAAATAAGGCAGAAAAGGCTGTCTGTAGCCAGAATATGGTCACACCCATATTCTAGGTTAAAGAATCTGTACTTTACTTTAGAGCAAATGAAGGGATGGACATGTAATTTGGCACTGCAATGTTTAGAAGAGGCTAATCTGGTGAAATAAAAGATGAACTTCAGCCAGTGAGATCCCTGATAAGAGTCCACTTAAGGTAGGGAACAGAAAGATCCGCAAGTAACACCAAGTACATGGGGCCATACAGAAGTGTCACAGAGGATAAAAATACTTTCTAACTTTCATGGAAAGAATATAAATGTTGCAAATGCTCTTTGATGTATTACTGTGAAACTCAGCGAATAGAAAACACACACCAAGTTTCCTTCTGCGTCAGGAATATTGCAGTACACAGAGACCACACACACCTGATTTTTAGGATCCTTGAGGTTGAACAGGAGGCTGCGGTATTTTCTCATGTAGCGAATATCTGTAACTTGAAACAAGTTAAATATTTCCTTCTCCAGATGAAGGGTGATGTTTCCTACTTCTTTCTCAGTCATGATTAAGTCATCACTGTCACTGACTCTGAATCGAATGAAAAAGAAACTACATAAACCCCTTGAATTTGGATACATTACATTTTTGAAACAGTGGGGCAATCTCAAAATGATCACGCCATACATGGAAGAGCTGCCACAGATAAAAGCCAAGGACAACAGCCCACCTTTTCCACAAAATCTCTTTCAAGGAGCGTCTTATATTCTGCCGAATTTGTGAACTGGGTTGTGACTGGGCAGGCCACAGGGAGAGAAGTTGTTACCGGCTTCCCAATGGCACCAACCAAAACAGCAGATCTAGGGAACTGTCTGGAAGCCGCCGTCTGCCTGACAGCAGAAGTGCCACCTGATGGGGTGGCCGAGAGCCACAGCTTTTGGGAGATGGTGCCCTTGAAGCTAGAGGGTGCCTTTTTAATGGACGGTTGAGCTGCTGCCACATTAGCAAAAGGAGGAGACTTCTTTGGAGCGAGATGTCTTGGCGATGGTCCTTTGCCCACCAAGCAGCCCGGGCGGGCTTTTCTCTTTGAGCCCGAGGCCACCGCTGCCTTCTCCTCTGCTCTTCCGTCTGCCTTTCTGGCTGCAAGAGAGAGCGCAGGTGTGTGGGTGACACAGGAGAACAGGCTTCAAACACGCCCACCCTTAACTAGCAGGAGCTTACTAGGCATTACTGAATAGGATACATCTAGAAAAAAGGATTTTTAAAATCTTAAAATTCAGAAAAGAAGCAAAATTAAGGGCTGTCAGCAGTATTTATGATAGTGACTATAGCTTATTTGAGATATAAAAATGCTTTATTATATTACTATATTAAAGCTTTTACTTCGACCAACAAACTCCATAATCAAAGACTCAATTTACTCCTCAGTTGAGCTTTAAAACTGAAGGACAAACTTCATTTTACCAAAAAAACAAACAAAAATACCCTACGTGGGTTTAGGATAGCACTAAAGAATTCAAGTGAAATTTTTTTGTAAACTTGAGTTTCAAAACTCTTCTCAGGAAGGGTAAACAGACGAGTGCGCTTTCCATGCACATTCAACCCCCTGAGTGGACCTCTGTGGCAACCACATCTGAGCAGGGGGGTGGGGGAGGTTTCACATGCCACATTGTCCTACTAGACGAGTCACTTGGAGGTGATGCCATTAATGAAATATGGAAAGGTGAGAGGAATTTGCAAGATGGGGAAAGTCAATCATGTTTCCATACTAAGAATTGGCAACCAACAATATAATAATGTTGCTGTTTAAATGTCCCCCTTTACAGCCCTCTAGTCATTATTTAATTAATGTGGTAAACAGTAAATTAGTGCTTTTAATTAAAACAAGGATTATAGTCAAAAGCTCAAAAAAAAACCCTCAAAAGCCCCCAACTTGCAAAAAAACCTTTACATGCCAGGAAAGAACCCATTGCATTATAATCCTATATAGTCCACCAGAACTCAAAGATCAGCACTGCAGCCCCTCAGCTAGGCAGGGGCTCTGGTGCAGACGGCATGTCAGTGGATGATGCTTGTTTGGGAAGCTGTGTAACACAGCAGCAATCCAGGCAGTGGGACAAGGCATGAAATGTCGGGGGAACAGGTCAGAGCTGCAGGCGGCCTTGGGCTGCATGGGATGAGGGTTTCCCAGGGAAGTGGTCAAGGTACAAGTTCTTCTCAAACTTTCCACTCAGCAGCAACCCTCCAAATTCCCAAACATCTTAGTGGGAGAATTCGACTCATATTCGAGTGATCCTGTAAGTTCTCAGTCAATTCACTAAAAACCTGGGAGCTGCAGTTTCCCCACTTTACAGGACAAATAAAATTCTTTAATTTTACAAATTTGCAACAGTACCACATGGATCCAAAGCTTAGGACAGTCAGACAGTGTTAACAGGCATTACAGTTCACTTTAATTCCAACTGCTTTCGTATTTTTTGTCCTAAACGTCCTTTTAATGGTAATTCACACAAATGGCAAATCCTACATTTTCCTCTCATAGAGCCCTTCCAACCTCATACCCTGCCTGTCCTGTCCCCTGCCACAGGGGGTCTGCCCACAGCACTCCATACTTGGCAGCATTTCTAAGTCTCAATGGTCGAGGCTCTCCACAGACCACTGTGTCCCCAGGGGACTGCGGCTCACATGCTACAACAGCCACCCCTCTAAATGCTTCATGCCTCTGGCACCTCTGGGTCTTCAAATGAAGTGCACTACACAGCAATGACAGTGTCTGACAAAATCAAAAATAGGGACACACTAGGAACAATGACAAAGACTACCTTTTAATGTCCAGACACCTTGTTTTAACATTTTTACATGTATTATTTTATCAGATCAAGTTTGTATACCTAAGGGATCACTGTACGTTAGTATTTGGAAGTTTATTTTTTAACAACTCAGATTTAGGTAGCAAGGTTTGCAGCATCTAACTTGACTGGCTCCTGGAGTTTAGATTAAATGAAATTGGCAGAGTCCCCTTTCCACGGGGGAAGAAGTGTGGAGGCAGGAAATGGCTGAACATATAAAGCACAGCAAGGGTGAAGTGCTACATGACAATGTCAAAAGGACTCTGACACTGAGCCAGGGCACCATGAACCAACTACTGGCCTAGAGAGGTGTGTAACTAACCACCAGCCAGGAAGCTGACCATCCAGCAGTCATGAAAAGAATGAACCTGGCATGAATGAACTTGAGACCTAAATCCAGTTCAGTCACTGTTTCTACAAACAGAAATTTTTCTGAGAATATTTTAACATTTCCAGAAACCTCAACAAAACACCTTGAATGCAGCACATGGGACACCTGTGCTATGTGACCTGAAGCCAAACCTTAGTGACATTTAACAATCACCTTGTTTCAGGTTACAAATACATGACCACCTCAAAAATATTAACAACATTTCTCCAAATTATAAGCTTTAAAATGAGACGTCCACAAATGATTAATACTTCCACGACTGGTCTAGTTATGTATTTTCTCCCTCATTCATGGAAAACCAAGGGATTGTTTCTGGGACTTTCCAACACATGTGTCTAAAGTCATTTATTACCCAAAAGCAGTAGTAGTAAATTATGTAATACATTACAAAAGGTGATTGCCTTCCTTAACCATGAAGATGCTATTTTATAAAATTAGCTGCTTCTCTTAAAAGCCAACCTTTGTTATCCTTTACCTACTCTTTACTGAGTATATAAATAGAAATAAGTAAATTATTGGTAAAATGTTCTATAACTGGGAGACTTCAGTGGCCAGTTGCCCACAGTTTACCTGCTGGTTTCCTATGACACATATTAAGCCTCTGTTCTACGTCGACGGAAAATGTTCAAAACATACCAAAAGTTCTACCCAGCAGCTGCCCCAGGGACCTGCACGCACTTCTGTCCCACTGTGAGTGGCAACCGCATCGGTGGTGCTGGACTTGGGTCAGCTCTGCTGGAATGGCAGCGAAAGAGAAACTCATTTTTGAGCACAGCTAAATTGTAAACTTGCAAGTTCACTTTTTAGTGAATTATGTCGTGTATAAATTTACAGGATGGCAAGGAGTAACTCTGTGACCAACCAGAAAAAAACCTATTCTAGAAAAATAGCAGCACCACCTCTCAGGGCTGAGACACTCCTGCGAGCTGCTGAGCTCTCTGCTGGTCAACGGCAACACTAACTGCATCATGATCAGAGGTGTGACACCCAGTCCCCTCCCATTTGTCCACTGGACAGGAGGGAAGCCATTCTGTCCACACAGCCTCTTTCAGCATCTGCACCCATGGGGCCTGCTTGGGGGAGAAAATGTGTCACCTTAGGGAGCTGGCTTAAACCTTAGCAGCAGGAGAAACAGCTGCCCATGGCCAGGCTGCTGCCCCAGATGAAACTGCTACTGCCGGGCCTGGCCATTTGTTTACAATGGAAATAAGTTGTTTGGGGTCCAGCCGAGTATAGAATGAAGCAGGCCCTTGGGCACAGAGAGCAGCAACACACCCTAGTGGGCTAATTTCCCCAAATCATGAAACTAGGTGTCTTATCTCACTACAAGGGTTACTGTGGCAGTACAGCATCACTGGACACTCGTTGGAACTAGAGGGCCTCACAGAAACCAGGAGGAGATAATCTGGCCTCCAGCAAAGGAACTATACTAATAATGTGCTCCTCTGGGTAGAATCTTCCCAGTAACCCACATGGAAGTTGCAGCAGGACAGGGATGAAAAATACAGGGCAAGAGCTCAAGTCTGCACAGTCCCAACCAACCCCACAGATACCCATGTCCAATGACCACGCACAATGGACGGGTCCTCAGATGCAAAGAAACAGGTGAGACACACCCCTTCTCAGTACTGGTGACTGATCTAGGGAAGTCAGGTTCCAGACCCTCTTTCTCTCACACTGTGTCCTGAATCCTCACCATCACAGCTACAGCTGTAAGGACTGTTTCTCTTCTGTGAACCTGCAAGCTAGGTCTCTGAAGAGACACAGAGGAGAAAGTGTGTGAGTAAATTCTGCTCTATTTTTAGACCTCAGTAAGGCACATGCACATTGTAGTTTCCGATCTCAACTGTTTCTTCACTGTCAAGATTTTTCCTGGTATGAAAAATCAAGGTGCCAGTAGCAAAAGAAAATGTTTTGCTTTTGCTCCCCTGCTTAAACATTTTCAAGTAAATTTCATGTCATGAGGGGAGATGGGGATTGCTCTCAGCTGCATCATGGGTCACCTCTCAGCTGTGCAGTGGTGTGCCTGGCTGCCAAGCTCACTTGGGAGCAGAGATGCTGCTTTTCCAGATTTTCCAAGCCAGAAACAAGCATTGTTCACATTGAGAAGGTTAAACTTAAACCAAGATCATTTTTTGTGCCTAAATGTTTACTACTTAAACCCAGCAAGACAGAAGCATGTTAAAATAGTCCATTTGCACTCCCCCTGTCCCAAAGAGTCACATGCACATAAAACCCAGAGCTGATGACACCATGCAAATCATGGTGCAGGACATGCAACCTTGAGTTCTTCTCACTGAACACTTCCAGGTTTGCATCAAGTAAAAGTTGACTCAACTTTCATTTAAGTAGAAAAAGTAGCAAAAATTCCTACTGATTTCCTAAATTTGCTTCTCTAATTCCCACAAGCTGGCTATAACTATATTAGTGTTGATATATAACAAACAACTATTAAATAGTTTATGACTTTATACAGATGTATCTGAAGATTGTATACCATACTGGAGGAATTGTACCAAGTGTCTTCAGAGGTGACCTTTGCAATCTATGACACTGATAATGCCTTCAAAGGGACTTTCCAAGATTATTAATCTTTAAGGTGTATTAGAGTAGATCCATAGCTCTAAAAGGCTCTATGAAGGTTATTGAGGAGCAGGTGAATTTATTGAGACCACTCCTACTGAAAATTCTACTCTTCTCATCCCACTTCTCCAAAGTGGCTGAAGAATAAGAAAGAAGGGAACAAGTAAAGGACAGACTGAAGGATGCCACAGGACAGTGCTGACAAGATCTCACCTTGCAGGTTCAAGTTTACAGAGATGTGAAACCTTTCTCTGACCTAATTTTCTGAATAGGCTATTTTTTTAAATTTATGAAATGTAAGACACTTCTTTAAGGAAGCTGAAGGCCCACCCACACATGCATGAGCCCTGGAGGGGCCTACACACACCAACAGAGCCAGCACCCAAGTGAGTGCAGGATACTGCAAGCCAAACTCTTATGTAGCCGTAGGCCCACCGCTGCCCACCAGAGCCCCAGTGGGGCATGCACATTGACCCAGAAGGAGCCAAGGGAGCCAAGCATGCACTCAAATGCATTGATACAAGAAGAGTCACCACCACAGCCTACAAACAGAGGAGGAAGTCTCTTCCCTCATAGCCCACTCCAGAGTAACAGAAGAAACAAATGTCCTATCAGATGACCAAACACCAATGAAAATAACAGAACTACAAATAAATAAGAAGATATGACACCACCAAAGGAATATGGTAATTCTTAAGTTCCAGACTGCATCAAGCAGGAAAACCTTGAGATGTCTGAAAAGGAATTGCAAGCACTGATCTTAATAAAACTGAGAGAGATAAGAGGAGAATCAACTAGAGAACACAATGAAGCGAGAAAAATTATGCAGGTAATGAAGGAGGAAATTTAAAAAGAGATTAATAATTTTGAAAAGAATGTAACAAAACTAGAAAGGAAGGATTCATTCAGTGAAATAAAAAACAGAACAGGAAGCTTGAGCTGCAGGCAAGAGCAAGCAGAAGAAGGAATTTCAGACCCAGAAGATGGTCTTTTTGAAATAACCCAGGCAGACAAAAAAAGGAAAAAAAAATTGAAATGAAGAAAATTTAAGAGAGCTAATAGAAAACCTCAAGTGCACAAACATCCAAATCATGGGTATTCCAGAAGGGGAGGAGAAAGTAAAAGTCATTGTAAACCTGTCTAAGAAAGTAATGACAGAAAGCTTCCCAGGCATAGAGATGCAGACTTTCAGATCTAGGAAGCCTGAAGATCTCCAAAAAGATGCAATCCAAAAAGATCCTCTCTAAGCCACATTACAGTCAAACTGGCAAAACTTATAAACAAACAGAATTCTAAAAGCAACAGGAGAAAAGTGTCAAGTCACCTATAAGGGAGTCCCCATCAAACTAACAGCAGACTTCTCAACTGAAATTTTACATGCCAGAAGAAAATGAGATGATATATTAAAAAATACTAAAAAGACAAAACTTCTAGGCAACAATTCTATACCCAACAAGTTTATCCTTCAGAAATGAGGGAGAAATAGTGTATTTCCCAGATAGACAAAAATTATAGGAGTTCACTACCACATGACCAACCCTGCAAGAAATTCTCAAAGGAGTCTTGCATCCAGAAACTGAAAAATGATAATCACTCTCATGGATTTACAAGAAAGAGCCAAACTCACCATTAAAACCAAAACACTAGAGTTTTCAAGATGGCGGCGGCTGCGGCGGCTGGCGCGGAGTAGCTGAGGTGGAAAAGGTGGCCACTGGGCCTCAGGCAGCCGGGAAACTTGTGGACCTTCCTCTGGCCATCTCTTAAGGGAGGACTGCTGCTGCTGGCCGGTCGTGGGGGCTCAACGCCACTTTGCCCCCGGCAGGAGAGGCTGCCTCATTTACAGGCAACAGCTTTGAAGTGTGGAGCAGGAAAAGAACTGATTCTTAGCTGCAAAAGTGAGTCTTGAAACAGGGAACACGGCGCCAGGGCTGCTGTGGATGCAGCCAGGATCCCGGAGGCTGGGGCCGCACTGAAGGCGGCCAGCTGCCCTATTCAGGATTCGAGGTTTCAGGCCGGCATTAAAGAAGATTCCTGGGAGCGCCCGAGCGGCGCCGCGACTGAACAGCCCGAGGCGGCAGCGCCGAGAACACGGAAGGCAACAAACCAGAGACAGAGCGAGCGCCCGACCTGGCACAGCACTGTGAGTGATCCCTGGCACAGCTCTGTTCGGGGGGTGGATGCCCACGCGGCTCCCGCCTGCACCACCAGGCCACTCACTGCCACGGTGCTGCCTCCATTTTCCCAGGTGCGGGCAGCTCCGCCCTGCTCGGCCATCACTGAGCCCATTTGCTTGGCCTGGCGCGGGGCTTTCCGGACCCTGCGGGCCGACCTCCTCTCCCACTCCCGCCGCGGTTCTCTGGCAGGGCTGGGGGTGTGGGGCGTCCCAACCAGTTTTGGGAGGGCTAGGAAGTATGGGCGGGCTGACTGTCACTCCACCACACCCTGGACTCCGCCCCGGTAAACTTCCTCTTACTGGGAGGCAGATACCATCTCTGCCACCACCAGTTTGGAAAAAAGCCTAACGAATTTCTGGTTGGGAATAGTGTGGTAGGAGAGTTCCCAGGTCCGCTTGAACCTGCCGGAGAGCAGGCTGCAGGCGGGCACTAGACTCGGTTTATACCGGGGGGATACAAAGGTGAACAAGACCCGAGAAAGATCTACACAGTGCTACAAAGGCACCCAGAGAGACCGGTCGTCTGTGCCTAGCAGAAACCTGGTAGACTTCCTGGGCGAGGCGGTGCTGAGCAGGGTCTTGAAGGCCCAGCTGATAGACGAGGGGTGCAGAAGACACGCCCCAGCCCAGCACAGTGTGCACAGAGGGGGGAGACGTGCGACCAGGGAGGCGGAGACTCGACAGAAACCACACACCCGGTGGGGTCGCCACTGCACGATCTAACAGCCTGGGCCAGAGCACACGGAACGGGGAGAAGTCCTGTACAGAAAGTGAAAGCTCAACAGAGATCACACACCCTGTGGTACGTGATCCACCAGCCCAGCAGAGTACAAGCTGACCAGAAAGGTGGATCCCCGGAGAAGCCCAAGACCCGAGGCAACCACACACACAAGACACTAGAGGCCAACTGAGCAGTCACGGCGGGAGCCATACCAAATTGGCAACCACAGCAACATCCTAGTTAGTCATTAGTCTTAAACCGGTGGACTGTGAAACCCCCTGCCACAATGAATAAACACCAAAAAAAAGACACCAGAAATACAAAAAATCAAGAAAGTACACCACCAAAAGTTAATAAATCTCATACTCTAGATCCTATAGAACAAGAGGCCCTTGAAATAACTGACAAGGAATTTCGAGTGATAATTCTAAGGAAACTGAATGAGATACAAGAAAACTCAGCTAGACATCATGATGAAATGAGGAAAAGTATACAGGATCTGAAAGAGGAAATATACAAGGAAATCAATGTCCTGAAAAAAAATGTAGCAGAACTTGCTGAACTGAAGAAGTTATTCAGCGAAAAAAAAAACACAACGGAGAGTTTAACCAGCAGGCTTGTCGAAGTTGAAGAGAGAACCTCTGAACTTGAAGATGGGCTGTTTGAAATAACACAAGCAGACAAAAAGAAAGAAAAAAGAATCAAGAACATGGAAGAAAATCTGAGAGAGATATCAGACAACCTCAAGCACTCAAATATCCGAGTCATGGGTATTCCAGAAGGGGAGGAAAATGGAGATTCCATTGAAAACATATTCAACAAAATAGTGGCAGAAAACTTCCCAGGTATAGGAAAAATCACAGATCTTCAGATCCAGGAAGCTCAACGATCTCCAAACGTGTTCAACCCAAAAAGGCCTTCTCCAAGACATGTCATAGTCAAATTGACAAAACTCAGAGACAAAGAGAGAATCTTAAAAGCTGCAAGAGAGAAGCGTCAAATCACCTATAAGGGAGCCCCAATCAGGTTAACATCAGACTTTTCATCACAAACCCTAAAAGCTAGAAAGGAATGGGATGATATTTTCAAAATACTAAAAGACAAAGATTGCCAGCCAAGAATACTCTACCCTGCAAGGCTATCCTTCCGAAATGAGGGGCAAATAGTATATTTCTCAGACAAACAAAAACTGCGGGAGTTCACTACCACAAGACCACCCTTACAAGAAATCCTCAAGGGAGTACTGGGTTTGGTTCCTGAAAAATAACTACCACTGCCATAAAAACCTAAGAAAAATCTAAACCCACTAGTACAATAAAAATGGCATTCATGAAGAGAAAACAAGCTAACAAAAACACTATCTACAACCTAAGGAACCAACAAACAAAGAAACCAAACAGTAAATCAGAAAGCAAGGAACAAAAGACACCTAAGACAACCAAACAACCAATAAAATGCTAGGAATAAATCAACACCTTTCAATAACAACTCTTAATGTTAAAGGCTTAAATTCCCCAATTAAAAGACACAGACTGGCTGACTGGATCAAAAAGGAGGACCCAACTATATGCTGCCTACAAGAGACCCACCTCACCCATAAAGATTCACACAGACTAAGAGTGAAAGGATGGAAAAAGATTTACCATGCAAACAGAAAAGAAAAACGAGCTGGAGTGGCTATTCTTATATCTGACAAAATAGACTTTAAACTAAAAACCATAAAAAGAGACAATGAGGGACACTACTTAATGATAAAAGGACTGATCCATCAAGAAGACATAACAATCATAAATATGTACGCACCCAATGTTGGAGCAGCCAGATTTATAAAACAAACTCTACTAGACCTAAAGAAGGAAATAGACACTAATACCATAATAGCAGGGGACCTGAACACTCCACTGTCAATATTAGACAGATCATCTAGGCAAAGAATCAGTAGAGAAACACAAGATCTAAACAAGACTCTAGACCAATTGGAATTGGCAGATATCTACAGAACATTCCACCCAACAACCTCAGAATATTCATTCTTCTCATCAGCACATGGATCATTCTCCAGGATAGTTCACATATTAGGTCACAAATCAAGTCTCAATAAATTCAAAAAAATTGGAATTATCCCATGTATCTTCTCAGACCACAATGGATTAAAACTAGAAATTAATAACAAACAAAACTCTGGAAACTATACAAACACATGGAAATTAAACAGCATTCTACTTAATGACATATGGGTCCAAGAAGAAATCAAGCAGGAAATCAAAAAGTTTATTTAAACTAATGAAAACAATGATACATCATACCAAAACCTGTGGGATACTGCAAAAGCAGTATTGAGGGGAAAATTTATTGCATTAAATGCTCACTTCAGAAGAATGGAAAGATGGCAAGTGAACAACCTAACACTTCACCTTAAAGAACTAGAAAAACAAGAACAATCCAATCCTAAAGTTAGCAGACGGAAAGAAATCATTAAGATCAGAGCAGAACTGAATGAAATTGAAAACCAAAAAACAATTCAAAAGATCAACAAATCAAAAAGTTGGTTTTTTGAAAAGATAAATAAAATTGACAAACCATTAGCATGGCTAACAAAAAAAAGAAGAGAGAAGATTCAAATAACAAAAATTAGAAATGAAAAAGGCGATATTACAACTGATTCATCTGAAATACAAGGAATCATTCGAGACTACTATAAACAACTATACGCCAACAAATTTGAAAATCTGAAGGAAATGGATAAATTTCTGGACACACACAAGCTCCCAAAACTGAACCGTGAAGACGTAGAAAATTTGAACAGACCAGTAACAATAAAGGAGATTGAAGCTGTTATCAGAAGGCTCCCAACAAAGAAAAGCCCAGGACCAGATGGATTCACAGCAGAATTTTACCAAACATTCAAAGAGGAATTGACACCGATTCTTTACAAACTATTCCAAAAGATTGAAACGGACGCAAATCTCCCAAACTCATTCTATGAAGCAAACATCATCCTGATACCAAAACCAGGTAAAGATATAACCAAAAAAGAAAACTACAGGCCGATATCCTTGATGAATATAGATGCAAAAATCCTCACTAAAATACTAGCAAACAGAATACAGCAACACATACGAAAAATTATTCATCACGATCAAGTGGGATTCATCCCAGGGATGCAAGGTTGGTTCAACATACGCAAATCAATAAATGTGATACACCATATTAATAAACTCAAACACAAGGACCATATGATCATCTCTATAGGTGCTGAAAAAGCATTTGATAAAGTTCAGCACTCATTCATGACAAAGACCCTCTATAAGTTAGGTATAGAGGGAAAGTATCTCAACATAATTAAAGCCATATATGACAAACCCACTGCCAATATTATCCTGAATGGGCAAAAGCTGAAAGCTTTTCCTTTAAGAACAGGCACTAGACAAGGATGCCCACTCTCACCACTCCTATTCAACATAGTGTTGGAAGTACTAGCCAGAGCAATCAGAGAAGAGAAGGAAATAAAGGGCATCCAGATTGGAAAAGATGAAGTCAAACTGTCCCTGTTTGCAGATGACATGATCCTATATATCGAACAGCCTAAAACCTCTACAAAAAAACTGTTGGAATTGATAAATGATTTCAGCACAGTAGCAGGATACAAAATCAACACACAAAAATCAGTAGCATTTCTTTTCTCCAATAGTGAACATGCAGAAGGAGAAATCAAGAAAGCCTGCCCATTTACAATAGCCACCAAAAAAATAAAATACTTAGGAATTGAGTTAACCAAGGAGGTGAAAAATCTCTATAATGAGAACTACAAACCACTGCTGAGAGAAATTAGAGAGGATACAAGAAGATGGAAAGATATTCCATGCTCTTGGATTGGAAGAATCAACATAGTGAAAATGTCCATACTACCCAAAGTGATATACAAATTCAATGCAATCCCCATCAAAATTCCAAAGACATTTTTCTCAGAAATGGAAAAAACTATTCAGACATTTATATGGAACAATAAAAGACCACGCATAGCCAAAGCAATGCTCAGCAAAAAAAATAAAGCTGGAGGCATAACACTACCTGACTTTAAGCTATACTACAAAGCTATAATAACCAAAACAGTATGGTACTGGCATAAAAACAGACACTCTGACCAATGGAATAGAATAGAGAATCCAGAAATCAACCCACACACTTACTGCCATCTGATCTTTGACAAAGGCACCAAGCCTATTCACTGGGGAAGGGACTGCCTCTTCAGCAAGTGGTGCTGGGATAACTGGATATCGATATGCAGGAGAATGAAACTAGATCCATACCTCTCACCGTATACTAAAATCAACTCAAAATGGATTAAGGATTTAAATATACACCCTGAGACAATAAAACTTCTTAAAGAAAACATAGGGGAAACACTTCAGGAAATAGGACTGGGCACAGACTTCATGAATACAACCCCAAAAGCACGGGCAACCAAAGGAAAAATAAACAAATGGGATTATATCAAACTAAAAAGCTTCTGCACAGCAAAAGAAACAATTAACAGAGTTAAAAGACAACCAACAGAGTGGGAGAAAATATTTGCAAAATATACATCTGACAAAGGATTAATATCCAGAATATATAAGGAACTCAAACAACTTTACAAGAAGAAAACAAGCAACCCAATTAAAAAATGGGCAAAAGAGCTAAGTAGGCATTTCTCTAAGGAAGATATCCAAATGGCCAACAGACATATGAAAAAATGCTCAACATCACTCAGCATCCGGGAAATGCAAATCAAAACCACATTGAGATACCATCTAACCCCAGTTAGGATGGCTAAAATCCAAAAGACTATGAACGATAAATGCTGGCGAGGCTGCGGAGAAAAAGGAACTCTCATACATTGTTGGTGGGACTGCAAAATGGTGCAGCCTCTATGGAAAATGGTATGGAGGTTCCTTAAACAATTGCAAATAGATCTACCATACGACCCAGCCATCCCACTGTTGGGAATATACCCAGAGGAATGGAAATCATCAAGTCGAAGGTATACCTGTTCCCCAATGTTCATCGCAGCACTCTTTACAATAGCCAAGAGTTGGAACCAGCCCAAATGCCCATCATCAGATGAGTGGATACGGAAAATGTGGTACATCTACACAATGGAATACTACTCAGCTATAAAAACGAATGAAATACTGCCATTTGCAACAACATGGATGGACCTCGAGAGAATTATATTAAGTGAAACAATCAGGCACAGAAAGAGAAATACCACATGTTCTCACTTATTGGAGGGAGCTAAAAATTAATATATAAATTCACACACACATACACACATACACACACAAACCGGGGGGGGGGGAAGAAGATATAACAACCACAATTATTTGAAGTTGATACAACAAACAAACAGAAAGGACATGGTTGGGGGGGAGGGGGGGAGGGAGAAGGGAGGGAGGTTTTGGTGATGGGGAGCATTAATCAGCTACAATGTATATCGACAAAATAAAATTTAAAAAAAAATAAAAAAAAAAAAAAATAAAAACATAAAAATAAAAAAATAAAAAAAACCCAAAACACTAATAAGAAAGAGAAAGAAGTTAAATCATGTCACCTTAAAAATCTAATTAACATTGAAGGTGAAAAAAAAAAGGGGGAAGAAAGGAACAAATGATATATAAAACATCTAAATAAAAAGCAATATAATGACAGGCAAAAAGCAATATTTACCAATAACCATAAATGCAAATAGACTAAACTCTCCATTAAGAAGACACAGATTGAATGATTATACAAAAGCTAGAACCAACTATATGTTGTCTTCAAGAGACCCACGTCGCCTATAAAGAAACACAGACTAAAAGTGATGGGATGAAAAAAGATATACCATGCAAATGGAAACAAAATCTGAGCAGGAGTGGCTGTTCTTCTACCAGATAAAATAGACTTCAAACCAAAATCCATAAAAAGAGACAAAGAAAGTAATCAAATAATGATAAAGGAACCTTTCCAGTTAGAAGACATAACAATCATAAGTATGTATGCACCCAGCACTGGAGCACCCAGATGTAAAGCAAACACTCTTAGACCTAAAAAAAGATAGACCCTAACACAATAATATTGGGTGAACTGAACACCCCTCTCTCAGCATTGGAAAGATCCTCCATGCCACAAATCAACAAAGAAACACAGGACTTAAACTTAACCTTAGAACAATTGGACCTGGCAGACATCTACAGAACATTTCACCCAATGACTAGAGAATACACATTTTTTCTCATCAGCACATGGAACATTCTCCAGGATAGATCACATGTTAGGTCACAAAACAGGTTTCGGCAAATTTTTAAAAACTGACATCCTTCCTGGAAATCAATTACAAGCAAATTTCTGGAAAATACTCCAGTGCACGAAAACTAAACGACAGATGCCTGAATGAACTATGGGTCCAAGAAGAAATTAAAAAGGAAATCAAAAACGTTCTTGAAACTGAGAAAAGATGCATCATACCAAAATCTGTGGGATACTGCAAAAGCAATGCTGAGAAGGCAGTATATTGCAATACATGCTTACATCAAAAGAACGGAAAAACTTCCCATAAATGACCTAAATCTACACCTCAAAGGACCAGAAAAACAACAACAATCCAAACATAAAAGAACTAGAGAGAAAGAAATAATTAGCATCGGGGCAGAATTAAATGAAACGGAGCCCCGAAAAATGATACAAAGGATCAATGAAACAAAAAGTTATGTTTTGAGAAGATAAATAAAATAGACAAACCATTAGGTTTGCCCACTCCCACCACACTTATTTAACATAGTATTGAAAGGTGTAACCAGAGTAATCAAGCAAGAGAAAGAAATAAAGGGCATCCAGATTGGAAAGGACGAAGTCAAACTGTCCCTGTTTGCAGATGACAAGATCTTATATATAGAAACCTTAAACACTACAAAAAAACTTTTACAGCTGACTAACAATTTTGATAATGTTGCAGGGTACAAAATCAACACCCACAAATCAGGAGCATTTTTATACTCCAAAAATGAACTAGCAGAAAAAGAAATCAAGAAAGCAAGCCCATTTACAATAGTCACCACCAAAAAAAAAAAAATACATAGGAATCAATTTAACAAAGGAGGTGAAAGATCTCTACAATGAGAACCAAAAACACTACTGAAAGAAATTAAAGAGGACACAAAAAAAGTGGAAAGACATACCAGGCTCTTGTATGGGAAGAATTAACATCGTGAAAATGTCCATTCTACCCAAAGCAATCTACAAATTCAATGCAATCTCTATCAAAATATCAACAACTTTCTTCACAGAAATAGAAAAAGCAATGCTAACATTCATAAGGTATAAAAAAAGACCCTGAATAGCCAAAGCAATTTTGAGCTTTAAACGAAAAAAAGCTGGAGGCATAACATTACCCAATTTCAAATTATACTACAAAGCTCAAAACAGCATGGTAATGACATAGAAACAGACACTCAGATCAATCTAACAGGATAGAAAACCCAGGAATCAACTTGCATACTTACAGCCAACTGATCTTTGACAAAGTCAGCCAGAACATACATTGAGGAAAAGACAGCCTCTTCAGTAAATAAATGGTGCTTGGAAAATTGGACATCCAAATGCAGAAAAATGAAACTGACCAGTATCTCACCATATGCTTAAATCAACTCAAAATGGATTAAAGACCTGAATATAAGACCCCAAAGCATTAAATTACTAAAGGAAAACATTGGGGAAACACTCCAGGAAGTAGGAGGGGGCAAAGGCTTTCTGAATAACATCCCAAAAGTCACAAACAACAATATAAAAAATAAACAAATGAGCTAATATCAAACCAAGAAGCTTCTGCACAGCAAAGGAAATAATCAACAGAGCAGAAAGACAACCTAAAAAATGGGAGAAAATATTTGCAAACTCTACATCTGCCAAGGGCTTAATATCCAGAATATACAAAGAACTCAAACAGCTATACAGTAAGAAATCAAGTAATCCAATAAAAACTGGGCAAAGGAGATGAATAGACATTTTTCAAAGACATACAAATGGCAACAGTACATGAAAAAATGCTCAGCATCACTAGACATCAGAGAAATTCAAATCAAAACCACACTGAGCTATCATCTCACTCCAGTTAGACTGACCATTATTAAAAAGATCATTAATAACAAATGCTACTGAGGATATGGGGAAAGGAGAATTCTGCTACAATGTTGGTGGGACTGTAAATTAGCACAGCCACTATGGAAAACAGCAAAGAAGCTTCCTCAAATACAGACAGCACTACCATATGATCCAGCAATCCCACTACTGTATATATATCCAAAGAAATGGAAATCACTTCAAAGGGTTACCTGCACTCCCACGTTCACTGCAGCTCTATTTACAATAGCCAAAATATAGAACCAACCTCCGTGCCCATCGACAGATGACTGGATAAGGAAAATGTGATACATGTACACATGTATCACATGTATCAGCTATAAAAAATGAATGAAATTCTGCCATTTGTAACAACCTGGATGAGTCTGGAGAAAATTATGTTGTGTGAAATAAGCTAGACAAGGAAAGATAAATACCACTTGCTCTCACTTACAACTAGGTGCTAAGAAAGAAAGAAACAAAGAAGCAAAGTAACAAAGAAACAGAAAAGACTACAATTCCTTGAACTTTCAGAAGGACAGAAGAAACAATGGTTAGTTACTAGAGATGGGGGGACGGAGGGAGGGAGGGAGTTTGGGGCATGATGGGTCAGGTAAAGGGCATAAGAAAAAACACAATTTGTAATAATGAATATGCTAATAACAATATTTTTAAAAGTAACACCTTAAATACAAAAAGAATGTCATTATTGTTCTTCAAGAAAATTCCAGCTATGTGGATTACATTAAAAACCAGCTGTCAAGCTAAATCCTTTATCAGAACAAATTTTGGTATTTCTTCAAATTGGGAGGAGAATGCTGGTTTACATGAACAATGTCTGGTTACTCCCAGCTTCATTTATTTGTCACTGACAACTCTGGGAGAGACAAGAGAAAATGGCTTATGCAACTTGTAAAACACAGACACACCCTCCACCACCAGCTTTAAATTTCTACAAAACGATCTTGGGTTCTGGTATTCTACCATATGTTTGTTTTATTAAAGGAAATTTGCTCATGATTTCAATGCAATGTGCTTCTGGAGCCAATGCCAGAATTTATCCTTGAGGACACATGTTCTCCTGGATCCATTTCACACTGTGCCTGGCCACCTGTGTGGCACACACACATGAGCGGGAGGACAAGGCTTTCAGATGGGGAACTCACACAAGCAATTATCTGGGTTTACGTCTGCAGGCTATTAAGGTTTTCCTTTTCAACTCCCACAGCTAGAATTAAACTGCTGAAATCTGTTTTCTACTTATAACCTGTTCACATCCCAAATGTTTTAAGTTACTTAACAAGACTTTAGGGAGTCCAATATACTGGGAATTGTGCCTGTAAATATAAAGACCAGGCACTTCCATTTCAAAATTGCAATAAAGCAGAAATACGTTAGAAAAGAATTTTCAGCCCACTTCAAGCCTTGAGTAATGGGGGGTAAACAGTGGAAACAAAGAGAGGCAATATGGAAGCAAACAGATATAAAAACACAAGAGAAACATCATTTTCTTGGGGAGAACTAAAAAGCAAACTGTGTCTGTAAACTAAGGAAATTATACAGAAATCCGCCCCCCCAAAATTTACAAAAATTGCATGTTAATCGCATCACCTTGAGAATGTGAAGGATACTTTAACAGGCAAGGCACCTCCTTAAGCAGCAGCAGAGAGTTTCCTGCACAGCAAGGCCCAGTTCACTGAGCAGCTATACCTGTGACCACACACTGAGGGCAGCACCAGCCATGTGGGAGCAGAAGATGTTGTCAAGGCCACCTCCACAAGCAGCAGCAATGCTCAGCTCTACACCACAGGACTTCTCACAATGTACACAGTCACACAGACTGGAAATGGACCCGATATCAGCCTCAAGACCCCCGCCCCCTGAAAGCATTTCTGCAGCCAGTCAGGGAGACAAGGGTCTTCACGGGGTGCAGTTATGATGGGCTGTGTACATGCTGCCCCCTCCCACTATACCTGTCAGGACTCAGAGGATGTGGCCTGCTACCAAAAAGTCAGAGATGTTTGGTGGGAGAGAGAGGCAGAGGCACATTGAACTTGAATTATTTTACCCATGACCATACTCTCCTCCCAATCACCATTTGGAAAAATGACATTTCTGGGGAAACAGAAAATGATCAGAAGCAAGTAGCTAAAATGTATGTCCCTTATAAATTTGAGATATCAATCAATTTCAATTTTGAGATGTAGAGATGTGCTGGGAAGGTTAATTAGCGATATCAGTGTCAGTGAAAAGCTGATGGAAGAAGTGGGAAAGGTCAAAGGAGAAAACCTATGAGTACAGAAATTACTCTCTCTGATCTGGACTTCCATCCATCCCTGTCCCCCCTCAAAAGGTGAGTGAAGTAGGAGATTACTTCCCCATCTTTTCCTCTCTCCAATGTGCACAGTCTCCTCAACCCCCACACTTGGAGTCTTGGGGTCAGCTCTCCAATTCTGGTCAACACAGAGAAAAACTAACTGAACTGAAATTGATCATCCAAATTATCTCTTCTGTGTTTATTTATACCCTCCAGTTTTTCTTTCCTTTTCTGTTAAGTGCATATAATCAATTTAATTAAAGCATTTTAGCAGAATATTACAAAGTGACTGCTCCCACCCCCCTTTCACAGATATGGGATACTTATTTTAACATCTGTTCATTGGCTCTAAAAGTGCTATTTTGCACAGGTGCTATGATTGGATGAACATATGAAACATGCTATTTGCTGGCTTGAAATTCTCAGCTCAAACAAGCTAAGGTGTATGGAGATTCATTATAATACAGTAACAGGATAACTCAATTGGGATTCCATTTCTTACGTCTTGGGCTGCTTACATAACCAAAAGGAAGTACTTTTTTATATACATATATAGACCACAATAGATATAGCACCTACCTACACAAGTACTCCCCTGCCAAGTGATGTGTTCAAAGGACAATAAAAAGGAAAACACAGAACACATTTATAATCCTGAAATCTAGGGCTATTTAACCTTTTTGGTGTTTATTTTTTAAGGCACAAAATGCACTATCAACACCATAAATGAGAACTGATTTGACCATAGTTTTATGATAGAATAAAATGTATGATGGATTGAATTTAAATTTCTAAAATTTAACTGTGCAACATTAGTATGAGAAACAAGATGCATGATCAAATCAACAGGCTGCGTGATCTCATCGGGTTTAATGGATCTATTTGGAATATGCTCATTACATTAATTTGAAATGTATGCCAGGGTATGACCTTTAATAGTCTGATCTTTAATAATAGCTTAAAAGATGAGCCAGGAAACCAGTCACACTTAGAATTCTCAACACTTTCTCTTTAGTGAGGACACCCTGCGGTTCCACATGGGCAAGCACACCCCTCACTCACTGTGGGATATACAGAGCAGCAGTAAATGCCCTTCACAATTCAAATGCATGTTACGTGGGTTTGTAGTATATGAGTAGGACATGAAAAAACTCCCACCTGTCCAGTCAGAGATAAACTTAACTCCTGAAAAGCATACCTAAGTTGAATACCAGATGCAACACTAATTTGCAGAGGTTCCCAAAACATATTAAAAAAATGTGCTGATTTTATGTGCTGAGATTGGATCATGTGGGAAAACTTAAGTTTTATACGGGCTGTAAGAAGACTAACTGATGTTTGGACAATGAGGAATTTTAAATTCTGGGCAGTCTATTCAGATTTTGCTGAAGACAATACAAATGCTTATCAGAGCCTGACAAGGAAAACAGCTTTAAAAACTTAATCATCAAGGTGAAACATTTACTAATGAGGTTTGTACACCTTTTTGGAAAACACGGACTGGAAGTCCCAAGAGATTAGAGATAGATCCTCAGTGTCAGGAGGCATCTTGCACATGGGCATTCCCTTCCAGCACTGATGGTGCAGCCAGTGTTTATGATCAGCATTAAAACACAACTGCAACCCCCAGTCCTGGACAGGCTCAGGAAACAGCTATCCGGAAAGAGTGGGAGGGGTCCAAGAGGCCAGCCCCCAGGTGATACATACGTTTACACAACAGTGATGACGAGACAGTGGAAATCTTTTCCAGCTTTACTGCACTGTAATTCTGGTTGCTAGCCCAGGACGACATGCTGCTTTCACAAGTTGTCTCCTTCCCGAGGGATTTGCTCCTAGAAAAAGCTACCACCGCCTTCTTCACTGTGCCTCCTTTTTTTTCTAGAGCTGGTCTCTCGTGCAGAGAAGAGCTTTTAATGCCTCCCTGGATAATAAGTAAAACCCCAATTATTAAGAAGGCCAGAAAGTACACCTCCACTTCATTTCACTGAGAAAGAAAGGTCATAATCCTATACCTTCTTTGGGTCATCTACCCTGAGTCTGCACACCACAGCAGTCTGGCTACCTTTACACATCGAGCCAACCTTTAGCACTCCCACCTCTTATTCAGGATTCCAACTTTTTGAGTGACAAGAAGATCGCTGACACAGAAACCCCTGTAACCTTGCTGAGGTATGAGAGCAGTGATACAGGATGCATGAAGTGCACAAATGATGTTTCTTTATCCTCTGCAAGGCCCAGGGCATGCTTGGGTGCAGCCATTCTCCCTCCTGGGTGCAGCAGCAACCACTTCTTTGTCAGTTCTATGATTCAAAACTACCAACTTTAAAAATTAAGTCACCTAAAAGTAAAATAAGCATTTGGAATTAATCAAGAAAACTCTCCAAACAGTGTTAGTTACACTTTGCTTGTCATAAATGTAACATCAACCTGAGCCCCAGGACAGGCCTGAGACAAGAACCTGTGATTTCCAGCCATCCCTGAATTCTCCCCAAATTCCACAGAGTACCAAAGCAGGACAACCTTGGCAGGAGCCAAGGGCAGCCTCATCCACCTGGAAGCAGGCAAGAAGCAGAGCATACCTGGAGTCCAAGGCAGGACCTGAGGGCAGCATCTCCTGCCTGGAAGCAGAAATGGAGCACACTAAAACACCCCTTCCACATGGGTGGGCCACCACAGCCACTACCACAGCCATGGCTGCTGCAAAAGCAGCTCAAGACCACCACAGTAGCACAGGTGTCATGCAGACAGCCTACCAGATACCTGATTGCATTGACACAAGGAAAGCCACCAGTGGAGTGTGGAAAAAGAAGAGTACATCCTTCTCTGCAAAGCCCACTCTAGAGTGACAGAAGCAGCAGCAACTATTCTCTAACAGATGACCAGACATAAATATAGAGATACTAGAAATATGAAAATCCAAGAAAATATGACACCACCAAAAGAATACAGTAACTCAGAAATACCAGACTGTATATAGCAAGAAACCCTTGCAAGGACATAAGGGGTATTATGAGCAACAATCTTAAAGGAATTCACTGAGACAAGAGAAGACTCAGACAACATAAAGAAATGAGAAAAAAAATCTATGATATAAGGGAGGAAATTTACAAAGAGATTAATATCTTATAAAAGAATGATCAGAACTCATGGAACTGAAAGATTCACTCAACAAAATAACACAATGAATAGCCTTAAGCAGCAGGATAGAACAAGCAGAAGAAAAAATTTCTTATCTTGAAGATGGGCTTTTTAAAAATTACCCAGGTAGGAAAAAAAAAAAAGAAAGAAAGAAAGAAAAGAAAAAAAAACCTTTAAAAAAGGAAGAAAATCTAAGAGAGCTACAAGGCAACCTTAGGCACACAAAAATTCAAATCATGGGTGTTCCAGAAGAGGAGGAGAAATGAAATGGCATGGAAAACCTATCCAATGAAATAATAATGGTAAACTTCCCAGGAACAGGGAGAGACATGGACCTCCAGACCCAGGAAGCTCAAAGATCCCCAAACACACTCACCCCAATAATCCTCCCCAAGACACACAATAGTCAAACTGGCAAAGCTCAAAGACAGAGAATATTTTAAAAGAAGCAAGAGGAAAACATCAAGTCACCTATAAGGGAGCCCTTATCAGACTACCAGTAGACTTTTCAACAGTAACTCTGCAGGACAGAAGGAAATGGGATGACATACTGAAAATACTAAAAGAAATAAACTGCCAGCCAAGCATAACATATCCAGCAAGGCTATCCGTCAGAAATGAGAGAGAAACAGTGTATTTTCCAGACAAAAAATGTGGGAGTTTACCACCATGTCACCAGCCCTGTAAGAAATCCTCAAGGGAGTCCTACACCAGCAATTCAAAAAATGGTAATCACCCATCTTACTAGCCATAGTTCTGTTCATACTGCTTCTTAGAAAATTCAGTCTTGGTAGGTGATGTGTTTCAAGAAATTTATTCATTTCATCTAGATGATCTAATTTGTTGACCAACAATTATGCATAGTATTCTCCTATAACCCTTTTGATTTCTGTAAATTTCATTGTAATGACCCCTCTTTCATTTCTGATTTTAGTTTTTTGAGTTTTCTTTTTTCTTAGTCTACCTAGACAAAGGTTTGCCAATTTTGTGGATCTCATCAAATTACCAACATTTACTTTCATTGATTTTCCCTATTTTTTTCTATTTTGTTTCTTTTTCTATGCTCTAATTATTATTATTTACATTCTTTGCTAGGTCTGGGCTTAGATTGCTCTTCATTTTCTAGTTTCCTGAGGTGGAAAGGTGATTGTTGATTTGAGATCTTTCTTTTTTACTAATATATGCATTTATATTAAATAAATTTCTCTTTTAGCAAAAAATAAAACATAAGAAGTAAATAAATAAAAACAGGTAAGCTATGGAGACAGTAAAAAGATCAGAGGTTATAGAGGAGGAATGGATGAATAGGCAGAGAGGATTTCAGGGCAATGAAATTCTGTGACAGTATCATGGTAGACATACATCATTAAACATCTGTCCAAACCCACAGAATACACAAAAAAGTGTGAACTCTAATGTAAACTTTGGTCTTTGGATGATGATGATGTATAAATCCTTTTCATTAATTGTAACAAATGTACCACTTTGTTGGGCAATGTTGATAATGGGACAGGCTACACATGTGTGGGTCAGGGATACACATGGGAAATCTCTGTACTTCCTGCTCAATATTGCTGTGAACCTAAAACTGCTCTAAAAAGTAAAGTCTATTAAAAATAAATGAATAAAAATAATAAACAAACAATCTTGTGAGTGAGGTCTCAAATGAAGAACACAGACTTGTCCAGAGCTCACCTCCCTCCCAACTGCCCTGTGTGTCTACTTTCTATACAAACTCCATCGGGTGACTACCAACTCTTTTATTCAAGACTGCTGCCAGTGTCCTGAAGTCTTATGTTCTCCATGCAGCAGTGAGTTAGCTGCTTTTGCTTTACTGCATTTATATGACTGAATTTCAGCTAATGGGTTATGAAAAAAAAAATAGGTGGAAAAAGTGGAAGACAAAGGTAAAGGTGATACTATCTGCAGTACATCTGTACCTGGTTTCCCTTACATTATATAAATAAATAAAAAAACAAGTCTCAGGGGGAAACACTGTTACACAAATTTTGCTCCAATTGTTCAAATGGCTGGTCTTAGTCAGCTTACCTGAACACTATACTGTGCAAGACGGAGCTTCTCTGGCTTCATCTTGATCTTCTCCTTAGGTTTTGGCTTCTGTTCTTTGCCTGAACTTAAGCATTTCATAGTAGCTGCAGCATGTTTAAGAATGCGGTCCTTGCTGCAGTAGGCCAGGTTGGGCTGCACCACAGTGGAGCGCCCAGGTCTGGTACACCTGGAGGTGCCTGGAGCCTCTACCACCTGCAGAGCAAAACAGGGAGCTTCAGACAGTTTGCTTGACAATTTCAGCAGTTAAAATGCTGTGTAAAATCACTATGTGTAGTACCAAACTCACTGTTTTTAATTAAGAGATGTCGATAATATTTTTAATATGAATAAAATCCTATCTTTACTTATTCAAACTACATGAGTGTATTTCCCCGAGGCAAGGTATTCAAATTTTAACTGTCCTTCAAACCATCTGTAGTGGGCAGAACTCTAAGGTGACCCTTAGGACACCTGCCGCTGGTACATATGCTCTGTATGATTCCCTCCATCTTGAGCGTGAACAAGGTCCATGGACACGGTGAGATTTCATACCCACAATCAGGTTCTGCTATAGGGCAAATGTGCAGTAATTTGCAAAGGTAAGCAAGGTCCCAAATGAGATGACCAGAAAGGACACTTAAGAGAGAAACGGGCCTTTCCTAAAGAGAGGAGACTCCATTGCTGATTGTGAAATAAGCTACCCTGCTTTGGGAAGGCCAACCAAGTTTAGGATCTGAGTACAGCTGCTAGATAAAATACGGGACACACAACTAAATGTGGATTTCAAATAAACAAACAAAATTATTATATAAGTATGCCACAAAAATTGCATGGGACATACTTATATACTGAACAGCATGAGGGATTCTGGAAGGGGATCTTTCCCCTGCTGAGCCTCTGATGAGACAAAAGTCACAGCCTGACTGCAGTCCTGTTAAGATCCCAATCAGAGGGCCCAGTGAAGTCATGCCCAGGCTTGAGAACAACAGAAACTGAAACCATAAATGTGTGATGTTCTAAGCTAAGTTTGTGGTAGTGTGGTATATAGTAACAAAAACCTAATACATCACAAGATGTACACTTGGTTGCTTCTGTGTTGATGGTCAAGACTAAAATACACATGAAGGCATCCCTCAAATGTACTTAAGTGAAAACTTATTTCTCAAATTAAATAATTAACAGTTATATTTCTTCCACAGAATCTGTTTTACTTTGAACAAAATTTTATGTAAGCTTACGTAAAACACAGTGATGATAAAGATGAAATGGAGAAATTTTCCTATTAATTTTTCTTAATGACTGTGATATTAACAGTAATGTCATATTTCCATTTAGTCACTCTTAATACTTTCATGGCACATTTATTTAAATGGCTCAGTCCTTGCACTTCCACCTTGCAGCTAACAGTGCAAGAGTGTTCATAAGGCAGAGATGCTTTGAGACACAGCAACCTCAAAGCCTCCTGTTTGGTTGGCCCCAGTTAGAGGACAAGCTGCCGGGGTAGGGGTGGGCCAGGGACTCAGGAAGGCTCAAAGTGAAACATGCTGAGTCACGCCCCCTCATGGGCACTGGAATGGAGATTATGAGCATGTGACATCTCTCCTCAACAGCAGAAGCTGACATATGTGGAAAAAATGATGAAGAATCACAGCCCCAGAGGAACATAAAAACCAGGTGGCAAGGAGAGTCAAGGAAATAGCCACAAGGCAGAGAAATGACACACTGAGCCAAGAATAGTGAGGGTCAGACTGTTGCAGGCACCAAGACCGCTCAGGGCTTCCCACACCAAGATGACAAAAGAACCACAAGGCAGCTCAAGATGGTGTGTGTGGGTGGACAGGAGGGCACACGCATTTCAGCAATTCAAAAACAATTCTGCTGATACACATAAAATACATAAGTAACATCAAGTACATGGAAATAAAAGTGAATTGTTAAGAATTAAGTCCACAACAGCAGATGAGGTAGGTACAGATGCTTGTCCAGATGGTGTAGGCAGGAGATGGGGGCAGAGCTCAGGAGGCCCCACCCAGATGCAGCACCTGTCCTGGTAGAAATTAGCTTATTTCAAGACAGAAACTTTCCTAGCCTTGATAGTTCTGCCAATAGCAAGTCTGGAACCCATAAGTTCATCCCCTTAATGTTTACCTCAGTAGGCAAAATACTCACAGGCTGGCAAAGCTTGAGTTTTTTCTTGCCACTTGGATTTGCAGCTTTCTCAACTCTCCTCTTTATCTTTCGGTCTTCACTAGATTTTTGCTCCACTGTTCCTGTACTTGTAAACTCTGTGTCATCAGCATCTCCAGGTCTAAATTTAGTTTCCCGACGATCTGTGGTTTCTGCATTAGTCTCATCCTGCACTTGCAGAACAGTGCAGTTTGGGCAGATATAACCTTCCCTGTTCCTTTCCAAAAGCCTTCCTCGAGCCTGAGAAGCGCCCCCACAATCACCACGAAACCGTTTTTCACATCGGTCACAGCAACTCATAAACCTGAAATCACAAAACAGTGATATTAGGAATGGGACGTGAGGGACAAACACTCACTTTTTGACAAATTAAGAAGTCCAATAGGTTTTAACATTCTATTGCTTAGAAAATGCAAATATACATAAAAGTACAGAGAACAGAACAAAGAACACATATGTCCCTCTTTTGATTTTACTAATATTCAACTAAATTTGTTTATCCTTTTTTGGCTGGAGTGAGCTATAGGCTTTCCAGGCATTGTACACTAACTACTTCAGTATATGTCTCCTCAAAACAGCAGTGATGCCTTTGTCCCACCAACAAGCCAACAGAGATTCCTTAACACCAAAGTCTAGCAAAGACTCTGAGCTGCCCCCATGTCCACACTGGGGTTCAACCAGTCTGCACCTGGCCCTCTGCTGTCTCCCAAGGAACAGTCTATGGGAGCACTCTCTGACAGATTACTGAGACCACGTGTGGGGTACTCGGCAGCCACTGGCTGCACATGGCTGGGTGGGGGCAGGGAGCATCTCACCTCCTCTCATGCTCATCACTTTGACTGTAAACAGCCACAAGTCCGGTGGCTACCACAGGGGAGGGGCGGCTCTAGGCAGGCCTTTCATTCCCTGATAATGATGTGTTCGTCTTTTTTGAATGAACAAATTATTCATCGAGCCCAGCTTTGTAACATTTAAAATCAAAACAAACATAAACACTATTTTCATCACCCAGATTTCTTATAAAGCTGGGGCAGCCCATCCCTGTCCTCCCATGACCCACCTATTGTTACGAGGCTGGAGACACATGCGGTCCAGGGTGTTGGGGTCGTGCAGCTCACATTCAGGCTTAGGCTTGCCCGAGTCCCTGCTCTCTTCATCTTTAAATTGCTAAGCTGCTGCCCTCTCCCGCTGACTCTCTTGGTCATCGGTCACTGCCTGGGACACAACCCTCTGGACAGTCTCTGGCTCTTGCTTGCTGGGCAGAGCATTCTCGACAGTAGTTCCTGCCTCGACATGCACAGTGTCTGTGGGATTCTCCTCCCGACGCTTCTTTCTCAGGTGATTCTGGATGCCTTTCAGGGGTCTGTCAGGTGGCTCTTGCTCTTGCTTTCTCCAAAGGCGATTCTGAAGCTCCTTCAAAGTCAGGCCATCACTGTCATTGTCGGATGTGTCCTCCTTCTCCTTGCTTCCTGTGCCCTTTCCAGAAGAGGCAGGTCGCTCCTGTACACTCAAGGAACCAGAATGGGGGCCACTTTTCATCTCAGAGGTACTTCCTATCCTCCCTTCCAAGGCAGTTTCAACATCTGGGACTGGACAAGACATTGGCTCACTGGAATCTTCAAAGGAGACATGAGCATTCTTCCTTCCTCGGCGCTGAACTATTGTAAGGGATTCCTCTACTGGCTCGGTGCACTGTGGCCACCTCCCACTGCGTCCCAAGGCCAGGCTGTGCTGCCGAGGGGGCTGCTGCCCCTGTGAGCCTGCCTCCACATCTCCCACACTCTCTCGCTTAGCAACAGTTGTTCTTCCGAATCCCTGGGTTTTGATGAAGGCTTTCCTTGTGGGTTTGATCATATCAGGTGCCTCTTCACTGCTCAGGTCACCTTTACCTTCCATACCTAATGAGAAAATGTAATCACATCATGACCAGCAAGCCACTGAGCAAAAAGATGACACAACCTCAAACACACACAAGAGGGAGCACAACCTGTCTAAATGTAAATAAGAACAGGATGAAATGGAACAATCCTCTACCTACAAGATGTGGGACTGTGCATGAAGTAAGCCCTGTTGACCAGTGTTTCGTGAAGTGTGGCACATAAGATGATTTCAGGAGACTCATTAAGGTAACTTTAATAGTTACATACGTAATGTTTGGTAGGAAAAAACAGTCAGCATTCAAATGTGTCCTGCTGCCATTTACCTGCTAAGGACAGGGCTTTACAAAACAGGGATCAGGGAACAAAGGAAATAAGCTCCAGCACAAGTTTGGTAAAGACAGGATCACAGAGTGAGGTCGACAGACAGCCAGCAAGGGGACTGGCCACATCTACTTGGCTCTGGAGTCCTAGGCTGCAGACCACCCTGCTGGAGATTACATGCAGGGGAGAGGAACAGCTGAGCCCTTGCCTTTAGCTGCCCTGACCCAGGCCCAGGAGGGATGCTGCTCTTGGACCCTCCGTCCAGCCTTCCTGCTGGCTGAACTCTGAGTGATCCTATTGGATGCCATGTGGGAGAAGCACTGCTCAGATTCCACAACGTTGAGAGATAAGAAACAGGCATTGTTTTAGTCCACTGAGTTTCTGGGATATTGTCAGCAGCAACAGATAATTGAGACACTTAGAAAATATGAACCTAGGCAATAGCTTTAAGGTATAACTCTTTTCTCTATTTTTTTCACTTTCTAATAGGTTCTAAAGGATCATGTTGGTGAAACTTTTGCTCTTGTTTAAAACAACAAAACCTGAAAAACAGTACATACCATGAGAATTCTTTTCCAAGCTGTCCAGCTTTAATCACATTTAAATGCTAATGACTCTGGTTTTTGCCATGTTCCATCTGAGAGAACAGACAGGTATAAAATGAAAACCTTAAAAACATAAAACACACAACTTAAGATCACTTGCAACCTAAATTTTTCTTTTTGCTTCCATCTAAATGTTATCACTTCCCAGTTTCCTATCCAGCCGTAGGTGCTGCCTGACTGCAAACCTGACCCACACACTCCTCAGTCACCCAGAAACTGATGAGGCATGGACCACACCCCTTCCTTTATGCCCCAACATGGCTAAACTAAACCAGACACCAACACTGACCCTGCATCAGCATGGAAACCCCAGGCCCCCAGTAGTGTGCAGAAGATCCTCTGTGATGGTGGCAACACAAAGGGGGGCTTACCATGCCAGCTGGGGACACTGGGCAAATCACACTGAGCTGCTCTCATCTAGGAGGCAATGCTGACCTGAAAAGGTCATAGGTTTTAAATGTGAGAAATAACACAAAAAGCAAAGACATGCTCCTTATCAGTACATACAGCAGAGCTGTTACTATACTACAGTATACTACATTATACTTGTAATAGATAATTATAATACAGTACCAAATTACAATTGTTTATTCATTCTTGCTAAAAATTTTACTTCTTGGGAAACAGTTTCTTTGCTTACACAAATCAGCAAACTTGCAGTAAATTTGACAGACATTTTAAAAGAAAGTCAAGTCCCAATTTTCTTATAACACTTTGAATTTCTACTAAAGATGCAGTCTGAGGGGCCTTCACCAAGAAGGGCATGTGGATGCAGTCCCTCTACCGCTGGGACCTGCCTCTGTGGGGAAAGCTTTCTGTAGGAGGAATAAAGGGACGCTGTGAATCAAATTCCTTTTGTTTGTTTCTTGAGTGGCTGGCCGGTAAGGGGATCCAAACCACAGACCTTGGTGTTAGCACGTGAACCTAATTCTTAACAGATAATTTTCAAATGAAAACTTTAGGCAAAAGTTTAGAATATTTCAAATAAATATGAATGCTCCATTATGTTGATCTCCTTACAAATAAATTCCACTTTATTAATAGAAGACACAAACTTATTAAGTTAAAATTTAGTTATTACCATTTAACAGAACTGATACTTTACGAGCCCAATAATGAAAGCTTGGATACTTTTTCTGCTGGAATCCCAAATACAAAACACAAAACAAAAAGCAAACAAAAAAACCCAAAAAAACCTAGCTGACAAAATCTCTTGGTTCAAGTAGACAGCCAGGCCTCACAACACCGTTGTTGTTGGTCACTGTTCACAAGTAACAGGATTCATATTTTCAACATCTCACTTTATCTAGAGATCTTAAAAGAAAATTAAAAAATAAATTTTTATAGCTCTTAAATAACTGTAACTAAAGCCACATATCAGTAGTTTTAAAATAAAAAGGCACTACATTTTCCAAGTGATCTTATATTTGAATGTACATTATGTTACCCACAAATACATCTGGGGAGTTAGAAAAAAGCACATAACACCCTCTCTTTAAGGACTTTAACACAGAAAGGCAGATATTACCAGTACACTCTGAGAGAAGGGACTAAGAGAGCCCGGGAAGGAGCGGACAATCTTGGGTTTGCCCGGGGGGGCTGGCAGAGGCACAGAAGATGAGGGCTCAGAGGGCTCAGAGGTCAGCCATCAGGCATCTCCTTCTTTCCAAGGAGAAGCCTGCTTTAGAGGTGAACTCAGCTCAACAAAACCCAGGACAGAGCAGAGAAACACGAACAAAAGGTGAAAAGGCTGAATAAAATTGTATATGGGGCCGGCCCATGGCTCACTCGGTAGAGTGCGGTGCTGATAACACCAAGGCCCCGGGTTCGGATCCCATATATGGATGGCCGGTTCGCTCACTGGCTGAGTGTGGTATTGACAACACCAAGTCAAGGGTTAAGATCCCCTTACCGGTCACCTTTAAAAAAAAAAAAAAAATTGTATATGAATGTAACTATTCAAAAACTCATAATACTGTAGCTATGTCATCATTTTAATCAAAAAACTAAGAAAATCTTTAGAAGACTAATGTTTACAATTACTAAACATCAATGTGGCACAGTTCATCTACGTGTACTTAAATAACATTTCTCCTTCTAGATCCTCTTTCAATAGCCACACCTAAACACTCACTTGAGATGCTTTTATTTCTAGGTAGGACCTGAATATCTACCTTTTTCTAGCACATCTGCCCCAGAGCCCACCCTCCTGAGCAGTGCTTACCACCTCCTACCTTCTCACCTGCTCCAGCTGCCACCTCTAACTGTGGTCTCCCTGGTGACCTCAGAACAGAGAGGAAAACATTCCACCTCATCCTTTTAAAGAGACGGTGACCATTTAGTGTTCATTGATTACCCAATGACATCATCATGGTCACATAATCTCTTTAATGTAGTAAAACTACCCTCAAAATGCCTGCTTCAAGAATTCAGAAACTACCTGGAAATACACTTTTATATTTCACAACACTGAACATTTATAAAAGCAATGTTCTCAGGAATGAAAAACGTTTTAAAAATTCAAATTCTATATTAATCTGAAAACATAAACATGTTTATGGATTTAAGTTCTGAATAATCAGAAAAAATATAGTTATTTCTGTTAAGTAGAATGAGATAAAGGGCATATTCAGAACAGATCAGATCATTCCATATATGCAAAATAGATATCTTTTTATAATATCTTCAACACTGGGAATCTAAAATAAAATTTCAGTTAGCTTGTGAAATAAAAACATGTATACCAAGGCAAAAGTAAAACAAAAAATTGTTAAATTTCTAGCACAACTTAGAATTAGTGTATCACTCTACCCACTACCCAGCACATTACATGGGGAACATGGTCAATCACACCATATTAACACTTTTTTTTCGAAATAGGAAGAGAAAGGTGGGCTTCTCTGAAACTAGGAAAGTAAATAAACTGTAGGGTAAGACTGAATGTACTGAATTTAAAATTATCTTTCTACATTTCTAAGCACAAATTTCTTCTCAGCTGAAAACTGCTCTACTTCCTACTAACTAGAAGTAGGGATGATGCTATGGAATCTAAGGTTAAATATTATGTATGCATACATTTGTGCGTGCGTGCGTGCACATGCACACATGCATGTAGAAACCTGGAGTGCCACAATGGAGCCTATTGTCCAGGCCCAGGACTTGAAGCACTGGGAACCTCTCTCCACTCCACCTCCCCGCCTGAACCACCTTGGCATTTGAGTATTCCAGCCCTACCCTGACTTCCTTCTGGCAGACCTCTATACCAGAAGTGGGAAATGTGGAGGAACACTCTGCATCTGGCCAATAGGAAACACCCTCTGCCGATTGCAAAGATGTACTGGCTAATGATAGAGGCCCGTGTATACATGCTGCTCTCCACTAACTTCCAGCCTTTTAATATAAAATGTTTGCTACCTTGAGGCCTCTAGATGTAAAGAGGTTGCCAATGTATGATAAAGTTAAAAATGTCACCCCTTGTAAATGTCCATTTTCTTACTGTTTTGAACCCTAAGGCTATATTAAATAAAGTGATAAAAGTGGACATTATTGATTTGTTCTCAGGCTTTAAGGTAAAGCATATAGTCTTTCACCATTAAGCATGATATTAGCAGTACTTTTATACAGGCACCCTTTACAGGTCTAGAAAATTCCTTCCTATTCCTAATGTGCTAGGAATTTTATTATAAATGGATGTTGGATATGTGAAATATTTTTGTGTCAATTGAAGTAATGTTTTTGCTGTTCTTTAGTCTACTATACTGTGTATTGTATTAATTGACTTTTGAATGTTAAGTCAACATTGCATTTGTGAAATACTCTAATTTGGTCATGGTGTTGGTCATTTTTATATATTCCAGGATACAGTTTGGTAAAGTTTTTAAAGGACATCTGTGTCTGCATTCATTAGGGATGCTCATTCATATCATACCTTACATGTGATGCTTTTGTCTGGCTATGATATCAACATAGATCTCATGGAATGAACCGAGGAGGGTCCTCTCCTCACGTTTTTTTTTGTGAAAAAAGGGGTTGTGAATAATTAATATTGATTCTTCTTCATATTTAGTAGAATTGATCATGCAAGATATCTAATTCTATGTTTTTCTTTGTAGAAAGATTTTAAAAATTTCAATTTCTTTACTTGTTGTAGGCCTAACTATATGTATTCCTTGAGTTTACTTCAATAATTTGTGCCTATCAAGTAGTTATGTCTCATGTGTCATATTCCATGTTTCTAAATTTTCTATACTGTTGTCATAAAAGGTTCAGGAAGTGCAACATAAAAGAATGAAGCTTTGGTGTGATTAATGAATGACCAAACGTTTCTTCTGATATAGGATGAAGAATATGACTATAATTACTGTAGTTAATATTCATATTTATTGCGTGAGTCAAACAGTTATTAAATCTGAAGGAAAACAGTGAAGCATTCCATTCGACTTCGGATTTTATCAAGATAGCACATTAGCCTATCTCTGTTTTTAAATCAGTATTTACACACATCAGAGAAGCAAATTTTAATAAAAACAGATATAAAATAATTTGGTAAATGAAAAATAAATTAAACAAATAAAATTTGACAAATCAGAGTATTTACTTAGCCCTCCAAATGTTAGAGCTAAGAGTTTAAAATGTATAACAAAAAGATTCATGGAAAATGACAAAACTGACACATCTATACTCATATTAAGTGACATTACAACCATTACCAAGAGAATCACCATGTATACACTTGAAGAATGATCCCTTCAAAGGAGACATTGCTGGATACTGTCAGAGTAAAAACATGTATGTAATACAGTTCATGGGTGAAAGTGAGCAGTAGTTAGCACTGCTATGTGGATGAGGGCCAAGTGACAGGTGATCAGACCAGTGGTCTAGTCCTGCGATCCAGAAAGAGTGTGAAGATACAGATGAGAAGAATGAAGGTGCTGGCTATGAGTCCAATGCCAACTTGGAAAAGAAAGGCATTTTTAATAATATAAATTGAAATTGATCATTTTACTGGCAAAGAAGGAACATCTGAAAAAAAGAAATAGACCTCTTATCACTAATGTTATTTACCCCATAGTCAAAATTATCACCAACATCATTTGAACTTTACCCATTTATGCTGATTTACCTTCTCTTATATGATTTCTTAAAAGTACAGTCTGAATATTATTTTATCTATCAAATACTCAATATACATTAATCACCAACACATCCACAATCACACATGTGCAGGGTGCACATTATCTATACTTCCATAGCCCCTGCGATTCACTGTTTAGAGAGCATCGCTTTACTATCTTTATTTAATTCTTGCCACCAGAGCAGTGATGTGCATATAAAAATAAGCCATGGTTGCCTGTGAAAATGAACTGAAGTAAATTTCATGCTAATTAGAAAAGAATCACCCAAAAACATTTTTAAAATAAAAGTTGGGTGTGGTTTACCTTACATCAAATCCTTTAATACTTCTTCTTCATCAACCCTCTACATTTAACTACCCTTGTCTTTACATGATGAGCATCGTGATGGAGCCTAATCTTATCATAAAGTCAGCTGATTATTAACCTTGATTCTATCTGCACCTAAATTTCCCATTGCCACATTCCCTAATATATTCACAAGATCAGGGGATTACTGTGTGACATCTTTATGCCAACTGTATCTCCTCAAAATAATCCCAGCTCTCTCCCAGTTTACTTTCTATACCATAGACCTCCCATGTAAAGTATTCATCTAACGAAGGTAATTGCTTAAGCCCTGCTCTCAATTTCAAGAGGGCAGTACTTTTTTCTACTTTGTAACATTCATGAGATTGCATCAAAATATTTATATGGTGATTCTCTTCTTGAGACTTCAGTTATGAGGATACCCTCCTATGCCTTTAAAAATACTTAGGTCTCCATAGTGAAGACAATTCCACTCCTTCCTTCCTTCCTCCTTCCTTCCTTCCTCCCTCCCTCCCCCCTCTTTCCTTCCTTCTTTCCTTCCTTCCTCCCTCCCTCCCTTCATTTATTATAGATATTCATAAGATACAAACCCAATTGTCACCTCTTTTGTCCATAATGTGAGAGTCAGATTCATACTGGGGGCATACCCATTACCAGAAATTACTTTTGTACCCTGTGTCCCTACCCAGTTATCCCCCAACCTTCCTCCCCTTCCCCCCACTCCACTTTGTAGACCTAGGAATGATCCCTCCCTGTGTAAGACCAATGCAGACAATTCCACTCTTGTCTTAACCAAGAGATATCTGTATCAGAACCCTTTGTAAATGTTCACAGAATGATCCTGAAATCACATTATCATATTTCCCTGAATTCAGGCATTATTATTTTATCAGATTAAACCAATCTATGGCTTAGAACAATTCAACTGTATGACACACACAAAAAATCCACACATTCACTCTATTTCTTTTTAGATATGACTGTTCAATTAGATTTTAAGATTATACAGCTCATAAATATAAATATGGAAAGCAGTGCAGATAGCAGAAAGTGCTCTTGGGTCATCCTCAGAAAATTATAGCTGAAGCAGAGCATTGTTCCACACATATGACTTATGTATCCATGTATATCATAGATATATAATAAGGATATACATATATATATATATAATAGCATATGTTATCACATGCTAGATTAAGAATTTCAAGAAAGAACAAAAATACATGGAATGCTTATATAAATTTTTGCTCTTTCTTCAAATGCTTAATTTAGCAAAGAACTCATTTATTTATCTCAACTGCCAGAACCAAAAAACTGGTAATCCCAACAATATACATCTGCACTCTCAGTTCAGTTGAAATCCGTTGGCATGTTCCACTTGGGAAAACACCAGGATAATATTGACTTATGCACAATGGTCTCTACAATTTAAAGTTCACCATCTAGTACAAGGAAAACAATATTTGGTCATGAACCACTAATATATGTGTAATTATTTAATAACTATGTGTCTGAACCATTTTGTTATTGCCCTGTGTATATTATAGGCCATATACCAAAATGAAATAAAATAGTAGAAAAAGTAACATAGATAAGAATTTTAATGTTTCTTTTCTCACCCCAAGGAATATCCAGCTCACTTCCTCTAACTCATGGCCCCACTCTGTAACCGAATATCACATCCTGAGCAAAGAGTGTATCTGCTACTCCATCATGTGCATCCTTCTCTAATGAGACTCTGGAGGGCACTGGTGCTCAGCCTGGACTGGGGAGGACTGTGGTTCCCATGAACTGGTGTTACCAGATAGATCACAAGACAGTCTGCTAAATATGAATTTCAGATACATAATGAAAGTCATTTCATAGATAATTATTATGAATTACATGTATATATAAAATATATAATATATCCCCAAATATTACATGGAAGTATTATGTGCAAATATGCAAAGATTTTAGTTATACTAAAAAGTTATTTGTCTTTCTTAATTTTACACTTTACTCTGTGTCCTGTATTTTTATTTGGTGAATCTGGCAACCCCAACATAAAATAATACTGGGATTTGAAAACATGGTACATACTAGGAGAAACAGGATAGAAGAAAAACTCATCGAGGTCGTATAGTCTAGTCTGAGTGTGAAGGAGAATTGGGTCCTAACACCTTAAAGGTCCTGATGCCTTGAAAAGTTACAAACCTGAATGCACATCTCAGCACTCACTGTGAGCAGTGACAACCAGGCTGTCCTTGGGCTGAGGGTGAAGTCCCTGAGCATAATCGGAAGACAGATGATGCAGATCAAGTTCATCCTCACTATTCTTACTTTCAACTTAGAATATTCTTAGTATTGTAAGCCCCAAAGAATATCAGCAGTCATAACTGTTATAGGGAAAATAACATCATTACATGGACAAGGAACCAAAGACTGATCATAATATCTATGGGTTTAGACCAGATGTCCAAAAAAGAGAATGAGTGTAATGAAAAGAGGAAGCCACTTACAAACCCAATGCTATTTGCATTAAAAAAATGTTTTATTTTTAGAAAATGAAGTTCAATAACATTTTCTTATTTATAATATCTAATATTTAGACTTGTATAATTTTAGGAATGATATCATATTAATACAGTTCTTCACATTCTTCCCGATTTATATTTAAGTATAAACCTATGAGGGTACATCAAAAACTTCATGGAAAAAGAGAATTAAAAGATGATGTGAATCTTTCCATGATCTCTTTAATGTACCCTTCTATAACACAAAACAACATCCTCTGTCTTATTTTATTGTTATAATAGTAAAAAAATATCACATTCCTCATCAATTTCACTATATTTTATGTACAGCACTGTAAAACCTATGACTGGTCACTGTCCTCTATGCTCCAGGAAGCCTGGTCAGGATCAGTCATGCCCATCCTCAGACATCCTCCCTATACATGGAATGCAGGGGCTTTTAACAAGAGAGAATTTAAGACAAACTTCTCCAATGTTCAAGAACAAAAGTTTTCTACTCATCAAGGTTCTTAAGGTTATGATGCCCTTGTGAGCAACAAATGGACAATTTCTGTCACTTTCTTCTATTTTCTACCTTATCATGATTCCATCCTGTCTTCAATTTTAAAGACACATGAGCATTAGAAGGCATTAAACTGACTGAACTCACATGTTAACTTGTGAATTTCAACAACTAAATAGAAATTTACTTAATTTTTGGAATTATATTTTCATATTGAGCTTATTGAAATTTGAATCTTTCAGAGAAAAAAGTAGGGAGATTAAATTTAGATTTTTTAATAAGGAAATGACATGTCACTCACATTTGTAAATTATTATTTTGTCATCACTAAACAATCTCATACAAGCTAATATATAGAACATTTTATGTTTTCAAAGATTTAGAAAACACCAAATATTAAATTTAAAGAAATATTTGAAATTATGATGAACATTACTATTCATTTACATAAGGTAGTCATCATTCACTCTATAGAGATTTGATATATAGCAGAAGATAATGTTTCCAGACAGTTTTCTGGGAACAACAACAAAAAAACCCTGTATTCGCATATATACATACACACACACACACATATATATTGTCATCTCATAAAATTTCATTACTGTAAAATGTTAAAAAATCTCATGTTTTATGACATTATTAGCTACATAGTCCTAAAACATTAGAAATATACTAAAGGATCTCTAAACTTAAGAAAACACAGAAATCTGATTCAATTATTCTGAATTAGTTTAGATTTACCATGCCTTAAAAGATAAAAAAGGATCATAATTTCATAAAATTTGTTGTTGTACTAATTTATTAAAATAAAGAGTCAAATAAAATTTCACTTTAAATGTAACATCACAAAATTTCAAATTTCTTTCCACAAATCCATTCATTTATGTGCTGACTTTAACAAAATGTATATTTTGTCTGGAAACACTTACTGATTACTTACAATTCCGTGAGATATAAGAACAAAATTATGAGAGAATTACAGACATCACTGAGAAAATCCTGCCTCCTTTCACCACCCACCTGAGTCTTGAGCTGTCACTATTAATGAAGCTGAGAAACAGACACTCACCCAGCTGAGTCCTGGAGTAATTATGTGCATGTGAATTGTGGTCCCTAAGACATGGCTGTAAGGAAGGAATGCTGTCAGCTCATCTCCCTCTAGGTGCATAATTTTTATGCCACCTGTCGATGCAGGACATCCCAGGCCTTGAGATTGCTAGAAACAGAAGTCAACAAAGGGAAAACTGATGTTACTTTATTCCTGGGAAACAGCAGAGCAGGAGAAGCTGGGTTCCAAACATTTCCATGTGTGAGCTCAATGTCTCAGAGGGGGGTTACCCAGGCGGGTTGTCTGATCTCAGTCCTTGTCAACAAAAACAGAATTAAACAATAGTTCTAAATTCAATTAATATTTTTTAAATTTTCAGGTCAGATTATCCAAAGTATCCTTGCTGACTCAGGAGATTCCTGGTGGCCTTCACACATGTTCTTCAGCTGCCCCTGGATTTCAGGATTTCGAGTAGTCTTTATAGTACATTTTTGGGAATGGAAAAAAACGGGCCTTCATGTAACTTCCTAGGCAATGGGCTCTTTCTCCAGAGGACACAGCCCTGAGCCATCAAACATGGTATAGGATCCAGAATGCATATAACATTTTATGCCCATGGCCCAACCATGGGAGGTGCATTTTGGTGGACAGAAAAGATCCATTCAAGCCAAACAGAGGGTTGGAATGTGCACTGCCCTTGCCAAGATATCTTATTTCTTTTTTTTAAATTTAATTTTGTCAATATACAATGTGTTTGATTATTGTGGCCCATTACCAAAACTTCCCTCCCTCCTCCCTCTTCCCCCTTCCTCCCAACAACCTCCTTTCTGTTCGCATGTCATATCGACTTCAAGGAATTGTTATTGTTATATCTTCTTCCCACCCCATTTGTGTATTTATTTATTTATTTTTATCTCCCACAAATAAGTGAGAAATGCCATATTTCTCTTTCTGTGCCTGACTTGTTTCACTTACTATAATTCTCCCTAGGTCCATCCATGTCATTGCAAATGGCAGTATTTCATTCATTTTATAGCTGAGTAGTATTCTATTCTGCAGATATACCACATTTTCCGTATCCACTCATCTGATGATGGACATTTGCGCTGGTTCCAACTCTTAGCTATTTTTTTTTTTTTTTGTCTTTTTCATGACCGGTACTCAGCCAGTGAGTGTACCGGCCATTCCTAGATAGGATCCGAACCCGTAGCAGGAGCATCGCTGCGCTCCCAGCACCGCACTCTCCTGCGTGCACCACGGGCTCGGCCCCCAACTCTTAGCTATTGTAAAGAGTGCTGCGATGAACATTGGAAAACAGGTATACCTTCGACTTGATGATTTCCATTCCTTTGGGTATATTCCCAGCAATGGGATAGCTGGGTCATATGGTAGATCTATCTGCAATTGTTTGAGGAACCTCCATACCATTTTCCACAAAGGCTGCACCATTTTGCAGTCCAACCAACAATGTACGAGAGTTCCTTTTTCTTCGCAACCTCACCAGCATTTATCATTCACAGTCTTTTGGATATTAGCCATCCTAACTGAGGTGAGATGGTATCTCAGTGTGGTTTTGATTTGCATTTCCTGAATGCTGAGTGATGTTGAGCATTTTTTCATATGTCTGTTAGCCATTCGTATATCTTCTTTTGAGAAATGCCTATTTAGCTTTTTTGCCCGTTTTTTAATTGGTTTACTTGTTTTTTTCTTTTAAAGTTGTTTCAGTTCCTTTTATATTCTGGATATTAATCCTTTGTCAGATGTATATTTTGAAAATATTTTCTCCCACTCTGTTGGTTGTCTTAACTCAGTTGTTTCTTTTGCTGTGCAGAAGCTTTTTAGTTTGATACAATCCCATTTGTTTATTTTTCCTTTGGTTGCCCATGCTTTTGGGGCATGAAGTCTGTGCCCACTCCTACTTCCTGAAGTGTTTCTCCTGTTTTCTTTCAGCTTCTTTCTCTCTTTAAAACATCCTGTCACCTCTGCACAAATCAATGAATTCAGTTCACACTGAACTCTTTTTCCTACTGCAGTAGTGTTACTGAGTACAATCTGTCCTTACTGCTTCACCTAGTGTCCGGCTTCATTTATCTTTGAGATAAGGCAGGGAAAACATTTCCTTTATAACCAAACTAACTTTAAAAGGGGCCTTGGAGTGCATAGACTTTAAGAACATTTTGGACTTTGGTGCCACAGGGACTAGATTTCCAGTCCCTGTAATACCCCAGGCCTGATTGCTGTCCTCTTCTCTTAGTAGTAAAGTGGTGAAAAAATTAGGGAAGAACCTTAGGCAAGTCCACCAAGTATGTTCTGGGCCCAGAGATCAGCAGGAATAATTCAGACCCAATTCAAGGAATTGAAGCGGAAGAATGTTGTTAAAAATGTTCCGTTTGACTGCCTTCTCTACACGTTTCTCTCATGCTTCTTTTAAAGTCTTCTCATGATCGGTCTAACATCTGTCATGCCAACATATTACCTTAAAAGTTGCTGAAAAGGTGCCACGCTTGGGGAATGTGTTTGGAGGATTTTGCTTTTTCCCAGTTTTAGTCTTTAGAGTTTGGACTAGGAGAGAAGAGGAGAAAAGTTATCTTCCCTTCCTCTTCCCATGGCTTCAGTAGACCTTAACTTGAACCAACCAACAGACAGACCGCTAGGGAAAAGGAGACAGTTTCAAACTGCAATAGGTCAAAGAGGAACTTAAATATGGGCAGAGATTGGACTACTCAGCTGTTGTAACTGTTTTAATATCCCAGATCCAACCAAGAATATACCATACACGCAGGTGTTAGAAAGGAACCCCGGAATCAAAAAGCTGCCCATTCCAGCCACACTGAATCCATCATGAAACTAACATGAGAGGTTGCTGCACTGCAAACAACCCATGTGTTTACTACTAACTTGGCTTCCAAGATTCCAGACTGGGTTTTTGGCTGCAGTGTTCGAACACTGACACTAGAACACCACCAGTTAAAAAAGATTGCACCAAACAGAATATTTTTACTCTTTGGGAAGAAAAAACCATTTGAATCACTTTGTGCAGTAATTTAATACATGCCTTAGGTGTGCCATCCAGTCCCAGATGGTGTGGGTACACAAAGAGATGGCCCGTCTTCAAGGAACTTAATATCAAGTTCTGCAGACAAAACACATGCTCATCAGAAAGCTAGATCACAAATCATAATGATGTTATTAAATTCTGAAATAAATGGTATGCTCTATAAATTCTCACCTTAAGACTCAGTTTCAGTATGACTAGTTCCCAGAAGTCTTCCCTCAGATGGATATTTGTTCAACATGCACCCAAGTATCCTATGATGACTCCTTTGCCCTGATATTTCTTATACTCTCACCTTGTCCCCCAATAGTCCAAAAGCGTTTGAGGTGGGTTTGCCAGATTTAGCAAATAATAATATAGGACACCCAGGAACTTGAATATTAGATGAACAACAGATACATTTTTAGCATATGTATGTCTAGTGCAATATTTGGGACATACAACAATAATAATCCATGTTTATCCCAAAATGCAAATTTAACCATACATTCTGTATTTTTATCTGGCAACCTTACCTTGAGGGCAGGAATTATATCTACAAATTTTCATATCCTCAATGTCTAGCTCTAGTACAGATTTTAAAAAGTCTAACTTTGTGGACTAATAAATGAATGTCCTAGATAAGGCACCACAAATTCCAGGTTTTCTGGACAGTCCTTATCTGTAAATACTCTATGTTGTTGAAAGATTGGGTACCCTGATTTTTAATTTAGAAAATACTGTCTCCATTGTTATAGAACAATGTTTTCTGAAGTACAGAATAGAGCAAATGATTTGGGGCCCCAGTGACTGGTAGGGGCCCCTCTGGATGGTCTCGTACCTTTGCCTGGTTTCATGCAGGGTTGCTGGATTCACTGCTGAGCAGCATCCCACACACCCACGGATACGGACACCAGTATTTTCCAAGAAGAGATGTGGGAGTGGGGATTCTTTTCAGTCAGCAGCATGTGGAAACTTTTTCTCAAACCCAATTTCCCTTTAAACTGGAGAGACACGAAACAGGACAACCTCAAGTGCCGAGCATAGCAGCACCCTATTGCCTTGAGGCGTGGGGCTGTATTTTCTTTTTGTCCCTCTGTTGAGCTCAACATAGATACGTGTTAAAAAACAGGATGCTTAAAGTATAAAGGTGAAGATGATGAGGGATGTGCGAGCAGTGGCAGTGATTATTAGATAGACTACTAGATAGTCTAATAATCAGACAGACTATTAGTGATTATTAGTGGAACACTTTTTTCCTGAATAATCACTAACAGCTCCATTTTTCTGACTGAGGAATTTATTTTTAGGTGCTCATATTTGTAGTTCAATTAGGTTGGTTTTTATTTGCATTCAGTTGTTTTTACATTTGAAAATTATTTTAACTAAGTGACTTCATTCTATTTTTACAGTTACTTCTATCATGGCAAGTGATATGGTGTTGATAAGAAATTTGCTTTTTAAATAAACTTAAGTTGAAAATGAGTTGATTCAAAGAAAATCTGAGTACGTAACAGGACAGTTGTTTCTCATTAATAGTAAATATGAGTAAGCAAAGTTTCCAAAACAGTCATTTTTTCCATCTTTAAAATAACCCTTTAGCTAACACCCCATTTCTGTGTTCCCCCTATAGCAAAACTTTTTAAGAATCATCTGCTATTTCAAATTCTTCCATCTACTATTACGTTTTTTTTTAATTGAAGTAAAATGTAAATACAAGTACAGAAAGGTGCACAAATCCTAAACATATTATCATGAAGCAAACACAGCATATTAGATACCCTCATCCCTGCCAAAAGACCCCTTGTCCTTCCTTTCCAATCACACATATCTCTATTCTGTCAAAGGTAACTACTAATCTGTCTTACTACCACATATGCTAGTTTTGCCTTGTTTATAAAATTTACATAAATGGAGTCAAGCCGTTTTTATTCTTTAGCATTTGGCCTCTTTTGTCAAACTTTGTGTTTGTGAGATTCATCAATATTATTGAGAGAACCTATAGTTTTTTTCTTTTTTCTTTTTATGTAGAATTCCATTATATAATCATATTATATTTTATTCATTCTACTATTGGTAGATATCTGAGTTGTTTACAGATTTGGGCTATTATTAATAATGCTTCTACGAATGTGCTTGTGACTTCTTGGGCATGTGACTTCAACTCCTACTACTCACGCTCTTGTCCACTCCACTTTAGCCATGCTGACCTCCTTGCCACTTCTGAATGTCCCAGGTACATTCCACCTCTAGGCTTTGACATATACTGCTTCTTCTTCCCAGCATGCTCTTCTACCAGCCATCCACATGGCTTAGTCTCAAAAAATGTGATGAAATGCTAGGAGTAAGACAATGCCCATCAATAACCACACTAAGTATAAGTGGATTAAACTCCCCATTCAACAGACACAGAATAACTGATGGGATTAAAATGCTAGACCCAACTATATGCTGTCTTCAAGAGACTCACCTCACCTGTAAAGACACACAGACTAAAAGCAAAGGGATGGAAAAGGATATACCAAACAAATGGAAACCAAAAATGAGTAGGAGTAGCTATTCTTATTTCCAATAAAATAAACTTTAAACCAAAAATCATAAAAAGAGACAAAGAAGGACATGATAAAGGGACCCATCTAGCAAGAAGACTTAATAATCATAAATATATACACACCCAAAACCAGACCACCAGATATATAAAGCAAACACTATTAGATCTATAGAAAGAGACAGATGTGAATATGATAATAGATGAGGATGTGAACACCCCTCTCAGCATTGGACAGGGATATCTACAAAACATTTCATCTGACAACTACAGAGTATACATTCTCCTCATCAGCACATGGATCATTCTGCAGGATACACCACATGTTAGGTCATAGATCAAGTCTCGACAAATATAAAAACATTAAAATCATTTTGAGTATCTCTTCTGACCACAATGGATTAAAACCAGAAATCAATAACAAGTGAAACTCTGGAAATTATACAAATATATGGAAATTAATATGATGCTGAATGACATATGGACTGAAGGAGAAATCAAACAGGATATCAAAACTTTTCTTAAAACCAATTAAAATAAAGACATAATACCAAAACCTGTGGGATACTGCAAAATCAGTACTACAAGGGAAGTTTATTGCAATTGGCACTTACATGAAGTGAATGCAAAGATTTCAAATAAACAACCAAACACTATACCTCAAAGAAACAGAAAAACAAGGACAATCCCAAAATTATTAGACAGAAAGAAATAATTAAGATCAGAGCAGAAATGAATGAAATCAAGACCGATAAACATGTGATCTAACATGTGATGTATCTTAGGACTTTGTATCTATCGTATTCAGTTGCCAATTAATCATTAATTGATTATTAGTATTTGGATAGCTTAACTTTTTTTACACACATAATTGTTTTGCAAACATAATTTTTTACAAAATTTAATTTTTTATGTAGCACCTCACATCAGTGCCCATTTTTTTTGAGCTAGGAATGGTGACTGTTTCTTTCCACATATGGTATTCCTTGGTGTCTTTCACCATGTGTTTAATCAGGTTTTCTCCTGAGTGCTCACCTGGGATCGAGTTGGAGGGCCTCTGTCATTGGGGTGAACATCTGGGGGCTTGACCGTCAAGCAGCTGGAGAAAGCATTCACCCAGGCTCATTCATGCTTCAATATAGCCGACATTTTTGAAATATGAAGTGATTTCTCCTTCATATCTGAATTGTTATAGGAGAACTCTACACTGTGCCCAATGACAGGTCAGACAGAAGAATTAGGTCTACCTGAGAGTGGAATTTTTTTAGCCTTCACGGAGATTCACATTATGATACTGTTGCTGAACCCTATGGCTCTCTTCTGAAAAGTTTCAGAGAGAGGGGCACAATGCTCCTTAGTGGTGCTCACTATGAAAAATGACTTTTACCTTATGTGAGACCTTTGCACATGTGGGCTTTTCTCAGAAACTGCATTAAGTCTTGCAACTGGGACCTCAGAAAATAAGAGAGTGAGTAATTAGTGCAGCCATTATGGAAAACAGCGTGAAGATGCATCAAAAAATTAAAAATGGAACTACCGTGTGATCCAGCAAGCCCACCTCTGGGTGTACATCCAAAGGAGTTGAAATCAGTGTGACAAAGAGACACCTGCTCTCCCATGTTTATCGCAGCACTAATAGCCAAGATGTGTAATCAGCAAAAGTGTTCATCAAAGGGTGAATGGATAAAGAAAAGGCACTGCAGTATATGTAACATATATACATGTGGTGTTTGTGCATTGTGTTTGGGTCGATTGGGCAACCAGGGTAGGGGGCTTTCCTGTTGGGATGACATCCCTCTAACCACACACATCCCATTGGTGTGAAGGTGAATGAGGCTGGAGTCTTCATCCCATTAAAAAATGAATGTGCACAAGTAGCCTTATACTCTGCTTCTAGGAGACATTACAGATAGAGAAAACACATTGTCTTTGGTTATGATTCTGTGGGATAAACGTAAGCAGTGAATTCTACCCCTTTACCTTATTTCAATTGTGAGTTATCTGTGTGCAGACACTGTGTTGGGCCGAGAGCACATCCAGTGCAAGGGAAAACAAATACAGACAGTATTTGTGGCTTCCAGTCTAGTGAACAAATATTTACCCACTTAAATATTTAATTCCTTGGTCTGTTACTCCTTTCCACCTCAGATTGTGCTCCAGGGAACCCGGCTCACTTTCTCTCTGCACTCCAGCCCCAATCCAGTGCTTGGAGGAATGAGTGCTGAGAAGTTGGCAGAACGGGCCATTCTCATGCTGTCTAATGTCAGCTTCTGCAAGGAAGGTTCTTGGGTCCCAGCACGGAGGCCAGTGGTAACAATGGTTGGCCTGCTTAGATGCACTCTCCTGAGATGGCTGTTAGAAGAGCACCGAGTAGATAAATGGAGCTGAGAGTTTTGGACACTTCTCTGGGATTGGTGTAGCATCTCTCCTCCTGACTGCACTGCAAGGGGTGGTGACCACAGGAGTGCCTTTGAGTCTGCAGCAATTACAGAAGTGAGGCCTCAGCACTGCCATCCTGCTACAGCTGGGAGTGGGGGTCATTACAAGGTGTCTCCAGACAGAGCATCTGCTCCTGGGATGGCTCAGATTAGAAAAGATGACACACACACTGCTTAGTACTGGGAGATGCTGATCAGTGACAGGTACTGTTCACCAGGTAGGCTGTGCATGAGAAGACAGGCCACCTGAGATGCCCCACAAGCCTGATCTCACCTGAGTTAGAGCTAGCTACAGCTCTGAAGCTGGTGATAGGGCTGCTTCTGGAGCTGGCTGTAGCTTTGGACTTACCACTGGCTCTAGCTGTGGAGCTGAAGCTGGGATAAGCTCTAATGCTGCAGTTGGTGCTACAGCTGCTGCTGCTGCTGAAATGGCTCTTCCTCTGAAGCTGGTGCTGTCTAATTGCTGGATTGCTTTTGGAGCGGGATCCAGATCTAGAACTGGCACTAGAGATATCACTGGATCTGGGACAGAAGTTGGTTTAAGAGATCACAATGGAGGAGGCTCTAGCTTAAGAGACAGTGCTGCCTCTGACCCTTGGAAGTGGCAATGAAACTACAGCTAGAGTTGGTGCTCTGTTAGGAACTGATGGAAAAACTGGTGCTGGAGTTGGCTCTAGCTCTGTAGCTGGCACTAGCTCTAGATCTGAAGAATTTGTCAAAGGTGGTTCTAGCTCTGGAAATAGTGCCTGAGCTGGTTGTGAAGTTGTCTCTAGGTCTAAAGCTGGCTGAAACTCTAGTCCTGCAGCTGTGGCTGAAGTGGGTAGTAAAGCTGGCACTGGAAGTTGCTCAGGAGGTGGGGCTGGAGATAACTCTGGTGCTGACACCAGCTCTGGAGAGAGCACTAGCTCTAGAGCTGCCTGTAGCTCTGGTCCTGTTGCCAGAGTTGGTGCTGGAGCCGGCTGGAGCTCTGGACCTGGCTTCCACCAGGTGTGCCCATCCAGGTCTCCAGCCCTTAACTTGGGGAGGAGAATCAGCCCCCATGCCTGGAATGTGGCTCATGAAGGCAGAGAAGGTTGGCCCTGGGCACTGCAGATTCTCCCAGTACCAAGTGCAGCCTATTGCAATACAATACAAAGTTTTTCTCTGGGCACTGGGACCAAAGTCACAGAACGTCAGAGCTGAGGAGTCCCTAGTACGGCATCTGGGTGCAGCCCCCTTTTCAGGAGGGAACACCTGGGATCTATAGATACTGGGATCAAATATTACCTCTCACCCTCTGTAGAACCTAGGAGGGGGAGAGTTTTATTCAGTCTCAGTTTCCTCATCAGCAAAGTGGGAACAGTAGTTCAGCCTCCCTCATGGAGCCATTATGAGGATTCAGTGAGATTCTCATGATGACGTTTGAGGCCCCCAGAGGACCTGCTGCTATGGACTCCCTGCCTCTGCCCACCCTGTTCCCTCTGCCTGGTAGGCCCGACTCACCCCAACTATGTTGATCCTCAGGAAAGCCTTTCCTCACCCCTAGTCTGGGTGAGGCGTCCCTCCAAGGGGCTCCTGCAGCACTGGGACTCCCATCATCAGACCCACACTGGCACCAGGACTGGACAAGACCCACTACTTCGTCCTTGTGCCTGTGGATGACTGTCCTGAGGGGATAGTCCTGTTCTCTGGGGATGCCTGCCATGCATCTTCCTCTCCATCAGCCACGTCAGGGTCCCTGGTAGTGTCTCTTCCTCCTTCCCCAGGACCCTGATCTCAGCTGTCTGTGCTCCCTGGCAGGAATCCTCCCCACCCAGGCTTTCCACTCATCAGCCAGACACATCTCAGGATTCCAAAGTGGCCCAGCAGCACTGGGAGGTAGTTAGTGGTGTTTTTTGGAAGAGAATCTTGTTTTGGCTGGAGACATTGGTGGGTTTATTTGCCAGTCACTTTGTACAAAGTATGTAGAGCCCGGGTCCCAAAACACTAGGTCACACCCAGCCCATGCAAGCCCTTCCCCGTGGCCTTTGCTGCTCTCTGCATATATTATGATAACTAGATTTTAAAAATATATATTTCTATGGTAGAAATTCCTACAAAGATAGTAGAAGGAAAGTAGGAATATTACAAAGCCTAATCTTTTGAAGGTAATTTAAGAAAAATACCTATGAAGATGTGCTTGACTTAGGAGGAGATGTAAATTCAGGAAATGGAAGATCAAAAGAGCCGTTGGTGTGAGAAGCTCCTCAAGGCCCCTGGAGTTACAAATGGGAGGAAGTGCTGAAGTCAGTCCTGCTGGTCCCCAGAACTCTCCTTCGTCAGCCTGACGGTGCTGTGTCCACGACATCAGATGTTGTTCATGTTGGTTCTTTAATAATAATTTCAAGTGTGAAAAATGTAAATTATCATCATCACGAGACCTTCCTAAACACTCAGCAGCAAGGATGGCTTTTGCTTTAGGGAACCCCAGTCTACAACAGAACACAAAGATGGGGTACCAAAGCTTCTGCACATGTCATTGACCAGTGTTCAAGTCATGACAAGGAACAGTGAAAATGGGATCCATTTCTCCTACTGGATGTGCAATAGAAGGCAAAGGAGATTTCAACCACAGGGCAAATGATGACTTCGGGGCTTTGCAAAGGTCTGAAAATATTCACAGTCACACTGCAGGATTTGAAATCTGAAGAGTCTCAGGTTGATGTTTACAAGTTACTAAGTCAACTGAGAAACCTGCCCACAAGTCTAGAATGCGCACTCAGCCCACCACTGTTATTGCTGTTTCCTATTCTGTCTTGTGCATGTACTGATGCCTATGAAGTGCCAAAGTGGCTTCGCAAAGCTGGCCATGGAAAGGGCGTCAGGAATTACTACCCATGAATGTCAAGTTGCAGCTTCATACATCACACATGCTGGATGAAATGCAAACATGGAGACTTGGTATTAAGAATGTGAATGGAGAGCAAATGTTCTTGGTCCTTGATGAGAATCTGGACTCAAGGGCCACTCTGCAGGCACCAGCAGAGTAGGGAAGTAGGGTGGGCCACATTCTCACTGGTGCTGGAAGCCACTGGACACAGAAACCTGCCCATCATATGGAGACAAATGACATCTCAATACTGTAAAATTTCTGTTGTCAGCATGGAGGAGCTCCAAATCTTGACATTTCCTGTCCCTATGTACTGCTCCCCTTTGGGGTTGCAAGAGCTTGTCCTCTGTCCCTTTAACAGCATTGATAAATGAGAGTTGTGTGTACCCCTGGCATAGTCACCCTTTCTCTGACAATGAGGGCTTTTCCAGTTGGTCTTTTCACCTGTAGACAGTTTGGTGCATTTAGTTTTAGCAATAGGAAGTCCAGTCATTTTCACTGTGGCTTCTGGCTCCTCAATTGTTGGACAAGTTTCTACGACAAGATTATGAAAATACTTATAGTTACGGTTGTGTTGTGTGATTTTACTTATAATCTTTGACCTACTATAATGTGTTTCTTAAAACACAAAATAAAAATAAATCACTTTGCTACATAGTATGTGACCAGATGCAAAAGGCCATATAATATATATGATTGCAGTGACAGGAACAATCTTGAATAGTTAAATTCAAAACACCAAAAAATTTGTGGTTTCTAGGGACTAGGGGATGGATGATAGGGAGCGACTGCTTAAAGGCTACAGTCAATGACGTTTTCAGTCACTGGACACAGGTGATGGTTGCACAACACGGGGAAGATACTTAATGCTACTGAATTGTACACTGTAAAAACACTGAAACATTTTATTCTATTGCAAGGAAAATCTACTACAGAAAAGACAGAAAACTTGGAGGAGATGCACGAGAGACAAAAGTGAAGACAAACACAATGGCAGAGTAGGGGAAGGACAGCTGTGGAGCAAGAGGTGACAGGGTCACGTGCTCAGGAGCTGGCAGGGAAGGTGGGACAGGAGCTGGCGCAAGGTGTGGGACCACTGGCAGCTCAGGTTCTGCAGCTGGTGCAGAGGGGGTTCCTGGCACCGGATTTGCCACAAAAAGAGCTTCCATCACAGAATCCTCCTTGACAGCAGGTGCTGCATCTTGCCCGGGACCTGGAGCCAGTGGCAGAGCTCGAGGTGGACCCAGTGCTGGTGTGGGTGCTCTGGCTGGGGTTGCCTCCAGCTCTGCAGCCACCATCATCCTCCATGCTGGGCCTGGTTCCTGTTCTGGTGACGTCTGCATGGCTGTGAGCTCCGCTTCCTCTGGTTCTGGCTCTTGACATGGCAATGGACCTGGAGAAGGCATAAGCTCTTGGATGGTGTTTGAGCTTGGACTGGACTTCCAGCCACAAGAAGACAAAATACCGTCCATGTGACTGACTTCCTATCTGCTTTCCAATAACAGAACAAACTTCCCCCGTCTTTCTGAGAAGCCAAGTGCAATGAGCCAGCCTAAGCAAGTATCCCCAGATGCAGAATGCTGCAGGATTGGTCTGAGTTTCTCAGTGTCCCTGTCCCCACCCCCACATCTGGAAGCTCTATTCTGTGTGGCCCAACCCAGCCCCGTCCCCAAACCCTCACATGCACCCACCCCATCCTCCTCACCCTTGTGCTCTGCCTCAGTGGGTGCCAGGTGCTCCTTCTGGGCCAGAAGAAGGTGAACACAGCACTCCAGTTCTGAGCCTGGAAGATTCAGCTGCAGACAGTCCAGCACCATGTTTAGAACAAAACATTCAGGGGGCTGACTGCAATCACTGTCATATGAATCCAGCCATGTGCCCAGGATAAAGGACATGGCACTGGAGAATACAGGAGGGTAGCAGAGTCACAGGGTGGACTTTCATTCCACACTGCCCTTCCAGGGTTCCCCTGTGTGGCTGCGCTCCTGGGGCCCCTGTCGGGCTGCTAGCCCCATCCCACGCCCACCCCCTATCTTCCAGTCCTTGCAGAGATGGGCCTGGTGACCCAGGAAGGCCAGCAGGAGCTTCCATGAGAGGAGCCTTCAGTCACTGGTGTGACCACCTTTCCCTCTTCAGGGACACTGCCACACTCCTCTGTCTGTGTCCCTGTCCCCACCCCCACATCTGGAAGCTCTATTCTGTGTGGCCCAACCCAGCCCCGTCCCCAAACCCTCACATGCACCCACCCCATCCTCCTCACCCTTGTGCTCTGCCTCAGTGGGTGCCAGGTGCTCCTTCTGGGCCAGAAGAAGGTGAACACAGCACTCCAGTTCTGAGCCTGGAAGATTCAGCTGCAGACAGTCCAGCACCATGTTTAGAACAAAACATTCAGGGGGCTGACTGCAATCACTGTCATATGAATCCAGCCATGTGCCCAGGATAAAGGACATGGCACTGGAGAATACAGGAGGGTAGCAGAGTCACAGGGTGGACTTTCATTCCACACTGCCCTTCCAGGGTTCCCCTGTGTGGCTGCGCTCCTGGGGCCCCTGTCGGGCTGCTAGCCCCATCCCACGCCCACCCCCTATCTTCCAGTCCTTGCAGAGATGGGCCTGGTGACCCAGGAAGGCCAGCAGGAGCTTCCATGAGAGGAGCCTTCAGTCACTGGTGTGACCACCTTTCCCTCTTCAGGGACATTGCCACACTCCTCTGTCTGTGTCCCTGCCCTATCCCCACTGGAATGAGCTCCCCTTCAGGGTAGAGAGGGTGCTGTCTGTTCTGTGCCTTGTATGGGCTGGGACACAGGAGGTGCTCTGTGAATACCTGATGAATGAGGGAACACAGGAGGCGTCCTCTCACCTGGCCTTCCCAAGGTCCGTGGAAAACATCACAGTTTAGAAAACCTGAGAGACTGTATTGAAAAATTCTTAGAGCTGAGAAAAAAAATTTAGTAATGTTGCAGGATACAAAATCAGTACACAAAAATCAATAGTCTTTTTTATACTCCAACAACAAACTAGCAGGAAAAGAATTCAAGAAAGCAACACTATTTACAATGGTTACCAAAAAAACAAAATATCTATGAATCAATTTAAGCAAGGAGGTCAAAGAATGCTACAATGAGAACTACAAATCACTGATGAAAGGAATTAAAGAGGATACCAAAAGATGGAAAGACTCTCCCTGTTCATGGATTGGCAGAATCAATGTAGTGAAAATGTCCATACCACCCAAAGCTGTCTAAAGATTCCATGTGATCCCCATCAAAATACCAATGACATTCTTCAGAGAAATAGGATAAACAATCCACACATTCATATGGAACCACAAAAGACCACAATTATTCAAAGAAATCCTGAGAAAAATAAATAAATAAAGCTGGCGGCATTATCCTTCATGACTATAAAATGTATTAAAAATCTACAGTAACCAACACAGCACGATACTCACATAAAAACAGATAATCAGACCAATGAAACAGAGCACCCAAAAATCCACCCACATATTTACAAACAACTGATCTTCAACAAGGGCACCAAGAACATACAATGGGTAAATTAATAGTGTTAGGAAAACTGGATATTCATATGTAGAAGAATAAAACTGGACCTGAAGCCCTTGCCATATACCAAAATCAACTCAAAGGGTTTAATCATATAAGACCTGAAACATTAAAACTTGAAGAAAACACAGGGGAAACTCTCCAGGATAAGTCTTTATGAATAAGACCCCAAAAGTACAGGCAACAAAAGAAAAAAAATAAACAAATGGGATTATATCAAACTAACAAGCTTCAACACAGCAAAGAAAATAATCAACACAGTGAACACACAACCTCAGAATGGAAGAAAGGGAGAAAATATCTGCAAACTATGCATCCGACAAGGGACTAATATCAAGAATATACAAGGAACTCAAAAAACTTTAGAGTAAAATAATAATAATAATAGTAATCCAATTAAAAAATGGGCAAAGTAACTGAATGACATCTCTCAAAGGAGGACATACAAATAGCCAACAGATACATGAAAAAATGCTCAACATCACTAATCATCATGGAAATACAAATCAAAACCACACTCACCCCAATTAGACTGGCTAATATACAAAAGACAGAATAACAAATACTGGCAACGATGCAGAGAAAGGGAAATCTCTTGGCACTGTTTTTGGGCCTTTAAACCAGCACATTATGGAGAAAAGTATGGCAGTTACTTAAACAACTACAGACAGAACTACCATATGATCGAGCCATCCCACTACTGGATATATATCCAAAGGAATGATGTATTAATGTGTTTCTGTTACTTATGGTAAAATACACAGAACTGGGTATTTTGTAAAGAAAATGAAATTTACCGCTTACAGTTTCTGAGGGTAGGAAGTCCGAAGTCCAGGGAATACATCTGGTGAAGGCTTTCTTTGGTGGTGACTTCAGAGATAGCAGAGCATCACACTGCAAAAATGGTGGAGCAGAGACAGTGAGAGAGACAGACTCTCCCCTCTCTTCTATTAAAGCCCTCTGAACCATGACCCTCACCACCACTTTTAATCCATTCACTATGGCAGGGTCCTACAATCTAATCACCTCTTCATGGCTCCACCTCTCAATTGCCATATTAGGATTTCCCACCCTCCTAAAGTCACAGTAGGGGCAAGTTTCTAATACATAAAACTTGGGGGACACAATTCAAGCTTCAGTGAGCTTCAATCCACTACAAATGGAAATCATCATGTCAAAGTGATACCTGCAAGCCCATTTTTATTGCAGCTCTATTTACAATAGCCAGGCTACAGAACCAACCTAAATCTCCATCAATGAGTGACTGGATAAGGAAAATGTGGCATGTATACACAATAGAATACTACTCAGCCACAATAAAGAATGAAATTATGCCATTTGAAGAAACATGGATGGGCTTGGAGAAAATTGTGACACAACCCGAGTACAGAAAGCAAAATACCACATGTCCTCACTCATAAGTATTAGCTGAATTCATAAATAAACAAGTGAACAATAAGGAAAGAGAGAGAGAAAGAAAGAAACAGTGATCACAATATGTTGATTTTCTAGAAGAAGAGAACAGAACTGTGGTTACTAGATGAGAAACAGGGAAGAGAGGAGAGAGGGAGGGGGGTTAATGAGAAATGAATGAGAAATTGGTTAATGGACACCGGGAATGCTTATGAATTGTAATGATGAAGACGCTAACTATCTTGATTTGACCATTACACACTGTACACTACTACCGATAGTCAATTTTTCACCCCACTAAGATGTATAATCAACTATGCTTCAATAAAAAATAAATGGAAAAAATATTTTTAAAATTTAAAAAAAATGATAATGAAACAGAAGAATTAAGAATTTTGATCAAAAATTAAAATTATCAGGTGACATTTTTATAAATTGATGTTTTAAGTCAATGTGAAACAAAAAAAGCCAGTGCACTGTAGGTTGCTGAACTCATGACCACTTTATAAAACTATAACATGTTTGTTTCATAAAAACATGTCTGATGTATAGCTATTGTATGGCCTCTCATTTACACTGGTTTGATTATTGGTTATACTGACTTCTAAAGGTATAAAACATGCTCTTGCAAACTTTTAAAGTTTTCAGGATTACAGGATATTTAGAGATTAAACTAGTTTCTATCCAATTCCTTTGATCTGTCTAACATCTAAAAAGCTAATAGAAAAAAAGACTTGAATCTTGGACACCTTCAGGCTTCCAGACCTACAGACTTATGTGATTAACTGTGAGGGACGTGGGAGTGGAAAATAAAGTGAAGACTTCAAGGACGGACAACAGGACCCTTGCAGAAAAATTACAATGAGAAGGCAGGTGGCTCACTTGGCCGCACATACTCAGAAAGAGCCTGGATATGTGGAGGGGGCAGGAAAGCTGTCCCAGATGTGATCTGACTCTCTCGAAGCACCTCTGTGAGAGACTGAGGTGGATGTAACCATGTAGCAACAGACGTAGTAAGAAAACAGAAAAAATTTTCTATGGATTCCATGTGAGGTGTGAGAGAAAATAGTCAAATGTAAAGTATTATTTTTCCTGATTCATTACGTAGAATGCATGTGTAAAACACAATCCAATAAGATGAAATAAAATGTGAAAACATTTAAAAAATATTTAGGAGAATAAAATGTGGGGGTATACATGAGACAGTCATCCTTGGAGATTGTATAATGCATGTGTTTTCTGCAAACAGACAAGCTGTGTTCAGATCTGGGATCTAGGGAAAAAATGGTAGAAACAGCAGAATATGACCAACAAATGCTGGGCTTTACTCTTCCCTGCCTCCCTGCCCATTATGCACTGACTAACCTTGTAGGCTCTGGTTGAGGGTTTCTTCTAATGTCCATGACTCTGCTCCCTGCTCCAACTTGAAGATCACCTCACATTTGGGAATGCAGCAGCCTGTTAATAAGAAACAACACAGAACTTTGTAAACCCGCTAAGTCAGGTCCTTAGAAGAATGACAAGAGCTTGGCTTCAGAAGCTGTGCAATGAAGGGGCCAGTTAGAGACTGATGACATTTACATTCTCCACTCACATTCCCCACAAAATGGAATCTTACCTAAATAGAATTCAACCCTATAAGTTGTTCCTATATTTATCAACAAAGAAGAAAGTGGTGCTCCTAGGACTTACAATGGAGTTTCACTCACCCAACACCACCAGGCTGCTACAGGTCTCCAGCATCACATCCCAGCAAAGGCTCCTCTGAGCATCATCCAGGTACTGCCACTCCTCCCAGGTGAAGTCCACAGCCAAATCCTCAAACGACACCAATCCCTGTAATGACACATTTCTCCTCAACTCGAATCATCAGCCCTGGATCACACAACAGGAACCTGGAAGGGGCAAGCGTCTATGTGTGTGTGTGTGTCGTAGGTGTGTTACATAAGATGCAGCTTCTTTGTACTCTACATGGTGGGAGAAAGAAAAATCACAGAAGACACATTCTGCCTTTGTAATAATTTATTAATTACTAAAAACATGATTACAAAGCTTACCTTATAGGTCTAGGATCATTCTTATTGCTAGTGATAAAAGTATGAACAAAATCCTGCTCCTTTAAGGAGCTTACGATCTGGTATGAAGACATAAGTATAAACACATGCCTAAAATCTAATGTTACATGAACTAATTTAGACAAAAGTTCAATACAGACAGGGATAAAAAAGGAGAAAATATTGTTCTGCTTTATATTCAGTTTGCTGTTCACTGCAATGACCAAAGATGTTTTAGCTCTTCCATGTGAACCATGTGTTCTCACGAATATGAGGTAGTAGCAAGAGTTAAGTCACAACGGCACAAGGAACATACAATGCGCTAATGGAACTACACACAACACCGTGTCTAGGTAAATGATGCTGTGCTGAGATGACAGACAAATGCAATATTGAAGAAAGTGATTATGGAGTGATTCTGCATTTAAATATTTGGCCCAATTTAAACAAGAAAACATTTTATTCACTAATTGTTGTTTTTTTTAAAAATTACTTACAAATGAAAAGCACATACAAAGGTATCCCAAAATGTATTTCTTACATGTGAAAGCATTGTTTGTGTCCACTTGCCCGAGACCAGCTCCGCAGGATTCGTTGGCCCTGAATAGGTGGTGTGGCTTCAGCGAGGAAAGAAAAGACACGGACCACGATGTCTAGTGCATCAGTGGATAACAACCATAAGAATCTTGCTTTATTTATATTTTTTTTACTTAACCTTTTACATGATGATTTATCTTTTAATCAAAACATTTCTTGTTTTGTTTCTATTGAAAAAGAAAGGTCAAAACGTTCCAAGTCACTCATGCTGTGACACAAACATCTACTCATGCATCAACAGTTCACCCCAAAGCCTGTGGCTTGTGGCCAGGAAACTATACAATAGCAGCATGCTTGGCTTTAAAGAGCGTCACACTTTTAGTTTAAACTATAATTCTTAACCTTTTTAACTTACAATTTAACCCTTTTTTAATCTTACACTTACTATACTTGATTTTAATAACATTGATTAGTTATGTTTGACAATTTAATATTGCTTATACTCTACATTGATCATTTTAATTTATAAACAAAATCACAATGTTTATACCTTTTATTTCCCTGCCACTAAACTCTGGGAACAGCACAGGGGACAAAGTGAAAATTTAAATGATCCTACTCAAACTAACAAAAACACACTATATCATTCTTCTTGTTACCAAGGAAAGAACACGTTCTTGGTAAATCAAGTGAAACTGTGGGAGTGGGGAGAAACAAAGAAATCTGTAACTGGTTGATGATCAAATAATTGTAAACACCACAGCACTCGGACCCACCAAGTCCCTGCTGGATGTGGACAGAAATCCAACACAATAACTTCATTCCACATGTACAAGAGCATGGGTCCATGCACACATCACTAACAAAAAAGATTAATAACAAAATTAAACTGATCAACCCATACCGGGAACATGCATCAAAAACACCTTTAGTAGTGACAATGCCCTTTAAATAAACCAGTTAATTTTGATGTATTTTAACATGTCCTTTGAGAAACTCCAGGGAATTTCCCAAAGCCATACTAAGCCAAAAGGTTAGGCTGTTTAATTCTGGAAAGCCTTGTCAAGCAACCAAAGGTGAACAAACAAGAAATTCCATGGAGCCGTGCCACACACATGGGACCCCCTTGTAGCCTGCAGGACAGCTTTCGACAGCCACTACAAGGTAAACCCTGACACTTTCCAAACCAAGGGTATAAATAATTAGTCACTGTAAGAACAGGTAAGTTACATTACTGGATTTGCATTTTAACATTCATCCACTAGAAGGAGAATGGGAAAAGGCAAGGGAGACTCAGGGGAAGAAAACAGGGTAAGAGATGACCACATACATCAGGACACAGAGCAGTAAACACAGAGAAGTGGGAAGTAAATCTTATAAAAGGGAACAAATAACAAAAAACAAAAAAGCAGAAACAGAATGTGGTAGAAATTTGTTCTGCAGAGGGTAAAAAGAAGAGTTTTAGTCCAAGGCTATGGCAACTACTTAAGTACTGGCACTGTAAAGTGAAATTTGGAAAATAAGAGAAAAATATAATGAGCAGAAGTGACACAGACTCAGACACTTTACATTTGAAATCTCTGTGGAAATGTCCAAATAGCAATTGGATATATGATTCCAGGGTTCAGGAGATAGATCTGAAGGTAAAGATTTGGAAACCTGGAGATAAAGATTTGGAAAATATCAGGATTTCAGTGGAACCCGAAGCTGCCATCAGAGTGAATGAACCTAAGAGATTGAAAGAAAACACACACACACACACACACACACCCAAATAATTCTTTGATTATCAAAGACATCATGAAGGGACTTTTAGAAATATATTTTAGGTTTCTATTTTTCCACATAAGAAGCTTGGAAGTCACCATTCCATCCCAACAACAACTAAAAAGTTGAACAGCCTGAAAAACCAACAACTCTTCTTAGATCTGTGAAAGGGAAGGACACAGGGCAAACCACTGTCCCCAATTAGAGAGGAAGACAGGAAAATATCCATAGTCACAGCTTACACAAGAAGACTTAGTAGTGGGAACCACCATGAGAACCAGTGCTGGATCAGGACAACCTGAATTGTGAGTGACACATTGCTGGAGGCTCAGTGCAAACTACCCAGAGATAAAAACTCCAGGGAAACCCAGTCATAAATGGGCCACCAAAATACTGTGCAATTCACCTCGAAAAACTCCACCAAGTTTCTAAAGGAAATACTAAAGAAAATTCCCCCCCCGCTGCTTCCACCTGTGAGACGGGAAGAGGCAAACTCTTTTGAAATATGCCAGAACACTCTGTTCTTCTCAATAAGGCTTCAAGAAAAACTACTTCACGAGAGCCGAACCTGTTGTACTATTATCAGAGCCTACTCAACCTGGGTAAAGGGAAATAACTAACTCCAGCCCTCTGTAGCCTTCCACAGGGAAGAAGGGAAATATCCAATTCTGGCCCACTCCAGACATCTTGTCCCATGTAAGGAAAAAGAAAAAAACAAATGGAAAAACACTTATAAAGTTGACAGATCAAAGACAGGGGCTCATTAAGAGAATGAGACAATGATAGAAGTATAAAACATTTCTGCTATGGTCTTAATGTATCCCCCCAAAATCGACATTTTTAAACATTAACATAATTAACATTATTAAACATATTAAACATTATGTCCCCCCAAAATTAACTTTATAAATGTTGAAATTTAATTCCCAATGCACTGGATTTATGAGGTGGACCCTTTGGGAGGAGATTAAGCCATGAGGATAAAGCCCTCAGAGAGGAATCAGTGATCTGATAAAAAAGACCAAAGAAAGCCTCTTTGCCCCTTTCACCATGGAAGGACATAAAGCAGGTGCCATCCATGAGGAATGGGTCCTCACCACACAGTAAATCTACTACAGCCTAGATCATGAACTTGCCAGCCTCTAAAACTAGAAGCAATATGTTTCTGTTGTTGATACACTGCCCACTCTAAGGTATACTGTTATAGCCTCCAAAACAAGCTAATACAGCTTCCCCTTCTGCACACCTTATGAACACATTACTGAAGGTACTTTACAGCACTTCCTTTTCCATAGCACATCATGTCTGGCTATTAAAAAAAATTACAAGGCATTCAAAAGCACGAGAAGCATAACTTGAAGTGATGCATCAAAACAACACATGGATAAGATGTTGAAATCATCAGGGAATATTATGTTAAGAGCATAAATGGATAAAGTAGACAACATTCAGCAACAGATGTGCAATGTAAGCAGAGAGAAAAAGTCCTAATAAAGAACCAGAAAGAAATACTACAGATCAAAAACACTGTAACGGAAGTAAAAAATGTTTTTCATTGATTTATTAGTAGACTAGACACAGCCGAGAGAAAAAAAAAAAAAAAAAACCCTGGGCTTGAAGACATGTCAAGAGAAACTTGAAAAATTGAAAAGCCAAAAGCAAACAACAACAACAATAAAACCACTCAAAAAATAAAACAGACAAAAAATAAATAAATAAAGATGAAAAGAACACAACATAATATTCAAAGACTATGGAAAAACTATGAAAGATATAACATATAGTAATGAGAACAACAGAAGAAAGGGAGAAAAAAATATACTTGAAACAATAATGTCTGAGATCTTCCACAAATTAATGTCAGACACTAAACAAAAGACCCAGGGAGGAAAGATAACACCAAACAGGATAAAGGCCAAAAATCTATATCTAGGAATATAATTTTCAAAATACAGAGAATCAAAAATAAAGAAAAACCTGAAACAAGCCAAAAGGGGGAAAAAGTCTTACCCAGAAAGTAACAGAAGAATTACATCCATCATCTCCTCAAAAAGCATGCAAGCAAGAAGAGAGTAGAGTCAAATATTCAGTGTTGGGAGAAGAAACCCATCAAACTAGATCAGAAAATAGAGTGGGATTTAACAAAACAACTCTAAATAACACATGGGTCAAAAAAAAATCTCAAGAGAAATTTAAGAGAATTTTTAACTAAATAAAAATGAAAACCCAACTTATCAAAATTTGTGAAATACAAGAAAAGCAGTTCATTAAAAAAGTTTATGGCATTGAATTCATATATTTAAAAAGAAACATCTAAAATTAACAATGTAAGTTTCTACCATTGGAAACTAGAAATAAAAGGAGCAAACTAAATCAAAAGAAAACAGGATAAAATAATTAAGAATTAGAGCAGTAATAAATAATATTGAAAACAGGAAATAAACAGAGAAAACCAACAACAACAAAAAATCTGGTTTTCTAAAAAGATCAGTAAAATTTATAAGGCTATATCCAGGCTAACTAAAAAGATAAGGACACAGTGCAGAAATTACTAACATTAGCAGTACCAGGATATTACTACAGATCCTGTGGACATTAAAGAAATAATAACTACTATGAACACCTCTCTGGGCACACATTTGATAACACAGATGAAATGGATCAATTCCTCAAAAGAAACAATTTGTCCAAACACACACAAGAAATACACATTTGAATAGGCTTACATTATGAAAATTGAGTGAATAAATAATAACCTTCAAAAGAAAAAGCACTTGGCCCAGATGTTTTCACTGGTGAATTCAACCACATATTTAAGGAAGACATTACACCAATTTCCTATAATATATTTTAGAGAACAGAAAATGACATACTTCTCAACTTATTCTATGAGGACAGCACTGTCACAATACCAAAACCAGACAAAGATATGACAGGAATAGAAAACTACAAACCATTATCTCTCTCATAAACATACATGCAAAAATCCTCAACAAAATATTAGCAAACCCAAGAATTATGCAACATAACAAAGTGGTATCTATTCCAAACACACAAGGCTGGGTTAATATTTGGACATAAATTAACTTAATCCATCATTATCACAACACTAAAAAGGAAATTATCACATGATCATAATAATAGATGCAGAAAAAGCATTTGAAAAAATATAGCATCCAACATGATAAAAAGAAAAAAACTTTAGTAAATGAGGAATAGAATCTTCTGCAATTAATAAGTAATTACAGCAAGACTGTAAGATGCAAAGTTAATATACAAAAGTCAATCACTTGCCTATAATACAGCAACAACCAAGTGGAATCTGAAATGAAAAACTAGCTACTTACATTAGCACCCAAACAATAAAACAGTTTTAAATCATATAACTAATAAGAACTTAACATCCAGAATACAAAAAGAACTCTTACAACTAAACAACAAAAACACAAATAGCCTGATTAAACAATGAGCAAAGGACTTGAACAGGTACTTTTCCAAAGATGATATACAAATGTTTTCATAACGAGCAAATGGAAACATGCTTAATGTCACTGATCAACTGAGAAATGCAAATCAAAACCAAAATAAAACATCACCACTTCACAACCAATAGAAAATAAAAAGTGTTAGCAAAATCAGAATATTTGTACCTTGCTAGTGGGTCATCTTAAACAGTGCACCCACTATGGAAAATAGTATAATGGCTTCTGAAAAAAAAGAAAAAATAGAACTACCACATGACCCAAAAACCAACTGCTATGGATATATACAAAATAACAGGATCTCAAAAAGATATCTGCACATCCATGTTCACAGCAGCATTATTCCCATAGCCAAGTAGTGAAAGCAACCCAAATGTCAATCCATGAACAGACAGATTGTCGCCTCTAACCCAGGGTGACAGAGACGCAAAGGATTACTCAGAGCTCGTTTCTCCAGAGCAGTGAGAGGCCCAGAAGGGGTTAATTCCAGGAGACGACTTCTTCAAGAGAGAAGGAATTCCTGAGAAATAACCCCGAACTAGGTTTTGTCTCCATTTTTATTGCCCAGGCAAGAAAGTTACAGAAAAGAACACAAGTGAAAGTCATAGTGAAAACATACACAAACTGGCTACTTGACAATTTTCATTAAAGCAGGTGCAGCTTAAAAACAGTTTAAGCAATTTACCATCAAAGGAGTCATAAAACTAAGCTCTGTGACATACTAAAAAACAATGATAATCGTTATGGCAACACTTAGTTCCCTAGGAAACTTAAAGAAACAGCTGAAGGTGAAATGAGGAACCAGCCACTAATTGGCAGAGTAGCCTTGACGCTTTTAGCGCACATATTTTCCCATCATTAGATTTAGCTGCACCAAGGACACCTGCCCTCAGAACAAGCACTTTTGCTGTGTTACAATTTTCATATCCATACCACAGACTTTTTAGTCCTGTGAAAGTTTTCTGGTTTTTCCCAAGCTTAGCATTTCTATGTGTAATACCACAAAGTTAGGCTATTCCCTAAACTACAGGGCAGTGGCCCTTCTAACACAAAGGACTGTGACCCTACTAGGCTAAAGGTTAAAGCCCTGTGAAATACATGTGTTTTATTAATGCTAGTACCCTCCACAATAGATAAACAAAATGTGGTATATACATACAAGGGAATGTTATTCAGCCTTAAACAGAAAGGAAATCTTGTCATATGCTACAACATGGAAGTTTGAGGACACTATGAAAAGTGACATGAGCCACTCACAAAATGAAAAATATTTTATGGGTCCACTGATATGAGTACAAATTTTTAGAAAAACAAAGTAGAATGGTGGTTGTCAGGAGCTAAAAGGAGGAGGAAATTGAGAGTCAACATTTAATGGGTACAGAGTTTCAGTTTTCCAGGATAAAAAGTTCCGAATATCTGATGCAAAACAGTATGAGTATACTGAACACCACATAAATGTTATGAAATGGTTAAGATGATAAATTTGATGTCATGTGTTTTTTACCAAAATTAAAATAAGTTATGTTTTAAAATTATTTTAAGGGCCAATAGATGAACCAAACTAAAATATTAACAAATATTTAATCAACTGAAAATAAATTAGGGAAGGAAAAGCAGAGGATCAAAAAGCAGATGAGACATACAGAAAATAAGTAGCAAAATGATCAATCTAAATCAAACCTTATTATTAATTTGTTTAAATGAAATAGGACTAAACAGTTTCCATAAGGCAGACTGTCAGCGTTGATAGGAAAGTAAGATGCAAAAACACATTATCCACAGAGATACACTTTAAATACAAAGACACAGACTAAAAAAATGGATAAAGATTTGCTCCACAGACACTAATCAAAAAAGCTTAAGTGGAAATATTAATAGTAGCCAAAGGAAACTTCAAGACAAAATATATCACCAGAAATAAAAAACACTTTCATAATAATAAAAGGATCATATGTAAGGATAACACAACAATTATAAATGTGGCTGTGCCTAAACACACAGCCTCAAAGTAAAATCTTGTGTTGCTTAACAACTGAAATATGTTTCAAGAAATGCATTATTAGGCAATTTTGTCATAGTGTGCACATCACAGAGTGTACTTACACAAACCTGGATAATATAAATTACTACACACCTAAGCTGTATGTTATAGAGTACTGTTTTGATCACTGTCATATTTATGGTCTGTTGTTGACTGAAACACCATTATGTGACACATCACTACCTGAAACAAAAAACAACAGAACTAAAGTGGGAAATTGACAAATTGACAATTATAAATAGAAAATTAATACTCCTCTCTCAGTAACAGATGGGACAACCAAATAAAAAGAAATTTAGATTAATTTCTAAATAAATGAATAAAAATAATCTCATATTTTATGTTATGATACCACACTATGATTGTGAATTTAAAATGTTTGGTTAAGAAAGAACACAAATTCTGTATAACATTGGGGTTGGCAATAATTGATTCAATATGGTACCAAAAGCTTAAAACAACAACAACAACAAAAAAAGATAAGTTGAACTGTATAAAATTAAAATATTTTCTGCATTAAATGACACTATCTACAGGGTGAAAAGGCAACCTGCTAAATCTGGGAGAATATTTGCAAAGCATGTATCTCATAAGAGATTAAAATCTGGGAAAAAATGTATATATAAACCCTACAACTCAAAAAAAATGGACAGAAAAAGATACACAAATTGCTGATAAACACATGGAGAGATAGTCAACATCACTAGTCCTTAGAGAAATGCATATCAAAATGACAATAAAGTATCACATTACACCTATTACAATGGCCATCACAAAAAAGCAACAAAAAACAGCAGGTTTGGCAAGGATGTGGAAATTGCAATCCTGAAGCATTACTGGTGAGAATATAAAGTGTGGAAGATGTTATGGAGATTCCTGAAAAAACTAAACATAGAATTATCATAGGATCCTTCAACTCCACTGCTAGGCATAACCCAAATTATGTGAAAGCAAGAACTAAAACAAACATTGGTACATGTATGTTCACAGCAGCATTATTCACAATGGCCAAAAGGTGGAAGCAACCCAAGTGTCCACTGAAGGAGGAATGGATGAACAAAATGTTCTCAATACAAAGAACAGAATATTATGGAGCTTTAAAAAGTAAAATTAATTTTCATTACAATATGGATGAATCTTGAAGATGTTATATTGCATGAAATAAGTGAGTCACAAGATGACAAACATTGTAAGATGCCACTTTACGTGAGGCTCCTAGAGTAGACAAATTCACAGAGATAGAAAGTGGAATAACGTTTGCCACGTCCCAGAGTTCAGGGGAATAGGAGTTTAGTGTTTGATGAGTAGAGAGTTTCATTTGGGGAAAATGAAAAATATCTGTTGATGGATGGTGGTGATGGTTGCAAATTAATGTGAACATACTTAATATGCCACTGAACTGTAACCTTAAAAATGATTAAAGGGTCAAATTTTATGTTATGTATAATTTATCACAAAAAGTCTGTTTTTAGCCAACTATTAACCACAGTTTTAATGCATAATTGATGCATACATTTATATTACCCTACTAATTTTTAAGTGATTAGCTGAAATAACAGAATTAAATATAATCTTTAGTTTGAAAACATGAAAAGCCATTTTTGAGCTAGAAACCTATAATTCTGTATAAGTACAGACTACTGCTAAAATTACTGAAGTACACAGCAAAAGGTACAAAAGATTAAAACATGTGCTATTTTTATTCTTTGCAGGTTTTTCTCTTGACTCTCATTCAAAGGCATCCCAGTAACTCCTATGACTGTCACTTGTCAGTAGCACAGCTCAGGAGGCACAGAATCTCATCACTGAGCAAACACGCCCTTCAGGTTCTGCCAAGAGTGACATTTCTAATGTTAAAAAAGAAAGTTACTGTATCCATTTTTGAGTACCAAAAGTTCCTACCCTTCTAAGGGCACTGCATGTAGCCATTAGAATAAACATTTAAAAACACAGAAACAAAAGTAGCAGGATGTGATGCCAGATGAGACAGCAACTGAGAGAGAGGGAGGAGACCAGGAATAATCCCCTGTTGGTGGTTTGGGTCAAGGCTAGCAGGTAGTAATACTATATATGAGGGTGCTTCATAAAGTTCCTCGGAAAATAGAACTAAAAGATAAGAGGAAACTTTCCGTGAAACTTTTGAAGTACCTTTCTTATACGGGAAGAATGGTGCATGTGTTTTCATTGTGGATCTGTTGAACTTGAGATGACGAGCAGCTCAGGTCCCACAGTAACTTGGTGGCCCATAGTCAAGCGTTCAGTTTCTACTAAGGCCCAGTAGCAGGCCAAGATCTGTTTCTCAAAAGGAAAGTCGTTATCTGCAGATGATGCCTAAGGGTCTCCGCTATGATTCACCTATAGGGGCCTGCCAAAGGCTCCATACTGCATCCTTATCTGCCACTGCCACTTCAAGGACCATTGTGTCTGCTGGATCATATGGCCCAAGGGGCAGAGCAGCCTGCACAGCAGCCTGGACCTGTTTCAGAGCCTTCTCCTGCTCTGGGACCCAATCAAAACTAGCAGCCTTTCAGGTCACTCGCTAGGGGGCCGGATAAAACCCCCAAGGGAGGGTGTGTTGTCCCTGCCAAAACTCATGTGGAAATTTGATCTCCAATGTGGCAGTGTTGGAAACTGATTGAGTCATGGGGGCAGATCCCTCATGAATGGATTAATGCTCTTCCTGGGAGAAGGGAGATTAATGAGTGAGTTCTTGCTCAATCAGTTCCCGGATTAGTACCCGCAAGAGCTCGTTGCTTAAAAAGACCCTAGCACCTTCTCTCTCTCACTTCCTCTCGCCATGTGATCTGCTTGTACCCGCCAGCTGCCTGGCACTTTCTGCCATCAATAGAAGCAGGCTGAGGCCCATGCCAGATGCAGCTGTCCCAGAATCGGAAGCCTAATAAACCTCTCTTCTTTATAAATTACCCAGTCTCAGGTAATTCTGTTATAGCAACAGAAAACAGACTAATACACTAACAAAGAAGTATTTCCAGGACATCACGGATAGTAATTTCAAATATGGCAGAAGATTCAAATAAAATAAAGCAAAGAAGCAGTCTTTGGATTGGCACCTATTTAAGTTACTGGTGAACTTCTGAAGAACTGAACTAAGACTACATTGAGTTGGGTAAAGTGCAAATTAGCAATGAAAATACTCATCAGAAAGTATAACATTTGGAATGGCTGTGGTACAACCTGCATATACAGACCAGCTGAGAGAAATGTATGCAGTTATTTAAGAAACTGTAGAAGGGCTGGCAAGTTAGCTCAGCTAGTTAGAGCTCAGTGTTATACCAAGGTCAAGGGTTTGAATCTCCCTATAGTCCTCCCCACCCCCCAAAAAAACCTGCAGTAGATTCTATCCTCCACACATTCTAGGTTTTATCCATGAAACAGGTGGGGACTTGCAAGGGCTGTTTGGGACCACAGTATTTTACTAATTCCAGAAAAACCTTACTAACTGATTTGTGCTTTAGCACTAGGTAACCATTACCACTGCAGAACCCTGTTAATTTCCAGGTCAGTAGTAAAACACTGTCCATTACATCACCTATGTGACCAATAAAGACTTTGCTTCAGACTTCATATCCTATGAGAATTTAGCATGTTCTGTCTTAGTCCATTTTCATGTTGTTATAACAGAATACCTGAGACTGTGTAATATATAAAGAACAGAGGTTTATTTGGCTTATGATTCTGGGACAGCTGCATCTGGTATGGTCCTTGGGCTGCTTCTACTCATGGCAGAAAGTGGCAGGCAGTCAGCAGGTACAAGCAGATCACATGGTGAGAGGAAGCGAGAGAGAGAGAGAGAGAGAGAGAGAGAGAGAGAGAGAGAGAGGAGGTACCAGGGTCTTTTAAACAACCAGCTCTCATGGGACGTAACAGAGTGAGATCTCACTCAGGCCCTCCTCCACCAGGAAGAGCATTAATACTTTCTTGAAGGATCAGCCCCCAATGACTCAAACAGCTCCCAACACTGCCACATTGGGGATCAGATTTCCACATGACTTTTGGTGGGGAAAACACATCCAAACTCTATCATTCTCCTCTTAGGGTCTATTCCAATCATGTAATAAATGTGTCTTTTTGCTATGTTATCAGAAAGACCAGAGACCAATTTGCATTCAACTTAGATGGCCGTAAGGCCTTGTAACCTGCCTTTATCAACATGTCAACTTTATCCTGCTTATGTGTATTTCTCTGCTGCGGAATTTTGTTTACATTTCTGCATTTTTAATCAAACTCCTAAAAAGCCCCTAAAATAAAATGTAAAACCAGCTGAGGAATAAACAAACAAACAACTTACCAGAGATGTTCGCATTTTCTTTGCTCTTGAAAACACATAGAGGACTCTGGAATTATACCTGGAAGAGAAGGTGAATGGAGGCAGTCATTAGAGAAATGGTGACACTTGCTCCTAGAGTCTGCTGTGCAAAGTGCTCTACACAATAGCTGGAAAAAACAAAACGAAATAAGGTTGGCTGTGGGGCAAGAGTCTCTTACACACAAGCAAGGGCAGGAAAGACCTCATCAAAAGAGCACCCACAATTCTATTCATTGGTAGAGATTAAACACACGATTTATCCTTAGGTTAGTGAAAATATTGACTTGCTAGTGATTTGGTAACAATTAATGTTACTGTGAAGAAATAATTTAAAAATTTTAAAGATGGTTGAATAAATTACACTACATCAAAAAAAGGCACATTATGCCCTCATTAAAATTGACTTTATAGAGAAATACTTGGGTGGTATTAACTATGTTCCTATTAATACATATGTACTATATAGGACTCTAACAATAGTATAGCCACTAGAACACCTCTTGCTTTTATAGACCTAAACTTCATGGAAGAAAAGCATCTGCAAACTAACATTTTTGGCCAATGATTTATAGGAAAAAAGTGCACATAATGTATATTAATTGCAGCACACTTTTCCAGTAATGGTTCCCAATGACACATCACCTTGTATCCACACCTTCATGTAGTTCCCTCCTACAATGACCCCGGGCTTTGCCATTTCACTTGTTTTGGTCAATGGGACACGAGTAAAAGGGATATGATCATAGTTCTGAAAAGTAGTTGCACAACAAAGTTTGCCTTCTTGGAATACTGTCATTTGGAGAAAAAGCCCGAGGGCATGCCTTTTGGAAACACATGCCCTATGCAAGAGCCAGCACAAACCACCAGACACGTGAGTGAAGTCTTCCTAAGGAACCAGCCTCAGTCAAGGAACTCGAAGCCTAATGCCTCACTTGTGCTCCCATGTGACACCAGCATAGATACTGCCCAGCTCAGCCCAGCCAAAAATGCTGACTCACAGAATCACAAACAGATAAAATGGTTGTTTTTCAAACCAGTAAGTTTTTGTTGATTTGCCCTGCATCAAACTCTGCTACCTGTAATCCCCCAGAACTCAATGTTTTTAACGTATTGATGAGTAGACAAGAACTAAGAATTACAATCAACAGAACTTCACAATCACATGTAGAAATTTTCATAAACATGATAAATGTCAACCAGATGGACCCTGGCCAGGTTGCTGGCACTAATAAGGCCACGTGACCATCCTTTCTATGGCCGCCGCCCTCCGCATAGGGTCCCCACCATCCCTCTGCTCCCCCAACCGTCCCTTCTAGGCCCCACCGTCCCCCAGCTCCGTACCTTGCTCCTTCTGTCCCTTTCTCGGTGCAGGCCTCATCCCACCTCCTTCCCCCAGCCCTTGGGACTTTGGAGAGAGGACAGCTCATCACCTCTTCGTCCGGGCTGACCACGCCGAGGCACAGGCGGAAGCGCTTGGGCACAGGACCAGGACCAGGCCCAGGCGAGCGCCGCCGCCCACCTGAGGAGCTGCAGGAGGCTGCAGGACTGCGAGAAATGGCCGTTTACAGCGGAGAACCTTTTACGCGGAGAACCGCACTCAGCAGATGTGGCCCTGAGCCTGCGCGAAGCCGTGTGAGCGCTCGCGCGCCTGCGCGGGCTGAGGGCACCGGACGCGCGTGCGTGGAGGTTCGGCGAGCCGAGGCTTGGATCCGGCGGGAGCAGCGCACTTGGGCACCGGTTCAGTACGCATTCTACATGTTATTAATACCTTGTGATATATTGAGGGTGTGTACTAAATGAAGAAACTTGGAATTTCTCATGAGATGCTGTTGTCTGCCACAGGAAATAAATGTGAAACATTTTACTCGTGTACATTGCTGACATTTGTTTTGGTTTTTTGTTTTGTCTAGTACTATTTATTCCAAATTCTTTCGTGCAGAAAATTAAAATCTTCAGAAAGTTATAGGAAGCCTTAAATTAAGTAATAGAGTTGAAAAAAAATGAAAACTTTCCAGGAATATGAGTAAACCAAGGAAATATTCCAGAAAAGAAATCAAACTAAACAGTAAGTGCTCCCTTTGGATATGGTAGATTGCAAGGATGACAAATTTATGTGGGTTGCCCAAATTGCCAGAGGGCAAAAGAAAAGAAAACAAGAACAAAAATGATAAAAGAAAAAAAGAAAGAAACTGCAAACATCTCAAATGAAATATCTCCCATATGTGAGAACCAAATTACAAATTCTATTGCACACAAAAAAGGTAGCAGGATGAAGGTCAGAAGAAATTTCATGTCACATAACCTGCAGATATAGAAGTTGTGTTTGAAATGCTTAAATTGACACAACAGAAAAAAAATGTTTAAATCCAAATGATATAAAAATAACAACAAAAAAGACTTGATAAGCCACAGTATGAAAAGAGCCAAAATGAAAGTAAATAATTCTTTTTTTACTTTTTAAAAATTGATACAATATTGATTGTACATATCTTTGGGGTGCCTGTGTGCAATACGTGATGCTCAAATCAAGATAATTAGTATATTCAACAACACAATGTAATCATTTTTTTGTGGCACTTTATCAATTTCTCACTAACTCCCCTTCCCCCTTTCCCACCTCTGTTAACTCTGGTAATCTCAGTGCTGTTCCACATTTTGAAAGTTCAATGTATTATTGAGATTTGTTCATTCATTCATAATTTCTTTCTTTCTTTCTTCTCTCTTTCTCTCATTTATTTTTTTAAGCTCCCACTTATGAGAACAGGTAGTATTTCTCTGTCTGTGCCTGGCCTTGTTTACTTATAATTTTCTCTAATTTCATCTATGTTGCTGGGAATGTCAGAATTTCATTCTTTTTTATGGAAGAGTAGTATTTCATTAAGCATATATACTACATTTTCCTTATCAAGTTGCCCATTGATGGACATGTAGGTTGGTTGGTTCCAACTTTTATTTATTGTAAAAAGAGCTGCAATAAACATGGGAGTGGAGATATCCTTATTCATATGACATGATGATTTCCATTTCTTTGAGTATATATCCAGCAGTGGAATTACTGGATGGTATGGCACTTCTATCTGTAGTTACTTGAAGAACTTCCATGCTGATTTCCATAAAGGCTGCACTAATTTATAGTCCCACCCACAGAGTAGGAGAATTCCCCTTTCACTACATCTTCACCAGCATTTGTTATTCATTCTGTCTTTTTTTTTTTTTAATAATTAGCCAGTCTAATTGGGGTAAGATGATATCTCAATGTGGTTTTGATTTGCATTTCCCTGATGCTTAGTAATGCTAAGCATTGTTTCATATTGGCCATTCATATATCTTCTCCTGAGAAATGCCTATTCATCTCCTTTGCCTGAATTTTTAATCAGGTTCCTTTTTTAAAAAATTTAATTTAATTTTGTCAATATACAATGTGCTTGATTATTGTGGCCATTTACCAAAAACTCCCTCCCTCCTCTCTCCCCCCTCCCTCACAACAATGTCCTTTCTGTTTGCTTGTCGTATCAATTTCAAGGAATTGTAATTGTTATGTCTTCCCTCCCCCTCCATTTGTGTGTGTGTGTGTGTTTATGCATTTATTTTTAGCTCCCACAAATAAGTGAGAACATGTGATATTTCTCTTTCTGTGCCTGACTCGTGTCACAATATAATTCTCTCTAGGTCCATCTGTGTCTCTGCAAATGGCAGTATTTCATTCTTTTTTTATAGCTGAGTAGTATTCCGTTGTGTAGATATACCACGTTTTCTGTATCCACTCATCTGATGATGGACATCTGGACTGGTTCCAGCTCTTAGCTATTCTAAAGACTGCCGCGATGAACATTGGGGAACAGGTATACCTTCGACTTGATGATTTCCATTCCTCAGGGTATATTCCCAGCAATGGGATAGCTGGGTCATATGGTAGATCTATCTGCAATTGTTTGAGGAACCTCCATACCATTTTCCATAGAGGCTGCACCATTCTGAAGTCCCACCAACAATGTATGAGAGTTCCTTTTTCTACACAACCTCGCCAGCATTTATCGTTCAGTCTTTTTGATATTAGCCATCCTAACTGGGGTGAGATGGTATCTCAGTGTGGTTTTGATTTGCATTTCCCAAATGCTGAGTGATGTTCACCATTTTTTCTTGTGTCTGTTGGCCATTCCTATATCTTCCTTTGAGAAATGCCAACATGCAGAAAGAGAAATCAAGAAAGCTTGCCCATTTACAATAGTAACCAAAAAAATAAAATACTTAAGAATTGAGTTAACCAAGGATGTGAAAATCTCTATAATGAGAACTACAAACCACTGCTGAGAGAAATTAGAGAGGATACAAGAAGATGGAAAGATAGCCCATGCTCTTGGATTGGAAGAATCAACATTGTGAAAATGTCCATACTACCCAAAGCAATATACAAATTCAATGCAATCCCCATCAAAATTCCAATGACATTTTTCTCAAAAATCGAAACAACTATCCAGACATTTATATGGAACAACAAAAGACCATGCATAGCCAAAGCAATGCTGAGCAAAAAATAATAATAATAATAAAGCTGGAGGCATAACACTACCTGATTTAAACTATACTACAAAGCTATGATAACCAAAACAGCATAGTACTGGCATAAAAACAGACACACTGATCAATGGAATAGAATAGAGAATCCAGAAATCAACGTGCACACCTACAGCCATCTGATCTTTGACAAAGGGACCAAGCCTATACACTGGGGAAGAGACTGCCTCTTCAGAAAATGGTGCTGGGAGAACTGTATATCAATATGCAGGAGAATGAAACTAGACCCATACCTTTCACCATACACTAAATTCAACTCAAAATGGATTAAAGAATTAAACATACACCCTGAAACAATAAAACTTCTTAAAGAAAACATAGGGGAAACACTTCAGGAAGTAGGACTGGACACAGACTTCATGAATATGACCCCAAAAGCACAGGCAACCAAAGGAAAAACAAACAAATGGGATTATATCAAACTAAAAAGCTTCTGCACAGCAAAAGAAACAATTAACAGAGTTAAAAGACAACCAACAGAGTGGGAGAAAATATTTGCAAAATATACGTCTGACAGAGGATTAATATCCAGAACATACAAGGAACTGATTCAACTTTACAAGAAAAAAACAAGCAACCCAATTTTTTTTTACTCTTAAGTTGTTTGAGTTCCTTGTACACTCTGGATATTTATGTGTTGTCAGATTCCTAGTTTTCAACTATTTTCTCCCATTTTATAGGTTGTAACAGGCTAAACAGAAGTGATTCCATTTTGTTAAACTTCTAAATTAAAAAGTTTTTTTCTTACTCTCGTAACCTGAACTGCATAGCTTGCAGGTGGACATTAGAATACAATGATTTTCATTCACATGACTTGCTAAAACATAATGACTTTTGCTCACACTGTACACAGAGTAATTATACAAGAAATTATTAACCCAGGTGGCTATTCTTTATTAGCTTATAAATCAGATCTTTTTGAGGTTAACAGAAACTGAATCTGTGACTTGACATCATGGAAGACAGTCATCATGAATCAGTTCCCACCTGAGAAGTTCTTTGATGTTTATCTGATGCCTGCATATCCCTGCCTAGGGAACTGCGGCCTGAAAAGATACTTGAAATAATTTCAACTTTTAAAAATTTGTTGAGACTTCATTTGTCACCTAACATGTGATCTGCTCTGGAGAATGTTCCATGTGTTGAAGAGAAGAACGTATATTCTGTGATTGTTAGAGGAAATTTTCTGTACATAGCTGCCAAGCCCAATTCACCTAAAGTGTAGTTTAAATTCTGTGTTTCTCTGTAAATATACAGGTCCTTAACTATAACCGTATTTGGGTTTATCTCTTTCTTGAGGTCTAATAGTGTTTGCTCTATATATCTGGGTGTTCAAGTGTTGGGTGTGTGGCTGACCTTTGTGTTACAACACCATGCTCTAACCAGCTCAGCTAATGGCTAGCCCAGTTGCATATATAATTGTTATGCCTTCTTGCTGGGTAGATCTCTTTGTCATTATATAATGGACTTCCTTTCATGAGTTTTCATTTAAAGCCTATTTTATTCAATATAAGAATAGTGATTCCTGCTCATTTTTGGTTTCCTTTTGTGTGGTATGTATTTTTCCATCCCTTCACTTTTAGCCTGTGTGTGTTTTTACAGGTGAGGCAAGTCTCTTGTAGACCACATAGTGTTGGGTCTAGCTTCTTAATCCAATGTCAGTCTTCGTCTTTTGAGTAGGGAATTTAATCCATTTACACTTAGGGTTGTTATTGAAAGCTATTGTTTTACTCCTGGCATTTTATCAATTTTAATTTGGAGGTTTTAAGTATCTTTCATTCTTTCCTTTCCTTTTTGTTTTCTGTCTGCAGTGTTTATTGGTCTTTTGATGTGGTATAGTTTCTTTCTGTTTCTCATTTGCATATCTGCTCTACAAGTAGTGCTTGTTCTTTCCTGTGTACTCATGATGGTGATTATCATTCTTTGGATTCCAGGTGCAGGACTTCCTTAAAGATTTCTTGTACAGCTGGTCTTGTGGTGGTGAACTCCTGCAGTTTTTGTTTGGGAAATACTCTCCTTTTTATTTCCAAATTATATCCTTGCTGGGGTATAGTATTTTTGGTTGGCAGCTTTGTTCTTTTAGTACTTGGAGTATATCATCCCATTCTCTTCTGACATGTAGACTTTTTGCTGAGAAATCTGCTGTTGGTATGATGGGGACTCCCTTATATATGACTTGACACTTCTACTCTTTTCAAGATTCTATCTTTTTCTTTGACTTTTGACAGTTTGATTACAATGTACCTCAGAGAGGACCTTTTTGTATTGAATCAATTTGGGTATCTTTGAGCCTCTTGGATCTGGAAGTCTGTATCTCTCTCAATACCTAGGATGTTTTCTGCTATTATTTTATTGAATATGTTTTTGATAACTTCTCCTTTCTTCTTCCCTTCTGAACACCCATGATTTGGATGTCTGTGTGTGTGCTCAAGGTGCTCTGCTAGCTTAGATTTTCCTTAATTAAAAAAAAAATTTTTTTTGTCTGCTTGGATTATTTAGAAAAGACTGTCTCTGAGATCAGAATTCTTTCTTCCCCTTGCTCTAGCCTACTGCTTATGCACTCAATTGTAGTTAGCATTTCATTCAATGAGGCTTTCAGTTCCAGTTCTGGTACATTCTTTTGTACAGTATATCTCTTTGTAAATTTCCTCTTTCACATCCTGGGTGGTTTTTCTCATTTCTTTGTGTTGTCTGACTGAGTCTTCCTGTATGTCACTGAGTTGTTTTAAGATTATTACTCAGAATTCTCTTTTAGACATTTCAAGAGTTTCCTGTTTGGTGGCTGTTATTTGAGAATTGTAGTCTTTCTTTTTTGGTGTCATTTTGTTTTGTTTGTTCATATTTCTGGTATCCTTGCAATGATGTCTAGTCATCTGATGGAATGGTTGTTTCTTCTATTACTCTGGGGTGGCTTTTGAGGAGAGACTCCCTCCTGTACATTTGCTATATATTGTCCATTGGGCAGGGTGTTTTAGTTTTGGTTCTGGGTGGACTCAGTAGTTTCAATAGTTCTAGGTAGACTATGTGATTCTAGGTCGACTCAGTAATTCTGGAGGGTGCTTGCAGCTATATCTGTGACTAAGGTGCATGTGCAGCTGAGCCTATGCAGGTCAGAAGGGGCCATGTGGGCAGCTGAGTTGGCTGGGCCATGTGGGTGGCTGAGACCACAAGTGCAGGTGTAGTCACACAGATGGCTGTGGTGGCTAAGACCACACAGGTGGCTGGATGTCTGAGGTCACGCGGGCAGCTGGGACTGCATGGACTGCAGGATGGCTGTGCCCTTGCTAGTGGGTGGAGCCAGGTAGGCAGCTGGGGTTGCATAGGTGGCTGGATGGCAGGGTTCACACTGGCAGGTGGGGCCACATTAGTAGGTCAGTCGGTGGAGCTATGTGTGTGGCTAGACAGCCAGAAGAAGCACCAGGATAATATTGACTCAAGGGTTTAGTGGTCTCCACATTTTGAGTATTACAGTTCAATTCCAGTAAAGTAATATTTGGGCATGGATTAGTAATATATGTGTAAAATAAAAAGAAAAAAATGTAATTAACTATATATAATGTTATTACCATATTTATATGTTATGTTATATGCCAAAAAGAAATAAAATTAGATAAAATAACATAAAGGTTTTAATATTTTCTTTTTCACCCCAAGAGATATTCAGCTCACCCCTTCTAACTCCTGTCCCTCACTCTGTAAATGACTATTGCATACTGAAAAAGACAATTCTAGATAATCAAATGGTGTCTTTAGCCAACAAGGCTTTTGAGGTACTGTGTACTGAGGCTGGGAACAAGCAGGTAGCTTGATGGTTGGGCCCACACTAGTGGTGGGGGCTGTATGGGCAGCCAGAAGACAGGGCCCATGTGGGCAGGTGGGACCTCATAGGTTGCTGGGTGGTTGGGGTTATGTGGGCTGTGAAACTGTTGGGGCTGCAAGTGCAACAAATGATGGCTGGGCCCAGGCAGGTGGGTGGGGCCATGTTGGCGGCTGGAGCTGCACAAGTGCCCTTTGCCACATGGTTGACAAATGTTGCATGATGGGGTGTGCTGTGCAGGATAAACTCCTGTGCAAGAGAAGGGCCATAGCTCTCTCTGGGACTAGACAATGTCACAAGTAACTGCAGGGGTGGTGGGGGCAGGCTGGGGCAACAGTAGGAGGGGGATTCCAGCTGAGAAGTGCTCACGGACAAGCAGATTCCTTCAGAAGCAAGGGACAATTCCTCCTGGCTGATCCTGGTTTGGGAGACATAGCAGCAGCTGAAGCCATATGTTTCTTTCTCCTCTACACCACCCTGCACAGTTTTTGCGCTCCACAGGCTCCTCACCAGACTCCTGCTGCCCTCTCATGCTCTCCCAGCAGTGCTATCCCCAGTATGTAGCTGTCCTTTCCTTGCTCTGGTTCCTTTCTGTGGGAGCATCCTACACTGGGAACCTCTAGTCCACCATCTTCCCCCGCCTCTATCCCTGCCTCTATCAACAGGGAAGTTTAATCTACATAACTTTGTGCTGTTTGCATATTTTAAGGCAGAATTTATTGAAGTGTCACTTAAGCAAAATGGTAAATCTAAGAAGAACTACTTGGAATTCATTTCAGCCAAAGGTCTGCTGTCTTCACCAAACCAGCTGAAGATATTCCTAGAAAGGGGAATAACTAGGAGAAAGGGGTGTTGGTGTTTCACTTTTGGCTTTATATTCTAATACCTATGTTAATTACTTGAATCATTTAAAATGCTCATGCAAAAAATTATGAAAACTAATTTGAATGAGATTTCAGGTGAGAACAACAAATGTTTTTTTAAAAGTAATCTTGAAAACTGATTTTTCATAACACTTTGCATTATTTTTAACGGCTATAAAAAATTTTATCCTATGGATGTGCTATAATTTTATTTAACGAATCCTCCCAGGCATTCTTTAGCTTTTTACCATTGTAAACAATAATGAACATCATCATTATTTTCTCAGAATATATTCCTAAGAAGGTCTATGTATCCATTTAAGATTTTTGATATTTACTACCATACACTTTGTAAGGAAATGCTTGTTTTGCATATGTGGTTGACAAGGATGAACATATTGGAAAACAACTGGCTGGCAACAATGGAAAACAGAGCATCTTGCAAATACTAATAGGCTCATAATAGGTCTGCAACATCTTTTGGGAAGTTTGGTAATGTCAATCAAAAGTGTGACAAGAGTCCCTTCTTGAGCAAACTTTGGTCATGTTCCTCTGAACCCTCTTCTCAACTTTGTCTCAACCTTGCCCTGCTTTCAGCAAAAATTGTGCTAAGTCAGTTTATGAAGAATCCCCTCACTCTTGATATCCTGTCTTGGCAATTTTCCAGCCAATGACCCCTTAGGTTGTCATGCTTATAAATTCCAACTTATCCCTGTTGTATTAGGAGTTGAGCTCAATCTCTCTCCTACTGCAATAGAGTTGGCTCCTTCTGCAGAAGTCTTGACTAAAGTATTTCTTACTTTTTAAATACGCATATAATTTTTATCTGACAATTATTAATATACAAACCACCATAAACAGGCTGGTATATTTCCTTACTGATCTTTTTAAAAATTTAATCTACTCTAATATAATGACATGGGAAGGTATGTGTGATTATTTTCCCTTTAATTTGTGTCACGCAAAATTTTATACACATACAGCAGGTAGACTTCTCAGAATTCATCTGACAGATTCTCCCATATGAGCACAAAGATGAATGCACAATGGCCTTTGCAGCACTGCTTGTAACAGCAAAACATGGGAAACAACCTAAATGCCCATCAATAGGGGAGTGCAATTACATTATAGATTTTTCATACAGTTGCCCACCATGAAGCCTTTTAAAAGTGTAAAAATTTCCATACATGCTAACAAGATTCCAAAAATATATTGTTACATGAAAAAATTAAGGTGTGAGACATCATATCTAATAGGCCACAATTCCTATTAGAAAATGGGCCAGAGATTGATGGTTGGGGACACAGACACAGGATTGCCTATGAATTCAATTATTTTAAGGACAAACAAACAGCTGGTCACAGTGGTTTCCTCAGGGGAGGGGAATAGGGGAACTGGTGAGAGAGAGAGACAACTCACTGCACACTAAATGGGGAAACAGTCCTGCAGTCACTTCATGGTCATCATGGCTTTTGTCACCTTCCTTTCAGTGCACTCTGCTCATTTCTCTTTGAAATGGAAATAGTACTGTGAATTTGGCATTTTTGTTGACTTTCAAGAGTTTTAACATCGTTTACATGGTATAAACCTGTTTCTAATATTAACTTTTTAATTAAAACAGTATGCACAAGAATATTCAGTGAATAGTTACCATCCTGTTCCTAACCAGCCAGTTTTACATTTTCCAGGTAACCACTACCTACAGTTTGGGTTTTGTTTTGTTTTGTGTGTGTGTATGCGTGTGATTCTACTAGATTATCTGTATAGGGTATCCATATATTTGCTGACTAAGAGATATATATTTTGTCTCATTTTGTAGCCATATGGAAATCTATGATACATCATTTTGCACGTTCTTTCCCTTTAACATATATAGGATGTCTGTTCAAATTAACATATAAGTCTACCCCCTGATCAGTGTCTACACAGTGTTCTGTTCTGTGGATTAACCATAAGTTAATCTACTGATGGGCATTCAAGGTGTTTTCTTCTTTTGCTTTGACAAATATTGCTTCTACATCATTGAACATCACTTTTGCAAACTTCACTGAGAATATCTGATGGATAAATTCCTAGGAGTGAAATTGTTATTAAAATATGGATGTAGCCAAACCACCTTCCAAAAGGTGAAGAAGAGTACCTGTCTCTCAGTGAAGAAGAGTACCTGTCTGCACACATCATCACAGACACTGGGCATTATCAGATATATCGATCTTTACCAGTCTGCTAGGTGCAATGACTTAATTTGCATTTATTTAATTATGACTGAGGTAGTACATATTTTCAAACACTTATGTATATATATATGAATGGCATGTAAAAATATATACACACACATACATATATGTGTGTGTATATACATGTTTTTTGTTTTATTTTGTTTTTGGTGTTATAACACCACTCTCTAACCAATAGAGCTAATTGGTCAGACCATTTGTGTAATTTTTTGTCTGTTGTTCTCTTCCATTCTCCACTCTTCTATAGACAAGATTGTTCAACTTTTCTATATTGATTGGTTTTTAAACAAATTAGGAAAAAATTTAAGCATATATATATTTATACACACACACACAAAGTATGATTAGCCTATGAACTCCTCTCCCACCATTAACAACGATCAAGTCTTGACCAACCTTGTTTCCTCTTTATCCTCACCCACTCCCGACTATCTGTCTCACTATTTCATTTTAAAGCATCTCAGGCATCATAGCATATCATCTATAAATATCTCCTTTAAATTTGTAAAGGATAAGTACTCTGCAGAAAAGTAGTAACATTGTCATGTCTAAATAACATTAATGATAATTCTTTTACTTCATCAAATATCTAGTCAATTTCAAATTTCCCTGCTTACATTATCAATAAATTTTTCAGTGCATTTGTTTGAATCAAGATCTAGTTACAAATCATTTACTGAGATTGGCTGATGAGTCTGCTAGGCCCTTTTAGTCTTTAAGGTCTTCCATTTTTCCTGTTTTCTCCCTTGGAATTTATTTACTAAGCAGGGTTGTTTTTCCCGTGGAGTTTCCCAATCTGGACGTTGCTAATTGCACCACCATGTACAACTGAGTATGTTGCTCTATCTCTGTTTCTTCTCCAACTTCATATTTCAATCTAGAGCTTTAATAATCATGTGTCATTTTTCTTTTTTTGGGGGGGGAGGGGTCCTTAATATGTGATATTGACTTTTTAGATCAGGTGGCTCATGATGTCTAGTAATCATTATTGTGGTGTTAATGCCATAAATAGCAATTTCTTATATCTTCTAACTTATTAGGAGAGTAAAAATAGGTGCCTAGATTGATTAAAAACAAATATAAAATATTATTTTACCAACAGGCTTTAAAATTCATATTGATTTTAGATAGAAAAGCTATTTGTATTTACGTATGTTTATAACAGACATCTTAGAACATTTCTTATTAGTTTTTGTAGTTCTAGACAAGAATCTCTAGAACTTTTTCTCAGTAATTACACCATATGCCAGTTTCAGTGATTTCTGACACCTTGTTTCCAGTATTTTAAACCCATTTCTTCTTGTATTATTACCATACAAGCTTTGACCTAACTTTGAACAGCATCAGCAGTGAGAATGCACCCTACCCTTGCCCTGAGTTTTCTGACGATGATCTGTGCTATCATTTCACCCTGGAGGGAAAATCTGGCCATGGAGGGGCCTGACTCTTCAGGACCAGGACCAGGGGCGCCACTCTGGCTGGAGTCCTGCCCTCAGCAAAAATTAAACCCATTGAGGACCTGGGAGAGACTCAGGCTGTCTGGGAGGCCCTGCAGAAGGAACTGGACTCACATTAGTGAGCCAGGGTCACTGAGAGGTCTTCACACATCTCCAGCCTCTCCAGGCTCAATATTTCAGACATGCAGCATCCTTGCCAGGGTCAAGGCCCTGCCCCACTCCAACCTTATGTTCTACCTATCTGTTTCCCTCTGCTGGTTGAAGTGTTCCAGAAACAGCCTCCAAGCACACTCCCACCTCAGGGCCTCTGCCAGGCTGTCTGTGTGTTCCCCCAGACACTACATGTTCCTCTCGCCTCATGTCATCATTCAGCTCTAAGCTCCAATGTTCCTTTCTCAAAGAGGCCTTCCCCAATCTTCCCATCTGAAGATAGTGCCCTGCCCCACCTGGTCACACACCCCTTCCTGCTTGATGTGCTTCTTTGCAGCCCTTACCCCACTTCACGTGGTGTGTTGATTATTACCTTCCCCTCCTTGTAAAACCAGGGGCATCCTGCAGGGTCCTCACAGCCTTCCTTTGTAAATGCCAGGGCTCTCTTGTGCCTACAGGGAGTGAGCAACAGAGGAGAGAAGCCTAACTGAGGAATCCACACTTGGACTGGGGACAGGACTGTATCAGACCTCCCAACTGATTTTTGGCAAGCCCAGTCCCTTAGGGTGCAGGGAGCGGTCCCTGAAGCCTTAATGTGTCACTGTGTTTTCCCTTACGTGGAGAAAAAGTTCACGTGAAAGAGACCTTGAGCAAAAAGCAAGATTTCCAGGCTTTTGCCTTTGCCACCCACAGAAGCCACTCTCCCTACAGCAGCTGAAGCCCTTGAAACCTGCCTCAGCTTATCCTTGTGTTTTCCATCAGACTTGCAGTAAGTGTCAAAGCCCAGTCAGGTGTTCACAGACCTGACATGATGTGGCCCTGTTTCCTCTGCCTGAACCTGATGCTTGAGGGGCTCTCACAGAGCCTGTTGCTGTCCCTCCAGGAACTCTGAGAACTCTGCAGCTACACTACCAAAAGGAGGGTGAAGCACAGAGATACAAGCTCGCAGCTCAGCCTGGCTCTGCCCTTCCCTTCATTCTGGTAGATTAGAGGGAGACAAGGCTCAGGCCCACAGCTCTCACTCTCTTCTCTGTACAATGAGACTGAAGCATGTCTTCCCCCTCGGACTGCACAGCAGGCAGTAGCATTGAGGGTCACTCTCTCACTCACTGGGATAACCATTCACTTGCTATGTTATCAATTAAACGTCTTCACCATTTTTATTCTGTGCCTTTTACTCACTGTCACCCAGCTCCTAAGTGGTCTATTCACTCATCTGTCTGTTCATTTAGGCATCAAGCCAACCATTTGAACATCCTCTCTCCATTCATCCATTTTCCCAAGTACATGTCCACCCATCCCTCCACCTCCTGGAATCTTACCTATTTTGTGACCAGAGGCCCCACATTGTAGCACACAGAGATGGGGACTATTTGGGACAATGGGATGATATTAACACCACGTATGTACGTGGATTTGAACATATCTACATTGATCTCCCTAAATCTCACAAGGATGCTTCCAGGGGGCAAGTACCCATATCACCCCCGCCCACCACTATGTTACAGAGAAGGACCTCAGTGTGGAGGAACAGAATAGCCCCTTTGGAGGGAGGAAAAAGCCCCACCCCAGCCCCTCTGGGCAGTCATTTAGAGAACATGGCTGCGGGCTGCCGCTTCCCAGGGAGCACACCATGTTGCAGGAGGGCAAGGAGAGAATTTCCTCAAACTGCCAGATAGAGGAAGAGAACAGAGGCAGATGAGGTGGTCCCAGTGCCAGAGGCCTGGGGATTGGGCTGGGTTGCAAGAGGAACACTATCAAGGATGGGACCAGAGGAGCTGGCTAAGCTGAGCCCTGGATGGTTGACAGAAAGGTGCATCCAGTGGGGCAGAGCATGGACAAAGCCCCTGAAGTGTCTGCATGAAGACCCCCCTTGGGCCAGGCCATGGTATGAGTTCTCAGCCCATGGGCCCTAATGCCTGTGCGGTCAGCCCCCAAGCTGCATTTTGAGGAAAAGCTGGAGGACCTGATGGGCCCACACAAGGACCTCTGGGAACTCCACATGAATCTCTCAAATCCATTTCTTGCTCTTTCCACAACTTCCCTAGCAGCACCAGGACCAAACCATAGGGTCATACCCAGGTCTTCTCTCACCTGCAACACCAGTTCCTAAGCAAGCCGTGGTGGTACTAATGTCAACATCACCCTGAATCGAGTCGCTTGTTACCACCCTTGTGACCACCCAGCATCCTCATCACTGATCCTGCTAACCCATCCCTGCTACCCTCTTATGTCCATTCAGAGGCCAAAAGGATGCTGGTAAAACAAGGTGGAGCCATTCTTCATGGCCATGGATGTGTATTGGACCATCACAGGCCCAGGTGAGAAAGTGGGGAGCAAAGCAGCCAGCGTTTGCCCCCAATGGATCCCATGCACCAAACAAGAGAATGAATGTCAAGAGGGAACGGGTCATTTGGGTCACCAGAGCGATGAAGGGGAGAAGAGCTGCAGCTGTGCTGGTAAGTGACTCTCCTGACAACACCCTGGATTTGTAGTGTTTGCAGTTTTTCTGTTGTAAATACTCACACTGGACCAACTTGAATGCTTACAAAATTTCTAGACATCAACAACGATCCTCTCCAGCACAACACTGTAGGTATACGGGTGAGAGAGGTCCAGGGGGAGGGAATGGCCTGTGGAAAGGTCCTGAGACTGGACCCTGGCTGGTGTGCGTGGAGGAGTATAGTAGTAGGAAGTGAGGCATGGTGACCAACTAAGTGACTAGATCCAGCTGGGCTTCTCTGAGGTATGGGGGAAGCTGGGAAGATGTGGATGGGTGGCTAGGAGGGAAGACCTTGGAAGGAGGGTGGCCCTTATCTGTCCTCACCTGCTCATCACCCTCCTGGCTGCAGAGGAACAGGTCAAGGTGAAGGTGGAGGCTATGAACCTGCAGCTGTGTTCCCTGTGTGAGCCCAGGACCCCTCCACTGTCACCTAGGGCTCTTCCTCCACAGCCAGGAGTCAGCGGCCATGGGGAAGGTGTGGAACTGGAGGGTGTACGAGGAGAGGCCAGTGGTGACCGCCATAGCCCCAGCCCCACAGGCAACTTTTCCCAAACAGGACGACCAAGGAAGCCGCAGAGCTGGATGTCAAGCCCCCATTCTTCCCCTTGCACCACAGAGGCTGAGGGGCCTCTCCTCCCCTCTGCTCCTGTCTGTGTCTCTTCACACCCCTCTTGACCCACCTAAACCCTTTCCCTTTCTCCCCCCCATCCCACCTTAACCCACTTCATTCCTCTCTACAGCTCCCTCCTTCCTACACGCTGAGGGCTGGGAAATCACAGATGCAGTTCCTTGCCCAAGCCCAGTGCATGCATGAGCAAGGGGTTGGCCCGAGGCAGTGAGCCCTGGAATCAGGTGGCAGGGGGCAGAGACAGCTCCTGAATGGGGCTGGGTGACAAAGGGCAAGAATGTTCCTGGAAAGTCCTGAGAGGAGAATCTGGGGGAAGGGTGTTCCTGCAGGAGGCATGGTCAAGGTAAAGGCATGGAGGTGTGGTGGTGGTGGTGGTGGTGGAGCAGGAGTGGATGGTACATGTGCAAACGTGGGTGAAGACCCCCACCCCAGACCCACACCTCTCACAGACAAGTCCCAAGGCCTTACAAGTCCTCAGGAGAAACACTGGGAGCCACCTACTGGGAGAGCCTGATGCCTTCAAGAACAGGGAGAAGAGACCCTGCCCTGACCTGGGGCTGCAGGAATTGAAGGGCCATTGTGCTTACAACCGGCCTTGGCTGAGTCTGTGCTGTGGGAAAGATGTGGGTGTGGCTCAAGACCCCTGGCCCCTGAGGCTGGGTGAAGCCTTGGCCTGACTCTCCTTCATGGCCTTGGCCACAGTCACACTGCAGGTGCTCAATAAATGTTTCCCCACCTGCCAAGTCTCTGGATCACTCCTCTCTAGGACCTGACAGGTGTTCTGGGTCCCCAGGCAGAAGGATGCAGACCTGAAACCCTCTCACAATAGGTCTAGGGGGTCTCAGAATTGAAGAAAAAGAGAAAAATGAAAGAAAAGAGGGTCAATGAGCTGGGATCCAAAGGCAATCAGTTTCATGCTGTAGTCCCTACTGTATAGCTGAGAAATAGAAATATAAAGGTAGTTTCCCCTTTCATGATCATAAAATACATAACTAAGGCACTTGTTGGCAGAAACATAATATGTTAGAAATCCTCAATGTGCAGGGAGCCAGTCAACGAGGACTTAAATTGTGTCTACCTGATGCAAATTTTAAATCTACCAACATAAATCGACCCACTAAAGCCAATGATGGGAGTCAAGGTCTGCATCTCCCAGGTCCAAATACACTGAATTAATGACAAAGAGATTCCTTCTCTTGACAAGCAACCCCACCACGGAGGCCAGTGACACTGACATCGTAGGTTGGAGAGAGAAGCCCACCCAGGTTCCAAGACTGGAGAGCAGTTTCCATGGGAGAATGGAAGACCATGGCAAGGTAGGAAAATTCTTGTCAGTCCAGGACATTAGACAACAAACTTAAAACTCGACCTCTCATCTTTCTACCTATGAGAAGGGGCTAATCACATTTGTGTTATTAATGACCCAACACCTAACATCAAGTAGAAATTAGATAATATATTGAACCAAATGGCAACAAAAACATCACATTTACACACTGCAATTCAGCTAAGCCCGTGATTAGAAAAAACTTTATAGCCTTGTTTACTTCACCACAATTAAACAAATAAATTAATAAAAGGCCTTTGACAAAATTCAACAATTATTTGTGATTTAAAAACCTCATGTAAAGCTAGGAATAAAAAGTAAATTCCTTTACTCTTATTGGTGACATGTTTAAGGTACTTCAGGTTCAGAACAATTTAAGTATGCCTGGTATATTCAAATACAATTGACCACCGTACTGGAAATGCTAGACAATAAAATAGGTAAAAAATAATGGCATAAAAATTTCTGACTAAGTAACCTACAAGCCGAAAGAATCTACAAAACAAACGAACAACAAACGGAAAAAGCACAGATAGGCTAAATGAGTATAAATGGGTGCTAAATATAAAAAATCAACTCTGAGTAAATGCCAGGACACTGGAGCAAAAAACGGCAGTGCTTTCAAATCTACAGTTTGCTGAAGAAAAAAGATATGCTATAGCAATAGCATTAAAGAAACACATCAAGTGAGGAAGAGCATCTCAGCCAAAGGCAGCCTCACAGTGACAGGTCATGAGAGGATGGCATGGGCTCCAGTGCTCCTCTCTGCAGGGATACACCAGGAGGCACTTCCTCTCTCAGATCAGGAGCCATCTGTGTGTGCACAGAACACCTCAGACCCCGGGACCCCTATATAAAGTGTGGACTGAGCTTCTTATACCCTGCTGATCCTGCAGGCATATTTTCACTGTGGGCCAGCCCCAGCAGAAGAGCCCTCTTGTGTTCTCACCAAGACCAGGTAAAAACCTGGTCAAACACCACATTCACTACTATCAATAAATAACGGTGACAAGATGATATAAACCTCAGCCAAACCTAGCTAAGACCCACTATTAGTCAGTACATTTGACACCTCAATCAGGGCTCAGTTCCAGGTAAGTCACTCACCCCAGCAAAACAGCTCAGCTCATTCCACACCTCCTGGAATTAACACAGACAGTAACAAACAGCAAAAATAAATTAAAAAATAGATGCTTACAATATCATAAAAATACTATGACTTAGAGATTAATATAATGACATGTATAAAATCCCCCCTCCAAGAAATAACATAGTTTAGAAACCTAAATAAAAAATAATCATGCTCATAAATTGGAAAAACATTATTATAAAGACGTTATTTCTTCTAAAGATGATACATGCATCTATTACAATATCAATGAAAAACAAGTCTTTTTGTGTAAATTCACTGCTGATTTGAAGAATATAAAAATGCAAAGGTCCAATAATCTCCAACATGCTTTTGAAAACCAACAGGGTGGGGAGATGTCTCTACAGGGTATCAGAACATTCTATGAAGGTACAAGGAATAAAACCTTGTGGTATTGATGGAAAGAGGGACAAATGACCTAAAGAGAATCTAGAAAGAGGCTGGTGCATGTTGCACAGCTGAGAAAGAACAGAGATTGCTATGCAGAGCTGTTTTCAATTTTTAAATCAATGTTGCTGCATCAAATGGATGTTTATTAGGAAAAATTTAATAACATTTGATCAGGATATCATACCATACAAAAAGATATTTTACATTTAAATGTAAAAAGTAATTTTGGAAAAAATCTTTATAACTTTGTTATGAGTAAAGTGCTCTAACATTGCATTTTTATAAACCATAAATTCTAAAGAAATTCTAACGAATTTCTATGAAACTTTATTAGAATTTAGTAATTTCTGCTCATCAAAAACATCATTAAGAGTGTGTAAGGGTAAGACAGAGTGGAAGAAAAAATGTGAAGTTCGCATTTCTAACAAAGGCCTTATAGTGCAGAATACATGAAGAACTACATATTTCCAAGGAAAAAGACTTCCCAATAGAAAGAGAGCCAAGCCACTTCAATGAGCACTTTACAAAGGAGAAGACATTCCAATGACAAATGAATACATGAAAATGTGTACAAACTCAATAGCAATTAGAGAAGTAGAAATTAAAACCGGTAGAAACTACTGCATACTCATCTGAATGCAAAAACACTGACAACAAATGCATGAAACAATAAAAAACACACTACAGATCCAAGAGTTGGCAAAGACAATGAGCAACTGGAATTGATAAGCACTGCTGGTGGCAGTGTCAATTGGCAGAGCCACTTTGGACCATGGTTTGGAAGCACCTATTCAGGCACGCCCATGAACCAGCAATTCCAGTCCTAGATGGGACAGAAATGCACCAAAAGATTTTACAAGGAAGTTGTAACAGGACTAGTTGAAATAGAAAAATAGCAGTTTCCGCAAGAGAAAATGGAGAAGATAGTGAGTGGAAGAGGCCCAAAGATTTCCTGAGGCAGTGCTCATGCTCCATTTCTTGACCTAGGTGGTAGTTACATGGTGTGTTCCCTTTGTGATTATTCATTGACCAGTATGGTTTCGATATTTGTTCTATTATTTTTTTTTAATGCTTTGCTCAATGAAATCAAGTTCATTAAATAAAGGGTGGAGAGGAGGAGCAGGAAGGAGGAATAATACAGGGGCATGAGAAATATTTTGTGATAATAGTATGTTCATTATATTGATTGTGGTGATGGTTTCTTGGGTGCATACATATGTCCAAACATAAAAGTATATACCTTAAGTATATGCATTTCTTCCATTTCATTTATACTTTAATTAAGCTGTTAAAAGATATAGAATGAATTTCAAACAAAAATTAAAAGAAAACATATAGTCTTAAATAGGTAAAATAAGAAAAGACTAAGAATATATTAGCTAATCATTAGTTTCAGTACATTGAAAAGAAAATGTTTAAGCTAGTAGAAGAAAATCATAATAAAAAATCAAAGATACTGAAAATAAATATACCACAGAGAGGATTAAAAAATCCAAATGCCGGACCGTGGCTCACTCGGGAGAGTGCGGTGCTGATAACACCAAGGCCCCGGGTTCTGATCCCATATACGGATGGCCGGTTCGCTCACTGGCTGAGCGTGGTGCTGACAACACCAAGTCAAGGGTTAAGATCCCCTTACCGGTCATCTTTAAAAAAAAAAAAAAAAAAAAAAAAATCCAAATGCTGGTGCTGAAAAAGAAAAAAAGATTGAAAAAAACAGACTGCTTGAAATTTAATTTAAAAATTACATATTATATAATTTTAACTATGTTCTAAGTATAAACTTAAAAATATATATTCATAAATTGGACATTAAAATAAAAATTTTATTCATCAAACAGTACTGGTTAAAGGATGTAAATAGCAGTCACAGAGAGAAATTAATTGCCTCACAGAAAACCAAATACTTTTATTAAAAAAAAACAAGACAGAGACCCAAAGAGAAAAGCAGGCAAGAGACTTGAAGAGCCACTTTACATAGAAGATTTCTGAGTGTTCAATAATCATATGAAACATGGTAAACATACTTATAGAAATTAGGAAAATACAAACTAAAACCACATCAGATAGACAAGACTATACAGTATTGATAAGGATGTGGAATATCTTGAATTATCATGAAGTTGGAGTGTATGTTGTTTTATCCATCTGGGAAAACTGGCTTTTAGAAAACATGATTCTTCCCCACCATACACACAAATGCTTCAAAAGAGATATACACATAAGGTAGAAACCGTACATGGTAACCATACGACCATTCAGTTTATTTTATAATACAATGTCCAATAAATTACATAAAGCACTGAACACTTTATTATAAAATAGGCCTTGTGGTCTGTGATTTTTGCCCAACTGTAAGCTAATGTAAGTGTTCTGAGCATGATTAAGGTAGGCCGGGCCAAGCTGTAATGTTCAATAAGTTAGGTGTATTAAAAGCATTTTTAACAACCATATTTTCAACTTATAATGGGTTTATCAAGATGTAGCCCCATCATAATTTGAACAGTGCATGTATTAGTCATAAAGATGTTTGCTGAAACCAGGAGCGCAATGCAAGAAATAACTACTTCAATGGAGATGAAATTGTAGCTAACAGAAAACACAACTGAAGCATACAATAAACGACCTGAAAATTTCAACAGAAGGGTTCAACAGTACACTACAGAAAACAGAAGTCAGCATCAGAGAACTTAAAGACTGGTCACTGGCAATCAATCTGGGCAGCAAATTAAATGAATGAATGAATGGACAGCATAGCTTAAGAGACTCATGGCGCACCATCAAGAGAAACAACTTACACATGATTGGTATACCAGAAAGACAAAGATAGGAATATAGAACATATTTTTTAAATAAATGAACAGTAATGGCAGAAAGGTTCCCAAGCCTGGGAAATAAAATAGAAATCCACATTAAGGAAGCTCAAAGGGCACCAAATAGTCTAAATCAAAAGAGACCCAACCCGACACCCTCTGCTGCTCAGCACAGGGATGGGAAAAGCCGACGGTACCCCGATACCAGCGCACCGGCCTGCCGCTCTCCACGCCACAGCCCGCCACTCTCCACGTCCCGGGCCACGCTCCGGCCCACCGCTCTCCTCTGCTCGTCGCGGAGATTGGAGAAAAAGCAGATGGTACCGCGATACCGGCGCCCTGGCCCGCCGCTCTCCACGCCACAGCCTGCCATTCTCCGCGCCCCGGGACCGCCGCTCCGCACGCCACAGCCCACCGCCCTCTGCGCTCCAGACCGCCGCTCTCCGTGCCCCGGCCCACTGCTCTCCACGCCCCAGGACTGCCGCTCTCCATGCCACAGCCCGCCGCTCTCCACTCCCTGGACCCGCAGCTCTCCACGCCCGGGCCCGCCGCTCTCCGTGCCCCGGGACCACCGCTCTCCGCTCTCCACTGCTCTCCGCAGGGATGGGAGAAGCAGACAGTACCCTGATACCGGCGCCCCGGCCCGCCGCTCTCCATGCCCAGGTCAGACGCTCTCCACTCACCGGCCTGACGTTCTCCGTTACTCGGCACAGGGATTTGAGAAGCAGACGGTACCCCGATACCGGCGCCCCAGCCCGCCGCTCTAGACGCCCGGGCCCGCCGCTCTCCCCTACTCGGTGCGGAAAACCGGACAAAAAGCCGACGGTACCCAGGTATCAGCGCCCTGGCCCGCCGCTCTCCGCGCCCCGGGACCGCCGTTCTCCGCGCCACAGCCCGCCGCTCTCCACGCCCCGGGACCGCCGCTCTCCGCGACCCGGCCCGCCACTCTCCACGCCACAGCCCAGCGCTCTCCACGCCTCGGCCGCCACTCTCCTCTGCTCGGCGCGGAGATTGGAGAAAAAGCAGAGGGTATCCCGATACCGGCGCCCCAGCCCGCCGCTCTCCGCGCCCCGGGACCGCCGCTCCCCACGCCACAGCCCGCCGCCCTCTGCGCTCCAGACCGCCGCTCTCCGCAGGGATGGGAGAAGCAGACGGTATCCTGATACCGGCGCCCCAGCCCGCCGCTCTCCACACCCCGGGACCGCCGCTCTCCACACCCCGGGACCGCCGCTCTCCACTCCCAGGACCGACACTCTCCCCTACTCAGTGCGGAAACCGGAGAAAAACCCGATGGTACCCCGGTACCAGCGCCCTGGCCCGACGCTCTCCGCACACCGGGACCGCCGTTCTCCACGCCACAGCCCGCCGCTCTCCACGCCCCGGGACCGCCGCTCTCCGCGCCCCGGCCCGCCGCTCTCCGCGCCACAGCCCGCCGCTCTACGCGCCCCGGCCCGCCGCTCTCCGCGCCACAGCCCGCCGCTCTCCGCACCCCGGCCCGCCGCTCTCCGCGAATAGCTAGGAGCAGGAACCGCCGGCACTGAGGCTTCCGGCCCACCGGCGGCGGCTTCAACGGGGCAGTGGCTACGGCTACACTCTGGCTGCCCGGGACGGACCTACCCCCGCTTTCCACCACTCCCCCCACCAACTCGCGCTCCCGACAAACGGGGAAACTGACTTACCAGGCCTGAGACGTCCAAAGAGGATGGAGAAGCGCGTGGACCCAGCAAAGTTCTCCACCTTGGGGGGAACCTGCTTCTCTTTTTCAGACACTCCTGCGGAGCAGCTTTTCCTGTTCGTTGAAAACAGCAAAGCCCAGCGAACACCAACGTTGAAACCACTCTTGAATACAGCTCCGCAGAAGAGAAAATGCCGAGAGTGGGCTTGCTCGGCCCATTTATAGACTCTGTATTCAAATGAGGGCTCCTGGAATACGCGTTCTGATTGGATAGTTTTACTACTGTTACCAACCAATCAGAAAACAAAAGGTGAAGAGGCTCCACCAAGGGTACTTTCAGTGGACCTTCACCCCGGGAGCCTGTGTTTTTATGGAGGTCGTTCTCATGACCCTGAAAGAAAACGTCAAGATGATTAAGCTGTTACTGCCCATCCCCACCTCCACTCAACAACTAGCAACCTGCCATATGCTTTCTGGCTCCGTGGATTTCCTCATTCTGCAGATTTCATAAAAGTAAGTGATCTTTGGTGTCTGGCCTCTTTCACTTTGTAAGATGTTTTTGTGTTACAGTGACCGTCAGTATTTCATTTTTTTTTTGTCTAAATAACATTACGTATATATGGATACGCATGTGTATGAGGGAACTTCAAAAAGTTCAAGGAAATATGTGTATTATCTTTTAATTCTATTTTTCCATGAACTTTTTTGAAGTACCCTCATGTGTGTGTATATATATGTACATGTACAAATATATGTATATATTTACCTGTAAGTATTTATATTTACCATCCATTTTTCAGTGTTTATCCATTTATTAGTTGATAGAAATTTAGGTTGTTTATACCATTTGGCTATTGCAAATATTGCTGATATGCCACTAATTCTATACATGATAACATTATGTAGAGAGATATTTACGTATCCATTTATTAATCCATGATATGCATAAATTTACTGAAAACTATCCATAATTATCTTATTTATTAGTTTTCCAAAGTTTATGCACATATCAGTTCATGAGCATTTGGGTTTTTTTTCACCATTTGGCATTTGTGAGAAGTGCTATTGTGAACATTTTTTTACAAGTATTTGTCTGTTTCAATTTTTTCAGAGTAGGGGTATGCAATTCCCAGTCGTATGGTAATTCTATGTTTAATTTCTTGGAGAACTGTCAAACTTTTCCAAAAATGCTGAATTATTTTCCATTCCCCCAGCAATATATGAGAGTTCCAATATCTACACATCCTTTTCAACAAATTATTCCCATCTTACCGAGTGTGAAGTGGTATCCTGCTGTGTTTGATTTGTATTTTTCTGATGATTACTGATGTTGACATCTTGTCATGTGCTTTTTAGCCATTTGTACATCTTCTTGGGAGAAATGTCTGTTGAAGTAATTTAGCCATTTTAAGGTCGGGTTGGCCTTTTAAACTATTGAGTTGTCAGAGTCTTTAGCATATTCTAAATACTAGACTCTTATAAGACACATGACTTTCAGATATTTTCTCTTATTCTCTAAGTTTTCTTCTCGTCTTCTTGAGAATGTCTTCTGATACACAAAAGTTTGAAAATTTGATGAGGCCCAATTTATCTATTTTCCTTTTGTTGCTTGTGCATTTGGTGTCATATCTAAAAATCCAATATGGTATCATATCTAAGTGTCAAAACAAGGTGATGGAAATTTACCCCCTATGTTTTCATTTAAGAATTGTGCAGTTTTAGCTCTTCTGTTTAGGTTTTTGTCAATTTTAAGTTACTTTTCATATTGTGTGAGATAAGGTTCAAATTCAGTCTTTCCCATGTGGCTATCCAGGTGTCCGGCAACATTTGTTGAAGAATGTTTTCCCCCCCATTGAATGGCTTTGGCACCCTTTTTGAAGATTGATTAGTCATGTATGCATGAGTTTATTTTTGGAATCTCAATTCTCTTCTGTTGTTCTATATGTCTATACTTATGCCAGTACCACCACTTTGTCTTATTATTGTAGTAAGTTTTGAAATCAGGACATGTGCATCCTTCTACATTGTACTGTTTCAACATTGTTTGGGCTATTAAGGGTTCCTGGCAATCTCAAATGAATTCTAGATTCAGCTTGTCAATTTCTAAAACTAAATCAGCGGGGTCTCTAATAAAGATTGCATTAAATGGGTAGATCAATTTGCTATATTTCCATTAATTTAGATTTTTAAAAATTTTCAACAATGCTTTACAACTGTTTCCAGAGTCTAAATTTTGCACTTTTAAGAATGTTTATCCCTACTTTATTCTTTTTAATGCAATTTTATAGGAAAATGTTTTCTTAATTTCATTTTCAGGTTGTTCATTGCTGGTATACATAAACATAGTTGACTCTTATATGTTGATCTATTATCCTAGAACTTTGATGGACTCAATTATTAGATTTCTATTTTAGTAGCTTTTTATTGGATTTGTTGCCATTATTCATATATAGTATCATGTTATCTGTGTATAGAGATAGTTGTTGTTTTTTTAAAATTTTGATGTCTTTTATTTTTATATATTTATTTTTGGCCTAATTACCCTGAGTAGAACCTCTAGTAGGATGTTACATAAAAGTGGTGAGAGTAGACAGTCTTATATTTTTTCTGATCCCATGATGAATACATGGCGTGAAGAAAGTGGAGTTGCTTTGGTCAGACAACGCCGGCGACCAGCACGGAGGCCGTGGTGGTGGTGGTGGAGGAGCCACAGCAGCAGGCGGTGGCTACTGGGAGAACTACGATGATCCACACAAAACCCCTGCCTCCCCAGTTGTCCCCATCAGGGGCCTGATTGATGGTGTGGTAGAAGCTGACCTTGCGGAGGCCTTGCAGGAGTTTGGACTGATCAGCTATGTGGTGGTAATGCCTAAAAAGAGATAAGCGCTGGTGGAGTTTGAAGATGTGTTGGGGGCTTGCAATGCAGTGAACTATGCAGCCGGCAACCAAATCCACATTGCTGGTCACCCAGCTTTTGTCAATTACTCTACCAGCCAGATCTCCTGCCGTGGGGACTCGGATGACTCCCAGAGTATAAGCAGTGTGCTTTTTTTTTCTTTTTCTTTTTTTTACTATTCTAAACCCCTTGTATTCCATTACCACAGAAGTTCTTTACACTATTTGTAATGCTTGTGGCCCTGTCCAGAGAACTGTCATTTTCTCAAGAATGGAGTCCAGGCCAAAGGGCCTAGAGGGCCAAAAGCTTCACACAATGGAGATGACATCTACTCTGGCTATTGCACTCTGAAGATTGAATATGCAAAGACTACATGCCTGAATGTGTTCAAAAATGACCAGGATACTTGGGACTACACAAATCCCAACCTCAGTGGAGAAGGTGACTCTGGCAGGAACCCCAGCAAATGCCAGAGACAGCCCCCTCTCCTGGGAGATCATCCCACAGAATATGGAGGGCCCCGCAGTGTTTGCCACAGCCATTACCATGGTGAGGGCTACAGGCCCACCCACCTCACTAGGAAGGGAAAAGGATGGGCCCACCAGTGGGAGGTCACTGTTGGAGCCCAAATCACTACAGCCCCCACTATGGGCACCCCGTCCCCTCTCTCAACACCCAAATATGACCCCCAAGCCGACACCCCTGTGCTCATGGTCTATGGCCTGGATCAATCTAAAATGAACTGTGATTGAATCTTCAGTGTCTTCTGCTTGTTTGGCAATGCGGAGAACATGAAATTCATGAGGAGCAAGCCAGGGGCCACCATTTCTTTTTTTTTAATTTTAAGATTGGAAAGTGTTAACCACTGTTCTCAGTACTTGGATATTGAATTATTTATCTTTCTGTAAATTGCATGTGTATTTTAATTTCAAGGACTGTTAGATTGAACAGAATGATAGAAGTGGCCTTGTAGCATCTTTCCGCTTCAGGCAACAGAAGATGTGCAACACAGTGCTAAGTCTCTGGGAGCCACCCTGCAGACTTCACAAACGATCTCAATGGAACCTGGAAAGGCCACTGAGCCCAAAAGGATGCACTGAACGACCACTTGCCACACTTCTCTGATGGTGATGACTCAGCCTCTGCAAATGTGTATCAATGCCCCAGGGTGGTCCTGCTGACTGAGCCTGGGGCCCCTGCAGCTCCACATTCTTCCTGTTAAACTTGCTCTCCATAAATTAAGAATTCCAGAGCAGCATTTTTAGCTTTTTATTGTGAAAATCTTTGAACATGTATGTGAGTACAGGAGATAAAATGATGAACCCCACATACCCATCACCCACATTCAACAATCACCAGTGCATGGAACACCTTGTCTGACCTGTACCCATTTCTGGGCTTCACACAATTCCATTCACAGATATTTCAGGGAAGTCAGCTAAAATGTGAGTGCCGCTTCACTGTACAATCACAATACCATTAGTGCAGCAACAATACACTCAGTTTCTTAGTAAGATCAATATCCACCCTGTGCTGAAATGCCCTTGATTGTCTTGTAACCTGTTTTGTGAGTTGACTGTTCCTGTCAGGATCCACATCCGCACAACGTCCATGCTCAGCACGTGGCAAGTGTCTCCTCATCGCTTTGAACATGCAGCTCTGACCCTCTTGTTTCCATTTGTTTGTTGAACAATCTGTTCGATGCCTTATAGGATTTTGCTGGTAGCAAACTCCAAATCCTTTGTCTTCTGGGACTTTCCTGTTACCAGTAGTGGGTGGATCAGATTCAAGGGGTTTTAGGCAAGACATGGATGTTGGGGCTCAGGCCACTCCCTGTGCCTCTCATCAGAGCTCAGCCGGTGCTGGACCTTCCTGCTTTGTGATGTTGGGATGAATTGTGCATTCCCTGTGTCATCATGACCCACCATGACATTTTACTGGGTGGCTTTAGAAATCATTGATGATCAGGGCCTAGATTATTTCACTAGAGGTTGCAAAATGACAATTTTCAAATTCAGTCATTTTTTCTGTATTTATTGTCTGGGATGTTTCTGATAAGTTGGACTTTTAATATTACCATTTGACTTTTTCAAGGAAAATTTTCTAAACTAAAGGAGAAAGGAAAGGTGCTTCATTCTTTTATCACTTGGTACTGAGCATGATCCAAATGTGACCCCAAGAGATTTTTAATGTCATTGTCAACTAGGAAACTTGAATCACATCTGATATCTTTCGATGCATTGCTACTACTGATCTTTTTCTTAATTTTTTAAAAAAATTACTTATTAGCATATTCATTCTTCCAAATCATATTTCTTTATGCCCTTTGCCTGACCTATCACTTCCCAAACTCCTTCCCTCCTTACCCCCATCTCTCGTATCCTTAGGTTTGTTCTCTCCTTCAGAAAGTTCAATGTACCACTGTGGTCTTTTCTTTCTTTCTTTCCTTCATTCCTTTCTTCATCCCTCCTTCTCTCCCCCCTCATGCCCCTTTCCTTCCTTCCTAGCAGCCAGTTATGAGTGAGAACATGCAGTATTTCTGTTTCTTTGTCTGGCTTATTTCACTTAACATAATTTTCTCCAGACTCATCCATGTTGTTGCAAATGGTAGAATTTCATTCTTTCTTATGGCAGAGTAGTATTACATTGTGTAGATATACCACATTTTCCTTATCCAGCCATCTGTCAATGGACATTTAGGTTGGTTCCAACTCTGTAAAAAGAGTTACAAAAAAGGGAATGCAGGTATCCCTTTGACATAACGATTTCCATTTCTATGGGTGTATACCCAGCAGTGGGATTGCTGGATCATATGGCAGTTCTATCTGTAATTGTATGAGGTACCTCTATACCATTTTCCATAATGGCTGCTCTAATTTGCAGTCCCACGAACAGTGTAGGAGCTTTCCCCTTTCTCTGCATCCTTGCCAGCTTTAACTCTCTTTATTTTTAGATAGATGTGGAGTCACAATGCCTGTGTAAGAAATAACATGAAATCCCATGTACACTTTACCCAGTTTCCCCCAATGGTGACATCTTGCAAAACTATACGAGAAGGTCATAACCAGGATATGACATTGCCAGATTCAAGATACAGAACGTCATCCCCCCACACCCCCCAGGATCCCTCATGTTTCTATTTTACTTCCACACACACAGTCCCTCTGCCCCATCCCCTCCTTTAACCCTTGGAAACCACTCACGTGTTGTCCTTTTCTGTTCATTTCAAGCATGTTATATAAATGGAATAACATAGTCTTAACCTTTTGGGACTGGCTTTCTTCACTCATCATAATTCTCTGGAGATTCACACAGGTTGTTGGGTGTATTGATGGTTCTTTGCTTTTTGTTGCTGAGTAGTATTCCATGGTATGGATTTGCCACTGTTTGTTTAACCAGTCACCAGTTGAAGGAAATCAGGGTTGTTTCCAGTTTGTAACTGTTATGAATAAGGCTGCTATAAACATTCATCGACAGGTTTTTGGGTGAATGTAGTCTGCAATTTGGGGGGATATATTTTCTTTCATCCCCAAGAGTTTGGGGACTTTTCAATGATCTTTCCATTACTGATTTCTAGATTGATTTCATTTCTTTGTATGAGCTCAATTATTTCAAATTTGTTGAAGTCTGTTTTATGACCTGAGATATGGCCTATATGGTCATTGGCACTCCAAAAGAAGGTATATATAAATGTTAATAATATCCTGTTTGTTGATTTGGTTGATGTTGGTGTTTAGTTATTCCTGATTTTCTATCCTTTCTGATTTTCTGTGTAATCATTCTATCAATTAACTGAGAGAGATGTGCTATAAAGTCTCCAACTATGATTGTGAATCTGTTTCTCCCTTCAGTTTTATCAGGTTTTGCTGCACATATTTGGCAGCTATTTTGTTGTGTGCATACATATCTAGAATTCCTTTGTCTTCTTGGTGGGCTGACCCTTTTTTCATTATGTAATGTCTCTTTCTGTCTCTACTAATTCTCTTGTTCTGCAGTCTATATTAATATAATCACACTTGCTTTTTTTTATTAGTGTGTGATTGGTACATCTATTCCCACGCATTTATTTCTAACCTTTGCATATTATTATACTTAAAGTGATTTCCTTATAAAGAGTATACAGTTGGGTCTTTTTTTTTCTTCACTCCATTCTGCAATCTTTGTCTTCTGATATATTTAAACCATTAAATATATTTTGTAATTGTTGATACATTAGAGTATAAGTGTGTCATTTTATTTTCTGTTTTCTTTTACTTCTCTCAGTTTGCAATTTCTTTTTCCTTTTTCTTGTCTTCCTGTAGGTTACTTGAACAATTTTTTAGAATTTGATTTTGATTTGTGTATGCAATGCTGACAGTAAATAAAAATGTGTAACTTATCACAGTCTACTGCATTGTCTTTTGCCAGTTTGAGTGAAGTATAGAAATCCTACCTACCTTTACATCCCTTTACTTTCCTTGTTGATAATTGTCTTTAAAATCTCCTCCACCCCTTGCTATCTATCATTGGTCAATGATAAATGAAATTCCATCATTAAATTCCATCAGGAGTTGCAACTGTCTCATGGATGACTATTCTACTCTTCACTGTCATACTTAATGAGAGGATGTGGATAAACTGCATTCTCTTTTCTACAATAAGCAGAATATTCTTTCAAAGCATCTACATATTTTTCATGCAATATTTTTTCCTCCATTTATTTGTAGAAATCTGTGCTTCTTGTTAAAGCATATTATTATTCTTATCAACATCATCATCATTTTGAATGTAAGCATTTGTATCTGGGATTGATATCTTTTTAGGACCAACATAATTTTTTCTAAACTGGAGATATATATACACACACACACACAACACACACACACACACACACACACACACTATACACACACACACACACACACACACACACACACACACACTATACACACACACATACACACACACATATATATTTTTAACCTGACATTGTTTGAATTCTATCTGTGGAATTTAAACTGGATGCTTTGATATTGCTGATGTGTATTTTTTTGTTCAGCTCTGAAATGCTTGAAAAAGATTAATAAGACAGGTGGTAGAAAAATGAACTCTGGCTGTGTTAATGTCACTAATTTTCCCTCCAAATAGTTGGAATCCTTGACGACTCTAGCTTGGCCAGGCCTGCAGAGAGGTCTAACTAAGTTGCAGAGAGTGTCCTGATACTTCAGCCTTGCCCCGTCAATGGACAAACAGTCCAAGGCAGCCTGAGGCAATCTGCAGAGCCCACCCCCCAAACCAATCTATTCAGATATTTGGATTTCTATTTTCTATTTGGCCCTGCTTCACCTTCAGGTTTAAGTTATAATGTCTGGCAATAAATTAAATAAAATAATAAAGTAAAATGATATACTGTGTTTTCTTCAGTTCAGCTTCTTCTGTTATTTGCATTTGCCTGATGGGGCATAAATGGAACATCATTTCTTTTATGGCCCAGCCATGGCTTTTCATGTCTTTGAATAAGAAATTTTTTCTCCATCTGATCATATCATGATATAAATTCAAGAAGATATATATCAAATTGGTTCTTGCCCTTTGCATTTGGCCTAATTTTAGCAGGGTTTTTTTTTTTTTTTCAGAATTTATGATACTGGATATTTATAATAATTCATCTAACTCAAATGTAGATAAAATTTTCTTCTTTATTTTATTATATTTTTCTATTCATTTGGGAGAGTTTTTAAAAGGAGTTAAGACAACAGCGTGTGAGACTATGAACATAACTTACTCCATTTTTTGAAGTCCTTACCGCTTGCTATATGTCCTTTGTGCAAATGCTGTCCACAAAATTTGCATAGTAACTGGGGATAAAATACGTAGGACAATAGGTAGAATCAGTTTGCTGACTACAAAAAGGAACCTAATGATCAAATACTGGCATAGCCACAGCAGGTCAGGCTACCTGCATCGCAAGACTGCCAGAGATAGTAATCATTGTCTTTAGGCATTGGGAGTTAGTGACATTACCTTGTCTCTTTTTAATTGCTTCTTGGCTTTTCCCGCTGCTTTGTGTGAAATGCTTATATAAATCTGGGCCCGACCAGGAGGTGGCATGGGGAAACCTTTCCATGCCACTGGGTTGCCTTCCACCGATTGATCATTCTTTATGCAAGTTATCGAAATAAAATTCTTTGCTTTACCGCATGAAATTTCCTCTTTCATTTTCAGTTTCTAGATGCCCTCTCAGTTTGGTGGATATTTCACCTTTGGTCCACTGTTAGACACAGTGCTTACCACCTTTCCAAGAATTTCTATTCATTTAAAATATTTGTGAGATTGTGAACCCCCAAATTTGGAAGGCGATAAGTGATTATTAGGTTAACATCATTTAAAAAAGAATATTAAGAAATAAAATAAATGTTAAAAGATATAAAACATTACTTCATTTGTGGTTTACAGTGTTACTTTAACAGATATTCAGGCAGAACACAATGAAATGGTATAAAGAAATGATATTCTGACATCAAATGTCACCATGAAAAATTTAGCAGTTACTTCACACATATCAGAAAGAAAAAGGAGGTTAAAAAATAATGGAAAATTTATCCTTGGATTGAAAAAATATCAAGAAAGCTAAATTGATGAGTAATATAAGAAGGTAAAATGGGCTTTTTTGATATATCCTTATGTTTGTTTTGACATACCCTTAGAAAGTATTGGATTTTATATAAGTTTATTACAGCCTTGAGATCTTTACATTATGGACATATATATGGATATGCCTTTCACACTTAAAATAGTCACAGAACAATAGGTAACAAAAATTTTTAAAAAGACGGTCATTCATTGAAATTTTTTACTCACAAATCTTCTTAGAAAAAGAAGGAAGTCAGCAAAAATATTTCTTTTTTCACATTCTTTCTGACACCAAACACCTCCAGCACATTAATTCTCCTTTGTGTGCATTCATAAAGCAAAGTTGCACATGAAATAAACAGGAACATTAAATGTACAAATACATAAGCAACCATGAATACTAACCTCTACCCTGCTTTAGCATATCTATGAAGTCTATTTCTGCATAACAATTAATCTATTCACGCTGTTTCAGCACCAACTTGGCAGATAAAAGAAGAGGCTTCTGCATGCTAAAATGTAAATGATCTTACTGACCAAATAACATGATATATATATTTCTTTTCCATTAGACAATCTGGCCAGTAAAGACTAAAACAGAGTTGCAATTACAATAGCATTTTCTTTGGAATAAACTGAAAACCTCTTCCCTCAATGAAAAGAAACACTATAACCACCTTACTAGAAATCTGATAAGATAAGGTTACACAGCAGGTCAAGTCACTCCTGTAGTCTGAAACATGATTTATAACGCATGTCTTCTGTAGAAAATCTATTAATGCAGACATATTCCCAGTCCTCCATTGTGAGTACAGTAATGGGGTTCTACCCAACTGATCTTAGTCTTGCAGTGGTTTAGGGGTTTCTTTTCTTTTTTTTCCCCTTTCCAAATTTTATTTTATTTTGTCACTATACAATGTGGTTGATTATTGTGGCCCATTACCGAAACCTCCCTCCCTCCTCCTTATCCCCCTCCCTCCCAACAACCTCATATCTGTTTGCTTGTTGTATCAACTTCAAGGAATTGTGATTGTTGTGTCTTCTTCTCCCCCCCTCCCCGGATTTTTGTGTATTTATTTATTTATTTTTAGCTCCCACAAATAAGTGAGAACATGTGATATTTCTATTTCTGCGCCTGACTCGTTTCACTTAATATAATTCTCTCTAGGTCCATCCATGTTGTTGCAAATGGCAGTATTTCATTCTTTTTTATAGCTGAGTAGTATTCCATTGTGTAGATATACCACATTTTCTGTAGCCACTCATGTGATGATGGACATTTGGGCTGGTTCCAGCTCTTAGCTATTGTAAAGAGTTCTGCATTGAACATTGGGGAACAGGTATACCTTTGACTTGATGATTTCCATTGCTCTGGGTATATTCCCAGCAGTGGGATAGCTGGGTCATATGGTAGATCTATCTGCAATTGTTTGAGGAAACTCCATACCATTTTCCATAGAGGCTGCACCATTTTGCAGTCCCACCAACAATGTATGAGAGTTCCTTTTTCTCCACAAACTCGCCAGCATTTATCATTCACAGTGTTTTGGATATTAGCCATCTTAACTGGGGTGAGATGGTATCTCAGTGTGGTTTTGATTTGCATTTCCCAAATGCCGAGTGATGTTGAGCATTTTTTAATATGTATGTTGGCCATCTGTATATTTGAAAAATGCCTATTTAGCTCTTTTGCCCATTTTTTAATTGGATTGTTTGTTTTTTTCTTGTAAAGTTGTTTGAGTTCCTTGTGTATTCTGGATATTAATCCTTTGTCAGATGTATATTTTGCAAATATTTTCTCCCACTCTGTTGGTGGTCTTTTAACTCTGTTAATTGTTTCTTTTGCTGTGCAGAAGCTTTTTAGTTTGATATAATATCATTTGTTTATTTTTCCTTTGGTTGCCCATGCTTTTGGGGTCGTATTCATGAAGTCTGTGTCCAGTCCTACTTCCTGAAGTGTTTCTCCTATGTTTTCTTTAAGAAGTTTTATTGTTTCAGGGTGTATATTTAATTCTTTAATCCATTTTGAGTTGACTTTAGTGTATGGCGAAAAGTATGGGTCTAGTTTCATTCTCCTGCATATTGATATACAGTTCTCCCAGCACCATTTGCTAAAGAGGCAGTCTCTTCCCCAGTGTATAGGCTTGGTGCCTTTGTCAAGGATCAGATGGCTGTAGGTGTGTGGGTTGATTTCTGGATTCTCTATTCTATTCCATTGATCAGTGTGTCTGTTTTTATGCCAGTACCATGCTGTTTTGGTTATTATAGCTTCATAGTATAGTTTAAAGTCAGGTAGTGTCATGCCTCCAGCTTTATTTTTTTTGCTTAGCATTGCTTTGGCTATGTGTGGTCTTTTGTTATTCCATATAAATATCTGGATTGTATTTTCCAATTCTGAGAAAAATGGACCATATGATCATCTCTATAGATGCTGAAAAAGTATTTGATAAAATTCAACATTCATTCATGACAAAAACCCTCTATAAGTTAGGTATAGATGGAAAATATCTCAATGTAATTAAAGCCATATATGATAAACCCACTGCCAATATCATCCTGAACAGGGAAAAACTGAAAACCTTTCCTTTAAGAACAGGAACTAGACAAGGATGCCCACTCTCACCACTCCTATTCAACATAGTATTGGAAGTGCTAGCCAGAGCAATCAGAAAAAAGAAGGAAATAAAGGGCATCCAGATTGGAAAAGATGAAGTCAAACTTTTCCTGTTTGCAGATGACATGATCCTATATATCGAACAGCCTAAAGCCTGTACAAAAAAACTCTTGGTGTTGATATATGATTTCAGCAAAGTAGCAGGATACAAAATCAACACACAAAAATCAGTAGCATTTCTATTCTCCAATAGTGAACATGCAGAAAGAGAAATCAAGAAAGCTTGCCCATTTACAATAGCAACCAAAAAAATAAAATACTTAGGAATTGAGTTAACCAAGGATGTGAAAAATCTCTATAATGTGAACTACAAACCACTGCTGAGAGAAATTAGAGAGGATACAAGAAGATGGAAAGATAGCCCATGCTCTTGGATTGGAAGAATCAACACTGTGAAAATGTCCATACTACCCAAAGTGATATACAAATTCAATGCAATCCCCATTAAAATTCCAATGTCGTTTTTCTCAGAAATGGTTTAGATGTTTCAAATGAACATTTGCTACATCAGTTTATCATATGTGGACCAGGAGTTGGCTTAGTCTAATAAATCTAGGCTTGTAATTATTTCTGAAGCTATGTTATAATGTTCCAAGTCCATGCAGCAAATCTCTTTTAAAGCCCTATCCTGCCCATTTGATAAAACTTGGTCATGTCAAACTGAATGTGAAAACAAGCCTCCAAATCCTAACCCTCTTCTTGTTTTCACCTTTTCAATATATTGTGAGAAATTTTATTCCCCTGTTTCCATCACATGTGCACTCGCTCCAGTAGTTTTTCATTTGTTCAGTCAATCAAAACAATACTTTTTCAAGTTTTAGATGAGATAGATCAATAACCCTTAGCATTTAAAAAAATTATGTCTAATGGAAATTAGGAATGAATAATATACATAAAGTGTAATAAGATCTTCAGCAGCTGTAACAGCAAGGTTATATGAAACATGATCAAAGAAGCTTTCTGAGGGGCTAGGGGATATGTAAGACAGTACTTTATTTAGGAATATATTTTAGGGTTGAAAATTAAATTGAAATTCCCAGGGCACACAGTGGGGGAAGGATAAGACATTCTTAGTAGGAAAATAATGTGTAAGGACACAGAGTGGCAAAATATCATGAAATGGTAACAAGTATCTGGTATGGTGGAATAGCAGGTAACATACAGAAGTGTGACTGTAAAAGTAGGCAGATGCCAGATTATAAAATATATTTAATGAACAAATGTGTTACAAAGACAAGGTTCTCTGTAATCTAGAAAGATAGTTTTTGCCATTGAGGGAGAAACAGGTAGACAAATTTTCAAAGAGTGCACAGGTGGAGCTGTAGTTAAGAAGTTCTGTTTCTTAAGATGGGTAGCACATTTGTGGAACATTATTTGAGTTTAATACTTTATAACATTGACATATATTCTAAATTTTAAGTATTATATAATAAAACATGTAAAAGTGAATAAACACAATACTGTATCCCACAGATATGGCAATCCATTATGTTTCAATTAAAAAAATAAAGGTGAATAACATTTAAAAATAAGATATTTGAAAATGTTACAAGTAAATTTCAAAAATTAAATTATAAAATATTTTAAATGAATTAGATGGGAGAGACAAAAGACAAGAGCTAATGCAACATTTGAAGTGAGAAAGAATGAGAGATTTTTAAAAAATTGTTTTCTGAATTGAATCATAATTGATTACACATATTTATGCAGTACAGAGTTGACTACCAATATTTGTGTACAGTATGTGATGATCAAATCAATATTATTAGCATGTTCATCATTACAATCATAATTATTCTTTTGTGTTCCTTACTCAATTATACCCCAGCCCACTGTCCATCCCCTTTTCCCACCTCTAGTAAAGTGTAGGTCTGTTCAGAATGAGAGATTTAACAGGGAGATGAACTCCAGGCATGAGAAGAAGCCAGGTTTAGTAAACGGTAAGGAAAACAACATAATTAGGCTGCCCCCAAATTTAAGGTCAGAGGGACTCTCATAAAAGATCATTAGTGTTAAACACTGATGACAATTTGAACAGAAAACATACAATTGGATTTTTAAACTCTGGGTCCCTTGGTCAACTTTGCCATGGCATTTTTGTAGCTTGGTAGAGGCTGACTCCATACTGCAGTGGGGGTTCAAGAGCGTCTACACTGGAGTGAGTTAGAGGCAGTGATTTGATTTGAAGGGAAGAAACTAGGGTTCTTGTCTAGATGTTATGACTGGAGAGAAAGCACATTATTTTAAGAGTGTCTGTTACAGGTCAATCAAATGATTACATTCTTAAGATGCTTTTATTTACATAATTTAAAATGCCAATTCTGAACAAGAATTATTATCATTCATATTATTCTTCAGTGTAATTTTAGGAGGTGCTGCTGAAAAGGGGGATGCACTTATGGCACTAAAACAATTGAGGAGGAGTCAGGATATAAGAAGAGTGAGTGAGAGACGATAGAGCGCAATGATTAAAATTACAGATTTTGGAGCTAGTTTCTCTAGATTGAATTCTGCTTCCACCACTCACTGAATGCAGTTAAGTGAGTTAATGACTTCTCTGTTCTTCAGTTTTTAACTGTAAAGATACTACCTATCGCATAGCACTGTTAGGATTTAAAAAGTTAGTATAGTAAATGCAAAATACAGAACATTGTCTGTCATGTAGTACTCTATGATAATTATTAATATTTTAGTGCAATAGTGAAGAGATTGTAGTCCCTTATTTCTTGCTGCAGTCTATATAGGAAAGAATTATTATGCTGTACTTGTAACGAAGACACATGGATGGCTGTATCATTTTAACGTCGCATGGGAACACTGCGATAGTTACCATGGAAACATTACTTAATTTACTAGGGGAATATACCTATGTATGATTTACCATTTCTATTGATTAGGGACTAAACTCTTTGAAATTACATAATAACTTGCAAAAGATTGATTGCTGTAAATGGTTTCTGCCCTGTGAGAAAGATAAACCGTAATGTTTAAAGTTTTATTGCTTGATGTAACATTAACTAGTTTTGTCTCTCACTTTACAAACTTATTTCAGCATTCTTTTTCATAATGACTTTGGTCTCTTTTAACTTATATTACCATCCTGCTGGTACTCTCATTCATCAGATAAATATAAGATAAATAAATTATTTGGCATGTGCCTAATATATAGTTTTGTGAGTTATGGCTTTTACTTTGCATTACAGCCATATTTTAACTCTTTTAAAATGTATACCAACTTGTTTATAAGTCAACCAGCTACTTTCCCACCTCGTATAACAATATTAAGCCAATATAAAATAACCCTTAGTAAGAAATTTGTTCGTATTTGAAATTAACTGATCCCTATCTGGATAAGAAAATATTATTACAATATTTGGGTAGCTTATTTCTTAAAACCCCAGGAATAGTCAAGCTGCCTGTAGTCCCTTGGGCAATCATTGCTTCTATATTTTGTTCTAGGATATGAAGGCCTGGGACTTACTGTGCCCTAAAGCTTAGACATCATTCTGTAGTTTGCTTTCCTCTTCATGTCTATTGAAAAATTTGAGGACTAGCATTTTTTTTCTGTCTATCTAAATCCTAAGGGACACTACCATTAAGAGTTTACTTAGAATTGATAAACAGCATGTTTTCTGTTTTGAACTCTGCACAAGTCTGTCTTTCACTGTCTGTGTAGGATCTTCTTGAACGACGATTCCAGATGAGACTCAGATCAAACTAACCTTCTAAATTTAATTTTGGACTTATTCTGTGATCTACTTACTCTCCCTTAGACAGCATGTCTTGAGATATTAGTGCAGAATGAGGGAAAGTACGAGGAGCAGAAGGTAGAAGATAGGCCACTATTCCTTAATTCCTGACTACTGAAAATTCCTTGTAAATCTGATCTCCAGCCAAATATTTCTGTTGTTATTGAAAGGGCTTAGAGCCAACTAAGCTGAGCCACCTCCCTTCAGTCCTTTCTTATTGTTAATCATTATTGTTAACCTGAAAATTGTGTTGTGAAGTGGTTGAAGACTGAGAAGTGAAAAGAGAGAAAAGCATATTGTTTAGATTGGGTCAGTGCAAAAAAAAGTTGACAATTTAGGAAAGAAGATATTTAATTTAAAAAAATTCTAATTGTAGAGGAGGGTTGAGATCCAGAAGACAAGTGGAAGAAAAAGAACACCTGTTCTTCAGGATTGGAGGTAAGCCTAGGTGTCTTAATGAAAAATGTAAAGATACTCTTCACTAGCTTGCAGTTTATAGCACTTAAAACACTTTACATATATGGTTCCTATTTGATATGTATTGAAACCATTATCCCATATTATTTTTCTTAAACTTGTGGGTAAAATATCTGCCTTCCCTGGTCCTTTTTTTAAAAATAATTTTTAAAAATTATCTTCATTTTTGAATAATATATTTGTTTAATAAGGTAATAATATGATTGTAGTCTTATAAGTATAGCTTAAGGCTTGATACATAGCGGTTAATACTTGCACTCTAGATTCAAATTCAAGATTTACAATTCATTAGCTGAGTGGCTTTGGGCAAACTACTTAACTTTATTGTACTTTGGTTTTCTTATCTGTAAAATGAGAAAAATAATTTTGCCTGTCTTATAGGGATGTCACACTAATGTATGTAAAGCCTTTGTAGCAAGCATAGGAAAAATACCCAATAACTGTAGTAGCATTATTTCATGTCAGGCCCTTTGTATTCAGAAATTGTGTTAATAGTTCCATTTTCTATAGCAGGTTAGTAGCTAAAGATATTACATGCAATGAATATAAATTTTAAAAATTTTAAAAATCAAATTTAAGCATATGATTAAATGACTATTATTAAATGCATTATGTTATAGGTATGTAATTAAAATATGCCAAAAATCTTGTGTATATGTGTACATGTGTGTATTTTTGTGTGTGTAATGTGTGTGTGTGTATATATATACACATATATGTGTGTGTACTTCAAAAAGTTCATGAAAGATTTGTATTATCTTTTAATTCCATTTGTCCACAACCTTTTTGAAGTACGCATGTGTGTGTGTGTGTGAGTGTGTGTAATTCTAATGGCTTTGTGTTTAAATGTTATTAAGATTTTAACCTTAACACATTGTGGTGCTGTAAAGGGACTAGTTATATGCTTAACTTGGCTAAAATAGATAAGAGATTTCATCTGTTTAATCATCTTTATTCTGACATTTTTATTCTAAGAAACAATTCCTATTTTTTCTTCAAATGTGATAATAAACAGTAGCTTTCAAATGTATGTTTTGTATTGCTTTTTAAATGAAGTAAATATGCGTGCTGTAGTCTTTTCAAAGACCTGCTTTAAAAGAAAGAAACACATACAAAAACTTGAGTCGATGTCTTGGGAAAGTGACTAATCATAAAAATTATTAATTTAAGTAACAATAAAATAGTAAAATACAGTCTGTATGCATTCTTAATAAATGGTGGGCCTCCTTTCAAGTAAGTCTACAGAGCATGTCCATTCCCTTTTAAACCAACATAATATTCTAAAGGTTGTAAATATTACCTCAATGGACAATTGTAGTTTTTGACTCACTATTATCAAAAAGAGAATAACAAATGCTTGTGAGGATGTGGAGAAATGTGAACCCTCGTACAGTGTTGTGAGACTGTAAACTAGTACGGCCATTATGGAAAACAGTATGGAGGTTTCTCAAACAGCTGCAGATAGAACTACAACACAATCCAGCAATCCCACTGCTGGGCATGTACCCAAAGGAATGGAAATCATCATGTTAAAGGGATACGTACACTGCCATGTTTATCACAGCTCTATTTACAATAGCCAAGATATGGCACCAAACTAAATTTCCAGTGATCAATGAGCGGGTAAGGAAAATGTAGCATATATTCCCAATAGAATACTACTCAGCCATAAAAAAGAATAGAATTCTGCTTTCATAAAACATGGATGAGCTTAGAGAAAATTGTGTTAAGTGATATAAGCCAGGTTCAGAGAAATAAGTACCACATGCCCTCACTCATAAATGGGAGCAAAAGAAAGAAAATGAAGGAAGGAAGGAAGGAAGGAAGGAAGGAAAGAGAGAAAGATTAGAAGAAAGAAAGAGAAAGAGAAAGAGACAGAAAGGAAGGAAGGAAAATAAAAGAAAAGAAAGGACAATCACAAGCATATATTGAACTTTCAGAAAGAGAGAACAACTGTGGTTACTAAAGGTGGGAAAGGGAGAGAGGAAGGGAGCTTAGGGAGAAATTAGTTAATAGACACAAAAAAATAATAGCAATGATGTATTGGCTAATTATCCTGATTTGATCATCGAATATTGTACATAAATATTGATGGTCAACTCTGTACCCCCAAAATATGTATAATGCATGTTTCAGTAAAAAGCAAAATAAAGTAACCTAAGTAATTCTACCTGTTTAGTTTGATTTGAGGAGATACTTTCAAACATCCTAGACCCTGTGTTTTCTGTGATGTGAATATCCAGATATCCAGATTCCAGGGCAGCAGACTGCCCACAGCTAAGCAGTCAGAATTATATCTGAAGAAAAGTTTAGGGACGAGTATATTTATCAAGTCATGCACTTACTGATCAGATGGTATAAAAAAAGGCATATATTTAATATCAAGATTTTTAAACAGTGTGGGAAAACTAATTACAATTATGCTAATAGTCCAAGTTAAAATAAAATAATTATTATATCACTACTATAAAAAAGCTCCTGAGCAACTGGGAAATAAGAATCTCTATTCTCATAGAATTTCAGGAAAATTCTTCTTTGGAGACAAACATGTTGAGGTGGAATTTACTCATTTTTTATTGAAATTTTTGAGAAGGCTCACTTGCAGAAAGAACAGTAAGCCTAAGAAATGAGGTAGCAAAAGTCTCATTTAGTGTAATGAACAATCTGAGACTACAAATACAATAATTTCATTTGTTATAGCATCAAACAGAATAAAACATTTAGGAATAAATTTATCAAAAGAAGTTTAAAACCTATGCTATGAAAATTACGAAACACTGTTGAAGGAAATTAAGGAAGACCTAAATAAATAGAAAACATCTCAAGTTCATGGATCGGAAGATAACGTTGTAAAGATAGCAATACCCTACAAATTGAGCTATGGACTCAATACAATCTCTATCAAAATCCCAACCAGCTTATTTGCAAAATTTAACGAGGTTATACTCAATTTTATATAAAACTGCAAGGGACCTAAAATTGCCAAATATATTTTTAAAAAAGCAAAGTTGGAGAATTCACACTTCCCAGTTTCAAAGTTTACTACAATTTGATTTACAGTAAATCAAGAGAGTGTGGTATTAGTGTAAGAACAGACATAAAGATCAATGGAAAACAATTGAGAGTGCATAAATAAACCCTCACATTTATAGGAAATTTACTTTTGAAAGGGCACCATGAAAATTCGATGGTAAAGAATAGTCTTTTCAACGTGCAATGCTGAAATGCCTGGATATCTACATGCAAAAGAAGAAAGATTTCTATATCACACCATACAAAAATTGGCTAAAGATGAATCAAAGAACTGAATGAAAGAGCCCAAAATCATAAAACTCTTAGAATACAATATATATATTCAAATCTTTGTAACCTTGGATTGGTTAATGGTTTCTTAACTGTAACACTAAAAGCACAGACAACAAAAGAAAAAAACTTGACATCATCAAAATTAGAAACTTTTGTTCTCAAAGAACACCATCAAGAAAGTGAAAAGACAATCCACAGAAAGGCAGAAAATTTTTACAAATCATTAAGTTGATAAGAGACTTAAATCTAGAATATTTAAGGAACTTTTACAACTCAACAATAAAAAGACAAACAATCCAATTTAAAAACGGGCAAAAGATCTGAACAGACATTTCTCCAAAATAAGATACACAACTATCTAATAAGTACATGAAAAGATGCTCAGACAAATACAAAGCAAAACCACAACACAGCATTTCACACATACTAAGATGGCTATAATCACTAAGAAAATCCATAAAGAATTGTTGGCAAGGATGTAATAAAACTGAATCTTCGCATTCTGTTGCAGGGAATAAGATAAGGTGCAGCTACTTTGGAAAGCAGGCTAGTAGTTCCTCAAAGTGCTAAACTCAGAGTCATCACATAACCATTTTACTTCTAGGTACGTACTCAAAATAAATGAAAATTTTATGTTCACAGAGAAACTTGTATAGGAATATTCACAGCAGCATGATTCACAGCAGCCCACGTTAAACAACTCAAATGTCCATCAACTGATAAATGGATAAATAATATGAGGTACATCCATAAATACAGTATTATTTGGCAATAAAATAAATGAAATTCTGATACATGCTATAACATGAATAAGTCTTGAAAACATGACGCTAAGAGAAAGAAGCCGATGTCAGAAGACCACATATTGTATGACTCCACTACCATGAAATGTTTGTAAACTGCATATCTATACAGGGAGACCATAGATTATTGGTTGCGTAAGGGGAGAAATGGAGAATTGATAAGTAGAACTTGCTTTCTGAAGTAATGGAAATGTTCTAAAATTGATTGTGGTGATGCTTGCACAACTCTGTACGTATACTAAATGGCATTAACTTGTACACATTAAACTGGTGAATTGTGTGATATGTGAATTATATTTCAGTAATGCTGCTATAAAATTTAAAATATATGTAAATAGAAAAATGTTTATTCATTCTTCAACAATCGTTTGTTGAACAACTACTGTTATATGTTTTACTGGTGGGTACGTTAAGGTTTTATTATTTAATGATTAAATGGCACATATCAAAATTATCTAGAAATGTATTTGAATTTTATGGAATTTGATGTTTAAAAAGATTTTTGGAGATATTCAAGGCTGCAAAGAATCACAAGGGACCATACCGATGATCTTAAACTTCATTGTTTTACAGTTAATGAGACAGATTTCCAGTGAATTCCTCAAAGACACACAGTTGTACTAAACACAGTTAAAAAGCCAAGTCCTCTTACTTTCAATGTGCCTTTTTTCTTGTGCTTTACCTCTTTTTCTATTCAAAGTACGTGTTGAAATCTTAAAGGCCTTCAACAATCAGGAAAATAATTAAAATTTTTGAAACAAACTAGGTAAAAAAATAAATATATATAAATAAATAAATGAGATCACTGGCCCAATTAAAGCAGCAGAGGTGGGAACAAATTATGGACAAAATTAATAAAGAAATAAAAGAGTGCAGCCTAGATGTTTGGCTCATGGTTTAAAGAAGGCCTTGAGAAGTTACCTACTTTAATTCTATCCAGTTGAAATTACTTGTGCAATGTCCATGCCAAGATTTTGACATTTTTTCCTTTAATCTCGGTGTTATTATATCATCTCATAAATTGTTTTTGAAAAGAACTTCAATCAAGGCCATAAATTCTAAATGATATTAATTAAATTTTAGATCACAATATTTAATGTTAAGAATATGATATACTATTTGTAAAAAAGTCTTACTATTAGTCATAGTTTTGGGTAACAACAACAGCAACAGAAACTAACATTTGCAGGGGATTATATACTTTTGAAATCTAATTCTGATATACATTACATTAGCTTTTCTAAATACAACAAGGTCAACTGTTGATCACTATGTACACTCAGGTTTTTTCTTTTTGGTCAGTAATATAAATCTATTAATGTTGTTTGATACTGAGGAATACCACTGAATAAAGAGTTGATTGTTGGCTTGTTATTCTGTTCACCCAAACTGATTTTTGGATTTGGTAAGTTTTTCATCTGATGTTCTATCAGAAAAAATCCTTTTATTTTGGCCTGAAAACTGAAGCTTCATTGATTCATATATCTGTTCCCTAGACTGCCACAGGATACATTTACTCTGAGAAGTTTATAGATTCTAATGTTGTTTAGCTCAAGTTACCATGATTACTAAGTTTTATTTGTATCAAGCAAGAATATAACACTCATATTTCTGCCTTTTTGAAACATAATAAGGTAATAATCCTCACAGCATTTTATAACTTAAAAAAAAAAAAGAAAGGAAATTTACTGTGATGGGTTTCAAGCCAGTTTATCAACTTCCTATTTTTTACTCTAAATGTTCTAGTAAAATAATATTTTTTCCTGTGCAAAGTGATGCTTCAGTCTACTGACAACTAAACTGTCCCAAACCACTAAAGGCATCTTAACTATGGAAGCAGGCTTTTCAAATGCGCATCACATCCTTGGCCACTTAAAAGCCAAGCTTTAGAGTCTTTGAGAATAGTTGAGATTTTCAAGTTTTCAATATTTAATGACATGCTTCCCTATAGATCTTTCTGAATAATTAAGAAAATGCATTTTGCCAGTCTCCTTCCAAAGAGTATTGCATCCTCTAGTGATATCTGTCAGTACATATGACAAAGCAAACCTGACTAATGAACATACTATACTATTATTGTCTGCATTTTGTTTATGCTTTTTCTAGTTCTGTATCAAAGTTATAAAAGTTTAAAATACAAAAGTTAATAGGATAACAATGTTCATCATGCAAGTGTATCATACATGATCTATGGAAAATGTGAATTTCTAAAACAATGTAAGATAGGATTAATATAGAGTTCGCTACTTAAAAATACAGTCTTTTTCTGATATATGCAGATTATGCTGATTAAGATGTTTATGTATGCAAATTTATGTATACATGCCATAATCGGTGACTACAGAAAATAAACCCTAATTTTAACTTCATCAATTTTCTTCTAGTACAACTGCAATATATTTATTTGTAAAAGTATCTTCTATATTTCATGTTATGTACTATCATCTAATCATTTAGTTCTTATCATATGCTTACACATATACCAGACAAAAAAAATAGAAACCGTACTTTATTCACTTGGTTATTTTTTCTCCCTTCATCTATAAGTGGAGATGAAACTAAATTTCATCTCTTGTCCACATATTTGGAAACCTCTTCATGGTATTTTAACTCTAGATTCAATTACAATGCAAATTGTATTTAACCACTTGTCACCATAATATAATATCTATTATGCCTGGATCATTTTTCAGTCTTAAATGAATCAACTTAGATTTACTGTGAATTAAATACTCTGTTTTGCCTCAAAGGTGTTGACGCTTCATTCTATGCAAGAAATCAACCATAGAAATCAGCCATTTTACTAAGTCATATCACCTTAGTGGAATTAAAGTATCTCTTTCACGTTGTTTCAATAAACATTGCCTTACATAGCAAAACAATGAATGGTTATATGAGTGCTTTTGAGAATAAAGCCCACCACCTGACATATACTATTTATTGAATTTCTTGGATCTGAACCCCATTCTTCAAACTTTTGCCTATTTCTGCTTACTATTCTTTAGCAATGTTTCATTATGATGTGTTATTTTATGTAATCTGTAATCATATGAGAATAGAATGTACTGGCTTAGTATTAATTCTTCCTTTAGTATGGCCCTTTGTGTTTGACCACCAGATTTTATATTTATTTCTCAATAGCATGGTGATCCTCCAATGAAAACTAAATTTAAATAAGTATAACTTTCATTTGAAATACACAAAAATACTAAAAATAGGTCTTGAATATGAAATAGATGTACTGAAACTTATTTTAACTCAAAAATACACACACAGTAGATGGAATATTATGCTACATGTTAAACAGTTTTGAAATAACTGATAAAAAAAGCTTAATGAATTCCAAACATAAGGGGGTCCATCAATATGCATTTAGTTATAATTAAATTTAATAAGGAGATATAAAAAGTAAAATAAGGCACAAAATAAATATTTGAAATTATTGAGATAGAGATAAAATATTTCACATCAAATTATTAATATTTGCTTTAAAATTGTTAAAATTTATAATAGTATATTTCAAATTTTTAGTATGTGAAACGATTTATTCATCTATTCTTACTTTCAAATGTCATTCATTGTGCACCTACAATGAGATATGTTCTATACTAAACACAAAGATAACAGCTGTGAGCAAGACAGATGCAGTTTGTTACCTCATATAGTATTGCTCTGTGCAAAATTTAATATACTTAGCATAACTTGGGATCTAGGAGGAACTTCTGATTTTCTATTAGAAGGTATTTTTTCTTTGAGTTTTATAGGATTGTATAATAAGTTTCTGAAAGCATTCTTTTGAAAAGGGAGATGCTTGAGTTCTACTTGCCCCTGTGCATAAAGGGCAGATTGGTTTCCCCTTCAGGCAAAGATTGATTGATCATGCTTCTTTTAAACTATAATTGATCCGTCTACCTTTTATTCCTCTTAAAAAATCACTGTTAATGACTTTAAGCATGAGTCCTTAAGAGAGAAAGGGTATTAGAAGAAAAATCTCAAAGAGAAGCATGAAAAGAAATTAACTCCATAGTATGACATTCATTACTTCACCAGAAAATATAAATATTTTACATTAATTTATGATGTGCAAATTATTATAATAAAGTAATATTTTTGTATGCATTAAAACTCAGAATTTTTTATCATTTGAACAATAGGAAATTGTTGATTTAGTTTGTTGAAGACGGTGGTTTGTAAGTTGAAAGGGCCCTGTAGGCAAAAGATTTCTGACTTTTCTTCTTTCTGTCATCTCATAAGGAGCCCTTCTTAAAACTCTTCTAATAATGTAAGAATATTACTTATCAGAGAATTGAAATGATTAAATGCTTAGGAACTCCTTATAAATTACTATGGAAATCATTTAAATGTATGTCTATAGCATATTTTTAAAAAATTAGTGTTCCATCTTTAAACACTGCTAGTTACATTGCTGCCACAGCATCAGTAGAGACATATAACAACGCTTACAAAAGTTGTAATATGCTGATATAAATAAAGAAAACCTAATGCATTTTTAATAGATTGTGTGTGTGTGTGTGTGTGTGTGTGTTGTGATTTTATACAGCCGTGTGCTATATTTTTGTGTTTTAGAATAGCTCAATGGAAGAAATTAAATAAAATCAAAACATGCAAATGAAGGAATCCTTAAAATAAATGGAATACCTTTAAAACAGAATCAACAACAACAAAACAGGAATGCTTTTCTTAATGAAATGCTCTTCAGTTTGGATAAAAACCTGAAATTGAGACACATATGAACAACATCTGAATAGAATAAATAGACTGTGTCTAAAAGTGTAAGATTAAAAAGCTTTTAATTTTCATTGTATACTCTGTGATTGTGTTTAATTAGTCTTTGAAACCTTCATAAATGCACAATTAATTGTGGTTACTTTATGAAACCCTAACAGTTACAAAGTTCTGCATAGTCAAACTGCAATTACATGAGTGAATAATTCTTTGTTGTAATATTACAATTTGGAATACATCTGTATTAACTTATCCAGTGTAATCTGGATATCATTTTGGTGTATCACACGAAACACAATTAAAAGTCAATTATTTTTACCGTCCCACTTGAGTCACCTTTGAATCTTAGCAGGTAGATGAGAATTTTATCAATGACATTTACAGCACAAATAAAAACCGCCTGTAAATAGTACACAACAAGTTCTGGGGATCTAATGTACAATACAAATGGTGATGGATGTGTTAATTAATTTGATTTGGATAATCCTTAAAAAAAAAAGAAAAAGAAAAAAAAGGAGTAGTCCATCTAATTTAGGGGCAGAGATATTTAAGAAAAACAGAAACAAGAAAACTATGTTAATCTTTTTTACCAGAGCAACCAATGTATCCTGGAACATCATGTTCTAAACCCCAAACATACACAGTAAAATTTAATTTAAAAAATAAAGAAAAACAAAAACAGAGAAATAAGAGGAAATGCCTTCTGACCTAGGCTTCCACATGCTTCCTTTGTGCTTGTGATAACCAAACCTCAATGGCAATTTTCCTCCAAACTGCCTATTGGACTTACCTTGACATCTTCTTTTTTTAAAAAAATCATTTTACAAAGAAATCCTAAAACTCACATTTTGCTAATTTTTATCTTGGCAATTAAATGTAACTTAAACTTGTTACTAAGACCATGTGTGCATATGAAACATTGAAAAGGAGTAACACAAAGTAATGAATAAAAGAAAAAAAAAGAAAACATTAAAAATCAATTTTAGTAGTAACGTGTCACATAATAGTCTTGAGAAAAATAGGGGTGAAGAGAACCTTATTTTGATGACTTAGAGAAGTAAGGAAATTTAAGATTAAACTCCATTTATTCTTCTGAAGCAAACTGTAATTTATGTTTTATTAGAGGGTTATTGGTAAAGATTAAAAAAAAAATGCTGCCTGCTACAAACCTTTAGAAATGTCAGGTATTTCAAATCCAGGAACAGAAACCACATTAATAAAGTTTATTCTTTTTCACGGGCGTTGTCCTAATGGCTCTGAAGGGCAAGTGAACGATGTATAGACTTTTTCGTGCTATCAGACTTTGAAAGGACAGCTGCTCTTTGACTCTGGAAGCCAGAAAGCGTATGGCAGGTTGCTAGGTTTTGGGTGGAGGAGGGGTTGGGGAGTAACTGCTCAGTGATCTTGAGGTTTTCTTACTTTCATGACAACGACCTCCACAAAAACACAGGCACCCGGGGTGAAGGTCTATTGAAAATGCTCTTCATAGAGCCCGCTCCACCTTTTCTTTTCTGATTGGTTGGTAAACAGCAGTGAAACTATCCAATCAGGATTAGTCTACAGGTTTCAATCAGAACGGGTCTTCCAGGAGCCCTCATTTGAATACAGAGTCTATAAATAGGCTGTCCAATACCGTCCGGACATCTTCTCTTTTCCGGAGCTAGGTTCCAGGATGGGTTCTGCTGCTCCTATATCTTGGGCTTTTTTGTTTTCCTCGAGGCGTCTTCCCCAGTTCTAGAAGGAGTTGAGAAGCAGGATGAAGATAGCAACAAGAAAGGCTGTTCCGCAGATGTGTCCAAGGGATAGAAGCAGGTTACCCCGGAGGGGGAGAAATTTGCGGCAGACAACGCTGGTCAGCGCCTGTTACAGCCCCGGGGTCCGCCACCGCCAGGGGGCTCAGGGGAGCAGCGCCCCCGCCGCCCGCCCGGCCGCCCTCCGGTGCCGGACCAGGGCTCCCCCGCCCTCCTGACGCTGGGGGATCCGCAGCCGCCCGCCCGCCGCACGAGAGCAATTCGGCTGCGGAGCCTCTCCCGTGGGAACCGCTCCAGGCCTCGGCTCTTCTCCGCTCGCTCTTTCCGGGCTCGCGAGGGCTGGCCGCTCGGCCCGGCCCCGACCCCTGGCTTTTAGCCATTCTCATAGATCTGTAGCCGCCCGTTATGTGGTTTTAAGTTGATTTGTATTATTAAAATTGCTCACATTTTTATCATCCTTAAAAAACTTTTATTGACATTGTGATTATACTATTTATGGGGTACGATCTGATGCTTTGATACGTACATGTTGTATAATAATCGGGTCACTGTGGTTATGTCTTACTCCTCTCATGCACTTATCGTTTTGGGTGGTGAAAACATACACGTATCATGTGATGTACAAAACTTAACTGTTAAGCATAGTCACCCTACCGTGCCATGGAACATCAGAACTTCTCTCTCCCCATTGGCCAACCCCTTCCTGTTCCCCCGCACCCAACTTCCCCGGTCACTGGTAACCACTGTTCTATGTTCTGCCTCTATACTATCAACTTCTTTTTTTCATTTTTTTAAGATTCTGCAAAGCAGTGAGGGGTCATATGCTATTTGTCTTTCTGTGTTTGGCTTCCTTCACTTAACATACTGTCCTCCAAGTTCCTCCATATTGCCATGAATGACAAGGTTTCATTCTATTTTGCTGGCCGAATAATATTCCATTGTGTATATACACCATATTTTAAAATCTATTGATCCATTGGTGGCACACTTAGGTCGATTCCAGATGTTGGTTATTATAAATTGTGCTGCAGTAAACATCAGAGTGCAGATATCTGTTCAACATACCATTTCCTTTGGGTATATACCCACGAGTGGGATTGCTAGAAGAATTGTAGTAATATTTTTAATATTTTGAGGAGCCTCTATACTGTTTTCCATAGAGGCTGTGTTGGTTTAAACTCCCACCAACAGTGTGCAAGTGTTTGCTTTTCTCCACATCCTCATCAAAAGTAGTTTTCTTTTGTCCTTTGTCTTTTCGATAATACTCGCCATTCTATCAAGAGCAAGGTGATATCTTGTTCTGATTTGCATTTCCCTGATGGTTAGTGATGTTAAGCATTTTTTTTTTAATGCCTGTTGGCCACTTGTGTGTCTTCTGAGATGTACTTATTGAGAAATGCCTATTAAGATCCTTTGCCCATTTCTCAGTTGGGTCATTTGGTTTTTTGCTAAGTCCGTATGTATTCTTGATAGTAACCCCTTGTCAGATGTACAGTTTGCAAATATGTTCCCCCATTCTGTAGATTGTCTCCTTACTCTGTTAAAAGTTTCCTTTGATATGGGAATTCTTTTTCAATTGATATAATCCTACTTGTCTATTTTTGCTTTTATTGCTTGTGCTTTTGAAGACTTATTTTGAAAAATCTCTTGCCCAGCCCCAGGTCGTTTCCATAGGGGATCATTTTCCCTATGTTTTCTTCTAGTAGTTTCACCAGTTTGAGTTTTACATGTAAATCTTTAATCCATTTTGACTTGATTTTTGTATATGATGACAAGTAGGAGTATAGTCTCATTCTTCAGCATGTGGATATCCAGTTCTCCCAGCACCATTTATTAAAGAGACTTTCTTCTCCTGAATATGTACATATATTGTATTAGTCCATTTCTGTCGCTTATAACAAAATACCTGGAACTGGGTAACTTTTAAAAAAGCAAAATTTATTGTTTAGAGTTTTATAGTCTGGGAAGCCCATAGGCCATGGAACACTTATGGTGAGGGCCTTCTTTGGTGGTGGCTTTACAGCAACACAGAGGTCTCACTGGCAGAAATGGTGGAGCAGAGAGATAGTTCCTCATGCACTTTCTTTTTAGAGCCCTGAGAACCATGCCCATGACTACCATTTTTAATCCACTCACTAGACATGGTCCTACAGTCTAATCACTTCTTTAAATCCCCACCTTTCAATTACCATAATAGGATTTCCCACCCTCATCATTTATAGTGTGGATGAAATCTCATTGATTTGGGGGGGTTGGCAAATAATCTACAGCAAATATTCTTGGCGCCTTTGTCAAAGATCAGTGATCTGTAGATGCATAAATTGATTTCTGGGCTCTCTATACTGTTTCATTAATCTAGGTGTCTGTTTTGATACCAGTACCATGCAGTTTTGGTTACTATAGCTTTGTAGCGTATTTTAAATTCAAGTAGTATAATGCCTCCATCTTTGTTCATTTTTCTCAGGATTGCGTTGGCTATTTGAGGGCCTGTTTTGTTTCCATGTGTACTTTAGGGTTTTTTCACTCTATTTTTGTGAGGAATATCATTGGTATTTTGATAGGAATTACATTAAACCTGTGGATCACTTTGGATGGAATGGCCATTTTACAAAATGAATTTTTCAAAACCGTGAACGCAGGATATCTTTCCGTTTATCTCAGTCCTTTTCAATATTTTCTTCAAAGTTTTATACTTTTTATTGTAGAAATCTGTCACCTCCTTAGTTAAGTTTATTTTTAAGTATATTTATGGTAGCTATATTAAAAGGAACTGTTTTCTTAATTTCATTTTCAGATAGTTCACTACTAGTATATAGAAATGCTACTTTTGTATGTTGATTGGTATCCTGTAACTTTACTGAATTCGTTTATTAGTTCTAACAGTTTTTTGGTAGAGTCTCTTAGGGTTTCCTATATATAAGATTATGTCATCGGCAGAAAGAAACAGTTTGACTTCCTCCTGTCCGTCTTGGGTTCTTTCTATTTCTTTCTCTTGTCTCATTGCTCTGGCTATTCTATTTCTTTCTCTTGTCTCATTGCTCTGGCTAGGACTTCCACTATTGTGTTGAATAGATGTGGAGAAAGTGGGTGTCTTTGTCTTGTTCCTAATATAACAGGAAAGGATTTCAGCTTTTCCCCATTCAACATAACATTATCTGTAGATTTTCCATATATGGCCCTTATTGTACTGAGGCACATACCTTCTATGTGTAGTTTGTTAAGAACTGCTGTAGATCGGATGCCCCCCACCCCAACCTCACTGACGCTTAATCCCCACCCTAACTGTTAAGGGTGGGAAATCCTATGATGATAATTGAAAGGTGGAGCCTTGAAGAGATGAATAGATTGTAGGACCATGGCCTAGTGAATGGACTAATAATAGTGGCCAGGGGCATGGTTCTGAGGACTGTAAAAGTAGAGCACATGAGAGGTTAGTCTCTGCTCTGCTCTCTCTGCTTCTACCATATCGCAATGTGAGATGCCTGGGTCACTTGTTCCCGCAAGAGCACAGGCTGGCTGCAGACGCATCGCAGGAACCGCAGTCGCCAGGGCGCGGGCCGATCGCAGGGCCCTGCCACGTGAGCGCACGACTCGGAGGCTGCCGGCCCCGGGGGAGCGCGCGGGACCTGCTCCAGCTGCGCAGGAAGGTGCCCGCTCGCCTTGTGCCCTGAGCTGGCCGATGCGCTCCCAGGTGCCGGAGTCCGCCGCCGGCGTGCCGCGTGCCGGGGAGGGGGACGCTGCCCGCGGCGGTGCGGCAGACAACCATGGTCGGCGCCTGTGACAGTCCCGGGGTCCGCCACCGCCAGGGGGCTCAGGGGAGCACCGCCCCCGCCGCCCGCCGGGCCGCCCTCCGGTGCCGGACCAGGGCTCCCCCGCCCTCCTGACGCTGGGGGATCCGCAGCCGCCCGCCCGCCGCAAGAGAGCAATTCGGCTGCGGAGCCTCTCCCGTGGGAACCGCTCCAGGCCTCGGCTCTTCTCCGCTCGCTTTTTCCGGGCTCGCGAGGGCTGGCGGCTCGGCCCGGCCCCGACCCCTGGCTTTTAGCCATTCTCATAGATGTGTAGCCGCCCCTTATGTGGCTTTAAGTTGATTTGTATTATTAAAATTGCTAACGTCTTTATCATCTTTAAAGAAATTTTATTGACATTGTGATTATGCTATTTATGGGGTACGATCTGATGCTTTGATACGTACATGTTGTATAATAATCGGGTCACTGTGGTTATGTCTTACTCCTCTCGTGCACTTATCGACACGGGAAGAACTCTCTGCCTTCCCCTATCTTCCTAAAAGGAGAATGTAAATTCCTCCTTGTGAAGGTGTCCCCCTCTCCCACATGAGAACAATCCTGTCACCAAATGCAGAGACAGCACTGAGGCGGATCTGTGTAAATAAATCTTGTTAAATGACCCTTATCTATTATGTTTCCTTAAGTATTTGCCTTCCCACAATTTACCACCAAGAAGCCCAGACCTCCTCTGCTTCCCTTTGTCTAGTCACTTACCCACAATTTATCACCTGTTGCTACAGTGGCTATAAGTCCCCATGCTTTTTAGCTGTTTATGTTTTTTGGTTTTGTTTTAACATCTGTGAAGCCCCCATGCACATTACAAAAAAACTTAGCATCAGGACGGCCAGTTATCTCGGTTGGTTAGAGCGAGGCGTTATGACACTGGTTTGGATCCCGTCACCAACCAACCACCAAAAAAGAAAAAAAAAGAAGAAAGAAAAGAAAATAAATAAAAAAGCATTTAACACCAAATGAAATATATAAGGTTTTCTTCTGTTAAACTGTCTTTTGTCAGTTTAATTCACTAAGAGACTTTAGGAAAAGGTTTTTCTCCCCTACACCTCAGAAAAAGAAATGCTACAAACATACAACTTTTCATTTGAAAGTTTATTCATATTTTTCTACACCCAGTTTTGTAAATTTCAAATAATAGTTGTTTGATTTGGAATTTGGGTTTCCATCCCTCAGACTCATGGGGCAATCATGGACGGAAACAAAAATAATTAAAATTAAAATCAGGGCCGAGCCCGTGGCGCACTCGGTAGAGTGCTGCGCTGGGAGCGCGGCGACGCTCCCACCGCGGGTTCGGATCCTATATAGGAATGGCCGGTGCACTCACTGGCTGAGTGCCGGTCACGAAAAAACGACAAAAAAAAAAAAAAATTAAAATCATACAAACTTCACAAAACCAAATAAGTAGAAAAGAGCTAGATATGCTGACAGTCCCGCGCTGGCTCCATCAGGTTTTCGTGGGGTGAGGCGAGACCCTGAAGTCCAAAGTCTCAGGCACTCAAGTGCTCCTCAGTCCTATGGGATGATTTTTCCATTTAATCTTCTCCAAGATCCTGCACCATCGTCCACAGCCTCCCTCTACTTTCTACAAGCACCGTGGCCAGAGCTGCTTCTGTGCACCTGCCCCACCTGATCGGGCTTCCCACACTGGCCAGAACCCCAGCAAACACCCCCAGGCACAGGGCAGATCTCAGAGCCTATCCCAGGACAGCTTCGGGTGCATGTGCTCTCAGTGTTCCTCCAGTAACCTGCGCTGTGGAGAAGACAGGGCTCTGTTACCTGCAAGCCCTGAGTAAATAGCCTTTTGCCTCTTCTCATTAGGTGGTCTCTGTTTAGTTCCACACCAGGAAAAGTGGGGGGTTCTGGGGAAAGGAGCTACCCTCTGGATTTATTTGTCCTTCTGCATAACAAGACAACCTTTATTCACCCTCCTGTAACTTGTCACCACGCCCAGAAGCCCCAGCTCTATTCCTTTCTGTAGCTCAGGACGCTGTACAAACTCCAGTCATCTGGCCCTTCCTTGAGTCTCATGTTTTGCGGGACTCCTGTACCTATGCACACAATTAACATAGTTTTTCTCCTGTTGATCTGTCTTATGTCAATTTAATTCATTGCCCATCCAAAGAACCCAGAAGGGAAGAGGGAAGCCATATCCCCCTCCCCGACAGCATTAAAAAGATGAAGTAGAAAAAGATGAAGAAAAAAGTATAAGAAAAAGAAAAGAGAAACAATACTAATGTAAGTCTTAAAAGACCTCAAAACCGTGTTAGGATCCTGACTCAAACAAACCAACTTTTTACACACGCACGTTTTAGATAATAGGTGGAATCTGAACAGGAATCAGAGGTCAGAAAAAAACAGGAATTACTGTCAATTGTGTTGGGTAGGCAAAGCCGTGACTATCGGTAAGACACTGATGAAACTTTTAGAAGTGAAACTACTGATGTCTGGGATTTGCTTTAAAAAAAGAAAACCCTTCCGTCAAGACAAAACAACAGAACAGATGAAGAAAATGCAGTAAAATGCTCATTTGGATTGTTTATTTATGGAGTTCATTGTCCTGTTGTCTTGGGTGCAACTGCTTGAAATTATTCATTAAAGGTTTTTTCCTTGTTGTTGTTTTTTAATCCTGATTGTATTTTCTAAACTGAAGGAAACCCTCAGGCCACATTCCCCCATTGATGTAAACAGCAGAGAGGGTTCCGGGACCGGGAGGGGGGTTGGTAAAGTAGAATTAACAGCAGTTGTTCGCTCATGCAGAGAACTGTGCGCGCCCACCACCCGCACCCTCCGGGCCACACGGAATCGAAGGACAGACCCCGTCCTCGTGTGTTTAGTGAGGAGAGACCATGGAAAAGCTCCAGCCGGGAAGCCCAGGGAAAGCCAGTCGTCTACACTGGGAGCCAGGCCGCCTACACCTGCAGCCAGGCCGTCTACACCCAGAGCCGGCCATCCACACCTGCATCCAGGGCGTCTACACCCAGAGCCGGCCATCCGCACCCGCGGCCAGGCCGTCTACACCCAGAGCCGGCCATCCGCACCTGCATCCAGGCCGTCTACACCCAGAGCCGGCCATCCACACCCGCGGCCAGGCCGTCTACACCCAGAGCCGGCCATCCACACCTGCAGCCAGGCCGTCTACACCCGGAGCCGGCCATCCACACCCGCAGCCAGGCCGTCTACACCCGGAGCCGGCCATCCACACCCGCAGCCAGGCCGTCTACACCCGGAGCCGGCCATCCACACCCGCAGCCAGGCCGTCTACACCCGGAGCCGGCCATCCGCACCCGCGGCCAGGCCGTCTACACCCAGAGCCGGCCATCCGCACCCGCAGCCAGGCCGTCTACACCCAGAGCCGGCCATCCGCACCCGCGGCCAGGCCGTCTACACCCGGAGCCGGCCATCCGCACGCGCAGCCAGGCCGTCCATACTCGCACCCCCAGGAGGTGGCAGAAAGGTGCTGCTCAGCCTTCAAGGCCTTCTGCTCTCCTGCTCGCTTCCCCACACCCCACGCGTGGCCGGATCCTCAGTTTCCTCGTCTGTCCGCTCAACCCCAGGACTCGGACACGGGTTGGTCAGGGTTGGGGGGCGGCATTTCGGGGCTTGGTAACGTCCCCCGCCCCGCCCCAGGGGACCGGACCTACCTGTCGCCTCCCCGCAGCCCGGCCTGCCCCGCCCACCGTCTCCGCCTAAGCCGGACGCCCCCTCTCTTCAAGCCCGGACCCGACGCCGCCGATGCCCGGGAGAGTTGGGGGATCGCTACCCCCGGCGACCCGCTTCACCCTCCCAGGGGGGCACCCGCCCCTGCTCGCTGCCGCCTGTCCCCCCGACCCCCTTCACCGACCGCCCACGGGGGCGCCCTCTCCCGCCCCCTCCACAGGGACCCCCTTCCCCTCCCAACGACTCACCCCAAACACAGCGGACAGGCTGCCGCCCCCTTTCCTCCCTTGTCCCCCAGCCCCTCCCCCACCAGCAAACCTCCTGTCCATCCCCCTGCCCAGGACAAGGCGGCCCCACTCCCGGCTGTCCCAGGACGCCGAGGCTCCTCCACTCTCCTCCCCTCCCCCACCCTGACCCAGCTGACGCCACCAAGTCCCCCGCGGCCCGGCCATCGCCGATCAGTCCCGGACGCCTGGCGTGGTGCGAGGGCCACCTCCCTGTGAGTACCGGCCCTGCAGGCCACCCTCCTGCGGCCTCTGGGTCAGGACCCCGGGTCCACCCCCGCCTTCTAACGGCGGCGCCTTCCCGCCCCTCCCGGCCGTCCTGTCCCTGCAGAGGGTGATACGTGGGAACCGTGGATACTCAGGCACCGCGGTCACCTGGATGAGCCTGGCATTAACAAAGGAACATCCCCAGGACCGAAGGTGACCAGAGCCCTGATGACAGCCTCTGCCCAGACTGAGTCAGACCCCCAGCTCACTGGACGCTCCCCATCCCTGGCTTCTGTCCGCGTAGACAGCGTCCCCCAACCCTGAGGACCAGGGAGAGAGCTGACGCCAAGAGGAAGGGCGCAGGAAGCGCTGATCAAGTTCCCAGGGGACAGACTCCGAATGTCTGCAGTCCATACACGCCATGACTTTCGGGATTGCAGAAAAATAGAGGAGGGTGGTGCTTGGAGTTTGGAAACGATTTTCAAATCCCTTTCCTAACTCGGTCCCAACAGCACCCCCGTGAAGTAGGCAGGCAACGCTGTGGATCTCCACTGCGTGGGGTTACATATTCTAACTCCAAAGGGTGCCTGTGTGCTCGCATGTGTGTGCCTGTGCACGTCTGTGTGAGTCTGTGTGTGGGCCAGTGTGTATGTGCATGCACGTTTATGTGTGTGTGTGCCTGTGCATGTCTCTGTGAGTTTGTGTGTGGGCCAGTGTGTATGTGCATGCATGTTTATGTGTGTGTGCCTGTGCATGTCTGTGTGAGTCTGTGTGTGGGCCAGTGTGTATGTGTGTGCACGTTTATGTGTGTGTGTGCCTGTGCATGTCTGTGTGAGTCTGTGTGTGGGCCAGTGTGTATGTGCATGCACGTTTATGTGTGTGTGTGCCTGTGCATGTCTGTGTGAGTTTGTGTGTGGGCCAGTGTGTATGTACATGCATGTTTATGTGTGTGCCTGTGTGTGTTTACATGTGTTGCTCTGTGTACATGTGTTTGTGCATGGCTGAGTACGTGTTTGTGCATTTGCATGTATGCATATGTATGTATATTTGTGTCTACATGTGCTTTGTAATTGTGTACATGTTGTGCATGTGTGTGCACCTGAGTTGGTGTGCTGTGTGCACATGTGTATATTTGTTAGCATGGGTGTTTTTGTGAGTACGCGTATTTATGCATGCATGTGTGTGTATACATGTTTGTCCATGTACACACATGTATTCGTGTGTGCATGTGTTTGTGCAGGCATGTGTATGTATATGTGTGTGTACACACACACAGAGCGTGTCTTTTCCAAACTGCTCTTCACTCCCTAATGGAAGACATCTTTTTTCTTCTTAAAGTCTGCTTTTCCTTGGTTTTAAAGGGGCTTTGTTAAAGAAAAAATTATTCTGACATTTGTTAAAAGGCTCACTATTGAAGCTTTTTGCAATGGGGATGTCACCCTGGGGATGAGTTGAGGCTCTGGGGTCCATGGATGGAAATAACTGAGAAGGACTTCAGGGGTAGGAGGCTTTTGGTGAAACTGGCCTAACAGGAAGGTCAGGGGCTTAGATGTCAAAGGTGGGGGTGAGGACTTGATCAGATATCGAGGTGGGGGTGGCTTAGGATTCTCTGCAAAGACTGGGCTGGGCAGGCCGAGGACTGAACAAGGCAGGGTCCAGAATTCATGGACCAGAGGGGCCTGGCTAGCCTTTGGTCAAGGAGGGTCTTTGTAGTTTCCAGAGAGGCATTTGTGCCTCTGTCACTGGCAAGGCTAAAAATGACAGCTACGGACCCCCTAACTGGACCCCAGTTTTGGTTCTCGCCTCCAGCAGGAGGCCACAGAGGAAGCCTGCTCGTTGTCAGGGAGTGAGCCCAGAGCTCCGGGAACATGAGGGGACCACTTAGCCCAGCCTCTCTCTGGGGGTTGCTCAAAGTGGAAACTCTTGCCTTGTGTCTCCCCAGGAGCCATGGACGCTGTGGAACTTGCCAGAAAGTTGCAAGAGGAAGCCACTTGCTCCATCTGCCTGGACTACTTCAGGGACCCTGTGATGACCTCCTGTGGCCACAACTTCTGCCGTGACTGCATCTGCCTAAGCTGGGAGAAGGCAAAAGGCAAGACGGGGCAGAGGAAGCAGAAGGGCTCCTTCTCCTGCCCCGAGTGCAGGGAGATGTCCCCGCAGTGGAACGTGCGGTCCAACCGCCTGCTCACCAAGGTGGCCGAGATGGCACGCCAGCACCTGGGCCTCCAGAAGCGGGACCTGTGCCAGGTGCACCAGGAGCCCCTCAAGCTCTTCTGCCAGGAGGACCAGAGCCCCATCTGCGTGGTCTGCAGGGAGTCACAGAAGCACCGGCCGCATATGGTGGTGCCCGCCGGGGAGGCCGTGCAGGAGTACAAGTGTCTAGGGACAAGGTGGCCCCCATCAGAGACTGGGAAGGGAGCATCCAGGAGTACAAGGTGGGCCAGAGTCAGAAACCGGGGAGGGGGGGTCCAGAGGGACAAGGTGGGCCTTTGTCAGAGACTGGGGGGGGTGTCCAGAGGGACAAGGACGTCAGACTGCACGTGTGTGTGTCGGGGCGGGGGTGGTTTATTAGTCAGGGCAGACCATCGGCCTCGTAGCCAGCAGCCCCATGTGCACAGCCAAACAGTGGAAGTGTCCCCTTGCTCCCGGGACAAAGCAGGGAGGTGACCAGGCCTCCAGGGTCCAGGCCCACTAAGGCTCTGCCCTTGTCCATCTCCCTGGGCTCCAGGAGCCCTGTTGGGCTGGCATGGCCACCTGCATGGGCGTGCCAGGAGGTACGTGCCCCACTTCATCTGTCCCCACTCCCTCAGCCACACCCAGGGAGCCATGCCTAACAGCAGGAAGCTGTGAGGAGCAGCCAAGCAATACGGATGTTGGTGAGCTAGGCCAGGAGGACACTGTGGCACCATCACAGCCCTCTGCCAGGAAGGAACAGCAAGACAGCCACATGCTCCTGGCTCTAGCGCTCCATCTCCTCTCTCTCTCCTGCTCCGTGGCAGACACTGTGGGAAGCGAAGGCCCCTGGAGGCTGCACGTGCGAACTATCGACTAACGTGCAACACTGGAATGTGCTTCCCGTGTGCCAGGGTCCTTTCTAACTCTCTAATTCACTCATCCACTCCCCGCCAAAACCGATCCCTACTGCAGCCACTCTGGAAGGCGAGCGCCAGCTCTGTCCTACTTTCCACCAAGGAGCAACTCGGGACACTGACAGGGGCCAAGCAGGGTTTTTACCCAGGTATGTGGATCTGGCTCTCGGGTCTGGGTGGAAGGAGCCTCCCTTTTCAGGCTAATTTCGGGGAGGAGGCCACATTACTTTCAGAGATCACAGGCAGGGCAGCTCATCAGAGACCACTCAAACCACATTCCGTGAAGTGCAGAGCAGAGTGACGTGGCTCTGAGGGGCTTGGATGGGGCTCAGCAAGCCTCTGCCCCATCGTGTGCCCCTCAAAAAAACCCCCCACAGCATCTCTGATTTAGCCCTGCTCCCCAGCTCCAGGTCCTGCTGGTCATTGGCTGCTGGTCTTCTGTGGGTCACCAGGGGACTAGGGGTGATGTGGTGTCCCTTGCAGGGGCTGCAGCTCATGTCCAGAGGTTTCCTGCTCCCACAGGACAAGGAGTTTGAGAAGATGGGCCTCTTCTGGGTGGAGGAAAAGCGGAGGCATCCTCCAGTCTGAGGAGGCGACAGCTCAGCCAGGCCCCATCCTCTTGGCTGATGTGGTGCAGCATGTGGATTCCACCTCAGAGCCCCCAGAGCCACATCCATCCACACACGCCTTCCTGATCTCCACAGTGTAAGTGGCTGTGGTCACCTGGTGAGGGTGTGCAGCACTCATGGCTTGGTCCCCACACAGTGTGTCCAGCGATGGCCCCAACATCCAACCATGGCATCCTCCATCCATAAAGGTTTTCTATGAGCTGATGAATAAAAGCATAAAGAAGCAAGTGAGGTTTTCTGTTTTCTCACATTCTCCCCTATACAGTTTCAGCACAGTGTCATGTACACCGTCCATATGCAAATATTACTCATGATCCACACATGCCAGGGGACTGAACTTTTCTGCGTTTCAAGAAAATCCCTTTTTCTACAGATCACTGTAGATCTCCAGTGTGCTTAATGGCTGCATAAACACTGAGATAAGTCTGAAGTTTGAAGTAACAGAACTTAGTTATTCATTTACCCTTGAAAATTAATCTGACTTGATAGTATATTTCTCTTCTAAATGAGACTTTCATTGAAAAATCAATTATTTAAGCAATAGCTTTGCATACTTTTATAGTGGAATGTCATTTAGATGGTTTGAAGTTAATCATATTTTAACTGTTTTATTGAGGTATAATTGGTATACAAAGAGCTGCACACCATTAATGTGTACAGTTTGATGAGTTTTTAAAATTTAATTTAATATTTTAAATTTTAAATTCTCAATATACATTGTAGCTGATTTTCGTGACCCATTCCTCTTTCCTCCCTCCCTCTCTCTCTTCCCCCCAACTACATAATATCTGTTCACTTGTCATAACAAGTTCAAAGTATTGTGATTGTTGTGTCTTCTTCCCTGCCACACTTTGTATGTTTGTATATTTATTTATTTATTTATTTTTGGCTCCCACAAATAAGTGAGACCATGTGGTATTTCTCTTTTTGTGCCTGACTTGTTTCACTTAATATAAATGCAAATCAAAACCACTTTGAGATCTCATCTCACTCCAGTTAGGATGGCTAATATCAAAAAGACTGAGAATGATAAATGCAGGTGAGGTTGTGGAGAAAAAGGAATTCTCATACACTGTTGGTGGGACTGCAAAATGGTGCAGCCTCTATGGAAAATGGTGTGGAGGTTCCTCAAACAATTGCAGATAGATCTGCCATATGACCCAGCTATCACATTGCTGGGAATATAGCCAGAGGAATGGAAACCATCACAGCAAAGGGATACCCATACTCCCATGTTTATTGCAGCACTATTTACAATAGCCAAGAGCTGGAACCAGCCCAAATGTCCATTAGCAGATGGGTGGATAACGAGACTGTGGTACATCTACACAATGGAATACTACTCTGCTATAATAAAGAATGAAATACTACCATTTGCAGCAACATGGATGGACTTACAGTTTGATGAGTTTTGACATACATTGTACAAACACTGCTGAAACCATCCAAAAATCAAGGTGATAGATCTGCCCAACACTTCCCCTAATTTCTGTGTGTGTGTGCATGTGTGGTAAGAACACTGAATATGAGATCTGTCCTCTTATCGTATTTCAGATGTGCTAACAATAAAATACATGAGACTTCATTGTAAATATCCACCTTAATATTGAATTGATAATCTCTTTAATTTGAGGTTTATGTTCTTCATTCAGAATCTGTTAGACTTTTCAATTGTTCTTAAGTGTAGGTAATTTGAAGTCCTTTTATCTAGAAAATAAGAGATGTCACTTTTTGTCACGTAGCAGTAGGGAAATAGAAAAAGAAAATCTGCTTCAGTTCTTTAATTTCTAGCAAAATTATTCTTAAAAAGATATCTCATACTGAGGTGAATCCGACAAATACAAATTACAGCCAGTAGTAAAAATAAGCTCTAGTGTTCCACAGCAGTGCTAGCCATCTATAATTAACAGTAATTTATTGTGTGTTCTCAAATGGCTGGAAGTGATGAGCTCAAAGGCTCTTATCACCAATAAATGGTAAAGTTTTGCAATGATGAATAGGCTAATTATCTGATCTGATCATCACACATTATATACATGTATTGAAATATGACTCTGTAATGCATAAATATCGATACATGTCAATTAGAAAATTAGTAAATAAAAATAGATTTCTTTAAATAGAGAAAACAAGAGTTAGATTCATGTGGAGAAATAAAGCTACGAAGAACAGAGAGGCACACAATCACAGACTGACCCAGCATCAAGCTGTACTAATGATTTCAAGGATTCAACTAATTTTGAGGCAAAGGCAAGCTGGGAGAATTCTGGATGCAGCGCGGCTCCCTCTGCCCTTTCTGCATCATTAGGACGCTGCTGCTCAGATATATTGTAAGGTCTCTGAGGGATGCAAGGCCCTCTGCCTCTCATCCCCCCCATGCTTCTGCTCCCCCTCACAGCCATCCTGACCCTGCTCCCATCTGATGGCTCTCTCACAATTCTCCTGCCTTCCCCATAGTCCCCAGGTGATGTTGTAACCTGGCACCTGCCTAATTCCCACCCCAAGCCATTCCTGTGGGCATGTCCTCCCTGCATCTGCACCCCCTTCCTGCATGTCTCCCCTATACCCCTTCCTGTACCTCCTGCCTGCACCCATCCCCGCACCCCTCCCTGCACTGATGTCTCAACTTCATCAGGCCATGAGATGTCCTAGAATCCTGCACAACACAACGACCTTACCCACCTTTACCCTAGTCTGTTTGCTGTGCCTGTTCTTGTCTGGGAAACTCCTGCATATGATTTAAAACTGAGTGTGAGATTCGTTTTTATAATGACATGGACTCCAAGACCTTTAGATTCAAATGTTCAAATATTTAATTCAAAATGCTATCTCCTTTATTCTGCATTCTCCGTGGGTGCCTTTGATAATGCCATCATCAGTGGGCAGAGGAGAGAGCAGAGAGCACAGATATTGGCGAAACAGAGAACAATGGCCTCAGAGATGGGTGCTGGTGAAGGAGGCCAGGACACAAAGATGCAGCTTGTTGGGCCATACGGTTGAGGATTAGGACCCATCCTTTGGTGAGGTGACAATAAAAGCAGACACTGAACTCCTGTGTGGAGAATGCAAAGTCACCAAGTGAGGGCAGAGCAAAGTAGGATGCTGTTACATTGCAGTGTGGCCACAGAGAAAACTGCCATTGCTGTGCTCCTAACGCCTAGACAAGAAATTCTCAGATACCCGCAGTTTCTGGACTGTTGTGTTCTGTGTTTCACCTAACAATTACTAAGCACTTGTCAGGAATAAGAATTTGGCTAGATCCTCCCTCCCTGTCTCTTTTTCTTTACTTCATCTGGATCTAACTGGGATCATTAATTCTCCAACATCCCTGTGAAACTTCATGAAACAAATGGTACTATGTCCAGTTTGCAGTTGAAAAATTGAGCAAGAAGGTTAAATAAATTGCCCAGTGTGCCTGGCCAATATTTTGTAGAGTGAACACTTAAATTGAGGTATGACAACAAATTTTATGGTCTTTCTATCCTTTCTGAAACATAAGGTTTTCACTTAAGTGAAACTCATCATTACAATAAATAACACAATTTTAAAAGATAGAGATAAAGTAAAGCACCCAAACATGAAGAGGTGACATCTCTTCTGAGAATGGAATGATCCCTGCCTGGGTAGGGAGAAGGTTCTGTGGCCCTGCAGTGGCACCTTATCTGATGAAGAAGCACATGAGGTGACCTGTGATTTGACCCATGCTTCTGGCTTTTCACAAATGTTAATTGGATACAGCAATTTAAAAAATAATAATAAATGAACAATACATCATTTTCAAAATTTTCACCTCATCACGGTTTTTTTTTTATCCACGAATTCAGTATTCTATCCTTTTTAAAAACCTATATTCCCTCTATGAGATCTTGTGGTTTCCTTGAGTATCAGATTTGAGATGCTTTCAAATATGTAACACTCATTGTATTCAAACAGGTGTAGAAAGGTCCTGTTAAGAGGTACTTGCTGGGGTTATGTCAGAAAGCTGTGCCAATCTTTGTAGTTGACGCAGGTTGTAAAATATTCCATTTAATAACTATTAATGAATAATTCAGTTTCAGGATTACTTGAAAATGACACCTTTGTTTGTATCATGTCTTTGCCCACAAATCCATGTAAATGCATTTTTTCTGGATGCAATTTTAGAATAAGGACACTGCTTGGGAATGGTGGACAACTGGTCATAAAATAAAAGGCAGAGGTTCCATTGTCGAGGCTTTGGAATCTTGTGAGTGACTTTTGTCCTCAGATGCTGTGGAGCAGGCACTGTCTGGATTTCACAGAACCCACCTCCTTCAGATCCAGAAGGTAATGAAAAGAAACTCAGGGATTTGGGATCACGGGCTTGGAATTCACTGAGCCATGAGCAGCTGAAGCCTCTCACAGAGAGGATCTGGGAGGCACTTTGTGTAGTATCATTTACAGCAGGTCACTTTTGATCATTTCATAATTTTAGAGAATCTTCTTCCTGACTTATTATGACCAAGGAGGACATATATAATTTTATGCAGTTCCTTTAAAGAAAACCCATATCTTTTAATAAGAGGAGTGGCCTCAGATATGAGCAGGTCAGTGCATGTGACACCCAGGGATTATAGCACAGAGCCTCAGGGGATGGCTTCACTGTTATGGACAGACTAAGCAGCAGAGGAAAGGTATCCAGAGGTGAGTTGTTGTCAGGGTTGAACTGTCCACGGATAACGGAGAAAGCCGGTACTGGACTGTCCTCCGGAAGGGCCCGTGGGTCTGGGGTCTGTGCAGATCCCCTGCCGATGCAAGACAGCAGCTGTAGCCAAACCAGAGACCCTGATCTGGAGTTGGTGACCTCAGCATTGCAGGAGTCACAGAGTCTTTATCAACACAGTTTTCATTTGCCTCAAATGGATCAATTTTCTGTGTCTGTAAACTTATAAAAGGCTCATTCCAAGGCCACAGTCCGTCAGTGCAGCCAGTCAGCCCCAGGCTATCCCTGGTCCATTTTCTTCCTCTGAAATCCATTTCTTCCTAGGTCTTCAGTCTCTACGATGAATCAGTTTGTATTTTCCCTGCAGGGGAGCTTGTCCACACTCAGGACTTTTTAGTCTACCGATACAGACAGGACTGAGCTCCCTGGGGATGTTCACCTTGGCCCGATTGCAGGCGAGGAGCCCGAGAGTGGAGAAGTGGGTGGGGTGACCAGGATAGGGGTGGAACAAGGACAAAAAGGTGTCACCAAGGAGGGTCCTCTGTGTGAGGGGCATTGAGTGTGAAGCTGATTAGCAAGAGGGCAGATTGCTCCCTGGATTTGTCCTGTGGGGTGATGGGCTGGTCTGGGTTGCACTAGAGGTGGGTTGAGGGACTTGGGGGAGCAGAGACACCTCAGGAGTCTGCCGGGTGGAGGAGGATCCTGCCAGGGGTGTCTGCTACTGGGTTCGTCTGCATAGGTGGCCAGCTGTGGCCCTCGGGCCAAATGTGGCTGGGATCCTGCCTTTCCGTGAAGTTTTACCGAGCGCAGCTATGCAGTCCACGGATGTGCCCTCTCCGCTGCTTTCCTGTGACCAAGGCAGAGCTGGCTGGTGGGGACAGAGACCACGAAGCCCAAGACAACTCCCCTCTGTCCCTTGACAAAGGCAGGTGCCCATCCCTGGCTGGGAGGTTCTGGGAAAAGATAGAGATCCCTGCAAATGCTGCGAGATTTCCGGATGAGACAGGAGTCTCCCACGGGAAGGCTTCTCCTTGCTCATGAAAGCGTGAGTTCGGGTCACCGTAGAGCACAGGTGGAGGGTGGCACCCGCGGAGGCGAGGACAGCCGCAGGCGTCCTGGGGGCCCGGGACGGCCACGCGTAGAGACAACGTCCGGGCTGCAGCCGTGGTGCCGCGGAAGCCGGGGCTGGGGCAGAAGCGACCTGCTGCGTCTGCAAAGACACGGACTGGTCTGCTTCTCATGCCTCCTCAGGTCACAGAGGGGGCGGAGGGATGGCGCTGGTCGGTGGCGGAGGTCCCCAGGCGCCCGAGGGGTGAGGGGTGAGAGGTGAGAGGTGAGGCTTTGGTGGTGTCCTGAAGGGGAGGCGGTGAGGGGGAGGTGGCTCCGATGCGGGTGCTGAGGTCCCGAGAATGAAGGTCCTGGGCGAGAGGAGCCCGGAGGTGGCGCGTGGCCAGGGGCAGCGAGTTGCTGCGGAGGCGGTGGCGGGAGACGCGGGCGCGGCGGCCGAGGGCGGGCGCTGCACAGCGCAGGGCGCAGCCGGCGGCAGCGTCGCCGCGGAGGGGGAGGCTCGGCGGGTCGCAGCCGCTCGGGGCCGCGTCTCTGCCCGGGCGTGGGGACTGGCCGGGGCCCCTCCCCAGCCCATTCCCGAGCCGCGGTTCTGCTGGGTCCGGAGCCGCTTCTCTCACAGTCACTAGGTCAAATTGAAACGTGACAGAAACGTGCTGGCTGACTCGACGCCCTTCTTTCAAAGGCGACATGTGCCCCTGCCCCAGCCATCCGGTGGCCCCCGGTCTCCGGCCCTCCCTGCTGCCCTGGTGCCAGGCTCGCAGTCCACACGCTGGCAGACGTGCGCGCCCAGCCAGGCTTGAGATCCGCTGTCGTGGGACACGCGCGCCCCCTGCTGCTTCCCTCTGGCTGTGCCCCTCTGGGCCTCTCTACCACACCTGAAGGCTGTGTCCACGCTGCTGAAATCCCACGTCCCCACAGGAACCCTGACAAACGTGGACCTCTCTCATGTTGGGCAAACCTCAGTCAACGGACACCGCGTTCCTCTGGTAGATTTTAATATGCTGGAGTCTCCAATTCCACCAGTACCTGAGACCCGTCACCCCTTGTCCTGAATCCCTTCTGCTCAAACACCTGGAGTGGTCTCTGCTGCCTGGCTGATGCTGCCTGCGATCACGTCCCCACACTCCTGGCACGATCACAAGCCACGCAGCTGGCACATGATGCCCACAGCCTGGATGCCAGGGCATCAAGTCACTGTTCAAGCCAAGCCCCTCCCCTGTGGCTGTTCACGTGCCTCTTTTGACCCCTCCTTCCCTGTCCAGTCCTCACCTGCTGTTCCCTTGTTTTACATTAAGAAGAACATGGCATCTGTTATTTATCTTGTCAGTCATGGCTGGAACCTGCTCAAGCCTTTGTCACAAACCTGTTAATTCTGCATTCTCATTTTTCAAGGTAAACTTTCTGTAAAGGTATTGTCCACACCAGGTATCTATTAAGGGTGAGCTTCAGCTATATCTTGCCACTTCAACTCCCAGTTAGACTGTCAAAGAACACAGGTCTTGTGGCATTTGGCTGACAATTTTTCTAATGAATTTGGATGACTATAAAAAATGAGTGCAGGTTATATAAAATTAACAAAAAAAATTTGTTTGGGGGAGACACAGCAGGTTACATTTAAAATTTTTTTTTCATGATTTTAGATTTGCTTTTCTTTTAGAAGATTTTCTCTTACTTGAGGTATTTCACTCAAGCATTGTTCGAAGTGCAAAGTAACCTAAAACTTTGGTAATTCAACAATAATGTTAACACTTAAAATCTTTACACTTGGACACATTTTTTTTTTAAAATTTGGTAAATAGGATTACAAAGGCTAAATGATTTTTCAGGTACACAAAGTTTTCAGCTCTTGGCAAGAATTAGAAATCAACTTTTCTAACATTTCTGCTGTACAGGCCTAGGGATGTGTGTGTGCACAGCATGTGTCTGTATATATGCACATCTGTGCATGTGTGTGTATGTGTGGGAGCCTATGTGTGTATATGTATGTATATGTGTGTGCTCATGCATGTGTCTGTGTCTGTGCATGTGGGTATGTGTGTGCACACGTTTCTTCCTGGTTTACTTTTATCCACTAATGTAAGAATCCAAGAGTCCTGAGCTAATCTATTCTCACCCTTATTTTGCTGTATGGAAAGTATAACTGCAGGGAAACAGGTGTTAAAATAAATTACTATAAAAGGTAGTGTGCACAACACATGCAGTTTATAGGAAAAACAGATGAAAATAAAAGTAGAATAAAGTCAGCATGACAAAAAGTGATAATTGAACCAAGCTCTCTGAGGTGCAGCTGAGGGACACTGGTGTGCTCTGCATTAGAGTGAAACCTAGAAAGAAACAGCTGCAAATTCTTCTCCTTGCCTTGAGATTTAGTTCACTGCGTTATTTAGAAACCTATGTTCTATGTTACTTTATCTTAAACTTTAAACTTATTTTCAACCTTTTATAGTTAAAAAAACCTGAAAGCAGTTAATGCTACTCTAGGAAGAGTCACATGTTTGAAGTAAGAATTAGAACAGGCAGTAAGGAAAAAATTAAAGAGAGGGCACCTCCTTTCTGTCTCCCAGGGTCAGAAGCCTCAGTGAAGACAAAAAGGGTCAACGCTGAGAGAAGAATGAGCTCATTTATAGAAAAAACAAGAATTGCCTAACAGTGATATAGGCCTTCAGGAAGGATGCTGAATCCACGGAGCATTTATTAAACTTCAGTTACGGGGGCGTGAGGCTGAGGACTATCCAGTCTGCAGAGAATAAATCTGCTTCCCACCTTCCAGGCTGACAAAGTCAAGTCTGTTAGTACCTGCCCATGTGAAGCATGTAGAGGTGCCTCTCAAAATGCACGTAAATTCCATGGCTTTCCAGAAGACTTCTTGGCAACAGGTCGTAGTGGGGGAAACAGCCACAGGTGCAGGCTGGTCCCCAGGGGTCCAGCAGGGAAGGCTGTGGGTAGGGCAGCTGTGGCCCAAGGCCATTGGGGGAGCTGGGCCATTCCGTGGTGGGCCATGGGTGTCTGGGTGGGAGTGAAAATGCAACGGCCCCCTGCAGGCACCCACTTCTAGAGATGCTGGGGCCACCTCTGGGTGCCTGTGGAAGCCAGTGGTGCAGTTCTTTCCACCCAGCTTCACAGGTGAAGGATCTGGATATTCACATTAAACACATCAGTGAGACCCCACAACTGTCACGATTCTGGGAGTTAGATTCAAATCCTGAGGCAGGTTGGCTCTGGTACTACCATCTGAGCCTCCACTCACTGCCTCTCCATCCTGGGGACAGGACGAGAACACAGCTTCTGAGATGACGGTTTAGGTGGGGGTTGGGGGGAGGGCAAGGACCTGCACCCCTTGGGTCTATGGCCTTCCATGTCCCAACTGTCCCCCAAGGGGCTGTGGGTACCCAGACCAAGCTCAAGGTGCTCTAAGGTGAAGTCTTTGCTCAGATGCTGAGATCAGGCAGGGGACAGGGGGACTCTTGCAAATGATGTATTAAATCAACCTTTAACCTTCAGAAGTGCTTTAAATCCCAACAGGAGGGAAAAGGCAAACGTCCTCAGCAGGGATGGCAAGCCCCACTGTCCATACCCCAGCAGCTGTCACCAGCCTCGGACAGTCACTGTGGCAGGGGATACACGCTGCCTGTAAGGACACAGCAGGAGCTTTGGTGAGTGCACAATTTGACCTCTACCCAGGCTCCCTATTTGCATCCCAGAGGAATGGGGAAAAGGCCATCCTCTCTTATTTCTCTTTTTCTCTGGGGTTTTGTTCCCCTGGGCTGCTGAGCCAGTATCAGTGAAAATTAGTCTCACCTTTTGGAGAATATAAACTAATCTGATAGGTTCTACCAGTCAGCTGAGGCAGAGTGCACAGCACAGTAAGATGTCATGAGACAAAACAATGTCAGCTAAGGAGAGGTCACAGGACTCACCCGGGGCACTCTGACAAACAAAAGTAAATCTAATCTCATTTCATAAATACGGAGGGAGCTATGACCATCCAGATGCACTAAATGCTGAAACGCTACTGTTAGGTTTTCTTCCAGAGGAGGATTAGACCAAGACTGTCCATTCCCTACGTGGATGGAATCCAGCGATTTGCACTCCCAATACTCAGGCCCTGGCCTAAGGGACACAGTGTCCACTGCACCTGGCCGAAGATGAAGAGAGGTGCAGGGACTGGCCGGCAGGAGGGAATCCGGGAAGGTGAGGGAAGGACGGAGCCCCGTGGCCCCAACGTTTGGCCGTTCTCCACCTGTGAGGGGTCTGGGCTGACTTTGAATGGGAAGCACTCAGCAGTCGCCGTCCAGCCCAGAGGTGCTGCCTTCCAGGGCTCTGCCTTATGCCCCTGGGAGGGTCGCGGCCGCCCACGTCTGGATCATCAATGGTGGGACCAGGCACGTGGGTACTGCCCACTCCTTGCCAGGCCACTGACCCTCCACAGCCCCGTGAATGCGGCACAGAGGAAAATCTCAAATAGTGGTCTAAGGGTGTGACCTCCTGGCCCAGCCCCAGCTGCCTGGAAAGGTGGGGGTCCTTCCTGCTGCCAGGGCAGGAAATGGTGACACAGGGATCCCCAATCTGGCTAGGGTGGGGACTAGGGCAGACATCCTTGAGCGCTGGTAGGACACTGCTGGTCACACCCTTGACCAGACAGCCTTCAGGACCCCTGCAGGACTTGCTCCAGATAGATTTCTTCCTGACTCTGGGCCCTGGCCACCCTTTTCTGGAGTGTTGATTTCAGTTGTAATTTGCAAAGCAAGGGCTGATGAATATGCAAACTTGGAGGATGGAAAATTAATAGTTAGAAACAAAAATGCAGATTGGATGAATGAATGTGCTAGTCAGACACATTCATTCAAGGATTTCCTGATTTGGTAAAATTGTTCCTCCTAGAAGCATTGGTTGTTCTTGAGCCGCACAGAACAGGAGGAGTAGGTAGGACCTATCCTATGCTTCTCTGCTTCTCCATGTACTTCTGGCCTTGGCTAGAGCCTCTTGTGCTCTGTCTAGGACAGGTGAAAGGGGTGGGGGTGTATGTGCAGGGAAGGCTGGAGATGTGTACCCTATACTAGAGTGTGGCCTGGGGGTGGTGTTGGGTCTCCTGGGAGCCCCTCAAGTTCTGCATGTGAAAGTGGAGTGTGTCACTCCAGGTCTGGGCTTTCTCCTTCAATCCTCCTGCCTGAAATGCACACCTGTCAAGGGCTGCCACCCCTGGACTTTGTATAAGAAGTAGCCACAGCTTTTATTGGTGCCTTTTGAACATGCAAAAAACATGTAGACCCATGTATGAACCCTCCATTACCCAGTGGTACTGTCCACACCACAATCTCCCTGGGGCTGCCCTTGGTCCCAGGGCTTCATCCAGTGCCCTCACTCAGACTGTATAGATTAGGTCACAGACCACTGTTGTGTCAAGAGACAAAAATTCCAAAAATAATAGTTTAAAGATCTAACTGGCTTTTATTTATGAGTCTAGAATCAGGCAAAACCTCATTCTATAAATGAGTGTTTTGATGAGCTGATCAGAGGGAGTTGGTTTTATAGGCAAAAGAGGGCTGAAAAAGCAGAAACAGTGCAAAAAGCTGATGGTCATTTCAAACTTACTTTTCTTATAGGTCTAAAACACAGGGGACTTACTTATTACTCTGGTGCAGGTTGACTGGAATCTCCTGTATTTTTGGAAAACTGACTCATTTCCAGCTATAGTTTGATTACTGTGGCACTAAGCCCAAGTGACTCCATTATAGTTTGATCTGGTCTGCTGGGGCCTAGTACCAGAGACTAGTCCAAAATAATGGTCCCCTGTAAATATCATAGTCTAAAAAAGATAAACACTCTATTTTAATATTGTATAACAATAGGCAAAATATTCTAATCAAATCTACATTATTTTGTTGCTTTGCCTCCCACAGATTTGTCTACCCTTTGCCCCTGGATGATGGAGCCACCAAAGATTACTCTAAGCCCATCTCTTCTGAGCAGTGAGAAGCCCCCAAAAGGGGTTAATCTCATGGAACCCTCAAGATAGAGGCATTCCTTCCATTTGGGAAATTAACCACAAATTGGGGTTCTCTTCCCACATTTATTCTCCAGACCAGGAAGTTGCAGGAAAAGAACAGAGGTGGGGGTTTTCTAAGTACAGTTTAGCAAGTTTAACCACAGACATTCCATAATGCAGTTTTCAAGAAGTGAAGTTGATCCACCAACAAATGCTTGATCTTAGCAAACGTTCCTTCTACCCACAGCAGTTTCCCAGCATCTTTACATATCAATCAGTAACCTGTCTGCCTTTGAGCCAGCAACTTTTTGTGTTATAAATTGTGTTACAAAAAAAAGAAGAGAGAAGACTCAAATAACAAAAATTAGAAATGAAAAAGGCGATATTACAACTGATTCATCTGAAATACAAGGAATCGTTCGAGACTACTATAAACAACTATACGCCAACAAATTTGAAAATCTGGAGGAAATGGATAAATTTCTGGACACACACAAGCTCCCAAAACTGAACCGTGAAGACGTAGAAAATTTGAACAGACCAATAACAATAAAGGAGATTGAAGCTGTTATCAGAAGGCTCCCAACAAAGAAAAGCCCAGGACCAGATGGATTCACAGCAGAATTTTACCAAACATTCAAAGAGGAATTGACACCGATTCTTTACAAACTATTCCAAAAGATTGAAACGGACGCAAATCTCCCAAACTCATTCTATGAAGCAAACATCATCCTGATACCAAAACCAGGTAAAGATATAACCAAAAAAGAAAACTACAGGCCGATATCCTTGATGAATATAGATGCAAAAATCCTCACTAAAATACTAGCAAACAGAATACAGCAACACATACGAAAAATTATTCATCACGATCAAGTGGGATTCATCCCAGGGATGCAAGGTTGGTTCAACATACGCAAATCAATAAAGGTGATACACCATATTAATAAACTCAAACACAAGGACCATATGATCATCTCTATAGATGCTGAAAAAGCATTTGATAAAGTTCAGCACTCATTCATGACAAAGACCCTCTATAAGTTAGGTATAGAGGGAAAGTATCTCAACATAATTAAAGCCATATATGCCAAACCCACTGCCAATATCATCCTGAATGGGGAAAAGCTGAAAGCTTTTCCTTTAAGAACAGGCACTAGACAAGGATGCCCACTCTCACCACTCCTATTCAACATAGTGTTGGAAGTACTAGCCAGAGCAATCAGAGAAGAGAAGGAAATAAAGGGCATCCAGATTGGAAAAGATGAAGTCAAACTGTCCCTGTTTGCAGATGACATGATCCTATATATCGAACAGCCTAAAACCTCTACAAAAAAACTGTTGGAATTGATAAATGATTTCAGCACAGTAGCAGGATACAAAATCAACACACAAAAATCAGTAGCATTTCTTTTCTCCAATAGTGAACATGCAGAAGGAGAAATCAAGAAAGCCTGCCCATTTACAATAGCCACCAAAAAAATAAAATACTTAGGAATTGAGTTAACCAAGGAGGTGAAAAATCTCTATAATGAGAACTACAAACCACTGCTGAGAGAAATTAGAGAGGATACAAGAAGATGGAAAGATATTCCATGCTCTTGGATTGGAAGAATCAACATAGTGAAAATGTCCATACTACCCAAAGTGATATACAAATTCAATGCAATCCCCATCAAAATTCCAAAGACATTTTTCTCAGAAATGGAAAAAACTATTCAGACATTTATATGGAACAATAAAAGACCACGAATAGCCAAAGCAATGCTCAGCAAAAAAAATAAAGCTGGAGGCATAACACTACCTGACTTTAAGCTATACTACAAAGCTATAATAACCAAAACAGTATGGTACTGGCATAAAAACAGACACACTGACCAATGGAATAGAATAGAGAATCCAGAAATCAACCCTCACACTTACTGCCATCTGATATTTGACAAAGGCACCAAGCCTATTCACTGGGGAAGGGACTGCCTCTTCAGCAAGTGGTGCTGGGATAACTGGATATCGTTATGCAGGAGAATGAAACTAGATCCATACCTCTCACCATATACTAAAATCAACTCAAAATGGATTAAGGATTTAAATATACACCCTGAGACAATAAAACTTCTTAAAGAAAACATAGGGGAAACACTTCAGGAAATAGGACTGGGCACAGACTTCATGAATACGACCCCAAAAGCACGGGCAACCAAAGGAAAAATAAACAAATGGGATTATATCAAACTAAAAAGCTTCTGCACAGCAAAAGAAACAATTAAAAGAGTTAAAAGACAACCAACAGAGTGGGAGAAAATATTTGCAAAATATACATCTGACAAAGGATTAATATCCAGAATATATAAGGAACTCAAACAACTTTACAAGAAGAAAACAAGCAACCCAATTAAAAAATGGGCAAGAGAGCTAAGTAGGCATTTCTCTAAGGAAGATATCCAAATGGCCAACAGACATATGAAAAAATGCTCAACATCACTCAGCATCCGGGAAATGCAAATCAAAACCACATTGAGATACCATCTAACCCCAGTTAGGATGGCTAAAATCCAAAAGACTATGAACGATAAATGCTGGCGAGGCTGCGGAGAAAAAGGAACTCTCATACATTGTTGGTGGGACTGCAAAATGGTGCAGCCTCTATGGAAAATGGTATGGAGGTTCCTTAAACAATTGCAAATAGATCTACCATACGACACAGCCATCCCACTGTTGGGAATATACCCAGAGGAATGGAAATCATCAAGTCGAAGGTATACCTGTTCCCCAATGTTCATCGCAGCACTCTTTACAATAGCCAAGAGTTGGAACCAGCCCAAATGCCCATCATCAGATGAGTGGATACGGAAAATGTGGTACATCTACACAATGGAATACTACTCAGCTATAAAAACGAATGAAATACTGCCATTTGCAACAACATGGATGGACCTCGAGAGAATTATATTAAGTGAAACAAGTCAGGCACAGAAAGAGAAATACCACATGTTCTCACTTATTGGTGGGAGCTAAAAATTAATATATAAATTCACACACACACATACACACATACACACACAAACGGGGGGGGTAAGAAGATATAACAACCACAATTATTTGAAGTTGATACAACAAACAAACAGAAAGGACATGGTTGGGGGGGAGGGGGGGAGGGAGAAGGGAGGGAGGTTTTGGTGATGGGGAGCATTAATCAGCTACAATGTATATCGACAAAATAAAATTTAAAAAAAAAAAAAAAAAAAATTGTGTTACAATCCTTTATCTTACAATAGAGACTATATAACCTGGGGGAAATTTCCTGTCCTTTGCAAGGTCAATATTTAAAACTGCAGGGCTTTGGAAAACCAGGCCCTGTGAAGTCCATTTGCTTTATGCATACTCCACACCGTTTGATGAGTTCTAAAGAAATACTGATAAGCAGGAATTCATTTATTATTCTGCTCAGCCTTTATTTACCAAAAGAAACAAAAATAATATAAAACAACATCCCCTATAACTTTGGAGATTGATGCCTTAATCACTTATTTAATTCATAGGCATTATTTTTGGTCATTGTGCAATTGTAGAAATTATGCAATTTGAAAACTTATGTAATAATTTATAAATTAAATATATAATATATTTCCTTTTTGTTTGTCAACAAAGGAATTTTTTATATTTTAGTTGAAGTGTTTTTCACATTTTCTCCTCAAATTCTTTGCATACTAGATTTAGGGTAAAAATAAACTATGCAATTGTTATCCTTCCTAGTTTATAGAATTGACTGTTTAAATGCTCAATCAGAACATAGAAAGAAAGGACAACTATATCAGGAACAACTTCTGTGTCAACTCTTCTCTCTTACTATTTCTTCATTATGTTTAGACGTAAGTTACAATACTAGTAAGTGATGCTTACGTTTTTATTTGCAGCTTCTCATCTCTCTGTCTTCCAGAATATGTTTCTCAGTGTTTTTCCTTGGCTACTCTCTCTCTATCCCCTTTACTCACCCATCCCTCACCAACACCCAAGGTTGTGGCCTCCCTGCTCTCCTCGTACTAATATATACTGTCTCCTGGTACACCCATGGCCCACAGCTTCAACAATTACTCATAAACCACACCTCAAGCTGCAACCTCACTTTGGAGCTCCAGAGCTCATTTCTAAATCTCCGTATATGACAACTACTAATATTTAGTACCTTCTAATTAGATTAATTATATTCTCTAACAAATTCATTCCAGTTCCTTCCATTTCCTATATTGATTATCGTACACAAAGTAACTTATGCTAATAAGCTGATGGCTGAGATTCTTGCTTCACTCCCACAGTCCAAATAACTTCCACACATGAAAATTTTTATTCTGAAATGCCTTTGAAATTTCACCCATTCTAATCTATCTTTCTCATATTTTTTTTATTTAAACTTACTCATCATTTAAAAACCTAAGAATTCCGTACATTTGTTTCCTGTGTCCTATAGTTTAAAGCCTCAACTCCTTTACAAGTCATCCAAACCCTCTTTAACAATGCTCTATTTTATTCAATCAGCATGTTTCTAGTTATCCCCTTCCTCTATCCTCTCCCGTTTTTCCCATAGAATATGTGTTTTCACATATTGCAATTAACTTTCTTGCTACATTTTTCATTTTCATGATTTTCAATGTCTAGCCAAGCATTCATGTAAGTAAAACAGTTATTAATAATTAAAATTTACATAAAAACACAAAATACTACTGATATACTTGAGTATGAATTTAAAATATCTAGGATTTTTTCTAAGCATGCAACTACCATGTAAATAGAGGGAATACTGTAAATATCTTCTGTTCAGAATATTAACATAGACATTTGCCTTTTTTGAAACTTTTAGTGCCAATGTCAATGCTGCTCATGGTATTTGAGTTGCCAGTATAACACTCTTGTGTACATGTACATATATATATACACACACATGAGGGTACTTAAAAAAAGTTCATGGAAAAATAGAATTAAAAGATAATACAAATATTTCCTTGAACTTTTTGAAGTTCCCTCATACACATGTGTATCCATATATACGTAATGTTATTTAGACAAAAATAAATGAAGTACTGATGGTCACTGTAACACAAAAACATCTTACAAAGTGAAAGAGGCCAGACACCAAAGATCACTTACTTTTATGAAATCTGCAGAATGAGGAAATCCACAGAGCCAGAAAGCATATGGCAGGTTGCTAGTTGTTGAGTGGAGATGGGGATGGGCAGTAACAGCTTAATCAGCTTGACGTTTTCTTTCAGGGTCATGAGAACGACCTCCATAAAAACACAGGCTCCCGGGGTGAAGGTCCACTGAAAGTACCCTTGGTGGCGCCTCTTTGGCTTTTGTTTTCTGATTGGTTGGTAACAGCAGTGAAACTATCCAATCAGAACGCGTATTCCAGGAGCCCTCATTTGAATACAGAGTCTATAAATGGGCCGAGCAAGCCCACTCTGGCATTTTCTCTTCTGCGGAGCTGGAGTGAGGAGTGGTTTCTACGTTGGTGTTCGCTGGGCTTTGCTGTTTTCAACGAACAGGAAAAGCTCGTCCGCAAGAGTATCTGAAGAAGAGAAGCAGGTTCCCCCCAAGGTGGAGAACTTTGCTGGGTCCACGCGCTTCCCCATCCTCTTTGGACGTCTCAGGCCTGGTAAGTCAGTTTCCCCGTTTGTCGGGAGCGCGAGTTGGTGGGGGGAGTGGCGGAAAGCGGGGTAGGTCGTCCCGGGCAGCCAGAGAGTAGCCGCAGCCCCTGCCCCGTTGAAGCCGCCGCCGGTGGGCCGGGAGCCTCACTGCAGGCGGTTCCTGCTCCTAGCCATGCGCGGAGCCGCGGAGAGCGGCGGCTGTGGCGCGGAGAAGGCGGTCCCGGGGCGCGGAGAGCGGCGGGCCGGGGCATGGAGAGCGGCGGTCCCGGGGCGTGGAGAGCGGCGGGCTGTGGCGCGCAGACTGTCGGGCCAGGGCGCTGGTACCGGGGTACCATCGGCTTTTTCTCTGGTTTCCACACCGAGTAGGGGAGAGTGTCGGTCCTGGGAGTGGAGAGCGGCGGGCTGTGGCGCGGAGAACGGCGGTCCTGGGGCGCGGAGAGCGGCGGGCCAGGGCGCTGACATCGGGATACCGTTGGCTTTTTCTCCGGTTTCCGCACCGAGTAGGGGAGAGCGGCGGGCCGGGGCGCCGGTATCAGGGTACCGTCTGCTTCTCCCATCCCTGCGGAGAGCAGTGGAGAGCGGCGGTCCACGGAGAACGGCGGGCCCGGGGAGTGGAGAGCGGCGGGCTGTGGCATGGAGAGCGGCTGTCCTGGGGCGTGGAGAGCGGCGGGCCCGGGGCATGGAGAGCGGTGGTCTGGAGCGCAGAGGGCGGCGGGCTGTGGCGTGGGGAGCGGCGGTCTGGAGCGCAGAGAGTGGCGGGATGTGGCGTGGAGAGCGGCGGGCCGGGGCGCTGGTATCGGGGTACCGTCGGCTTCTCCCATCCCTGTGTGGAGCAGCGGAGGGTGTCGGGTTGGGTCTCTTGATTTAGATTATTTGGTGCCTTTTGAGCTTCCTGAATGTGGATTTCTAGGTTATTTCCCAGGCTTGGGAACCTTTCTGCCATTACTGTTCATTTATTTAAAAAATATGTTCTATGTTCCTCTCTTTGTCTTTCTGGTATACCAATCATGTGTAAGTTGTTTCTCTTGATGGTGCGCCATGAGTCTCTTAAGCTATGCTGTCCATTCATTCATTCATTTAATTTGCTGTCCAGATTGATTGCCAGTGACCAGTCTGATGCTGACTTCTGTTTTCTGTAGTGTACTGTTGAACCCTTTTGTTGAAATTTTCAGGTCGTTTATTGTATGCTTCAGTTGTGTTTTCTGTTAGCTACAATTTCATCTTCATTGAAGTAGTTATTTCTTGCATTGCGCTCCTGGTTTCAGCAAACATCTTTATGACTAATACATGCACTGTTCAAATTATGATGGGGCTACATCTTGATAAACCCATTATAAGTTGAAAATATGGTTGTTAAAACTGCTTTTAATACACCTAACTTATTGAACATTACAGCTTGGCCCGGCCTACCTTAATCATGCTCAGAACACTTACATTAGCTTACAGTTGGGCAAAAATCACAGACCACAAGGCCTATTTTATAATAAAGTGTTCAGTGCTTTATGTAATTTATTGGACATTGTATTATAAAGTAAACTGAATGGTCATATGGCTACCATGTACGGTTTCTACCTTATGTGTATCCCTTTTGAAGCATTTATGTGTATGGTGGGGAGGATCATGTTTTCTAAAAGCCAGTTTTCCCAGATGGATAAAACAACATACACTCCAACTTCATGATAATTCAAGATATTCCACATCCTTATCAATACTGTATAGTCTTGTCTATCTGATGTGGTTTTAGTTTGTATTTTCCTAATTTCTACATGTTTACCATGTTTCATATGATTATTGAACACTCAGAAATCTTCTATGTAAAGTGGCTCTTCAAGACTCTTGCCTGCTTTTCTCTTTGGGTCTCTCTGTCTTGTCTTTTTTTAAATAAAAGTATTTGGTTTTCTGTGAGGCAATTAATTTCTCTCTGTGACTGCTATTTACATCTTTTAACCAGTACTGTTTGATGAATAAAATTTTTATTTTAATGTCCAATTTATGAATATATATTTTTAAATTTATACTTAGAAAATACATAATTAAAATTATATAATATGTAATTTTTAAATTAAATTTCAAACAGTCTGTTTTTTTCAATCCCTTTTTTTCTTTTTCAGAACCAGCATTTGGATTTTTTAATCCTCTCCGTCGTTTATTTATTTTCAGTATCTTTGATTTTTTTATTATGATTTTCTTCTACCAGCTTAAACATTTTCTTTTCACTGTACTGAAACTAATGATTAGCTAATATATTCTTAGTCTTTTCTTATTTTACCTATTTAAGACTATATGTTTTCTTTTAATTTTTGTTTGAAATTCATTCTATATCTTTTAACAGCTTAATTAAAGTATAAGTGAAATGAAAGAAATGCATATACTTAAGGTATATACTTTTATGTTTGGACATATGTATGCACCCAAGAAACCATCACCACAACCAATATAATGAACATACCTATTATCACAAAATTTTTCTCATGCCCCTGTATTATCCCTCCTTCCTGTTCCTCCTCTCCACCCTTTATTTAATGAACTTGATTTCATTGAGCAAAGCATTAAAAATATATATATAACTAATATCGAAACCATACTGGTCATTGAATAATCACAAAGGGAACACACCATGTAACTACCACCTAGGTCAAGAAATGGAGCATGAGCACTGCCTCAGGAAATCTTTGGGCCTCTTCCACTCACTATCTTCTCCATTTTCTCTTGCGGAAACTGCTATTTTTCTATGTCAACTAGTCCTGTTACAACTTCCTTGTAAAATCTTTTGGTGCATTTCTGTCCCATCTAGGACTGGAATTGCTGGTTCATGGGCGTGCCTGAGTAGGTGCTTCCAAACCATGGTCCAAAGTGGCTCTGCCAATTGACACTGCCACCAGCAGTGCTTATCAATTCCAGTTGCTCATTGTCTTTGCCAACTCTTGGATCTGTAGTGTGTTTTTTATTGTTTCATGCATTTGTTGTCAGTGTTTTTGCATTCAGATGAATATGCAGTAGTTTCTACCGGTTTTAATTTGTACTTCTCTAATTGCTATTGAGTTTGTACACATTTTCATGTATTCATTTGTCATTGGAATGTCTTATCCTTTGTAAAGTGCTCATTGAAGTGGCTTGGCTCTCTTTCTATTGGGAAGTCTTTTTCCTTGGAAATATGTAGTTCTTCATGTATTCTGCACTATAAGGCCTTTGTTAGAAATGTGAACTGCACATTTTTTCTTCCACTCTGTCTTACCCTTACACACTGTTAATGATGTTTCTGATGAGCAGAAATTACTAAATTCTAATAAAGTTTCATAGAAATTCATCAGAATTTCTTTAGAATTTATGGTTTATAAAAATGCAATGTAAGAGCACTTTACTCATAACAGTTATAAAGATTTTTTCCAAAATTACTTTTTACACTTAAATGTGAAATGTCTTTTTGTATGGTAGGATATACTGATCAAATGTTATTAAATTTTTTCTAATAAACATCCATTTGATGCAGCAACATTGATTTAAAAATTGAAAACAGCTTTGCATAGCAATCTCTGCTCTTTCTCAGCTGTGCAACATGCACCAGCCTCTTTCTAGATTCTCTTTAGGTCATTTGTCCCTCTTTCCATCAATACCACAAGGTTTTATTCCTTGTACCTTCATAGTATGTTCTGATACCCTGTAGAGACATCTCCCCACCCTGTTGGTTTTCAAAAGCATGTTGGAGATTATTGGACCCTTTGCATTTTTATATTCTTCTTCAAATCAGCAGTGAATTTACACAAAAAGACTTGTTTTTCATTGATATTGTAATAGATGCATGTATCATCTTTAGAGGAAATAACATCTTTGTAATAATGATCTTCCAATTTATGAGCATGAATATTTTTTATTTAGGTTTCTAAACTATGTTATTTCTTGGAGGGGGGATCTTATACATGTCATTATATTAATCCCTAAGTCATAGTATTTTTATGATATTGTAAGCATCTATTTTTTAATTTATTTTTGCTGTTTGTTACTGTCTGTGTTAATTCCAGGAGGTGTGGAATGAGCTGAGCTGTTTTGCTGGGGTGAGTGACTTACCTGGAACTGAGCCCTGATTGAGGTGTCAAAGGAAATGATTAATAGTGGGTCTTAGCTAGGTTTGGCTGAGGTTTATATCATCTTGTCACCATTATTTATTGATAGTAGTGAATGTGGTGATTGACCAGGTTTTTACCTGGTCTAGGTGAGAACACAAGAGGGCTCTTCTGCTGGGGCTGGCCCACAGTGAAAATATGCCTGCAGGATCAGCAGGGTGTAAGAAGCTCAGTCCACACTTTATATAGGGGTCCCTGGGTCTGAGGTGTTCTGTGCACACACAGATGGCTCCTGATCTGAGAGAGGAAGTGCCTCCTGGTGTATCCCTGCAGAGAGGAGCACTGGAGCCCATGCCAGCCTCTCCTGACCTGTCACTGCGAGGCTGCCTTTGGCTGAGATGCTCTTCCTCACTTGATGTGTTTCTTTAATGCTATTGCTATAGCATATCTTTTTTCTTCAGCATTGCCGTTTTTTGCTCCAGTGTCCTGGCATTTACACAGAGTTGATTTTTTATATTTAGCAACCTTTTATACTCATTTAGCCTATCTGTGCTTTTTCTGTTTGTTGTTTGTTTGTTTTGTAGATTCTTTCGGCTTGTAGGTTACTTAGTCAGAAATTTTTATGCCATTATTTCTTACCTATTTTATTGTCTAGCATTTCCAGTACGGTGGTCAATTGTATTTGAATATACCAGGCATACTTAAATTGTTCTGAACCTGAAGTACCTTAAACATGTCACCAATAAGAGTAAAGGAATTTACTTTTTATTCCTAGCTTTACATGAGGTTTTTAAATCACAAATAATTGTTGAATTTTGTCAAAGGCCTTTTATTAATTTATTTAATTGTGGTGAAGTAAACAAGGCTATAAAGTTTTTTCTAATCACGGGCTTAGCTGAATTGCAGTGTGTAAATGTGATGTCTTTGTGGCCATTTGGTTCAATATATTATCTAATTTCTACTTGATGTTAGGTGTTGGGTCATTAATAACACAAATGTGATTAGTCCCTTCTCATAGGTAGAAAGATGAGAGGTCGAGTTTTAAGTTTGTTGTCTAATGTCCTGGACTGACAAGAATTTTCCTACCTTGCCATGTTCTTCCATTCTCCCATGGAAACTGCTCTGCAGTCTTGGAATCTGGGTGGGCTTCTCTCTCCAACCTACGATGTCAGTGTCACTGGCCTCCGTGGTGGGGTTGTTTGTCAAGAGAAGGAATCTCTTTGTCATTAATTCAGTGTATTTGGACCTGGGAGATGCAGACCTTGACTCCCATCATTGGCTTTAGTGGGTCGATTTATGTTGGTAGATTTAAAATTTGCATCAGGTAGACATAATTTAAGTCCTCGTTGACTGGCTCCCTGCACATTGAGGATTTCTAACATATTATGTTTCTGCCAACAAGTGCCTTAGTTATGTATTTTATGATCATGAAAGGGGAAACTACCTTTATATTTCTATTCCTCAGCTATACAGTAGGGACTACAGCATGGAACTGATTGCCTTTGGATCCCAGCTCATTGACCCTCTTTTCTTTCATTTTTCTCTTTTTCTTCAATTCTGAGACCCCCTAGACCTATTGTGAGAGGGTTTCAGGTCTGCATCCTTCTGCCTGGGGACCCAGAACACCTGTCAGGTCCTAGAGAGGAGTGATCCAGAGACTGGCAGGTGGGGAAAAATTTATTGAGCACCTGCAGTGTGACTGTGGCCAAGGCCATGAAGGAGAGTCAGGCCAAGGCTTCACCCAGCCTCAGGGGCCAGAGGTCTGGAGCCACACCCACATCTTTCCCACAGCACAGACTCAGCCAAGGCCGGTTGTAAGCACAATGGCCCTTCAATTCCTGCAGCCCCAGGTCAGGGCAGGGTCTCTTCTCCCTGTTCTTGAAGGCATCAGGCTCTCCCAGTAGGTGGCTCCCAGTGTTTCTCCTGAGGACTTGTAAGGCCTTGGGACTTGTCTGTGAGAGGTGTGGGTCTGGGGTGGGGGTCGTCACCCTCGTTTGCACATGTACCATCCTCTCCTGCTCCACCACCACCACCACACCTCCATGCCTTTACCTTGACCATGCCTTCTGCAGGAACACCCTTCCCCCAGATTCTCCTCTCAGGACTTTCCAGGAACATTCTTGCCCTTGGTCACCCAGCCCCATTCAGGAGCTGTCTCTGCTCCCTGCCACCTGATTCCAGGGCTCACTGCCTCTCGGGCCAACCCCTTACTCATGTATGCACTGGGCTTGGGCAAGGACCTGCATCTGTGATTTCCCAGCCCTCAGCGTGTAGGAAGGAGGGAGCTGTAGAGAGGAATGAAGTGGGATAAGGTGGGATGGGGGAGAAAGGGAAAGGGTTTAGGTGGGTCAAGAGGGGTGTGAAGAGACACAGGAGCAGAGGGGAGGAGAGGCCCCTCAGCCTCTGTGGTGCAGGGGGAAGAATGGGGGCTCCACATCCAGCTTTGCGGCTTCCTTGGTCTTCCTGTTTGGGAAAAGTTGCCTGTGGGGCTGGGGCTATGGCAGTCACCACTGGCCTCTCCTCGTACACCCTCCAGTTCCACACCTGCCCCATGGCTGCTGACTCCTGGCTGTGGAGGAAGAGCCCTAGGTGACAGTGGAGGGGTCCTGGGCTCACACAGGGAACACAGCTGCAGGTTCATAGCCTCCACCTTCACCTTGACCTGTTCCTCTGCAGTCGGGAGGGTGATGAGCAGGTGAGGACAGGTAAGGGCCACCCTCCTTCCAAGGTCTTCCCTCCTAGCCACCTATCCACATCTTCCCAGCTTCCCCCATACCTCAGAGAAGCCCAGCTGGATCTAGTCACTTAGTTGGTCACCATGCCTCACTTCCTACTACTATACTCGTCCATGCACACCAGCCAGGGTCCTGTCTCAGGACCTTTCCAGAGGCCATTCCCTCCCCCTGGACCTCTCTCACCCGTATACCTACAGTGTTGTGCTGGAGAGGATCGTTGTTGATGTTTAGAAATTTTGTAAGCATTCAAGTTGGTTCAGTGTGAGTATTTACAACAGAAAAACTGCACACACTATAAATCCAGGGTGTTGTCAGGAGAGTCACTTACCAGCACAGTTGCAGCTCTTCTCCCCTTCATCCCTCTGGTGACCCCACTGACCCGTTCCCTCTTGACATCCATTCTCTCTCCATTCTCTTGTTTGGTGCATGGGATCCATTGGGGGCAAACGCTGGCTGCTTTGCTCCCCACTTTCTCACCTGGGCCTGTGATGGTCCCATACACATCCATGGCCATGAAGAATGGCTCCACCTTGTTTTACCAGCATCCTTTTGGCCTCTGAATGGTCATAAGAGGGCAGCAGGGATGGGTTAGCAGGATCAGTGATGAGGATGCTGGGTGGTCACAAGTGTGGTAACAAGCGACTGGATTCAGGGTGATGTTGACATTAGTACCACCATGGCTTGCTTAGGAAATGGTGTTGCAGGTGAGAGAAGACCTGGGTATGACCCTATGGTTCGGTCCTGGTGTTGCTAGGGAAGTTGTGGAAGGAGCAAGAAATGGATTTGAGAGATTCATGTGGAGTTCCCAGAGGTCCTTGTGTGGGCCCATCAGGTCCTCCAGCTTTTCCTCAAAATGCAGCTTGGGGGCTGACCGCACAGGCATTAGGGCCCACGGGCTGAGAACTCATACCATGGCCTGGCCCAAGGGGGGTCTTCATGCAGACACTTCAGGGGCTTTGTCCATGCTCTGCCCCACTGGATGCACCTTTCTGTCAACCATCCAGGGCTCAGCTTAGCCAGCTCCTCTGGTCCCATCCTTGATAGTGTTCCTCTTGCAACCCAGCCCAATCCCCAGGCCTCTGGCACTGGGACCACCTCATCTGCCTCTGTTCTCTTCCTCTATCTGGCAGTTTGAGGAAATTCTCTCCTTGCCCTCCTGCAACATGGTGTGCTCCCATTCTCCTGTCTCTGCATGAAGTGCTCTCCGCCTTCCTCCCGGCAATAGCTCTCTCTGGGCCTTCCTATAATATGTATTTTTCTCACATACAGAACCCAGCCTGAGTGAGCAGAGTGCTGGTTGTCACAGTCCCTTACTTTGGATCTGTCTTATGAGAGAAGTTGAGTCCAGGGCAAGCCAGCCTGCCCCACATCAACAGGGTACAACCACAGGGACCTGGGTCGACCTCCCAGTATCCATTTGTTTGAGCAGCGTGGCTTTCTCAACCTTGCTTTATTCTGCACGTGGGGCAGGCGGGGTGTTTGGGGGGAGGTGCCCGCCTCAAGAGGAGGGCTGTTAGGGATGTGATGTGCAGCACCTGAGCCCCCCACCTTTCCCCTTCTGGTTGGTTCCTTCACACACACTTAGAACCTCCGGGATTCCTGGGGCCCTGTCTTCCAATCTGTCACAGCAGCCAGAGCCCCAGGACAGGAGGGCTGGCGGGAACATCTGCCAATTTGGGGAGCCACGTTGGCCCCAACTAGGCTTCACCAGCAAAGGAAGCATGTACATTTTAATACCAGGGGATGGAGACAACATGAGCTGCTCAGCCAGGCCTTTTGTTGTCCCATGTGAAAGGTAAGACTGTTTTTTTCATTTCTGTGAAGAATGTTAGTAAGACATCATCTATATAATGAAACATCGTAACCATGCTGGGCCTAGTCCACTTGGCCAGGTCCCCAGCAACTAAACCTTGAGGGATGATTGGGCTGTGCAGGTAGCCTTGGGGCAACACTTGAAAAGTCCATTGTCTTCCTTCCCAGGTGAAGGCAAATTGATCTTGGCTATCAACTGAGATTGGAATACAGAAAAAAACATTTGCAAGTTCCAGTACATAATGATAAATTACTAGCTGCGTCATCAGCTGATCCATCAAGTCGTGTGCTGAAGGCACAGACACATGAAAAGGAGGCACTACTTTGTTCAGTTCTTGATAATCCACAGTCATCCTCCAGGTCCCATCAGGTTTTTTCACTGGTCATACCGGGGTGTTAAAAGGGCTATGTGCAGGACAAGTGATGCTGACTTTTTCTAACTCCAATATATTGGCACCAATTTTCATACGTCCTCCTGGCAGGCAATATTGTTTCACATTGACTACAAATCTTCACTTGAGTAATACCTGTGGGTCACGTTTAGCATGTCCCCATAGCACAGGCTTTACTGTCCATATCTGCAGCTGGAATTCTCCAACTGTTATTTGCATGTGTAACCCATAAAATACACCTATACCTAATATGTATTCAGGTACTGGGGATACATATACAGTATATACATGAGGGGGCAATCGTCCTATGCCCAGTGGCAAGACACAGCTTTGACTTTAATTGAATGTCCTCCATAACCATCAACATTCACTGTGGCCCCCAGAAACTTATCTGGGTTGCCATGTGTCCACCAATGCCAATACACACTGCACATTTATCCTTGACCAATGTATTGCCATTTCAACATGAGCCTCCAGTCCTTTTCTGCCCCCAAAACATAAGCACTTTGGCCTGCCCCCTAATTGAAACATAACAGACCATCCACCTCCAAGGGAGTAACCAAAAAATCTTTTAAATTTACTTTCCACCTGTTTCTGGACATTTAGTGAAATGCTGTTTGGTGTGCAATTGTTTCCACAAGGAAAACAAGACCACATTTGGCTGCCAGACAATTTTCTTCCCTATCAACTCCTGCCATATCAAACCACATCTGCATATGGCTTATCTTGCTTGGTCCCTTTGGGGCAACACTCTGAGAATTTCTTGGGGACCTAGTTTTCACCACCTTTTGGAACCACTTTGTCTCCTCCCCTTTGCTTTGCCCAGAGTGGCCATAATAGTCATTACTTCAAGTATAGGGCAACCAATGGATGGGGCCATTATGGCCATCAGTGTCCCAAAGGTCATTGATGGAGCATTTTGCAGGACTACATCTCTCATACTGCCTGTAAAACATTCATCATCTGGGCTACAGGTGTTCACGTTAAACATGGACTGCTGCATCCCCCAGCTTCTGAATTATTTGCACCAGCTCAGCATACATTTTCCATCTATTCACAGTTTGTGGCAGTTCTCTGGTGTTAGTCCACAGAGTCTGGATGGCTGCATTCACCGGTTCCATCAAGGAGTGGTTATCCTGTCCCAGTGCATATCCGCAGCTGTTCTGTAACTGCTGTGCAGTGATGGATACATGGTGATAGAGGCTAACATTTCCATCTCATCACCAGAGTACATCAAACTATCCATCCCTATGGCCCATAACTGCAGCAGCCAGGCAGCTAGGGGTTCACCCTATTTCTGCTGAAACTGCTTCCTTAAGTCAACCAACTCAGCTTGATTATAGGGGACATAAGTAATAAATTGGGTCTGCTTGGTCCCACGGGCTGTTCATGCTTCATTTTCTGATGCACAACAGGTCATGCCAGGGGAGGCACAGCCTCCTCCAACTCACCAGTGGGTTCATCATCATCCCCAGTGTCAAAAGCAGGTGTGACCTGTTGCTGTACTTGAGCCTCCAGAACAAGTACCCGTGCTTCCAACAAGTCTGCTTTCTGTGGCAAATCTCGAAGCCATGCTACTTCATGGAGTACTGGGTCCATGTTGACTCATAGTACAGTGAGTAACAGCCAGACCCCGGTCAACAGGAAAGCAGACACCAGGTCCCACATAACCAAAGGGAGCCACATTTTCTCCCCTTCCCAAGGGGCTAGTGGCTCCCTTACCTGCTCAGAATCCTGCTGCCAAGTACATGAGTTGTTGGGCTGGATCGCAGATCCCTCTGCCCCATGCTGTGCGGGTTGTGACTCAGGTAGTTGAATAAAAAAGCAGGTGTAGCCACTGGAAAAGTTGACATGCTTTATTCCAATGTGAGCTTTCCAGCCAGAGATTCAGAGCCACTATCTTCCATGCTGAAAGTACCAACAATGGCAACAAGCCAAGGAGCATGTGGGCGTGCACGTGCAGTCACACCACTCGTATAATGTTTTTGCAACAGATGTGCTGAATCATACCCAGCCAGATATGAGGCGAGGGGGCCTGACTATATTGACTCCATTTTCCTCACAGGGATGTTGGGGGAATAAAGACAAAATTCCGTGTGGGCAAATTATTAGATGATATTAATGAGTATTTTTTATTTTTAGTTCTGATATAGGTATTGCTGCTGTAGAGCCCAAGTCTGTTTTCTACACATGCATTTTAAAGTATTAAAAAAAATTATATCCCTATTTTAATTTACATTATTTTTATTTTTTAAATGTTTTTATATTTTTTATTGAAAGATAATTTTTATACATATTTCTGGTGTACAAAGTTAACTATCAATAGTTGTATGATGGTCGAATCAGGATAGTTAACTTATTCATCATTATAATATGTAATCATTCTTGAAGTTGTTTAACAAACCAGAAATTATTATGGTAACTTTCTTCCAATTCATTAAAAGATGCTTATTTTCATCCAATAAACTAATTAGTGAGTCTCCGATGGATTTCATTGCACAATTGGAAAGATGCTGTTGTATATATAGTAGAATAAAATAGCAGGTCACAGGGTAGGTGCACTCCATAATCATTGTGCCAATTTACACTTGCAGTGTCTGAGAGTTATTTGCCCCAACTCCCAGATTCTGTTCATCCATCCATCTATATATCAATCAAATATTTAGTTATTTGATTTTGTGTGTTTGTGTGTGTATGTGATGGGCCTGCACTTTCCCTTTTCTTCCCTGGTTTCTGCCACAGACTAGGCCAGGAGTTCTATGCAAGGGTTTCTCAAAGCCCCAGCTGCTACCGGAGTTTCTCTTCAAACAGGGAAATGCCTGGCTTGAGTCATTAAGGTTGATGTGGGCTTGAGTGGTAGAATGAGACCAAAATTGCTCAGAGATTATTACCATGAGGATCTGGAGATAACTGTTGATAAGATTGAGAATAGTGTCTACTGTTTAGGATAATCTAAGGATGGCATTATAATGATTTTGTTCTGGCATAACAGTTTATCATAAAGTGGAAAGAAGGGAAAAGGCTATGCTTCAACAATGAAGGTGAACTGTAGACTGTACCCAGATTAACAAAACTGAGAGGATGTGTTGCTGGCAGACTGGCCTTACAAGAGATATTTTAAAAATTCTTAAGGCTGGAAGCCAGTGACCCCAGACAGCAATTCAAATTCACTCAAAAAAACACAGGGCAGCAGTAAAGGTAAATGAGAAACTTTAAAAGGCAACATACATGCACATTGTTTCTACTTTCTTCTCTTAGCTGATTTAGAAAGAAACTGTGTAAAACTGTACATATATACAGTATTGTTCTCCGTGTAACATGTAGAAATATAATACACAAGTACTGGTGAAGAACCCCAGGCCAGAATTTGCTGAGGTCCAAGAGCAATGTCCATAGTCCTAGACCTTCTGCATGGCCACAGCTGAGGGACATTATTCACCATGAGAGCTTCTCATGAAAAATGCTGCCCATGCATCATCTCAGCATCCAGCCATGTGGACCTTGAGGTCAGTGTGCATATTTGACTGATTCTCCAACACCAATGTTAAATGGGATGAAGAAAAAGAGTGCTTGAAATACACCAAAATGCCTCTACTGCAAGGTTCACATTTGCACATCTTGGTAGTCACATGACCTAAGCTGCCGGTCACAGTTCCTCTGGTGTCATGTCTAAGGAAGCATTCCCCAAAGCAAGGTCTCAAAACTCTACTTCCATATTTTTTCATAAGAGTTTTGCAGTTTATTTTTTACATTTAGGTTTATGATCCATTTTTAGTTAATTTTTGTGTATGTTCTACAGCAAGAGTTTAACCTCATTATTTTATTGTAAATATCCAATTTTCTCAGCACTATTTGTTGAAAATCCTATATTATACCTTTACGTTGTCTTCTCACATTTGTTGATGATAAATTTACCACAAATATGAAGATTTATTTATTGACTTTCAATTCTATTTTACTGATACGTATGTATTTTTGTGTGCTCTGTCAGTACCACACTGTCTTCATTCCTGATGCTTTATAGAAGACTTGAAATCAGGAATTGCGAGTCCTCCAATTTTGTCCTTTTTCAGTATTGTGTTGGTTATACTTGGTCCCTTGCACTTTTATAGAAATCTTAAGATGAGCGTTTCTGGAAGAAAAATGTAACTGAAGTTCTGATAGAGATTTTATTGAATCTACATTTAATTTGGGGGAGTACTGTCATGTTAACAATGAATGTTAGATACATAAACAAGACATGTATTTTCATGTATTTAGGTCTTCTATAATTTCTTTCAAAAAATCAGTTTGGTTTTTGATGTAAACATCTTGAACTTAAAAAAAATTATTCACAAGTAGCTGTAAGATGTTAGCAACTATTCTTTATTAGTTTGAGAAAGTTTCCTTCTATTCTAGCTTGTTGAGTGTGTTTAATCATGAAGTGACGTTGCATTTTTAAATAAATGCTTTTACTTCACATACTGGGAATCACATCTATGGAGGTTTTAAACCAACAACTCATCTTTCCTTCTGTTTCTACAACCTTCTCTCACAAACTCATACAATCTCTGAAGGAAAATCAGACTCTATTAAAAACTGGGTGAGTTGATGAATGAATAGTTAACCCCTCTTGATCCCAGTTATCCTTGCAGCTTCTTGCTGCATAATTGAGGGTTGGTTTTCACTCCCATGAAGTGTCAATTGGAAGTTCAAATATTAATAATGTTAGTGGGCATGATGGAGGATATGCACACTTCATAATTTTGTCTTCTCTTTATTCACTGTAGGAAAAAAAAAATTAGCACCAAAGGAGAAGAATGTGCAGAAAATAAAGTATGTCAAGGGAGTGTGTGGCTAAAATGAAACAAAAAAATAAGTAAAACTTTACACAAGAAATACGTTAAAGGAAATAGACTAGATCTTGGCCGTAGATTTCAGATGTGGGTTTGTTCATTTTGAAAATACTATTTCTTAGTCATTTTCTGAGTCCTCTTAAACCAGTCTGGATGGTGACCATTATGTCTGCCTCCATCATTTGTGGGAAGTGTCTGTCCCACCTTGTCTTCTGTTACAGGTAAGAGGGCCCTGGGAGTCACCTGTGGGTCTTCAGTTGTAAAGCATTTGACAGGCTTTTCTTGAGTTCTCTCTCTGCTTTCTTCTCCCTGAATCTCATGGATGTCTGTAACCTGCTGCTCCCCACCCCAGCCACGTGTGCAGATATGTCTGATAATTCCCACGATAGCCTACAAGTGACTGGGAGATTTTCAGGGAGGCATTTGAGCACAATCACAGGCAACCAAGGTGTGGAACGTTTAGGTTTTTAATTCAGTTAAGTCAATTTTCTAAGTGGTGTCAGATAAGGGCCCAACTTTATTCTTTTGCACATGAATATCCAGTTTTCCCAGCACCATTTGTTGAAGAGACTAGTCTTTCCTGATTTTGTAGTCTTGCCTTTTGATGAGGATTATTTGACCATATATGAGGGTGCTCCAGTTATCTTATAATTCTATTTTTTCCACAAATTTTTGAAGTACCCTCGTGTGAGATTTTATTTCCGAGCTTTCCATTCTATCACATGTGTCTAAATGTCTTTGTGCAGGTTTCACACTGTCTGGATTACTGTAACTTTGTGATACATTTTGAAATCAGAAAGTGTGAGGGCCAATGATTTGCTTTTCGTTGTCACATGTGGTTTGATTATTTGGGGTCCTTTGATATTCCATGCACATTTTAGTATTTTTTTTCTCTATTTCTTAAAAAGAAAACACCACTGGCATTTTGATAAGGATTGCTTTGAATCTTCAGATTGCTCTAAGTTTTATGAACATTTTAACATATTCTTTCAGCCTGTGGACATGGATACCTGTCTATTAATTTGTTTCTTTAATTTCTTTGTCAATGTTTTGTAGTTTTCTACAAGCACACATATCTACCCCTTGGTTGTTTTTTTTTTTTTTTTAATAAGCATTTTACTCTTTTTCATTCTATTGTAAGTATAATTTTTTTTTCTCTTTTTAAAAATTAACTAATTAGCTATATTGACAAAATTGTACATGTTTATAAAGTTTTAAAATATGTACACATTGTGGAAAGGAAAAAAATCCAAACTAATTAACATATGTATTACCTTACATATTTATCATGTTTTATGGTGAGAACTTTTATAATCTACTCTCCTAGAAATTTTCAGGTATAGAATACATTATTGGTGACTATAGTCACCATGTTGTACTACTATATATACATATACATACTGAAATTACTCCTCTCTATCAGAAATATTGTATCCTTTGACCAACAGGTCTCCATCTGCCACCTCCCCCTTCCCCAAAGTAACCACCATTGTCCTCTGCTTCTGTGAGTAAGACTCTTTTGGAGTCACTTATAAGTGAGATCATGCAGTATTTGTCTTTCTGTGCATATTTCACTTAGCATAATGGCCTCCAGGTTCATCCACTTTCTTACAAATGACAGGATTTTCTTTTTCTTTTTTTAAGGCTGAAAAGTATCCTGCTGTTTATATATACCATATTTCTTTGTTTATTTAGACCTGATGGACATGTAGATTAACCTCATATCTTGGCTATTGTGAATAATACTGCAATAAACACAGGAGTACAAATATCTCTTTGTCATACTGATTTCATTTATTTTAGATGCACACCCATGTGTGAAATTGCTGAATCATATGGTAGTTTTATTGTCTGGCTAGGCCACCACACCAGTTGTGGGGCTCTTTTACCTGCTGGTAATCCTGCATGACTGGGCCGACTCTTGGGCTAGGGCTGGGTCTGGAGCTCCCAGACCCCTCAAGCCCATTCACAGACTGGGCCACGAACCCTTCTCACATGCCAGGCTGGGTTCCCAGACCCCTCACACACCAGGCCAGGTCACCAGACCTCTTCATGCAGGTCTGTGAGCTAGATAACAAGCCAAAAGTTCCTTGCATCCATAGGTTTGGAAAAGCATGGCTGCACTGGGCAGATGCCCAAGGCCGATGCCCACCTAACTGCTTCACTCAAACTCTCTCTCAACTCTCTCTCTCTCTCTCTCTCCACCTCTCTCTTTTCTCTCTCTCTTGCTCTCTCCGTCCCCCTGAGGAACGCAATAGCAACAAAACTAAAAAGATACACTGGCGTGCATGTGCACGAACTCCACCCACCCATCTACACCCACACACACAATTTGCTCACAAAGAATGCTGAACCACACCCAACTGGACCCAAGGTGAGGGCCCTGACTAAACTATTCTATTTTCCCCACATCTATTTTTAATATTTTTGAGGAATGTCCATACTAATTTTCATGATACCTTTACCAACTTACATTCCCACACACAGTATACAAGCGTCTGCTTTTCTCCATTCCCATTCCAAGTGTTTTATTTCTTTCTTTTTAAATAATACCCATGCTAACAGCTGTGAGGTCATATCTATTAGCTGCATCTTTGCCTTTCTCTGATGTCTAGTGATGTTGAACGTTATTTTTTCATATGCTTGACATCCTTTATATATCCTCTTTTGTGAATATATTTTCAAGAGGTTTTTTTTTTTTTCCCCACTCCTTTTAATTGGGTTGTTTGTTTTCTTGCTGTTGAGTTCAGTTTCTTATATATTTTGGATGTTAACAACTTATAAAATGTACGGTTCCCAGATGCTTTTCTTATTCTGTAGGTTGTCTCTTTATTCTGTTGATTGTCTCCTTCATTTTACATAAGCTTTTTAGTTTTAAGAAATCTCATGTGTCTATTTTTACCTTAGTTGGCTGTGTTTGAGGGATCATGTCCAAAAAATCTTTGCTCAGGCTAATGTCATGAAGCTTTTACCCTGTGATTTCTTCTAGTAGTTGTACAGTTTCAGGTCTGAGGTTTAATTCTTTGATTTATTCTAGGTTTATATTTATAAACATTATAGATATGGAGTAAAATATGGCCCATTTTTATTTTTCTGGATGTGGATATTCAGTGTTTCTGACACTGTTAAAGAAGCTGTTCTTTACCCATTGTGTGTTCATGGCATTTTGGCAAAAATCAATCAACCATAAAAGTATGGATTTATTTGGGGTTCTCTATACTCTTCCACTGGTCTATACTTCTTTTTCTATGCTAGTGCCATGCTCTATTTAATTACTGTATCCTTACATTATATTTTCAAATCAGGTCATGTATTGCCATCAGCTTTGTTCTTTTTGCTCATCTATTTATCTATTTGGGGTCTTTTGTGGTTCCATACAAATTTTGGGATTATTTTTTCTATTTATGTGAAAAATGGCCTTAGAATTTTGATAGAGATTGCATTGAATGTGTAGATCACTTTAGGCATCATTTATATTTTAGCAATATTAATTCTTAAAAATAATAAACACCAAATATTTCCATTTAGTTTTGTCTTTTTCAATTGCTTTCATCAATTTTTTATAGTCTTCTGTGTACAGACATTTCACCTCCTTGGTTAAATTTATTTCTCAGTATTCTTTCTTTCTGACTTGGATCTTTTTTTTTTCTTACTTAAATTTTTGGCAAGGACTTCCAGTACTATTGTAAATAGAAGTGAAAAGAGTGGGTATTCTTGTCTATTTCTGAACTTGGAGGAAATCTTTCAAGTTTTCACTACTGAATATGATGTTAGAATTGCCTTGTCATAGATTGCCTTTATTCTGTAGAAGTACAGTTTTTCTATACCTAATTTACTGAGAGCTTTTAGTCATTTGCTGAGAGCATGTTCAATTTTGTCAACTGCTTTTGTTTTTTTGTATCTATGTGATCACATAGTTTTGTATTTTATCCCATTAATGTGGTAGATCACATTTACTGATTTGCATTTATTAAAACACGTTTACCTCATAGAAATAAACCTACCTTCTTCATGGTGAATAAATCTTTTTTTTCGTGACCAGCACTCAGCCAGTGAGTGCACCGGCCAGTCCTATATAGGATCCGAACCCGCGGCGGAAGCGTTGCTGCGCTCCCAGCGCAGCACTCTCCCGAGTGCGCCACGGGCTCGGCCCGTGAATAAATCTTTTAATGTGCTGTTGAATTCAGTTTCTTAGTATTTTGCTGAGGATATTCTGCATCTGAATTTATGAGTGAGATTGGCCTGTAATTATTTTTCTTGCGGTGTTCTTGTCTGGCTTTGTGTAAGGTAATACTGGCTTTCTAATGTGAGATCAGAAGTGTTCCATCCTGAAAGTTTCGGAAAAATTTGAGAAGAATTGATATTAGTTCTTAAAGAACAAACATACATCATAGTTCTGTTGACCTTCTCTATTGTTTTATTAGTTTCTATTTTATTTCCTTCTCTGTTTATTTTTGATATTTCACCCCTTCTTTGGGGAAATATCAAACTTAGGGCTTTGTTTATTCTTACTTTTCTAGTCCTCCAGTGGTAATATTAGGTGGTTCTTCTGAGGTTGTTTTGTAATGCAGATATTACTACAAACTTTCCTTTACAACTGCTGTCCCGATCCTGTCTGTCCTGATATGTCATGTCTCCTTTTTTGTTTTTCTCATAATATTTTTATTTGTTTGTTTGTTAATTAATTTACTTATCTATGTTTTGATTTATACTTTGACCTATGAGTTGTTCTGGAGCATGTTGTTTAGTTTCACGTATTTGTGAATTTTTCTTTTTCATTATGAGTTGAATGTGTCCCTCCAAATTTTATATTGAAACTTATCTCAGTGCATTTCATTAAGAGGTGGGTCCTTTAGGAGATAATTAGATCACGAGGCTTCTTTCCTTATGAATGGTATTAAGACTTTTATAAAAGGATCTCTTCATACAGTGTTCGCTCTTTTTTTGTCTTCTGTCTTTGCTATGGGATGTCAAGCTTAAGGTACTGTCTTGGAAGAAGAGATCCTTACCATAAATATTTTGGCTGTTTCCTACATGTTTTATTCTTGTGGCGATGCCCCAGCCCTGCGAATCGCTTCAGGCCGCAGCGGCAACCTCAAGGAACAGGTACTGAACCGGTGCCCAAGTGCGCTGTTCCCGCCGGATCCAAGCCTCGGCTCGCCGAGCCTCCACGCACGCGCGTCCGGTGCCCTCAGCCTGCGCAGGCGCGCGAGCGCTCACACGGCTTCGCGCAGGCTCAGGGCCGCATCTGCTGAGTGCGGTTCTTCGCGTAAACGGTTCTCCGCTGTAAACGGCCGTTTCTCGCCGTCCTGCAGCCTCCTGCAGCTCCTCAGGTGGGCGGCGGCGCTCGCCTGGGCCTGGTCCTGTGCCCAAGCGCTTCCGCCTGTGCCTCGGCGTGGTCCGCCCGGACGAAGAGGTGATGAGCTGTCCTCTCCCCAAAGTCCCAAGGGCTGGGGGAAGGAGGTGGGATGAGGCCCGCACCGAGAAAGGGACAGAAGGAGCAATGTAGGGAGCTGGGGGACGGTGGGGCCTAGAAGGGACGGTTGGGGGAGTAGAGGGATGGTGGGGACCCTATGCGGAGGGTGGCGGCCATAGAAAGGATGGTCACGTGGCCTTATTAGTGCCAGCAACGTGGCCAAGGTCCATCTGGTTGACATTTATCATGTTTATGAAAATTTCTACATGTGATTGTGAAGTTCTGTTGATTGTAATTGGCATATAGTTCGTTCTTTCTCTCCTACATCAATACGTTAAAAACGTCTTGAGTTCTGGGGGATTACAGGTAACAGAGTTTGATGCAGAGCAAATTAACAAAAACTTACTGGTTTGAAAAACAACCATTTTATCTCTTTGTGATTCTGTGAGTCAGCATTTTTGGCTGGGCTGAGCTGGGCAGTATCTATGCTGGTGTCACATGGGAGCACAAGTGAGGCATTAGGCTTCGGGTTCCTTGACTGAGGCTGGTTCCTTAGGAAGACTTCACTCACGTGTCTGGTGGTTTGTGCTGGCTGTTGCATAGGGCATGTGTTTCCAACAGGCATGCCCTCAGGCTTCTTCCCCAAATGACAGTATTCCAAGAAGGCAAACTTTGTTGTGCAACTACTTTTCAGAACTAGGATCATATCCCTTTTACTCGTGTCCCATTGACCAAAACAAGTGAAATGGCAAAGCTCAGGGTCATTGTAGGAGAGAACTACATGAAGGTGTGGATACAAGGTGACGTGTCATTGGGAACCATTACTGGAAAAGTGTGCTGCAATTAATATACATTATGTGCACTTTTTTCCTATAAATCATTGGCCAAAAATGTTAGTTTGCAGATGCTTTTCTTCTATGAAGTTTAGGTCTATAAAAGCAAGAGGTGTTCTAGTGGCTATACTATTGTTAGAGTCCTATATAGTACATATGTATTAATAGGAACATAGTTAATACCACCCAAGTATTTCTCTATAAAGTCAATTTTAATGAGGGCATAATGTGCCTTTTTTTGATGTAGTGTAATTTATTCAACCATCCTTAAAATTTTTAAATTATTTCTTCACAGTAACATTAATTGTTACCAAATCACTAGCAAGTCAATATTTTCACTAACCTAAGGATAAATCGTGTGTTTTATCTCTACCAATGAATAGAATTGTGGGTGCTCTTTTGATGAGGTCTTTCCTGCCCTTGCTTGTGTGTAAGCGACTCTTGCCCCACAGCCAACCTTATTTCGTTTTGTTTTTTCCAGCTATTGTGTAGAGCACTTTGCACAGCAGACTCTAGGAGCAAGTGTCACCATTTCTCTCATGACCGCCTCCATTCACCTTCTCTTCGAGGTACAATTCCAGAGTCCTCTATGTGTTTTCAAGAGCAAAGAAAATGCGTACATCTCTGGTAAGTTGTTTATTTATTCCTCAGGTTGTTTTACATTTTATTTTTGGAGGTTTATAAGAGTTTAATTAAAAATGGAGAAATGTAAACAAAATTCAGCATCAGAGAAATACACATAAGCAGGATAAAGTTGACATGTTGATAAAGGCAGGTTACAAGGCCTTACGGCCATCTAAGTTGAATGCAAATTGGTCTCTGGTCTTTCTGATACCATGGCAAAAAGACACATTTATTATATGATTGGAATTGACCCTAAGAGGAGAATGATAGAGTTTGGACGTGTTTTCCCCACCAAAACTCATGTGGAAATCTGATCCCCAATGTGGCAGTGTTGGGAGCTGTTTGAGTCATGGGGGCTGATCCTTCAAGAAAGTATTAATGCTCTTCCTGGTAGAGGGGGGCCTGAGTGAGATCTCGCTCTATTCCCATGAGAGCTGGTTGTTTAAAAGACCCTGGCACCTCCCCTCTCTCTCTCTCGCTTCCTCTCACCATGTGATCTGCTTGTACCTGCTGGCTGCCTGCCACTTTCCTCCATGAGTAGAAGCAGCCCGAGGACCGTACCAGATGCAGCTGTCCCAGAATAGTAAGCCAAATCTCCGTTATTTATGTATTACACAGTCTCAGGTATTCTGTTATAGCAATGTGAAAACGGACTATGACAGAACATGCTAAATTCTCATAGGATATGAAGTCTGAAGCAAAGTCTTTATTGGTCACGTAGGTGATGTAATGGACAGTGTTTTACTGCTGACCTGGAAATTAATAGGGTTCTGCAGTGGTAATGGTTACCTAGTGCTAAAGCACAAATCAGTTAGTAAGGTTTTTCTGGAATTAGTAAAATACTGTGGTCCCAAACAGCCCTTGCAAGTCCCCACCTGTTTCGTGGATAAAACCTACAATGTGTGGAGGATAGAATCTACTGCAGGTTTTTTTTGGGGGGGGGGGAGGACTATAGGGAGATTCGAACCCTTGACCTTAGTGTTATAACACTGAGCTCTAACTAGCTGAGCTAACTTGCCAGCCCTTTTACAGTTTCTTAAATAACTGCATACATTTCTCTCAGCTGGTCTGTATATGCAGGTTGTACCACAGCCATTCCAAATGTTATACTTTCTGATGAGTATTTTCATTGCTAATTTGCACTTTGCCCAACTCAATGTAGTCTTAGTTCAGTTCTTCAGAAGTTCACCAGTAACTTAAATAGGTGTCCAATCCAAAGACTGCTTATTTGCTTTATTTTATTTGAATCTTCTGCCATATTTGAAATTACTATTTGTGATCTCCTGGAAATACTTCTTTGTTAGTGTATTAGTCCATTTTGTGTTGCTATAACAGAATTACCTGAGACTGGGCAATTTATAAAGAAGAGAGGTTTATTAGGCTTCCGATTCTGGGACAGCTGCATCTGTCATGGGCCTCAGACTGCTTCTATTCATGGCAGAAAGTGGCAGGCAGCTGGCGGATACAAGCAGATCACATGTCGAGAGGAAGTGAGAGAGAGAGAGAAGGTGCCAGAGTCTTTTTAAGCAACGAGCTCTTGGGGGAACTAATCGAGCAAGAACTCACTCATTAATACCCCTTCTCCAAGGGAGAGCATTAATCCATTCATGAGGGATCTGCCCCCATGACTCAATCAGTTTCAAACGGTGCCACATTGAAGATCAAATTTCCACATGAGTTTTGGTGGGGAGAACACATCCTCACTTGGGGGTGTTATCTGGCCCATCTACCGAGTGACATGAAAGGCCGCTATTTTTGATTGGGGCCCAGAACAAAAGGGTCTGCAACAGGTCCAGGCTGCTGTGCAGGCTGCACTGCCCCTTGGGCCATATGATCCAGCAGACACAATGGTCCTTGAAGTGGCAGTGGCAGATAAGGATGCAGTACGGAGCCTTTGGCAGGCCCCTATAGGTGAATCACAGAGGAGACCCTTAGGATTTTGGACCAAGGCCCTGCCATCATCCGCAGATAACTACTTTCCTTTTGAGAAACAGCTCTTGGCCTGCTACTGGGCCTTAGTAGAAACTGAACGCTTGACTATGGGCCACCAAGTTACCGTGTGACCTGAGCTGCTCGTCATCTCAAGTTCAACAAATCCACAATGAAAACACATGCACCATTCTTCCCATATAAGAAAGGTACTTCAAAAGTTTCACGGAAAGATTCCTCTTATCTTTTAGTTCTATTTTCCGAGGAACTTTATGAAGCACCCTCATATATAGTATTACTACCTGCTAGCCTTGACCCAAACCACCAACAGGGGATTATTCCTGGTCTCCTCCCTCTCTCTCAGTTGCAGTCTCATCTGGCATCACATCCTGCTACCTTTGTTTCTGTGTTTTTAAATGTTTATTCTAATGGCTACATGCAGTGCCCATAGAAGGGTAGGAACTTTTGGTACTCAAAAGTGGATACAATAACTTTCTTTTTTAACATTAGAAATGTCACTCTTGGCAGAACCTGAAGGATGTGTTTGCTCAGTGATGAGATTCTGTGCCTCCTGAGCTGTGCTACTGAGAAGTGACAGTCATAGGAGTTACTGGGATACCTTTGAATGAGAGTCAAGAGAAACACGTGCAAAGAATAAAAATAGCACGTTTTAATCTTTTGTACCTTTTGCTGTGTACTTCAGTAATTTTAGCAGTAGTTTGTACTCAGACAAAAGTATAGGTTTCTAGCTCAAGAATGGCTTTTCATGTTTTCTAACTCTAAAGATTTTATTTAATTCTGTTATTTCAGCTAATCACTTAAAAATTAGTAGGGTAATATAAATGTATGCATCAATTATGCATTAAAGCTGTGGTTAATAGTTGGCTAAAAACAGACTGTTTTGTGATAAATTATACATAACATAAAATTTGACCCTTTAATCATTTTTAAGGTTACAGTTCAGTGGCATTAAGTATGTTCACATTAATTTGCAACCATCACCACCATCCATCGACAGATATTTTTCATTTTCCCCAAATGAAACTCTCTACTCATCAAACACTAAACTCCTATTCCCCTGAACTCTGGGACGTGGCAAGCGTTATTCCACTTTCTATCTCTGTGAATTTGTCTACTCTAGGAGCCTCATGTAAAGTGGCATCTTACAATGTTTGTCATCTTGTGACTCACTTATTTCATGCAATATAACGTCTTCAAGATTCATCCATATTGTAATGAAAATTAGTTTTACTTTTTAAAGTTCAGTAATATTCTGTTCTTTGTATTGAGAACATTTTGTTCATCCATTCCTCCTTCAGTGGACACTTGGGTTGCTTCCACCTTTTGGCCATTGTGAATAATGTTGCTATGAACATACATGTACCAATGTTTGTTTTAGTTCTTGCTTTCACGTAATTTGGGTTATGCCTAGCAGTGGAGTTGAAGGATCCTATGATAATTCTATGTTTAGTTTTTTTCAGGAATCTCCATAGCATCTTCCACACTTTATATTCTCACCAGTAATGCTTCAGGATTGCAGTTTCCACATCCTTGCCAACCCTGCTGTTTTTTGTTTTTTTTGTGATGGCCATTGTAATAGGTGTAATGTGATACTTTATTGTCATTTTGATATGCATTTCTCTAATGACTAGTGATGTTGACTATCTTTCCATGTGTTTATCAGCAATTTGTGTATCTTTTTCTGTCCATTTTTTACTCCTGTTTTTGAGTTGTAGGGTTTATATATACATTTTTTTTTCCAGATATTAATCTCTTATGAGATACATGCTTTGCAAATATTCTCCCAGACTTAGCGGGTTGCCTTTTCACCCTGTAGATGGTGTCATTTAATGCAGAAAATATTTTAATTTTATACAGTTCAACTTATCTTTTTTGTGGTTGTTGTTGTTGTTGTTGTTGTTGTTTAAGCTTTTGGTACCATATTGAATCAATTATTGCCAACCCCAATGTTATACAGAATCTGTGTGTTTTCTTAACCAAACATTTTAAATTCACAGTCGTAGTTTGGTATCATAAAATAAAATATGAGATTATTTTTATTCATTTATTTAGAAACTAATCTAAATTTCTTATTTTTTATTTGGTTGTCCCATCTGTTACTGAGAGGAGTATTAATTCTCTATTTATAATTGTCAATTTGTCAATTTCCCACTTTAGTTCTGTTGTTTTTTGTTTCAGGTAGTCATGTGTCACATAATGGTGTTTTAGTCAACAGCAGAGCACAAATATGACAGTGATCAAAACAGTACTCTATAACATACCGCTTAGGTGTGTAGTAATTTATATTATCCAGGTTTGTGTAAGTACACTCTGTGAGGTGCACACTATGACAAAATTGCCTAATAACGCATTTCTTGGAACATATTTCAGTTGTTAAGCAACACAAGACTTTACTTTGAGGCTCTGTGTTTAGGCACAGCCACATTTATAATTGTTGTGTTATCCTTACATATGATCCTTTTATTATTGTGAAAGTGTTTTTTATTTCTGGTAATATATTTTGTCTTGAAGTTTCCTTTGGCTACTACTAATATTTCCACTTAAGCTTTTTGGATTAGTGTCTGTGGAGCATATCTTTTTCCATTTTTTTAGTCTGTTTGTGTCTTTGTATTTAAAATGTATCTCTCTGGATAGTGTGTTTTTGCATCTTACTTTCCTATCAAAGCTGACAGTCTGCCTTATGGAAAGTGTTTAGTCCTATTTCATTTAAACAAATTAATAATAAGGTTTGATTTGGATCGATCATTTTGCTACTTATTTTCTGTATGTCTCATCTGCTTTTTGATCCTCTGCTTTTCCTTCGCTAACTTATTTTCAGTTGATTAAATATTTGTTAATATTTTAGTTTGGTTCATCTATTGGCCCTTAAAATAATTTAAAAACATAAATTATTTTAATTTTGGTAAACACACATAATATCAAATTTATCATCTTAACCATTTCATAACATTTATGTGGTGTTCAGTATACTCATACTGTTTTTCATCAGATATTTGGAACCTTTTATCCTGGAAAACTGAAACTCTATACCCATTAAATGTTGACTCTCAATTTCCCCCTCCTTTTAGCTCCTGACAACCACCATTCTACTTTGTTTTTCTAAAAATTTTACTCATATCAGTGGACCCATAAAATATTTGTCATTTTGTGAGTGGCTTATGTCACTTTTCATAGTGTCCTCAAACTTCCATGTTGTAGCATACGACAAGATTTCCTTTCTGTTTAAGGCTGAATAACATTCCTTTGTATGTATATACCACGTTTTGTTTATGTATTGTGGAGGGTACTAGCATTAATAAAACACATGTATTTCACAGGGCTTTAACCTTTAGCCTAGTAGAGTCACAGTCCTTAGTGTTAGAAGGGCCACAGCCCTATAGTTGGTTGTTGCTGTATATAGGCAAGTGATTGACTTTTGTATATTAACTTTGTGTCTAGCAGTCTTGCTGTGATTACTTATTACTTAATTCCTTGTGATTATTTCCTTTTTAGTGTTTTGATATGATGGATTAAGTTAATTTATGTCCAAATATAACCCAGCCTTGTGTGTTTGGAATAGATACCACTTTGTTATGTTGCATAATTCTTGGGTTTGCTAATATTTTGTTGAGGATTTTTGCATGTATGTTTATGAGAGACATAATGGTTTGTAGTTTTCTATTCCTGTCATATCTTTGTCTGGTTTTGGTATTGCGGTAGTGCTGTCCTCATAGATTAAGTTGAGAAGTATGTCATTTTCTGTTCTCTAAAATATATTATAGGAAATTGGTGTAATTTCTTCCTTAAATTTGGTGGAATTCACCAGTGAAAACATCTGGGCCACGTGCTTTTTCTTTAGAAGGCTATTATTTATTCACTCAATTTTCATAATGTAAGCCTATTCAGATGTGTATTTCTTGTGTGGGTTTGGACAAATTGTTTCTTTGGAGGAATTGATCCATTTCATCTGTGTTATCAAATGTGTGCACAGAGAGGTGTTCATAGTAGTTATTATTCTTTAATGTCCACAGGATCTGTAGTAATATCCTGGTACTGCTAATGTTAGTAATTTCTGCACTGTGTCCTTATCTTTTTAGTTAGCCTGGATATAGCCTTATAAATTTCACTGATCTTTTTAGAAAACCAGATTTTTTGTTGTTGTTGGTTTTCTCTGTTGATTTCCTGTTTTCAATATTATTTATTTCTGCTCTAATTTTTAATTATTTTATCCTGTTTTCTTTTGATTTAGTTTGCTCTTTTTATTTCTAGTTTCCAATGGTAGAAACTTAGATTATTAATTTTAGATGTTTCTTCTTTTTAAATATATGAATTCAGTGCCGTAAACTTTTTTAATGAACTGCTTTTCTTGTATTTCACAAATTTTGATAAGTTGGGTTTTCATTTTTATTTAGTTAAAAATTCTCTTAAATTTCTCTTGAGATTTTTTTGGGGGCCCATGTATTATTTAGAGTTGTTTGGTTAAATCCCACTCTATTTCCAGATCTAGTTTGATGGGTTTCTTCTCCCATCACTGAATATTTGACTCCACTCTCTTCTTGCTTGCATGCTTTCTGAGGAGATGGTGGATGTAATTCTTCTGTTACTCTCTGGGTAAGATTTTTTCCCCCTTTTGGCTTGTTTCAGATTTTTCTTTATTTTTGATTCTCTGTATTTTGAAAATTATATTCCTAGATATAGATTTTTGGCCTTTATCCTGTTTGGTGTTATCTTTCCTCCCTGGATCTTTTGTTAAGTGTCTGATATTAATTTGTGGAAGATCTCAGACATTATTGTTTCAGGTATATTTTTTTCTCTCTTTCTTCTGTTATTCTCATTACTATATGTTATATCTTTCATAGTTGTTCCATACTCTGAATATTATGTTGTGTTCATTTCATCTTTTTTTTTTTTGTCTGTTTGTTTTATTTTTTGAGCGGTTTTATTGTTGTTGTTGTTTGTTTTTGGCTTTTCAATTTTTGTAGTTTCTCTTGACATGTCTTCAAGCCCAGGTTTTTTTTTGTTTTTTTTTTCCCTCAGCTGTGTCTAGTCTACTAATGAATCAATGAAAAACATTTTTTACTTCCGTTACAGTGTTTTTGGTCTGTAGTATTTCTTTCTGGTTCTTTATTAGGACTTTTTCTCTCTGCTTACATTGCACATCTGTTGCTGAATGTTGTCTGCTTTATCCATTTATGCTCTTAACATATTATCCCCTGATGATTTCAACATCTTATCCATGTGTTGTTTTGATGCATCACTTCAAGTTATGCTTCTCGTGCTTTAGAATGCCTTGTAATTTTTTTTAGAATGCCTTGTAATTTTTTTAAATAGCCAGACATGGTGTGCTATGGAAAGGAAGTGCTGTAATATATCTTCAGTAATGTGTTCATAAGGTGTGCAGAAGGGGAAGCTGTATTAGCTTGTTTTGGAGGCTATAACAGTATACCTTAGAGTGGGCAGTATATCAACAACAGAAACATATTGCTTCCAGTTTTAGAGGCTGGCAAGTTCATGATCTAGGCTGTAGTAGATTCACTGTGTGGTGAGGACCCATTCCTCATGGATGGCACCTGCTTTATGTCCTTCCATGGTGAAAGGGGCAAAGAGGCTTTCTTTGGTCTTTTTTATCAGATCACTGATTCCTCTCTGAGGGCTTTGCCCTCATGGCTTAATCTCCTCCCAAAGGATCCACCTCATAAATCCAGTGCATTGGTGATTAAGTTTCAACACTTATAAAGTTAATTTTGGGGGGACACAATGTTTAATATGTTTAATAATGTTAATTATGTTAATGTTTAAAACTGTCGATTTTGTGGGGATACATTCAGACCGTAGCAGAAATGTTTTATAGTTCTATCATTGTCTCATTCTCTTAATGAGCCTCTTTCTTTGGTCTGTCAACTTTATAAGTGTTTTTTCATTGGTTTTTTTCTTTTTCCTTACATGGGACAAGATGTCTGGAGTGGGCCAGAATTGGGTATTTCCCTTCTTCCATGTAGAAGGCTAGAGAGGGCTGGAGTTAGTTATTTCCCTTTACCCAGGTTGAGTAGGCTCTGATAATAGTACAACAGGTTAGGCTCTCATGAAGTAGTTTTTCTTGAAGCCTTGTTAAGAAGAACAGAGTGCTCTGGCATATTTCAAAAGAGTTTGCCTCTTCCCGTCTCACAGGTGGAAGCAGGAGGGGAATTTTCTTTAGTATTTCCTTTAGAAACTTGGTGGAGTTCTTGGAGGTGAACTGCACAGTATTTTGGTGGCCCATTTATGACTGGGTTCCCCTGGAGTTTTTAACTCTGAGTAGTTTGCACTGAGCCTCCAGCAATGTGTCACTCACAATTCAGGTTGTCCTGATCCAGCACTGGTTCCCGTGGTGGTTCCCACTACTAAGTCTTCTCGTGTAAGCTGTGACTATGGATATTTTCCTGTCTTCCTCTCTAATCGGGGACAGTGGTTTGCCCTGTGTCCTTCCCTTTCACAGATCTAAGAAGAGTTGTTAGTTTTTCAGGCTGTTCAACTTTTTAGTTGTTGTTGGGATGGAATGGTGACTTCCAAGCTTCTTATGTGGAAAAATAGAAACCTAAAATATATTTCTAAAAGTCCCTTCATGATGTCTTTGATAATCAAAGAGTTATTTGGTGTGTGTGTGTGCGCGCGCGCGCGCGCGTGCGTGTGTGTGTGCGCGCGCGCGCGCGCGTGTGTGTGTGCGCGCGCGCGTGTGTGTGTTTTCTTTCAATCTCTTAGGTTCATTCATTCTGATGGCAGCTTCGGGTTCCACTGAAATTCTGATACTTTCCAAATCTTTATCTTGAGGTTTCCAAATCTTTAGCTTCAGATCTATCTCCTGAACCGTGGAATCATATATCCAATTGCTATTTGGACATTTCCACAGCAATTTCAAATGTAAAGTGTCTGAGTCTGTGTCACTCTGCTCATTATATTTTTCTCTTATTTTCCAAATTTCACTTTCCAGTGCCAGTACCTTAGTAGCTGCCATAGCCTTGGACTAAAACTCTTCTTTATACCCTCTGCAGAACAAATTTCTACCACATTCTGTTTGTTTCTGCTTTTTTGTTTTTTGTTATTTGTTCCCTTTTATAGGATTACTTCCCAGTTCTCTGTGTTTGCTGCTCTGTGTCCTGATGTATGTGGTCATCTCTTACCCTGTTTTCTTCCCCTCTGAGTCTCCCTTGCCTTTTCCCATTCTCCTTCTAGTGGATGAATGTTAAAATACAAATCTAGTAATATAACTTACCTGTTCTTATAGTGACTCATTATTTATACCCTTGGTTTGGAAAGTGTCAGGGTTTACCTTGTAGTGGCTGTCGAGAGCCGTTCTGCAGGCTACAAGGGGGTCCCATGTGTGTGGCACGGCTCCATGGAATTTCTTGTTTGTTCACCTTTGGTTGCTTGACAAGGCTTCCCAGAATTAAACAGCCTAACCTTTTGGCTTAGTATGGCTTTGGGAAATTCCCTGGAGTTTCTCAAAGGACATGTTAAAATACATCAAAATTAACTGGTTTATTTAAAGGGCATTGTCACTACTAAAGGTGTTTTTCATGCATGTTCTTGGTATGGGTTGATCAGTTTAATTTTGTTATTAATCTTTTTTGTTAGTGATGTGTGCATGGACCCATTGTGGCTGTGGTCATGTTCTTGTACGTGTGGAATGAAGTTATTATGTTGGATTTCTATCCACATCCAACAGGGAGGTGGTGGGTCCGAGTGCTGTGGTGTTTACAATTATTTGATCATCAACCAGTTACAGATTTCTTTGTTTCTCCCCACTCCCACAGTTTCACTTGATTTACCAAGAACGTGTTCTTTCCTTGGTAACAATAAAGTGTGTTTTTGTTAGTTTGAGTAGGATCATTTAACCTTTCACTTTGTCCCCTGTGCTGTTCCCGGAGTCTATTGGCAGGGAAATAAAAGGTATAAACATTGTGATTTTGTTTATAAATTAAAATGATCAATATAGAGTATAAGCAATATTAAATTGTCAAACATAACTAATCAATGTTATTAAAATCAAGTATAGTAAGTGTAAGATTAAGAAAGGGTTAAATTGTAAATTAAAAAGGTTAAGAATTATAGTTTAAACTAAAAGTGTGACGCTCTTTAAAGCCAAGCATGCTGCTATTGTACAGTTTCCTGGCCACAAGCCACAGGCTTTGGGGTGAACTGTTGGTGCATGAGTAGATGTTTTTGTCACAGCATGAGTGCCTTGGAACATTTTGACCTTTCTTTTTCAATAGAAACAAAACAAGAAATGTTTTGATTAAAAGGTAAATCATCATGTAAAAGGTTAAGTAAAAAAAATATAAATAAAGCAAGATTCTTATGGTTGTTGTCCACTGATGCACTAGACATCGTGGTCCGTGTCTTTTCTTTCCTCGCTGAAGCCACACCACCTATTCAGGTCCAACGAATCCTGCGGAGCTGGTCTCGGGCAAGTGGACACAAACAATGCTTTCGCATGTAAGAAATACATTTTGGGATACCTTTGTATGTGCTTTTCATTTGTAAGTAATTTTAAAAAAAACACAACAATTAGTGAATAAAATGTTTTCTTGTTTAAATTGGGCCAAATATTTAAATGCAGAATCACTCCATAATCTTCAATATTGCATTTGTCTGTCATCTCAGCACAGGATCATTTACCTAGACACGGTGTTGTGTGTAGTTCCATTAGTGCATTGTATGTTCCTTGTGCTGTTGTGACTTAACTCTTGCTACTACCTCATATTCTTGAGAACTCATGGTTCACATGGAAGAGCTAAAACATCTTTTGTCATTTCAGTGAACAGCAAACTGAATATAAAGCAGAACAGTATTTTCTCCTTCTTTCTTATCCCTGTCTGTATTGTACTTTTGTCTAAATTAGTTCATGTAACATAAGATTTTAGGCATGTGTTTATACTTATGTCCTCATAACAGATCGTAAGCTCTTTAAAGGAGCAGGACTTTAGTCATACTTTTATCACTAGCAACAAGAATGATTCTAGGCGTATAAGGTAAACTTTGTAATCATGTTTTTAGTAATTAATAAATTATTACAAAGGCAGAATGTGTCTTCTGTGATTTTTCTTTCTCCTACCATGTAGAGTACAAAGAAGCTGCATCTTATGTAACACACCTATGACACACACACACACACATAGAAGTTTGCCCCTCCCAGGTTCCTGTCGTGTGATCCAGGGCTGATGATTTGAGTTGAAGAGAAATTTGTCATTACAGGGATTGGTGTCGTTTGAGGATTTGGCTGTGGACTTCACCTGGGAGGAGTGGCAGTACCTGGATGATGCTCAGAGGAGCCTGTGCAGGGATGTGATGCTGGAGACCTGTAGCAGCCTGGTGGTGTTGCGTGAGTGAAACTCCATAGTAAGTCCTAGGAGCACCACTTTCTTCTTTGTTGATAATATAGGAACCACTTATAGGGTTGAATTCTATTTAGGTAAGATTCCATTTTGTGGGGAATGTGAGTGGAGAATGTAAACGTCATCAGTCTCTAACTGGCCCCTTCATTGCATAGCTTCTGAAGCCAAGCTCTTGTCATTCTTCTAAGGACCTGACTTAGTGGGTTTACAAAGTTCCCTGTTGTTTCTTATTAACAGGCTGCTACATTCCCAAATGTGAGGTGATCTTCAAGTTGGAGCAGGGAGCAGAGTCATGGACATTAGAAGAAACCCTCAACCAGAGCCTACAAGGTCAGTCAGTGCATAATGGGCAGGGAGGCAGGGAAGAGTAAAGCCCAGCATTTGTTGGTCATGTTCTGCTGTTTCTACTATTTTTTCCCTAGGTCCCAGATCTGAACACAGCTTGTCTGTTTGCAGAAAACACATGCATTATACAATCTCCAAGGATGACTATCACATGTATACCCCCACATTTTATTCTCCTAAATAGTTTTTAAATGTTTTCACATTTTATTTCATCTTATTGGATTGTGTTTTACACATGCATTCTATGTAACGAATCAGGAAAAATAATACTTTACATTTGACTCTATTTTCTCTCACACCTCACATGGAATCCATAGGAATTTTTTTCTGTTTTCTTACTACGTCTGTTGCTACATGGTTACATCCAGCTCAGTCTCTCACAGAGGTGCTTCCAGAGAGTCAGATCACATCTGGGACAGCTTTCCTGGCCCCTCCACATATCCAGGCTCTTTCTGAGTATGTGCAGCCAAGTGCGCCACCTGCCTTCTCATTGTGATTTTTCTGCAAGGGTCCTGTTGTCCGTCCTTGAAGTCTTAACTTTATTTTCCACTCCCACGTCCCTCGCAGTTAATCACATAAGTCTGTAGGTCTAGAAGCCCAAAGGTGTCCAAGATTCAAGTCTTTTTTTCTATTAGCTTCTTAGATGTTAGACAGATCAAAGGAATTGGACAGAAACTAGTTTAATCTCTAAATATCCTGTCATCCTGAAAACTTAAAAGTTTGCAAGAGCATGTTATATACCTTTAGAAGTCAGTATAACCAATAATCAAACCAGTGTAAATGAGGGGCCATACAATAGCTATACATCAGACATGTTTTTATGAAACAAACATGTTATAGTTTTATAAAGTGGTCATGAGTTCAGCAACCTACAGTGCACTGGGTTTTTTTGTTTCACATTGATTTAAAACATCAATTTATAAAAATGTCACCTGATAATTTTAATTTTTGATCAAAATTCTTAATTCTTCTGTTTCATTATAGTTTTTTTTTACATTTTAAAAGTATTTTTTCCATTTTTTTTTTATTGAAGCATAGGTGATTATACATATTTGTGGGGTGCAAAATTGACTATTGGTAGTAGTGTACAGTGTGTAATGGTCAAATCAAGATAATTAGCTTCTTCATCATTACAATTCATAACCATTCCCGGTGTCCATTAACCAATTTCTCATTCATGTCTCATTAACTCCCCTCCCTCTCTCCTCCCTTACCTGTTTCTCATCTAGTAACCACAGTTCTGTTCTCTTCTTCTAGAAAATCAACATATTGTGATCACTGTTTCTTTCTCTCTCTCTCTCTCTCTTTCCTTATTGTTTACTTGTTTATTTATGAATTCAGCTAATACTTATGAGTGAGGACGTGGTATTTTGCTTTCTGTACTCAGGTTGTGTCACAATTTTCTCCAAGCCGATCCATGTTGCTTCAAATGGCATAATTTCATTCTTTATTGTGGCTGAGTAGTATTGTATTGTTTATACATGCCACATTTTCCTTATCCAGTAACTCATTGATGGAGATTTAGGTTGGTTCTGTAGCCTGGCTATTGTAAATAGAGCTGCAGTAAAAATGGGATTGCAGGTATCACTTTGACATGATGATTTCCATTTGTAGTGGATTGAAGCTCACTGAAGTTTGAATTGTGTCCCCCAAGTTTTATGTATTAGAAACTTGCCCCTACTGTGACTTTAGGAGGGTGGGAAATCCTAATATGGCAATTGAGAGGTGGAGCCATGAAAAGGTGATTAGATTGTAGGACCCTGCCGTAGTGAATGGATTAAAAGTGGAGGTGAAGGTCATGGTTCAGAGGGCTTTAAAAGAAGAGAGGGGAGAGTTTGTCTCTCTCTCTCACTGTCTCTGCTCCACCATTTTTGCAGTGTGATACTCTGCTGTCACCGAAGTCACCACCAAAGAAAGCCTTCACCAGATGTATTCCCTGGACTTCGGACTTCCTCCCCTCAGAAACTGTAAGCAGTAAATTTCATTTTCTTTACAAAATACCCAGTTCAGTGTATTTTACCATAAGCAGCAGAAACACATTAATACATCATTCCTTTGGATATATATCCAGTAGTGGGATGGCTAGATCATATGGTAGTTCTGTCTGTAGTTGTTTAAGTAACTGCCATCCTTTTCTCCATAATGTGCTGGTTTAAAGGCCCAACAACAGTGCCAAGAGATTTCCCTTTCTCTGCATCCTTGCCAGTATTTGTTATTCTGTCTTTTGTATATTAGCCAGTCTAACTGGGGTGAGATGATATCTCAGTGTGGTTTTGATTTGTATTTCCATGATGATTAGTGATGTTGAGCATTTTTTCATGTACCTGTTGGCTATTTGTATGTCCTCCTTTGAGAGATGTCATTCAGTTACTTTGCCCATTTTTTTAATTGGATTGCTATTATTATTATTATTTTACTCTAAAGTTCTTTGAGTTCCTTGTATATTCTGGATATTAGTCCCTTGTCGGATGCATAGTTTGCAGATATTTTCTCCCTTTCTTCCATTCTGAGGTTGTGTGTTCACTGTGTTGATTATTTTCTTTGCTGTGTTGAAGCTTGTTAGTTTGATATAATCCCATTTGTTTATTTTTTTTCTTTTGTTGCCTGTACTTTTGGGGTCTTATTCATAAAGACTTATCCTGGAGAGTTTCCCCTGTGTTTTCTTCAAGTTTTAATGTTTCAGGTCTTATATGATTAAACCCTTTGAGTTGATTTTGGTATATGGCAAGGGCTACAGGTCCAGTTTTATTCTTCTACATATGAATATCCAGTTTTCCTAACACTATTAATTTACCCATTGTATGTTCTTGGTGCCCTGTTGAAGATCAGTTGTTTGTAAATATGTGGGTGGATTTTTGGGTGCTCTGTTTCATTGGTCTGATTATCTGTTTTTATGTGAGTTTTGTGCTGTTTTGGTTACTGTAGATTTTTAATACATTTTAAAGTCATGAAGGATAATGCCTCCAGCTTTATTTATTTATTTTTCTCAGGATTTCTTTGAATAATTGTGGTCTTTTGTGGTTCCATATGAATGTGTGGATTGTTTATCCTATTTCTCCGAAGAATGTCATTGGTATTTTGATGGGGATCACATGGAATCTTTAGACAGCTTTGGGTGGTATGGACATTTTCACTACATTGATTCTGCCAATCCATGAACAGGGAGAGTCTTTCCATCTTTTGGTATCCTCTTTAATTCCTTTCATCAGTGATTTGTAGTTCTCATTGTAGCATTCTTTGACCTCCTTTCTTAAATTGATTCATAGATATTTTGTTTTTTTGGTAACTTGTAAATAGTGTTGCTTTCTTGAATTCTTTTTCTGCTAGTTTGTTGTTGGAGTGTAAAAAAGACTATTGATTTTTGTGTACTGATTTTGTATCCTGCAACATTATTAAATTTTTTTTTGTCAGCTCTCAGAATTTTTCGATACAGTCTCTCAGGTTTTCTATATATAGGATCTTGTTATCTCCAAACAGAGTCAATCGGACTTCATCTTTTCCTCCTGGGATGCTCTTTATTTCTTGCTCTTATGTAATTTCTCTGGCAAGTACATCCAATATAAGGTTAAATAGTAGTGCTGAGAACAGGCATCATTGTCTTGTTCCTTTCTTAAAGGAGAAAGCTTTCAGCTTTTCCCCATTCAGGATGATATTGGCAGTGGATATGTCATATATGGCTTTTATTTTGTTGAGATACCTTCCTTCCAAACCTAATTTGTTGAGTCTTTATCATGAAGGGATGTTGAATTTTGTCAAATTATTTTTTTGTATCTATTGATATGATCATATGGCTTTTGTTCTTGATTTTGTTGATGCGGTGTATCTTATTTATTGATTTGCATATGTTGAACCCTCCTTGCATCCCTGGGATGAATCCCGCTTGATCATGATGTATAACCTTTTGATGTACTGCAGTATTCTGTTCGCTAATATTTTGTTGAAGATTTTTATGTCTGTGTTTATCAAGGATAATGGCTTGTAGTTTTCTTTGTTGTTGTATCTTTGTGTGGTTTTGTTATCAGAGTGATGCTGGCCTCATAGTGAGTTTGGGAGAATGGTCTCCATTTTAACTTTTTGAGATAGTTTGAAAAGAATTGGTATTAATTCCTTTTTAAAGGTTTGGTAAAATCCAGCAGTGAACCCATTCAATCCTGGCCTTTTGTTTGTTGGAAGATTTCTGGTTACTGCTTCAATTTCATTGCTCATTTTTGGTGTTTTTTTTTTTTTTTTTTTTTCTCTCCTTGACTCAGTCTTGGTAGTTTGTATGCATCCAGAAGTTTATCCATTTCCTCTAGGTTTTCAAATTTGTTCATGTATAGTTGTTCATAGTAATCTCTAAAGATTCTTTGTATTTCTGTGGTATCAGTGGTCATGTCTCCTTTTTTATTGCCGGCTTTTGTTGTTTGGGTCTTCTCTCTTCTTAGTTTTCCTAGCTAATGATTTGTCTACTGTGTTTATCTTCTCAGAAAACCACAATTTTGTCTATTGATCTTTGTGTCATATTTTTAGTCTCTATTTGGTTTTACTCTGATATTAATTATTTCTTTCTGCTAATTTTGGGATTTGCTTTTTCTTGTTTTCCCAGTTCTTCGTATGTAGCATTAGGTTCCTTTTCTGAAATCTTTCTAATCTTTTGATGTTAAGCATCTATTGCAATAAAGTTTACTTAGTATGTCTTTTGCAGTATCCCATATGTTTTGTTTGATGTGTCGTTGTTGTCATTAGTTTCAAAAAGTGTTTTGATTTCCTGTTTGATTTATTTTATGACCCATAAGTCATTCAGGAACATGATGTTTAATTTCCATGTATTTTTATGGTTTCCAAAGTTTCACTTGTTATTGATTTATACTATTAATCCATTGTAGCCTGAGAAGATACTTGAAATCATATCCGTTTTTTCAAAAATTTGTTGATATTTGATTTGTGACTTAATATGTAGTCTATCTTGGAGAATGTTCCAGGTGCTGAGGTGCTGATGAGAAGAATGTATATTCTCTAGTGTCCATTTTGTCTAAAGTATAGTTTAAATCCTGTGTTTTTGTGTTGATTTGTTGCCTAGGGGATCTGTCCAATGCTGAGATAGAGGCATTCAGGTCCCCAACTGTTATCGTATTGAGGTCTGTCTCCTTAGGTATGATAATGTTTACTTCATATGTCTGACTGTACCAATCTTGAGATCATATATATTTATATTTGTTATGTCTTCTTGGTGGATAGATAATTTTATCATTATATATTGGCCTTCTTTTTCTTTTTTGATAGGTTTTGATTTCAAGTCTTATTTTATCTGATATAAGAATAGCTACTCCTGCTCTATTTCGGTTTCCATTTATGTGGTATATCTTTTTCTATCCTTTCACTATTAGTCTGTGTGAGTCTTTATACATGAGGTGGGTATATTGTGGGCAGCATACAGTTGAGTCTAGCTTTTAAATCCGTCTGGACACTCTGTGACTTTTGAGTGGGGAGTTTGATCCATTTACATTTAGGGTTCCTATTGAAAGATACCGTCTAACTCCTGTCATTTAGTTATTTTCATGTGGTGATTTTAAATATCTTTAATTCCTTTCTTTCCCTATTGTTGTTTGTCTTTAGAGTTTTTTTGTTTTTTTGAGGTAGTGTGATATAGTTTCTCTTTCTCATTTGTGTATGTGCTTTACTGGTGGAATTTGTTGTTTCTTGTGTATTCTTGGTGGTGAATATTGTTTTTTGGGTTGCAGGTGCAGGATTCACTTGAGGATTTCTTGTAGGGCTGGACATGTGATGCTGAATTCCCACAGTTTTTGTTTGTCTGGGAAACACACTATTACTCTCATATCTGAAGAATAGCCTTGCTGGGTGTAGTATTCTTAGCTGGCAGTCTTTTTCTTTTAGAACTTTAAATATGTTATCCTATTCTCTTCTAACCTGTAGGGTTTCTGCTGAGAAGTCTGATGTTAGTCTGATGGGGACTCCCTTATAGGTTACTTGACACTTTTCTTTTCCTGTTTTCAGGATTCTCTTTCTCTTTGACTTTTGCTAGTTTGACTACAGTGCGTTTCAGAGAGGACCTTCTCGGTTTAAATCTGTTTGGGGATTTTTGAGCCTGTTGAAACTGGTTCTCTAACAATATCTGGGGAGTCTTCTGCTATTACTTCATTGAATAGGTTTTCAATACCTTTTTCTTTTTCCTCCCTTTCTGGAACACCCATGATTTGGGTCTTTGTACACTTAAGTTGTCTGATAGCTCTCAAAGATTTTCTTCATTTTATAAAAATTCTTTTTTTCCCCCCTTTTTGGTCTGCTGGCTTACTTAGGAAACACTGTCTTTGAAATCAGAAATTCTTTCTTCTAGTTGTCCTGGCCTGCTGCCTAAGCTCTCAAATGTGGGTTTTATTTCATTGAATGAGTTCTTCAGATCCATGAATTCTGCTACATCCTTTTTTAGGGTATTAATCTCTTTGAAGATTTCTTCATTCATGTATTTGATTGCTTTTTTTTTCTTTTCATTTCATTGAGTCTAGTATGTACCTCTTCTTGTATCTCATAGAGTTTCCTTAAGATTCTTTATCAAAAGTCTTTCTCATATTTCAAGGGTTTCTCGTGGTTTAGAACTGGTATTTGAGTTATTGTATTCTTTTGGGTGTGTCATATCTCTAGATTGATTTGTGATCATCTGTTGCAGCAGTTGTATCTTCAGTTACTTGTGTGCTTTTGAGGAGAGAGTCCTTGCAGATTTGTTTTTTTGTTGCCTGTTGTGTGGGATGTTTTAGTTTGGTTTCCAGGTAGACTCTGTAGTTTCAGTAATTTCAAGTAGACTCAGTTGTTCCAGGTAGACTTATTAGACTGGTGGCACTGATGGGTATGATGTGGCTGAGGGCAACTGGGACCAAGTGGAATGGTGCTCCTGGGGCTGTGGCCTGGCAGTGCTATGCTCTGGTCTTGGAGGTATGAAGGGTTGGGCTCCAGAGGCTGTGGTCTTCAGTGGTGCAGGTTTTCTGTCATGTAACTGAATGAGGCAGGACTAAAGAGTGTGAGTCTGGGCAAATGCCATGCAGGACAGGGCTATAGAGGCTGCTGCCTGTGGCCCAAGGCTCCTGTGGTGAGATCACATGAGGTGGGGCTCTGGAGGGTGCGACCAGGTGGCTCAAGGCTCCTATAGCAGCAGCCACAAGTGGCAGGTCTACAGAGGATACTGTTCTGTGGGTCAAGTCTCCCAGTGGGCAACCTGGAAGAAAAAGGGCTCTGGGGACTGCTGCCTCTGTGGCTCAATTCTCCCTTGTTGGAAGCCACAAGGGGTGGGGTTCTGGGAATTACTTCCAAGTGGTTCAAGGCTCCTGCTGTGGAAGCTGAAAGGAGTGGGGCTGTTGGGGTTGCTGCCTGGAGCTCCAGGCTCATTCAGTGGAAACCACAAGTGATGGGGCTTAGGGAGCTGCAGCTGAGTACCTCAAGGCTCCCATGGTGGAAGACATATGGTATGGAGCTCCAGGGGCTACTACTGAGCAACTCAAGGCTCTCACAGTAGAAGCCTTCAGGAATCGGGCTCTAGAAGCTGTGACCAAGCAGTGCAGTACTCTAGTATCTGGGTCCAGGGGCTGTTTACTGGCTAGGGCTGGGTATGTCCATGTGCAGCTCCAGAGGTTGGGGCCATGGCTGCAGATTGCATGGGAATGTCATGCAGCAGGGTGCACCAGTGGCCACTATGAGGAGCAGGAAGAACTTCCACAGGGGAAGATGGACCCCAGCCCTGGTGCCAGACAATGGTGCTGGTTACCTCAGCAGGAATAAGGTGAGCGGGAGCAGGAAAAATAGGGGTTTACCTGAAAGTGCACATGGCTGAGTAGGCTCTTCTTATCACAAGGGACATGGAATTCCTCCTGTGCTGATCCCAGCTGTCCTCACCTTCCTCTAGGCCCCTTCTGTGGGGGGATTGTGTGCTGGGCACCTATAGTCTGCCATCTTAAATGGAGCTCTCATCTGAATTTTTTTGTTTGTTTATCCCAAATCTTTCTCTGCCTTTCTCTTCTTAAATATTTGTTACTCACTTTCTCACAATTTTGATTTGCCCCCTTTTCCTTCATTGCCTTGCCCATGTCAGTTTTCTGTTGTTCATAGCAATGCCCCTAACTAGGTATTTTATGAAGAAACAAAGTATATTTATTTTGGCTCTGGAGGCTGTGAGAAGTCCACAGTCAAGGGGTTGCATCTTCCAAGGCCTTCTGCCTGGTGGGGAGTCTTGGCAAAGTCCCACAGTGGTTCAGGGTATCACATGATTAGAGCGGCAAAAGCAAGGCAACATGCTTTCTCTTTGCCTTTATAAAACCGTCTGTCTACTTACTGATATCTTATTATGCCATTAACCCAGAAATCCATGAATGGATTTATTCATTCATAAGGGCATTGTCTTTGCTATCCACTCACCTCCAAAAATTTCCACTTTTCAAATACCATAGGCAGATTTCCAAGCCTCTTAACACAGTTATGATGGGGGTAAGCATCAATATGAGTTTTATGGGGTCATTCATACTACAGCATGATGTTTATTCATACATTTATTTATTCTTTCAATGATCTTCACCAAACAGATTTTAAGCACTGGTAATTTTTGTAGTTGTATTTATGACAGCAGTAATCTAAATAATGTCTTCCTTTTATGGAGTTTACCTTCTGATGAGAGAGAAACAAGAAAATAGTATATGTTAAGTAGTTGAATAAAAATTGCAAGGACTGTTTTACTAGAGATAGAAAAAATTGGAATGTGAGAATTTAGGAAGGACGTTCAGAGAAGAAAATTTTAGGAAGTTTATTGTTTACATTGGCACAGCTTCAGTTCAAACTAACTCTTTTTACATTTTGACCTATAATATGTACATGAATGCAAATTCTAAATTTGAGTGTGGGCATTACTATTGGATATGCAAATTTGGAAATTGGTGTCCTAAAGATGTTATTTAAAGTTGTACAGGATGACACCTCGGAAGTTGATAAAATGAGAAAAGAGGTCCAGGACTCAGCCTGTGTACCACCACATCAGAAATTATGAAGTTGAGGAAGACCTAAGATTGAATCCTGGAAAGAGGTGGACTTTAGAGGAGAACTTGGAGATTCTGGGTCTCAAGGCAAGTGAACCAAGAGTTTTATGTTTAGGGGCTCAGATTTCCGTTTGGCAGTGGCTTTTGAAGTCAGCATTTCCTTCTTCTCAACTATATTTCAAATCTGACTATATAGAGAGGAAACTATTTAGAAATGAGGCATGGGGAGCTTAATGATTGTTAGATTGCACTTCTTTCTGGAGAGCCTGATGAGATAGATGCATGCTGGAAGAGAAACCTGATGACCACATTGTAACTGGGAAATCTCACAGAAATCATGAGTACCTAAGTCATCATCCCAAGATTCAAACTGGACAGCAGCCTTTTGAATATAGTGGGCAAGAGAAAGCCTCCAACACAAATAGGATGGTTCATATGGAAGAGACCTGTAATTATAATGAATATGGGAAAGCCTGTGATAAATCAGCTGTCATTGGTCAAGTAATAACAGAGGTAGGGAATACTTTTCAATGTGATTTATACGGGAAAACATCCTATAAAAAGTCTAAACCCACTAAACACCAGGAAATACAACCAGGAGAGAATCCCTACAAATCTAGTGAATGGAAGAAATTCTTCATTAAGAAATCATACCTTACTGCACATCAGAACACATATAGGGAGAAGTCCTATGTGTGTAATGAATGTGAGAAGTACTTTTTTTCAGAGCTCAGAACTTACTGTGCATAAGAGAATTCGCAGAAGAGAAAAACCCTGTGGATATAATGATTATGGAAAATCCTTTCACCGGAAGTCACTTCTCAACAAAGTGACTTCCAGTGAAAGGTTTTTCCACAGTTCCCACAGGTGAGAAACCATATCAATGTAAAGAATGTAGGAAAATTTTCTACTTTAAATCATACCTCAGTATGCATCAGAGTATTGAGAAACCATATGAAGGTAAAGAATATAGAAAAACTTTCCATGGTAAGTCAGACCTCAATGTACATCAGAGAACTCACACAGGCAAGAAACCCTATGACTGGAAGAGTGTAGGAAATCTTTCTGCTAGAATTCACACTTTGCTGTACATGAGAGAACTCACACAGGTGAGAAACCCTATAAATTCAATGAGTGTAGGAAATCTTTCTACAAGAATCAGCCTTCGTGGAACATGAGAGAGCTCACATAGGTGAGGAACCTTATGAATTTAACAAATGTGGAAAAACCTTTTAACAGAAGTAATTCTTCAGCAGGACTCAGAGAATTCACACAGGTGAGGAGCCATATGAATGTAAAGAATGTGGAAAAAGCTTTCTTGGGATTCTATCACACCTCAGCTGCTATCAAGGCACTCACACAGGTGAGAAGCCATACGAAAGGAATGAAGATAAACTTTCTACCATAAATCCCATCTCTGTGTACTTCAGAGAACTCACACAGATGAGAAATCATATTAATGTAATAACTGTGGGAAGTTGTTTTGCCAGAATTGAGCTCTCATTACCCATACACAAGGGAAAAAACGCTATGATTGGAATGAGTGTTGAAATACTTTTGCCTGAAGTCACACCTCAAGGTGCATCAGAGAACTCACATAGGATAAACCCTATTAATTTACAGTTGTCCCAAGTTTTCCGCAGGGCATTTTTTCAAAGACTGCACAAGGATACAAAAATTGGTGGATGCTGAACTCTCTTATGTAAAGTGGTGTAGTATTTGCATATTACCCATGCACATTCTGATGTATATTTTACATTGTGTTTTGTTTACTTATACTACTGAATACAATGTAAGTACTATGTAAGTAGTTGCTTTTGTGTGTATTGTTGCATTATTTGCTTTTACTGCTTATCTTTCAAATAGTTTCAATTTACAGTTTAATGAACCAGTGGATGTGGAATCCACAGATGTGGAAAGTGGATTGTAATGAATGTCAGAATTTGTATTGCAGGGCCGAGCCCTTGGCGAACTTGGGGGAGTGCAGTGCTGGGAGCGCAGCGATGCTCCCTCCGCGGGTTCGGATCCTATATAGGAATGGCTGGTGCACTCACTGGCTGAGTGCCGGTCACAAAAAAGACAAAAAAAAAAAAAAAAAAGAATTTGTATTGCAGCCGTCATCAGAGAACTCATACAGGGGAGAAATTTATTTTTTGACAGATACTGCCTATGTATATTGTAATAAGAATTTCTTTAAATTAAACATGTAGCCTGCATTCTCAGCCTTCTATTGCAGTGTGTGGGACCATGTAACTGAGTTCTGTGCAGGGCAAATGGACACAGGTGCTGACGATTACTTCTAGGCCTGGCAACAAGACAGTGTCCATGCATTGCTCCCTGATTTAACATGTCCTCTGGGACTCAAGTGCAGAAGACCCTCAGGGTGGCCTTTGCAGCCAAGAGAGAAGGTGGGAGAAGGCCAGCATGATTTAAGACAGAAGAAATTGATTAGCACAGAGATTTTCCCACCTCTATCCACAAATCTCCATTTTGATTTTATCATGAGTGAGAAATAATACTTGCTTTGTTGAGCCACTGGATGTGTGCTTTCTTTGTTTGCTTTATGACCCATACAGACCATTGTAGCTAATTAAATTTATGAACTCTCTGAGCTAAGTTGCCTGTCCTTATATATCAGAAGATTCACACAGGAAAGAAATTTGTATTCTCACTTTCTATTTTCAAGTCTGTTTATGAAAAACTAAAATTATGGGGGAAAACAATGCAATAAATAGGGAAAATTTTATCAAGCATTTTATCAGGCACATGTCCTTTGGTGGTAAAAATAAAGTAAAATTTTATAAATATCTTTAATGTGTCTGAAACATTTTAAGAACATTTTGAATTTTATATTAGCAAATTTAAATGAGAGGAAATTATCATTTATGTAATAAGGATGTAAATTTTTAAATAGAAATGTTAAATATATTTTTTAAAGTATTTTTAAAACATTTGAATGTGGTCAGTTCAGTTGTTTATAGTGTGGTGCTGATAACATCAACGTACATGGTTCAATTCATATACCAGCTAGCCTCTTAAAAAAAAAAAAAGAAAAGTAACATACTTAATTGTATAAGAACTAATACTGGCATCTTCTGAGTAGAGGCCAAGTATCCTGCTGAACAGCCTACACTGCACTGAACAGTGCCCTCAAATGTTTAGCATTTATGCATATGAGGATGTTTTGTTAAGAGAAATGTTACTTAATGGAACCCAGCAAAGCTGTTGGTAGGGAACATGTACATGTAGCATAATAGAGTGACTTTCAATAGGATTTCTCACACTAAATGACATTCTAGCTTTTTTTATGTCATTAAATATATTAAGTCTAAAGCGTTACATATTACACACTTTTCTTTACTCTCTTAGTGTGTGACCATTATTATTAAACCTTTTAAAGTAAAAAAGATGATTAAGTTTGAAGCCAACACAGAACCAGTGAGCTGAATAAAAACATTGCCATACAAGTGCACAAATCAGGCACATAATTGTTAACGGCTTAAGTCTGAATTAATCTAAAAAGCTGTGTACAGCAGTACTCATGTATTCTGTTCAGTGGAAAGCAGTGTCTGGAAGAAAGATTTCTCCTCCATTCCTATTTCTCATGTCTTTAAATGTGACTGCATCATAGATGAGTATGTACCAAGTACTGTGTAACTGAGAAATCTCTTATGTTTCTGTTTGTAGTGATTGAGTGCGTGTCTTGTGACTTATGGGGCAACAGGATAATTCCTGGCTCCTCTGTGTATGACTTGCGATTTTAGTAGCCACTCTGTGCTTCTGTTTCTTCTTATTCAAAAAGAGAGTAGGAATAGAACCTGCGTCAAATGGTCATTGTGAAGAGTAAATTAAGTAAGCAAAGTGTTTTTGGTATTACCTGGCACCTGGTAAACAATGTGAGAGTATTTCAGAAAGTTTGTGGAAGAATAAGATTAAAAGATAACATGAATCTCTCCATAAGCTTTTTCTAGTACTCCCATATATATACTCTGCAGCTGTGGTGGCAGTAGGTATCATCATACTTTATAAAATTACTGCATAGTAAATTGGTAAGAGGCTCCAACAGACTGGATAGCAAAAGGTCATCTTCACCTTGGGACAGATTTTTGGTTTGGTTTTGTTACCCTCCTCTATACCGAGTTATTCAGGGATTTATTTTTCCTAAGCATTGTATAATTAGCTGAGACTACTCTTTTCTCGAGTGGTCCTTTTGGGCTGAGCATGTGACACAGTTCTGTCCAGTGTCTTACTAGAGGATTTTGTGACATGTCTGGGAAAGTTTCCTCCAAAAACAAGAGACTTGGAAAAGATGGTTTGTTGATGGGAGGACATTACTATTTGTGGACATGTCCCCTGGTTGCATAATATGGTCCTTGGTTATGGGGCCTGAGGGTGGCAGGCAGAACACTATATAACCAGCATGAATGACAATGTAAAGGGTCACTGAAATAGCCAATCCGGGGCTGCTCTCTTTGGGGAAATTTATGCCTAACATTAGGTTCCTAATATTGTATAAGGAATAGCCACCAACTTAATGATTTGAAACAGTACACACTATCTCAAGTTTCTGTGGGTAAGAGGTCAAGTTTCTATAGGTAAGAGGTGGGTGACCTCCACCTCTGCCCATTGGGAACAACTTTATTGGCCATGGTCATACCCCTTGGACATCCCCCAGATGCTGATCATGAGATGCAGACCACAAATATTAGTATAAATACTGATTTGAAGAGAAATCATTTTGTGTATTGTACATAAAAAAAAAGTAACCAAAACAAAGCCGAAGTATGTGTACATATTCCACAGGGAGTTGACTGTAATGCAAAACGTATTTCTAGAGATGGAGCAAAATCTATACTGATAAAACATTCTGTCTGTCAGGTTGGTGTAATATTTTTAGTGTCTGTGCACTTTACAACTGAGACTTAACATATATAAATTGAAAACTAGTCAACTTACAGAAGTGGACAAATTCATGATCATAGTTGGAGGTACAGTCAACTCTCTTCCATGGGTTCGTAAAGGTTTAATAAATGGAGATAAGGAGGTGAAACCAGATTAAAGTAATTAATGAACACATAAACCTCAGAGTCAACAGGCTAGTAGCATTCAATGCAGAATGCCCTAAATATTGACTTTCATTGATGTTTTCCATGAAGGCAAGAAAATATTGGCCAACAGCACAGCAAATATCCCACAGCCCTGGAGAACCTGAATTACAAGGTGGAGAACACATGGGAGGTCTTCAGAGCCCAGGCTCTGCTTGAAGTCCCAGGAGGAGAGCTGCAGGACCCATGCAGCCTGCAGACCTATCAATGTCCCCAGAACCTCTTTCCACTGAAGGAGCCTCCTGTAGTCCTTGGTGATCCCCTTACTACCCCCAGAGCCCCTGTGGAGACCTAGCTCCAAAAACAGATAGGAGCTAGTGGAATGGAATGGGGTTCATGAGAGAGGGGGTCTTGCTGGAGAGGGAGGTCCCTTTCCACCTGCCACTCTTCTGTCCCCAAATCTCTGGTAACAGTGGGCATAGAGCACAGCACTGTCATTTCATTATAATTTTAGACTCTAATCTTTAATCTTTATTTTCTTCACCTCCTCCTCCTGATGGAGGATTAGGTTTCCTTCTTTTTCTAAGTTTGGATTTTGTTGTGGTTTTTTTTTTTTTTTTTTTTTATGGCTGGCTGGTATGGGGATCTGAGCCTTTAACCTTGGTGTTGTAACACCAAATCTCTAACCAAATGAGCTAAGTGGGTTGCCCGTTTTACTAGTTTTTAAGTTGAAAGGTTAACTCATTGATTTCAGATATTTCTTTTTTTAAAAAATCTATGTAGGTACATATATACAGATGTTTACGGCTATCAGTGTTCTTCTAAGTCCTTTTTTTAGTTTTGGCATATTGTGTTTTACTTTTCATTCATCTCAGTGTGTTTCTAATTTTTCTTGTGACTTTTGCTATGACTCACTGGCTATTTGGGAGCATGTTGCTTGTTTTTTACATAATTGTGAACTCGTTAAATATCCTTCAGTTACTGATTTTTAATTTAAACGTATTGTGGTCAGAGAAAATATTTTGTATTATTTCAGTCTTTAAATTTGTTGCTCTTTTGTGGCTTAGCAAATGGTCTTTTCTGGAAAATGTTCCATGTGCACTGAACAGAAGGTGTATTTTGTTGTTGGGTGGTGTGAGCTTAATAAATATCTGTTAAGTCATGTTGTTTTAAAATGTCATCCAGATGTTGTTCTTGTCAGTCTTCTGCCTAGCTGTTCTATCCGTTCTTGAAAGTTGCAGTTGATGTCTCCAAATATTTATGTAGAACAGTCGACTTCTTTTTTAATTTTTCCTGTTTTCATTTAATGTTGGGCTTCTTTGTTATGTGCATGTATGTCTGTAATTGATATCCTCATGGCTTGTCCCTTTTCATTATAAAATGTCCCTTTTTATCCTCAGTAGCATTTTTTTCTTAACATTTATTTTGTCTCATGTTAGTATGGCCATGCCAGTGTAGCTGTCTTATGCTTGTTTTCATTGAATATCTTTTTCCATCTGTTAACTTTCAACCTTTTTGTATCTTTGAATTAAAAGTGTTTCTAGATAAGTATTCAAGAGATGGAGAGATGGGTAGACAAGCAGTTGGGTGGATGGAAAGATAATGGATGAATAGAGAGGATAGAGAGGTGGTTGGCTGGATGCCTAAATGAGCAGGCAGATGAGTGAATAGACAGTGATGAGCTGGGTGGCAATGAATAAAATCACAGAATTAACACTGACTGAAGAAACTTAATTGATAATGCAGTAAATGAACTTTTATCACATGAGCAAGAGAGTGACCCTCAACACTACTGCCAGCTGTTGGGCCAAATGGGGAAGGCACCCTTTGGCTTCTCATACTCTACCAGAATGAAGGGGCAGGGCAGAGTCAGGCTGGGCTGCAAGCTCATACCTCTGTACCTCACCCTCCACCTCCTGGCAGTGCAGCAGCAGGGTCCTCAGGGTCTCTGCAGGGACAGCAAGAGGGCCTTGTGAGAGCTCATCAAGCCTCAGCTTCAGGCAGGTGAGATAGGGGCACATCATGTTTGGTCTGTGGACACCTGATTGGACTTTGACACTTACTGTGATTCTAGTGGAACCACAGGAGAGATCATGTAAGGCAAGTGTATTAGTCTGTTTTTGTGTTGCTATAACAGCACATCTGAGACTAGGTAGTTTATATTTTTAAAAAGTTTATTTTGCTAATGATTCTAGGTCAGCTGCATCTGGTATGAACCTCAGGCTGCTTCTACTCATGGTGGGAAGTGGCAGAGCATGCAGCAGGTGTAAACAGATCACCTGGTGAGAAGTAAGAGAGAGGGGGAGGAGAGGTGCCAGGGTCCTTTAAACAACCATCTCTTGCAGGAACTAATAGAGCAAGAACTCACTCACCCTGAGGGCATGGATCTATTTATGAGGGATCTCCTCCCCATGACCCAAACAGCTTCCAACACTGCCACACTGGAGATCAGATTTCAACATAGACTTTAGAGGGGAAACATATCCAAACTCTATTGTTCCACCCCTTGTCCCCCAGAACTCATGTTCCTCTCAAATACATAACACAGTCATTCCATTCTAATAGTCTCAAAAGTCTTAGGTTGTTCCAGCACCAACTTCAAAGTGCAGTCTCATCTGAGACTGAAGGCAAAACTTCCAGTTGTGAACTTGTAAAAATCAAAAACAAATTTATCTACTTCCAAGATACAATGGTGGAACAGACATTGAGTATAAATTCCCATTCCAAAAGGGTGGAATAGGCCAGAAGAAAGAATAAACAGCCTTAACAACTCTGAAACCCAGCAGGGCAGACATTAAACCTTAAAGCTCCAAAATAATCTCCTTTGAGTCCAAGTTCAGTGTCCTGGGCAAAGTGGGGGATTCAGGTCTCCAAAGCATTGGGCAGACCTGCCCTTGTGGCTTTGCCAGGAGCAGCCCACTGGGCAACACTGGTGCCTGTGGCTTTTCCAGGCTGGCATTGCACATTCCTAGTGGCCCTACAGTTGTTGGGTCCTGGAAGTGGTCCTGCTCCCTTGGCTCTACTAGACATTGCTCTAATGGGGGCTTTCTGTGGGGGCTCTGACCCCACATTTCTGCTCTGCATTGCCCTAGTAGATGCTCTGTGTGGTAGCTCCACCCCAGCAGCAAGTCTCTGCCTAAACTCCCAGCCCTTTCCATACAACCTCTGATATCTGGGTGGAGGCTGCTGTACCTCCACGGCTGTTGCATTCCGCATACCTTCAGCCTTAAAACAATGTGGGCATCACCAAGGTTTCCAATGTGCATTCTCCAGAGCTGCAGCATGAACCACACATGGGGCCACTTTAAGCAAGGCTGCTCCAGCCAGAGTGATTGGGTGGCCGGGAGCAGCTTCCCAAGGCTCAGCAGGGCAGCAGAACCGAGGCCTCAACCTGTGATTGTAGGGGTGTCACTGGGAGACTTCTGAAATGCCTTTAGGGCCTTTCTCTCATTGTCTTCTCTATTAGCACCTGGTTGCCTAATAGCCATGCTAATGTCTTTAGCAGTCAGTCCTTCTGCACGCTTGGATTCTTCTGAAAATGCTCTCTTGTTCTCTACCAGATGGCCAGGCTGCAAATTTTCCAAATCCTTATGTTCTGCTTCTCTTTTAATTACAAATTCCAGCTTTATATCATGCCTTTCCTGCCATAACTGAGCATAGTTAATTTCAAATAGCCATGTAGTTGTCTGAATACTTTGCTCCTTAGTAATTTTTTCCACCAAATATGCTGGGTCCTAACTTTTAAGTCCCACCTTCCACAAAACCCTAGGGCATGGAAAGAATGCAGCCAAGTTTCTTGCTATGATGTAGAAAGGGTAGTCTCTTGTCCAGTTCCAAATAAGTTCCTCATTTCTGTTTGAGATCTCATCATCATGGCCTTTATTGTCCACATTTTTATCAGCATTCTGGTCACAACCATTAAAGGATCTCAAAGAAGTTCCAACCTTTCCCTTCTCTTTTTGCCTTCTTCTGAGTTCTCCAAACTCCTCCAACCTTTGCCCAGTTCCAAAGCTGCTTCCATATTTTCCAGTGTCTGACTCCTTGGTACCAACTTTCTGTAATAGTTCATATCTGTTTTGCTATAAAAGAACACCTGAGACTGTGTAATTTTTTTTTTAAAGAGGCCTATTTGACTCACAGTTCTGGGACCGCTGCCATCTGCATCTGGCACAGGTCTCAGGCTTCCTCTACTCGTGGTGGAAAGTGGAAGGGCAGCCTGACAGTGCAAGCAGATCACATGGTGAGAGAAAGCAAGAGAGGGGGGAGGTTCCAGGCTCTTAACAACCAGCTGTCATGGGAACTAATAGAGCAAGAACTCACTAACCCCCCAAGGGAGGGCATTAATCTATTCATGAAGGATCCACCCCTCATAACCTAAACAGTTCCCAACACTGCCACATTGGAGATCAGATTTCCATATGAGCTTTGTGGGGACAAACCTCCAAAGTGTATAATGTTTGATCAGAATGTCTCCTATTGCTATGGAGGTTACATGGGAGACATGTGGGGAAGGTGGGTCACACCGGACGTTTGGGTCATGTGGGCACACCCAGATTGCAAGACAGGCCTCATTTTTCTGTTTTCTCCTCTTCATATCCAGGTGAGCCTCCTTGGTGTCCTCTTTCTCTATTTAGCTGAATCTGATCCAAGGGACATTTTAAAATTTTTATTAATGTTTTAAAAACTTATTTCAGGGAAAGATGTGGGTCATAGTGGTGTCTTCACATATCCTTGGGACCTCCTTCAGTTCTCTCTTATTTTACCAGCTTTGAAATTTTCTTTGGATTGACACCCTCACAAACACATTATGAAAATATTTACTACATTAGGTGAAATTATCTAAATGGACTTCTAATGCCATATATAATCACATTTCTCAAATTACTACTGTGTTTGAGAACTTTTACTTTTAGACAACATTTGTTTCTGTTTCAAACAGTTTGTCCATTTTTGTCAATTTTGCTTTGTTGGATTATTGTTTAAAATACATTATTCTCTCATTGAATTAGTTGTAATTCATTATCTAGTCTCCAATTTATTTTGACTTTTTTCTGTTTAATGTTTTTGAACACATAACACATTCAAGTGTATTATTCTTATTCTAAATGTCTCTAAGTTTCTAACCTAAGTAACTTTGGAAAACAGTCTTTTGACTGGATATTGTGTGACTTGATAACTGTACACAGACACTGTGCTCTCGATGGTGACTTTTTATCTCACAAGGATATGGGTTAGGAATTGCAAAACTATATGGAAGTGAATAAATGTCAGATAATTAGCGCATAGTTTCTCACAGTAGGTAAAAAAAGTTAGAAATAATCTAAGGAAAGTGCTAGAGTCAACCCTCTGGTGGTAGATTGGAGTTAGAAAGTATAATCTAGTGTGTATTTTAATCTGCCTGTCCAGATAGATAAATAAATAGATAGATATAGATATGTGTTTGTACCTGAATTTATATTCACATGTGCATTTTCAAACTTTGCTGAGAGGACCAAGAGGCAGTCACAGCCCAGTATAAATGAGAACATCTAGCACCCAGATCTTGGTTTCTAAATGCCATCTTTTAATAAAAAGAACCATGGCTTTCTGGAGAAATGGCTAACACTAGAGCTGGAAATGGAAAATACAAGATGTGTGCCTAGAGCATCTTGCAGAGCCGAAAAGAAGGAAAGTGCTTTAAAATTACACACACACAGAAACCAAGAATAGGGACATGTCAAAAGGAACCAACCTAATAAACCTCCCAATGTCCCAAGCTAGAATAACATGAGGAAAAAATAAATAATGATAGCATTAGATTATAACTCAGAAATTAAAATAAATATCCATTTGTCGATACTCATACCAAAAATGGTTAAATAAGAAAGGAAGAGAGAAAGAAAGGAAGAAACAAATTAAGGGAGGGAGAGAGACAGACAAATTTTCCTTACAGAAGAATTCCAAGTAGTAAATGTAGATGTATAATGCAAAAGATAAAATCACTACTAGACATCCAGAGTAATAGGCAAGATTCACTGGTGAATGGAAAACTTGTGGGTGAAACTTTAAGGAGAAACAGTGTATTTGCAAAGTTTCAAAATATCTAGCTCCAAATATTTATTAATGCTTTTTATTCTCTTAATTTCTTTAAAAGCCTATGGCTGTTTAACTGAAACTTTATAAACACTGTATTTGGGGATTCAGAATGTGTAAATATGTAATTTATAACAGTAGCTGAAATGACAAGAGGTAAATGGAACTGTTGTGCAACAAGGCTTTTATATTTTACATTTATTAAAACAGTACAATATTGACTCTAAGTAGATTCTGATCTGTTAAAGATACATATTTTAATCCCTGGACCAACAACTATAAGTATGAAGAGATGTCATTTAATGCTAATAAAAATTAAATACAAAATGTGTTTAAAAACTTCCATAGTTTCTTTAGACATAATAGCTAAAAGCAGGAAATAATCTCAAGTGCCCATCAGTAGAGAAATGGATGTACAAGTTGTGGAGCATTCATACAACAGAACACTGCTCAGCAATACAAAGGAACAACTGCTCGAGTGACTCTCAGACATGCTGAATGAGACAGCACTCGTACATGTTGTATGATTGCAGGGAAAATGAAGCAGTGGTGAAATGTACCACGGCAGCAAATTGCCTCTGGGGAAGGAAAACATTGCCTGGTGAGGAGAGCAAGAAAATTTTCTGATGATTAAAATATTATTGGCTTAAAAAGATGAAGTTTATATGGGTGTATTTATTTGTCAAAACTGTACATTTAAGATTTGTGCCTTGCCATTGATGTACATCTGAGCCCACAGGAGGAAAAAATAAATAAAACAAAACTAAAAAACGATAATGTGAGGGGGGGGAATTTGTTTCAGTATAGATGGAGTGAAAATGGCACATGATTGGTGGTAGTTAAAATGAAAGAGAGAGAGAAAGAAAGAGAAAGAAAGAATGAATCACATTGAACTTTCAGAAGGAGAGGACAAATCCAAGTTTACTAGAGGTGGGAGGGATGAGGGATACGGGGATGTTGGGGGGAGATTGGGTAAGTGGCATAAAGAATAATTACAAATATCTAATATTTACTTGATCATCACATGTTGTACACAGGAGACTGTTGTTAACACCGTACCCCCAAATATGTATAATCAATTATGCTTCAATAAAAAAAGAAAACAAAAAGAAAATTAAAATTCCAAAAAAAAAAAAAAATGCTGGGTGGCAGGTCCATAGTACTATTTCGTTTCTTTTGTATATGATTAAAATGCTGTGTAAAAAGCGCTTCTATAAAATGAGTTTGATCTACATTGTTAGCTCTTAAGATCCTGGTTCCCTTTGGAGAGAAGCGTGGGAGAAAGTGATTGTCAAGAGGCATGAGTGAGGCTGGTTCTACTTCTTGCTTACACAAGTGTATTTGCTTTGTAATAATTCATTGAGCTTTACATGAAAGTGCATATATTTTTATATGCATGTTATACATCAATACGAATTTTAATATTACATATTTGCACAAAAATTCTAGCTCAGTGTCTCAAAATAACAGCAGTTTTGTTTTGTTTTAAAGTGTAACAAGTTCACTCATGGCATCATCAGATAAATATTAATATTCTGAGGTATTTATTCTTCTACTAACACTTCCGTGATCCCCTAAGGTCAAGGCCAAATTGCAAGATAAGAAGTTTGCCTTTAATCTTTTCCCTCCAAATCCAAACTGTAGGACAAGGCAGTGGACAGTTGTTAGGACATGGTGTTCCTCCCTTCTGGGACCCTTCTTTTTCCATGGCTGTCTGATCTTTAGCAAGGAGAAATGGGCCCACACCAAGCAGCACGTGGGAATCAGTGGTCTATCTTTGGTCACTGTCCGCCTGCAGCTTCCTGCTGCCTCTCCAGGCACCAACTTGTTGCTTTGTCTCCCACAGATTTGTCGCCCCTTTTCCCCTGGGTGATGGAACCACCGAAGATTACTCAAAGCCCATCTCTTCTGAGCAGTGAGAAGCCCCAGAAAGGGGTTAATCTCCCAGAACCCTCAAGATAGAGGCATTCCTTCCATTTGGGAAATTAACCATGAATTGGGGTTCTCTTTCTGCATTTATTTTCCAGCCCAGGAAGTTACAGGAAGAGAACACAGGTGGGGGTTTTTTTTTTATTTTTTTATTTTTTTAAATTTATTTTTATGTATTTATTTTTTAAATTTTATTATGTCGATATACATTGTAGCTGATTATTGCTCCCCATCACCAAAACCTCCCTCCCTTCTCCCTCTCCCCCTCCCCCCCAACAATGTCCTTTCTGTTTGCTTGTCGTATCAACTTCAAGTAATTGTGGTTGTTATATCTTCTCCCCCCCCCCCGGTTTGTGTGTGTGTGTGTATGTGTGTGTGTGAATTTATATATTAATTTTTAGCTCCCTCCAATAAGTGAGAACATGTGGTATTTCTCTTTCTGTGCCTGACTTGTTTCACTTAATATAATTCTCTCAAGGTCCATCCATGTTGTTGCAAATGGCAGTATTTCATTCGTTTTTATAGCTGAGTACACCACATTTTCCGTATCCACTCATCTGATGATGGGCATTTGGGCTGGTTCCAACTCTTGGCTATTGTAAAGAGTGCTGCGGTGAACATTGGGGAACAGGTATACCTTCGACTTGATGATTTCCATTCCTCTGGGTATATTCCCAACAGTGGGATGGCTGGGTCATATGGTAGATCTATTTGCAATTGTTTTAGGAACCTCCATACCATTTTCCATAGAGGCTGCACCATTTTGCAGTCCCACCAACAATGTATGAGAGTTCCTTTTTCTCCGCAGCCTCGCCAGCATTTATCGTTCATAGTCTTTTGGATTTTAGCCATCCTAACTGGGGTTAGATGGTATCTCAATGTGGTTTTGATTTGCATTTCCCGGATGCTGAGTGATGTTGAGCATTTTTTCATATGTCTGTTGGCCATTTGGATATCTTCCTTAGAGAAATGCCTACTTAGCTCTTTTGCCCATTTTTTAATTGGGTTGCTTGTTTTCTTCTTGTAAAGTTGTTTGAGTTCCTTATATATTCTGGATATTAATCCTTTGTCAGATATATATTTTGCAAATATTTTCTCCCACTCTGTTGGTTGTCTTTTAACTCTTTTAATTGTTTCTTTTGCTGTGCAGAAGCTTTTTAGTTTGATATAATCCCATTTGTTTATTTTTCCTTTGGTTGCCCGTGCTTTTGGGGTCGTATTCATGAAGTCTGTGCCCAGTCCTATTTCCTGAAGTGTTTCTCCTATGTTTTCTTTAAGAAGTTTTATTGTCTCAGGGTGTATATTTAAATCCTTAATCCATTTTGAGTTGATTTTAGTATACGGTGAGAGGTATGGATCTAGTTTCATTCTCCTGTATATGGATATCCAGTTATCCCAGCACCACTTGCTGAAGAGGCAGTCCCTTCCCCAGTGAATAGGCTTGGTGCCTTTGTCAAAGATCAGATGGCAGTAAGTGTGTGGGTTGATTTCTGGATTCTCTATTCTATTCCATTGGTCAGTGTGTCTGTTTTTATGCCAGTACTGTGTCTGTTTTGGTTATTATAGCTTTGTAGTATAGCTTAAAGTCAGGTAGTGTTATGCCTCCAGCTTTATTTTTTTTGCTGAGCATTGCTTTGGCTATTCGTGGTCTTTTATTGTTCCATATAAATGTCTGAATAGTTTTTTCCATTTCTGAGAAAAATGTCTTTGGAATTTTGATGGGGATTGCATTGAATTTGTATATCACTTTGGGTAGTATGGACATTTTCACTATGTTGATTCTTCCAATCCAAGAGCATGGAATATCTTTCCATCTTCTTGTATCCTCTCTAATTTCTCTCAGCAGTGGTTTGTAGTTCTCATTATAGAGATTTTTCACCTCCTTGGTTAACTCTATTCCTAAGTATTTTATTTTTTTTGGTGGCTATTGTAAATGGGCAGGCTTTCTTGATTTCTCCTTCTGCATGTTCACTATTGGAGAAAAGAAATGCTACTGATTTTTGTGTGTTGATTTTGTATCCTGCTACTGTGCTGAAATCATTTATCAATTCCAACAGTTTTTTTGTAGAGGTTTTAGGCTGTTCGATATATAGGATCATGTCATCTGCAAACAGGGACAGTTTGACTTCATCTTTTCCAATCTGGATGCCCTTTATTTCCTTCTCTTCTCTGATTGCTCTGGCTAGTACTTCCAACACTATGTTGAATAGGAGTGGTGAAAGTGGGCATCCTTGTCTAGTTCCTGTTCTTAAAGGAAAAGCTTTCAGCTTTTCCCCATTCAGGATGATATTGGCAGTGGGTTTGGCATATATGGCTTTAATTATGTTGAGATACTTTCCCTCTATACCTAACTTATAGAGGGTCTTTGTCATGAATGAGTGCTGAACTTTATCAAATGCTTTTTCAGCATCTATAGAGATGATCATATGGTCCTTGTGTTTGAGTTTATTAATATGGTGTATCACATTTATTGATTTGCGTATGTTGAACCAACCTTGCATCCCTGGGATGAATCCCACTTGATTGTGATGAATAATTTTTCGTATGTGTTGCTGTATTCTGTTTGCTAGTATTTTAGTGAGGATTTTTGCATCTATATTCATCAAGGATATCGGCCTGTAGTTTTCTTTCTTTTTTTTTTTGTAGTTTTATTTTTTGGTTATATCTTTACCTGGTTTTGGTATCAGGATGATGTTTGCTTCATAGAATGAGTTTGGGAGATTTGCGTCCGTTTCAATCTTTTGGAATAGTTTGTAAAAATTGGTGTCCATTCCTCTTTGAATGTTTGGTAAAATTCTGCTGTGAATCCATCTGGTCCTGGGCTTTTCTTTGTTGGGAGCCTTCTGATAACAGCTTCAATCTCCTTTATTGTTATTGGTCTGTTCAAATTTTCTACGTCTTCACGGTTCAGTTTTGGGAGCCTTGTGTGTGTCCAGAAATTTATCCATTTCCTCCAGATTTTCAAATTTGTTGGCGTATAGTTGTTTATAGTAGTCTCGAATGATTCCTTGTATTTCAGATGAATCAGTTGTAATATGGCCTTTTTCATTTCTAATTTTTGTTATTTGAGTCTTCTCTCTTCTTTTTTTTGTTAGCCATGCTAATGGTTTGTCAATTTTATTTATCTTTTCAAAAAACCAACTTTTTGATTCGTTGATCTTTTGAATTGTTTTTTGATTTTCAATTTCATTCAGTTCTGCTCTGATCTTAATGATTTCTTTCCGTCTGCTAACTTTAGGATTGGATTGTTCTTGTTTTTCTAGTTCTTTAAGGTGAAGTGTTAGGTTGTTCACTTGCCATCTTTCCATTTTTCTGAAGTGAGCATTTAATGCAAGAAATTTCCCCCTCAATACTGCTTTTGCAGTATCCCACAGGTTTTGGTATGATGTATCATTGTTTTCATTAGTTTCAATAAACTTTTTGATTTCCTGCTTGATTTCTTCTTGGACCCATATGTCATTAAGTAGAATGCTGTTTAATTTCCATGTGTTTGTATAGTTTCCAGAGTTTCGTTTGTTATTAATTTCTAGTTTTAATCCATTGTGGTCTGAGAAGATACATGGGATAATTCCAATCTTTTTGAATTTATTGAGACTTGATTTGTGACCTAATATGTGATCTATCCTGGAGAATGATCCATGTGCTGATGAGAAGAATGAATATTCTGAGGTTGTTGGGTGGAATGTTCTGTAGATATCTGCCAATTCCAATTGGTCTAGAGTCTTGTTTAGATCTTGTGTTTCTCTACTGATTCTTTGCCTAGATGATCTGTCTAATATTGACAGTGGAGTGTTCAGGTCCCCTGCTATTATGGTATTAGTGTCTATTTCCTTCTTTAGGTCTAATAGAGTTTGTTTTATAAATCTGGCTGCTCCAACATTGGGTGCGTACATATTTATGATTGTTATGTCTTCTTGATGGATCAGTCCTTTTATCATTAAGTAGTGTCCCTCATTGTCTCTTTTTATGGTTTTTAGTTTAAAGTCTATTTTGTCAGATATAAGAATAGCCACTCCAGCTCGTTTTTCTTTTCTGTTTGCATGGTCAATCTTTTTCCATCCTTTCACTCTTAGTCTGTGTGAATCTTTATGGGTGAGGTGGGTCTCTTGTAGGCAGCATATACTTGGGTCCTGCTTTTTGATCCAGTCAGCCAGTCTGTGTCTTTTAATTGGGGAATTTAAGCCTTTAACATTAAGAGTTGTTATTGAAAGGTGTTGATTTATTCCTAGCATTTTATTGGTTGTTTGGTTGTCTTAGGTGTCTTTTGTTCCTTGCTTTCTGATTTACTGTTTCATTTCTTTGTTTGTTGGTTCCTTAGGTTGTAGATAGTGTTTTTGTTAGCTTGTTTTCTCTTCATGAATGCCATTTTTATTGTACTAGCGGGTTTAGATTTTTCTTGGGTTTTTATGGCAGTGGTAGTTATTTTTCAGGAACCAAACCCAGTACTCCCTTGAGGATTTCTTGTAAGGGTGGTCTTGTGGTAGTGAACTCCCGCAGTTTTTGTTTGTCTGAGAAATATACTATTTGCCCCTCATTTCGGAAGGATAGCCTTGCAGGGTAGAGTATTCTTGGCTGGCAATCTTTGTCTTTTAGTATTTTGAAAATATCATCCCATTCCTTTCTAGCTTTTAGGGTTTGTGATGAAAAGTCTGATGTTAACCTGATTGGGGCTCCCTTATAGGTGATTTGACGCTTCTCTCTTGCAGCTTTTAAGATTCTCTCTTTGTCTCTGAGTTTTGCCAATTTGACTATGACATGTCTTGGAGAAGGCCTTTTTGGGTTGAATACGTTTGGAGATCGTTGAGCTTCCTGGATTTGAAGATCTGTGATTTTTCCTATACCTGGGAAGTTTTCTGCCACTATTTTGTTGAATATGTTTTCAATGGAATCTCCATTTTCCTCCCCTTCTGGAATACCCATGACTCGGATATTTGAACGCTTGAGGTTGTCTGATATCTCTCTCAGATTTTCTTCCATGTCCTTCATTCTGTTTTCTTTCTTTTTGTCTGCTTGTGTTATTTCAAACAGCCCATCTTCAAGTTCAGAGGTTCTCTCTTCAACTTCGACAAGCCTGCTGGTTAAACTCTCCGTTGTGTTTTTTATTTCGCTGAATAACTTCTTCAGTTCAGCAAGTTCTGCTACATTTTTTTTCAGGACATTGATTTCCTTGTATATTTCCTCTTTCAGATCCTGTATACTTTTCCTCATTTCATCATGATGTCTAGCTGAGTTTTCTTGTATCTCATTCAGTTTCCTTAGAATTATCACTCGAAATTCCTTGTCAGTTATTTCAAGGGCTTCTTGTTCTATAGGATCTAGAGTATAACATTTATTAACTTTTGGTGGTGTACTTTCTTGATTTTTTGTATCTCTGGTGTCTTTTTTTTGGTGTTTATTCATTGTGGCAGGGGGTTTCACAGTCCACCGGTTTGAGACTAATGACTAACTAGGATGTTGCTGTGGTTGCCAATTTGGTATGGCTCCCGCCGTGACTGCTCAGTTGGCCTCTAGTGTCTTGTGTGTGTGGTTGCCTCGGGTCTTGGGCTTCTCCGGGGATCCACCTTTCTGGTCAGCTTGGACTCTGCTGGGCTGGTGGATCACGTACCACAGGGTGTGTGATCTCTGTTGAGCTTTCACTTTCTGTACAGGACTTCTCCCCGTTCCGTGTGCTCTGGCCCAGGCTGTTAGATCGTGCAGTGGCGACCCCACCGGGTGTGTGGTTTCTGTCGAGTCTCCGCCTCCCTGGCTGCACGTCTCCCCCCTCTGTGCACACTGTGCTGGGCTGGGGTGTGTCTTCTGCACCCCTCGTCTATCAGCTGGGCCTTCAAGACCCTGCTCAGCACCGCCTCGCCCAGGAAGTCTTCCAGGTTTCTGCTAGGCACAGACGACCGGTCTCTCTGGGTGCCTTTGTAGCACTGTGTAGATCTTTCTCGGGTCTTGTTCACCTTTGTATCCCCCCGGTATAAACCGAGTCTAGTGCCCGCCTGCAGCCTGCTCTCCGGCAGGTTCAAGCGAACCTGGGAACTCTCCTGCCACACTATTCCCAACCAGAAATTCATTAGGCTTTTTTCCAAACTGGTGGCCGCAGAGATGGTATCTGCCTCCCAGTAACAGGGAGTTTACCTGGGGCCGGAGTCCAGGGTGTGGTGGAGTGACAGTCGGCCCGCCCGTACTTCCTTGCCCTCCCGTACTTCCTTGCCCTCCCGAGACTGGCCGGGCATGCCCCACGCCACCAGCCCCGCCAGAGAACCGCGGAGGGAGTGGGAGCGGAGGCCGGTCTGCAGGCTCCGGAAAGCCCCGCACGAGGCCCAGCAAGTGGGAGGGCTCAGTGATGGTGGAGCAGGGCAGAGCTGCCCGCACCTGGGAAAATGGAGGCAGCACCGGGGCAGTGAGTGGCCTGGTGGTGCAGGCGGGAGCCACGTGGGCATCCACCACCCGAACAGAGCTGTGCCAGGGATCACTCACAGTGCTGTGCCAGGTCGGGCGCTCGCTCTGTCTCTGGTTTGTTGCCTTCCGTGTTCTCGGCGCTGCCGCCTCGGGCTGTTCAGTCGCGGCGCCGCTCAGGCGCTCCCAGGAATCTTCTTTAATGCCGGCCTGAAACCTCGAATCCTGAATAGGGCAGCTGGCCGCCTTCAGTGCGGCCCCAGCCTCCGGGATCCTGGCTGCATCTACAGCAGCCCTGGCGCCGTGTTCCCTGTTTCAAGACTCGCTTTTGCAGCTAAGAATCAGTTCTTTTCCTGCCCCACACTTCAAAGCTGTTGCCTGTAAATGAGGCAGCCTCTCCTGCCGGGGGCAAAGTGGCGTTGAGCCCCCACGACCGGCCAGCAGCAGCAGTCCTCCCTTAAGAGATGGCCAGAGGAAGGTCCACAAGTTTCCCGACTGCCTGAGGCCCAGTGGCCACCTTTTCCACCTCAGCTACTCCGCGCCAGCCGCCGCAGCCGCCACCATCTTGAAACCCCCCCACAGGTGGGGTTTTTGCTAAGTACAGTTTAAGAGAACACAGGTGAGGTTTTTGCTAAGTACAGTTTAACAAGTTTAACAATAGAAGCTGGTAACATGCAGTTAAGTTGATCCACTAACAAAAGCTTGATTTTAGCAAGCATTCTCTTCTTACAGCAATTTCCCAGCATCTTTACATATCAATCAGTAGCCTGTCTTTCTTTGAGCCATCAACTTTGCTGCTGTGTTACAATTTTTTATCTTACAACAGAGACTATATATCCTTGGGAAAATTTCCTGTCCTTTGCAAGGTCAATATTTGAAATTGTAAGGCTTTGGAAAACCAGGCCCTGTGAAGTACATTTGCTTTATGCATACTCTACACCAACTCTCCCACCCTTGGGCCTGAGGAGAGTTGTTGGTGGGGAGGGGTGTTCCCTTGCTTCTGACAGAGAAGGGGGATTCAGTCCCTTCACCTTCCTTATGTCAAGGACATCAGAACCCTCAGCTGCATTTGCAATGTGGCAGCCAAGGTCCATGTGTGGCCACTGAACACCTGAAATGTGGCTGGTCTGAATTAAGATGTGCTGGATGCACAAAACAGAGAGTTTTGAAGATTTAGTACCAAAAACAGGAAATACTTCATTAATAATTTTGTATTGCTCATATTAAGATGAAAATTTTTTGGATATATTGAGTTAAGTAAATTATCACCATCAATTTTACCTGTTTCTTTTTATTTTTTTTTTTGTGTGGCTACTAGAAAATTTAAAATTATACACGTGGCTCACATTTTATTTCTACTGGACATCAGTGCTTTAGAGGACTGTCTCCCTTTTCAAAGCTTAGGCTGCCCCCACCCCTCATAACACCAGAGACCAGGAAGATTATAAAACCTTAAAATGTTAAAATAATTGTCCTTATCTTGTTGTCACTTGTGAATAACATATGCACATATATATACTCATGTACATACAGTTCATAAGTGAATATAACCCTATATACAAGGTTAAACACAAATGTCTCCTGTAGCAGGGTCAGTTCCCAGAGCAAGGAAGATACCCTGCCTGAAAAGAGCTGCAGCCTAGAACTTGTCATCCTGGCCTCATTCAGCAGTGTATCTGCTCCCATCTCCTGTCACTCAACTTGTGGGGAAGGGACCTGGAGATCTGTCCAATCACGGGCACTGGGGTGGGAACTACAATCAGGCGTGCAGATGGGGAGGTGGTGCCTGCCTTCCACAATCTGGCGGGATTTTTGTCTCTTCTTCCTGCCAAGCTTGGTGGGCCTTCACAGCTCCATGTCGTCTGCTCTGGGAGGCCAGGGTGGTTCCACCACAGCCTCTGTAGCCCTGTCACCCACACACACTGGGAGATCTGCAGGGAGGTCCCAGGACACCCCGGAAGCTGGGAAATGTTGAGTGTGTGGGGCCGGGGTCCCGAGATGGGGTAGGTGGCTGTGTGGAACCGGTGGGAACCCGGTTGGTGTGGGACACGGGCCTCCATGCAGTCAGCTCGGGTATCTGCATCCCCGAGTCTGCTGCTGATGCATCTCAGCCCTTTGTCCCCTCCAGATGCAGGGTGGATGCTGGGCAGTAGCTGGGACCCAAGGCGTGCTGTCCTTTTCACTTTGGTGACTTCAGCATGGCGACTTCGGCAACCTGGAGCCCTCAATGTGCAGCTTCCCACCTGTAGCCTCGCGCCTCCCCAGATCAAGCGTGGATGGTGAGGGATCATTGGAAGAATCCTTACCCGGTGTGTGAAGTTCGTGTGTGGAAGGAGTTTCTTATGTGGGGTTCTCAGTCACTTCTTTGTCCTGTTAAAAATTAAGCTGAGGCACCCTTAAAATGTTAAAAGGGTTTCTTTGAGCAAGAAGCAAATCACGTGAGAAGTCCCCAGTCATGATTTGTGGTTTGGGGTCCACTGGAAGGGCTTGAAGGAAAGACATTTTATAAGGTACATGATGAAGCAAAGCAAATTAAATAATTGATTGGTTGCAGTTGTGTAGTCACCTTATTTGGACTATCCTGGTGGTAATTTCCTGGTTGTGTAATGAGAGGTTGATGGTTTGTGCTTGCTTAAGCCTAAATTTTATTGCAGGAAATGCCTTTGAAGTAGATTTCATTTTTGTCAGGTAGGAACTCGGCACCCTGCAGCTACTTCAGCCAAATTTCCCCCTATTCCATTATTGTAACACTCCAAAGGGGACTGGTTTTCCCTTGACTTTTCCAAATATCTGTGAAGCTGGATCTCAAATCCACAACCCTGTCCCCCCAGCCCGAGTCTTCTAAGGCTTGCAGTAAAATCCTATTTTTCCAGTTCCTTCTCCACATTCCTGAGTGCCAGCTTCCCCTCTCAACAATATTGTCAACTGATTTTCATTTATTCTACATTTCAAACGCAGTATTTTAATTGTTTATCATTTTTTCACAGAGAAATTGATGGCTCTTTAGAAAATAGCTTTTGAACATTTCCCATGGGAGGAAAGCAGAGAATAATTGCCTGACACTCCTCTGTAAAAAGAATATTGTGTCTCCCCTCCTTTTCTTTTCTCTAGGCACAACATCTTATCAAAATATTCTTGGGTTAAGCTTTCCTCTTTGGAAGCTTTACAGAGTGATGTATTCTCAACCTCCCTGCCCTCCTATCTTTTGCTAGTCGTGGGTTTCAGAACTGTCTGGGCCTGATGCAAGGTGCGCACAGCAGCCATTTTTCTTGGAGTGTCTAGTGAATGTCAGCCCCTGGGTCATCTCTCAGAGGACAGCCTGAGGGATGGGGGTGGATGGAGCCTCTCGGGAGCAGCTGGATGCCGTGGGCCAGGTGGAAAGTGTCATGGTAGGACCTTCATCTAAAGAGCTAACCTCTTGGGACATTAACACTTTTTCCTCCAACCCCAGTTTTCATTCCCTGGAGTCACATGGGTGCACGGCCAATCACATGCTGGTTGGTATTCAGAGGAAAAGGGAGAAGTGATGCTTGCCCTCTGGATACTCTCAGAGTTGTGAATAGGGAACAGCTATTCCAAAGCACAAGGAAAAGCCAGCCCAGCAAGGTGGTACAAGAACCTGTAAAGCAAAAGGCACCCCAGGTACACAGGGGATACAGGGCAGGGACTCTGGGGAAGGTGATCATTGAGCACTTCAGTGAGCAGGATGGGGCAGGAGGATGTCCCAAGTGATAGGATGACCTCACTTGACACTGCAGTCAGATATATATATTCTAGTCAGCACCTGCCTTTCCCTGTGTTTGTGACCTTTAAAACATGTTCACTTAATGGAGCCTCAGATTTTAATTAATTTTAAAAGGCATCTCATCAGTAGAGCTTGAAAGATAAGAAAATATTTCCAAAGAGCCAAGAAATGAGGGTTTAAGGAAAAACAAACAAACAAAAAAACTACTCTTATAGTCCCTTACTTAAAAATTCTTATTTACCTTTTCCCCCCCTCAGAATGAGTGTAGTAAGTTTCTCAGGTCTGTTCCTTTTTGAGGGCAATTTCAAATAGAATTTCAGGGCTTAGCTTTGACAATGCTACTGGGGAAAAGAAATAGACAAATTTTCTTTTTTATTGTGGCTGCAGAAAATGGATGTCTTTCCACAAAAATAGTGAGATAGATAAATTGTTGAATTGTAAAGATTCACCAAAACAGTTTTTCTCTTTTGCGGGCTGGCTATTTGTGATAGTGGATAACTCTGTTCTGTATGCTCTTATCTGGATTTGGCAGATTAATGCTCAATCGTATGGGACAAGCATGGCAACACCAAGAAGTAGTAAATATGAGCATTTGTATAGTGAAGGATTTATTATCATGTAAATAATTAAATTACATCTTTGTTTTCTCAAACGGATAAATACCTGTCTCTTCATAAGGGTACTAATTACATTTATAGGACTTCTTCATAATGTCATCTAACCTTATTACCTGTTATAGATGCCAGTTTCTAATACCATCACTTTGGGGCTTAGGATTTCAACACATGAATTATCAGGGGTACATAAACGTTCAGTACATAGCACTCCCTAACAGTGCTCTGTACAACATCCCAGCTATTCTTAATCATTTGTCTTCACCTTCAGTTTTTAGAGGTAGTTTTGTTTGTTCGTTAAGTTCACTAATAAACAAGACAAAACTGTTCGTGAATTTTATGGAATCTAGTAAAACAAACTATTTGGGAGAGCTTAGATCATGGTAAGGTCCAGTCTCTTTCCTAAGGACATATGCTGTCTTTCAACTTATTTTATTATGCTTTGAGGTATTTTAATGTATGATTTTCTATTATAATCATTTTATATCTTTGATTAGACATTTTAGGACCTCAAGAAAATTAGTTTTGGTAGGCTATGCTATTTTCTAATAATTCATTTCAGCAGACTTTTGATAGCAATTCAAAATACAATAAGATGTGTGTATATTGAGTTTGCATTCTGGAAACTTACAATAAATTTTACATATGTAGAAAAAAAAATATTGCACCGTCACCTGAAATATTGTAAAAGGTAAGTCTGTGAAATGACAACCAGGTATAGACTTGAAAGAACCCTTCACACCTCTCACCCCACTTGATATGATTTCTGAAGTCTGAGTCATCTCATATCTTTTCTGATGGAGGCAGTATTCTGAATTATATGATAATTTTCCTGCTTTCCTTTATAGTATTATAACCTATGGATGCACCCCTCTCAGCATAATCTATTATTACATTTTTAATTAGCATAAGTGGTATTGTTTGTGTGTAATATTGTTCCTTGTTTATGCAGTTGTAAATCTTTGGCAGAATGGTAGTTTATTCACTTTTTTATTTAATAGACTTTATTTTTCAGAGTAGTCTTATGTTTACAGAAAAATCAAACAGATATTACAGAGAATTTCTTCTCTCAATTCTTAGTTTCCCCTATGTTTTAATGTTTTGTGTTTGTGTAGTGCATTTGTTTCAGTTGATAAACCAATATATTTGGTGATGATGAAAACTCATGAAGCAATACATTAAATAAAGTCCATACTTTACATCAGGGTTCAGTCTTTGTGGTGTACAGTTGTGTGATTTTTGACAAATGCATGTATCATATATCTACCTTCTCAGTATCATATTGGGAGTGTTTTATTGCCATGAAAAATCTCATACTGGAGAAAAACACTTTGAATGTAAAAATATCATAAATTATTTGGTTTTCTCAGTTTCTTTCAAAGACATGGAATAACTATTATTGACAAAAAACTCTATGAATGTTAAAGTTGTTGTAAAAACGTTAGTCTTTCCAGTTGCCTTTGAAAACATAAAAGAACTCATACTGACAAAAATATGTCCTCTGCATATAAAAAATGTGGTAAAACTTTCAGTGTTTCCATTTCCCTTTGATTACATCAAAGCACTCATGTTAGAGAAAACCCCTATGAATATAAAGGATGTAGTAAAGGCTATAGATGTTCTAGTTACCTTTGAATACATGAGAGAACTCATACTGGAGAAAAATACTCTGTAAGAAACGTGGTAATGCCTTCATATATTTTAGTTCTTTTCAAAAACATAATATATATATATATATACACACACACTCACATATATACGCATACATATATATGTATGTGTGTGTGTGTATATATACACATTTATACATATGCATATATACATGTACACATATGTATATATATGTATATATAAAATGTGCGAAGCCTTCAGTTTTTCCACTAATGTTTAAAAACATAAAAGCACTCATACTGAAGGTAAACTATTTTTTATTTTTATACATTTGTTTAATTGCTCTTTGATTAATGGGCCATTGCAAAATGAGTCTTTGTTAATTGTTGAAAATTTGTTGCTGGCCTTATATTGAAAGTTCTGGATATCCCTCATTATATATATTCAATCTTTTTTCTAATGGGAAAATTTATTCTTTATTGCATAAAGCAGTATCTTTTGCTTTTTTGCTAATAAATAATTGGTATCAATTCTTAAGTATGTAAATTTTAGTATAGATTATAGTTGCATGTGAATTATTATTTTCATTTGTTGCTCTTTACTCAACTTCAATGCCGTCAGCTCTTTCTGCTTCGACTTAGGGTTGTTTGAGGAGGTAACTGAAAAGCAGTTGTGAAAGTCACAGCCCAGGAGCACAGGCTCACAAAATCAAATCATATGCCTCTAGAATACTTTCCCTCCTTACACTTTACCAGGACATCAATAGCGATCCTGGATAACAGAACTGCATCTAAAAAGAACTGCATGTCTTAGAACTTCTTCAAAAAATCTCTAGGGATATGTCAAAAATATACAATCTACTGAGACTGAATCATGAAGAAAGAGAAAATTTGAACAGAGCTATAACTACGAAGGTTATTGGTGCAATAATCAAAAATCTTCCAACATAGAAAAACCCAGGACCAGATGGCTTCACAGGTTAATCCTAATAAACACTTAAAGAATTAATCCCATTTCTCAAAATCTTCCAAAAAATTGGCAAGGAAATTTTATTCTAAACACATTTTATAAGGCCAGCATTACCCCGAAACCAAAGCCAGATAAAGATATTACAAGGAAAGAAAAGACAAATATGCTTTATGGATTTTGATGTTAATATCCTCAAACAGTACTAACAGGCAGTATTCAGAAGCATATCAAAAGGGTTATACACCATGATCAAGTGGGATTTATTCTGGGAATGCAAGAATGGTTCAACATATGGAAGTCAAACAATGTAACACACCATAGTAGTAGAATGAGAAAAAAAAATCATGGTCATCTCAATTGATGCAGAAGAAGCGTTTGACACATTTAATACCCTTTGATGATAAAAAGCACTCAGAAATCTATGAAAAGAAGGAAACTACAATGTATGAATGAAAAACCATACACGTGCCATGCCATGCATGAACAACAGAAGTCATCACATTTAATGGTAAAAGACTGAAGGTTTTTTCACTAAGATCAGGGTCAGAACAGGATACCAGCCTTCTCCACTTCTACTTTACTTTGTTCTTGGAGATCTATTCGTGGCAATTAGGAAAGAAAAAAAGACATTTATATTGTCAAGGAAACAGTTAAATTATCTCTTCACAGATGACATGATCCATGTAGAAAACACTGAAGATTCCACATATAGAGAAAAATGCTAGAATCCATAAACAAATTCTATAGAGTTGCAGTATCCAAAATTAACATGCCAAATTAAATTGCATTTCTATACACCAGAAATAAACATTTTTTCATTTACAGTAGCATCAAAATGGATAAAACGCTTTGGAATAAGTTTAACCACAGAGACAAAAGACTTTTACTTTGAAAACTACAAAACTTTGCTGAAAGAAGTTAATAACACTAACAAAAGGAAAGACAGCTTATGTTTCCTGGCTTGGTCCACCCAGCCCCACAGAAACACAGATTAAACACCTGCCTGACTGAGAATACTCTTGTGAGAATCCTGGAACCCAGAGAAAATGTTATGCTTCACTAGCAGAGAAAAAACAAACAAAAATAACCACAAAAACAATTTCACTTTATCTGCATCACCCCCTTCCCCAAAGCCACTGTAGTGGAGTGTACATGCTGTACAGTTCTTGGCATGTGATACTCCCAGGAGGAAAGAGACCAATGAAGATGTCTAACTTTCCTGGTTTTTCAGGACACTACCCTACAGGCTCACTTCTTTCTGGATTCATCTGTAATACTAAAGTAACTGACATGGGTGGATCACTTGAGGAAAGCTAGGAAGGAAGAATAGAGGCAGGGACTTCAGTGCCAGGCCACATGAATTTGGAACTCCTTGGCTCCATGAGTGACCTTGCACCCCTGGTGAAACAAAGAAGCCCATCAGGAGACTCTGCTGTGGAGCTGTGCTCCTTGATTCTGCCCAAGCATGGAGACTTTCAGGAGCCTTGCTGAGAAGTAGAGACAGAGCTTGGTCAGGAGCCTCACTCCAACACATTGCCTCATCCCACCATGGAGCCCTGCAGACATTCTTATTTGTTACTGATCTTAGGGGAAATGCATCCAGCCTTTTAGCATTACATATATTATTTGCAGGTTTTTCATAGATGCTCAATATTAGGTTCAGCAATTTTTCTTCTATTTCTAGTGTGTTGGGGTGGGTGTTATTTATTTATTTATTTTTATCATGATAGGAGGTTGAATTTTGCCAGATCTCTTTGGAGTCTTTTGAGGTACTCATGTGATTTTTGTTTTTTACTGTATTACTATATTACATTAATTGATTTGGGGATATTAAACCAACCTTACATCTTTGGAACAAACCCCACATGGTCATGTTGAATACTTATTTTTCTATGTTTCTAGGTTAAGTTTGCTAGTATTTGATCAGTATTATGTGTTTACTTGAAAAAGAGATATTGATTTATTTTTTTGTGATATTTTTATCTTGTTTTGATATACTGGTATAAAATAAGTTGAAGTGTATTCCTATTCTATTTCATAGAAAAAGTTTATTTAAAAATTGGTGTTAAATCTTCTCTGGATATTTGGAAGAACATTCTGTAGTCAAGCTATTTAGGCCTGGGCTTCTCTTTGTGTGTAGTGCTTTGATTAGTACTACAAAATGCTCATTTATTTGTAGGCTTATTTGCATTTTCAATTTCTCCCTGAATCAGTTTTGGCCACTTCCTTATAGAAATTTGTCCATTTCATCTAAGTTATCTAATTTATTCAGCATACAATTACTTATAATATTGTGTATAGCATTTTTTTCTTTAAATCCTTCTGTAAGGTCTGTACTAATGTCCCTCTATCTTCCTGGTTCTAGCAATTCTAGGTTTCTCTTTATATCTTGGTCAATCTAGCTAAATGTTTGCCAATTTTCTTGGTATTTTAAGACCCCACTTTTGTGTCATTGACTTTCTCTCTTTTAGTTATGCTTCATTTTTAAAAATTTTCTACACTAATCTTCATTTTTAAAAGGTAGCTTTCCTGGTTAAAGGACTTTTGTTTTTTTTGTTTGTTTGTTTTTGTTTTTTTAATTTAATTTTGTCGATATACATTGTGATTGATTATTGTTTCCCCATCCCCAAAACCTCCCTCCCTCCCCCCCAACAATGTCCTTTCTGTTTGCTTGTCATATCAACTTCAAGTAATTGTGATTGTTATATCTTCTCTCCTGCCCCAGTCTGTGTGTGTGTGTGTGTGTGAATTTATATATTAATTTTTAGCTCCCACCAATAAGTGAGAACATGTGGTATTTCTCTTTCTGTGCCTGACTTGTTTCACTTAATATAATTCTCTCAAGGTCCATCCATGTTGTTGCAAATGGCAGTATTTCATTCGTTTTTATAGCTGAGTAGTATTCCATTGTGTAGATGTACCACATTTTCCGTATCCACTCATCTGATGATGGGCATTTGGGCTGATTCCAACTCTTGGCTATTGTAAAGAGTGCTGCGATAAACATTGGGGAACAGGTATACCTTCGACTTGATGATTTCCATTCCTCTGGGTATATTCCCAACAGTGGGATAGCTGGGTCGTATGGTAGATCTATCTGCAATTGTTTGAGGAACCTCCATACCCTTTTCCATAGAGGCTGCACCATTTTGCAGTCCCACCAACAGTGTATGAGAGTTCCTTTTTCTCCACAACCTCGCCATCATTTATCGTTCATAGTCTTTTGGATTTTAGCCATCCTAACTGGGGTTAGATGGTATCTCAGTGTGGTTTTGATTTGCATTTCCCGGATGCTGAGTGATGTTGAGCATTTTTTCATATGTCTGTTGGCCATTTGTGTATCTTCCTTAGAGAAATGCCTACTTAGCTCTTTGGCCCATTTTTTAATTGGGTTGCTTGTTTTCTTCTTGTAAAGTTGTTTGAGTTCCTTATATATTCTGGATATTAATCCTTTGTCAGATGTATATTTTGCAAATATTTTCTCCCACTCTGTTGGTTGTCTTTTAACTCTGTTAATTGTTTCTTTTGCAGTGCAGAAGCTTTTTAGTTTAATATAATCCCATTTGTTTATTTTTCCTTTGCTTGCCCGTGCTTTCGGGGTCGTATTCATGAAGTCTGTGCCCAGTCCTATTTCCTGAAGTGTTTCTCCTATGTTTTCTTTAAGAAGTTTTATTGTTTCAGGGTGTATATTTAAATCCTTAATCCATTTTGAGTTGATTTTAGTACATGGTGAGAGGTATGGATCTAGTTTCATTCTCCTGCATATGGATATCCAGTTATCCCAGCACCATTTGCTGAAGAGGCAGTCCCTTCCCCAGTGAATAGGCTTGGTGCCTTTGTCAAAGATCAGATGGCAGTAAGTGTGTGGGTTGATTTCTGGATTCTCTATTTTATTCCATTGATCAGTGTGTCTGTTTTTATGCCAGTACCATACTGTTTTGGTTATTATAGCTTTGTAGTATAGCTTAAAGTCAGGTAGTGTTATGCCTCCAGCTTTATTTTTTTTGCTGAGCATTGCTTTGGCTATGCGTGGTCTTTTATTGTTCCATATAAATGTCTGAATAGTTTTTTCCATTTCTGAGAAAAATGTCTTTGGAATTTTGATGGGGATTGCATTGAATTTGTATATCACTTTGGGTAGTATGGACATTTTCACTATGTTGATTCTTCCAGTCCAAGAGCATGGGATATCTTTCCATCTTCTTGTATCCTCTCTAATTTCTCTCAGCAGTGGTTTATAGTTCTCATTGTAGAGATTTTTCACCTCCTTGGTTAACTCAATTCCTAAGTATTTTATTCTTTTGGTGGCTATTGTAAATGGGCAGGCTTTCTTGATTTTTCTTTCTGCATGTTCAGTATTGGAGAATAGAAATGCTACTGATTTTTGTGTGTGGATTTTGTATCCTTTTACTGTGCTGAAATCATTTATCAATTCCAAGAGTTTTTTTGTAGAGGTTTTAGGCTGTTCGATGTATAGGATCATGTCATCTGCAAACAGGGACAGTTTGACTTCATCTTTTCCAATCTGGATGCCCTTTATTTCCTTCTCTTCTCTGATTGCTCTGGCTAGTACTTCCAACACTATGTTGAATAGGAGTGGTGAGAGTGGGCATCCTTGTCTAGTTCCTGTTCTTAAAGGAAAAGCTTTCAGCTTTTCCCCATTCAGGATGATATTGGCAGTGGGTTTGGCATATATGGCTTTAATTATGTTGAGATACTTTCCCTCTATACCTAACTTATAGAGGGTCTTTGTCATGAATGAGTGCTGAACTTTATCAAATGCTTTTTCAGCATCTATAGAGATGATCATATGGTCCTTGTGTTTGAGTTTATTAATATGGTGTATCACATTTATTGATTTGCGTATGTTGAACCAACCTTGCATCCCTGGGATGAATCCGACTTGATTGTGATGAATAATTTTACATATGTGTTGCTGTATTCTGTTTGCTAGTATTTTAGTGAGGATTTTTGCATCTATATTCATCAATGATATCGGCCTGTAGTTTTCTTTTTTGGTTATATCTTTACCTGGTTTTGGTATCAGGATGTTTTTTGCTTCATAGAATGAGTTTGGGAGATTTGCGTCCGTTTCAGTCTTTTGGAATAGTTTGTAAAGAATCGGTGTCCATTCCTCTCTGAATGTTTGGTAAAATTCTGCTGTGAATCCATCTGGTCCTGGGCTTTTCTTTGTTGGGAGCATTCTGATAACAGCATCAATCTCCTTTATTGTTATTGGTCTGTCCAAGTTTTCTACGTCTTCATGGTTCAGTATTGGGAGCTTGTTTGTGTCCAGAAATTTATCCATTTCCTCCAGATTTTCAAATTTGTTGGCATATAGTTGTTTATACTGGTCTCGAATGATTCCTTGTATTTCAGATGAATCAGTTGTAATATCACCTTTTTCATTTCTAATTTTTGTTATTTGAGTCTTCTCTCTTCTTTTTTTTGTTAGCCATGCTAATGGTTTGTCAATTTTATTTATCTTTTCAAAACACCAACTTTTTGATTCGTTGATCTTTTGAATTGTTTTTTGGTTTTCAATTTCATTCAGTTCTGCTCTGATCTTAATGATTTCTTTCCGTCTGCTAACTTTAGGTTTGGATTGTTCTTGTTTTTCTAGTTCTTTAAGGTGAAGTGTTAGGTTGTTCACTTCCATCTTTCCATTCTTCTGAAGTGAGCGTTTAATGCAATAAATTTCCCCCTCAATTCTGCTTTTGTAGTATCCCACAGGTTTTGGTATGATGTATCATTGTTTTCATTAGTTTCAATAAATTTTTTGATTTCCTGCTTGATTTCTTCTTGGACCCATGTGTCATTAAGTAGAATGCTGTTTAATTTTCATGTGTTTGTATAGTTTTCAGAGTTTCGTTTGTTATTAATTTCTAGTTTTAATCCATTGTGGTCTGAGAAGATACATGGGATAATTCCAATTTTTTTGAATGTATTGAGACTTGATTTGTGACCTAATATGTGATCTATCCTGGAGAATGATCCATGTGCTGCTGAGAAGAATGAATATTCTGAGGTTGTTGGGTGGAATGTTCTGTAGATACCTGCCAATTCCAATTGGCCTAGAGTCTTGTTTAGATCTTGTGTTTCTCTACTGATTCTTTTCCTAGATGATCTGCCTAATATTGACAGTGGGGTGTTCAGGCCCCCTGCTATTATGGTATTAGTGTCTATTTCCTTCTTTAGGTCTAATAGAGTTTGTTTTATAAATCTGGCTGCTCCAACATTGGGTGCGTACATATTTATGATTGTTATGTCTTCTTGATGGATCAGTCCTTTTATCATTAAGTAGTGTCCCTCATTGTCTCTTTTTATGGTTTTTAGTTTAAAGTCTATTTTGTCAGATATAAGAATAGCTACTCCAGCTCGTTTTTCTTTTCTGTTTGCATGGTCAATCTTTTTCCATCCTTTCACTCTTAGTCTGTGTGAATCTTTATGGGTGCGGTGGGTCTCTTGTAGGCAGCATATAGTTGGGTCCTCCTTTTTGATCCAGTCAGCCAGTCTGTGTCTTTTGATTGGGGAATTTAAGCCTTTTACATTAAGAGTTGTTATTGAAAGGTGTTGATTTATTCCTAGCATTTTATTGGTTGTTTGGTTGTCTTAGGTGTCTTTTGTTCCTTGCTTTCTGATTTACTGTTTGTTTTCTGTGTTTGTTGGTTCCTTAGGTTGTAGATAGCATTTTTGTTTTCTTGTTTTCTCTTCATGAATGCCATTTTTGATTATGCTAGTGGGTATTGATTTTTCTTGGGTTTTTATGGCAGTGGTAGTTATTTTTCAGGAACCAAACCCAGTACTCCCTTGAGGATTTCTTGTAAGGGTGGTCGTGTGTTAGTGAACTCCCACAGTTTTTGTTTGTCTGAGAAATATACTATTTGTGCTTCATTTTGGAAGGATAGCCTTGCAGGGTAGAGTATTCTTGGCTGGCAATCTTTGTCTTTTAGTATTTTGAATATATTGTCCCATTCCTTTCTAGCTTTTAGGGTTTGTGATGAAAAGTCTGATATTAGCCTGATTGAGGCTCCCTTATATGTGATTTGATGCTTCTCTCTTGCAGCTTTTAAGATTCTCTCTTTGTCTCTGAGTTTTGCCAATTTGACTATGACATGTCTTGGAGAAGGCCTTTTTGGGTTGAATACGTTTGGAGATCGTTGAGCTTCCTGGATCTGAAGATCTGTGATTTTTCCTATACCTGGGAAATTTTCTTCCACTATTGTTGAATATGTTTTCAATGGAATCTCCATTTTCCTCCCCTTCTGGAATACCCATGACTCGGATATTTGAGTGCTTAAGGTTGTCTGATATCTCTCTCAGATTTTCTTCCATGTCCTTCATTCTGTTTTCTTTCTTTTTGTCTGCTTGTGTTATTTCAAACAGCCCATCTTCAAGTTCAGAGGTTCTCTCTTCAACTTCGACAAGCCTGCTGGTTAAACTCTCCGTTGTGTTTTTTATTTCGCTGAATAACTTCTTCAGTTCAGCAAGTTCTGCTACATTTTTTTTCAGGACATTGATTTCCTTGTATATTTCCTCTTTCAGATCCTGTATACTTTTCCTCATTTCATCATGATGTCTAGCTGAGTTTTCTTGTATCTCATTCAGTTTCCTTAGAATTATCACTCGAAATTCCTTGTCAGTTATTTCAAGGGCTTCTTGTTCTATAGGACCTAGAGTTTGAGATTTATTAACTTTTGGAGGTGTACTTTCTTGATTTTTTGTATTTCTGGTATCTTTTTTTTGATGTTTATTCATTGTGGCAGGGGGTTTCACAGTCCACCAGTTTGAGACTAATGACTCACTAGGATGTTGCTGTGGTTGCCAATTTCGTATGGCCACCTCCGTGACTGCTCAGTTGGCCTCTAGTGCCTTGTGTGTGTGGTTGCCTCGGGTCTTGGGCTTCTCCGGGGAGCCACCTTTCTGGTCAGCTTGTACTCTGCTGGGCTGGTGTATCACGTCCCACAGGGTGTGTGATCTCTGTTGAGCTTTCACTTCCTGTTCAGGACTTCTGCCTGTTCCGTGTGCTCTGGCCCAGGCTGTTGGATCTTGCAGTGGCAACCCCACAGGGTGTGTGGTTTCTGTGGAGTCTCCGCCTCCCTGGCCGCATGTATCCCCACTGTGTGCGCACTGTGCTGGGCTGGGGCGTTTCTTCTGCAACCCTTGTTTATCAGCTGGGCCTTCAAGACTTGCCCAGGAAGTCTACCAGGTTTCTGGTAGGCACAGATGACCGGTCGCTCTGGGTACCTTTGTAGCACTGTGTAGATCTTTCTCAGGACTTGTTCACCTTTGTATCCCCCCGGCATAGACCGAATCTAGCGCCCACCTGCAGCCAGCTGTCTGGCAGGTTCAAGCGGACCTGGGAAATCTCCTACCATAGTATTCCCAACCAGAGATTGGTTAGGCTTTTTTCCGAACTGGTGGCCGCAGAGATGGTATCTGCCTCCCAGTAACAGGAAGTTTACCGGGGGCCGGAGTCCAGGGTGTGGTGGAGTGACAGTCGGCCCGCCCGTACTTCCTTGCCCTCCCGACACTGGCCTGGGACGCCCCCCGCCACCAGCCCCGCCAGAGAACCACAGAGGGAGTGGGAGGGGAGGCCGGCCCGCAGGCTCCGGAAAGCCCTGCGCCGGGCCAAGCAAGTGGGAAGGCTCAGTGACGGCCGAGCCGGGAGGAGCTGCCAGCACCTGGGAAAATGGAGGCAGCCCCGGGGTGGTGAGTGAACCAGTGATGCAGGCGGGAGCCGGGTGGGTGTCAGCCCCCCGAACAGGGCTTGGGCAGGGGTCATTCACAGGGCTGTGCGAGGTCGGGTGCTCACTCTCTGCCACTGGTTTGCTGCCTTCCCCTTTCTCAGCCGCTGCCGCCTCGGGCTGTTCAGTCGCGGCACGGCTCGGGCACTCCCAGGAATCTTCTTTAATGCCGACCTGAAACCTCGAATCCTGAATAGGGCAGCTGGTTGCCTTCAGCGCGGCCCCGGCCCCCGGGATCCTGTCTGCATGCACAGCAGCCCTGGTGCCGTGTTCCCTGTTTCGAGACTCGCTTTTGCAGCTAAGAAACAGTTCTTTTCCTGCTCCACACTTCAAAGCTGTTGCCTGTAAATGAGCCAGCCTCTCCTCCCAGGGGCAAAGTGGCAGTCATCCCCCACAACCGGCCACAAGCAGCGTTCCTCCCTTAAGAGATGGCAAGAGGAATGTCCACAAGTTTTCTGGCTGCCTGAAGCCCAGTGGCCGCCTTTTCCACCTCAGCTACTCCGCGCCAACCGCCGCAGCCACCGCCATCTTGAAACTCAAATTTTAGAATTTTTAAACACAAACTTCAGATATGGCTATGAATTTTCATGGTTAAAAGGAGTCTCTTGTTAACCTATCTAATGCTTCATCTATTTTATTTATATTCTCAAAAAACCAACTTTTTGTTTTGTTGATCTTTTCTATTGTTTTGGGGTGTTTATTTCATTTAATTCTGTTCTGATCTTATTTATTTTACTGTCTACTACCTTTAGGTTTGGATTTTTTTTGTTTTACAAGTTCTTTGAGGCATTATTTTAGGTTATTTGAAGTCTTTCTGTTCTTTTGATAGAAGCATTAATTGCAATAAATCTGCATCTTAGTACTGCTTTTGCAGTATCCCACAGGTTTTGGTATGATGTATCTTTAATTTCATTAGTTTCTAGAAATTTATTGATTTCCTGTTTAATTTCTCCTTGAACCCATTGGTTGTTCAGGAGCCTATTATTTAGTTTCCATGTATTTATATAGTTTCCATAGTTATGCCTATTATTAATTTCCAATTTTCGTCCATTGTGGTCTGAAAAGATACTTGGAATGATTTCAAATTTATAAAATTTGTTGAGACTAGATTTGTGACCTGATATGTAGTCTATTCTGGAGAATGTTCCATGAGCTGATGTGAAGAAAGTATATTCTATAGTTGTTGGGTGAAACATTCTCTGTATATCCGCCAGGTCCAGTTGGTTTAATGTGTAATTTAAATCCTGGGTCTCTTTGTTGATTTGTTGCCTAGAAGATCTGTCCCATACTGAGAGAATGGTGTTCAGGTCACCCGCTATTAATGTATTAGGGCCTATTTCTTTCTTTAGGTCTAAGAATGTTTGCTTTATATACCTGGGTGCTCCAGTATTGGGTTAATATGTATTTATGATTGTTATTTCTTCTAGCTGGATAGATCCTTTTATCATTATATAGTTTCCTTCTTTGTCTCTTTATATATTTTTGGTTTAAAGTCTACTTTATTCAATATAAGAGGAGCTCCTCCTGATCATTTTTGGTTTCCATTTGCATGGTATCTATTTTTCCATCCTTTCACTTTTAGTCTGTGTGTGTCTCTATAGGTGAGGTGGGTCACTTGAAGACAGCATATACTTGTGTCTAGCTTTTTAATCCAATCAGTAAATCGGTGCCTTTTGAATGAGGAATTTAATCCATTCACATTTAAGGTGGTTACTGACAGATATTGTTTAATTCTTTTCATTTAATTGCCTTTTGTTTAGATGTTTTAAATGTCTTTTGATCCTTACTTCCCCTTTTATTTCTCTTCTTTGTTCGTTGGGTATTTGAGGTGGCATGATTTAGCTTTTTGCTCTTTCTCACTGGCATTTTTGTTTTGACAGCAGGTTTTGCTCTTTGCTGTGTATCTATCTGTGGTAGTGACATTCATTATTCAGATTCCAGATACAGAACTCCCTTAAGAATTTCTTGCAGGGCTGGTCATATGGTGGTGAACTCCCACAAGTTTTGTTTGTATGGGAAATACACTATTTCCCCCTCATTTCTGAAGGAGGCCTTGCTGGGTAAAGAATCCTTGGCTGTCAATTTTTTTCTTTTATTGTTTTGAATATATCATTCCACTTTCTTCTGGCCTGTAGGATTTCAGTTGAGAAGTCTGCTATTATTTTGCTAGAGGTTCCCTTATAGGTGACTGACATTTTTCTCTTGCTGCTTTTGGAATTCTCTCTTTGTCTTTGAGCTTTGCAAATTTGACTATAATGTGTCTTGGAGAGGATCTTTTTGATTGTATCTTTTTGGGGAACTTTGAGCTTCTTGGATCTGAAGGTCTGCATCTCTCCCTACCCCCAGGAAGTTTTCTGTTATTATTTCCTTGAGCAGGTTTTCAATACCTTTTCCTTTTTCCTCCCTTTCTGGAATACCCACGATTTAGATGTGAGAGTACTTGAGGTTGTCTGCTATCTCAAATTTTCTTTGTTATTTTTAATTCCTTTTTCCTTTTTTAGGGGAGTCTGGGTTATTTCAAAAAGACCATCTTCAAGATGTGAAATTCTTCTGCTTGCTCTAGCCTGCCACTTAAGCTTTTTGTAGTTTTTTCTTTACTTTTATACGTAAATCTTTCATTTCTAGGAGTTCTACATTCTTTTTTAAGGTATTATTCTCTTTGTAATTTTCCTCCTTCATATTCTAGGTAGTTTTTCTTGTTTCCTTGTATTCTCTAATGGAGTCATCTTTTAACTCTTCAAGCTTTCTTAAGATAATTGCTCAGAATTCTTTTTCAGACATTTCAAGGATCCCCTGTTCTATGGGGTCTGGAATTTGAGAGTTACTGTTTTCCTTTAGTGGTGTCATATGTTTTTTTTTTTCTTCTTTTTTGTACTAGTAGTTTTCCATTGATGTTTGGTCATCTGGTAGAGGACTTGCTTCTTCTGTTACTGTGGATTTGGCTATGTGGATAAAGACTTCCTCCTCTATTCGCAGGCTCTACTGGTGACTCTTCTCATGTCAATGTAGTCAAGTTATTGGCAGGTTGCCTGTAGAGTGGCCCTGGCAGCTACTGTAGTGGTGAACGGTCTTTGTGGTTACAGAAGGTCTGGCAGTATCTATATATTAAACCACCCTGGCTCCTGTTCTAGCTTTCCTGAAAAGGAAAAGTAGACTAAGCTCCTGGTGCTGTGCAGGTCTCAGCTCACCTCGGTGCTTGCTGGGCTGTGTGTGCTTCCCTCCAGCCCTTAGAATCAGATTTCTAGAATTTTAAAGGACAGGACTAATAGAGATATTTGGCTGCAAACATACACTCTCTCTCAAGAAAAGAGAAGGACCCAAAAGGCATTTTAAAGATTATCAAGGTTACCACTACCATTATAGGCTCAAAGTATATGTGCCTCAGGGGTAAGGGTATTTCCACCTCTGTTTCAAAGGGGCCTTCTGTGCTAAGCAGAACCACATGTATTGGTCTGTACTAGAATGTCATGTTGGCAGGAAAGTCACATAGGAGCTCAGGGGTAGGACCCCTGCAGAGAGCATTGTGGGTGGTATCTCACCTGGCTAAAACAGCAGGACTGCCACACAGGGCTGTTGGAGTGACACTGCCCCCCAGTGGGCCTGGAAGGCAGCGCACAGACCCAAAGAGAATAATTTTCAATATTTAAGATGTGATGGATTTGTACTGCCAGGTTTTTTAATGGCTTGCATCTAATAATCCTTGTTTCTTTCCTGTTTCTTCCTTTAAGAATGGGAATTTAAACCCTATGCCTATTTTACCATCTTATTTTGGAAGCAGATATCTTGTCTGGTTTCACAGGTTCAGCTAGAGATAATCTTTGCCTCAGGAGAAATCATACCTCAAAACTTACCTGGACATGATTTAGAAGATGTAGATGAGTGTTTGGACCAGAGATGATAGAGATGATGTTGAAATGTGTTAGGACTTTTGAGACTGTTGAAATGTAATGAATGTATTTTGTGTACAGAAGAAACAAGTTATTGGTGCTAGGGGCAGATTGTTGTGTGCTTACTTGTGAGTACCATTGTCCAAGTCTGTGAGCACATCACATCAGAGCTATCACCACAGTCCCTGGACACACTCCTCCTGGAAGGCAAGAAACATGAAGAATTTCTTGTGACATGACATACTTGCATAGCCATCTTCCTGGGAGAGGATGCTGTTTGTGCCAGTTTTTTTTCTTTTCTTTTTTCTTTTGTGCTGTTTGTGCAGGTGCTGCCTGGCTGCCCTGGCATCTCTAGGTGGGGAGTATCTGGACTTGCAGGGAGAAAGATAAGCTCTACTGGCCACTGATTGTCCACAGGGCTCCAGATCTGTTCCTTTCAGATCATGCTGGGCATGGGTGGTCACCACGTGTTGTCAAAGAGATCAGGTTCAATTCCGGAAGGTGTGCACCTTCCTGGTTTCTTTCTGATGACCGGTTGAAGAAAACACCAGGTGTCTCCTAATTCAGTTGGGGTGGGAACACTGATGTCCTGCCCCTGTGGTGTTTGATTTTACTGCATTTCAAATTCTCCTATGGGTGTCCCTTCTGTTATTTTAAAGGTTTATACTTGTACTCAGAGGAGAAGAGAAGGAAGTAATGGGTCTACTTGGTCTTATCTAAACAGAGCGTTTCAGTCCTTTTCTTTGGCTCAGGATTTTTCTGACACCTCAAACCTGAAATAGTTTATTTAAATTGGCTCTGAAGTTCCTCTAGCACAGCAGCAAGAAAATTTACTGGTACCCCCAAGTTGGTGGTTGCACAGATGCCATATCCCCACTGAACTCTGATTTGCCTCTCCTCTCAGTAAATTTCAGAGGAACAGATTTAATTTTCCCCATCTGCTTTTCTCTACAGTTCATTAATGTTTTTTTTAAAGATAACTATCTTCTAAATGCCTTAAGAGTTTACATTTGCTTTTCATTCTATATTTGGGAATACGAGGATGGTTTTATTTGGTCATTGATCGTACACAATCTGTGTTATTCCTCATTTTACTATGACTGGTCCAAAATTTTCAGCCTTAATGCTACTTGCTGTGGATTTTGTTATAGACATTTATAATATATTAAGACTCTGGATGCCTGAAAATATATTGTTTATTTTTCTAAAGTAAATTTTAAATCTTTGAAATAGTTCTAAATATAGTATTTTTAGCTGTCATGTAGGTGTGACAGAGAGCAAGGACTGTTTTTCAGAGGTGTACTCAGCATGCATGGCCCATAATTAGTGCTAAAACATTAGTGGTTGAAATGAAATCCCTATTTGCAATTTTGGTTAAAAAGCAAGTCAAAGTCAAGGACAGATAGTGTGCTTTATAGTCTGCTCCACATGGGAGTGGTGAAGTAAACCTCACCTTGTTCAGGTCAACTATGTCTTCCTGGCTCTGTCCATGGGTGAGTTGTTTCTTTACCTTACTTCTTACCTCCAAGTAGCTGCTTACACTTCTCCATGGTTTAAGTTGACACTGACTTCCTGCTTTCTCATCAGCCTCTCTTGCTCTTCCTTTTAGTTCTTTTTTTGTGTTCAGATGCAACAGTTTAAATGACATGTTGAAGGCTTGCTGTTTGTTCTTATTGATATTCTCTCTCTAGACAGCCTTTGTTTAGCTCAGTGTTTCTAGTCCGTTCTGGATTTTCTCCTATCCTAGCAGAACTCCTGTATCTTATGGGACTCTCCTCTGGACTCTATGATTTATAAACTTATCTCCTCAAACACATAATACAGCCTTTTCCAATAAAAACAAAACAAAACAAACAAATAACAATCCTAATAACAATAACTTACAATACAAAAGAAAAAATCTTTTTTTTCCTTTATGTTCTCTATCAGAAAAATCTTATTAACCTCTCATGGACCAACCAATATTTGATATTCTTGGTTTTGGCTTGAATAAACCTGTCAAGTCTGTCACTTTTTCTTCACTTCCACTCTTGTGACCCCTTTCAAGTTACCATTACTATAAACAACGATGGGTGCTAAACAAACACAGTGAAATGCTGGTAGGAGGTTAAACTATACAAACTTTCTGAAAAACATTTTAGAAACTTCTCTCAAGAGTTTTAAGGTGTTTGTTTTTCCCTTTTTATCCACGGACTTACCACCTCTGGGGGTCAGTCCTGTGGAAAAACTTACAGAGATAAAGAGTTTCATACAGATAGGTTCATTTTAACAATTACAATGACTGTAAAGTGTATAAACCCCACAATTGAATGTGGGCAAGTAAATTGTGACTTTCAGCACAAAGTGGCAAATATTTGAAAGCTTAATATTATACCATTCTAGTGAGAGAACACACTTGGTATCCATTAAATGCCTCCATGAAATGGTATATGTTTAATTTTAAGAGTGCTAAGAAAGAAGGAAAGATAGAAAAAAAGAAAGAAAAGACCACAATAATATGTTGAACTTTCAGAAGGAGAGAACAAACCTAAGGATACCAGTTGTGGGGGGAGGGCAGGGGTCGAGGAGTAGTAGGTCGAGTAAGGGGCATAAAGAAAATTTACGATGTGAAATAATATGCTAATAAAAAGTGTTATTTTTAATGGCATTTAAATTACATAAGAAAAATTAATATGTATGAAGTTTGTCGACCACTATTATGGCTGTCTAGGAAAATATTTTTAGAGAAGTTTATAGGCACCCAAATGTGAGGATTGACCGAGAAAACAGTAACCAACAGTTGGAAAGTGCTTCATAGTTTGCTACAAGCAAAGCATTTTATAGGGGAGTTTTGAAAGGGAGGAGAAAGCTCCAGGTACATTTGTTTTTTTCTCATGGAACAGAAGAATCACAATCATTGGTTACTGATTACAAATGGCAGCCAAAAGCGTCTGTGTACAATCTGAAGCATAAGCTTTGTGCCTCAGCTATACTTAACAATATCTAAACGGCTTATTAGAACCAGCAGGTTATACATGGATCCATAAATCAGCAGTTCTACCGCAAATGTTTATCTGAAGAACAAGACGTCCACACCAAGTTCAAGAAACTTAAGAAAGTGGGTTTTGGAAAACATGCTTCATTTTGATTATTTTCTCTATCGTCTTAAATTCAAGTTATGTTAACTTTCTAAGAGGAATATATTTACTAATTCAACAAACACTTACTGAGCTTCTAACATTTGGTTACACCTCCCACCCCAATTAAGCACCCTGTTTCATGTTGCCTCCTGTGATTCTTCAGGAGATGACATATGAGTGTCACAGGGAAACAGACCGTTGAGCTGGACCAGTCCTTATTATGGCATTCGGCTCTGCAGCTCCAGAAACTGGGTGATTATCAGGTAACTCAAAGTTATTGAGGATCATAGAGATAACTCATGAAAAGTGCTAAAGGGACTTATACTCTTTTAATGAGGTATTCCTGGGACTTATTTTGGACCCAATGTTTATGATTAAAGGTGCCAGAGCACCCTGATTAGGGGAGAAAGGGCTGGCAATTGTTCCTGGAGTTAGAGCCTAGAGAGAAGAGAGTCTAGAAGAATCACCCCCTGCCCCCAGCAGAGTACATACCACTAGTGATAAGATTCCTCCTGTCAAACCCCACTGCTCTTTATCCATGGATAAGACCTAATGGGTACTGTTTGGGGATCCTGGTTTAGTTTTTTGTTGTTGTTTTTGGGGGTGGTGGTTTTGTTTTTTTTCCTATGTATCGCTTTGTTTTCTGATTTGGTACATGCTGTGTTTGGCTTATTTCACTTCTTCTAATGGCCTCCAGGTCTTTCCTTTTGTATTCATATTATCACAAATGGTAGGATTTTCTTCTTTGTTTAAGGTCTATATTTTGCTATTATGACTAATGATGAAATGAACATGAAAGTACAGGTATCATTGAGATGGTGACTTTATTTCCTTTGATAAATACTGAGAAGTGGGATTGCTAGCTCATATGGGAGTTCTATTTATAATTTGGGAAACCTTCATACTGTTTTTCATGATGGCTGTACCAATTTATATTCCATCCAGCGGTTTACAAGTTTCCCTTTCCTCCACATCCTGGCCAATATATGTTATCTTTTGACTTTTTGATAATAGCCAAACAGTTGTGAGGTAGTATTTTACTGTGGCTTTCATTTGCATTTCCCTGATGATTAGTGATGTTGTGCACTTTTTCAAAGACATGTTGGCCACTTACATGTCTTCTTTGGAAAAAATATCTGTTCAGACTCTTTACTCATTTTTTATTTGGGTTATTTGGTGGGTTTTTTTGTTTGTTTGTTCGTTTGTTTTTGCTATTGAGTTCTATGTGTTCCTTATGTATTTTAGATATTACTCTCCTACTGAAAATATAATTTGCAAATATTTTCTTAGTTCCCCTTTTCCTTTTATTGATCTTCTTTGCTTTGCAGAAACTTTTTAGTTTGATATAGTCCCCCTTTATTTTTCCATTAGTTTTTGTGCTTTTAGTGTACATCCAAAAAGATCATTGTCAAAACCCATGTCCTGGAACTTTTCCCATTTTCTTGGTGTTTTATCATTTTAGGTCTTCTTTGTAAATCTTTAATCCATTTTGAGTTGATTTTGTGTATTGTGTAACATAAGAGTCCAATCTGAATTTTTTTCTTGTGGATATCCAGTTTTCCACCATGACTGAGAGAGAGAGAGAGAGAGAGAGAGAGAGAGAGATCACGTGCATTCAGCAGTCCTTGGAGCCTCAGGTGCCCCTTGTCACTCAGTGGCACCTGTGGGGCTTCAGGCCCCATCATGCCATGGGCAGAGGCAGGCATAAGTCCTATATGTACTCTTCTGGGATGGAATTCAGGTGCCTCTCAGAAGTGTACACCTCAGGACCCAGGCTGCTGAGAGAGTTATCATGTTTTAAGTGCACATCTTCTGTTTTGTGATATATTTGCAGAGTTATAAGACCATACGTTTTGTCCAAATTTAGCACATTTCCATTAGCCTCTCCAAAAGCTTCATGCTATTTGCAGTCACTTCCCATTTCCCCCAGACATAGATAACTACTGATCTCTACTCTGTTTCTAGAGATTGACCTTTTCTGGACATGTCTTTTAAAAGGAATCACACAGTATGTGACTGACCCTTTGTGTTTGGTTTCTTTCTGTCAGCTTAATGTTTTTTAGCTCCATTCCTGTTGAGGCAAGTATCAGTATTTAAATCATTCTTATTGCTGAATACTAGTTGTTATAACACCAGGTCTTTCCTTCTACTCATTGACAGTTTTTTGTTTTGTTTTGTTTTGTTTTTAACAAAAACCTCCAGTACAGTGATGAATAGAAGTAGTAAAAGTGAACAGTTCTGCTCTGTCCCCAATCTTATGGGAAAAGCATTCTATTTTTGCCATTAAGTATGTTTATGGTAGGCTTCTCATCCATGCCATATATCAGTTTGTAGAAGTTTACTGTAATTCTTGGTTTGTTTAGGCTTTTAGTTATAAGTGGTTGCTGGATATAGTCAAAGTTTTTTTCTGTGTCAGTTGGGATTTTCTTTTAACTATATGGTGCTTTATGCTTATTGTTTTTTACAGTTTTGTAAAGGTACAATTGATATAAAAACAAAAAATTGCATGTTTAATGTATACTATTTGAATTTGGATTGTGGCTGTATGAGGCAGTTTTCTGGATAATTTATAAAGAAACAAAATTTATTTCTTACAGTTTTCATGTTTTAGTCCATTTTGTGTTGGTATAACAGAAATACCTGAGACTCAGTGATTTATAAAAAAGAGATTTATTTGGCTTATGATTCTGGGACAGTTGCATCTGGCATGGGCCTCAGGCTACTTCTACTCATGGCGGAAAGTGCAGGCTGCTGGTGGGTATGAACAGATCACATGGCGAGAGGAAGCAAGAGGTGCCAGGGTCCTATGTACAACAAACTCTTGTGGGAATTAATAGAGTGAGAATTAATAGAGTGAGAACTCACTCACTACCCCTCCTCCCCCAGGGAAAGCATTAATCCATCCATGAGGGCCATGACTCAATCAGCTTCCGACACTGCCACATTGGAGATCAAATTTCCACATGAGTTTTGGAGGGGACAACACATCCAAACTTCATCATTTGGAAACTGGGAAGTCCACATTCCAGGGGACACATTTGGTGAGGATCTTCTTCTGGGAGGGGCCCGAGGTGCTGCAGGCAATCACATGGTGACAATGACACCAATACAATCTGGGATATTCTTTTCAGATCTTGATCTGAAAGATTTTTAAATTAATTTAATATCTTTACATTTTTAGTCCTATTAAAGTAATTCTATTACTCTTTCATTCTGTTTCGATAATTTTTTATTTGTGTATGAATTTGCTCACTACTTTTAGTATTCAATGTTTCTGCCATTGTTGTGGTAGTATATGTATAAAAATAATGTGAAAGAGTGAGGCTTTGAGGCGATCCTTGGATACCCTCTGTTTCATAGTCCCCTTAAATTAAAGATAAAAAAATTCACTTATTTTATCTTATAATTGTATAATTACCTTTACTAGTGCTTTTTGTCTTCCTTATGCACTGAAATTATTTTCTGAGCTTAATTGTTTTCAGCCTGAAAAAATTCTTTTAGTATTTCTCATAATGTCTGTGTGCTAGCAACAATTTGGCTCAGTTTTTATTCATCTGGAATGTTATTATTTAACCTTTATTCATAATAGATATTTTTTTGTGAGTATAAAATTCTCCAACAGTTTTTTTGTTTTATTTTGCTTTCTTTTTTTTTTTGAATACGGGACAAAAACATTTATAAAGAAGGACTTGAAAAGCTTCCAAGAGCAAAAATAGATCAGGACCTGATTAAGCTGACTGGATTGAACACCAAGGTCATAGTGATGGCAGCTGATGATAGATGGGACCGGCATGAAGATGGCAGGGAGAACTGTGATTGAAGACAGTACAAGTCTGGGGATCAAGTGATCCTGACTGCAGCCAAATGGAGGATTTATTTGTTACAGCCTCAAAGATGGCACATGAGAGGTGCACCATGCTGAATCCAAACACACTTAGACCTGTTGCTTTCAGGGAGGATCTGTAAGTTCAGTGGGAAAACGTCTCCAATTTAGCATCATATGGTATTTAAGAAAGTTTACCACACCCATGGGAGTCATGATTAAAGGTAAGGTTAAAATTATAGATAGTTATGACAGAGATGTAGTTGATGGGTGTCACAGAAGCAAATACAAGTTGTCTGATGCTCAGTATGCTCTAATTATTTTATTCCACATACGGTAGTGTAGAGTGTGGGAAGGAAAACATCTCTGTGAGTGGAAACAACACAGGAGACTGAGAGGGTGACAGAACCACCACATGAGCCTGATGTCCATGATGAAATAAGATATCTGATCCATGGAGATCCCATGCCCTGTGGTGCCAGCACGTGACCCAGCAGGTAGGCCTCACCACTGCAGTACTGTATCTCCAGCCTGGCTGAGTGCATGCTGACCAGAGAGGCACCCCACCAGAGAGGCCCAAGATCTGTGTAGACCATGTGCCCTGCATTGCCAGCATGCGACCCAGCAGGTAGGCATCACCACCGCCACCCGACTCCATCCCCAGCCTGACCAAGTGAGTGCCGACCAGAGAGGTGCCCTGACAGAGAGCCCCGAGATCTGCGGAGACCACACGCCCATGGTGCCAGCACATGACTGGGCAGGTAGGCCTCACCGCCACCTCCTGAAACCAGCCCCAGCCCAGCCAAGTGCACACCAATCAGAGACGTGCACCTGTGGAAAGGCTCAAGATCCACAGAGACCACGTGTCCTGTGGTACCAATGTGGGACCCAGCAGGTAGGCCTCGCCTCTGCCGAACTCCATCCGCAGCCTGGCTGAGTGTGCACTGACCAGAGAAGTGCCTCCCCGGAGAGGCCCAAGACCCAAGGTGAGCATGCATCCAAGGTACCAGTGGGCAAACATGCAGACACTGAGGCAGCTGTGCCAAATTGGCAGCCCCAGCAGCATCCTAGCCAGACAATAGTGTTGAGCCAGTGGACCATGAAATAAACTCCCACAATGACTAAACATCAAAGGAAAGATACTAGAAATATGGAAAATCAAGAAAGTACACCACCAAAGGGTAATAACTCTCAAGCTCTAGATTCTATAGAAGAAGCCCTTGAGATGTCTGACAAGGAATTTCGAGTGATAATTCTAAGGAAACTAAATGAGGTACAAGAAAACTCAGGTAGACAACACGATGAAACGAGGAAAAGTATACAGGACCTAAAAGAAGAAATGTACAAGGAAATCAATGCCCTGAAAAAGAATGTAGCAGAGCTTGCTGAGCTGAAGAATTCAGTCAGTGAAATAAAAAACACAACAGAGAGTTTAACCAGCAAGCTTTCAGAAGCAGAAGAGAGAACTTCTGACCTTGAAGATGGGCTGTTTGAAATAACACAGGCAGGAAAAAAAAAAAAAAGAAGAAGAAAGAATTAGAAACATTTGAAAAAATCTAAGAGAGATATCACACAACCTTAAGCGTTCAAATATCTGAGTCATGGGTATTCCAGATGGGGAGGAGAAAGGAGATTACATTGAAAACATATTCAACAAAATAGTGGCAGAAAACTTCCCAGGTATAGGAAAAGACACAAATCTTCAGATTCAGGAAGCTCAAAGATCCCCAACTGTATTCAACCCAAAAAGGTCTTCTCCAAGACATGTTATAGTCACATTGGCAAAATTCAAAGACAAAGAGAGAACCTTAAAAGCTGCAGAGAGAAGCGTTAGATCACCTATAAGGGAGCTCCAATCAGACTAGCATCAGACTTTTCATCACAAACCCTAAAAGCCAGAAAGGAATGATATGATGTATTGAAAATACTAAAAGACAGAGATTGCCAGCCAAGAATACCCTACCCCACAAGGCTGTCCTTCTAAAATGAAGGAGAAATAGTATATTTCTCAGACAAACAAAAACTGCAGGAGTTTTCTACCACATGACCATCCTTACAGGAAATTCTCAAGGGAGTACTGGGCTTGGTACCTGAAAAATAACTGACTGCCCTAAAATCTCAAGAAAAATCAAATCCTACTAGCAAAATAAAAATGCCAACAATGAAGAGGAAAAAAAAATTATGTACAACCCAGGGAACAAACAAATGCAGAAGACAAATACTAAATCAGAAAGAAAGGAATAAAAGACACTTAAGACATCCAAACAAAAATCAATAAAATGCTGGGAGTAAATCAACACTTTTCAATAACAACTCAATCTAAAAGGATTAAGTTCCCCAATAAAAACACACAAACTGGCTGACTGGATTAAAAAGGAGGACCCAACTATATGCTGACTTCAAGAGATCCACTTCACCTATAAAGACTCACATAGACTAAGAGTGAAAGGATCGAAAAAGATTTACCATGCAAACAGAAATGAAAAACGACCTGGGGTACCTATTCTTATGTCTGATAAAATAGACTTTAAAATAAAAGCCATAAAAAGAGATGAGGGCCACTATATAATAATAAAAGGATCGATCCATCAAGAAGACATGACAATCATAAATATATACGCACCCAATGTTGGAGCAGCCAGATTTATAACGCAAACCCTATTAGAGCTAAAGAAGGAAATAGACACTAATACCATAATGGCAGGGGACCTGAACACTCCACTGTCAATACTGGACAGATCATCTGGGCAAAGAATCAGCAGAGAAACACAAGATCAAACAACACTGTAGACCAATTAGACGTGGCAGATATCTACAGATCATTCCATCCAACAACCTCAGAATATTCATTCTTCTCATCAGCACATGGGACATTCTCCAGGATAGATCACATGTTAGGTCACAAATCAAGTCTAAACAAATTCAAAAAAATTGGAATTATCCCCTATTTTTTTTCAGACCACAGTGGATTAAAATTAGAAATCAAATACAAACACATGGAAATTAAACAGCATTCTACTTAATGACATATGAGCCCAAGAAGAAATCAAACAGGAAACCAAAAAAATTATTGAAATGAATGAAAACAATGATATCTCATACCTAAACCTGTGGGATATTGCAAAAGTAGTACTACGGGGGAAATTTATGGCATTAAATGCTTACTTCAGAAGAATGGAAAGGTGGCAAGTGAACAACCTAATACTTCACTTAAAGAACTAGAAAAACAAGAACAATCCAAACCCAGTGTTAACAGATGGAAAGAAATCATTAAGATCAGAGCAAAACTTGATGAAATTGAAGCCCAAAAAACAGTAAAAAAGATCAATGAATCAAAAAGTTGGTTTTTGAAAAGATAAATAAAATTGACAAACCATTAGCATGGCTAACAAAAAAAAGAAGAGAGAAGACCTAAATAACAAAAATTAGAAATGAAAAAGGTTATATAACAACTGATACCTCTCAAATACAAGGAATCATTAGCGACTACTATAAACAACTATATGCCAACAAATTTGAAAATCTGGAGGAAATGGATGAATTTCTCAACCCAAACTACCAAATCTGAGCCAAGAAGATGTAGAAAATCTGAACAGACCAGTAACAATAAAAGAGATTGAAGCAGTTATCAGAAGGCTCCCAACAAAGAAAAGCCCAGGACCAGATGGATTCACAGCAGAATTCTACAAAACATTCAAAGAGGTATTGACACCAATTCTGTACAGGCTCTTCCAAAAGATTGAAACAGAGGCAATTCTCCCAAACTTATTCTATGAAGCAAACATCACCCTGATACCAAAACCAGGTAAAGACACAACTAAGAAAGAAAACTACAGGCCAATATCCTTGATAAACATAGATGCAAAAATCCTCAACAAAATACTAGTTAACAGAATGCAGCAACACATATCCAGAATTATACACCATGATCAAGTGGGATTCATCTGAGGGATGCAAGGTTGGTTCAACATATGCAAATCAATAAATGCAATACATCATATCAAAAACACAAGGACCATGTGATCATCTCTATAAATGCTGAAAAAGCATTTGATAAAGTGCAAGTCTCATTCATGATAAAGACTCTATACAAAGTAGGTACAGATGGAAAGTTTCTCAACATAATTAAAGCCATATATCATAAACCCACTGCCAGTATCATCCTGAATGGGGAAAAGCTGAAAACTTTTCCTTTAAGAAGAGGAATTAGACAAGGATGCCCACTCTCACTACTCCTATTCAACATAGTGCTGGAAGTACTAGCCAGAGCAATCAGAGAAGTGAAGGAAATAAAGGGTATCCAGATTTGAAAAGATGAAGTCAAACCGTCCCTGTTTGCAAATGACATGATCCTATATATCGAAAAGCCTAAAGCCTCTACAGAAAAACTTTGGAGTTGATAAATGATTTCAGCAAAAGAGCAGGATACAAAAACTACAGACAAAAATCAGTAGCGTTTCTATTCCCCAATAGTGAACATGCAGAAAGAGAAATCAAGAAAGCTTGCTTATTTACAATAGCCACCAAAAAATAAAATAATTAGGAATTGAGCTAACCAAGGATGTGAAAATACTCTGTAATGAGAACTACAAACCACTGCTGAGAGAAATTAAGGAAGACACTACAGGATGGAAAGATATCCCATGCTCTTGAATTGGAAGAACCAACATTGTGAAAATGTCCATACTACCCAAAGTGATCTAGAAATTCAATGCAATCCCCATCAAAATTATAATGACATGAAAAAATGCTCAACATCACTCAGCATCCGGGAAATGCAAATCAAAACCACACTGAGATACCATCTAACCCCAGTTAGGATGGCTAAAATCCAAAAGACTCTGAACAATAAATGCTGGCGAGGTTGCAGAGAAAAAGGAACTCTCATACATTGTTGGTGGGACTGCAAAATGGTGCAGCCTCTATGGAAAATGGTATGGAGTTTCCTCAAACAATTGCAGATAGATCTACCATACGACCCAGCTATCCCACTGTTTGGAATATACCCAGAGGAATGGAAATCATCAAGTCGAAAGTATACCTGTTCCCCAATGTTCATCGCAGCACTCTTTACAATAGCCAAGAGTTGGAACCAGCCCAAATGTCCATCATCAGATGAGTGGATACGGAAAATGTGGTATATCTACACAATGGAATACTACTCAGCTATAAAAACGAATGAAATACTGCCATTTGCAACAACATGGATGGACCTTGAGAGAATTATATTAAGTGAAACAAGTCAGGCACAGAAAGAGAAATACCACATGTTCTCACTTATTGGTGGGAGCTAAAAATTAATATATATATTCACACACACACCCACACCCACACACACACACAAAACCGGGGGGGGGGGGAAGAAGATATAACAACCACAATTACTTGAAGTTGATACGACAAGCAAACAGAAAGGACATTGTTGGGGGGGAGGGGGAGAGGGAGAAGGGAGGGAGGTTTTGGTGATGGGGAGCAATAATCAGCCAAAATGTATATCGACAAAATAAAATTAAAAAAAAAAATTCCAATGACATTTTTCTCAGAAATGGAAAAACCTACGCAGACATTTATTTGGAATAACAAAAGACCACGCATAGCCAAAGCAATACTGAGCAAAAAAAATAAATAAATAAAGCGGGAGGCATAACACTACCTGACTTTAAACTATACTACAAAGCTATAATAACCAAAAGAGAATGGTACTGGCATAAAAACAGATACACTGATCAATGGAATAGAATAGAGAATCCAGAAATCAACCTATACAGCTATAGCCATCTGATTTTGAAAAAGGCACCATGTCTATACACTGGGGAAGAGATTGCCTCTTCAGCAAATGGTGCTGGGATAAGTGGATATCCACATGCAGGAGAATGAAACTAGACCCATACCTTTCACCGTATACTAAAATCAACTCAAAATGGATTAAAGGGTTTAATATACACCCTGAAACAATAAAACTTAAAGAAAACATAGGAGAAACACTTCAGGAAGTAGGACTGGGCACAGACTTCATGAATATGACTCCAGAAGCACAGGCAACCAAAGGAAAAATAAATAAATGGGATTATATCAAACTAAAAAGCTTCTACACAGCAAAAGAAACAATTAACAGAGTTAAAAGGGAACCAACAGAGTGCAAGAAAATATTTGCAAAATATACATCTCACAAAGGATTAATATCCACAATATACAGTTAACTGAAACAACTTTACAATGAAAAAACAAGTAAGCCAATTAAAAATGGGCAAAAGAGCTAAATAAGCATTTCTCTAAGGAAGATATACAAATGGCCAACAGACACATGAAAAATGCTCAACATCACTCAGCATTCGGGAAACACAAATCAAAACCACAATGAGATAACATCTCACCCCAGTTAGGATGGGTAATGTCCAAAAGACTGTGAATGATAAATGCTGGCGAGGTTGCGGAGAAAAAGGAACTCTCATACATTGTTGGTGGGACTGCAAAATGGTGCAGCCTCTATGGAAAATGGCATGGAGGTTCCTCAAACAATTGCAGATCGATCTACCACATGACCCAGCCATCCCACTGCTGGGAATTTACCCAGAGGAATGGAAATCATCAAGTTGAATGCATCCCTGTTCTCCAACGTTCATTGCAGCTGTATGTACAATAACTAAGAATTGGAACCAGCCCAAATGTCCATCATCGGATGAGTCGATATGGAAACTGTGGTATATCTACACAATGGAACCCTACTCTGCTATAAAATGAATGAAATACTGCCATTTGCAACAACATGGATGGACGTAGAGTGAATTATATTAAGTGACACCAGTCAGGAACAGGAAGTGAAATATCACATGTTCTCACTTATTGGTGGGAGCTAAAAATAAATAAATACACAAACGGGGGGGGGGGGGAAGAAGATATAACAATTACAATTCCTTGAAGTCTATATGACAAGCGAACAGATAGGAGGTTGTTGGGAGGGAGGAGGGAGGGAAGTTTTGGTAATGGGCCACAGTAATCAAACATGTTGTATATTGACAAAATAAAATAAAATTTTAAAAAAATATTCAAGATATCTTGGTAAGGACAGTGCACATTCCGTCCCTCTGTGGTGCTTGAGTGGATCTTTTCTCTCTGTCCTCCAAAATGCACCTCCCAAACTGGTTGGGCCATGGGCATAAAATATTGTATGCATTCTGGATCCTATACCATGTTTGCTGGCTCAGGGCTGTGTCCTGTGAAGAAAGAGTCCATTGCCTATTTTCCATTCCCCAAAAAGTAGTATAAAGACTACTCGAAATACTGAAATTCAGGGGCAACTGAAAAACATGTGTGAAGGCCACCAGGAATCTCCTGAGTCAGCAAGGATACTTTGGATAATCTGACCTGAAAATTAAAAAAATAATAATTGAATTTATAACTATTGTTTAATTCTGTTTTTGTTGACAAGGACTGAGATCAGACAACCCCCCTGGGTAAGGTTGCCTGAGACATTGAGCTCACACATGGAAATGTTTGGAACCCAGCTTCTCCTGCTCTGCTGTTTCCCAGGAATAAAGTAACATCAGTTTTCCCTTTGTTGACTCCTGTTTCTAACAATCTCAAGGCCTGGGATGTCCTGCATCGACAGGTGGCATAAAAATTATGCGCCTAGAGGGAGATGAGCTGACAGCATTCCTTCCTTACAGCCATGTCTTGGTGACCACAATTCACATGCACATAATTACTCCAGGACTCAGCTGGGTGAGTGTCTGTTTCTCAGCTTCATTAATAGTGACAGCTCAAGACTCAGGTGGGTGGTGAAAGGAAGCAGGATTTTCTCAATGATGTCTGTAATTCTCTCATAATTTTGTTCTTATATCTCACTGAATTGTAAGTAATCAGTAAGTGTTTCCAGACAAAATATAAATGTTTGTTAAAGTCAGCACATAAACGTATGGATTTGTGGAAAGAAATTTGAAATTTTGTGATGTTACATTTAAATTGAAATTTTATTTGACGATTTTAATAAATTAGTACAACAACAAATTTTATGAAATTATGGCCCTTTTTTATCTTTTAAGGCATGGTAAATCTAAACTAATTCAGAATAATTGAATCAGATTTCTGTGTTTTCTTAACTTTAGAGATCCTTTAGTATATTTCTAATGTTTTAGGACTATGTAGCTAATGATGTCATAAAACATGAGACTTTTTTAACATTTTATAATAATGAAATTTTATGGATGACAATATATATGTGTGTGTGTACATATATATATGTGAATACAGGGTTTTGTTTTTTGTTGTTCCCAGAAAACTGTCTGGAAACATTATCTTCTGCTATATATCAAATCTCTATAGAGTGAATGACTACCTTATGTAAATGAGTAGTAATGTTCATCATAATTTCAAATATTTCTTTAAATTTAATATTTGGTGTTTTCTAAATCTTTGAAAACATAAAATGTTCTATATATTAGCTTGTATGAGATTGTTTAGTGATGAGAAAATAATAATTTACAAATGTGAGTGACATGTCATTTCCTTATTAAAAAATCTAAATTTAGTCTCCCTACCTGTTTCTCTGAAAGATTCAAATTGTAACTAGCTCCATATGAAAATATATTTACAAAAATTAAGTAAATTTCTATTTAGTTGTTGAAATTCACAAGTTAACATGTGAGTTCAGTCAATTTAATGCCTTCTAATGCTCATGTGTCTTTAAAATTGAAGACAGAGAGGATGGAATCATGATAAGGTAGAAAATAGAAGAAAGTGGCAGAAATTGTCCATTTGTGGCTCACAAGGGCATCATAACCTTAATAAACTTGATCTGTAGAAAACTTTTGTTCTTGAGCATTAGAGAGGTTTGTCTTAAATTCTCTCTTGTTAAAAGCCCCTGCATTCCATGTATAGGGAGGATGTCTGAGGATGGGCATGACTGATCCTGACCAGGCTTCCTGGCGCATAGAGGACGGTGACCAGTCATAGGTTTTACAGTGCTGTACATAAAATATAGTGAAATTGATGAGGAATGTGATATTTTTTACTATTATAACAGTAAAATAAGACAGAGGATGTTGTTTTGTGATATATAAGGATACATTAAAAAGATCATGGGAAGATTCGCATTATCTTTTAGTTCTCTTTTTCCATGAAGTTTTTAATGTACCCTCATAGGTTTATACTTAAATATAAATCGGGAAGAATGTGAAGAACTGTGTTAATATGATATCATTCCTAAAATAATACAAGTCTAAATATTAGATATTATTATAAATATGAGAAAATAAATGTTATTGAACTTCATTTTCTAAAAATAAAATATTTTTTAATGCAAATAGCATTGGGTTTGTAAGTGGCTTCCTCTTTTCATTACACTCATCCTCTTTTTTGGACATCTGGTCTAAATCCATAGATATTATGATCAGTCTTTGGTACCTTGTCCATGTAATGATGTTATTTTCCCTACAACAATTATGACTGCTGATATTCTTTGGGGCTTACAATACTAAGAATATTCTAAGTTGAAAGTAAGAATAGTGAGGATGAACTTGATCTGCATCATCTGTCTTCCGATTATGCTCAGGGACTTCACCCTCAGCCCAAGGACAGCCTGGTTGTCACTGCTCACAGTGAGTGCTGAGATGTGCATTCAGCTTTGTAACTTTTCAAGGCATCAGGACCTTTAAGGTGTTAGGACCCAATTCTCCTTCACACTCAGACTAGACTATACGACCTCTATGAGTTTTTCTTCTATCCTGTTTCTCCTAGTATGTACCATGTTTTCAAATCCCAGTATTATTTTATGTTGGGGTTGCCAGATTCACCAAATAAAAATATAGGACACAGAATAAAGTGTAAAATTAAGAAAGACAAATAACTTTTTAGTATAACTAAAATCTTTGCATATTTGCACATAATACTTCTATGTAATATCTAGGGATATATTATATATTTTATATATACATGTAATTCATAATAATTATCTATGAAATGACTTTCATTATGTAACTGAAATTTATATTTAGCAGACTGTCTTGTGATCTATCTGGTAACACCAGTTCATGGGAACCACGGTCCTCCCCAGTCCAGGCTGAGCACCAGTGCCCTCCAGAGTCTCATCGGAGAAGGATGCACATGATGGAGTAGCAGATACACTCTTTGCTGAGGATGTGATATTCGGTTACAGAGTGGGGCCATGAGTTAGAGGAAGTGAGCTGGATATACCTTGGGGTGAGAAAAGAAACATTAAAATCTTATCTATGTTACTTTTTCTACTATTTTATTTCATTTTGGTATATGGCCTATAATATACACAGGGCAATAACAAAATGGTTCAGACATGTAATTATTAAATAATTACACATATATTAGTGGTTCATGACCAAATATTGTTTTCCTTGCACTAGATGGTGAACTTTAAAATGTAGAGACCATTGTGCATAAATCAATATTATCCTGGTGTTTTCCCAAGTGGAACATGCCAACAGATTTCGACTGAGCTGAGAGTGCAGATGTATATTGTTGGGATTACCAGTTTTTTGGTTCTGGCAGTTGAGATAAATAAATGACTTCTTTGCTAAATTAAGCATTTGAAGAAAGAGCAAAAATATATATAAGCATTCCATGTATTTTTGTTCTTTCTTCAAATTCTTAATCTAGCGTGTGATAACATATGCTATTATATATATATGTATATATGTGTATGTGCTTATTATATATCTATGATATACATAGATGCATAAGTCATACGTGTGGAACAATGTTCTGCTTCAGCTATAATTTTCTGAGGATGACCCAAGAGCACTTTCTGCTATCTGCATTGCTTTCCATATTTATATTTATGAGCCTGTATAATCTTAAAAACTAATTGAACAGTCTTCCATCTAAAAAGAAGTATAGTGAATGTGTGGATTTTTTGTGTGTGTCATACAGTTGAATTGTTCTAAGCCATAGATTGGTTTAATCTGATAAATTAATAATGCCTGAATTCAGGGAAATATCATGATAAAGTGATTTCAGGATCATTCTGTGAACATTTACAAAGGGTTCTGATACAGATATCTCTTGGTTAAGACAAGAGTGGAATTGTCTGCATTGGTCTTACACAGGGAGAGATCATTCCTAGGTCTACAAAGTGGAGTGGCGGGGGGAAGGGGAGGAAGATTGGGGGATAACTGGGTAGGGACACAGGGTACAATAGTAATTTCTGGTAATGGGTATGCCCCCAGTATGAATCTGGCTCTCACATTATGGGCAAAAGAGGTGACAATTGGGTTTGTATCTTATGAATATCTAAAATAAAGGAAGGGTGGGAGGGAGGAAGGAAGGGGGAGGGAGGGAGGAAGGAAGGGGGAGGGAGGAAGGAAGGGGGAGGGAGGGAGGGAGGAAGGAAGGAAGGAAAGGATAGAAGGAAGGAAGGAGTGGAATTGTCTTTACTATTGGAGACCTAAGTATTTTTAAAGGCATAGGAGGTTATCCTCATAACTGAAGTCTGAAGAAAAGAATCACCATATAAATATTTTGATGCAATCTCGTGAATGTTACAAAGTAGCTAAAAGTACTGCCCTCTTGAAATTGAGAGCAGGGCTTAAGCAATTTTCTTCGTTAGATGAATACTTTACATGGGAGGTCTATGGTCTAGAAAGTAAACTGGGAGAGAGCTGGGATTATTTTGAGGAGATACAGTTGGCATAAAGATGTCACACCCTAATCCCCTGATCTTGTGAATATATTAGGGAATGTGGCAAAGGGAAATTTAGGTGCAGATAAAATCAACGTTAGTAATCAGCTGACTTTATGATAAGAAGATTAGGCTCCATCATCACGATGCTCATCATGTAAAGACAAGGGTAGTTAAATGTAGAGTGTTGATGAAGAAGAGAGAAGTGTCAAAGGATTTGATGTAAGGTAAACCACACCCAACTTTTATTAAAAAATCGTTTTTGGGTGATTCTTTTCTAATTAGCATGAAATTTACTTCAGTTCATTTTCACAGACAACCATGGTTTATTTTTATATGCACATCACTGCTCTGGTGGCAAGAATTAAATAAAGATAGTAAAGCAATACTCTCTAAACAGTGAATCGCAGGTGCTACAGAAGTATAGATAATGTGCACCCTGCACATGTGTGATTGTGGATGTGTTGGTGATTAATGTATATTGAGTATTTGATAGATAAAAGAATATTCAGACTGTACTTTTAAGAATTCATGTAAAAGAAGATAAATCAGCATAAAGGGTGTAAAGTTCAAATGATGTTGGTGATAATTTTGACTATGGGGTAAATAACATTAGTGATAAGAGGTCTATTCCTTTTTTTCAGATGTGTCTTCTTTGCCAGTAAAATGATCAATTTCAATTTATATTATTAAAAATGCCTTTCTTTTCCAAGTTGGCATTGGACTCATAGCCAGCACCTTCATTCTTCTCGTCTGTATCTTCACACTCTTTCTGGATCGCAGGCCTAGGCCACTGGTCTGATCACCTGTCACTTGGCCCTCATCCACATAGCAGTGCTAACTACTGCTCACTTTCACCCATGAACTGTATTACATACATGTTTTTACTCTGACAGGATCCAGCAATGTCTCCTTTGAAGGGATCATTCTTCAATTGCATACATGGTGATTCTCTTCGTCTTACAGTCTAGGCATTAGAGGTGATCCCAGCATTTCCGTAGTACCAGCCTCTCCTTGAGAATCTTTCCAGAGAAAAGGGCCACCCAGACCATCCTGCTGCTAGTGAGTTTCTTTGTGGTCATGTACTGGGTGGACTTCCTTCCACATTTCATTCTTCTCAACCCTGTTATTGGCCTGTGGCCCTGTCCTCCTGGGTGCCAGAGCCTTGTGATCAATATCTGTCACTGTTGGTACTTTGGTGCTGCTCAGTTTTTTTAAGAGGATAATCAATGTTCTGCAAAATATGCAACAGAAGTTGTATCAATTTTTAACAGCTTAGAGATAGAAAATATTTGCTGAAAAATAGATTCTTATACTCTCAGTTAAATGTTTACACAGCAAAGAATTTGCTGTTTTATTTAATTAAAATGTGTGAATTACTTCTTTTTATATCTAATTACTTTCTGAAGCTGATGCTGCCAAGGAGTATGTGATTCCTTTAGTTCAGTATCCGCCATAAGTGGATATTCCTGTATTGTGGCTCTCAGTCTTTCATTGTGATTCTCAAACTTTCATACAAGAAAACATTTTTGTTTGTTTTTCGTGTCTGGCCATTACAGAGATCAAAACGTGGACCTTGGTGTTATCAGCATCATGCTCTAACCAAGTGAACTAACCAGCCAGCCTTTGAAGTATAATCTTAAGAAGCCTGTATTGGTATCAAATATCACAGTTCCTTGTGAAAGTGTTTAAATTTATCTCACTTTGTAGATTTTCTCTCTCTCACTTCTTATAAGATTTTTTTCCTTTTACCGTTAAAAATCTTGACTATTATTTCTGTTAAGGTTTTTAAAACTCTCCTTTGAAATGCTGCACTTAAAAATTCAAAGATCTATGTCTGGTTATCTTTTAAAAATTTGTAAATCACCATGTTTTCGATTATTTTTATTATTATTATTTTCATTCTATCCAAACAATTAGGTGCGTTTTACTTTTAGTCTTCATCTATGTATAATTATATTTGTATTTTATGAACTGTCACTTTACTGTTGTAGCTATATTAATTCTGCTCAATATTCTAGTTCACTAAACCTCTCATCATCCTAGTTTAATTTAATAGCTAACCTGTACATTGTTTATTAACTGGATATGTTTGTATACTGTGTATTTTCTATTTTGCTTTTTTTCAAATATTCTTTTAAATTTTATAGTTTCCAATTTTCACAAAAATTAACATTGATTTTCTTTTTTTAAAATTGTATTTGCTTAAAATTTCAAAACATAATCCCAATATGCATAGCTTTTGTGTATATTTTTTTCCAATACTTTGTCCTTATTTTCTTGGGTTCATTATAGTTTTTAATCTGGTTCACAATTTTTTGAAATGTCACATTTAGGATAGCTGCAATCACATTATTTTTTTGTTTATTCAATTTTCCTGGGGACAAGTTAGAAATCCACATAGATTTGACATCTTTGTGATCAGTCAGTATCTGAAGGAAGGTCTTCTTAGTGTGATTATTCTAGATTGTTCTCTGGATTTACTTCTGCTCCTGTGACGTTCTCATAATTTCCTTTAACTCTGTTTAGCATTTTAAGAATTCTTGAAGCTTCTTGAGGACTTTTAATTGTATACATGAAAAGTTTTGGGAATACATAACATTTTCCCTAAAAGCACAAATATCCACAGGGTACACATGAGTAAAATATTTCATGTAGATATTGTGCAGCACCCAACAGCATCTGATGAGACATCCCAAGTTGTTAATTTGGAACATCCCCTCTCCCAAATATACCATGTGGTGATAACAATTTGTGAGAGGTAATTTATTTTTCAATAATTAAAGTTAATTTTAGGTTTTACACAAATTTATAACAGTACCAACGTGGATACAGCCAATTTTACTGTTTTTCTGTTATGTTCAGCTCATATTCATCCAACTATTTACCTGAATTCAGGGCTTCTGGCTTCAATCAACATCCTTCCTTATTATCATGTCCCCAACTCTAAAAAGAATGTGTTTGGATTTTTCATTTGATTTATAAATTAATAATATTAGTCAAATAAAATTTGCATGTGGCTCGATATTACTTATTGGTTCCAACTTAATTTAAAGTATGTTTTTATTTTATACTGCCTAAAAATGTAACCTGTTAGATTTCTGCTTTCATAAAATTAATAATATTTTAGACCTAAAACTTGGCTATTTAAATTTTTTCTTCTAATATTAGAATATAATATGTAACCTCTGCTTACTAGTAAAAAATGGTGTCAATTTTTCTCCATGCCTAATTAGTCAAACTTTGTAATAAAATTATTTGTCATTTTTAATGTTAATTTAGTTGTATACCAAAACTTTTTATTTCTGTAATGGTAGTAATGTCACTTAATATGATTATAAATGTGTCAGTTTTGTCATTTTCCATGAATCTTTTTGTTATACATTTTAAACTCTTAGCTCTAACATTGGGAGGGCTAAGTAAATACTGTGATTTGTCAAATTTTATTTGTTTAATTTATTTTTCATTTACCAAATTATTTTGTATCTGTTTTTATTAAAATTTGCTTCTCTGATGTGTGTAAATACTGATTTAAAAACAGAGGTAGGCTAATGTGCTATCTTGATGAAATCCGAAGTCGAATGGAATGCTTCACTGTTTTCCTTCAGATTTAATAACTGTTTGACTCACACAATAAATATGAATATTAAGTACAGTAATTATAGTTATATTCTCCATCCTATATCAGAAGAAACTTTTGGTCATTCATTATTCACACCAAAGCTTCATTCTTTTATGTTGCACTTCCTGAACCTTCTATGACAACAGTATAGAAAATTTAGAAACATGGAATACGACACATGAGACATAACTACTTGATAGGCACAAATTATTGAAGTAAACTTAAGGAATACATATAGTTAGGCCTACAACAAGTAAAGAAATTGAAATAATTTTTAAAATCTTTCTACAAAGAAAAACATAGAATTAGATGTCTTGCATGATCAATTCTATAAAATATGAAGAAGAATCAATATTAATTATTCACAACCACTTTTTTCACAAAAAAAAAAAAAAAATGAGAGGACCCTCCTCAGTTCATTCCATGAGATCTATGTTGATATCAGAGCCAGACAAAAGCATCACATGTAAGGTATGATATGAATGAGCATCCCTAATGAATGCAGACACAGATGTCCTTTAAAAACTTTACCAAACTGTGTCCTGGAATATATAAAAATGACCAACACGATGACCAAATTAGAGTATTTCACAAACGCAACGTTGACTTAACATTCAAAAGTCAATTAATACAATACACAGTATAATAGACTAAAGAACAACAAAAACATTACTTCAATTGACACAAAAATATTTCACATATCCAACATCCATTTATAATAAAATTCCTAGCACATTAGGAATAGGAAGGAATTTTCTAGACCTGTAAAAGGGTGCCTGTATAAAAGTACTGCTAATATCATGCTTAATGGTGAAAGACTAGATGCTTTACCTTAAAGCCTGAGAACAAATCAATAATGTCCACATTTATCACTTTATTTAATATAGCCTTAGGGTTCAAAACAATAAAAAAATGGACATTTACAAGAGGTGACACTTTTAACTTTACTTTATCATACATTGGTAACCTCTTTACATCTAGAGGCCTCAATGTAGCAAACATTTTATATTAAAAGGCTGGAAGTTAGTGGAGAGCAGCATGTATACACAGGCCTCTATCATTGGCCAGAACATCTTTGCAGTCGGCAGAGGGTGTTTCCTATTGGCCAGATGCAGTGTGTTCCTCCACATTTCCCACTTCTGGTATAGAGGTCCACCAGAAGGAAGTCAGGGTAGGGCTGGAATACTCAAATGCCAAGGTGGTTCAGGCTGGGAGGTGGAGTGGGGAGAGGTTCCCAGTGCTTCAAGTCCTGGGCCTGGACAATAGGCTCCATTGTGGCAGTCCAGGTTTCTGCATGCATGTGTGCATGCGCACGCACGCACGCACAAATGTATGCATACATAATATTTAACCTTAGATTTCATAGCATCATCCCTACTTCTAGTTAGTAGGAAGTAGAGCAGTTTTCAGCTGAGAAGAAGTTTGTGCTTAGAAATGTAGAAAGGTAATTTTAAATTCAGTACATTCAGTGTTACCCTACAGTTTGTTTACTTTCCCAGTTTCAGAGAAGCCCACCTTTCTCTTCCTATTGAGAAAAAAAGTTAATATGGTGTGATTGACCATGTTCCCCATGTAATGTGCTGGGTAGTGTGTAGAGTGATACACTAATTCTAAGTTGTGCTAGCAATTTAACAATTTTTTGTCTTACTTTGCCTTGGTATACATATGTTTTTATTTCACAAGCTAACTGAAATTTTATATTAGATTCCCAGTGTTGAAGAAATTATAAAAAGATATCAATTTTGCATATGTGGAATGATCCCATCTGTTCTGAATATGTCCTTTATCTCATTCTACTTAACAGAAATAACTATATTTTTTCTGATTATTCAGAACTTAAATCCATAAACATGTTTTCAGATTAATATAGAATTTGAATTTTTAAAACTGGTTTTTCATTCCTGAGAACATTGCTTTTATAAATGTTCAGTCTTGTGAAATATAAAAATGTATTTCCAGGTAGTTTCTGAATTCTTGAAGCAGGCATTTTGAGGGTAGGTTTACTACATTGAAGAGATTATGTGACCATGATGATGTCATTGGGCTAATCAATGAACACTAAATGGTCACCGTCTCTTTAAAAGGATGAGGCAGAATGTTTTCCTCATTGTTCTGAGGTCACCAGGGAGACCACAGTTCGATGGGGCAGCTGGAGCAGGTGAGAAGGTAGGAGGTGGTAAGCACTGCTCAGGAGGGTGGGCTCTGGGGCAGATGTGCTAGAAAAAGGTAGATATTCAGGTCCTACCTAGAAATAAAAGCATCTCAAGTGAGTGTTTAGGTGTGACTATTGAAAGAGGATCTAGAAGGAGAAATGTTATTTAAGTACACATAGATTAACTGTGCCACATTGATGTTTAGTAATTGTAAACATTAGTCTTCTAAAGATTTTCTTAGTTTTTTGATTAAAATGATGACATAGCTACAATATTATGAGTTTTTGAATAGTTACATTCATATACAATTTTGTTCAGCCTTTTCACTTTTTGTTCGTGTTTCTCTGCTCTGTGCTGGGTTTTGTTGAGCTGAGTTCACCTCTGAAGCAGGCTTATACTTGGAAAGAAGGAGATGTCTGATGGCTGACCTCTGAGCCTTCATCTTCTATGCCTCTGCCAGCCCCCCTGGGCAAACCCAAGATTGTCCGCTCCTTCCCGGGCTCTCTAAGTCCCTTCTCTCTGAGTGTACTGGTAATATCTGCCTTTCTGTGATAAAGTCCTTAAAGAGGGTGTTATGTGCTTTTTTCTAACTCCCCAGATGTATTTGTGGATAACATAATGTACATTCAAATATAAGATCACTTGGAAAGTGTAGTGCCTTTTTATTTTAAAACTACTGATATGTGGCTTTAGTTACAGTTATTTAAGAGTTATAAAAAATTATTTTTTAATTTTCTTTTAGGATCTCTAGATAAAGTGAGATGTTGAAAATATGAATCCTGTTACTTGTGAACAGTGACCAACAACAACGGTGTTGTGAGGCCTGGCTGTCTACTTGAACCAAGAGATTTTGTCAGCTAGGTTTTTGGGGGTTTTTTTGTTTGCTTTTTGTTTTTTGTTTTGTATTTAGGATTCCAGCAGAAAAAGTATCCAAGCTTTCATTATTGGGTTTGTAAAGTATCAGTACTGTTAAATGGTAATAACTAAATTTTAACTTAATAAGTTTGTGTCTTCTGTTAATAAAGTGGGAGTTATTTGTAAGGAGATTGACATAATGGAACATTCATATTTATTTGAAATATTCTAAACTTTTGCCTAAAGTTTTCATTTGAAAATCATCTGTTAAGAATTAGGTTTACATGCTAACACCAAGGTCAGTGGTTTGGATCCCCTTACCGGCCAGCCACCCAAGAAACAAACAAAAAGAATTTGATTCACAGCGTCCCTTTATTCCTCCTACAGAAAGCTTTCCCCACAGAGGCAGGTCCCAGCGGTAGAGGTACTGCATCCACATGCCCTTCTTGGTGCAGGCTCCTCAGACTGCATCTTTAGTAGAAATTCAAAGTGTTATAAGAAAATTGGGACTTGACTTTCTTTTAAAATGTCTATCAAATTTACTGCAAGTTTGCTGATTTGTGTAAGCAAAGAAACTATTTCACAAAAAGTAAAATATTTAGCAAGAATGAATAAACAGTTGTAATTTAGCGTTGTATTATAATTATCTATTCCAAGTATAATGTAGTATACTGTAGTATAGTAACAGCTCTGCTGTATGTACTGATAAGGAGCATGTCTTTGCTTTTTGTGTTATTTCTCACATTTAAAACCTATGACCTTTTCAGGTCAGCATTGCCTCCTAGATGAGAGCAGCTCAGTGTGATTTGCCCAGTGTCCCCAGCTGGCATGGTAAGCCCCCCTTTGTGTTGCCACCATCACAGAGGATCCTCTGCACACTACTGGGGGCCTGGGGTTTCCATGCTGATGCAGGGTCAGTGTTGGTGCCTGGTTTAGTTTAGCCATGTTGGGGCATAAAGGAAGGGGTGTGGTCCATGCCTCACCAGTTTCTGGGTGACTGAGGAGTGTGTGGGTCCGCTTTGCAGTCAGGCAGCACCTACAGCTGGATAGGAAACTGGGAAGTGACAACATTTAGATGGAAGCAAAAAGAAAAATTTAGGTTGCAAGTGATCTTAAGTTGTGTGTTTTATGTTTTTAAGGTTTTCATTTAATACCTGTCTGTTCCCTCAGGTGGAACATCGCAGAAACCAGAATCATTAGCATTTAAATGTGATTAAAGCTGGACAGCTTGGAAAAGAATTCTCATGGTATGTACTGTTTTTCAGGTTTTGTTGTTTTAAACAAGAGGAAAAGTTTCACAAACATGATCCTCTAGAACCTATTAGAAAGTGAAAAAAATAGAGAAAAGTGTTATACTTTAAAGCTATTGCCTAGGTTCATATTTTCTAAGTGTCTCAGTTATCTGTTGCTGCTGACAATATCCCAGAAACTCAGTGTACTAAAACAATGCCTGTTTCTTATCTCTCAACGTTGTGGAATCTAAGCAGTGCTTCTCCCACATGGCACCCAAGAGGATCACTCAGAGTTCAGCCAGCAGGAAGGCTGGTATGGAGGGTCCAAGAGCAGCATCCCTCCTGGTCCTGGGTCAGGGCAGCTAAAGGCCAGGGCTCAGCTGGTCCTCTCCCCTACATGTAATCTCCAGCAGGGTGGTCTGCAGCCTAGGACTCCAGAGCCAATTAGATATGGCCAGTCCCCTTGCTGGCTGTCTGTCAACCTCACTCTGTGATCCTGTCTTTACCAAACTTGTGCTGGAGCTTATTTCCTTTGTTCCCTGATCCCTGTTTTGTAAAGCCCTGTCCTTAGCAGGTAAATGGCAGCAGGACACATTTGAGTTGCTGACTGTTTTTTCCTACCAAACATTACATATGTAACTATTAAAGTTTCCTTAATGAGTCTCCTGAAATCATCTTATGTGCCACACTTCACGTGCCACACTTCACGAAACACTGGTCAACAGGGCTTACTTCATGCACAGTCCCACATCTTGTAGGTAGAGTATTGTTCCATTTCATCCTGTTATTTACATTTAGGCAGGTTGTGCTCCCTCTTGTGTGTGGTTGAGGTTGTGTCATCTTTTTGCTCAGTGGCTTGCTGGTCATGATGTGATTACATTTTCTCATTAGGTATGGAAGGTAAAGGTGACCTGCGCAGTGAGGACGCATCTGAGATGATCAAACCCACAAGGAAAGCCTTCATCAAAACCCAGGGATTCGGAAGAACAACTGTTGCTAAGCGAGAGAGTGTGGGAGATGTGGAGGCAGGCTCACAGGGGCAGCAGCCCCCACGGCAGCACAGCCTGGCCTTGGGATGCAGTGGGACGTGGCCACAGTGCACCGAGCCAGTGGAGGAATCCCTTACAATAGTTCAGCGCCGAGGAAGGAAGAACGCTCATGTCTCCTTTGAAGATTCCAGTGAGCCAATGTCTTGTCCAGTCCCAGATGTTGAAACTGCCTTGGAAGGGAGGATAGGAAGTACCTCTGAGATGAAAAGTGGCCCCCACTCTGGTTCCTTGAGTGTACAGGAGCGACCTGCCTCTTCTGGAAAGGCCAGAGGAAGCAAGGAAAAGGAGGATACCTCCGACAATGACAGTGATGGCCTGACTTTGAAGGAGCTTCAGAATCGCCTTTGGGGAAAGCGAGAGCAAGAGCCACCTGACAGGCCCCTGAAAAGCATCCAGAATCACCTAAGAAAGAAGCATCGGGAGGAGAATCCCACAGACACTGTGCATGTCAAGGCAGGAAATACTGTCGAGAATGCTCTGCCCAGCAAGCAAGAGCCAGAGACTGTGCAGAGGGTTGTGTCCCAGGCAGTGACCGATGACCAAGAGAGTCAGCGGGAGAGGACAGCAGCTCAGCAAGTGAAAGGTGAAGAGAGCAGGGACTCGGGCAAGCCTAAGCCTGAATGTGAGCTGCACAACCCCAACACCCTGGACCGCATGTGTCTCCAGCCTCGTAACAACAGGTGGGTCATGGGAGGACAGGGATGGGCTGCCCCAGCTTTAAAAGAAATCTGGGTGATGAAAATAGTGTTTATATTTGTTTTGATTTTAAATGTTACAAAGCTAGGCTGGATGAATAATTTGTTTATTCAAAAAAGACGAACTCATCATTATCAAAAAAGGAATGAAAGGCCTGCCTAGAGCCACCCCTCCCCTGTGGTAGCCACCCAACATGTGGCTGTTTATACTCAAAAGTGATGAGCATGGGAGGAGGTGAGAAGCTCCCTGCCCCTACCCAGCCATGTGCAGCCAGTGGCTGCCGAGTACCCCACACGTGGTCTCAGTAATCTGTCAGAGAGTGCTCCCATAGACTGTTCCTTGGGAGACAGCAGAGGGCCAGGTGCAGACTGGTGGAACCCCAGTGTGGACATGGGGGCAGCTCAGAGTCTTCGCTAGACTTTGGTGTTAAGGAATCTCTATTGGCTTGTTGGTGGGACAAAGGCATCACTGCTGTTTTGAGGAGACATATACTGAAGTAGTTAGGGTACAATGCCTGGAAAGCCTATAGCTCACTCCAGCCAAAAAGGATACACAAATTTAGTTGAATGTTAGTAAAATCAGTAGAGGGGCATATGTGTTCTTTGTTCCGTTCTCTGTACTTTTATGTATATTTGCATTTTCTAAGCAATAGAATGTTAAAACCTCTTGGACTTCTTAATTTGTCAGAAAGTGAGTGTTTGTCCCTCATGTCCCATTCCTAATATCACTGTTTTATGATTTCAGGTTTATGAGTTGCTGTGACCAATGTGAAGAACGGTTTTGTGGCAATTCTGGGGGCGCTTCTCAGGCTCGAGGAAGGCTTTTGGAAAGGAACAGGGAAGATTATACCTGCCCAGACTGCACCGTTCTGCAAGTGCAGGATGAGACTAAGGCAGAAACCACAGACCATCAGGAAACTAAATTTAGACCTGGAGATGCTGATGACACAGAGTTTACAAGTACAGGAACAGTGGAGCAAAAATCTAGTGAAGACCGAAAGATAAAGAGGAGAGTTGAGAAAGCTGCAAATCCAAGTGGCAAGAAAAAACTCAAGCTTTGCCAGCCTGTGAGTATTTTGCCTACTGAGGTAAACATTAAGGGGATGAACTTATGGGTTCCAGACTTGCTATTGGCAGAAATATCAAGGTTGGGAAAGTTTCTGTCTTGAAATAAGCTAATTTCTACCAGGACAGGTGCTGCATCTGGGTGGGGCTTCCTGAGCTCTGCCCCCATCTCCTGCCCACACCATCTGGACAAGCATCTGTACTTACCTCATCAGCTGTTGTGCTCTTAATTCTTAACAATCACTTTTATTTCCATGTTCTTGATGTTACTTATGTATTTTATGTGTATCAGCAGCATTGTTTTTGAATTGCTGAAATGCGTGTGCCCTCCTGTCCACCCACACACACCATCTCGAGCTGCCTTGTGGTTCTTTTGCCATCTTGGTTTGGGAAGCCCTGAGCGGTCTTGGTGCCTGCATCAGTCTGACCCTCACTATTCTTGGCTCAGTGTGTCATTTCTCTGCCTTGTGGCTATTTACTTGACTCTCCTTGCCACCTGGTTTTTATGTCCCTCTGGGGCTGTGATTCTTCATCATTTCTTCCACATATGTCAGCTTCTGCTGTTGAGGAGAGATGTCACATGCTCATAATCTCCATTCCAGTGCCCATGAGAGGACGTGATTCAGAGCATGTTTCACTCTGGGCCTTCCTGAGTCCCTGGCCCACCCCTACCCTGGCAGCTTGTCCTCTAACTGGGGCCAACCAAACAGGAGGCTTTGAGGTTGCTGTGTCTCAAAGCATCTCTGCCTTATGAACACTCTTGCACTGTTAGCTGCAAGGTGGAAGTGCAAGGACTGAGCCATTTAAATAAATGTGCCATGAAAGTATTAAGAGTGACTAAATGGAAATATGACACTACTGTTAATATCACAGTCATTAAGAAAAATTAATAGGAAAATTTCTCCATTTCATCATTATCGTCAATGTGTTTTACTTAAGCTTATATAAAATTTTATTCTAAGTAAAACAGATTCTGTGGAAGAAAAATAACTATGTTAATTATTTAATTTGAGAAATAAGTTTTCACTTAAGTACATTTGAGGGATGCCTTCATGTGTATTTTAGTCTTGACCATCAACACAGAAGCAACCAAGTGTACATCTTGTGCTGTATTAGGTTTTTGTTACTGTATACCACACTACCACAAACTTAGCTTAGAACATCACACATTTATGGTTTCAGTTTCTGTTGTTCTCAAGCCTGGGCATGATTTCACTGGGCCCTCTGATTGGGATCTTAACAGGACTGCAGTCAGGCTGTGACTCTTGTCTCATCAGAGGCTCAGCAGGGGAAAGATCCCCTTCCAGAATCCCTCATGCTGTTCAGTATATAAGTATGTCCCATGCAATTTTTGTGGCATACTTATATAATATTTTTTGTTTGTTTATCTGAAATCCAGATTTAGTTGTGTGTCCCGTATTTTATCTAGCAGCTGTACTCAGATCCTAAACTTGGTTGGCCTTCCCAAAGCAGGGTAGCTTATTTCACAATCAGCAATGGAGTCTCCTCTCTTTAGGAAAGGCCAGTTTCTCTCTTAAGGGTCCTTTCTGGTCATCTCATTTGGGACCTTGCTTACCTGTGCAAATTACTGCACGTTTGCCCTATAGCAGAACCTGATTGTAGGTATGAAGTCTCATCGTGTGCATGGACCTTGCTCATGCTCAAGATGGAGGGAATTATACAGAGCATATGTACCAGCGGCAGGTGTCCTAAGGGTCACCTTAGAGTTCTGCCCACCACAGATGGTTTGAAGGACAGTTAAAATGTGAATACCTTGCCTCAGGGAAATACACTCATGTAGTTTGAATAAGTAAAGATAGGATTTTATTCATATTAAAAATATTATTGACATCTCTTAATTAAAAACAGTGAGCTTGGTACTACACATAGTGATTTTACACAGCATTTTAACTGCTGAAATTGTCAAGCACACTGTCTAAAGCTCCCTGTTTTGCTCTGCAGGTGGTAGAGGCTCCAGGCACCTCCCGGTGTACCAGACCTGGGCGCTCCAATGTGGTGCAGCCCAACCTGGCCTACTGCAGCAAGGACCGCATTCTTAAATATGCTGCAGCTACTATGAAATGCTTAAGTTCAGGCAAAGAACAGAAGCCAAAACCTAAGGAGAAGATCAAGATGAAGCCAGAGAAGCTCCGTCTTGCACAGTATAGTGTTCAGGTAAGTTGACTCAGACCACCCTTTGAACAATTGGAGCAAAATTTGTGTAACAGTGTTTCCCCCTGAGACTTGTGTTTTTATTTATTTGTAGAATGTAAGGGAAAGCAGATACAGATGTACTGCAGATAGTATCACCTTTACCTTTGTCTTCCACCTTTTCCACCTATTTTTTTTTCATAACCCATTAGCTGAAATTCAGTCATATAAATGCAGTAAAGCAAAAGCAGCTAACTCACTGCTGCATGGAGAACATAAGACTTCAGGACACTGGCAGCAGTCTTGAATAAAAGAGTTGGTAGTCACCCGATGGAGTTTGTATAGAGAGTAGACACACAGGGCAGTTGGGAGGGAGGTGAGCTCTGGACAAGTCTGTGTTCTTCATTTGAGACCTCACTCACAAGATTGTTTGTTTATTACTTTTATTCATTTATTTTTAATAGACTTTACTTTTTAGAGCAGTTTTAGGTTCACAGCAATATTGAGCAGGAAGTACAGAGATTTCCCATGTGTATCCCTGACCCACACATGTGTAGCTTGTCCCATTAGCAACATTGCCCAACAAAGTGGTACATTTGTTACAATTAATGAAACGGATTTATACATCATCGTCATCCAAAGACCACAGTTTACATTAGAGTTCACACTTTTTTGTGTATTCTGTGGGTTTGGACAGATGTTTAATGATGTGTGTCTACCATGATACTGTCACAGAATTTCATTGCCTTGAAATCCTCTCTACCTATTCATCCATTCCTCCTCCATAACCTCTGGTCTTTTTACTGTCTCCATAGCTTACCTGTTTTTATTTATTTACTTATGTTTTATTTTTTGCTAAAAGAGAAGTTTATTTAATATAAATACATATATTAGTAAAAAAGAAAGATCTCAAATCAGCAATCACCTTTGCACCTCAGGAAACTAGAAAATGAAGAGCAAACTAAGCCCAGACCAAGCAAAGAATGTAAATAATAAAAATTAGAGTATAGAAAATGAAACAAAATAGAAAAAAATGTAGGGAAAATCAATGAAAGTAAATGTTGGTAATTTGATGAGATCCATAAAATTGGCAAACCTTTGTCTAGGTGGACTAAGAAAAAAGAAAACTCAAATAACTAAAATCAGAAATGAAAGAGGGGTCATTACAATGAAACTTACAGAAATCAAAAGGGTTATAGGAGAATACTATGCATAATTGTTGGTCAACAAATTAGATCATCTAGATGAAATGAATAAATTTCTTGAAACACATCACCTACCAAGACTGAATTTTGTAAGAAGCAGTTTCAACAGAACTATGGCTAGTAAGATGGGTGATTACCATTTTTTGAATTGCTGGTGTAGGACTCCCTTGAGGATTTCTTACAGGGCTGGTGACATGGTGGTAAACTCCCACAATTTTTGTCTGGAAAATACACTATTTCTCTCTCATTTCTGAGGGATAGCCTTACAGGATATGGTGTGCTTCTCTGGCAGCTTATTTCTTTTAGTATTTTCAGTATGTTATCCCATTTCCTTCTGTCCTGCAGAGTTACTGTTGAAAAGTTTGCTGTTAGTCTGATAAGGGCTCCCTTATAGGTGACTTGATGCTTTTCTCTTGCTTCTTTTAAAATATTCTCTTTGTCTTTGAGCTTTGCCAGTTTGACTACTTACTGTGTGTCTTGGAGAGGATTATTGGGGTGAATCTGTTTGGGGATCTTTGAGCTTCCTGGGTCTGGAGGTCCATGTCTCTCCCTGTTCCTGGGAAGTTTACCATTATTATTTCATTGGATAGGTTTTCCATGCCTTTTCATTTCTCCTCCTCTTCTGGAACACCCATGAGTTGAATTTTTGTGTGCCTAAGGTTGCCTTGTAGCTCTCTTAGATTTTCTTCCTTTTTTAAAGGTTTCTTTTCTTTTCTTTCTTTCTTTTTTCTTTTTTTCCTGCCTGGGTAATTTTTAAAAAGCTCATCTTCAAGATAAGACATCATTTCTTCTGCTTGTTCTATCCTGCTGCTTAAGGCTGTTCATTGTGTTATTTCGTTGAGTGAATCTTTCAGTTCCATGAGTTCTGATCATTCTTTTATAAGATATTAATCTCTTTGTAAATTTCCTCCCTTATATCATAGATTTTTTTTCTCATTTTTTTATGTTGTCTGAGTCTTCTCTTATGTCAGTGAGTTCCTTTAAGATTGTTGCTCATAATACCCTTTAGGTCCTTGCAAGGGTTTCTTGCTATATACAGTCTGGTATTGCTGAGTTACTGTATTCTTTTGGTGGTGTCATATTTTCTTGGATTTTCATATTTCTAGTATCTCTATATTTATGTCTGGTCATCTGTTAGAGAATAGTTGCTGCTTCTTCTGTTACTCTGGAGTGGGCTTTGAAGAGAAGGATGTACTCTTCTTTTTCCACACTCCACTGGTGTCAATGCCATTAGGTATCTGGTAGGCTGTCTGCATGACAGCTGTGATACTGTGGTGGTCTTGAGCTGCTTTTGCAGCAGCCATGGCTGTGGTAGTGGTTGTGGTGGTGCACCCATGTGGAAGGGGTTTTTTAGTGTGCTCCGTGTCTGCTTCCAGGCAGGAGATGCTGCCCTCAGGGGCTGCCTTGGACTCCAGGCATGCTCTGCTTCTTGCCTGCTTCCAGGTGGATGAGGCTGCCTTTGGTACTCTGTGGAATTTGGGGAGAATTCAGGGATGGCTGGAAATCACAGGTTCTTCTCTCAGGCCTGTCCTGGGGCTCAGGTTGATGTTACATTTATGACAAGCAAAGTGTAACTAACACTGTTTGGAGAGTTTTCTTGATTATTTTCAAATGCTTATTTTACTTTTAGGTGACTTAATTTTTAAAGTTGGTAGTTTTGAATCATAGAACTGACAAAGAAGTGGTTGCTGCTGCACCCAGGAGGAGAATGGCTGCACCAAGCATGCCCTGGGCCTGGCAGAGGATAAAGAAACATCATTTGTGCTCTTCGTGCATCCTGTGTCACTGCTCTCATACCTCAGCAAGGTTACAGGGGGTCCTGTGTCAGGGATCTTCTTGTCACTCAAAAAGTTGGAATACTGAATAAGAGGTGGGAGTGCTAAGTGTTAGCTCAATGTGCAAAGGTAGCCAGACTGCTGCTAGGCAAATGTGGTGTGCAGACTCAGGGTAGATGACCCAAAGAAGGTATAGGATTATGACCTTTCTTGCTCAGTGAAATGAAGTGGAGGTGTACTTTCTGGCCTTCTTAATAATTGGGGTTTTACTTATTATCCAGGGAGGCATTAAAAGCTCTTCTCTGCACGAGAGACCAGCTCCAGAAAAAAAAGAAGGCACAGTGAAGAAGGCGGTGGTGACTTTTTCTAGGAGCAAATCCCTCGGGAAGGAGACAACTTGTGAAAGCAGCATGCCGTCCTGGGCAAGCAACCACAATTACAGTGCAGTAAAGCTGGAAAAGACTTCCACTGTCTCATCATCACTGTTGTGCAAACGTATGTATCACCTGGGGGCTGGCCTCCTGGACCCCTCCCACTCTTTCTAGATAGCCATTTCCTGAGCCTGTCCAGGACTGGGGGTTGCAGTTGTGTTTTAATGCTGTTCATAAACACTGGCTGCACCATCAGTGCTGGAAGGGAATGCCCATGTGCAAGATGCCTCCTGACACTGAGGATCTATCTCTAATCTCTTGGGACTTCCAGTCAGTGTTTCCCAAAAAGGTGTACAAACCTCATTAGTAAATGTTTCACCTTGATGATTAAGTTTTTAAATCTGTTTTCCTTATCAGGCTCTGATAAGCGTTTGTATTGTCTTCAGCAAAATCTGAATAGATAGACTGCCCAGCATTTAAAATTCCTCATTGTCCAAACATCAGTTAGTCTTCTTACAGCCCATATGAAACTTAAGTTTTCCCACATGATCCAATCTCAGCACATAAAATCAGCACTTTTTTTTATATGTTCTGTGAACCTCTCCAAATTAGTGTTGCATCTCGTATTCAACTTAGGTATGCTTTTCAGGAGTTAAGTTTAACTCTGACTGGACAGGTGGGAGTTTTTTCATGTCCTACTCATATACTACACACCCAGATAACATGCATTTGAATTTTGAAGGGCATTTACTGCTGCTCTGTAGATCCCACAGTGAGTGAGGAATGTGCTTGCCCATGTGGAACCGCAGGGTGTCCTCACTAAAGAGAAAGTGCTGAGAATTCTAAGTGTGACTGGTTTCCTGGCTCATTTCTTAAGCTATTATGAAAGATCAGACTATTGAAGGTCATACCCTGGCATACATTTCAAATTAATGTAATGAGGATATTCCAAATAGATCCATTAAGCCCGATTAGATCACGCAGCTTGTTGATTCGATCATGCATCTTGTTTCTGAGACTAATGCTGCACCGTTAAATTAAAAATTTAAATTCAATCCATCCGATACATTTTATTCTATCATAAAACTATGGTCAAATCAGTTCTTATTTATGGTGTTCATAGTGCATTTTGTGCCTTATAAAATAAACACCAAAAAGATTAAATAGCCCTAGATTTCAGGATTATAAATGTGTTCTGTGTTTTCCTTTTTATTGTCCTTTGAACACATCACTTGGTGGGGCGGTACTTCTGTAGGTAGGTGCTAGATCTATTGTGGTCTATATATGTATATAAAAAAAGTAATTCCTTTTGGTTATGTAAGCAGCCCAAGACGTAAGAAATGGAATCCCAATTGAGTTAACCTGTTACTGTGTTATAATGACTCTCCATACACCTTAGCTTGTTCGAGCTGAGAATTTGAAGCCAGCAAATAGCATGTCTCATATGTTCATCCAATTATAGCACCTATGCAAAACAGCACTTTTAGAGCCAATGAACAGATGTTAAAATAAGTATCTCATATCTGTGAAAGGGATTGGAGCAGTCACTTTTTAACATTCTGCTAAAATGCTTTAATTAAATTGATTATATGCACTTAACAGTAAAGGAAAGAAAAACTGGGGGGTATAAATAACCACAGAAGAGATAATTTGGATGATTAATTTCAGTTCAGTTAGTTTTTCTCTGTGTTGACCAGAATTGGAGAGCAGACCCCAATACTCCAAGTGTGGGGGTTGAGGAGACTGTGCACATTGGAGAGAGGAAAAGATGGGGAAGTAATCTACTTCACTCACTTTTTGAGGGGGGACAGGGATGGATGGAAGTCCAGATCAGAGAGGGTAATTTCTGTACTCATAGGTTTTCTCCTTTGGCCTTTCCCACTTCTTCCATCAGCTTTTCACTGACACTGATATGGCTAATTAACCTTCCCAGCACATCTCTACATCTCAAAATTGAAATTGATTGATATCTAAAATTTATAAGGGACATACATTTTAGCTACTTGCTTGTGATCATTTTCTGTTTCTCCAGAAATGTCATTTATCCCAATGATGATTGGGAGGAGAGTAGGGTCATGGGTAAAAAAATTCAAGTTCAATGTGCCTCTGCCTCTCTCTCCCACCAAACATCTCTGACTTTTTGGTAGCAGGGCACATCCTCTGAGTCCTGACAGGTATAGTGGGAGGGGGCAGCATGCACACAGCCCATCATAACTGCACCCCATGAAGACCCTTGTCTCCCTGACTGGCTGCAGAAATGCTTTCAGGGGGCGGGGGTCCTGAGGCTGATATCGGGTCCATTTCCAGTCTGTGTGACTGTGTACATTGTGAGAAGTCCTGTGGTGTAGAGCTGAGCATTGCTGCTGCTTGTGGAGGTGGCCTTGACAACATCCTCTGCTCCCACATGGCTGGTGCTGCCCTCGGTGTGTGGGCACAGGTATAGCTGCTCAGTGAACTGGGCCTTGCTGTGCAGGAAGCTCTCTGCTTCTGCTTAAGGAGGTGCCCTGCCTGTTAAATTATCCTTCACATTCTCAAGGTGATGCAATTAACATGCAATTTTTGTAAATTTTGGGGGGGTGGATTTCTGTATAATTTCCTTAGTTTACAGACACAGTTTGCTTTTTAGTTCTCCCCAAGAAAATGGTGTTTCTCTTGTGTTATTATATCTGTTTGCTTCCATATTGCCTCTCTTTGTTTCCACTGTTTACCCCCATTACTCAAGGCATGAAGTGGGCTAAAAATTCTTTTCTAACGTATTTGTGCTTTATTACAATTTTGGAATGGAAGTGCCTGGTCTTTATATTTACAGACACAATTCCCAGTATATTGGACTCCCTAAAGTCTTGTTAAGTAACTTAAAACATTTGGGATGTGAACAGATTTTAAGTAGAAAACAGATTTCTGCAGTTTAATTCTAGCTGTGGAAGTTGAAAAGGAAAACCTTAATAGCCTGCAGATGTAAACCCAGATAATTGCTTGTGTGAGTTCCCCATCTGTGAAAGCCTTGTCCTCCCGCTCATGTGTGTGTGCCACACAGGTGGCCAGGCACAGTGTGAAATGGATCCAGGAGTACATGTGTCCTCAAGGATAAATTCTGGCATTGGCTCCAGAAGAACATTGCATTGAAATCATGAGTAAATTTCCTTTACTAAAACAAACATATGGTAGAATACCAGATCCCAATATCGTTTTGTAGAAATTTAAAGCTAGTGGTGGAGGGTGTGTCTGTGTTTTTTTTTTACAAGTTGCATAAGCCATTTTCTCTGTCTCTCCCAGAGTTGTCAGTGACAAATAAATGAGGCTGGGAGTAACCAGACATTGTAAATCTAAACCAGCATTCTCCTCCCAATTTGACGAAATATCAAAATTTGTTCTGATAAAGGATTTAGCTTGACAGCTGGTTTTTAATGTAATCCACATAGCTGGAATTTTCTTGAAAGCCAATAATGACATTCTTTTTGTATTTAAAGTGTCTTACTTTTAAAAATATTGTTATTAGCATATTCATTATTACAAATCGTGATTTTTCTTTATGCCCTTTACCTGATCCATCATGCCCCAAACTCCCTCCCTCCCTCCATCCCCACATCTCTAGTAACCGTTAGTTTCTTCTGTCCTTCTGAAAGTTCAAGGAATTGTAGTCTTTTCTGTTTCTTTGTTACTTTTCTTCTGTTTCTTTCTTTCTTAGCACCTAGTTATAAGTGAGAGCATGTGGTATTTATCTATCCTTGTCTGGCTTATTTCACACAACATAATTTTCTCCAGACTCATCCAGGTTGTTACAAATGGCAGAATTTCATTCATTTTTTATAGCTGTGTAGTATTCCATTGTGTACATGTATCACATTTTCCTTATCCAGTCATCTGTCGATGGGCATGGAGGTTGGTTCTATATTTTGGCTATTGTAAATAGAGCTGCAGTGAACGTGGGAGTGCAGGTAACCCTTTGAAGTGATTTCCATTTCTTTGGATATATATACAGTAGTGGGATTGCTGGATCATATGGTAGTGCTGTCTGTATTTGAGGAAGCTTCTTTGCTGTTTTCCATAGTGGCTGTGCTAATTTACAGCCCCACCAACATTGTAGCAGAGTTCTCCTTTCCCCATATCCTCAGTAGCATTTGTTATTAATGGTCTTTTTAATAATGGTCAGTCTAACTGGAGTGAGATGATATCTCGGTGTGGTTTTGATTTGAATTTCTCTGATGACTAGTGATGCTGAGCATTTTTTCATGTACTGTTGCCAAACAAGCATCATCCACTGACATGCCGTCTGCACCAGAGCCCCTGCCTAGCTGAGGGGCTGCAGTGCTGATCTTTGAGTTCTGGTGGACTATATAGGATTATAATGCAATGGGTTCTTTCCTGGCATGTAAAGGTTTTTGTGCAAGTTGGGGGCTTTTGAGGGGTTTTTTTGAGCTTTTGACTATAGTCCTTGTTTTAATTAAAAGCACTGATTTACTGTTTACCACATTAATTGAATAATGACTAGAGGGCTTTAAAGGGGGACATTTAAACAGCAACATTATTATGTTGTTGGTTGCCAATTCTTAGTATGGAAACATGATTTACTTTCCCCATCTTGCAAATTCCTCTCACCTTTCCATATTTCATTAATGGCATCACCTACAAGTGACTCGTCTAGTAGGACAATGTGGCATGTGAACCCCCCCCCCCGCTCAGATGTGGTTGCCACAGAGGTCCACTCGGGGTTGAATGTGCATGTAAGGAGCACTCGTCTGTTTACCGTTCCTGAAAAGAGTTTTGAAACTCAAGTTTACAAGAAAATTGCACTTGAATTCTGTAGTGCTATCCTAAACCTGTGTAGGGTATTTTTATTTGTTGTTTTGGTAAAATGAAGTTTGTCCTTCAGTTTTAAAGCTCAACTGAGGAGTAAATTGAGTCTTTGATTATGGAGTTTGTTGGTCGAAGTAAAAGCTTTAATATAATAAAATAATAAAGCATTTTTCTATCTGAAATAAGCCATAGTCTATAATAAATACTGCTGACAGCCCTTAATTATGCTTCTTTTCTGAATTTTAAGATTTTAAAAATCCTTTTTTCTAGATGTATCCTATTCAGTAATGCCTAGTAAGCTCTTGCTAGTTAAGGGTGGGCGTGCTTTGAAGCCTGTTCTCCTGTGTCACCCACACACCTGCGCTCTCTCTTGCAGCCATGAAGGCAGATGGAAGAGCAGAGGAGAAGGCAGCGGTGGCCTCGGCCTCAAAGAGAAAAGCCTCCCCGGGCTGCTTGGTGGGCAAACGACCATCACCAAGACATCTCGCTCCAAAGATGTCTCCTCCATTTGCTAATGTGGCAGCAGCCAAACCGGCCATTAAAAAGGCACCCTCTAGCTTCAAGGGCACCATCTCACAAAAGCCATGGCTCTCGGGCACCCCATCAGGTGGCACTTCTGCTGTCATGCAGACGGTGGCTTCCAGACAGTTCCCTGGATCTGCTGCTTTGGTTGGAGCCATTGGGAAGCTGGTAACAACTTCTCTTCCTGTGGCCTCTCCAGTCCCAGGACACCTTGGGACCTGGAGCCCTGCCCAGTCACAGCCCAGTTCACAAATTCGGCAGAATATAAGATGCTCCTTGAAAGAGATTTTGTGGAAAAGGTGGGCTGTTGTCCTTGGTTTTTCTCTGTGGAAGCTCTTCCATGTATGGCGTGATCATTTTGAGATTGCCCCACTGTTTCAAAAATGTAATGTATCCAAATTCAAGGGTTTTATGTAGTTTCTTTTTCATTCCATTCAGAGTCAGTGACAGTGATGACTTAATCATGACAGAGAAAGAAGTAGGAAACATCACCCTTCATCTGGAGAAGGAAATGTTTAACTTGTTTCAAGTTACAGATATTCGCTACATGAGAAAATACCGCAGCCTCCTGTTCAACCTCAAGGATTCTAAAAATCAGGTGTGTGTGGTCTCTGTGTACTGCAATATTCCTGACGCAGAAGGAATTTGGTGTATGTTTTCTATTAGCTGAGTTTCACAGTAATACATCAAAGAGCATTTGCAACATTTATATTCTTTCCATGAAAGTTAGAAAGTATTTTTATCCTCTGTGACACTTCTGTATGCCCCCATGTACTTGGTATTATTTGAGGATCTTTCTGTTCCCTACCTTAAGTGGACTCTTGTCAGTGATCTCAGTGGCTGAAGTTCATCTTTTATTTCACCAGGTTGGCCTCTTCTAAACATTGCAGTGCCAAATTACATGTCCATCCCTTCATTTGCTCTAAAGTAAAGTACAGATTCTTTAATCTAGAATATGGGTGTGTCCATATTCTGGCTACAGACAGCGTTTTCTGCCTTATTTTCTTTTCTCTCATCATCACTTGAGTGAGCCCGACAATTTGGGCTACTTCACAGTAATAATAAGGAGCAGCCCCTCCAGTTCTCACCATTTCGACGGGTGCTGCAGGGCAGCTCAGTCCTCATAGCAGCCGTGGAGTGGGGGTTGTTCTCCTGCAATGAAAATGGAAATGGAATCTGAGAAGGCTGAGCTGCATGTCTGGTACAGTCTCTTGCCTCCTGCCTCCAGGGCTCACAGTCTTCTGGTCCTCTGTGTCACTCTCTGAGCTCTTAGCTGTGCAGTAGAACCAGGGACAGATACTCTGCATCTCAGCGTGGTTAACAGCCCCCCAGCACAAGTCATTTCTTCCTGTCTGTATTCCTAATACTGTATATTTCTGACCTGTATTCCAAATTGTGTACATGATTTTGTTTTTCCTGCGGAGGTGACTTTTTATTTTTTAAAGAAGAATCAGTGCAACATGGGCCTTGCTTGACTTTGAAACGCATGTTTTCTGGGCCTCCATTTGCTCTCAGCTGGGTGGCCTGGCACATGCTCTCAAGGGACTGCTTTGGGAGGCAGGTGAGGTTGCGCCTCTGCAGGGCTCTGTGCAGTGCAGCCCTCCATTGAAAGCTTTGGTTTTTGTCCAGTGGTCCTTGAACCTCCAGGCAGAGCTTCTTGTGCTGCTTTGTTGTTTCCATAGCCTCCACATTAACACACACAGATATTGTTTGAATGAATGGATGAATGAATGAATGATGTTTCTTTATAGGGACTCTTCCGTCGTGTTTTGCGTGGAGAAATCTCTTTGGCAAAACTTGTGAGAATGAAGCCAGAAGAACTTGGATCTAAGGAAATTTCCCAGAGGAAAGAGAAACTGATGACATCTTTGAGTACTGACGTAGAATGGCTGCTTCAGATACCAGACTTAACTTTACCAGAAGTCAAATAATACACTGTTTGCAGGAGTGATATGCTTTCCTCCTGGAAAACAAGGTGGAGGGCTTGATTTTTGTCTTTTTTATTTTAGGTGATAGAATCCAGAACTAAATTGTGCCATGAAGGCAAAAAGACTGACATTAAAAACAGGAAACCATTCCCAGTAAAAAAGATTCTACACCCATGTCAGACTTAGGTGTGAGCATTTGGTATTTTCGAAGTTCAGAAAAGGTAGAGTAAATTAGGTGTCTTAAATTATTGGGCAGGACACTGAGCTTATAACAAATATATATAATTTCATTACTTCTCAAATACTTGTATCCAGTGGTCCTTTTTTTTCTTGTAGTGCTTCTTAATCACATCCACCTTTTTTCATGTGTGCTGTTAATTTGGAAATGGCATTGGAAAATAAATTACCTACCTTTTTTTTTTCTTTGAGGAACAGCAAGAATCAGTACAAGCTGTCCCTGAAAAAAGCCCCCAGCCCCTTCTGGATGTCCGTAGCAGTTTGTTGAAAGACACAAGAAGCCAGCATGAGGCGCATCTTTTTAATCTAAATTGTAAAATCTGTACAGGTGAGCATAATTTTGGGATCCCATTAAACTGGATTTTGCTTAAAATCACTAATCCTTCCAAATGCGATGTTAAACCAAAAAAAAAAGGGAGGGGGGTAGAATGGATTACTGGAGTTCATGAAGTTAGCTCCTCTCTTTGCATTGTTGCTTTTGGGTTCTCGTAAGCAATTACCTGCTCATGAGCATGCTGTGCTCTTGGATGTGTCAGATTTCTCACCATGTCTTTCCTCATCTACCTCAGGTCAGATTTCCTCATCAGAAGATGAGCCACCTCTGAAAAAACAGAAATTGTTGGCTTCTGCTAAGAAAGAAGACTTAAAATCCAAGTGTGTCAGCTCTCCATCTGATCCAGTTCCTAACTCAGCTGATGAAGGAACACCAGGAACTCTGCCCAGAAATGCTTCTGAGGCAGACCTGGAAAGAGCTTCTCATTCAAACCTGGAGAGAAAGTATTTCCCTGGGCCCCCAGGAGATGTCATTCTTGAGCTCTCCCCAGTGGAAGGCCGTGGGGATGCAGTGGTCACCACTGTCACTATGTCCAGCTGGGACTCCAGGACTGGTCCAAGTGGATCATGCACAGTGACAGCCTCCATACCAGCCCAGCCAGACAGTGCCCATGTGGTAGAAACCAAACAAGACACACTGATGCCTGCTTTGACTTCTTTGGCGGTGCCCAGGTTCATACTGGCTAAGCGGTCCTCATCCCCTTGTCAGTTCCATCACAGAATATCAGGTGTGTATTTCAGATATAGTCTGAAAGAGCCAATGAAGTTTTCTTTTGAACTAATGAACGGAAAGGCAATTGGTGATTTCAACTCTGAGTTTTACTCAGAAATACAATTCAGTTTGTTCTTCTCTTACCAAAATGTCTATTTATATCATTATGATTAAAGCATTTATTGGCAAAAGTAAGCTACCAAAACTTGTAGGAATTCACTTTTACTTTTAAACACACGGTCTTCATTGTTTTGAAATTCTAATTGTACAAGAGAGATTTCCTTATTTTTCATGGTTTTGTTTTACAGTGTCTCAGAGTCACGTTCCTCTCCAGAAGGAGATACGACCCACTTTTTATCTCAACTCAGCACCATTTGGAAAGGATTTATTAACATGAAAAGTGTAGCAAAATTTGTCACTAAGGCATATCCTGTCTCTGGCTGTTTTGATTATCTCAGTGAGGTTTGTACCAAAAGTATATGTGTGTGTGCTTGTGTGTATGTGTCTTTCACAGGAGTTCCTCTACTACAGGCAGACATGTGACACGCTTACGCTGGCTGCCTGGGTACTTAAATACCTCCAAAGGCAAGATAATGGTTGCCATAGTGGGTCAGCAGGTCATGCAGTTTGCACAGAGCAGAAATTTGACTGAGCCGTTGGGCAGCCCAGTGATCTGTTTAGCAGTGATCTGTTTAGCAAGGGCATTTACCACACGTGTGTGCCCAGCCACCAGCATGGCCAGGCGTCTGTAACCTGCATAGTGTGGGTGGCAGGTGTAACCCCCTGATAGGTCTTTCATTTTTCAAAGTTAACAAAGATGGCACTAGAATTTATGACCTTGGGAAGGAGTGGCAAGTCAGTTATCCTGGTAATAAGTGAATCATTACTGTATGTGTGTGTGTGTGTTCACAAAAGATAATGTGAAAAGGTTGGGCAGCAGTTTCTAAACAATGCTGTTTGTCAGAAAGTTATTATACCACCTTTGGGTTTGGGAGCTCGTTATCCTGAATGGTAGTTCACCAGTCATTATTTAATACAGTTATCACCATTTTCCTTGGAATTGTTGTTTTCTTGAATTTTGGGTTGTTTGGTGCCTTCATGTTACTGCATTAGTCTCTTTTTGAACACTAGAGTTTCACAGGTGATTTAGTCAAAGTACGTTTTATTTAGGACTTGCCCAACACAATTCACATCGGTGGGAGGATCGCACCGAAGATGGTTTGGGATTATGTTGGTGAACTCAAGTCTTCTGTGTCTAAGGTATCCGCTTATAGTATAGTCTCTGCAACAATGGAACATAGAGCTTATTTAAACATCTTTTTTAACCTTTCATTTTGATGGTTAACAATTGACATGTCAGCCTGCAACTTACTAGATACTTTCAGGTGAATGTTAAAATAAGTTTATATAGTTCCATTCCTGTGTGATGGTGTGTTTGAGAAATATGGTGATAGAAGGGTTTTTTTTCCTTTACTGTAATCATATGACTGCATTTTATTAAAAAAATGTAAAAACTTTATTTCCTCATTTTCATTTTTATTTTTTTATGATTGAAGGAGTACAATGGGAATTTGGAGGTGATCTGGCAAAGGGCACCGAGCCTGGGCTCTTGAATGGGTTTTGGTTTTCTGGGAACCCCTGAGGTTTAGCTACAGCTGCGTGTGTCTGTATGTACAGTTTTCCATCAGATTCCCAAGAGGGTTTAGACCCTGTGCCTAGTTTAACCCTCCCGTGTGGAGACACACAGGGAATGGCTGCAGATCGTGCAGCTGCTCACCGTGCCCACAGCCGCTGTGCATGCGGGAAAGCTTACACTTTGCTCCAGACGCAGCTAAGCCTACACCTTACATGGCCTGTGCCTCTCACAGCTCAGTTCTCTGAAATCGAGGCTGTGAGTGGAAGTCATTTTAAAGGGTCTCCTGCTGAAACCAAAATTTGAGTCGGGAAGTCGGATGCTTGATTGTGAGTTTCTTTTATTACATTATCTCATTGTTTCAAATGTTGGACAATAAGGCTATGAAAGTCAAAATCAGAATTGCTAAAATCTCCCATTTCAGGCTGTACTTTTGAGGTTTGGGTACAAATTTTAAAGCAGATACTTTCCTCGCATGGCCACAGGTGAAGGCTTTCCCCTGTCCTCTGTTTGCATTGTAGGAGCTCTGTCTGATCCGCTTTCACCCCCTGACAGAGGAAGAAGAGGTTGCCTACGTTTCTCTCTACTCCTACTTGAGCAGTCGTGGCCATTTTGGTGTTGTACCTAATAAGACCAGGCACATCAAGAACCTCTACGTCATCCCACTGGGTGCTAAGGACCCTATTCCATCCTCACTCTTGCCCTTTGAGGGACCAGGTAAGCACCAACTTTCTGGGTGGTGATGAGGAACATCTGATACCCACCCCTTTTCTCCCCCTGACATGGAGTCCTGCTGAGTTGTCGCAAGGTAGATCTGTCATATCCAACCATGAGTCTCTGGGAACAGAATTGTGAAATACAGATGAAGCCATGTTTAGCAGAATAATTCATCCTGTAGGGTAGAGGAGTGTGACACTAGGAGTGCCCCTTGTTTGTAGCATAAATTATCTCTGAAAAGTTGTATATGAAGGAAAAGGCCCACAGCTCACAATCAGCCTGTCATGGCCTCAGATCAGTGGGTTGATCAATTGCTCAGGGTCCGTGGAGAGGAAAGGCAGTGCTTTGTATCTGCTCCTGTCATATTCTTCTCTCTAAATGGAACTCGTGTTTTAGTCTCAGCCCTGGAGTAAGCAGATGTCAATAAGTGACTTTCTTCCTTGCACATACAAAAAATAGTGATATATATAGAAGAATATTTCTGGAAATAGTTACTTTTATGTCTACTGCTCAAATTTTATTAAGTTATTTCATCTTTGGCAAATTACTTTTTGTTTGCTTCTCCTTAGAAAGTACTGTGGGAAAGGGTTATTTATAAGTTAACCTAAAAGACTATTTCAGATTTGTCAAGGGTTGAGGGTGATTCCAAGGGGAGCAGGTCTGTTAGTGTCCAGTTTTCTTTGCCCCTCAGAGGAAATTGATGTGACTTCAATTAGTAAATTGGCACCAGCTGCCTAAATTGGAGTGTTCTTGGCCACGAAGTCCCCAGAGGATTGCTCTTATCTGAAAGCTGGTGTTTCTGACACACAGCAAGTGCTCTTCCAAGTGCTTTGTCATAGTGGCAGCAACTAAACACCCTGAGCACTGACAGGTGCTGCCTAGACCCTGTGCCTTTGTCCCCATCAACAGCTGCACCCACACGTCACCTAAGCCAGCTGGGATCCTGTAGGGGTCCCTCCACTTCATGGGCTTGTTCAGGGGCTGGAATCCATCACCCCCAGCATGCCCCAGGCACCGACTGGAACCCATTCTTAACACCTGGCATGGGCTTGGCTTGTGCCAACTTTCTGGAATTAAATGCCCATAGAGGTATTGATTGGTATCAGTATGTACCTCTTGTCCTTGGTTTCTTTTCCCATACATGTGGCTTAATTCTACTACTGAGTCTGAGACTAGACCTTCCACCATGAACTCAAGGGACACAGACATGGGGCTAAAAAGTCTTCATATACACTGTACACGCTGGTGTTCTGGAGGGCATCAGGTGGGGGTGTCGCCTCTGTGAAAGTGGAAGATGGCACATTTAACTGCACCTGGTCTTTAAATATCTCACCTACCTACTTGCTTATTTTCACACACTTTATGGATAGTAAACCTCACAGCAGCCCTCATATGGGAGGTGGGTAAGTAGCATCCTGTGCCCAGCTGGTGCCCGGCCTCCCACAGGGCTGCCTCCTCCCTGCTGCAGCCGGCATGGCCTTTGCTTCTGCGCTTTCTTGGGACACACACCACTCTCCAGGTAAAAACTCATGACACAGGAGCTGCAAAAATTGGGTGAGCCCAGAGTTACCCCCGGGAAACCTGGTCCTCTCTTGCTCCTCCCTTAGATGTGGAGCACAGTTGGGGGTGCTCATGTGGCCCTTTGCCCTCATTTGTTTGGTATTGTCATGCTGGACACCTGTATTACAGCAGTGTAGAGCATCTTTAAATTTGAGACAAGTCCCTTCATCTCAGTAAGCATTGCTTCTAAGGTCCAAGATAAGTGAATTTTATTGTTTCTTCCAGGAATATAAGTTATTTCCAAGTGCTAGTTATATTTCAAATATTCATGGAACCGTAACATGACATAAATATGTGAGTGAGGTGATAAGACTTGACTATCTCAGGAGTATGCATTTTGGGATAGACCTATTTAAATTTGAAATCTTTGGGAAGATTGCTGGGGATGTTCAAAACTGTGGAGGTTCACTAGATCATCTCCCAGTGTGTGCAGATGAGATGGGCGAGAGTTGAAAGTATCTAAAAAACCAGCTGCTTATTAGGTGCCAATCTCTAGATAGCTCGCTGTTTTCAAGACCAACACAAATATTACGTAACGTCACCTATGATAAATATGACAACAAAGGTCAAAGCCAGCTTGCCAGGGGTGAGATACAGTAATTCTTTTCATCAATAAGCATATTAGGGTATTAAAAGACAGTTGGAGAGAAGCACCTTACAGAGCCTGGGGACTGTGTCTTCCTGAGTTGAACACAATGGTTAACCCAGCACACGCAGTTGATTGATGCAAGAAATTTGATTTGTGCAAGAGCCCTGAGGTTAGACCTTTAGTAGTTGAGCCTTCCCTGAGTGAGGTAGTCCCTGGTGAGTTCCGCATGCAAAGACCCCCCCCCAGTCCTTGCCGTTCAGTGCCCCACCCTGGCCAAGCCCACTCCTACTTCTGCTCCTGAGACCCAAGTTTGTAGGGAGAGAGCCTGGCTTACAGAGCTGCCCCACAGACAGAACTTCAGCTGTGACTCAGTAGGTCCGAATGTGCTCAGCAGTTAAACCTGTACTGAAGCTCTGGGACCATCTGCAGCAGAGATACTTGGTCCACAAAGGCCGTGATAGCTGATTCAACAATTGACCAAACCCCAAAACTGTGTTTAAATTAGCTATAAAGTATTCGGTAAATAGCTATTGTGGTGAAAGAAGTAGTATTTGAAGATAAAATGCCCATAATGAATGCTAATTAGGAAATTTTGGAAGTGCTCTTCAGTGTGGTGGCCAGACGCCAGATGCTATCCCCTCCTTTGCCTTTTCTTTTGCGGACACACTGCTGTTACCAGATGGGGCAGGGAGAGGAGGTTTTGACAGAAAGTTCTCATAAGAGGAGTGTGGCTCACCCAGGGGTGCCTTCAACACGAATCTCTTACACAGCAGCCTGTGAAGCAGGAGACCTTTAGGACACCCTTAAGCAGGGAGGGGAGCAGAGCGGCGTCAGTCTGCGGAGGCCGGGTTGCCCGAGTTCAACCTGGTGTCCTCCTCCTAAGTGGCGGGCAGGACATCCACCTGTCGTCGTGTGCTCAGCTGTCAGTAATCAGTTCCGTACTGGAATTTTGGAAGACTCACAGCAAACATATTTAGAACTATGAAAACAACCATGTGAAGTGATGTGTGATCATCTCTAAATCACAAAAAGAACAGGACAATCTTAGCAGTGCTTTAAATTGTAAGAAAAAAGTGTGATTACCTCTTGTATATTATGTAATGTTATCTGTAAATTGAATTTATACAATCTGACTGATTGTATCCTTATGCTATTGAAACAAATATTCTGTCCTTCATGAATCATTTTTCTGTAAGTTACTGTTTGTGATTTGGCTGTTTAGTTAGTTCCCCTTTGGGAATTCTTGATGGAGTGTGAGTGTAGGGGTGGGAGATCATTATGGGAATGTTAGCATTCCTGATGTAAGTTGTCACAACTTAGGATCTTTGGGGTACCTGTTTCTTAACAAATACCTATTCTGTAAACTGATGCTGTGCCCTGAAGCTCCCAGTCTGTCTCCGTGTGACTGTCCTTCCCCACCAGTGTGCTGAATGCCTCGGCGCTTTACTTAAGCACAAGTCCTGTGTTTACAAAGACTCAAACATTAGCAAGTTTTTGATAAATTAATGCTCATTGAATTTTTTTCTAAGCCTCAAACATCTACTCTAGCTATTTCAGTCACCATTATTGTTTCATTCATTGTAATTCTGGTACCAGAAACTAATGAATTTACCTAACGGTTTTTGTGCTTTACTGATTATGATCCTATTGGTCATTGTAAAATGAGTTGAATTGGTCCTTAATCATTAACACCTAATACTAGTATATTTAGCTTAACTTATGTGTTGCAACTCATAAGTGAATGACAAAAAGGGCTGTTACCTTCTGGATATGTCACAAGAGGCACATAAGAGCATATCTGAGATCCATTTGTTTAAAAGACATGCTGGTCCACACGCACTTTTGATCCCTGGAGGTTAACAATGTTAGTCATTGCTGTAGTGCCCTTCCCGCCGCCTCCACCATGCTATTGCTTTAGCACTGTGTGTAATTTTTTATAAAACATGTAACAAGTTCTGACAGTTGGGGTGAGTTTACTCATGAATTGGGCGCTTGGTTCTGTAGTTGGTGGCTAGGGGGCTAATCCCTCCCTTTCAGCGGCCACCATCAGGGCTGGGTAGGCCTGGTGGTGACTTCGTGGGATGGGAACCATTCGTTCTTTTGCAATAAGCTCCTCAAACACTCGGCTTTATTTTCCCACAGGATTTCCCACGTGAAAGCCCTTAATAAAATTTACCTCTGAAGGATGAAAACTGGATTTAGATTCTAAAATTCACACAAATATTTTGTTTTCAGGTCTCGAGTCACCACGTCCAAATATAATCCTTGGGTTAGTAATCTGTCATAAAATAAAACGTCCTTCAAATGCTGGAGAGTTAGACAGGATTGAGAAGAAATGGCCCCGATTTCAACAGGAAGAAGTGGATGTTTCCATCTACCCCAAGATAACTGCAGCCCCGCGGTCTGAGGAGAAGCCCTCCAAGTGTCCTCTGTACCCTGCAGGCACCGCTGTCGGCACCACACCCACAGGGTCCCCTCCACCTCCACCCTCTCTTCCAGAAATATCAGTGTTAAAAATACAGTCATCCATCAAGCCAGAAGCTACCCGGATTGACACAGCCTCATCTAAGCGAGCAGCAGTCACTACAACTTCCTGTGTCGTGTCAAATATGTGGAAAACAGCTTCACCACTGGAACCCATCTTGCAAGTTCTCTTCGGAAAGAAGAAATCATTTGAGCCCCCTGCCAAGGAGTCTGTCGGAGCTCTTCCTTCCTTCCACCAGGACTCCAACACCAAGGCAGACGACGGGGTGTCCACAGCTCCTTGGCCAGATCCAACTGTTCAGCATTTTGCTCAGTTCTCAAAGGCTCAGGCTCTAGAGGAAGAGGAGGAGGATCAGCCGCACAGCCCTGAAGAAGAGCAGAACCTGGAGAGAGCCTTGGATGCACAGCTCGCCAAGCGAGGGAAAATAGTGATTATTAGTTAAGAAACTACAAATTAAATAGAAAACTTTTCACTGTGAAGTACAAGATATGCCTGTTGTATTTTTCAAGTCCTTCTGAAGTGTGAAATAAGAGAAAACCTGGCTAATTTATTTGACTGTACAAATACATGTTGATAATTTTTATATTTTCATGAAATTTTTCAGATGCAAATTTAGAGAATTTCATATGTTCTTTTGGAGTCTATTGCATTACACATCACTACAGATTTTCACTTTATAGCACAAATTTTTAAGGAAATATGGAGAACATGTCTATTTGGGGTGTTTGTGTTATAAACCAAGTGTCGCTATGTTAAATTACCTTAAAGCAGGGGTCATTTCCAATATTTAATATGTTGTGAAGGTTTTCTTTTTTTCTAATTTAAATATACAAAAGTAAAAATGAAGTTTGTTTCTTTAGGTTTTGTTGATAGAAATTTCTGTAAATTGTATTTATATTGCAGAGTATTTTATTACTGTATATTGGGCTGTCAGGTTCTGTTATTTGAAGTAGAATAAATATCTACAAAGAGTTTTGTCTCGTGTGTCTTCACTCAGCATTTTTTTCCCTAACACTGGGCAGTTAGAGGTTGGACAAGGGCACCTGGACCCCCAGCTTCTGTTGCCCTCGGCCCCTTCCTGAACTTGGGGGATGAGCCTAGTTCATGGCTGGCCACCTAGGTTCCCACATTCTTCATCACTCTGCAGGTGTCACACACCCCTGCTGGGGGCCACCAAGGAGCCTCCCTCCCAGGGAACCACAGAGTGTGATGAAGGGGGAAACGTGGTCACAGTGTAACAGTGAGGAGGTGCAGGGAGGGGCCGAGTATGTGGCTCCTGGGCAGGAGGTTGCCCCCAAATCCCAGCCCGTTGGGATTCAAGGGAGACTCCAGCTGCCATTCAGGCTTCTTAGGAAGTGACTGGGCAGAGTTGGTGGCCCAGACCCAGTACGTGCAGGTGGAATGGAGGTGGCTGTGCATGGCCACCACAGGGGGGAGCATGCAGGTTTGGGTCTGGCCCACCTTCCATATGACAGATTGATCTGGTCACCCTTGAGCCAGCAATTAGCTTTTCAACAAGTGTGTGTGTCCACAACTCAGCCATGAGCATAGACACTGAGGGGATGTTCCTGAACAAAGTGTTGACCAGCCCAGGCAGGACAGGCCTTGTGTGGCAGATTGTTCAGTGGGGCTGGTGTCTCGTTTCCCAGCCAAGCTCATGCAGACCAAGCAGACCTGAGGGAAGTGTAACAAGGGAGCGGACTTCATAAGGGGACCCCTCTGGCCACCAGTGCTAGCCACACAGCCCCCACTCCCTTCAGACTGCTGTCACAGCTATTGACACTGTCTCCACAATGGCTCCATCACCTCACGGGTCATGGCGAGCTGAGCGGTGACACATGTGCAGGTGTCCCTCATGGAAGACTGCTCTGAAGCGAGCTCCCAGTAGCTGACAGTGAGGAAAGTGGAGTTGGTTTCTCAGGTCCCCTTGCCTCATATCCAGCTGGGTTGACTCAGCACATCCATTGTAAACAAATGACGTTAGAGTGAGTGTGCTTGTGCCCAGGCACCCCTTGGCTCATTGCCACTGTTGTGTACTTCAGTATGGAAGGCAGCGGCTCTGAACTGGTCGGTGGAGCTCATGTCTGAAGAATAAAGCATGTCCACTTTCCTGGCTGCTGCTCGGTTTTTCTTTCCCTTACCTGACTCAGGACCTGCACAGGACGAGGCAGAGGGGTCTGCAATCCAGCCCGACAGTGACAGTTTGCCAGAGAGCGTAAGTTCCAATTCCACTACACAGACACTAAGGGGTGCCTGGCACAGCCACTGGCTCCACACTTTGTGGCATGCAGGTTGCCATCAGGGTGGCCTCCCAGATGCCTGGGAAAATATGCCTCCACATCAAAGCCCTGTGGCCTTGCAGGCCTCAGATGTTGTCTGGTCTCATTCTCGTTCACCCCAAAGCCCTGTTGAAACCCTCCTGCTGCATCAGGCAGCTCTGCCATGCTCCTTCCACTGCTCAAGCACCTGTCCACCCAGACATCTCCTCTAGGACCAGCTCTAATGGCTCCAGCCCATGGTTCCATTTCGCCAACATCACCCACAACACTTGTGCACAGTGCCATGCATGGCTCTCTAGAAACCTGACAGGTGAAGAGTCCAGCCCTAGCCTGTTCCTACACAAGGGCACAGCCATGTCCACCTCACAGGGCAGAGAAATGCCAGGGACAGAGATCCCCGGCTGCCAGTGCACAGGGGCCACTTGGGTGTGGCTCCTAGTCCTGGCACATCTGCCGAGGCAGCTGTCAGAAAGTGGAAAGAGCCATCTCTCTAGAAAACTTGAAGGTGTTGGGGCCTCCAGTGGAGGGTAACACCCAAAGGGAATGGGTACCCCCTGCCCCTCCATGCCACGCCAGGCCCTTGGCCCCACGGAACTCCATGGCATCAGCAGTGGTGGCAGTAGTGGGGCCCTTAGCTGTGGCTGTGCCCTGGACGGGGCCTGACCAGGAGGAAAGGAAAGGAAAGGCAGGAGCCACGTGGGTTTTAGCACAGGCAGGACCTTGTGCACTCAGTGGCAGGGCAGGGACAGGGCACTTGACTGGTAGCCACTGAGTCCAACACCTGCTTCCTGCAGAACACTCAGCAAAAGAGAGGAAGAAAAACTAAAGTCTCCCATAATTTTATTTATTTATTTATTTATTTATTTATTTTTAATTTTATTTTCTCGATATACATTGTGGCTGATTATTGCTCCCCATCACCAAAACCTCCTTCCCTTCTCCCTCTCCCCTCCCCCCTCCCCCCCAACAATGTCCTTTCTGTTTGCTTGTCGTATCAACTTCAAATAATTGTGGTTGTTATATCTTCTCCCCCCCCGTTTGTGTGTGTGTGTGTGTGTGTGAATTTATATATTAATTTTTAGCTCCCACCAATAAGTGAGAACATGTGGTATTTCTCTTTCTGTGCCTGACTTGTTTCACTTAATATAATTCTCTCAAGGTCCATCCATGTTGTTGCAAATGGCAGTATTTCATTTGTTTTTATAGCTGAGTAGTATTCCATTGTGTAGATGTACCACATTTTCCGTATCCACTCATCCGATGATGGGCATTTGGGCTGGTTCCAACTCTTGGCTATTGTAAAGAGTGCTGCGATAAACATTGGGAAACAGGTATACCTTCGACTTGATGATTTCCATTCCTCTGGGTATATTCCCAACAGTGGGATAGCTGGGTCGTATGGTAGATCTATCTGCAATTGTTTGAGGAACCTCCATACCATTTTCCATAGAGGCTACACCATTTTGCAGTCCCACCAACAATGTATGAGAGTTCCTTTTTCTCCGCAGCCTCGCCAGCATTTATCGTTCACAGTCTTTTGGATTTTAGCCATCCTAACTGGAGTTAGATGGTATCTCAGTGTGGTTTTGATTTGCATTTCCCGGATGCTGAGTGATGTTGAGCATTTTTTCATATGTCTGTTGGCCATTTGGATATCTTCCTTAGAGAAATGCCTATTTAGCTCTTTTGCCCATTTTTTAATTGGGTTGCTTGTTTTCTTCTTGTACAGTTGTTTGAGTTCCTTATATATTCTGGATATTAATCCTTTGTCAGATATATATTTTGCAAATATTTTCTCCCACTCTGTTGGTTGTCTTTTAACTCTTTTAATTGTTTCTTTTGCTGTGCAGAAGCTTTTTAGTTTGATATAATCCCATTTGTTTATTTTTCCTTTGGTTGCCCGTGCTTTTGGGGTCGTATTCATGAAGTCTGTGCCCAGTCCTATTTCCTGAAGTGTTTCTCCTATGTTTTCTTTAAGAAGTTTTATTGTTTCAGGGTGTATATTTAAATCCTTAATCCATTTTGAGTTGATTTTAGTATACGGCGAGAGGTATGGATCTAGTTTCATTCTCCTGCATATGGATATCCAGTTTTCCCAGCACCATTTGCTGAATAGGCAGTCCCTTCGCCAGTGAATAGGCTTGGTGCCTTTGTCAAAGATCAGCTGACAGTAAGTGTGTGGGTTGATTTCTGGATTCTCTATTCTATTCCATTGGTCAGTGTGTCTCTTTTTATGCCAGTACCATACTGTTTTGGTTATTATAGCTTTGTAGTATAGCTTAAAGTCAGGTAGTGTTATGCCTCCAGCTTTATTTTTTTTGCTCAGCATTGCTTTGGCTATGCGTGGTCTTTTATTGTTCCATATAAATGTCTGGATAGTTTTTTCCATTTCTGAGAAAAATGTCATTGGAATTTTGATGGGGATTGCATTGAATTTGTATATCACTTTGGGTAGTATGGACGTTTTCACAATGTTGATTCTTCCAATCCAAGAGCATGGGATATCTTTCCATCTTCTTGTATCCTCTCTAATTTCTCTCAGCAGTGGTTTGTAGTTCTCATTATAGAGATTTTTCACCTCCTTGGTTAACTCAGTTCCTAAGTATTTTATTGTTTTGGTGGCTATTGTAAATGGGCAGGCTTTCTTGATTTCTCGTTCTGCATGTTCACTATTGGAGAAAAGAAATGCTACTGATTTTTGTGTGTTGATTTTGTATCCTGCTACTGTGCTGAAATCATTTATCAATTCCAAGAGTTTTTTTGTAGAGGTTTGAGGCTGTTCGATATATAGGATCATGTCATCTGCAAACAGGGACAATTTGACTTCATCTTTTCCAATCTGGATGCCCTTTATTTCCTTCTCTTCTCTGATTGCTCTGGCTAGTACTTCCAACACTATGTTGAATAGGAGTGGTGAGAGTGGGCATCCTTGTCTAGTTCCTGTTCTTAAAGGAAAAGCTTTCAGCTTTTCTCCATTCAGGATGATATTGGCAGTGGGTTTGTCATATATGGCTTTAATTATGTTGAGATACTTTCCGTCTATACCTAACTTATAGAGGGTCTTTGTCATGAATGAGTGCTGAAATTTATCAAATGCTTTTTCAGCATCTATAGAGATGATCATATGGTCCTTGTGTTTGAGTTTATTAATATGGTGTATCACATTTATCGATTTGCGTATGTTGAACCAACCTTGCATCCCTGGGATGAATCCCACTTGATCGTGATGAATAATTTTTCGTATATGTTGCTGTATTCTGTTTGCTAGTATTTTAGTGAGGGTTTTTGCATCTATATTCATCAAGGATATCGGCCTGTAGTTTTCTTTTTTGGTTATATCTTTACCTGGTTTTGGTATCAGGATGATGTTTGCTTCATAGAATGAGTTTGGGAGATTTGCGTCCGTTTCAATCTTTTGGAATAGTTTGTAAAGAATCGGTGTCAATTCCTGTTTCAATGTTTGGTAAAATTCTGCTGTGAATCCATCTGGTCCTGGGCTTTTCTTTGTTGGGAGCCTTCTGATAACAGCTTCAATCTCCTTTATTGTTATTGGTCTGTTCAAATTTTCTACGTCTTCACGGTTCAGTTTTGGGAGCTTGTGTGTGTCCAGAAATTTATCCATTTCCTCCAGTTTTTCAAATTTGTTGGCGTATAGTTGTTTATAGTAGTCTCGAATGATTCCTTGTATTTCAGATGAATCAGTTGTAATATCGCCTTTTTCATTTCTAATTTTTGTTATTTGAGTCTTCTCTCTTCTTTTTTTTGTTAGCCATGCTAATGGTTTGTCAATTTTATTTATCTTTTCAAAACACCAACTTTTTGATTCGTTGATCTTTTGAATTGTTTTTTGGTTTTCAATTTCATTCAGTTCTGCTCTGATCTTAATGATTTCTTTCCGTCTGCTAACTTTAGGTTTGGATTGTTCTTGTTTTTCTAGTTCTTTAAGGTGAAGTGTTAGGTTGTTCACTTGCCATCTTTCCATTCTTCTGAAGTGAGCGTTTAATGCAATAAATTTTCCTCTCAATACTGCTTTTGCAGTATCCCACAGGTTTTGGTATGATGTATCATAGTTTTCAGTAGTTTCAATAAATTTTTTGATTTCCTGCTTGATTTCTTCTTGGACCCATATGTCATTAAGTAGAATGCTGTTTAATTTCCATGTGTTTGTATATTTTCCAGAGTCTCCCATAATTTTATACCCAGCACTGACTGCTGTTGACATATTGGGATTTTTCCTTCTCTCATATTTTGTTTAACATCCCATTTCTTCATCCAATAAAGCTGTTAAATAAAATTTCTTCAAATATTTAAACACTGCATATTAAACATTTAAACAATAAATTCAATATTTAACAGTTAATTTTTCCAAATACTTAGATATCGGTTATGAACATATTTAATCAAGTACTCTTAAGCACTTAATTAAAATCACATCCATAATGAAGGTTTATCAGATGCTCTTAGGTACTTACACCTTTAAGAGCAAAGGAAACACAAATCCCAGTGGTGACAAGACACGCATCACGTGGTTTCCACACTGCTGGTGCCACAGACACACGCCCGTCCCTTCCTCTTCCTTCCTCTTCCTTGTGTCAGCCTGTGGCCAAGGAGGAGAATGTGACAGGACCAGATGGATGACAGCCAGTGAGGGGGACTGTGGGAGACAGAGACAGAGAGAAGTGGAGAGACAGGGAGAGACTGAGACAGACAGAGGAACAGAAACAGAGATCGTGAGAGATAAAGGCAGAGATAGGGAGACACAAAGACACACAGAGATGGGGAGACAGTGAGACAGAGGGACAGAGACAGGGTGAGACAGGAACAGACATGGAGGGAAAGAAAGAGGGACAGAAATTTTGAGACAGGGAGAGATGAGGGATGGATATGGATAGACATGAAGAAACAGAGAGACAGAGGGACAGAGAGAGAAAGAGATGGCAAAAGATAGTGAGAGACAGAGACAGCAAAAGATAGAGAGACAGCAGGAGATACAGAGATAGGGAGAGACAGTGAGAGACAGGTGGACAGAGACAGGGAGATGGAGAAACAGATACAGAGACAATGAGAGATAGAGGGGGACAGAGACATGGAGAGATAGCGAGACAGAGACAGAGACAGAGACAGAAGCTGGAGAAAGAGGCTCTTTCAAACAATCATCACTTACTTGATCAGAAAACCACAAGCAAACCTCTGTGAGAAGCGCTCCAGGTGGAAGAATCCGAAACTGGAATTGGCGAATTCATAAAGTTTGAGTCAAAACCTCTGGGGTGCCTAGTCTTGGACGTTTCCACAAATTGAGGAGTTTTACCACCAGAAACACTACCAGGCTCTCACATAGGTCACAAAATAATGGCTTTCAGCTTCCAGCAGGAGGGAGAAAGTAGGCATTTAAAATACGCCCATTGAATTCTGTCCTCCTTAACAGCTGCTGCCTTCAAAGGAAATGATTTCTTAAGAGCCTAATAACCAACTGAGATTTTACTGGGGCCAAACCTCCTGGGGCAGGGGAAATGCCCAACTCCATCCCTCTCGAAGCTTCCAGTCCCAAGAAGGGGATAAGGACTGAGAAGCACTTATAAATGTCATAAGCCAAAGAGACAGAGTCTTCCTAAAATGAGGACAAATCATGGGTCAATGGAACGCTCCCCTCACCCCACAGCTCAGCTCTATATCAAAAGCAGAATACGCGTGTGATAACAGCACAACGCAGCTGGGAGGACTGTGTGCCTCTGACTTTACTTAAGAAGTCTCTAAGTGTATGCCAACAGTTTGCACAGCTAATGTCTAGAAACACACAATGTCCTGACACTGAGTCATGAGGAAATGGAAACTCTGAAAATGGAAACCGACCTACAGCTGGAGACTGACCCTGGTTCCAGAGAGAGCAAAGCACATCTTACTTGCGAAGTGTTGCACTTGCACGTTACAGTCTCTTTGGGGGCTACCAGAAGGTCTGAAACAGGCTCTCTTTTCCATTTTGTCTAAGTCAGAAGCCAATCAATACGGAAAATTCATAGAAATTGCTTGAAAATGTTAAGCAAACAAAAAGCCTGGAGCCACCTAGAGAATAAATTATGCTTGACACATACAATAGATCAACTAAAGCCCCAAAGGAAAAGCCAGAGTGAAAATTCATTTCAGTAATGAGGTATTCAACAGCACCCAGGACACTGGGGAACTAAGAGAGCTTTGTGCGTGCTGGGAAATGTGGGGACACTTTTTAAAAAAGACCTGAGAAAACCCTCATTTTTAGCACTGGCTGATTTCCAGGCTTGGTTCAGCAGGAAGTGAAGGCTGTCAGATCTTGAACAGCCTGGGTGCATATTAAATAAGTCCCTCAGCACAGAGTCATCCACAAAAACTGCAAAAGGTGAGGTTCCTCTGTTTGCTGCTTCTCTTTTTGGAATTCTCATTAGTCTTACACACACATATTCACATATTATGTATGTATTACATAAAGGCGTGTGCTTTTATGTAATTGTATTTAATATTTTATCAACATTTTATCATTGTTTTCTGTGACAGTGTTAGTTCAACAAACTACCATCACTGGAATTCAGAACCACAATCTTGTTTGCTGTTTAAATTTTATATAAATTGAATTATGTAGTTGTAGTGTGCATACTTCTGTGTCTGGTTGCTTTTATGCAATATTATATATGAGAAAGTCATTCATGTCACTGTATATAGGTATAGTACATTCATTAAAAAAAGTTTTGTATGTGTATTTTTATTCTTGTTTTATACATGAGGTCATCAAAAATTAATTGAAATATTTGTATTATATTTTAATTTTATTTTTCTGTGAACTTTTTGAAGTACACTTGTATGTGCATATATGTATAGATAGATAAATATAATTTACCATTTTAAACATTTTTAAGTGCACGGTTCAACCAGTAAGTACATCACAAAATTTTAAGGTGCATAACATTCTGTGTGAATAAAATGATGGCTGAAGAACAGTGTAAATATATTTAATGCCACTGAACTGTATACTTCAAATGGTTAAAATAGTAAATTTTATATATTATACACCTTAAAATTATAAAATTTTCAATTATGCCTTAATAAAAATGGAAAAAATTTTAAAAACCAGACAGAAAATGTATGTTGATGAGGACATAGGCAGACTGGAAACTTTGTGCTCTGTGGGTATCATTTTAAGACAGTACAGACTAGAGACAAAACAGTATGGTGGTTTCTCAAAAAAATGAAAAGTAGACTTTTCTTATGATCCAGCAATACCATTTCTGCATATGTGCCCAAGTAAATAAAAGTGTGAACTAGAAGAGATATTTACACATTCATGTTGACATAGCATTTTTCAAATTAGTCAAAGGTAGAAGCAGTCTAAATATCCACAGATGTATACATGAATAAACAAAATGTGATATACACATACAATGGAATACAACTTATTTTAAAAAAGAAAGGAAATTCTGACATATTTTACAACATTCATGAACCTTAAGCCCATTATGTCATGTAAAAAAAGTTACAAAAATCCAAATGCTGCATAATTCTACTTGTATGAGGTACCTAGAGTAGTCAAATGCATAGAGAAAGAAAGTAGAATGGTGTTTGCAAAAGACAGGAGGAGGAAACATTGGGAGTTATTTTTTAAATAGGTACAGAGTTTCACTTTTGCAAGATGAAAAATGTTCTGAAGATTAATGGTGAAAATTGTACAACAAAGTAAATGCCCTTAATGCCACTAAAATATACACTTAAAAAGTGATAAAATGGTAAATTTAATAATATGTGTATTTTACCACAATTTTTAAAAAGTGATGGAGTTTGGATGTGTTGTCCCACCCAAACTCAATGGAAATCTGATCCCCAATGTGGCAGTGCTGGAAACTGATTGAGTCATGGGGGCAGGTCCTTCATGAATGGATTAATGCTCTCCCTGGGGAGGGGGGATTAATGAGTGAGTTGTCACTGTATTAGTTCCCAGGAGAGCTCACTGTTTAAAAAGACCCTGGCACCTTCTCTCTCTCTCTGTTGCTTCCTCTCTCTTGCTTCCTCTCACCATGTGATCTGCTTGTACCCGCCGGCACCTGCTAATTTTCACCATGAGTAGAAGCAGCCTGAGGCCCATGCCCGATGCAGCTGTCCCAGAATCATAAGCCAAATACACCTCTTTTCCTTATAAATTACCCAGTCTCAAGTAATTCTGTTATAGCAACCCAAAATGGACTAATACGAAAGGGAAGCTGTCACCTCTAGGTATGATAATACAATAGGCAAACATTACAGGTCCAAAAATAGAAAGTGATTAAAATCATTATTTTATATAAATCAAATCAGTCTTTAAATGCAGTCTTAAAAATATATCACCGATGAACAAGTGGTTTATGTAAACACAAATGACATTATAAAAACAGAAATAAAACATGGTAATTGTATGTAAATAAATGGGAAGAACTTTGTAAGTGGAAAATAAAGCCTAAGAGTCATTTAGGATAAGAATAATACATTTAAATGTCTTGCTTTTTTTCAGGAAGGTTAAACAGAGACAAAGTCTAAATCAATTACAAACCAAATAATGAAATAATGAGTAATAATTAATTTTATAAGGGATAATTATTTTTAAAAAATACTCCAACAAAGCAAAACTAACAAAACTTGCCAAATCATCTGAAACAGAAACAAATAATGCCTAAAAGTAAAAGTTCTCAAATCCATTTATGTAATTAGATAATTTCTCTTAATAAATGGTCACAGACAACAGATGTTACAAAAGATTACAGTATTAAAAAAAATAATCCAGTCTGTTTAGATGAAAAAAAAATACTCATAATTTCAGAAAAGACACGTCATGAGAACAGGTTTGATAGGTCCCCAGAATCTCTCATCCAGCTGACTGGTGTCAGACTTCTCCTAGAAAAAGCGACTTCATACAGGTTGTGCCTGGTGGATCTTGCTGAATGCCTAAATCTTAGAAGATCACAAGAAATATTAAAAGAAAAAAATCAGGGAAACATAGCTGCATTAAAAGACCCAAATAAATCTTCACATCCCTAAAAAATGGAGATGTATTAATTACCTGACAAAGAATCCAAATAACCATCTTAACGATGCCCAGTGAACTATAAATAGGAATACAGACAACTAAACACAATCAAGAAAAAGAAAGTATCAGCAAAGAGATCAAGCTGTAAAACAAAAACAAAAACAAAAATGGTGAAGCTGAAGAACACAAAAAGAAATTATGTCTGAGAAATTCTCAAATTTAAGGAAAAAAACAGACATCAAAATTGAATATCTCAATGAACCCCAATTAGGATCAACACAGAGACATTAAAATTAAATTTTCAAAAGTCACAGACAGAGTTTTAAAGGAGCAAGAGGAAAGTGATGTGCCACCTACGAGGGCGCTTCTATGTGACATCAGTGAGTTTCTCAGCAGAAACCTTGTAGCCAGAAAGGAGTGGAGGGATGTGGTCAAAGTGCTTCAAAATCTTCCAACCGAGAATAGTGTATCCAGTGAAGCTGTGCTTCCTAATGAAGAGAAAATAAATAATTTTCATGATAAACAAAGACTGAAAAAGTTTATCACAACTAGATGTGCCCTAAAAAAATGCTAAAGGGGGTCCCTCCCCTTTGGGGGGGATGATGGCAGAAGCAACAGAAAATCATATAAAAATGCAAAGAATGTGTAGCTCTCTGGGAAACGTACGTCCATATGCGTGTATAGAATTCTGTAACATCATAATGAAGGTGCATAAAACACTTTAAATCGTGCTTTAGAATTGAAAGAGAAAAGCATAAAATAAGCAGAAAACTGTTAATAGGTAAAGAATACACATATATGATATTTGAAATACTAAGAAAGTTGAGAGAAGATGTATAAAGAAAAAAATAGTATGAAATTGAACTTGTTACCAGCTTAATAAAATATATTGTTTACCTTTAGGTGCTTTATGTTATCCCCATGGTAACCACAAAGAAAATAAATATAGAAATGCACAAAAGGAAATAACATAAACCAAATCATGTCACTGCAGAAATGAACAACACAGGAGGAAGACAGTGAGAGACAAAGAGGAACAGAACAGCTGCTGGGACAGAAAACACTGAACAAAATGGCACCAGTGACTCCACCTACTTCAGAAATTTCTGTAAATATACATGGATTGAACTTTATATCAAAAGACACAAACTGGCTAAAAGAATTAGAAATAAAATGATGTTTATCAGAGACTTATTTTAAATCTAAGAACAGAAATAGGCTAAAAATGACATGATAAAAAAGACAGTCCGGGAAATGGGAACCAAATCAGAGCAGGGGTGGCCATAACTATATCAGGCAAAACACACTTTAAGTCAAAAACTGTCATGAGATCAGAAAGGACACTGTATGACATGTGAGACCCCCCTACAGAGCTATCCTGCATTTCTCAGGGTAAAAAGCGGGGAGAATGGCAAGGCAGCCCGAGCACAGAGGTGATGCTGGCATCGCACCAGACCCTGAGACTCGGACCTCTGGTTCTGAATGTCCTGGTGCTCACAATGCCTGTCTCGGCAGAGGACGCCTGGGTGAAACACATGGCTGGACTCAGAGAGACGCCCCCTTCCTGAGGGCCACTTCCCACCTGGGGGACTGTCCCTACTGCATGCTGATCACATGGTGTCCACCACGCTGTGATGACCTTGGGATGCCAGCTGGTCTCTCCTGGTTTGGAGGGTCCCTCCAAACCCCCACCATGCTCTAAAGATCCCGTGGGCTGGCTGGTTCACTCACTTGCTTAGAGCCTGGTGCTGTTAACACCAAGGTCGATGGTCCAGATCCCCTTACTGACATGATGCTAAAAAAAACCCACAGACCTCGGGTGACAGCTGGTCTCCCACAGATGGGAAGTTCTGTCCATCATGCTCTAAAGATCTCAGGGTGCCAGAGATCTCCTGTGGATGTGGATCAGAAGACCCATCTGCCATGCGCTAATGACCTTGTGGTGCCTGCGGATGGGTCCCCCCTGTGACTTCCTGTGGTTCTGGGGAAAGGAATTAAATTCTGTTCTTGCTTCTCTACAGAAACCCACAATCAGCTCCTGTGAACACCCATCTAATAGGTATGGGCTCAGCTAGATGCGAGGAGTTAGTGCAGCTCTGCAAACCTGTGTTCCAAGCAAGGTCTGGAGGTCTGTGAAAATACTTAGAGAAACACCAAGAGAAGAGAATGAAAGCTTTAAAATGGCAGCCTGTGCTAATACAGCCAATCAGTTAGGACAGGGCCATGGAGACACAGGAGGGGACAACACCTGTGACGGAGGTGAGATAGCCTGGGACACAGCCAGAACACTGATGATCTTTGATGACTGTGGGGCCACCACCGTGCAGTGGGAGAGCCAGCAAGGAGGGTGCAAACAGAGGTGGGCACACAAGACACACACAACACACTCAACGCACCATGCACACATACATGTACCAGATATGCACAAACACCACACATGCACCATGCACACATACCACACACGCCACACACACCATACACACACCACGCAGATACATGTACCATACATGCACACCACACACACACCATGAACACACACACAAGCACACTGCACATGCACCACACACTCACCACACATACAGATATACACACATCACACACATGCATGACACACACCATGTTAACACACCATACACATGCCATGCACGCATATGCACCACACACTTGCACGCACACTGCACACACACAAACACTCACCACACATACAGATGCACACAGCACACCAAGCACACCACACACACACCACACACCACACACAACATACATATACACACCACACGTATACATACATATGATGGCAGTGTGAGCAGAGGCAGGCACACACCACACACACACAGTATGAGTAGAGCCAGCCACTACACACACATACAAACACACAACAGGATAAGCAGATACACACACAAGATACTCTAATTAGAAAAATAAAAAAGAAGTTAAAGCAACAAACTTTTATTTAAAAAGCATAACCAGTTTGTTTTTGATTTTGTGGGCAGCTGGCTGGCGTGGGGATCCAAACACTTGACTTTGGGGTTATAACCCTGTGCCCAAAACCACTAAGCTAATCGGCCAGGCCAAAAAAGTGTAACTACTAAAGTCTACCTGACACATGCTTTTTTCTCAATTACCCTTAAGAAACCCTGTGTCAGGACAAGAATCTAAATATAGAAAATAAGATCTACACACAGGTTAAGGTCTGCGGGAAGCACATCTCTTCTGCACAGTATTGTTGAGACAGCTCCTACCCTGGGCCCGTCCCCTCACTGTGCTTCCATAGTGATGTGTTTTTCTTGTAAAATTATCAGGAAGACGAGACAATGTTTTTTATTTTTATTCTTATTTATTGCTTTTTAAAAAATATCCATCATCCACATAGAAAAAGCTCCAAGAGCTTATTGAACACACAACACCCCATCCCCCCAACTCTGAGAACATATTTTTTACAATCATCACAAGAAATGGCTAAAAAAAATCATTGTCAGTTATAAATCTCTGTCAATAACCTGTGACAATCCATTTCTGTCACTTGCTTCTCACATGAGTAGAGATTTAAGCTGGGATAGATGGGTGTATAGTTTGACCTGAAAAAAAGAGTTTGAATTTTTAGTTTAATTGAGTCTACCACAAGTTTTCTACCATTTTCTAAGACAGTGTGAAGAGAACATCTGCAAGAGGACTTCTGCCTGAGAGTAGTAAAAGCTAGAGTTGTGCGAGGAGGATTTAATACTGCCTTTATTTACCATCCTTCCTAAGTAGAATAATGAAGGGTACAGAGGGACGTTTTCTCATTTGCATTTAAAAAATCAACTTTTGAGCTCATCCCATTTCTCATATTTATTAACAAGGCCATTGAGACATTTATGCCAGTGTGTGTGTGTGTACGTGTGTGTGCACACAAATTCTACCATATTGCAAACTTCCACTCATCGGTCGAGACAGTGTTTGTTGCAGTGAATGCATATACTTTAATCATTGTTGTTCAGGACATTTATCAATATTAAGATTCATGAAGAACGTCAACCTCTCCACACAGACACTCTATCTAGAGGCCACTCTTTTAAGGTTTCTTTCTCCTTTCTTCCCAATAAGACCCATTAAAGAGAACTGCAGTGACCCGTGAAGGAGGCACAACAGACAGCTTTAGAAGAAGATGACTCTCTGCAAGAAGTGGCCACTCCTGAAAACCCATGGGCACTGGCCCCTGCAATCTCCTGCCCTCTCCACCTACCAGTTCTGCCTCCACACACGTCCATCCCACAGCTCCCAGGTGTGCACCTAACACTGTGTCTCAGAGGTCCTCTCTCTCTTCACTGAAACATGCTACCTCTAACCAAAATATCACACATGCTAACTGAAACAAAATGAAGGAAGGGGCTGCAAAATGTCACCTCTCCCAGGGTGACAGAGATGCAAAGGATTACTCAAAGCCCATTTCTTTTGAGCAGTGAGAGGCCCCTATGGGGTTAATTTTCAGGAACCCTCAAAAGAGAGGCATTCCCCCTCAGAAAATAAGCCCAAACTTGGGTTTTCTCTCAGTATTTATTCTCCAGTCCAGAAAGTTACAGAAAAGGAACATAAGTGGTTACAAAAAGAACAGTAAGATAATTGTCATGGCAACAATCATTAGGTTTAGCTGCACCAAGGACATCTGTTCTTAGAGCCAGCAATTTTGCTGTCTTACAATTCTTTATCTACAACAGAGACTTTAGCCTGGGGAAAGTTTTCTGTCTTTCACAAGCTTAACATTTCTATGTGTAATTCTAAAAAGTTAGGCTATACCTGAAATTACAGTGCCTTGGAAGCTAGGCCCTGTGAAATACATTTGCTTTATTAATGTTAGTATATTCCACATATCCCCCATTTTTATTTTATTTTTAAAGCCAAAGCTATAGATCAAGGTTTCGCCATTAATACAAAAACATTTTTAAATTAACTAAAAAAAATTATGGGCTTTTACCATTTCTTTATTTTGAAACATTGTTGGCTCCTTTTAACAATTAAAACATTACTACTTGCCTCCAGGATTTTAAAACTATTCATGAATATTGTCATTTTATGGCAATATAGTTATTAACATAAGTTCAATAAGGATCTGTTCTTCTTTTAACAGGACACAATTGGAAACACTGGTTATTTTACCAAGGATTTGTCTGGAATGTTATACTTTCAGTTATGACCAAACTGCCCTGCCACCTCCTGTCCCAGCCACTGTGGTACAAATATGTTAATTGGAGAGGGAAATTACACTCACCCTCAGGCTCAAGCCCAGACCCTCAGGCTCAAGCCCAGATTATAGATTTAAAGAATTGTTTTTTTAACATTCCCTGGCATGAAAATGATAGGGAAAAACTTGCATCTCCCCTCCCTAACATTAATGCCGGGCTCCTTTACAAAGATACCAATGGAAAGTCCTCCCTCAAGGTACGATCAATAGTAAGATGCTGCAGATCATGCCTTACACCCTGCTTGGATGGCTTTTCCAGGTGCCTTGATTATCATTACATGGATGACATTCTCATTGCTCTTCCAGACTTTAATCTACTTTTTCCAATTCAAATTAAAATTGGCTATGGACCCACATATACTCCTAAGGCCTTTCAATTATTTTATGATAATTAAATGTAACCCCACCAGACGGGCAATTGTAAAAAGAGCTAATGGCCTCCTCTAATCTCAACTACATAAACAAAAAAGGGGGCGTATGGAGAAAGGTTTGGCCCCTCATGAGCAGGTCTGTAAGGCCTTGTTGACTCTAAATTAAAAATAACAACAACTGCAATTCTGAAACTTTAACAGCCATAGAATGACATTTTATTCCCACTGAGGAAAGACCTAAACCCTTGGTTTCATGCCACTGCCTGCCGACGGGACCACAATAGTTGGAACCTGTTAAATTGTTCATATGGGGAAGGGGGTCTTTTGTTCTTTTCCTACAGGCCAACTTTGGATACCAGCAAAGGCCATTAGCCCCTATCGTGTGGCACCACGTGAGAACAAGTCCAATCCCAGAACTCCAGAATCACGTAACTATAAATTCCAAAGGTCCAGAGGTAACATGCCCGTTCATAACATATGGGCTTTTCCTTTTTATTCAGCCTTCCATAAGTAATAATGTTTATTGGACCCACGTTTTGAATCCTCCCATGTTTGAGCTACTTACTTGGGGTGACTCGGAGCCTCCTCTTTCATCTCATGATACCGCTGACACTGGAGGTCTCCGGGTCCATTACAAGTTTGCAGAATCAATTGTAGCACTCAGTTCACTGCTAGCAACTTTTGCATTCCCTTTCAACCACAATGGTATATAAATAATATTTTTACAGCTTTTAATTGTATTATAGCTGTGAAACATCAAATATTTATTCAAACTGCAGGAGTCAGTGGAAATTCTAAATGGGAAAAATTTCATCCTAAACCCAACATTCCTGTTGGTTCTCACCCCTGGATTGCTATTGGAAATGGTCTGGACTTTAATCGGGTCTCTTGCTGTTCAAATAATTCTACAGAAAATAAATTATGTTGGATAGCTAATGATACCATTGACTAAGTTTTGATCCATATATTTGCCATCTCCCTATACTTTATTATCTCTAATTTTAATATTTCTTGTATGTTTACATTAAAACAGAGAGCAGAAGCTTGGTTACCTGTTAACCTCACATGACAATGGATGGGGAATTCTGCCCTGGAGCAAGTCACCTCTGCTCTAGAGAGTGCACCCTAAGAGATTCTTGGACATTCTTATGGCCTCTACAGCCACAACTGCTACAGCAGTGACTGCTCTCATTCTATCCAAATGGCACAAAGAATGGCTCTTTTCAAAATTTGACCTCTGAACTTCTATCTCAATCTAAACTTTAATTCCTTCACTACATGAAAAAATGTACACAGATTTTACATGGAAATTTTCATTCTGATTTACATGGAGATATTCAAAACTTAATAATTAAACTTCTATAGCAAATGACACTGCTTCAAGAAAAAACTCAAAAGATTACTACTAATCATTTAAATGATTTGGCCCATTGGCTTAATCCTACCCATTGCTTTTCCAGTTTAAACATAAGAATTTGGGTTATTGCCGGAATTAGTGTCTTCTGTATCTTGTGTTTTCTTATAGTGACTAAACTGTTATGCTCCATGTTCCAACAGACTCATCAAGAAGAAGTAATGCTGATTTTTCTTCATGAGAACGTCCTTGAGTCCATTGACTCTGACTCCTTGACAGCTTCTAATTTTTTAATAAATAAATAAGGATGAAATGTTTATGGGTTAGGAATCTTGATTCTCATTTGATTTCAGAATAGGGTTTTTAGGTAAATGCATGTACAGGACAAAAGCCCTCAGATAGGGGGCCACAGACCACAGATAGTGGATCTTATCAATTCTAATTAAATAATGTTGATTCTCATTTGATTTTAGAAGAGGGTTTTTAGGTAATGCATGCATAGGGCAAAAGCCCTTGGGTAGGGCACCACAGCCTACAGATAGCCTGGCAAAGGCCCATCTGATCAACTCTAATCACTGTGTAGCTATGGGATTGTATACTTTAATGATTTTAGAGATAACATGTGGTTTCCATACCGACCCTGTTAAGAGATTTTAAGAATTGCTGAAGGGAAAGTTGTGGAAAAGATGTTTGCTAGGGGCAAGCTGTCTGTTGGGGGAAACTTTAGAGAGAATTGTATTTAGATTTTATCATAAGAATGTAACTATTGCTTAAGGATAAGTTATACTTTAGATAATGAGCCAGTTTGACCAACTTAGCTTTTCAGGTCAGCAGCTGGCTGGGTTCACTTTCAAATTGTGTCTGTCAGAAACTGGACTCAGCCCAGTAGGAAACCTCAGGTAGGTGGGATATTGGGAAGGCAGAGAACAATTGGTTCATCTGATCCCATGGAGTCTCAAAACCTATGATTTCCTGCAGAAATGGGTAAACCTTACTAAAAATGATTTGTACTAAACACATGGGAATGTTTTTCATTCAAACAAAAATTTTCAACTATGAGGTGCATTGTAAACAATGGGATGCTTGCCTTTTAATTGGCATGGAGAGGATGCTAACAAACTAAATGGATCGAAAGTTGCCTCTGTAAAAGACTGCTTACAAAAGGCAAACAAGTGTATGTCTTTACAGCTACAATAGCTATAGGGACCAAAAGAATATTCTTGTAAGTTTAAAACCAAAAGTGAAGGTGCCAACCTCCGGAACCATGTGTCCTGAGATGTTGGCCTTTATTGTAAACAACCAGGCTATTGAGAAAAAAATGTCCTTTTTTTACACCAGCCATATTGTTATGGGAAAATTCCAGGTCCTGCTGGCTAGACCCAGGTTCTTGGTGTCTTGAACAAAGAATTGGATGAGACATGTCAGGAACAAAAAGAAAAAGCTATTTTATTTAGCAAAGGAAAAGTACACTCTGGAGAAAATGGAGTGGGCTTGAGTGAGAGGAGTGCTCGAGAGGCCTAATGGTGACATTCCAGGGCTTTTAAGTCCTCTGAGCTGGACTCGTGCCATTTGGTCATTGGTGGAGCCCTGAATGTAATCTCTGTCACATTGTTAGAGATTGGCACCCTAGCTGGTGGGAACTCATTGGTCTAACTGAATGGTGCCCAAGGTTGCGGGGCTCCCTGTCTGGAATTGTCTTCGTCTCCACTTCTGCACATGTGCAGGCTTGCTCAGGAAACTGGTTTGTCCCATTTGCAAATAACACATTTTTCTTTCTCCCACTCTTATCTCTATCTAGCTTCCTGCCTCGATATGATGAATCCAATTCCTTTTCCCTAGACTGTTTCTCCACTGGAGAAAGCCTCGAAGGGTTTGTTTTCTGAGATAATAAGCAAACAATCTCTCAGAGTATAAATATTTCTCTGGTGGGGGTCTCAAATCAAATCAAAAAGTTTTCCATGTCCAAAACTGTCCTACTATCACTTGGGACATTTTTAGGAAAACTTTTGCAAGAATGATTTCTGGTTTCTTTATTCAATTTTGCTTCTCTCGAGAAAACCTCTCAGTCGACTGAAATCTCTCTGCTTGAATCCCTGATAATGTTTTGCTCTGACAGATCCGTCTTCTCTCTTCTCATTGGCACAATTTTTGCTACATCTATAAACTTTTTATTTTAAAAAAACCCCAAAACTTGACTAGTATGTCATTCAATCTTGTAAATAATAACAAACAAATAAAAGGATGAACCAGTATCTGACTCTAATCCAAAATGGAAATTATTCATGCTGAGTTCAGACCTAGAAAATTCTTGTCCTGTTCTTCAAGGGCATCACCCTGAAGGCAGTAGTCTAGTTTAAAAACACATGGTTTGGAAAACCATTGATCTAACTAAATGTGCCTCAAATATGTCTCTAGGATTACATTCTGCTGGTTATTTCCTTTCTGTTAAAATAAATTTACATCTACAAAAGGAATCTCCATTTATAAATGGATGTTATTCTTTGCACCAGAAAAACAGGAAGTACTAAATCACTCGAAAAGGAAGAAGGCATGGACTTTAATGTAAGTCACAAAACTTACCTCTGTTTAAGATTCTTCTCCTGGCCATCTTATCTTAACCAGCATTTCCCTATACTCTTTTTTGGGTGTGTTGACTAATGATGAAAACTATGCGATGTGCCTTTGGTATGTAAGTTTTCTGCCTTGACTTCTCTAGGACATGATAGCTTATTTTTTAAAATGAAAATGTAGGAAAGATGACATCAGAAAAACAAGAAAAAAGTGAATTATGTAGAAATTGGACAAATAAAAATCTTGTCTTTTCCATAGAAATCTTGTCTCTTCTATAAATATTAGGAAAAAGCATGAGCCACCAAAGTGAGTAATCTTAACATACTCATCTGACAAAAACAAATTTGAGTCCACATTTTATATGCTAGAAAGTATTGTGTTATTGTGCCTATTGTGCATGGCTAACATTTTAAAATAAAAATCTATATGATCTGTTTCTGTGTGTGTGTGTTCATGTACATGTATGTATGAATATGTGATTTGTTTCTTTACCACCAGATGGTGTCAATAAAATTTGTTTATAAAAGATCCTTAATTGTTGTAAAGAACCATAATTGATTTTAAACTTCCAGAAATATAAACTTTTAGAAACTAACTGAAAAAATTTTTGCTTTTTAATTCACGTGATATGGGGTCATTTTTAGTTAGCAATAGCTAGTTAAAATTTGTTTAATTAAAAAAGGTAGGTCTTCAGAGTGGTAAAAATTAAATGTAATGCAGACACACAACTTTTATTCTATTTTGCCTTATCAAGTAGTAAGTTTAAAATTTAAGTTATCTGTATTACCAAATTTGTTAGCAAGGAAAAATAACACAATGGTAGCTAGCCTTGTTAGGTATTGTAACATGTTTAAAAATAGTTTTCCAAATCTCCTCAGCAACTTACACCCTTCAAGTTTGTCTTTGTTAAATTAAATGATGGATATTCATCAAGTTTCTAGATCACATTCAAGTAAAATAAAATATTGAAACATTAATTTCTGAACATATGTTTATCTACTTTGGATTCTTATTACACATTAACTAAGGATATTTGAGTCTGTTAGCAAACATGTGCTGTACCTCACTGAGAAACTGCATGCTGGGAAAACACATGCTTCTATTTTATTTTTGAATCCAGTAAATATTTACAAAGTAGAAAGTTGAACAAACTCCACGGAACTCAGCAGTACACATTTTCAAGGAGAACACTTGACAAACAACTTCACTATAATTGCATTTCTGGTGAGAGATAAAGCCATAAAATTTTTATTTATAGTTTTTCCTATCTGCAGAATGCTGGTGTGACACACTAATGATTTTCTAGTTCTTACTATACATTAGAATTTATAAGAATTAAAAATTATAACTATTTCTAATTCTAATTACTATACGCATTATGTGAAACATCACTGTAAGGAGTGAAAGTAAGATATATTTTTAAGTGAAGCTATGAGGAATAAAGGATGTTCTTGTTAAATAAAGAGTAATTTTGTCCTAATGTAGAATGTTTGGTTGTTCCATAATAAGAAAGAGAATGAATGGAACAAAATGAACTTCTAGAAGGTTTACTGAAGAGAAATTTTGAAAAAGAAACTTTATGTGTGATCAAAGTGGCTAAGAATTGAAGGAAACTACTATGAAGGTTTTTTTTTTTAATTGATCATTAATATCGTAAACCAACTGATTCAAAACTAGAATTCTGTCTTCTCTATTAAAATAACAAAGATTTCCTGGACTCCTGGTCTGTTCTTATTAAGAAATTGTGGAAGAGATTTTTTTGTTTTGTTTTGTATTTTGTTTGTTTTTGTTTTTGGTAATTGAACTAGGAAACAAAGTTTCTTTGTTTTATGAAGATATGTTCTATATTCCTGTGTTTCATGTCGTGGTTATTAGGTCTATTATTTAAGAAAACTGAGTGTATTAGTCTGTTTTTGTGCTGCAATAATGGAATACCTGAGGTTGGGTAATTAATAAAGAACAGGAGTTTATTTGGCTTATGATTCTGGGACAGCTGCATCTGGTGTGGGCCTCAGGCTGCTTCTACTCATGGCAGAAAGCGGCAGGCAGCTGACAGCACATGCTGGGAGGACGCATGTGCACATGTGAGACAGAGAGTGAGAGAGAGAGAAACAGGGGAAGTTCTAGGGTCTTTTTAAACAAGTGGCTCTCATGGGAACTAATAAAGCAAGAACTTACTCTCCCCCCCAGGGACAGCATCAACCCATTCATGTGGGATCCACCCTGTGACTCAGCTCCCGGCACTGCCACACTGGGGATCAGATTTCCTCATGAGTTTTGGGGGTACACCACATCCAAACTCTACCACTGAGTTCTTTCTATTAAATTGCTAACTTTTGCTACAACTATGTGACTATTCATTTTTGCCATTGAAGTCTTTTAATTACTACCCTGGTTAAATGAATAAACACTGTTTCACAGCAATCTGTGATCCTATCGTAATCAAGTGTTTTAAGCTCTATGACATTATTCACATTTACAAAATAAAATTCTAAATTTAGTAAATTTTTTGAGATTGACCTACTTTGGGGAGTTGTGAGAGGGTCCCTGGAATAACTAAAAGGATTTTTTTCTCTCTGTGCTTATAAAAAGAAGAGATGTTGTGTTAATTAGGTTTATTTTACATGCTAAATTGCAGGGAAGCAATATCAAATAATAACCAAACCTTAAAAGTGCTGAACTTCTTTTAAGTTATATTTTAAGGGTAGATATGATTAATATGTGTTCATGAATTGTATAAAACTCCTTAAAATCTAATGTGTCTAATATAACTAAAATTATGACTGAGTACATTACGGGTATAATGATTTTTGCAAATGATGTGCATTTAAGAAGTTTTATGAAGAAGAGTATGAGCAGTTCGGTTTTCAAATACCTTTAACATCTTGCCATTGGACAGGGCAACAACTTTCAAAAGTGTAATGGAGCTGCTAACCCAACACCACAAAGAACAAAAATTAGTTACTCAGAGTTGTATGAACTGGTAATGAATAATGTGGGGTTTTTAAAAAATAATATTTTTTTTACTTGCTGGTTTTTAAAAATATTTTGTCTTCCAGATTCAAGAAAACTTTGTTTTTCCTCTTAAGCTATCTATAGCTTATTTTAATTTGCAAAGTTTATCTTTGTGAACTAAGAAAAAACAATTAATTTGTCTGTTTGCCTGGTCATTCTAGAAGTTGAAAACTATTAATGAGCATTCTTATGGCAGTACAGTTATTTGCAAAAATTCAAAAGGAATTTATGCTTTTTACAACAGGACATAATTAGAAACATTTGTTATATTACCAAGACTTAGACTAGAATGCCATATTTGAGAATGTGCATTGAACCAAATATGACCAGAGGGTTTTAAGAAACTAAGGTGAACTTCATAGAGTCATTAAAACCTGTTGGAATAAGCTTGTTCTGTTACCTGGCTTTAATGGTTTTCCAGCTTTATAGATTGAGTAAGGAAGGCCTAGGAATCTTCAAAACTATTCTAAGACATCAAGAAAAAGAGGAATTCACCCTAAATTGCAGGTATTGTAGGCAAAGTTTGATGCCAAGTCCTTGGCATGAGGTCTTAGCCTGAAGAGGCTTTTTATAGTCTAATCTAAAATTCTTAAATTTAAGCAAAGCAGACTACAAAAGAGCATATATGATCAATTTCTACAGTTGTGGGCATGGAGTTGAGGTGATGATTAACTCGATGTGACCACAATTGTGTCTTTCCACAATGTCAAGCTTGATTGAATCAGACAAACTCAATTCACCTATAAATTATGTGGAGTTCACCAGGAGCTATTTCCTGAGTACTGTCCCTGTCACTCAGTAACGTGGCACAGCACACAGAGATGAACAAAGAAGAATCTACAAATTCCCACTTCAAACAAGGGAAAATCAAAGAAGAAAGAAAATAAGAAGGGGGAAACTCGGTCATTCAAGGCGAGGAAGCAGCCAATAGTAAGGGGTTAATGAATCAGTTCCAGTCTTTCATGCTGCTTGGCTGGGGGTCTGCACAGTCTGCATCTTGCCAGGCAGGGTTCAAGGAGGAGCCCTTTTTAAGTTCACAGACTCGGGCTGCTTGAGGGTAGATGTAGTGAATCAGTGCAGCAGAGTGACGGTCCATGAGTCCAAGCAAGTACTGACCACGGGCTAAGGCAGAAGCAGTTTCTTTTTATACATGCAGGTCGTAGCTTATCTTTCTTGCCAGAAGTTGTTTATTTCATGGATTTGCACAGGCAAGTGAGTGTGTCCAGTGACTCCCCAAGTAAACACTTTTAAAGTCATCGAAAATAAAGTGGGAAACTTGTAAACAGCAAAATGGACTTACTTATGCTAAGTTGGTCTTGCTCTATACAACTATTCTTACTGCACTATGTAAAAAATCAGGCCAAGTTTGATGAGACTGAACCTACTTTGAAAACAAATTAGTTGTACTTTGATTATCTTTGGTGGAAATGGGGACTATTGTAGGTAGAAATTATGCTTTAGTAGGTAACTACAGCGTAGAAAATAAAATATGTTAGTCTTCCTTATTGCCCTTGTAATTTTATTTTCTAACTATTGTGTATTCCTGAAGCCCCACATGCTGGCCTGGATGATTTTATATGCACTTCAGAAGACAAGCTTTTATATGCTGACTCATGAACCTCTTAGGGAATGCACTGAAATGCCCCACGCCATAACTAGAGACATTCAAACTGCAATCCAGGAAATATCCTTCCAGCTCAAACCGAGAAATCTTGAGTGACTGCCCTATGGACTCAGAGATAAATTTATATTTTGCTACAGCTATTAAAATTTGTTTTTCTTGTTTTGTATTTGGCTTGGTTTGTAGCACCCTTGACTAAAAATCTGACTTCAATCTCTAGGTATTATTTTTCTGTTAGTCATATTCTTTCCTGTACACTGTGTTCTCTCAATAGTCATAGATGCATACTCATAGCCATCAAAATTATATCGGGAGGTCTCACTGTACTTAGAATAAAAAAAGAAAAAAAGAAAATAATTTTTCCACAAGCCTGACATTGTGACTTATGAGTTCCATGATGAAACAAAGGCAAATAAGTCATAATAGTCAAAGAGTGACACTTATGCCTCAGATTTTGTCCTAAATGAGAGGGTGACCAAAAATAAGAAATTGTGAAAGCATTTAATTATAAGGACATTAAGCTGAGATGACTTCACCACCTTAGATTCCTACTCAAGAAAGCAAGACCTAACTCAGTGTAAACAGGGTAAGGAAACTTAAGCTTACCCAGTTAGAAACCGCCAACTAACTTCAAACCAGTCTTTCCACTTCAACCGATCAAGTGTTTTCTTTGTCTGGCTTCTCCAAATACCTCCTAAGAGCTTCCTTTCTCTGCCCCCTCAGTAGAGCACTACGTTTTTTCTTGTCTAGTGCTGGTGGGTTTACAAGTTACTAAATGCTCGATGTCTTTAAAGTTCTAATGTGTCTGCGTTTACCTTTAAACACAATAACAGAGATGAATGGGTGTGGCCATGCTCCAAAAGAATTTGCACACTCTGAAGTGTGGATTTCATATATTTTCACACCATCGAGTATCTTCTTTTGATTGTTGTCAATTGTTTAAAAAGTGTAAAATATGTGCTTAAGACACAGGATCAAAAAAATAGGCAGAGAGCCAAATTTAATTCTCAGGCAAAAGTTTGTAATTACCTAATCCAGATGATAGCACGAGACATAATTGTTTTTAAAAATCTGAAGTTGGGGATCATAATTTAACAACAGGTGATTTTTTGCCCAGATGCTGTGAGCTGGGGAACCGCAGAGAAGGAAAGACGACCCAGACTGAGATCTGTCTGGCCACACCGAGAGCCCAGGCTGCTTTCCAGGGTTGATTCTTTTTCTAGGCTCCTAACTTCATATTCTTTCTGTCAGTGACATCAGAGCAACAGGAGACGGGTTCCCTGAAACCTCAATGTGCTGTGCACCCCAGATAGGCTTCCTAGCCTGGCCTAGTCTCCTTCGATTTCACTTTAAAGGACAAAGTGCATCAAGAATCCAAACTTAGACACCCTCAGGATATGCGTGGGTCAATATTGGCCTCCAAGTCAAAGCTGGATCTCTCAGCTGATGCTTGAGACCATTTTATGGGAAACTTAAACATAAATTTGAAAATTGACCATCAAATTTTAATTGTACATCTGAAAACATTGGTGGTTAAGGATGGTGAGAATCAAATGGTGTTTACTGGGTGCCTGTGGTGTGCATGACCGTGTGCAGGGGCCTGGGGAGGCAGCTTTGGAGACTGCCCAGGTATGTCCTGGTTCTCCCACTTGCTAGTTGCTCTTAGACAAGCAAGTGACCTCTTTTAGTCACTTTCCTTGTCTATAAAAACGGAAGACTGAGACGCACACTTCAGGTCTCTTCTGCAGTTAGATGCGATGTGCAATCTGATCTCTGCTTGCCAGTTAAAAATAGCCAAGACGGGTCCCACTCTCCAAAAACTTGCCATCTAGTTAGGAAGACAAGGTGGGAGCACGTAAAAAGTTCATTAGCAACAAGATTAAAATAACAACTCAAGACAGAAGTAGAAAAGATGCCACAAGGCTGTAGAAGATTAATTGCCAAATGCATCACCCCCTCATCCATCGTCATCCCCTTCTGGGAGGGGAGTCCTTCCTGCCCCGAGGTGAACTGTCCTTGAAGCTCACAGCCCATGTGGGACCCTAGCCTGGTCCTGAGAGCACCTGGCATTCTCCCTGGGCTTCCCGTTGGTTTGAAACATTATCTCATCTCCCCTAATAACAAGACCACACTCACACTAACGTCCCCCAGGACACCCAGATCTTTGATCCATTAATAATGTATTGCCAGGCCTCTTTTCATTGCAAGTGGCAAAAGTGCAACTCAATCCAGTTTTTTTAATGTGACTTTTGAGCTCCGTGGCTGAGAAGACGCAGGGGTGCCATTTCCGGCTCCAGGCACCGCGGGGCCCACGGGTGAAGAGGCCTCCCAGGACTCTGGCCCTCCCCAGGCCTTCCGTCCGCTTTTCTCCCCGTGGTGGGTGGGGGTGTCCCCTCAGGCCAGCGCTGTTCACAGCTAGTGACCAGAGGCAAGAGCACTCTGAGGCTGGGGGAGTGGGACACAGGAATGACGGTCCCTCAGGGTCATGGTGACGATTCAGGACTGACAAAGTGGGCTCCGTGTCCTCTTCACGGGAGACCTAAGCACGTTAGTGTTTTCTGTTTATCCGGCAGATGGAGGAAACGCGGAAGGAACGTTGCGCTCTGACGGCTGTGCATGCGACTCATGGGGTGTGTAGGTGTGTGCGTGTGGCGTGTGCGTGCACGTGTGTGGTGTGTGCACGTGTGTGGTGTGTGCACGTGAGTGACATGAGGGGCGTGTGCGTGGCTGTGGAGTGTGTGGTGACTGTGTGTGCACGTGTGTGGTGTGTGTGATAACTATGTGCACGTGTGTGGTGTGTGTGGTCTCTTAGCTGTGTGTGGTGTGTACTGTGTGGGCAGCTTGAATGCACGTCGTGTGTGTGTGTGTGTGTGTGTGTGTGTGTGTGTGTGTGTGTGACGTGTGTCCCGCGGGCCGCCCGTAGCTCGAGCTTTGTGGCACGGGCCCAGGGCCCGGACTGCGGACACGGGAGGCGGGGGCGCCCTCCAGTGCGGGCGGCCGCTTCCCTCGGCGCCAGTCCTGAAGGCTCCTGGGTGGGGACGGCAAGCGGCCTGTCGTGGTGGAGCCGGCACCGCCACCTCTGGGAGCGGCTGGGAGGAGGGTGGAAAAGAACGACGGTGACTTCTGTGATTTGTAGATGGCGAGAGATGAGCTGAGCGTTCTAACGCTGTTAGTTCCCTCATCTGTCAACACTCCACGTGCTTCTACCGAACCATTTCTTTTAACATTTCTTTCGTCGATATTTAGTGACCTTCTGTGCACCAGTCTTTTACTACTCAGTTTCTTTATGCATAAGTATTTCATGCTTTTTAAAAATATGATTGTTTTCTTCATTTTTAAAAGCATATTTTCTGAATGTATATTTGTGAGTAGAAACGCCTCTAGTTTTGTGTCCTGCAACATTTGTAAATGTGTTAGTTGTAACAGTGTTTTCATGGAGTCACTCGTGTTTTCTGCATTTATACTCATCTCATCAGCAAATGGACAGTATTACTTCTTCCTTTTTGCTGTGGATTCTTTTTATTATTTATTTCTTATATAATCACTCTGGCTGGGACTTTCAGGGCCATGTCAAATGGATGCGGTAAGAACGGGTCACTCTCCGGGTGCTGGATCTCATGGGCCAAAATTTTGGTTTCTCCCCATTGATGTTGATGATCACTCTGTGGCTTTAATATATACCCTTTATTGTAATAAAGGACGTTTTTGTATGCAGATTTGGTTGAAATTTTTTGCATCATTAATAGATGCTGAATTTTTAGAAGCTTTTTTATTGCACTGTTGATGTAATTGTGTGGTCTGTATCTTTCATCCTGTTAATGTGGTGGATCTCACTAGGCAATTTTTGCATGTTGAATGATCCTTTCTTTCCAGCAGTAAATCCCACTCGATTGTGGTATTTTAATGTGCTGTTGAATTTGGTTTGCTCATATTTGGGAGAATTTCACTACCATGAATTGTAGGGTTTTATCATTTTTCCTAGTTGAACAGTATTCCACTGTGTACACATACCATGTTTTCTTTTTCATTCAGTTGTTGATGGACACTCAGGTTGTTTCATCTCTTTGCTCCATTTCTTTCTGAGGTACATCTGCTCATCCTTCAAATCCCGTGTCACCTCTTCACTATGATCCCTTTCCTGAAGTCCTCATTCTTCCAGATGCCGTCAGAACCAAGCCTTTCCTCCTCCTCTATGTTCTGGTAACTTCGGTCATTCTGCTTTTAAACACTTATCACATTATACCACAGTGAATTATTTTCCTGGCTTTACTAATCTGTTTAAAATTCTTTGAGATGTTTCACAAACATAAACGAGCTCTGAGTTAGGTACTGGCCAGGTTTGGGGTGTATATTGTAAAACAAACCTATTTCCAGCACTCAAAGTATTCCTAGTCTAGTGAGGAAGGCAGACAATAAACGTCCAACAATCAAGTATGTTACAACGTGTTGTAAAATATTAGATATACAGTTGTTCCTCATTACTATCCCTGGATAAAAAAGCAAAGAGAAGAGCAGGTGTTAGGTAAAAGTGTGGGGTGGAGCTTTGTGTTGGGAGGGGCCTGTCCCAGAGCAGCTGAGTGATAGGTCTTCAAACTCTCAGTCCTCTGCCTCCCATCTCCTCCTTGGAAATTCTATTGGCCAAAACCACAGTGAACCTGAGGGCAGGGTAAACTGGGTAGTGCTGTGTGTAGAGGTCACTCTCCCAGGGCACAGAAGTGGACGAGAGGGTGGAAAATAGAATTAGAGAAGCAGTTAGGGAATAGCCAGTCCACACAGTTAAGGGTGTTTGCCTCAAATCTAGCTAGCCTTTAGCCTTGTACAATTCTGAATCAAACTCCATGCCAACCTATAATCAACATGGGAACTCCCAGTGACAGGTTTTGTATAAGGAGTATTCCCTTAGGCTCTGGAGCCATGTACTTCACATATGATCCTGGATACTTCCATACAAGGAACAGAACCCTGGTCATGTAAAATTAATGACATAGAATGCTACAGTAAGTCTTTCCCTCAAGGAGTTGTCAATCTGTTTTATAAAGAAAACAGTGTCCATGAATGAAATTTTACACTTACAAAGCCATATATTACTACTAAAAATTAATATAAAATCATCTCAATGCTGCACCTGCTTGAGGACTTGGCAAAGCTGTGATTAGAATCAGGTTGAATTAATCAGGTAGTAACATGTAGATGTAAGATAAAGTTAAACTGAGTGTAAAAGAAAATTGCCCCAACTATAACCATAGACCATTTCCCCAGATATTTAATATTTTGGAGATCCCTGAAATAACTGATTAATTTCATGGTAGTGTGGTTCTTCGATGTACTGGTTTATTTACATTTTCATAGAAAGAGGTGTTCTGTTATTCGAGATTTACTGAATGTTGGGAGAGATTTAGCATTGCTCTGGCTTACCCTATTGATTTCCAATGACCATATTCATTTCCAGTTCTATAAAGGTATTGATTTAGTTGCTTATACAGCTAATCATTCTGTATGCATGCTCACTATGCCTGTCTTACTCATTTCCATATATGGCAAAAAGGTGGTTTGTGAAATTGCAATCAATTTTATATCAGATTTTCAGGAATGACTCTAATGGCTTTTTAGTGAATGCCCCATATAGAATACAAATTATTTATATCTCATTCTCTGTCCACCCTTGCCTTTCAGGGTTTTTTCCCCCTTATCCATGATAATTGGGCTTATTGAATAGTTTGAATGCCAAGTATTTAAAAATCATTACTTCTTTTATAATAGAGGCAGCACTGTACAATAGAGGTTGCTGCCCTGTTGGGTAAGTCTCACCACTTACAAGTATGTTTCTCAACTCCAGGTTTTTAGACTAAGCTGAAAGGAGGTAGTTGGACTCTCAAGGTAGTATAAGTGGAGAGAAGACTCAGAAGTTCCCCTTCTGTTGACTGTTAGATTGGAATTGTCTTTGCCTGTTGGCTTTAAATCCCTCTAAGACTTTCTTCTGTGCTATGTGACAGTGAACCCAACCAGGGAAGGCAGACAACAAGTAGGTGAAAATAAATAAATAAGCAATCTGAAGAAAATAAGGCAGAATACAGAAGAGCAGGAGAGAGAGCGGATGGGGTGGGAAAGAGACATCTTTAGGGGCCATGGTCAGGCAAGGCCTCTCTAGGGAGGTAACTTTTGAGCAATGAACTAAAAGCTGAGAAGCCCGCCATGGGAATCCTTGGGAGAATAGTGTTCCAGGCAGAAGGAACAGCAGCAACAAAGGCCTTGAAGCAGGACCCAGTGTGGCATGTGTGAGATCCCTGAAGCACACTGAGTGTGGCTGGAGATGGTGAGAAATGGACAGACAGGTGGAAGAAGTTTGCAAGTGATAGTCAGAGGAGGATGCAAGTGCTACATAAAACATAAATGTCATGGGACATTTTTAAGAATTTTTGATTTTGTGATAAGTATATCATAGGTGCTTGAATTTTATCATAGGTATTAAGCCACTAGAGATTTGAGGTGGCAGAAGTGTAAGATGATCTGTCAGTATGTGAGGGGGCAAACATGAGGCCTGGGGGCCAGTGAGATGCTGCTGCATAGTCTTGTGTGTGAACTCAGTTGGAAAACGTGGAGGAAATGAGAAGGCATTCGATTCAGAATGAATCTGAAGTCAGAGTCTACAGTACCTGCTGATAAGTTGAATGTGGTGACAAAGAAAAGACAGGAATTGAAGATGATATCTAGGTTTTCATCTGAGAAAGTGGAAATAATGATCCAAGATGGAGACCCCATGAGGAGGAGCAGGTTTTAGAGAAGAGAGAGATGGTGAAATTGACAAGTGAGTTTTGTTTCTATTATGCTTAAGGGGCCTGTTGGACATCCAAGTTAAGTTACATGGATGGTTAGACTGAGGGATCTGGACCTCAGGGGAGGGTTTGGGACTACAGGAATATATTGCAAAGCCATTGATGGATAAGTGGTTTACCTAGGTAAGAACACAATGAAGTGACCCAGGGAGTGAGCATAGAGAGCTCATCAGAAGAGGAGGAGGAGACAGCAAAGACAGACAGAGGGTGGAGAGTCAGGTTGAAGAAAAGCCTGGTGTGTGGTTTCCCAGATGCCAATTGAGGAAAATGCTTCAAGATGAAGAATGTGTCCACTGTGGTAAACACAACCAAAGGGCTGAGAAAAATGAGAGGAAATTTAATTACTGTTTTGGCAAGATGGAGTTTATAGGTGATCTTGACAACAGCAATTTCAATAGCAAACTGGGGAAATAAAAGCCTGATTGGAGTGGTGGAAATCAGGGGGCAGAAAGTAAAAAGTGCAAAATAGAGAGAATACATATCCTTTAAAAAAAGTTTTGTAGTGAAAGGAAGCAGGGAAACAGGGCAGTTGCAAGAGGGGAGGGCATAGAGCCAGGAGAGGGTTTGGAATGTTATGATCATGATTATGATAATAACCATTATCATCAGAATCACAATGACTGCCATTTATTGGGCACTTACCATGTGCCAGGCACTGTGCAAAGCATTCTCCATCCAGGGTCTCATTGCATTTTGCAAACCTACAAAGAAGGTTTTTATATTACCCTGCTATCACTGTCAGTTTAGAGGTGAGAGAGAAGAGGAATCAGAATTCTAAATCTGGTAAGTGATGAACCGGGAGGCCAAGCTAGACCTGTCTTACTGTGAGTGAAAGCCTTGTAAACACAGCAGATGAGTATGTAACTTTTCAATGCCCAGCTGAAAATAAAGGATTCTTAACTGTTTTTAGTTGAGATCTGTTGGAAGAGATAGAATCCCAACTCAAACTGATGTAAAGGAAAAAACGTGAGAGAGATTTATGTGTCTCCCAAGTCTCACAGTATATCTAGCCTCGGTAGAACTGGATTCAGGGGCTCGTGCAGTGCAGTTAGGGTTTTGTCTCGTTGTCTCTGCTGCTTTCAGTCTGTCCCCAGCAGCTCGTGGCTTACTTCCAACAGTTTGGAGAATCCAAGGATGAGCGTCTCAAGTGCGTGAGTGGATCTTGTTGCATGATTGCCATCCCCAGGGACACGTGATGCTCTCAGTAGGCCCAGGACACAGGCCTGTCTCCTGAGCCAGGACGACTGGCATTGTTGTAGAGGCAGCTCTCTGAAGGAAATATCCAGGTGTTATTAAGAAAAGAAGGGACACTTAGGCAGGCAAAAATGGCGAAGTCACATATCACTTGGATGTCACCTATCTTGGGAATAGTGTCAAGGTGTGCTTCCTAGCATTCTGCCAAAATGTGAGTTCTTGTGAGAACAGAAGCTTTTCAGTCTTGCTCATCAAATACGGTCCTAGCACAGTGACTGGAACAGCACTGGCTCAGGTTGAAAAATATATTTATTGAATCATTGAGTGACATCAAGTGATTTTCTATAATGCTGGCCTGTTCCACTTGACTTATTTACTTGCTATTTTAATTTTAGCTGGAGAGCTTTACATGTATCTCAAACTCGGTATTATTTTTTCTACCTAATTCTCCAGAACCCTTTATTTACCTGGAAATAGTGTATTTGATTAATATCCTGCTCATCAGAACAGTGCATTTGATGTTACTTTATTCAAAGAGGAAGAAGCTGCCTTGGTATACAAACCCCAGCTTGCTTTGTGATGTTCCCTGAGAGTACGAACCTGGCAGCTGAGCCAGAAGTGACATCCCACAAGTTGTAAGGAAGCATTGTTTTCATTTTCCCTGGGGATTATCTCCTCCCTACTAACTCTCTAAGGTGAAGCGGGACTCTGGGGAAAGACAGGTAAATGACAAAAAGCTGTTAGGGTGTGTTTGCTTCTGACACTGCAGTGCCTCAGGCAGAGCTACCCAGCTGGAAAGTGCAGGCACAGGAGGCTGGAGAGATGGACACCAGAGCTCCTTGCAGATGATCTGAAACGTTGCCTGGTGAGCAGTGCCAGGATGAGGATGCTGAAGGGCTTGGATCGCATAAAAGGAAATTGGAGTTTTGTGTAAGATTGTGTGGGGATGCCCATAATGAAAAACCCAGTTGGCTGCTCTTAGCCTGTGTAAACTTGACACCTTCTTCCCAAAGAGTCATTGAGATAGCTGTGTGCTTCCGGGGAGATGGGGAACAGAGGCAGAAGGGCCAGCAGGTCAAGAAGGTAGAGTGATGTTTTTTAAACGTAGCAAAACCTTATGGGGAGGTACACAGAAGAGAAGGGTAGTGCAGTAAGTACCCTGCGTAGGTCTCACCTACCTTCCTTCCATGTGTGAATATTTTTATATCCTCCTGACATCAGAAGAGATGGAGTGCCCAGTCATCATGCTACAAAATCTCAAATCCTACAGCTGCATCTTCCAGAAATATTTGAACAGATGTGGAAATAAACAGACACATGTAGACATTTATGTTTGGCTTTCGGGTAGCATTTTTGTTGCTCTATCAACTGGACAATGTCATAGCTGAAAAAACTAACCAGCCAGAGATCATCACTTTTGTCCAATTTCTGTGTTTACAGATGAGCAGGAGGCCAGAGACAGGGAACGCAAGGCTGCTGGACTCTGTTTCTTGTAACTCAGCAGCATCTCTGAATGTTTATTGCTCTCTGCACCCAGAGAACAGCTTTGACCACAACCTCATTCTTCCCCTTCCTCTGGCCCAAGCCTTTGTTCATCTTGTCTGTAGCCCACAGACTAAGGGACAACAGGGGCCTCACAAGAGCCAATATTTTTTAGAGGATTTAATCTCATCAATTCGAAAAGGAAACCATAATTAATCCAATTTACAGATGAAGAAACTGAGGCTCAAAAAGTTAGTAATTTGATCAAAATCTCTGAGATACAAAGTAGTAAGATCCAGGATACAAATCTACACCTTGTAATTTCAGAGTCTTGAACAAACTAGTGTGTCTCCTGGCTTTGGAGTTAGCCAGGGAAAGAGTTCTGGATTTAATTAACTGGATTCATGTGTCAGAGCACAGCAGACATACCTAAATGTATGGAAGTAATAAGTTTATAGCTCAATAAATTATCCAAATGGGACACATCTGGTAACCAGTGCCCACAAGAAATGGAACATCCCCAACCCTGCAGGAGCCCCTTGTGTTCTCTTTCCAAGATCCTACCCTGTCTTCCCCCAAAGTAAAGCATTTGCTAGCTTTTGAAGTAGCTTTACTTGTTTTTAACTTTATATAAATAGAGTCAAACAGAATGTACTGGTCTCTGTTTGTTACTTTAATTATGCTTGTAAGTTTCAGAATTTTTGTTTGTTTTTTTCTTGGTGGCTGGCCAGTGTGGGTGTCTGAACCCAGGGCCTTGATCTTACCAGCACCACACTCTCCCAAGTGAGCAAACTGGCCAGCCCAAGTTTCAGGGATATTGTCAAATGTTGTAGCTTGTTCTTATTTCTGTTTAGTATCACATTATAAAAAATAAAACTCATTTCATTTATCCTTTCTATTGCTGATGAACATTTGGATTGTTTCCAGTTTGGAGGAGTATCAAATAATGCTGTTCTGAGCATTCTTCTGCATTTTTATTGCATATATATGTAAGAGTTAAATTGTCGTGTCACTGAGTGTGTATATGTCCATCTTTATCAGATACTAATAAAGGGTTTGGAAAGTGGGTGAAACAAGTGACACACACAGCAGTGTGCCAGAGTTTCAGTTGCTCTACACCCTGAGAAGAGGTGATATTGTCAATGATTTTTAGTTTTGCAATTGCATAGTGGTGTCACGTTGTGGTTGTACTTTGCATTTTACTGATGAGTAACATTATGTAGCACTTTTCATACACTTGCACACTTGGTTATCCTTTTGGAAAATGTCTAATCAAATTGCCGATTTTTCTCCCAGTGAATTGTTTAATTTTAATTTTAATTTTGTTATAATTAACAGAGCTGGTAGAGGCTGAAGTTGGGAAGATCATGTGAGACTTACTTCAAGAGCAGAGGTCTTGGGGCTGTGCCTGCATGTCCCACCCTGGAAAGGAGGTCTAGCTGCCCCATTCCACATGTTCACCTACACTGGCCGTGTCAAGAGGCCTGTAAATCTTTGTGCATCTAAGCCCAGCCTGCACTGAAACTCCATCTGGTGTTGATGGATCCCTAATTCATGTCTTTGCAGAGCACACATATATGCTGTTCCACATCCATCTCATCATTTACAATTTGTAAACTGAGGACCAGAAAGGGACTTAGACTGGTCCAAACCAGAAGAGGTGGGCAGAGTCCAGAATATTACATAGGACTCCCCCTCTTCCCATCAGGATTTCTTTGAAAGTGAGAGCCACTAAGATACTAAAAGCCCCTGTGCACTCCCTTTCCACAGAGGGAGGGACATTTTTCTTTCCACATGTCCATATGAGCAAGAGCATGCAAACACAGAGACACACACACAGAGACACACACAGACACACACTGACACACACACAGACACACACACACACACACACACACACACACACACACACACACATTGATTTCTCAATTGGAGAACCTGGAAGCAAAGAAGGGAAGGGGCAAATACTAGGAAAGTGACATAAGGGGGGCAGAAGAAGAGGATGCAGACAGCTGTGCCACAGGGCAGTGGCATCTATTCTCCTGGTTACATGCCCAGGGGCCCAGAGCATGGGCAGAAGATCTGAAATGTTCCCAAGGTTGTGCCTGAACCAGGGCCATCACCAGCACAGCTGTGAAAGGACTGAACTGAAGCCCTGCAGTATATTTATGTTGACATCTGGAACTGAGATGAGCCCTCCCACTCTGTTGTAGACAGGGGCTATGGAAAATAAATGTATTAGTTTTTCTCTTTATAAATTGTGGTGTTTGGAGCAAGTGACCCCAAGGGTTGCAGGCACTCAGAAAGTGTCTGCTGGCTTTGTTTCTCTATCAAAGACCCATTGTGTTCTGACTCCCTGGTAAAAAATATTTTTCACTCAGTTTAGATGGACAGCCTAAGTTTCTTTTCATCTGTGGGCCTGGATATTCCCTCAGATCTCTGCCATGTGGGCCTCTGCATAGGGAAGCTGATAACATAGGAGCTTGCATTCACAGTTTGAGAAATAGAATGGAAATGAGAGAAAGAAAAAACATTGAAGAGAGTAAAAGAAAATGACAGCTTTTTGCGTAATCAACACTTGGAATCTGCAATGGTCTGAATGTTTTTGTACCACTTCGAAATTGTATGTTGAAATCCTAAGAGCCAATGTGATAAAATTAGAAAGTGGGGCCTTTGGGAAGTAATTAGGTCATGAGGCTGGATCCCTCATGAAAGGGATGACTGGCCTTATAAAATGGACCACAGAGGGCTCTCTCCTCCCCTCTCTGCCAGGTTAAAAGACAACCTGAAGTCTGCAGTCTGCGACCTGGAAGGGACTCCTCACCAGAACCCACCCATGGTGGCCCCTTGATTTCAAACTTCCAGGCTGCAGAATGGTGAGAAGTAAATTTCTGTTATTTACAAGTGATCTTGTCTACAGTGCTTTGTCACACACTCTGAAATGACTAAGACAGAAGCGATACTCTCACATTTGTTTTTTATCCTGTTGGTCAGAAGCAAGTGAATAACCAGGCAGTGTTGGAGCCACCGTGGAGGCTGCACCTCGTAGGCTGAGGGGAGGCTCATGGGTCCCATTGTATACATGATGGACAGGAAGTGGAAGGTTTATTATCAAAGGATAGAAATATCTGAATTGTATTTAATGTTAAAGTTTTACCAGCACAGAATGAAATAATGAGGCCAAAAAGAGAAGTGACTTTCCCAAGATCACACTGCTGGAACTCAGGCCTGTCAGAGCTCTAGTCCATGCTGCCTCTCACTCTTTTCCTCACCTCTTATCTCTAAACATGTGCATTATCTTTCTACATGTGGCATCAAGCCTGAGATTTCTAAGTTTTATTTCATACACGCCTGATGAGTTTCCTATGAAGTAGATGCTGGCATGATTCCCATTGTGCATATTAAGAGACAAGAAGGACTTAGAGGACACAATGGCTGGTCTGGGGTCACAGAAATGGTAAGAAAAAGGAGGATCTGATCTAGCTCTGGGTCCTCAAACCTGAGACACCGGCTCCATTCACTTTTTCCCAGGGGGCTGAGGAAGGGCTGTGTTTGCACAATCACGGACTGTTAAGGAGGTGACACAGGAGAGGAGGGTGACCAGCCAGCAGCCTACAGGAATGTTTGAGTAGATGGTATTGAAGACAGAGACCCAGATCATGTAACATTGAAGATATGACATCACTTCCTTAACAATAGATGCAGAAAGAACTTAGAACTTTGGTAACCAGACACCTACATTTTGAGAGAAAGCCCCCTGTTCAGCTCACTTGGCAAGAAACACTCAAGAGAGGAAGATATTCTGCTGTGTCCTGACTTTCTGAGCCCGGAGTGAGAAAATTTTTCAATAATGCAGACATTGGCTCAGTCCTCACCCCCAACACCTTTGGTCATTTGGTAGAAGGCAGTCACAAGTAACACAGGGCAGTCCAGGGAAGGTCTGTTTAGGCCAGTCCTCACCTGTGATCTTATCTGGGCAGTTTTTCACCTGTTCCTCATAACTCTGTGAGTGTGTGTGTGTGTCTGTGTCTGTGTAGCAGAGATGAAAGGGGCCCTTCCTGAACAGAATCAGGTTGGTAGGGGGTTGGAACCCTCATAGTCCTGTCATGTTTACAACCTGAGCCATGGCTGGCAGGATAGAAATGTGAATGTTTGTGACCAAGTTTATCTACTCAGATGGACTCAGAAACTAAAAGGGGAAGCCCTTAACCTGCCAAAATGTTTTTTAAAGCCCTTAACTTGTAAAGACTGTAAGATGTTTGTATCCCTTCAAATGCACAGACATTAATGCAAATGTAGCAGATAAAGAAGGATCAGTGAATCATGATGACAGTAAAAGAAACTTATAAACTCCAGTAACTTACTGCAAAGAAATGAGAACTCAATGAGATGCAAACAAACAAAGCAACAAAAAAAAGGCCATTGATAGAGAACTAAATACAATTTTAAAAATACATAAACAAAATTGTGTTTATAAAAGAAATAGAAACCATAAAAAGGGAACCAAACAGAAGTGATGGAGCTGAAGGAAACAATGAGAGAAGTGAAAAAAATGAATGGAGACCTTCAGCAGCAGTTGTGATCATGCAGAAGAAATACCCAACAAACTCAAAGGAGATTATTTGAAATAAGCCACTGAGAGGAACAACAGGAGCAGCAAAAACAGCAAAATGGAAAAAGGTGAAGAAAACAAAAGGGACCCATGGAACACCATCAACTGTGAACACATAGAAGTTATGGGCATCTCAGCAGGAAAAGCAAGATAAAAAGGGGAGGAAGGTTTATTTAAAAAAATACTGTCAGGGGCCGAGCCCGTGGCGCACTCCGGAGAGTGCGGCACTGGGAGTGCAGAGACGCTCCCGCCGCGGGTTCGGATCCTATATAGGACTGGCCGGTGTACTCACTGGCTGAGTGCCGGTCACGAAAAAGACAAAAAAAAAAAAATAGTAATAATAATAAATTATCCTAAAAATAAAAAAATAAAAAAATAAAAAAATAAAATACTGTCAGAAAACCTCCATATCTTGGGAGGAATGTGGACATCAAGAAGCTCAAAGAACCTGAGGCAAGATGAACATACACACACAGTATAATCAGAAGTGAATTATCAAGATGTTAAAATTCAAAGCAATGAGAGAGTCTAGAAAGCAGCTTGCAGACAAAGACTCATCACAAATAATGAAACCCCCATTAAACTATCACCTGATGTATCAAAATAAGCCTTGCAAACCAAGGGATAGTGAAATGCTGAAAGATGGGGGGGAAAGCCAAACAAGAACAGTTCTCAGGGGGAAACTGTCCTTTAGAAATGGAAAAATGGAGACATTCCTAGACAAGCAAAAGTTGAAGGAATTTATTACCACCACCTCCCTTACAAGAAATGCTAACATGAGTTCTTCAAATTAAAGTGAAAAGACATTAACCTAAAACATGAAAACCTATAAAAGTAAAAATCATAATGCTAAAGATAAATATATATTCAAATTCAGAACACTCTGATAATGTAACAGAGATGTGTAAATCACTTATATCTATATCTATAGATATCTATAGAATAAAAGAGAAAAGACAAAACTATTAAAAACTTCAATATCAATAAATAATTGTTAAGAAATATACTAGATAAAAATGTAAATTGTGACATCAAAAGTATGAAATGTTGGCTTAGAGCAAATGAATATAGATTTTGTTTGCAGTCAAGGTTGAGATGTTATCAGCTCAAATTAAGATTTTATTACTCTCAGATATTTTATGAAAGGCTTGGTGATCACAAAGAAAAAAACATGTAGGAGATAGACAAAATATTAATAACAGGGGTCTCTCCTTCCAAGATGGTGCCTTAATTTTTTCATCCTCATAGCAACAGCAGAAGATAAAAAAAAAGATCCAAATACTGTATAAAGAGTTCCTTTTACAGAAGTCTTAATACCATTCATAAGAAAGGAGCCCTCATAATCTAATCACCTCTGAAGGGCCTACCTCTTAATGGAATTCAATTGGAGATTAAGTTTGAACATAAAATTTGAACGGACAAATTCAAATCTTAGTGAAGAAGAAATTTGAAAAATTCACAAACATGTGAATTAAACAACATGCTCCAGAACAACTCATAGGTCAAAGTAGAAATCAAAATAAAAATTTAAAAAAATATTATGAGATAAACAGAAATGGAGATAAGAAATATCAAAACTTACAGGATGAGAAAAGAAGGTGTAACAGGAAAGTTTATAGTAGTAAATATCCACATTAAAAAAATGTCAGAGGAACAACCTAATATTGCAATTCAAGGATCAGAAAACCAAGAACAACCACACCCAATGTTAGTAGAAGGAATGAATGAAGAAAAATGAGCAGAGACATAAATAAAATAGAAACTAAAAAACTAGAGAAGATCAACAGAACTAAGATTTTTTGGTTTTGTTTTTGTTTTCTTAAATGACAAAGTTGATAAAACTTTACCTAGGTTAATAAGAAAAGTGAGAAGACACAAGTAAGTAAAATAAAAAATGAAAGAGAAGACATTACAACTGATGTCGGAGAAAAACAAACATGAAAAAATTTAAACTACTCTCAGTGAGTTACAGCAACAAAATGGATACCTAGAATAAATGAATACAGTTTTAGACCCATACAACCTACTAGGATAAAATTACACAGAAAGAGAAAATCTGAACAGACAAATAACAAGTAAGGTGATTGAATAAATGATAATAATCTCCCCCCAAATTCTCACCAAATAAAAGCCCAGAACCCAAGGGCTTCATGTTTAAATTCTACCAGCCACTTAAAGAACTAATACCAGTGCTTCTCAAATCTTCTGAAATGTTCAGGATGGAAGACTTCCAACTCATCTTAGAAGGCCAGTGTTACCTTATATAGAAGTTAGACAAAAACACTGCAAGAGAAAAACTATAGGCGAGTCTCACTCATAAATTCAGATGCAGAAAATTGAATTCAATAGCACATTAAAAGGTTTATTCATCATGAACAAGTGAGATTTATTTCTGTGAGGTAAGGGAGTTTTAACATATGCAAAGCAATAAATGTGACATAGCATATTAACAGGCTAAAATACAAAAACCATGGGATCATATCAATAGATACGAAAAAGAAAAACGCAACTGAGAATATTGAACATATTTTTAACAAATGACTAAAATTTCAGTAAATTAGGTATAGAAAAATGTGCTTCTACACAATAAAGTGAATGTATGACAAGTTCAATCGAATATCATACTCGACAGTGAAAGGTTAAAAGTTTTTATCAAGTTCAGAAATAGAAAAGAATAGCCACCCTTTTCACTTCTATTTAACATAGTACTGGAAGTCTTTGCCAAAATGTTAAGCAAGAAAAATAAATAAAAAGCATCCAAATCAGAATGAAAGAAAAAAATAAAATATTTAGAAATAAATTTAACGAAGGTGGTGAAATGTCTGTGCAGTGAAAGGATAAAGCATTGAAGGAAGAAATTGAAAAATACAAAAATAAATGGAAATATTTGGTGCTTATTATTTTGAAGAATTGATATGGTGAAAATACACATAATGCCCAAAGTGATCTACAGATTCATTGCAATGTCTATCAAAATCCTATACCAATTTTTCACATAAATAGAAACAAATTCTAAAATTTGAATGGAACCACAAAAGACCCCAAACAGGCAAAGTAAAATTGAGTGAAAAGAGCAAAGCTGATAGCATCACACTACCTGATTTAAAAATATAATATAAAGCTCTAGTAATCAATATAGCATGCCACTGGCGTAAAAACAGATACAAAGACCAATGGAATAGAATAGAGTGTCCTAAAGGAAACCCACACGTTTATGGTCAATTCATTTTTGACCAAAATATCATTAACAGACAATGGAAAATCAATAGGTTCTTTAAGAGTGTCAGAAACACTGAATATCTATATCCAGAAAAATAAAAATGGACCATATTTTACCCATGTAAAAAAAAACAACCTAAAATAATTAAAGAGTTAAACCTCAGACCAGAAACTGTAAAGCTGCTAGAGGTAAAACCTTCATGCCTTTGGCCTGAGTAAAGATGTTTGGACATGAACTCTAGAGCACAGCTCACCGAGGCAGAAATGGACACATGGCAGCTCATAAAACTAAAAGCTCACGTGAAGCAAAGGAGACAATCAACAGAGTAAAGGGACAATGTACAGGATAAGAAAACCATTTGGGAACCATATATCTTATAAGTGGTTAAGACCCAAAATAGATAAGGAACTTACCTCAATAGCAAGAAAGCAAGTAACCCAATTAAAAGTGGTGAAAAACCGAACAAAAACCAAAATACAAAAAACTCTGGAAATGTATTTATCATAAGAAGTTATACAAATACCACTAATATGTGGAAAAAGTAACGTTTAACATTACCAGTCATCAGGGAAAGGCAATTTAAAGAAACAACTAATAGACATTACATCACAGCTGTTAGCATGGCTATTACTAAAAAAGAAAGAAAACTCTTGGAACGGGTGCAGAGATAAGCAGGCACTTGTACACTGTTGGTGGGAATGTAAGTTAGTAAAGGTATTATGTAAACCAGTATGATATTCTCAAAATATTAAAAATGGAACTACCATAAGATCCAGCAATTTTACATCTGGGTATATATCTAAAATAAATGAACTCAGTATGTCAAAGAAATATTTTTACTCTTGTGTTTATTGCAATATTATTCACAATAGCCAAGATATGAAGTTAATCAACATGTCCATTAGGACTAAATAAAGAAATGTGGTATATATATTATTAAAAAGACAGAGAATAACAAATGATGGTAAAGATGTGGAGAGAGTGGAACCCTCCTGCACTGTTGACGGGGCTTAAATTAGTACTGCCATTGTGGAGAATAGTACAAAGATTCCTTAAACAAATACAAATAGAACTTTCACATGATCCAGCAATCCGAGTCCTGGGGATATATCCAGAGGATTGTAAAACATCAGTTCAAAGAGATACCTGCACTCCCATATTTATTGCAGCTCTATTTACAATAGCTAGATGTTGGAAGCAACCTAAATGTCCACTGATGGATGACTGGATAAGGAAATTGTGGTATATAAACATAATGGAATACTACATAGCCATGAAAAAGAATAAAATTCTGCCATTTGCAACAACATGGATGAGCCTGGGGAAAATTCTCCTAAGTGAAACAACACAGGTACAGAAAGAGAAATAACACATATGCACAATCATAACTGGGAGCTGAATCTATAAATAAAAAAATGAACAATAAAGAAAGACAGAGAGAAAGAAAGTAAGAAACAACAATCACCGTAATAGACTGAACTTTTAAAAAACTAGATGTGGCCACAACCAGCCCAGTGGCAGCCACCTAGTCACCATAGGAAGCACCCCAGTCTTTCCTGAGCTGGGTTTGTGGGGGACCTCAGGCTTTGGACTCACACCCCCAACACCCACTGCCAGCTCAGCAGTGATCACTGAGTCACTGCAGGAAGCACCCTGGGCTCTCTAGAGCTGGGGTGGTGTGGGGCCTTGGGCCACAGTCACAACACCCTGACACCTGCAGCCAATCCAGTGGTGAGGACTGAGCCACTGCAGGGAGTGCCATGAGCTGTCCCACCCAGGATGGTGGGGGCTCTTGAGCATCAGCCACATCACCCAACACATGCAACCAGCCCGGTGACAACCACCAAGCTGTAGCAAGAAAGGCCCTGGGTTCCCAAGCTGGGACAGTGGGTGGTGAGGTCTTTTATCACACCTGCCTTACATCTGCACCCAGCCCAGCAATGAGCAAGCCACTCTTGGAATACCCCCAGTCTCTCCTGTGGGAATGAGGGGATGCCACAGGCCTCAATACCACCTCTCCTCCTTCCTCCTTCTTCCACTCGATTTCCTTCCCCTTTCTCCTCTCCCCCTCCCTCCCAACTGCATGGCAACAACATGCTAGAATGTAAAAAATAATATTAATAAAATTACATTTTCTTTACAAAAAAACTAGAGGTGGAAAATGGAGGGGTAGGAGAGGGGAGAAGGAAGGGGGCTAATGAAGATTTGGTCAACAGACACAAAAAATGATTGTATATTGTAATGATGAATAACCTAACTATACTGATCTAACCACCACATGTTGAAAACAAGTATTGAAAATCAACATTGTACCAACATGCATGTACAGTAATTAAAAAAAAAACAGCAGGATACTTTTTATCCTTAAAAGAAAAATGCATGAACCTGGACGACATTATGCTGAATGAAATAGGGCAGGCACAGAAAGACAAAAACTGCATGAACTCATTTATATGTGAATCCAAAATTGTCTCACTCATAGAAACGAGTACCATGGTGGTTATCTGGGGTTCGGAGTGGGGTGACAAAAGGAGATATGTTGGTCAAAGGAGAAAATATTTCAGATGGACAGAAAAAGTAATTTCAGGATATATATTGTTGTACAACAGAGTGAGCATACTTAAAAATAATGCATTCTATACTTTCAACACTACTGAAAGAAATTAAAGAGGACACAAAAAGGTGGGAAGGCATACTATGCTCTTGGAATGGAAGAATTAACATCCTGAAAATGCCTATCTCACCCAAAGCAATCTACAGATTCAATGCAATCCTCAGCAAAATACCAATGACATTCTTCACAATAAAAGAAAAAGCAATCCTAACATTCATATATGAAAACAAAAGACCTCAAATACCCAAAGCAATCCTGAGCAAAAACTAGAAATAAACCCGGTGGCATAACACTACCTGACTTCTAATTATATTACAAAGCTATTGTAACCAAAACAGCATGGTACTGGCATAAAAACGAACACTTGGATTAATGGAACAGAATAGAAAACCTGGGAATCAACCCACATACTTACAGCAAACTGATCTTTGACAAAATCAACAAGAACATACACTGGGGGAAAGACTGCCTCTTCAATAAATGGTGCTGGGAAAATTGGGCATCCCTATGCAGAAGAATGAAACTGGACTTGTACCTCTAACCGCATAGCAAAATCAACTCAAAATGGACTAAAGACTTAAATATAAGACCAAAACCATAAAATTACAAATGGAAAACATAGGGGAAACACTTCAGCAAGTAGGATTGGACAAAGACATTATGCAGAAGATCCCCAAAGCACAAGCAAGTAAAGAAAATATAAACAAATGAGATTATATCAAATTAAATTATTTCTGCATGGCAAAGGAAACAATCAACTGAGTGGAAAGACAATGTATGGAAGGGGAGAAAATATTTGCAAACTATACATCTGACAAGAGATTAATATCCAGAATATATAAAGAACTCAAACAACTATACAGTAAAAATAAATATATAGATAAATAATAATCCAATTAAGAAATGGGCAAAGAAGATGAATAGACGTTTTTCAAAGGAAGACATACAAATGTCCAGCAGACACATGAAAAAATGCTCAGCATCACTAATCATTAGAGAAATGAAAATCAAAACCATATTGAGATATCATCTCACGCCAGTTTGACTGGTCATTACTAAAAAGACTGAGAATAACAAATGCTGGCAAGGATGCGGGGAAAGGGGAACTCTTCTACACTGCTGGTTGAACTGTAAACTGGTGCAGTCATTATGGGAAATGGTATGGAGGTTCCTGAAACAACTACAGATAGAACTACCATATGATCCAGCAATCCCAGTACTGGGCATATATCCAAAGGAATGGAAATAATCATGCCAAAGGATACGTGCACTCCCATGTTCATAGTAGCTCTATTTTCAATAGCCAAAATATGGAACCAACCTAATTATCCTTCGATTGATGAATGCATGAGGAAAATGTGTATACATACTCAGCCATAAAAAGGAATGAAATTCTGCCATTTGCAGGAACATGGATGAGTCTTGAGAAAATCATGTTAAGTGAAATAAACCAAACAAGGAAGGGGAAATAACACATGATCTCACTCTTAACTGGGATGGAGGGAGGGAGGGAGGAACGGAGGAAGGGAGGAAGGAAGGAAGGAAGGAAGGAAGGAAGGAAGGAAGGAAGGAAGGAAGGAAGGAAGGAAGGAAGGAAGGAAGGAAGGAAGAAGCCAAAACTATATGTTGAACATTAAGAAGGAGAGAACAAACCTGAAGATACTAGAGATGGGTGAAAAGCAAATTTTGGACCTCACACTATCTGATTTCCAAACATATTACAAAGTTACAGTAATCCATATAGTATGAAACTTACATAAAGACAGAGATTTAGACCAGTGGAATAGAACAGGAATCCCAGAAATAAAATCTCCCACAAGAGGGTACTTCAAAATATTTGTGAAAAAATAGAATAAAAGATAACTTTTTGAAGTACCCTCATATGTGGTCAAATAATCCTCATCCAAAATGGAAAGACTACACAATCAGGAAAGGGTAGTCTCTCCAACAAATAATGCTGGGCAAACAGGACACACATGTGCAAAAAAATAAAGTTGGACCCTTACCTTGCACCATTTAGGAAATTATATCTATTGAATTAAAAACCGACATGCTGTGCACCTTGGTTTTCTGTAACTGTAGTCAAATGCCTCCATCAAAATCTCCCAGTCACTTGTAGGCTATTGTGGGAAGGAGCAGACAACATTTGGCTGGGGTGGGGACTCTCACTGGATGTCTGTAACCTGCTGCTCCCCTCCCCAGCCAAATGTTGTCTGCTTCTTCCCACAATAGCCTACAAGTGACTGGGAGATTTTCACTGAGGCATTTGACTACAATCACAGACAAACAGGGTGCACAGCATTTAGGTTACAGATATCCCATGAGACTCATGGAGAAGGACACAGAGTGAGAACTCAAGAACAGCCTGTCACATGCTTTCCAGCTGAAGACCCACAGGTGACTCCCAGAGCCCTCTTACCTGTAACAGGAGAGAATGTGGAACAGACACTTTCCACACATGATGGAGGCAGACACAGTGGTTACCATCCAGACTTCTGAAATAGAGAGGATGGTATCAGACCCCTCATAAAATAAACCAGAAACAGTATTTTCAAAATGCACAAACCCACTTCTGAAATCTATGGCCAAAATCTATTCTACTTCCTTCAACATAATCCTTGTGTAAATAAAGGTTTACTTATTTTTCTCTTTTATTTTCAGCTACACACACTTTTGATATGCTGTATTTTCTACACATTCTTCTCCCTTGGTGCTAATATTTCCACTTAACAGTAAATAAAGAGAAAACAAATTTCTAAAGTGTGCACTTTACAGGTATCTTCCTTCCTGCACTCTAACATTATTGGAATTTGAATTTCTATTTGACATTTCATGAAAGTGTAAACCAACCCTCCTCAATAACACAGCAGTCAGCTGCAAGGATAACTGAGATCAAGGGTTCTCAACTACTCATTCATCCACTCACCCTGTTTTTAATATTTAGAATCTGATTTGCCTTCAGAAAGATTGCGTTTGTGAGAGAAGGATCCAGAAACAGAAAGGAAGATGAACCGTTGGTTTTAAAGTGTCTGTAGAAGCTGATTCCCAATATGTGCATTAAAAGCATAAAAAAAGGTAACACATCTTCATGATTAAACACACAACAAACTGGAAATAGAAGGAACCTGATAAAGAATATCTGCTAAAATCTTACACCTACTTCGGAATAAATTTTCGAAAGTTCAAGATGTTTACAGCAAAAACAGAACTGCTTTTTTGAGTGAAATTATAAAAAACCTAAATAAATAAAAATACATGTCTGGTTTATGTATCTAGCATTCATTGTTAACATGATGATACTTGCCAAACTGAAAAGTAGATTCAATACAATCCATATTAAAACTTAAGCTACATTTTTTCCTCTAGAAATGCTCATCTTAAGAATTATGTGAAAGTGCAAGCGACCCAGTATAATCAACATAATACTGAAAAATTTGCTATTAAGCATCAGTAATGAAGGCAATGTGATAGTGACAGAGCACAGAAAAAAACATATGTATTAGTAGAATAGAATTGAAAGTCAACAAACAAATCCTCACATTTATGGTAAATGGATTATCAACAAATACGAGAAGACAATGTAAAGGTAAAATTTAGGGTTTTCATCAAATAATGCTTAGAAAAATGGATATTTACAATGAAAATAATGAGGTTAAACTCTTGATTCAGTGCATACACAAAAATTAACTCAAAACGGATCATAAACCTAAATGTAAAAAATAAACTATAAAACTCTCATGGGAGAACATAGAAGCAGAATTTTGTGACCTTGCTTTGGGAAGTGGTTTCTTAGACATGACACCAGAGGACCTGTGACCAGCAGCTTAGTCAATGTGACTACCACTATGTACCAATGTGAACCTCATGATAGAAGCATTTTGGTGTATTTCAAGCACTCTTTTTCTTCATCCCATTAACCACTGGTGTTAGAGAATAAGTCAAACATTCACATTGATTTCAAGGTCCACGTGGCTGGATGTTGAGATAACTGCTTCTGCATGGGCAGCATTTTTTATGAGACCCTCTCATGGAGAGTAATGTCCCTCAGCTGTGGCCACACAGAAGGTCTGGGACTGTGGATTTCACACTAGGACCTCAGAAAATTCTAGCCTGGTGGTCTTCATCAGTTCTGGTATATTACAATTCTATATGTTGCAGGAAGAACAATGCAATGTAGATGTACAGCTTTATGAGGTTTCTTTCTAAACCAATTAAGAGAAGAAAGTAGAAACAATGTGCATTTATATTGCCTTTTATAGTTGCTCATTTACCTTTACGGTGGCCCCATGTTTTTTTGTGTGTGAATTTGTATTATTGTCTGGGGTCACTTGCTTCCAGGCTTAACAACACTTTTTCTATTTCTTGTATTCCCATCTAACAGCAACAAATTCTCTCGGGTTTGTTAATCTGGGTATAGTATATATTGCACCTTCATTGTTGACACATTGCTTTTTCTCTTCTTTCCTCTTTATGATAAATTATTATGTCAGAACATATTTATTAAAATGCCATTCTTAGATTATCCTAAACAGTAGCCATTGTTCTCAGTCTTACCGACTATCACCAGATCCTCGTGATAATAATCTCTGAGCAATTTTGGTCTCATTCTACCACTCAAGCCCACATCAACCTTGATGACTCAAGCCAGGCATTTCTCTGTTTGAAAAGAAGATTCAGTCGTAGCAGGGGCTTTGAGAAACCCACGCAGAGAACTCCTTGCCAAGTCTGTGGCAGAAACCAGGGAAGAAAAGGGAAAGTTCAGGCCCATCACATACACTCAAAAACACACAAAAACAAATAATGAAATATTTGACTGATGCATATATGGATGAATGAACAGGACCTGGGGGTTTGGGGGCAAATAATTATCAGACACTGCAAGTGTAAATTGACACAGGATTATGGAGTGCACCTACCCTATGACCTGCTATTTTATTTCACTATATACACAATAGCATTTTCCCAATTGTACAATAAAATCCATTGGAGACTCACAAATTAGTTTATTGGATGAAAACAAATATCTTTTGATGAACTGGAAGAAAGTTACCATAATAATTTCTGCCTTGTGAAACCTTTTCAAGGAATGATTACATATTGTGATCCTGATTCAACCATCACACGTAGTACACAACAACTGATAGTTAACTTCGTACCACACAAATATGTATAATAAGTTACTTCAAAAAAATTAAAAACATTAAAAAATAAAATAAAAATAAAATAAAGTCAAATAGGGAAACAGTTTCTTTCATACTTTAAAATGCATCTGTAGAAAATAGACTTGGGTTCGATAACAGCGATATATATATATATATATCAGATATATATATCTTTATAACAGGTATACTAATATCAGAAATAAAAATTTTTAAAAAGGAACTTATTAATATCATTTACTCATTTGCCTACATTGAATTTTCCCTTTAGTACCACAATGTCTCTCATCAAATAAGGATTTAATCAAGAATCAGAATTCCTCATCACCAACGTCTGGATAGAGACCACAGCTGTTCCATCACGGCCTTGTGTCCCAGTAGCAGATTTCCTGCTGGAGAAATAAAAATTTCCTCCATTGTTCCCAAGGGGGAACCACAGAGGCTTGTGAGAAATAAAGTCTCATCCTCCGTTGACATGACCTGCAGAGAGCTATGGGACCCGCCTTGCGTTTCTTCTGCGCATGTGTCACTCAGTTCGCTCTGCAACCTGGGAAAGGTAGTTTCGCTTTGAAATGACGTCACCCGCACGGGATCCGGGCAGGGCTGTTCTGGGTTTCTGGTGCGCATGTGCGGCCTTGCCGGTTCCCTTCATCTTCCAGAGGCTGCTGCCACCTCCACGGTGCTGACGAGGTTCTGTGGTTGGAGTCTGTGTCCTTGAAGGTGGGTGCGAGGGTGAAGGAGGGGACCCTGTGGAGCAGACGGGTGTCTCAGCGTTTGGTGGAACAGGTCTGCTGGTCCGTGTGAGGCGGGCGGAGCCTGATGGGCTGGTCTGAACCATGGACCTGGGCTGGGGAAGGGGGGCCTCCCCCTGTTCTGTCGACTGCTTCGTCAGAGGAAGGTGGGCCTGCAGAAGGCGGGGCTTGTCCTTCCTGGAGAACAAAAGCCGGTTGCAGAAGCTCCGCCGTTGGGGGTCAAGACCAAGATGGCGGCGGGTCTGGAGTGGGGCGCCTGAAGACAGCGTGAGCCTGGGAGGTGTGCGGTGAGTTCCCGTTGCGGCCCTGCCATGAGGGCACCTGGTACTAACCTAGTGACATTCAGTTTACTGATGTGTAAGATGAGCGCGTTCACAATAGTAGCGAAATTGCCTCAAGTTCCCAGAGAAAGAATTGTGAAGCGTGTGCACACTCAGTGTTACTCTCTGCAAGTTGTATCTGTGGGGCGTCTTGGTGTCTCTTTTAGCAAGTGTAGTTTCTGTTCCCTCCAGCACTGTGTGGCCTGCCTAGCACTTCTGGTCCAAGTCTACAGATGTTTGTACATGACCGAGTCTCCAGGGACAGTGACTTCTAGGAGAAAGATTGGGCCACTGGCTGATGATGGTCCGGTTTTCTTAGGAGTAAAGGAGGTGTTAAAAAGTTTGAAGGATGGTGCGCAGTGAAAAGGAATCTCCCCTGCAAGAATTCCCCTCTGGCCTGAGACCTCCCAATAGTGTTTCAGAGCACAGGCAACAATGTCCCCAAAGGTCAAGTTCCTAGCGTTGCACAGCCCAACCCATTACTGATCCTAGTGTCTGGAGTGAACACGAGTTGGTTGATTGAATGAGGTGTTCTCGTGCAATAGCTATTGGGGACTGGGTGCTATTGAAAGATTTGCACCATCTTTCAAAAGCGACATGAGTTTGAGTATAGGCGAGGGCCTAGGAAATGTTACTTTATAGTAGGGGGCTTGAATATATGGCCTGGAATGAAGGAATAACCTGTCATATCTGAGAGGATCTGCCTACAGTGCCCTCTAAACACGCTCTCGTTTCTTCTATCTTCCCTGATTGTTTCTAGTGTCTGAGCTCTCTCAAACATAGCCTATCACCATATTTGGCATCTAGAGATAACTCTGAGGTTCTCACTATCCTGATAGTTGTTCTCAATATTTCAGGAAGTGTTTGCCAAGTTATTCCTACCTTATTAGAAAGATTGTTTAAAAATGGATTTTAGGAGATGTGATTTGCCCATGGTCACATAATCTGTTGATGTTACACAGACTGACTTTTTGGCTAATGTTATCCTTTTGCCACACTTAAGTCAAAATAAGTGACTGCATGCCTTCACTCATAAGTGGGCACTAAAAAATAAATGTATAAATTAAAAGAAAGAAAGAAAAACAATCAATAATACATTGAACTTTTCAAAAGGAGAGCTGAGGTTACCAGAGGTGGGAAAGGGGAAGGGGGAGGGAGGAATTGATAAAGGGCTGTGAAAAATGATGACGTTGTATATTGTTGAACATGCCAGTTATCCTTATTTGAGCATCCCATGTTGTACACAGGTATCAATATTCAACTCTGAACCCCACAGATATGTACAATCAACTACGTTACAATAAAACTAAGAATAAAAAAATATAAAAAAGCGTTTGTTTACTTTTGAGATTATCTTTGTGAGAGTGAAATTAACTTAGATCAAACATTGATTTAATATACTTTGCCTTAAATATCACTATCCTTCTTTATTTCCAAAACTTTCTATGGATTATGTGATTTCAAAGGGTCAACAACACAAGTGTTTTCCACTTAATATCAGTAATCTGTTCTTAAAAATTATGAAATCTGCAAGTATATAATGGGAGCCTATTTAACATTATTTAAAATGGGCAAATTAGACTACATCACTCTTATCCTCCACACCTATGTCTTTTTTTATGTGATGGGTAAGGTGATCGTAACCCTTGGCTTGGTGTTGCTGCACTGCGCTCAGCCAGTGAGCGCACCAGCCATCCCTATATAGGATCCAAACCCGTGACCTTGGCACTGCACAGCTGCCAAGTGCACTCCCAGTGCTGCACTCTCCCGACTGAGCCACAAGGCGGCCCCACACATATATCTTAAAATGTAATTAAGTTACAGTGTAATACTTGCTTATAAGTAACAGACCCATTTTATGTTTTAGGTTTTTAGGTAAATAGACTTGTTTATGACTTGAAAAATAAATTTTAAAAACTTACAACATAGTTTACTGATGCAACCAGTTGCTTTATATAATTCACGTGGCATCCGTGAGCTCTAGCAACCTCACTGAAGTCCATCCAGTTGTTATTCTGTGTGATTTTCAAAACTTGTGTGTGTGATTTTGAATTTCTATTGACTATTTTTGACATGTAATTTAAAATGTCTTCTTCCAAATAATTTTGTTTCTATTGAGTTCTGGCATCTTCTGTGTAACAGTTAGTATTTGCTAGGTAAGAAACTAACCAAAATTCAATGACTTACAAAAACAGAAATAAACACAAAATGCATTTCATTTGCTACATGTGTATTTGCTATGGAAACGCTTTTTCGAGTGTGCTCAGGTGGGCAGTTTCTATGTTAGTGTTGCCTGGATTACAAATGAGGCTTCAGTCAGCTTGTGCCTCGACTGAGGCTGGTTGGTTTAAGATGTCATCACTCACTTGCCCTGTAGCTTTTGGTGGCTCTTGGGTAGGTCCTGTGTCTCCAACAGGGTAGCCCCAGGCTTCTTTACAACATAACTGTGTCTAAGAAGGCAAGCACCAATGGCAATCACTTTCCGAAGCCATGTTTGCATCACATTCTCTAATGTCTTAGTGGCCAAAAAAATCAATTGCAAAGCCTAGTTTATTGTGAGAACATACTATATTAGAAGATGGATACAGAGATACCTGACACTGGAAATTATTACTGGAAGTGTGTACCACAAGAAATATGTATTATGTACTTTTTTTCTTATACATGTGGGCAAAAAATGTTGGGGTGCAAGATGTACACTTTTCTGATGTTCAGGTATATAAAAGCAATATATGTTATAGTCGAAACACTCATGTGGACTCCTGTGTGAAATCCCTGTATTAATAGGCAAATGGTTAATACAGCCTAGGTATATTTTATCACATTAATTTTAGTGAAGACATGATATTTTGGTTTAAATGATTAAATTATATCTTAAGGTAAAATTAGATTTTGTTAAAGCAGTAGGTAATCTATGAGGGGACTTCAAAAACTGTATTGAAGGATTCACATTATCTTTTAATTTAATTTTTATGCAAACTTTTTAAGTACCCTCATCTGTTTTCATTAACCCCAAATTAAATTGTCTGTTTTTTGTCAATTAATGTATTTATAGATGCATCTTCAGTTAGTTATGTGCTGCCTCTTTTTGAGGCATAAAGGACTATCTTCCAATAGGGAGAAAGGTCTGTTGTGTTGCTGGTGGTGGTGGTTCTTGTTTCCAGCTAATTGGCAGTGTATTGGTCAGGAGAATCCAAGATCAAGTCACACCAGTTCTCTTCTTAATTCACTCCATTTTCTTTCTCCTTCAGCTGTGCTGCCAGAGTGCTATTTGTATTTCCAAGAGCAACAAAAAATGAAGAAGTCTTTGGTGAGTTGTTTGTTTATGCTCTTTACTTTGTCTTACATTGTATTTATGACCTTTATGGGGTCCATGAATTAACATAGAAAAGTATAAATAAGTAAAATTTAGCTTGTGGGAAATGTAGGAATAAAAGATGGCATGTAGACACAGCAGCTTGGCAGAACTTAGTATACTCCATGCTGAGTGAAAATTTGTCTCCAGTCCTTTTGATGTCATGGCAAAAAAAATCCTTTTTTTTCTTGATTGGAATGAAATTTGAGAGGACAGTATGCTACATTTTTTATGGAACATCCAGATTTGCTGCCACCAAAGTCTGACAGACTATTTTCATTGAGTATGTTGTGGAAAGTTTTTATTTTTAAAATCAATTTGAAAACAAATACTTTCAGTTTTCTGCAGTAAACACAATAACCTAGTGCTAAAGAACAATTCCTTTAAAAAGGTTTTTCTGGAATTTCTAAAACAGTGTGAACCCAAACAGCTTTTGGAAGGCCTTATTTGGTTCACAGCTAAAACCTGGATCATCGGGAGGATTGAGTCAACCACAGATTCTTGCGTCACTCTCTGCAGGTTTCTCTCGTTTCCTGTGTTCATGCAGATGTGCAGCACACTGTGCAAAGTTATATTTTCTGGAAAAAGTTCCCACCATTCATTTGCTCTTGAAACTACTCAGTGTAGTTTTAGTTCAGTTCTTCAAAAGTTTGCCAATCACCTAAATTACAATCAGTTTCAATGACTATTCTCTAGCCTTTGCCTTACTTGAATCTTCTGCCATATTTGAAACTGCTGTTCATGACCTTTTCCCAGAAATTCTTCTGTGTTACATGCTATGATGACCTCACTGATGGTTTCTTCTTTTTTCTCTGTATACTTCTACTTTCTATTTGTAGCAGAGTCCATCCAAGCACTCCATCCTGGGCCCTATTCTCACTCTGCAATTCTTCTTGAGAGATTCAGTCCTCTCTAGTTTTCAGACCTATTCCTCTCCAGTTAGTACCTTTTTTCCAGACTTTCAACCATAGATTAAACTCCCTGTTGAATACTTCCTTGTAGCTATTAGAAATGTACCTTAAGGTAAAAAATTCATGATCACAGTTTTCCACAAATTTCTGTCATGTGAACAATATAATTTTCCCCTCTCAAGAACCCCAGAAATTTTTTGCTGTTACAGAACTGGCTGAAAGCCCAACATAAACAGGTCCTGTGGCCTGTCATCTGCTCCTCCAGACACACCCACCTCACAGTGAAGACACTGGCAGGAACGTGTGGGCACTTCCTTTCAGAGAGGGCTGGTGGGAAGGGGAGGCACCTGCAGACACTGGTCTGATCAGTTAGTTATTCCCACTGGCCACCTGCTGTAGTTCTTTGAACAGGGCCGGGTCCTCATCCCTGGAAAGTTGCCTCATGACTCTTTACACTTCCCCTTTGGCTGTCACCATTTTTTTCAGTATCCTCTTTCCTGACATGCTTGGGTTTGTACTTGACCAACTTTTTTTTTCTATTTCTTGCTTATAGTAATGTGGGGATCCAATGGCCTCCTTTTCACCTTTTATCTAACTCTGGCCTTTTGATACAAGAAATGATGTAATCACTACTTTAGAAAGCACAGGCTTCTGTGCATTAAAATCCATTAGACGAAAGCTACCCCCACAGAGCAGACACAGGCTCTTTGATTTTTAGCCTCCCTTCAAAGTGTGTCATGTAATTTTCAAATATTTGAGACTTTGTGAATATACTTTTGTTGTTGGTTTCTAATTTAATTTCATTGTGTTTAGAGAACATATTTTATAGTATTTCAGTCTTGAGACTTGTTTTATAGGTCAGTGTGTACTGTGTCTTGATGAGTGTTCCTGTATTAGTCTGTTCTTTTCTTTTCTTTTTTTTTTTTTTTACAACAGAATATGTGAAACTGGATAATGCATTAAGAGAAGAGGTTATTTTTTACAATTTCGGAAGCTAAGATCCAGTCCAGGATCTTCTTCATGGTGGGGACTCTGTAGGGAGTCCTGTGGCAATGCAGATTAACACATGGTGAGAATAGCAAGAGCACTTCATGTGCCCAGTGTACAAAGCCACTAGTCTATGCCCATGATACCCCATTAACACATTAATCCATTATTTTGTGAGTGGAATAATCTATTCCTCAGGGCAGTGTCATCACAATCCAGTCACCTGTTAAAGGTCACACCTTTCAAATATTATAATTGGATTTCCTGCCCTCTTAACACTATTACAATAGGGATCAAGTTTCCAACACATTAACATTGGTGGACATATTTACTCATAGCAACTTCAGATTGTACTCTACAAATATCAATTAGGTTGGACGGGAAAAATATATTCAGTTTCCCCTCCTATACTCACAACACACTGCTGGCAGCTGACACCAGATACATGAGGATTTGTCTCCACACACTAAACCTAGAAGCAATTTTGCAGCAGACATCAAGCTGGGTGCATCTCTAATTGAAATTTATTTTGGCACTATCTACTTGGAGGTAGCATCATATCTCATAAGTTAAGAGCTCCATCCCCAAGACCGTCCCCACTTCAGATGCCAGTTACAAGTCCATGTTCCTGGATCTTCTGAGTGGCTCCCACAATGCTCTTCTTTCTATTTAGTCTATATTAATTTACTAAAGGGGCTCCAAGATCTCAGTGAAATATTTACTTACACTTATTCATTCCAAAGGACATTTTGAAAAATACAAATAGGTGAAGAGATACAAAGGGTGATGTCTGGAAGGGTCCTGGCACAGGAGGTTCCATTCCCTTGGATATGAGGTACACCACCCTCCTGGCACATGGCTGAGTTCAACTGTCCTGAAGTTCCCTCAATTCTGTGTTCTTGGGTTTTTATGGAGGTCTCATTAGGCACAATTGATTGCAGCATAGGCCACTGTCGATCAACTTAACCTTCAGTTCCTCTCCGCTCCCTGGAAGTTGGGGGTGTGGGCTGCAAGTCCCAACCGTCTAATTACAAAGTTGGCTCCTCTGACAATCAGCTCCCATCCTGAATTTACCCAGGTGCAGCCAGCCACCAGCCAACTGATTAGCATGCAAAGTGACACTCATCTCTTTGAAGAGTCTACGGATTTTAGGAGGTGTAGGCTAGGAGGCAGAGACAGAGACAAATATACATATCCATAATATAATATAGTTAAAATTTTGTCAGTTACATCTGTACTCTTCCTGATAATTTTATCTGGTTATTTCATTAGTTATTGAGAGAAAAGAATTCTGCAACTATGAATGTGGATTTGTCAATTTCTCACTTTAGCACAGGTTTTTTTTTTTTTCAGGTGCACTCATGTGCCACATAACATTTTAGTCAACAGACCCCATTTATATCTGTGCAGTAAACTCCATTATATAGTCCACGTATGTAGTAGGCTGTACCATGTAAGTTCTGTAAGTGCACTCTATGAGGTTCATACAGTGATAAAGTTGCCTAATGACACATTTTCCAGTACTTACCCAGTCTTTTAGCACCATGTGAGTATACTTTGTGGCTCTGTGTTTAGGCACAGATATAGTTATAATTGTTACATCTTTCTCACATATAATCCTTCTGTTATTATGAAAGGGCTCTCTTTTTTTCCCTGTTGATATATTTTGTCTTGAAGTTTCTTTTTGCTAGGCTTTTTGCTAGGCTTTTTATACTTACTGTCAGTGTAGTACATCATTTTCCATTTTTTAAAATTTTACTGTTTGTGTCTTTGTATTTATATCATGTCTCTGTGGATAGCATATAGTTGGGTCGTACTTTCCTATCAAGCCTGACAGTCTCTGCATAAAGTAAAATATTTAGTCCAATTCAACTGAAACTAATTATTAATAAGGTTAGAATTGGGTCTGCTATTTTGCTTGCCCTTTTCTCTTTGTCTAAATTGCCATTTTGTCCTCTGTTTTTACTTTTCTAAATTGTTTGTGGGTACCCAATTTATTTTTGTTTATTTATTAATTTATTTTTCAGTATGATCAACTACTGGTCTTTTAAAATTATTTTCAAAATAATCTATTATTAGTTTTGGTAAAATAAAACACATATACATATATAAATTTAAACATTTCTTAACCTTTAAGTGTTGTTAGGTATATTCACACTGTTGTGCAGCAGATATCCAGAACTTTCTGTCTTGGAAAACTGCAAGTATGTACTCATTAAATGACAGCTCTCAATTTCCCTCTCCTCCCAGACCTTGACAACCACCATTCTACTTTTTGTTTCTAAAAATTTGACTTACATCAGTGGAGCCATACAATATCTGTCATTTTGTGAGTGGCTTATTTTCCTTTGCATAATGTTCTCAAAGTTCCATGTTACAGCATAAGACTGTGAGGACTTTCTTTGTTTTTAAGGCTATCTAATATTCCTTTATGAACATAAAATGTTTTGTTTCTTTATTCACATTTCTCTAAGGACATTTGGAGTGCTTCCAACTCCTAAGTGGATAATGTTGCCATGAACACAGTTGTGCAAATATTTTGCACTACTATGATTAATTATTTGGGATTTATACACAAAATTGGATTGTTGGATTATATGGTAATTCTTATTTTAATTTTTTAAAAAGCAACTGTATTATTTTTATAGTGGCTGCATCATTTTACCTTCCCACCAACACAACAGTTTACAAGGGTTCCAATTTTGCCTGTGCTTCTTATTTTCTTTTGGGTGTGAAGTAATATCTTATTGTGGTTTTAGTTTGCATTTCTTTGGTTAGTGATGTCAAGCATGTTTTCATATGCTTGTTAGCCATTTGTATATCATCTTTGGAGCAATGTCTGTTTAAGACCTTTGCCCATTTTTAAACAGGTTATTTGTTTTTTGACTTGTGAGTTGAAGGAGTCTATGTATTCTGGATATTAATTTCTTCTGAGATATATGATTCACAACTATTTCATTTTTGGGGTGCTAATGTAAATAGTGTGGTTTTGATTTTTCATTTTTTGTTTTCCTTACTTCAAATTCCATGTGTTTGTTGCTAGTATATAGGAAAGTGATCAAATTTGCATATTAACTTTGGATCCTGCAAACTCGTTACAATCACTTATTAGTTCCAGAAGTTTTTTTGTCCGTTTTGGATTTTTTACACACTATCATATGATCTGTAAACAAAGACAATTTTATTTTATTTTCCTTTATGTATGCATTTTATTTTAAGTAGTTATCTTATTGCATGAGCTAGTACTTTAAGTATGATGTTGAAAAGAGTAGTGAGATGGTGCATTCTTGCTTTTTTTTTTTATTTTGTTGGAAGATTTTGAATTTCTCACCGTTAAGTATAATATTAGCTGTAGTTTCTGTGGATAGACTTTATTAAGTTGATGAAGTTTCCCTCTAATTCTGATTTACTGAGAGTATTTATCATTAATGATGCTGTATTTTTGTCTCATGCTTTTTCTGGTTGTATGCTGTGATCATAAGGTTTTTCTATTTAAGTCTGCTGATGTGATGGATTATATTAATTGATGTTCAAATGTGTTACAGCTTTGCATGCATAGAATTAATCTGACTTGATCATAATGCACAGCTTTTTTAAAATACATTTTTTTATTAGGTTTACCAATATTTTGTTGAGGACTTTTGCAAGTATATTCATGAGTGGTAAAGATTTGTAATTTTCTCTTCTTGTAATGACTTTTCCTAGTTTTGGTATTGAGGTAATGCTGTCCTCATAGAATGAGTTGGGAAGTACCAATACACAGTAGGGAATTGCTATAATTTCTTCCTTAAATGTTTGGTTGAATTTACCATTGAACACATCTAGGAAGGATGTTTTCTGTTTTGAAGATTTTTAACAATTTACTCATTTTCTGTAACAGATATATGCTTATTCATATTGTGTATTTCTTACTGTGTGAATTTTCATAATCTGTCTTGTGAGGATTTGATCCATTTTATCTAAGTTTTCAAATGTGTGCGAGAGAATTAGTCATAGTATATCATTATTATCCTTTTATGTCCACAGGATCTGTAGGGATGCCACTCCTCTCATTCCTCATATTGGTTGTTTTGGTCCTCTTTTTCCATAGCCTTGTTATAGGATTCTTAACTCTATTTATCTTTCCAATGAATCATATATTTTGTTCTTTGTTTTTGATTGTCTCTATTGACTTTCTATTTTAAAATTATTATATTTGTGTGTGTGTGTGTGTGTAAAAGCATACATAACTTTATAAATTGTTTCCACTATTATTAGGTACAACCTATTATATGTTAGATCAATTCAGAATAAGTACAATGAAATCTTTTATTTTACTTACACTTATTTCTTTTTTATTCTGTTCCTTTTTTTATGGAGATGAAGATTTATGACCTATATGCATCTTTTTCTTCTGTCAACAAAATTCTTTTCATATTTCTTGCAAGACATTTACACTGGCAGCAGATTTCCTTAATTTTTCTTCATATGAGAAAGTCTTTATATTTCCTTCCCTTTTGAAGGATGATTTTACAGGGTAGAGAACTCTAAGTTGGTGGGTTTCTTCTCTCGATGCTTTGAGAGTTTCATTTCACTGACTTCTTATTTGCATGGATTCTGAGCAGATTTTATCTGTAATTCTTATCTTTTCTTCTCTGTAAGTAAGATTTTGTTCCCTTTTTCTTTTTGTAGTTTTTTTTAAAAAATTGATTTTCTGTGTTTTAATAGTGATATGCTTAGGTGTAGTGTTTGGCATTCATCATGGTTGATAGTCTCTGAGTTTTCTTCGTCTTTGGTTTGGTGTCTGACAATCTGTGGAAGCTCTCAGGCATTATTGTTCCAAATATACATTCTGTTTCTTTCTTTCTCCCTTTCTATATCTTTTGGGAGGGGCGTAGTCTCATTATTCTATGGGACAATTTTGTATTTTTCCCACAATCTTTGCATATTATGTTCTTTTCTTTCCTGTCTTAGTTCTCTTTGCTTTTCAGATTTTGAAGTTTCTATTGATGTATTTTCAAGCTCAGAGATTCTTTTCTCAGCCTTGTTCAGTCTGTTAATAAGCCAATTACAAACATTCCTAATTCCAGTTACAGTGTTTTTGATCTGTGCTACTGTTTTTATGTTTGTTTGCTTGTTTTGGTACTTTCTTAGAACTTTTATGTGTACTTTCATTGCCCATCTGCTGTTGAGTACTGTCTACTTTATCCATTTGATCCCTAAGCTTATTCATTAGAGTTTTTTTTGAAAATAACTTGTTTGACAGTTTTAACATCCTGATCATGGCTTTTTCTGATGCTTGCTCTATCGCTTCCAGCTCTGTTTCTTTGCTTGTTTATTATGGGGGGGTTGTCTTTAAAGTGCCTTGTAATTGTTTTCTTTATAGCCAGACATGATGTAACAGGGAAAAGAAACTACTGTACATATGCATTCAGTAATGTGGTCATAAGCTGTGGAGAGGGGGGAGCTGTCTTAGTCCATTTGGACTTCTATAACAAAATATCTTAGAGTAGGTAATGAATAAACAACAGAATATTCCGGCATATTTAAAGGTTTGCCTTTTTTTCACTCACAGGTGAAAGCAGGGGGGAGATCTTTTTTATTATGAACTGTAGGATCCTGTTCATGATTGTGACAGTGAATTACACAGTACTTTGGTTTCCTGCTATGACTGGGTCCTCTGGAGTTTTAAACCTCAGAGTTGTCTACAATTCTATTGATGAGCCTCCATCAATTTGTCTGTCACAATTTAAGTTTTCCCACTCTTATACTGTTTCCCATGGTGGTTTTCAATAGTAAATATCCACTCCTATAAGCCATGACTCCATATATTTGCCTGTCTGCCTCTCTAATCTTTGGGGTGGCAGTGTGCTCTGTGTCCTTTTCTTTCTTACTGTTCAAGAAGATTTATTGATTTTTCAGTCTTCATGTTTTTATTTGTTGTTACAATGGAGTGATGATTTCCAAATTTGTGGGTTGTTTTGTCTGTGTGTGTGTGTGTGTGTGTGTGTGTGTGTGTGTGTGTGCAGGAATATAAACATTGAATGTATTTCTAGAAGTACCTTTTTAATGTTTATGTAGATAATCAAAGGATTTTCCTTCATAACTATGAAAGTGATCAATTTTATTGGTAGACTTCTTAATACTGTTTTCCTTTATTCATGAAATAAATTCAGAAAATTTTCCTGATCTTTACAGTCTATTTCTCTTCTTCTATCTTTATATATTAATGTTTCTGCAGATTCCCTAATTTTTAAATTTAATGTTATAGATTCATTAACTCTGATTACTAGAGGTATCGATGAAATTCTGATATTTTCTAAGTCTTTATTATCAGCTTAGATATCTGTCCTAAACAGTGAAATTATATATCTAATTGCCATTTGGACATTTTCACAGATATTTTAAATATAATGTGTTCAAATCTCTGTCACTTCTGCATTATAGTTTTTTTTAAAACCCATTTTCCAAATTTTAATTTACAATGCCAGTACCTAAGTAGCTGAAATCATGTAAATAGCCTGGGAATAAGACTCTTACTTTTACTCTCTGCACAGCAAATTAGAACCATGTTCTGCTCCTGCTTTTTCTTTCCTTTTTTCCTCTTTGCTATGCTTACTGCTGTGTGTCCTGATGACAGGTGATCATCTATTACTCTTTTTTCTTCCCCTCTGATTCTCCCATAAGCACCTTAACCATTCCCTTCTAGTGGATGAATGTCAAATGCAAATCTGATTATGTCATTTACCTGTCCTTACAGGACCTTATTATTTACAACTTGTGGTTTGAAAAGTGGCAATATTCACCCCAGGGTGGACACAAGCATTTTTTTGCACACAGAAAGAAAATTAGGAGATGTTTGGTACATGCTTTTAATTTGAAAGTAATTTAAAGTCAACAATTAGTGCATAAGGTTTTTGATATTTGATTTTGGTCAAATTGTTTTTATCCCATCCACTAGACATAGTACTGTATGTAGTTCCCTTAATAGAGTGTGAGTTGTTTGTGCCCTTTTGGCTGGGCTTTTGCTGTTAACTCATATACTTTACATGGAAAGGCTAAGCATCTTTGGCATTTCAGTGGAATTGAAGCTGAACACAAAATAGAAGTATATTTTCTCATTCTTTCTTACGCCAGTCTATATTGAACTTGGTTCTAAATTAGTTCAACTCACACTTTTTTTTCAGGTAAGTATTTATACTTATGTCTTCATACTATATCATAGATCCCTTGGAGGAGTAGAATTTTATTCATCCTTTTATCTGTAGCAAGAATGATGGTCTAGATCTGTAAAGTGGCTTCGTTGTAGTATTTTTTTGTAATTAATAATTTATTACATTTGCAGAATCTTCCTGTTGTGATTTTTCTTTCTTCTACCATACGGAATACTGTACCTGTTGTAAGATACATATGTACATGCACCCACAGAATTATGAACTTCCAGATTTCCATTTTGTGAACCAAGTTTGGTGACTTGAGTTGAGGAGAAATGTGCTGTTACAGGGATTAGTGTCTTTTGATGATGTTGCTGTGGACTTCACATGGGAGGAGTGGCAGGACCTTGATGATGGCCAGAGGACTTTGTACAGGAATGTGATGCTGGAGACCTACAGCAACCTGGTGTCATTGGGTGAGTGAAACTCCTCAGTGTCAGGGGCAGTACTTTCTTCTTGTATGGTACATAAAGGAACCACTTATAAGATATAATGCTATTTAGGTAGGATTTTATTCCATAAAGAATGCATCATCCCTCTCCAAAGAAACATTCAAATTGGCCCTGTCATTTCATAGCATCTTAAGATGAGCTCATGTCATCCTTTCAAGAACCTGACAACAATTTTGCAAAGTCCCTGTTATTATCCATTAAAGGGTACTGCATTACCAAACCTGAAGTGATCTTCAAGTTGGAGCAAGAAGCAGAACAATGGATAATAGACTCCCAAAATCAGAGTCTACAAGGTCAGTATGTCCTGGGCACTGAGGCTGGAAAGCATAAGGTCCAGCAGATTTTGGTCATGTTCAGCTGTTTTTACCAATATATTTGCTAGATTTCAGACCACTGAACTGCTGGCCTACTTAGAAACTCATGCATTATATAATCTTGAAAGAGGGCTCTAACACTTATACACCCACATTTTATTTTAATGAGTAGTTCATATACTTCCACAAATCTAATCTCTACCTTTCTTGTTTTAGACCATTTTATTTACTCTAAACTTTGTCAGTATTCTTGGTAGCTCTCTTTCAGTCCATTATCATGTACATCTTCTTCCAGAATGTTTTCCTCCATGTTTTTCTGCTTGTAACTTTATACCCGAAAATGGGTAATTTATAAGGAAACAAAATTTATTTTTTATAGTTATGTAGGCAGACAAGTCCAAGGTTGAGGCATCACATCTGGTGGGGTCTTCTCATTTGTGGAGACTCTCAGCAGAGTCCACAGTTGGTGCAGTGTATCACAAGGTGAGAGTGGCAAAAGTGCCCATATGCTGTTTAAAGCCACCAATCTACCCCCGATAACCCATTAACTCACTATTTCATGAACAGATCAATCCATTCATAAAGGCATGGCTTTCACTATCTAATAACTTCCTCAAAGCCTTACAGTTCAAATACCATAGTTAGATTTTCCACACTCTTCATACTGTTAATATGATGATCAAGCTTCAATATGAGTTTGGGGGAACATTTAAATTATAGCACAAACATTTATTTATACACATATTTTTTCACTACATCATAATTAAGTGGGTTTTAAGCACTGTTTATTTCTATATAGTTGTACTTAAAACAGCAATAATCTAAATAATGTCTCTTTCATAGGGTTCACATTCTGGTGAGAAACAAGATAATATACATGAAATATTTTTATTAGAATCATGAGGAAGATGTAACCACAGTGAGAGAGACAGAAAAGTGGGTAGTGAGAATTTAAGAAGGATATCCAGATTAGGCAGTTCTAGGAAGATTATTGTTTACTTTGGCATAACGTAAATTCAACTTAACTCTTTTCCAGATTTGACATGTTATACTTGTGTAAGTACAAAATTGAGAGTTTAGAGAGGACATCACTATTGGAGCTTCAAATTTGGAAATTGGTGGCTTACAACTGATTTTTAATGTCATAATTATAGAGGAGGTTACCTAGGGTGTTGATAAGAAAATGAGCAAAGAGGTTGAGATGTGAGCATTGTGTACCATGAATCAGAAAGTATGAAGCTGTTAAGGACAGAGCACAGGCACCTGGAAAGGAGCTACTGGACTCAGAAGGAGAATCAGGATATTGTGGGTCCCAACATCAAGTGAATCAAGAGTTTTATGTTGAAGGGCTCAGATTTTTTTGTGGAGTACTGGAACTTGAAGTTAGCATGTTCCCGTTCTCTTTGTGAATATTATTCTAAACCAACAAAGAGAACAAGGAATGTACACAAGACATTATTTTTTATGAAAATAGGACACAATTGAAACTTCATTGCCAAAAATAATAGTCTTCAGAAGCAGCAAATTATAAAGCAGAGGTGTGTGCACCAGAAAACGGAGGTAGAATGCCAGTTAAACTAAGAAGGAGCTAAATAGAAAAGGAAATATTGTGGGTACATCCTGGGTTGACAACCAAATGTCTTAAACCTGCAGAAAATGGGTGCACAGTGTGGAAAAATGGAGCATTTTGAGAAGCAGAGGCAGTGATGTTAAATGAGAAATTTGTAGTAAGATGTTTTTATCTACTGTGTGGGAAAGGAAATGTTTTATCTGAAAAATTTCCAGATGTCTATCGCCTTTTTGTAGGGAACAACGAAAACTAAATGAACAATAGGGGCAAAATTCTGAACCTAAGCCAAATTTCTGTTTAAATTAAAGAAAATTGGTTTCCTGCTGAACCTGAAAGTACCTGATGCAATAAAGTATTACCATACTCAAATCTGAATAAGAAGGGAAAAAAGCACTATGTGATTCCCACTGTTGTTATAAGAATAAAATAGATAAATAAAATAGGGTAAACAAATGTCAGATGATAAGCCCTTGTTTAACATTATGACCAAGCTTAGGTGAAAGTTTTACCAAGAATTTTCTTATGAATGAAAAATAAAGAAAATTGAATATTAGAAAATATGTTAATACAATTTATTACATTATGGTAGTATGTAGGAAACATGTATAGTTATAAATCCAATTTCCATTATTCATTTTTGTACAATCCTATGCCATGAGAATATGAAAAAACTTCTTTACCTTTAGATGCTCATTTTAGCAATACTTATGTGTGGCTTATGGATATGGTATTTTTTTTCTTATTTTAGATGTTCAGATAGTCAAAGCTCTAATTATAAAAAGCCAAGAACATTATGATACACATTTGCAGGATGGTGGAATTACCAACAGCAATACATCAACTGAGGAGAGAGTTGAAATAGAACACACATTTCATTTGAGCTCAAACCATATTTCAAATTCAATGATAAATAGTGAAAAGTATTTAGGAATGAGGTGCAAAGAGTTCAGTGTATGTCGGAATGCACCTCCTCCTAGAGAGGCTGATTGGATGCATGCTGGAGAGAAATCTGATGAGGGTAATATAACTGGGAAATTGTGGAGACATTGTGAGCATCTTAATCAGCATTCCAAGATTCATGCTCAGCAGCAGGCTTTTGAATATAGTGGACAATGGAAATCCTTCAACACAGAGCCAATATTATTGGAACAGATGAAAGAGTATATGGGAGAGACATCCTGCAAATTTGATTATGGGAAAGTCTTTCATAAGTCAGCTGTTCTTGCCAAAGAGACAATTCCAGTATCAGAGAAATCTTTTCAATTTGACATATGTTGGAGAAAGTTCTGTGAAAATTATGAACTCACTGAACAGCAGAAAGTACACTCAGAGGAGAAACCCTATAAATATAGTGAATGTGATAAATCATTCATGAAGAAATTACCCCTTACAATCCATAAGATAACACATACAGGGGAGAAGCTATATGTGTCTAATGAATGTGGGAAAACTTTTCACAAGTCCTCAAACCTCAGCAAGCATCAGAGAATTCACACAGGTGAGAGACCATATGAACATAGCGAATGCCAAAATACCTTTCCTGAGAAGTCAAACCTCAACAAGCATAAGAGAATTCACACAGGGGAGAAACCATATGAATGTAGAAAATGTAAGAAAGCTTTCAACCATAACTCATACCTCAGGGTACATCACAGATCCCACACAGGTGAGAAACCTTATGAATGCAAAGAATGTAGAAAAACTTTCTACTGTAAATCACACCTCAGTGAACATCAGAGAACTCACACAGGTGAGAAACCATATGAATGTAAAGAATGTAGAAAAACTTTCTACTGTAAATCACACCTCAGTGAACATCAGAGAACTCACACAGGTGAGAAACCATATGAATGTAAAGAATGTAGAAAAACTTTCTACCGTAAATCACATCTCAATGAACATCAGAGAACTCACACAGGTGAGAAACCATATGAATGTAAAGAATGTGGAAAAACTTTCTACTGTAAATCAAATCTCAGTGTACATAAGAGAATTCACACAGATGAGAAACCATATGAATGTAAGAAATGTAAGAAAGCTTTCAACCGTAAGTCACACCTCAGTGTACATCAGAGAACTCACACAGGTGAGAAACCATATGAATGTAACGAATGTGGAAAAACTTTCTACTCTAAATCAAACCTCAGTGTACATAAGAGAATTCACACAGGTGAGAAACCATATGAATGTAAGAAATGTAAGAAAGCTTTCAACTGTAAGTCACACCTCAATGTACATCAGAGAACTCACACAGGTGAGAAACCATATGAATGTAAAGAATGTAGAAAAACTTTCTACTGTAAATCACACCTCAGTGAACATCAGAGAACTCACACAGGTGAGAAACCATATGAATGTAAAGAATGTGGAAAAACTTTCTACTCTAAACCATCCTCAGTGTACATCAGAGACTTCACACAGGTGAGAAACCATATGAATGTAGTGAATGTGGAAAAACCTTTCACAGGAAGTCACACCTCAGCAGGCATCAGAGAATTCACACAGGTGAGAAACCATATGAATGTAGTGAATGTGGAAAAACCTTTCATGAAAAGTCAAATCTCATCAAGCATCAGAGAATTCACACAGGTGGGAAACCATATGAATGTAGTTAATGTGGAAAAACCTTTCACAGTAAGTCACTTCTCAGTGGGCATCAGAGAATTCACAGAGGTGAGAAACCATATAAATGTAGTGCATGTGGAAAAACCTCTCACAGGAAGTCACACCTCAGCAGGCATCAGAGAATTCACACAAGTGAGAATCCGTATGAATGTAGTGAATGTGGAAAAACCTTTCATGAGAAGTCAAATCTCAACAAGCATCAGAGAATTCACACAGGTGAGAAACCATATGAATGTAAAGAATGTAGAAAAACTTACTCCAGTAAATCATGCCTCAGAGGACATCAGAGAACTCACACAGATGAGAAACCATATATGTGTGTGTGCTGCCTAATAAACGAGCTCTCTCCGGTGGATCGTCAACTGGTGTCAACTCGTCCTTTCATTTGGTGCCGAAACCTGGGACGGAGTTTCTCTCAAGCGGCGACACTTTTCGGATCACAGCGGCAACACCTTCTGATTCACCCCTCTGGGCTCCCTCAAGCTGTAACACTTTTCAAATCGCAGTGGCTGCACTTTTTGAGTCGCCCCTCTAGAACTCCATCCCGCCAGGACCGGCCTCCCTTCCACCACTCACCGTTGACGGTCCACCCTCGTCCATTCTTTTCAGCGCTGGCTCCTTCCACTCACCACTGGCTCATCATTAGGTGAGCCCCCTTTCCTAAAGGGCACCAGCCCTTTTTCAGGCTACCACAGGAAGTCTAGCCGTGATTGTCCAGTAGCCCCTAACGCCCATACCCCACCCCACCACGGTCTTCACAACCACCATAAATTCCCAGACTATAATAGGTTCCAAAGCCCCGGTAAACTTTTACTTTCATTTTTGGAGGTTAAAAGCCCCATTCTGTTCTCTCCTTCTTGCTTTCACCCTCTTGTCCACCACTCTCTTCTGTCCACTTCCCGGGTCTGGGACCCGACCAGAAAATCCTGGCACTAGGTTCCTTCAGGCACCGGGCTTTTGCCCTAGAGAAGTGGAGGTCTGAGTGACAACCCACACCTCCCTTCTCTCCTCCTGGTTCGTACCTGAACTTGCTGGGACTGACGTGATCTTCTGGGGACACCCTCTAGGATCCCGCCTTTCCCAACCGGATGAAGGATCTGTCCTATCACTAAATCTCTGTCCGATTTCTGTCTAAATTCCCATTAAGAGACCAGAATGGGTGCTTCCTCCTCCTCCCTAGGGGACTCTCCACTTCAATGCCTTCTGAAAAACTTCACCAACCTTTCCCTCAGGCCGGATATTGAGCCCAAACTCCTCACCAAATTCTGTACACAAGATTGGCCTTATTATCCTTTAAATAATCAAAACACATGGCCCCCTGAGGGCACACTAGATCCTAACATTCTAGGAGACCTCTTTAACTACTGCCAGCACTTAGAAAAATGGAAGGAGATCCCCTACATCGAGGCTTTTCGCCTCTTGGCTCAGAACCCCGCCCTCTGCTCCTCCCGTGCTCCCTCTCAAGTCCTTTTAGCCTGTAAAACCTCTTCACAGTCACCCCTCGATCCTTGCACCTTCGACCCTGCTGATGAACCCCCACCCTACCGAACTCCTCCTCCCCCACTGCCTCCAGTGTCCGCTCCTCCTCCCTCTTCATCCACATCACCACCTGCACCTCCTGCACCATCCACTCCCCCATCGTTACCCTCACCTACTCCTGACCCACTAAGCCCCCCTCTCACCCATTCCCGAGGACCTCCTCCCACCCCTTTAACAATCACCCCACTACATGAGGTAGCTGGGGCTGAAGGAGTAGTTAGGGTCCATGTTCCCTTTTCCCTAGCTGACCTTACAGACTCAGGAAAAAGACTAGGCTCTTTCTCTACTGACTCTACCACCTCTAATGGATCCTGCAGGCCTACAGCCTCACACATCATGACATCTTCATGCTCCTAGCCAATATCCTCCTCCTGAAGGAACGCCACAGGGTCTGGGATACAGCCCAACCCCATGCCACTGACACCCATTGTACCAATCCGAATCACCCGCCAGGGCCCCAAGCAGTCCCGGAACAGGAACCTAATTGGGATTATAACACAGCCCAGGGAATCCAGGCTCGAGACCATTTTGCCTCTTGCTTAATAATTGGCCTCAAAAAATCGGCTCACAAGGTCGTCAACTTCCAAAATATTCAAGAAATTGTCCAAAAAAATGAGGAAACTCCCTCCGAGTTCCTCAATAGATTAACTCAGGCCTTTCAACAATACACTAACTTAGACTCCAACTCAGAAGATGGCCGGCATGTCCTTATGACCTATTTCCTGGCCCAATCCTACCCTGACATTAAAACTAAACTTAAAAAATTAGAGCAGGGTCCTGCAACCCCTCAGACCGAAATCCTATCAGTGGCCTTCAAGGTTTTTCATAATCGGGTGGAGGAAAAAGAACATCGAAAACAAAAGGTCGACCACGCCAACTTCCAGATGTTGGCCCAGCTTATCAAACCCCCTGGGCGCCCTCCCACAGCCTCCACCTGGAGCCTGCTTTAAATGTGGAAGGGAAGGACATTGGGCCAAGACTTGCCCCACCCACAGGCCACCCAGCATTCCTTGTCCAAAATGCAAAAGAAGGGACATTGGGGATCTGACTGCCCCCTCGCCCGAAGGGGTGAGGGACCAACTGCCCCACAGTCCCCCAAACCGTGGACTCCACCTATGGTGGGCCTCACTGAGGAGGACCGACGGAGCCTTGGGACCTTCCCGAACATCTCTATAACAAAGCAGGAGCCCAGGGTATCCATGGTTGTGGACAGCCACCCAATATCTTTCCTCCTGGACACTGGAGCCACCTTTTTGGTCTTAAGGGATCATAAAGGCCCCACCACTTCCAGCAGCTCTCCTATAGTTGGGGTAGGATGTAAACAAATCTTTCCCCCAAAAAACCCCTCTTTTAACCTGCTGCCTTCAAGGCACTCAATCCGTTTTCTCCCATTCCTTTCTAGTCATGCCACAATGCCCCGTCCCCATGTTGGGTTGGGACATTCTATCATGGCTTCAAGTCTCCATTACTTTGCCCCTGTCTTCTTCCTCTTCCCCTTTTTCCTTCCTCCTAGCGCTAGTTCAAGCCCAAGGTCCTACTAATTCCACCCCTCCAAAGAAGTCCTTACCCATGCTAACGCACCCTGTTAACCCCACAGTTTGGGACACTGCCAGCCCCGCTCTGGCCCAGTGTTCCCCTATACACATAAAACTAAAAGACCCCTCCAAATATATTTGTCAGGCTCAGTATCCATCAACCACAACAGCCCTCCTCGGGTTAAGCCCCATCATTCAGGACCTATTAAAAAAGGGGTATCTCCGACCCACTCGCTCCCCTTACAATACTCCCATAGTCGCTGTAAAAAAAACCTAATGTCGCCTTTTGTCTCTATAATATGAGTAAGAGACCTCCTCACCTCAGCGCCCTTTTCTCAAGCTTCAATAGGCCCTTCTAACAGCCCCTGTACTTCATCACCCTGATCTAACTAAACCCTTTTTCCTCTATGTTCATGAAAATACGGGACAAGCTCTGGGCATTCTAGGACAGAATTACGGCCACTCCTTTGCCCCTGTAGCATACCTATCAAAACAATTGGACCCCACTGTACAAAGCTGGGCACCCTGTTTAAGCGCCCTGGCAGCGGGGCAGTTGCTGCATAAGGAGGCATCCAAATTAACATTTGGGGCACCTCTCACCATTCTCTCACCACATCACCTTAAAGACCTCCTTATCTATAAAGCTCTCCAATCCCTCCCACCTTCCAGAATCCTAACCCTCCTATGCTCGTTTCTGGAAAATCCTGCCCTATCCTTCAATACCTGGCAACCCCTAAACCCGGCTACCCTACTGATACACTGACTCCAAATATGTCTTTCATATCCTTCTCTCTCATGCCACCGTATGGAAAGAACACGGTCTGCTGAACACCAGGGGTAACACAATCACCAACTCAGCTTTAATCTCCACATTAATTGAGGCATCCCATTTACCTTGTGAATTAGGAGTCATTCATTGCAGATCCCACCAGAGCGACGATTCCCCAATCACTCATGGGAATTGTAAGGCTGACCTCACTGCATGCACTGTGGCACAGCACCCACAGACACAAAACCAACTTCCCATTCTTCCATACGGCTCCCAAGGTTCGCAGACACTCTCTCAGCCTCAACCGCCTAATGATGCTCTTTTGCTTGCTCCATGACCTGTTTCACTCTAGCTCCCAAGCTTTATCCCAGTTTTTACAAGCCTTCTTCTCAGTCACCCCATCTGACAAAGCCCTCTTACAAAAAATTTCCTCCTCATGCACAATCTCCATACCCCTCCCACCAGGCCAGAGTTCTCACACCCGCGGCCGACTGGCAAGTCGATTTTACACACATGCCTTCCATCCGGTGCCTCAAATACCTCTTGGTGTTTGTTGATACCTTTTCAGGGTGGGTAGAGGCATTCCCATCATCCAATAAAAAGGCCTCCACCGTAGCCCAGACTCTCCTTTCCCAAATCATCCCACGATTTGGGATGCCCACTTCCATTCAATCTGACAATGGACCTGAATTTACCGCCCAGGTAATACAGAAACTCTCCCAGTCACTCTCTCTCCCCTGGCACTTACATTGCCCTTACCAACCTCAGGCATCCAGAAAGGTAGAGAGAACCAACAGAACCTTAAAGGACATACTAACTAAATTGTCTCTGGAATTACACCTTGATTGGGTCTGTCTTCTACCTCTCGCTCTACTCAAGACGAGGGGTCTCCCAAAGAGGCCCTCCAATCTTTCCCCTTTTGAAGTCATGTATGGTAGGCCCCTCCTACCCCCGGGGATCACAGCGACTGAAGGACCCATACCACCCACCATGGCCTTACCCTTGCTCTCCCACCTTCGCACCGAGCTATGGAAGTACCAGGACTGGCTACTTCCAGATCTGTCACCTTCCAAAAATAACCTTTCACTCAGCCCAGGCCAATTAGTATTCTACACTTCCCTGGAACCTAAAACACCCCTAACCCCTAAGTGGGAAGGCCCATGTCCTGTCATCCTTTGCACTCCAACTGCTGCTAAACTTGCCCTGCCAGGTAATCATGTTACTCCATGGATTCATATTTCCAGGCTCAAGCCTTACACTCAGGATCCGCCCTCGGCCACCGATAACTCCAGTTACAAGCTGCAAGGAAACTTAACACACCATTCCTTTAAGTGTATCCCTCATCCTACCAACCCTCTCAAATTCTGCCTATCCCAGACCTCAGCCCTACCCCCAATTCCGGAGACATGAACCTTCTCCTTGGCCTTCTCCTGTTCCTTTCACTTCACCCAGGGAGCCTTCAGACCCCTTCCTATATATGGCTCAACCACACCTCACCGGCTCTCTCTCCCGGAAATTGTTTTCTCTCATGCGACCGCTCCTCACGGTTGTCCCTTTAAATGCTTCCCTTCCTCTCAATGTTACCTCCTCCCCACCATCAGAACCCCTTAACTTTCTGGACATCCCTCTCTGGGAGCTCGACAACAAACACAGTAACACTTTGTTGCCCGGTTACTGTTTCATTGGAAACTCTTCCTCCCTAACTTTTCCTCCGTCTTATTGTAATCTTAACACAACCATTCATACCCACACCGTTGCCCCACCAGGCTCTTTCTTCTGGTGCAATGGAACCCTCTCTACCTCCATCCTGCCTAATCTTACTGCCCCATGCCTTCTTGTCACCATCATCCCTCAACTCACTCTGTACACCAGTTCAGAACTGTTTTAAACTTGAAGGGGCTCTGACCTCCACTGCTGAATCTCTTTCCTCTCTACAGAAACAAATTACCTCTTTAGCTCAGGTCACCCTCCAAAACCGTAGAGCACTAGACCTCCTCACTGCAGAAAATGGAGGTACTTGCATCTTCCTTGGGGAAGAATGCTGTTATTATATCAATGAATCCGGTCTAGTAGAAACAAACATCATCAAACTCACCGACTTAGCTTTCAGTCTACGAACCACATCCAGTTCTAACCCCTTTTCTTCTTTTATCTTAAACCCTATCTTAACTTGCATTTGGCGCATTTTGGGGCCTCTAATCATTATCCTCATAACCTGCCTTTTCTTGCCCTGCATCATTAGGTTTCTTCAAACCCAAGTGGGAAAAATCTCTAATCAGGCCTTTAACCAGCTTTTCCTTAGAAACTACCAGCTTCTAGGTACCGATGAACCCCCGCCTCATCTCGTGAGTGCCTCAGCCGATGCTGAAGAGACACCACCTTACAGAGGAAACGCATTCCTACACGCACTTGCCACCGATGCCTGGCTGCTCCCTCCAGTCTCCAGCTACGAAGAGTGGAACCAGTGCATATTCGACTTGTGGCTTCAAGGAATGTTTATGGACTTTTCCCCTTTTGAAATTACTTGTTTCTCCACCATCCTTTGGGGTTTCGTAATGGGTATTTATGTACCTTCCTCCCTTTGCCCTTCCTACAACGCCCCAGTTCAGCAGGAAGTAGCTCGATGACTTCAACGTCCCCTTTCCTAAAACAAGAAAAAGGGAGGAATGTAAGAACCCAAATGCCCCAAGGGATCACACCCTGATCACATAAGTCCTTCTCAGCCACATCCCATCATGGCCCTGGTTGCCCTTCTCTTCCGTACTCTCCTTCCTGCCGGCACGAATTGCACACCAAGCAGCTCACCCCAAGCCCCATGCGGTATGCTAAGTAGGGATTGTATTTTAAGCCAATCAGCCTTCCCTAAAAGCCCTATATATATGTGTGTGTGCCGCCTAATAAACGAGCTCTCTCCGGTGGATCATCAACTGGTGTCGACTCGTCCTTTCAATATGAATGTAGTCAATGTGGGAAAACCTTTCACAGGAAGTCAAACCTCACCAGACATCAGAGAATTCACACAGGTAAGAAACCATATGAATGAAAAGAATGTTCAAAAATTTACTAAGTAGATCAGACTTCAATGTACATCACAGTACTCACACAGGTGAGACACCATATGAATATAAAGAATGTACAAAATCTTTCTACCATAACTTGGATCTCAATAAACATAAGAAAAGTCACACATAGCATAGTCCCTATGAATACAATGAGTGTGAAAAAACCTTCAAATGTAAGTCAGTCTTAAGTATGCATCAGAGATTCACACCGATGAGAAGCCCTATGTATATAATGAATGTGGAAAAACTTTTCACCAGAAGTCAAACCTCAGCAAGCATTGGAGAATTTACACACTTGAGAATCCAGATGAATGTAAAGAATATAGGAAGCCTTTCTACAGTAAAGCAGACCTCAGTGTACATCAAAGAACTCACACAGTTGTGAAACCATATGAATGTAATGAATGTATGAAATCTTTCTACCAGAAATCAAACCTTACAAGTCATGAGCACACTTCAAGATGTATCAGAGAACTCGTGTAAAAGAGAAAATCTGTCAATGTACAGCTGTCCATTCATATCCACAGGGGATTGGTTTCAAAACCAATGGTCAAGTCTTATATGAAGTGGTGACCTATTGTGTAACATTCTGCTGCACAATTTTACATCATGTCTAGATTACTTGTATTACTGAATATGTTAAAAAGGACTTTGTAGATTTTTGGTATATTTTGTATTGCCATACATTCTTTTTTTTAAATATTTTTTATCTATAGTTGGTTGAATCCACGAATGTGGATCTTGTGGATATGGAAGGCTCATTGTAATGAATGTAGAACATCTTTTGTCAGAAGTCACACCTAACCAGACATCAGAGAACTCACATAAGGGAGAAATACTGCATGGCAAAGACTAGCTATTTTTTTCCAGAAAAACACACACAGACACACACACACACACACACACACACACACAAAAACACTGTCTTTTGTACATACAGCTTTTTCAGCAAATGGTGCTGGGAAAATTATACACACTTGCAGAAAGATAAAGTTGAACCCCTCACTCAAATCAGAACCATTCACGAAAGTATTCAAAATACATCTCTTATTGTTTGTAGGAGATAAAATTATAAAACTTATAGAGAAATAACAGAGTAAATATTTGTAATTATAAATGAGGTAACAATCTCTTAGAAATTACACCAAAATCACATTCTAGAAAAGGAAATACAAAGATAAACTGCTTTTGATAACATTTTGACACTTATGTTTTTCAAATGAGGCCATAAAGAAAATAAAAAGACAAGTCAATGTAAATTTTAAATTATGTATCTGTGTGAGGGGTATATTTCAGAATAATGATGAAACTCTTAAAAGTCAATAATAGACAAGTTTTTAAAATGGACAAAGTATTTAAATACATGTGTCTACAAAGAAGATAGGGAAATTGTCAATAAGTACATGGAAATATGAACATTATTGTGATTAGAGAAATGCAAATGAAAATCATAAGGAGGATAATTAACACCCAATAAAATGGCTATAATATAGACAATAAGTGTCAACAAAGATATACAGAATATGGAACTGTCATATAAATGAGAACGTAAAATAGTGCAGGCACTTTGAAAATCTTTTTGGCAGTTTCTCAAAATATTATCTAGAATCATCGTACTTCTCAGAAATTTTTTTCTCAAGAGTATTAAAAAAAATAGGTTTATGGCCAAAGGTTCATATGTGAATGCTCATAGCAGCACTATTTATAATTGCCAAAAGTAAATGAAAGAAATATTCATCCACTAGCAGAAAGTAACATGTATGTGGTGTATCTGTGCCATAGAATACTATTCCCCAATTAAAGCAGATATAGTAATGATATCTGCTCTATCAGGAAAGATCATCAACATTGTCCAGCTAAGTGAAAGAAACTAGACCTAAAGAAACTACATAATTTATTTTTGCGTTTAAGATATTTTTATAGAGTGCAGTGAAGACCTGGGAGCTGGAGGCTGCAGCAGCGATGATGATGAGGACAACGACAACGGAGCTGACGCAGGGAGGCGCTGTCTCGCTGGTGCTGGGGCCAGCGGGAGGTGAGGGATCAACTGCGGAGCCCTCGGGGGTCTGCGGATGGTGTCCTCAGTGGCCGGCAGACCCTTGGATCATTGTCGCCACCAGCAAATGGACTTTGAACTTCCCAGCCTCAGAAACTGCAGTCTGTTAGCACACATTTTCAGATTCACTTCAAAAAGAAAACAAAATAGAAGTGTGGATGCATGTTAATTACCCCAAAACATGGTGCAACAGATGGCCACCAGGGTCTGCTTCAGTTGAGTAGGTTGCTTTAAAAGTTTATCAGTTTTGAAGTTTCAAGATGGCGGTGGCTGCGGTGGTTGGCACGGAGTAGCTGCGGTGGAAAAGGCGGCCACTGGGCCTCAGGCAGCCAGGAAACTTGTGGACCTTCCTCTTGCCATCTCTTAAGGGAGGACCGCTGCTAGTGGCCGGTTGTGGGGGCTGACCGCCACTTTGCCCTCGGCAGGATAGGCTGCCTCATTTACAGGCAACAGCTTTGAAGTATGGAACAGGAAAAGAACTGTTTCATAGCTGCAAAAGCGAGTCTCTAAACAGGGAACATGGCACCAGGGCTGCTGTGGATGCAGACAGGATCCCGGAGGCCGGGGCCACGCTGAAGGTGGCCAGCTGCCCTATTCATGATTCGAGGTTTCAGGCTGGCATAAAAGATTCCTGGGAGTGCTCGAGCAGCGCCGCAGGACCGAGCGAGCAGCCCAAGGCGGCAGGAAACGAGAATGGGGAAGGTGATAAACCAGAGGCAGAGAGTGAGCGCCTGACCTGGCACAGCCCTGTGAGTGACGCCTAGCCCGGTACTGCTCAGGGGGCTGACGCCCACCCAGCTTCCACCTGCATCACTGGGCCACTCACCGCCCCGGGGCTGCCTCCAATTTCTCAGGTGGTGGCAGCTCTGGCCCGGCTAGGCTCCTCACTGAGCCTTCCCACTTGCTTGCCCCGGTGCAGGGCTTCCCGGTGCCTGTGGGCTGTCCTCCCCTCCCACTCCCTCCGTGGTTCCCTGGTGGGGCTGGTGGTGTGGGGCGTGCCCGTCCAGTGTCAGGAGGGTAAGGAAGTATGGGTGGGGCCAACTGTCACTCCACCACACCCTGGACTCTGGCCCCGGTAAACTTCCTGTTACTGGGAGTCAGATACCATCTCTGCAGCCACCAGTTTGGAAAATCACCTAACCAATTTCTGGTTGGGAATAGTGCGTTAGGAGAGTTCCCAAGTCTGCTTAAACCTGCCGGAGAGCTGTCTGCAGGCGGGCACTGGACTCGTCCGGGCTAGGGGGATATAAAGGTGAACTGTGTGCTGCGGGCTCCTCCCCCGAGGAGCTCACGCTCTGGTTTGGGAGATAAGACAAGTACACAAATAGCCGCGATACCAGGAGGAAAGTGATTAGTCCCGAGAAAGATCTACACAGTGCTACAAAGCACCCAGAGCGACTGGTAGTCTGTGCCTAGCAGAAACCTGGTAGACTTCCTGGGCGAGGTGGTGCCGAGCAGGGTCTTGAAGGCCCAGCTGATAGATAAGAGTTCCAGAAGACACGTCCCAGCCCAACCCAGTGCGCACAGAGCGGGGAGATGTGCGGCCAGGGAGGTGGAGACTTGACAGAAACCACACACCCTGTGGGGTTGCCACTGCATGATCCAACAGCCCGGGCCAGAGCACACGGAACAGGGAGAAGGCCTGCATGGGAAGTGAAAGCTCAACAGAGATCACACACCCTGTGGTACGTGATCCAGCAGCCCAGCAGAGTCCAAGCTGACCAGAAAGGTGGCTCCCCAGAGAGGCCCAAAACCCGAGGCAACCATACACACAAGGCACTAGAGGCCAACTGAGCAGTCACGGAGGTAGCCATACCAAATTGGCAACCACAGGAACATCTTAGTTAGTCAATAGTCTCAAACCGGTGTACTGTGAAACCACCTGCCACAATGAATAAACATAAAAAAAAGGATACCAGAAATACAAAAAATCAAGAAAGTACACAACCAAAAGTTAATTAATCTCAAACCATAGATCCTATAGAACAAGAAGCCCTTGAAATGACTGACAAGGAATTTCGAGTGATAATTCTAAGGAAACTGAATGAGATACAAGAAAACTCAGCCTAGACATCATGATGAAATGAGAAAAAGTATACAGGACCTGAAAGAGGAAATGTACAAGGAAATCGATGTCCTGAAAAAAAGTGTAGCTGAACTTGCTGAACTGAAGAAGTTATTCAGCGAAATAAAAAACACAACGGAGAGTTTAACCAGCAGGCTTGTTGAAGTTGAAGAGAGAACCTCTGACCTTGAAGATGGGCTGTTTGAAATAACACAAGCAGAAAAAAAACAAAGAAAAAAGAATCAAGGACATTGAAGAAAATCTGAGAGATATCAGACAACCTTAAGCACTCAAATATCCGAGTCATGGGTATTCCAGAAAGGAAGGAAAATGGAGATTCCATTGAAAACATATTCAACAAAATAGTGGCAGAAAACTTCCCAGGTATAGGAAAAATCACAGATCTTCAGATCCAGGAAGCTCAGTGATCTCCAAATGTATTCAACCCAAAAAGGCCTTCTACAAGAAATGTCATAGTCAAATTGGCAAAACTCAGAGACAAAGAGAGAATCTTAAAAGCTGCAAGAGAGAAGCATCAAATCACCTATAAGGGAGCCCCAATCAGGCTAACATCAGACTTTTCATCACAAACCCTAAAAGCTAGAAAGGAATGGGATGATATTTTCAAAATACTAAAAGACAAAGATTACCAGCCAAGAATACTCTACCCTGCAAGGCTATCTTTCCGAAATGAAGGGCAAATAGTATATTTCTCAGACAAACAAAAACTGTGGGAGTTCACCACCACACGACCACCTTTACAAGAAATCCTCGAGGGAGTACTGGGTTTGGTTCCTGAAAAATAGTTACGACTGCAATAAAAACCCAAGAAAAATCAAAACCCACTAGTATAATAAAAATGGCATTCATGAAGAGAAAACAAGCAAACAAAAATGCTATCTACAACCTAAGGAACCAACAAACACAGAAACCAAACAGTAAATCAGAAAGCAAGGAACAAAAGACACCTAAGACAACCAAACAACCAATAAAATGCTAGAAATAAACCAACACTTTCAATAACAACTCAATGTAAAAGGCTTAAATTCCCCAATCAAGAGACACAGACTGGCTGACTGGATCAAAAAGGAGGACCCAACTATATGCTGCCTACAAGAGACCCACCTCACCCATAAAGATTCACACAGACTAAGAGTGAAAGGATGGAAAAAGATTTACCATGCAAACAGAAAAGAAAAACGAGCTGGAGTAGCTATTCTTATATCTGACAAAATAGACTTTAAACTAAAAACCATAAAAAGAGACAATGAGGGACACTACTTAATGATAAAAGGACTGATCCATCAAGAAGACATAACAATCATAAATATGTATGCACCCAATGTTGGAGCAGCCAGATTTATAAACCAAATGCTATTAGACCTAAAGAAGGAAATAGACACTAATACCATAATAGCAGGGGACCTGAACACCCCACTGTCAATATTAGACAGATCATCTAGGCAAAGAATCCGTAGAGAAACAGAAGATCTAAACAATACTCTAGACCAATTGGAATTGGCAGATATCTACAGAACATTCCATCCAACAACCTCAGAATATTCATTCTTCTCATCAGCACATGGATCATTCTCCATGATAGATCACATATTAGGTCACAAATCAAGTCTCAATAAATTCAAAAAACTTGGAATTATCCCATGTATTTTCTCAGACCACAATGGATTAAAACTAGAAATCAATAACAAACGAAACTCTGGAAACTATACAAACACGTGGAAATTAAACAGCATTCTACTTAATGACATATGGGTCCAAGAAGAAATCAAGCAGGAAATCAAAAAATTTCTTGAAACTAATGAAAACAATGATACATCATACCAAAACCTGTGGGATACTGCAAAAGCAGTATTCAGGGGGAAATTTATTGCATTGAATTCTCACCTCAGAAGAATGGAAAGATGGCAAGTGAACAACCTAACACTTCACCTTAAAGAACTAGAAAAACAACAACAATCCAAACCTAAAGTTAGCAGACGGAAAGAAATCATTAAGATCAGAGCAGAACTGAATGAAATTGAAAACCAAAAAACAATTCAAAAGAACAATGAATGAAAAAGTTGGTTTTTTGAAAAGATAAATAAAATTGACAAACCATTATCATGGCTAACAAGAAAAAATTAGAAATGAAAAAGGCGATATTACAACTGATTCATCTGAAATACAAGGAATCATTTGAGACTACTATAAACAACTATACGCCAACAAATTTGAAAATCTGGAGGAAATGGATACATTTCTGGACACTCACAAGCTCCCAAAACTGAACCATGACGACGTAGAAAATTTGAGCAGACCAATAACAATAAAGGAGATTGAAGCTGTTATCAGAAGTCTCCCAACAAAGAAAAGCCCAGGACCAGATGGATTCACAGCAGAATTTTACCAAACATTCAAAGAGGAATTGACACCGATTCTTTACAAACTATTCCAATAGATTGAAACGGACGCAAATCTCCCATACTCATTCTATGAAGCAAGCATCATCCTGATACCAAAACCAGGTAAAGATATAACCAAAAAAGAAAACTACAGGCCGATATCCTTGATGAATATAGATGCAAAAATCCTCACTAAAATACTAGCAAACAGAATACAGCAACACATACGTAAAATTATTCACCACGATCAAGTGGGATTCATCCCAGGGATGCAAGGTTGGTTCAACATACGCAAATTAATAAATGTGACACGCCATATTAATAAACTCAAACACAAGGACCATATGATCATCTCTATGGATGCTGAAAAAGCATTTGATAAAGTTCAGCACTCATTCATGACAAAGACCCTCTATAAGTTAGGTAGAGAGGGAAAGTATCTCAACATAATTAAAGCCATCTATGATAAACCCACTGCCAATATCATCCTGAATGGGGAAAAGCTGAAAGCTTTTCCTTTAAGAACAGGAACTAGACAAGGATGCCCACTCTCACCACTCCTATTCAACATAGTGTTGGAAGTACTAGCCAGAGCAATCAGAGAAGAGGGGGAAATAAATGGCATCCAGATTGGAAAAGATGAAGTCAAACTGTCCCTGTTTGCAGATGACATGATCCTATATATCGAACAGCCTAAAACCTCTACAAAGAAACTCCTGGAATTGATAAATGATTTCAGAACAGTAGCAGGATTCATAATCAACACATAAAATCAGTAGCATATCTATTCTCCAATAGTGAACATGCAGAAAGGGAAATCAAGAAAGCTTGCCCATTTACAGTAGCCATCAGAAAAATAAAATACTTAGGAATTGAGTTAACCAAGGAGGTGAAAAATCTCTATAATGAGAACTACAAACCACTGCTGAGAGAAATTAGAGAGGATACAAGAAGATGGAAAGATATCCCATGCTCTTGGATTGGAAGAATCAACATTGTGAAAATGTCCATGCTACCCAAAGTGATATACAAATTCGATACAAACCCCATCAACATTTCAATGGCATTTTTCTCAGAAATGGAAAAAACTATCCAGCATTTATATGGAATAACAAAAGACCACGCATAGCCAAACAATTCTTTGCAAAAAAAATAAAGCTGGAGGCATAACACTACCTGACTTTATACTACAAAGCTCTAATAACCAAATCAGCACGTTTCTGGCATAAAAAAAGACACATGGATCAATGGAATAGAATAGAGAATCCAGATATCAACCCACACACCTACAGGCATCTGATCTTTGACAAAGGCACCAAGCCTATTCACTGGGGAAGGGACTGCCTCTTCAGCAAATGGTGCTGGGAAAACTGGATATCCATATGCAGGAGAATGAAACTAGATCCATACCTCTCACCGTATACTAATATCAACTCAAAATGGATTAAGGATTTAAATATACACCCTGAGACAATAAAACTTCTTAAAGAAAACATAGGGGAAACACTTCAGGAAATAGGTCTGGGCACAGACTTCATGAATACGACCCCAAAAGCACGGGCAACCAAAGGAAAAATAAACAAATGGGATTATATCAAACTAAAAAGCTTCTGCACAGCAAAAGAAACAATTAACAGAGTTAAAAGACAACCAACAGAGTGGGAGAAAATATTTGCAAAATATACATCTGACAAAGGATTAATATCCAGAATATATAAGGAACTCAAACAACTGTACAAGAAGAAAACAAGCAACCCAATTAAAAAATGGGCAAAAGAGCTAAGTAGGCATTTCTCTAAGGAAGATATACAAATGACCAACAGACATATGAAAAAATGCTCAACATCACTCAGCATCCGGGAAATGCAAATCAAAACCACACTGAGATACCATCTCAACCCTTTTAGGATGGCTAAAATCCAAAAGACTCTGAACGATAAATGCTGGCTAGGTTGCGGAGAAAAAGGAACTCTCATACATTGTTGGTGGGACTGCAAAATGGTGCAGCCTCTATGGAAAACGGTATGGAGGTTCCTTAAACAATTGCAGATAGACCAACCATACGACCCAGGTATCCCACTGTTGGGAATATACCCAGAGGAATGGAAAACATCAAGTCGAAGGTATACCTGTTCCCCAATGTTCATTGCAGCACTCTTTACAATAGGCAAGAGTTGGAACCAGCCCAAATGTCCATCATCAGATGAGTGGATACGGAAAATGTGGTACATCTACACAATGGAATACTACTCAGCTATAAAAACGAATGAAATACTGCCATTTGCAACAACATGGATGGACCTTGAGAGAATTATATTAAGTGAAACAAGTCAGGCACAGAAAGAGAAATACCGCATGTTCTCACTTATTGGTGGGAGCTAAAAATTAATATATAATTCACACACACACACACACACACACACACACACACACACAGAAAAAAACCGGGGGTGGGCGGGGAAGAAAATATAACAACCACTATTCCTTGAAGTTGATACGACAAGCAAACAGAAGGGACATTGTTGGGGGGAGGGGGGGAGGGAGGCGGGAGGGAAGTTTTGGTGATGGGCAACAATAATCAGCCACAATGTATATTGACAAAATAAAATTAAAAATAAATAAATATAAATAAAAATAAAAAATAAATTTAGAAATATATTTTTATAAAGGCTCATCTATAGACACAGGAAAACATTAAAAATTGTCCAGAGCTGGAGTGGTGAAAGAGTAAATGCAAATGAGATGAGTCATGGACATATTCTAAAGTTTGTGATTATGGTTATATAATTGTATTTTCTAGTATTCCACATGTGTGTAATTTTATTTGTTGGACTTAGTGATAATTTTAAAAAGTTGAAAAACTTGAAAATGTACTCTCTGAAGATGAATATCCTATAGGTAGAGGTCTTTGGCAAGTACTCTTGGGAAAGCCTCAATATTTCATTTTCTTATTGGCTGATGGCCACTAATAGGATTATCCAATGAGAGCTGGCCTACTGGTCTTTCAGAAGCCCTTTTTTGAATACGGTGTATGAATAGGCTTCCTAGGTCCCTACATGCCATTTTCTCTTTTCTCAGGCTTGGCATCTCTGCTCTTCAGAGCTGGGCTCTGCTATTTTTCAGAGTAAAAACACCATCCCTGAATCTCAGAGCAAAGACATGAGCTGCAGAGAGTGACAATAGCAGAATGAATGACTCTGGTAGTGTGTCAGAGATGGTGGGAGCAGATTGTCCCAGAGGTTACTGTTCCTGGGTCCATGCACTTCTCAATCCTGTCCCAACAACTCAGGCCTTCTGGGAACAAATTTCATAATCTGTGAGCTTTTTACATGGGGACCATGTCCACGGTCCACAAGCATATTTCTCCTGAAGAGCAGCAGGCAGGAATAGTAATTTATGACATACATGTGAATGTACATCTTCCAGGAATAATTCACTGGTTGTGGTGGGTCTTTGCAGGAGCTGCCTGGTTGCCTTAGCATCTATAGGGGGAAAAAGAGAACAGACTCACTGTCTGCTAGTTGCCCCCAGGGCTCTGAATCTATGTCGCTCAAGTCATGCTGGGCTTGGGGAAGGGTATTGTAGTCACTATTTGTTGTCACAGAAATCAGGTTGAGTCCAGGGAACAATGACCCTACTGCACTACCTCTGTTGCCACATTCTGGAAAACATCAGAAGGGTCTCCTTCTCGTGATTGGTGAGAGTATAATGACATCCTGGCACTCTGTTTGTTTATTTCTACAGCCTTCTAGAGTTCTCCTGTGGGTGTTTCTTAGGTAAATCCCAGAGTTTATAATTGAACTTAGTAGATAGGAGGAGGAAAAATGGTTCTTGTCATCTTGTTCAGACAGAAAGTTCCAGTTTACAAATATTTTCTTTGACTCAGGGCTCTTCTGTCATTTTTAACTAATTTATCTAAATTGAAATCAAAGGTCCTCCAACACAGCAGTGTTAAAGTTTAAAATAGAAGAGATTCCATTTCCCCACTGAACACTGATACTTTTCCTCCTATAGACTATGCTCCCATAAATGCATGAGTTAAGTTTCTGAAGAAGAGATCCTGTTTTACCCATCTGGTTTCTCTTAAGGTTCATGAGTGTGCCTTTTGTAACAAGGTAACTGTCATCTAAAAACACTTAGACCCTTAAATTGTTTGTGATTTTATATTAACTTGGAATTCCAGGACTGTGTTGATTGATTAGTTATTGTACTTAACCTGTATTTTTCCTAATTGTATTAGGGCTGCTACCGTTTTTTTTAGAAGTAATGATGTTTGCTGAAGAATTTTTCTTAGGGATAGTTTTAAAATCGTATGACTTTGAGTACCTCTATACCAGTCTATGTTTCCTTGAGAATATATTTTAAAACCTTAAAATAGTCTTAGTTACTGTATTTCTTAGGCCCTTGTAAGTAAGATGGAGAGCAGAAACCACATTGTGGCAGTTGTATCCACAATGGCTGGAGCAAAATTTGTGCTCAAATGCTAGAGATGGAAATGGAACCCTTATTCATAATTTTGGTTAAAAAAAAAGAAGCCAATATTAAGATGTGGTGTTCTTCATGGTCTGCTCCTCATGGGAGTGTGGAGAACTTAATTGAAGCTCATTCAGGTCAGCAATGGCTTCCTGTTTCCATCCAGAAGACACTCCTTTGTCCTTGACTTATTATATAATTCTCAGTAGCCATTGAAACTCCTCCTTGTTTTCGGTAACACTGGTGTCCCTGTTTTCTCTTCATACTCTCTTGCCCTTCTTTTTGACCCCATTGGGAGTTCAAAATTAAAAGTTTGAATGACCCCATGTCCAAGACTTGGTATTTGTTCTTATTGGTGTTCTCTTGCTAGACCTGTGCTCAGAGATTAACGCTGGTTCTGGATTTTATCCTCACTTCTTTCAGATCTTCTCTATATCTCATGAGTTCTATTCTTGGTCATCTGATGTTTCTCAAACTTGACTCTTCAAACACAAAATGCTTTCCTGCTCTTGCAACAAAAACAAAGCCAATAAAGAACACACACACAAAATTAAAAACTTGGGTAAATCGTGTGTGTGTGTGTGTGTGTGTGTGTGTGTGTGTGTGTGTGTGTGTTTCTTTCTTCCCATAACTTTTAACAAAGTTTTTCCAAGTGTCACAATCTAGATATTTGGAAAACAGGTTGGTCCAGTATCCTCTCATAGTCACACAAATATGTGATTTTTTGTTCATTTGTTTTTGGCTCTCACATATTTCTCAGTTCTATCACCTCTTCTCCACCTCAACTCTGATGACCAAGTACAAGGTTCCATCACTCCTAACAATGCTGGGCTCTAAAAAGTCACAGTGAATTGCTGGTAAGGGAATATCCAAATCATTACTCCATCTTAAAATTTGTGTTTTTGTCCTTTCATTATATTTGGTTGTTTTCAGTGTAAAATTAGAACACTTACATTCCTAAAATTTTTTCAGAGGTTTTCATTCTTTTTGATCCTATTTTCAGTGGTATCACATTCTTAGTTATGTTTCCAGAATGTTTATTGCTAGTATATAGAAATAAAATTGATTTTTTTTACATTGACCTCATAACCTGCTACATTGCTGAACTCATTTATTTTTGAGGATTTTAAGTTGAATTCCACAGGATTTCTTTTATATACAGAATTATATTTTGAGCATTAAAGTAAAGCTTTACTCTTTTTAAAGTAAAGTTTTGCAATTCAAAATCCTTTTTTCTCATTTTTATTGCATGATTTCTTTAGAAAAAGCCTCCTGTATTTATTACAAGCTGTACAAGTAAAAGATTGAAGAACAGGTAAATATGTCTCCAGCAAAGGAATCCAACAAAGCATAGAGTTTGCTATGTTTTTGTTGCTGTTTTTGTTGTTACTACTCTAATAAAATTCTTACAACTGTAACATGATTTTTGTAAGCCTCATGGTAACCACAACACAAAAGCTTATGAGACATACTAAAAATAGTGAGAAATCAAAATATAATGCTAGAGAAAACCACTTTACCGCAAAGGAAGACAGTAAGTATGGGGAAAAGGACAAAATAACCTAAAAAATCACCAGAAAAAAGTAATAAAATGGCAGTAACAACTCCGTGTATATCAATAATAACCCTAAATATAAATGGATTGAATGCCTTAATTAAAATATACTCAGAGGAATGGAAATCATTATGTCAAAGGGATACCTGTGCTCCAATGTTTATTCCAGCATTACTTACAATAGATAAGAGTTGCACCAGCCCAAATGTCCATCATCAGATGAGTGGATAAGGAAAATGTGGTATGTCTACACAATGAAATGCTACTGTACTATAAAAAGAATGAAATGCTACCATTCGCAGCAACATGGATGGACTTAGAAAAAATTATATTAAGTGAAATAAATTAGGCACAGAAAGAGAAATACCACATGTTCTCTCTTATTTGTGGGAGCTAAAAATCAATCAATCAATATACAAACAAACAGTGGGCAGGTGTTGGCAGGGAAGAAGACACAGCAATCACAATTCCTTGAACTTGTTAAGACAGGTGAACAGAAAATGTGGATGGGGGAGGGGAGAGAGGGAAAAGAGAGGAATTGGTAAAGGAACACAAAAATCACTACATTGTATATCGATAAATTAAAATAATAAAATAAAATACACAAAGTGGCTGAATGGATTATAAAACAAGAATCCACAATATGGTGTGCAGAAAAACTTACCTCACTTATAAAGACACACACTGTCTTAACGTGGAGGGACGGAAACAGATATTTTATGGAAATGTAAACTAAAAAAGAGCAAGAGCAGCTATACTTATCTCAGATAATATATACTTCAAGCCTAGGAAACTTAAAAATAGAAAAGATCAGGAAGGTTATTATATAATGCTAAAAAGGTCAATTCAACAAGAAAGTATATACCAACCCGTTTTACTGTTTTCTGTTGCTATAACGAATATCTGAGGCTGGGTAATTTATAAAGGAAAGAGGTTTATTTGGCTTATGATTCTGGGACAGCTGCATCTGGAACGGGCCTCACGCTGCTTCTACTCATGGTGGAAAGTGGCAGGCAGCCAGCGGGTACAGCAGATCACATGGCGACAGGAAGCAAGAGAGACAGATAAGGTGCCAAGGTCTTTTTAAGCAATGAGCTGTCGTGGGAACTAATAGAGCGACCACTCACTCAATCCCCCCACCCCCAGGGAGAGCATTAATCCATTCATGAAGAATCCGGTCCCATGACTCAATCAGTTTCCAACACTGCCACATTGGGGATCAAATTTCCACATGAGGTTTGGAGGGGATCCGAAATTATCAACACATCCAAACTCCATCAACACCTAACTCTGGTGTTATATGACAAATTAATATTAGACCTAACAGGTGACATAGACTTAAACTCAATAATATTTGGAGACTTTAATACCCCACTTTTAGTTAAAGACAGATCATCCAGACAGAAACTTAACCAGGAAACCTTAGAATTAATATGTAGTAAAGTCTGACTGACTTTAATAGACATTTACAAAATATATCATCCAACAGGTGCAGAGGACATATTCACAGTGGCACATGAAACAATCTCTAGAACGGACCATATGATAGGACATAAAACAAGTACTAACAAATTTTTGTAAAATTTAAATTATACAAACTATCTTGTCTACCATATTAGAATAAAGCTAGAAATCAATAACAAAAGGGTTACTAGAAACCATAAGAAATATATGGAAATTAAACAATATGCTCCAAAACAATGAATGGATCAAGAAAGAAAATAAAAAGGAAATAAGAAAATTCCTGGAGACAATAGAAAATGAAAACAACATCCCTGTCCCTATAGGATACACTGAAAGCAGTTCTAAGAGGGAAGTTGTAACACCTACATCAGGAAAGAAGAGAAACTCAAAATAAACAGCCCAACATTACACCTTAAGAAGCTAAAAAAGTAAGAACAAGGTGGAGGCCCCAGGTAGAACAACTTGCTCATGAATTATTAAGCATTTAATAATGGGAACAGAAAAATGTAGATTCTGACTTAGGTGAGAAGCCATCATGGCCCACCCCATGATGCCATGGAAGATGTGCACAAATGACCCCAACAGTCAGTGTGCCCACACCCAGACATTGCCAGGAGCTGAGGGCAGCATCAGTCATGAACAAAGGGGGAATAGGAAAGGCTTATTAGCACCAGGTTACAGAAAAGCAGGGGGCCAAGACCCATGCCAGTGAGGCAGTGGGAGATCAAACTGTGCATGAACCCAGGGTCTAAGCCCCCTGGCATATGCCACATTTTCTCATCAGACAACTTTCAAAACACAAATCCAAGTTAAATTTATTAAATATTTAAAGAAAGCAATCATAGATCATTAAACTCCATATGTGGGACCATTTTGTGAGCAGCAGAGCAACTGAACTCATCACACAACCATGGAGCTGGCCATACATCTCCATTTCAATAGAATGGTCCAGGCTTATTTACAACCCATCCACAATATGTGAGGCTCCACATGTGAACCTGTTGTATATTTGATAGAATGTAGTTTAACTTCCTGATGGGAGAAATGGCCTCTCTTTTCAATTTAAGTTGTTATTTTCTTTGTCCTTGTCAAATGCACATCATTTTATAATTTCATAGGATATTTTCTCTTTTCTCTTTTCTAGATTTAATTTTTTGCAGGGGATTGTAATTTGCTTTTTGGATATTATCTTCTTAGTTCTTCTCCATTCTCCTGCCAAGCTTCCATCTATGTTTTCACTTTTAATAATACTAGACATTTAAAAAATCTAAGCTACTAAAATTTATGAATATTTTAAAAATTATGTTTTTTGAATGAATCCTTCCCAGTCCCCAAGATACAAGTCTAGTTGCCAACATATATTTGTAATACATATATTTTAACATAAAAACTTGTTGGGTTGTTTTTGCTTATTTTAATTTTTTCAGGTTTAGTGTGGTATTATTGACAAATACAAATTATATACATTCAAGGAGTCCAATATGTTGTTTTGATGTATGTATACATTTTGCAATGATCACCATGATCAAGCTATGTAATGTATCCATCTCCTCATGTAGTTAGCCTGTGTGTGTGTTGAGGTGGAGAAAAGGTGATAGAATTGAGAGTTACATGGAACAAGAATAGATCCCGAATACTCAAAGCAATTCTGAGAACTTAAATAAATAAATAAATAAATAAAGTCAGAGGTATTGCACCACCTGACTTCAAATTATACTACAAAACTATAACTACTAAAACACCGTGCCACTGGTATAAAAATGGACAGAGGGACCAATGAAACAGAATAGAGAACTGAGAAATCAACTCATGTTTATAGGCAACTGATCTTTGAGGAAGGCACCAAGTATACACATTAAGGAAAGGACTGCCTCTTCAATAATTGATGCTGGTATAACTGGATATCCATGTTAGAAGAATAAAACTAGACCTGTACCTCCTGCCATATACCAAAATCAACAAAAATTATACATCTAACAAGGTATTAATATCCAGAATATAAAATGAACTGAAATAACAGTAAAATAACAAGCAAACCATCTTTTAAAAAATGGGCAAAGGAGCTGAATAGACATGTCTCAAAGGAAGACATACAGATAACCAACAGGTACGTGAAAAAATGCACAACACCACTAATCATCATTGAAAGGCAAATCAAAACCACACTGAGATATCATCTCTTCCCAGTTAGTCTGACTATCATCAAAAAGACAGAGAATAAGAAATATTGGCAAGGAAGGAGAGAAAGAGTAACCCTTCTACACTGTTGGTGGAACTATAAATTGGTGCAGCCACTATGGAAAATAGTATGGACGTTCTTGAAACAACTACAGATAGAACTGCCTGATGATCTAGCAGGGTATATACCCCCAAAATGGAAATCATTATGTTGAAAAGATACCTGCACTCCCATGTTTATCACAGCTCTATTTACAATAGCCAAGAGTTGGAATCAACTTAAATTTCCATCAACGGACAACTGGATAATGAAAATATGGCATATATGCTCAATGGAATACTACTCAGCCACAGAAAAGAATGAACTTCTGTCATTCGCTGCAACCTGGATGAGCCTGGAGAAAATTTTGTTCAATGAAATAAGCCAGGCACAGAAAAAGAAATAATGCATATGCTCACTTATAAGTGGGAGCTAATAAAAAAATAAATACAAAACAAAAAGAAAAAGAAGAAAACAATTACAATAATGTGCTCATCTTTCAGGAGAACAGGATTGTGGTTACTAGAGGATTGAAAGGGGGAGGAGGGGAGGAGAGTTAGCATGAACCTGGTTAATAGGCAAAAAATAATGTTTTATAATATAAATGTGTTAATTACGTTGATTTTGTCATCACATATTAAACAAAGGTATTGATATTCAACTCTGTAACTCACAAATATGTACAATCATGTTTCAATTTTTAAAAATGTATGTAAAAATGTAGTAGTGGAGATTGGGTTGAAGTATTGGTGAAAGCAAAGTGCCACATGATTAGTTGTTGAGGCTGGGTGACAGGTTATTATACTATTTTGTTTATTTTGTAAGTTTAACATGCTCATTAACAAAACACTTGTATAAAAGACAGAGTTGATCCATACTGTTAGCTGTTAAGATCTTGGTTACTTTGGGGAGGAGGGTGGGAGAAAGTGATTGTTGAGATGCATGAGTCAGGCAGGTTCTATTTGGTGGTTACACAAGTGGGTTCCCTTTGTAGTCATGCATAGAGCTTTACGTGAATGCTTTGTGCATATATTTTGATATGAATGTTATACATTGTTAAAATTTCTAAATATTACATACATGCACAAATCTTCTAACTCAATATCTCAAAATAACAGCAGTGTTTTGTTTTGTTTTAAGGTACAACAAGTTCATTCTTGGCATCATCAGATAGGTTTTAACATTCTAAGATGTTTATTCATATCCTGACCCTTGGGTAATCCCCTAGGGCCAAGAACAAATAGTAAATTAAGAAGTTTGCCTTTAATCTTTCCCCTCCAAATCCAAACTCAGAGGGACAAGGGCATGGATAGATCTTAGAACACGGTGTTTCTTCGTTCTGGGACCCATTTTTATTGCATTGCTGCATTAGGAAGGTAAATGGGCCCACACCAAGCAGCAGATGGCAAGCAGTGGTTTCTATTTTGACACTTCCTGCTTGCAGCCCTCTGCTGTCTGTCTGGGCACCACCTCCTCTCCCACCCTTGGGCCTGAGGAGAGATGTTGGTGGGAAGCAGGTGTTCCCACACTTCTTACCTAGAAGAGCGTTTCAGTTCCTTCACCCCCCTGATATCAGGAACATCAGAGCTCTCAGAGCTGCACTTGCAATGTGGCAACTGCTGGCCACGTGTGGCTACTGAGCACCTGGCATGTGGATGGTCTGAACTGAGAAGTGCTGGAAGCATAACATACTGAGCGAGTTTTGAAGATTTAGTACCAGAAAAAGGAAATACTTCATTAATATTTTCATATTGCTCACATATTAAGATGATAATATTTTGAGTTAAATTATTACAATCAATTTTATCTGTCTCTTTTGATTTTCTTTTATGCAGCTACTAGAAAATGGAAAATTACACACTTGGATCACGTTTTATTTCTAGTGGACATTGCTGCCTCAGATGACCGCCTCCCTTTTCAAAGCTCAGGCTGCCTCCTCAAAGCACCAGAGGCCAGGAAGGTTATAAAATCTTAAATGGTAAAATAATTGTCATCATATTGTTTCCACTTGTGAATAACATGTTTGTGTGCATGTACACATAGATATGCTCATTTATATACATGTCATAAATGAATATAACCTTATATACAAGGTCACATGCCAATGACTCCTCTGGCAGGGTCAGATCACACAGCAGAGAGGAAGCCCTGCCTGAAAAGGGCTGCAGCCCAAAACCTGTCACTCTGGCCTCATTCAGAAACGTGTCTGCGCTTACCTCCTGCCACTCAGGGCCTGAGAGAGGCGGGTCCTGAAGCTCTGTCCAATCAGGTAACAGCCAGTGAGGAGGGAGCAGCCTTCTACAGTCTGGTGGGATTTCTGTCTCTGGCGCTGGTGGAGCTCTGCGTGTCTCCACAGCTCCCTGTCCTCTGCTCCAGGAGGCCCAGGTGACTACAACATGGCCTCTGTCACCCTGTGACCTGCAGGTACTGGGAGACCCTCGGGGAGGAAGCAGGCACAGTCTGGAAGTTGGGAAATGATGGGTGTATGGGGAGGGTCCTCTGTCATGGAAGGGGGCTGGTTGGAACTGGTCCCCTACGGCCACAGGGTGGGCACTGGGTGGCAGCCGAGATCCCCAGGGTGTTCTGTCTTGTCCCTTCTTGGCGACTTTGAGAGCCCAGAGCCCTCTGTGGGCAGCTCCGTGCCAGCGCCCTGCATCTCCTCAGATTACAGTGACCACGGGAGGGTCATCGAGAGAATCCCCATGCGGTGTGCAGTCCGGGACAGGAGATGCAGTCCCTGGGGTCTCCAGTCCCTCATTTCTACTGTTAAAAATTAAACTGAGGCTTTGTTAAAATGTTGGAGAGTTTATTTAAGCAAACAGTGATTTATGATTAGGAAGCACCAGCCGTGGTATATGGTTTGGGGTCCATGGGAGGGTCTTAAGGAAAAGCGTTTGTAAGGTGTAGGTGGAAACAAAACAGCAGATAATTGATTGGGTGCAGTGGTGTAGTCTCCTTATTTGCACCATTTGGGTGGAAATTTCCTGGTTGTGTAATTAGACGTTAATTTGTGGTTCCTGGTTGCTTAAGCCTAAATTTTGTTTTTCTCTAAGTTAGTAATTTACGAGAAATGCGTGTGAGTTAGATTTCAGTTTCCTTAGGGACCTACAGCCCCTTCACTCTTATTGCCTAGTTTTAATTAACACTCCAAAGTGGGGCTGGCCTCCCCCTGCCTTTTTCAAATGTATGGAAAGCAGAGTCTCAAATCCAGTCCCCTGTCCCCTCAGCCTACCCTCTTCTAGGGCTTGCAGTAAAACCCTAAATGTCCAGTTCCTTCTCCACATTCCCAAAGCCAACTTCTTGTCTCCAATTCACAACGTTGTCAACTGTTTGTTTATTATTGTACATTTCACAGAGAAACAGTATTTTAATTGTTCATCATACTTTCACAGAGCAATTGATGGCTCTTTTAAAAATATTTGGTTTTTTGTTTTTGAACATTTCATATGAGAGAAAAGCAGAGAATAATTACGTCTCACTCTGCTATAAAAAATCTTTGTGCCTCACCTCCTAGTATTGTCCCTAGGCACAGACACCTTATCAAAAATTTTGTCTTTTCTCTTTTGATGGCTGGCTGGTATGGGGATCTGAACCCATGACCTTTGTGCTATAAGGCTGTGCTCTTACCCACTGAGCTAACTGGCCAGTCCAAGAATATCTTTTGTATAGAGTTTCCTCTTTGGAAAATTGACAGACAGCTTCGATAAACAGGACAGGAAGATAGGAGGATGGTGTGTTTTCAGCCACCCTCCTATCTTCTTGTCCTGGGTATCGAAGCTTTCTGGGGCTGACACAATGCACGCACGGCAGCCATATCCCTTGGATTGTGTAGTGGACATCAGCCCCTCTGTCATCTCCTCTCAGAAGACAGCCTGATGTGTGTGGGTGGATGGAGCTTCTCAGGGGAGCAACTGGTTGTCTTGGCACTGGAGGGAATCTCCTGGCCTGCCCTAACCCCTTGGACATTAACCTTTTATTTCCCTAACCCCATTTTTAGTCCTTGTAGACAAACTGGTGGTCAGCCAATCAGATGCTGGTATTGAGACGAAATGACAGAAATTATTTCTGTCCTCTGGAGTCTCTCAGATTTGTGAAGAAAGAAAAGCTATCCCAAAAAACAAGGGAAACCCACACCAGCAAGGTGGTGCAAAAACCTGCAAAGCAAAGTTCACTTTGGACACAAGGTGGGGTGGGTACAGAGTGCAGGGTCTCCAGGGAGGGTGGTCATTGACTGCTTCAGTGAGCCAGATGGGGTGAGAGGATGTCCCAAGTGATAGGATGGCCTAACTTGACACTTGTGTTTGCTACTGTTGTTTATTGAAAGGTGTAGTTGTCCATTTGTTTAGTGACTTTTCAAAAGTATTTCTGCAGAGACTGTATTACATGTTGTGTGTAGTCACTGTAAGTCTTGATTTTTTTAGGTGTGTGCAGCCAATGTTTTCACAGAGATTTTCTTGAATGTCAGGTGCTAAAAAAGAGAAAGAATGAAAGGGTGAAAGAAAGAGAATGAAAGAAAAAGGAAAGTAAAGGAAAGAAAAAGAAAATGAAAGAAGGAAAAGAAAGAAAAAGGAAAGGAGAAGAAGATGAAGAAGATTGTCTAGATCTCCCAGTTTTCCACAGATTGGCTTCTAACTTTGACAAAACAGAAAATCAAGCCTTTTTCAGATCCTTTGTTATTCCCAGACAGATTATAGCATATAAACACAATAATTTGCAAGTAAGATCCACTCTGCTGTATCTGGAACCAGTGACAAGGGCTCCACAGTAGGAGCTAGGGCTGTTGTCTTAAGGACTGGCACCAAATCAGGGAGAGATTGGGACAAGGACACGTGAAAACTCCACAAAGCTTTCTCACCATTTCTCCTTTTGTTGTTGTTGTTGTTGTTGTTGCATCCACATGGTTGCTGTAAATCCTTGATGGTTTTTAAGAGTTTAGAAAAATTTGTTTCAGATAGTTTTTTTTTTCCATATTTCTGTTAATGAACAGGTGTTTGGGGCAGCTAACTTCATCATTCTGCTGACCTCTCTATCCCTGGACTCTTTGTTGTATTCTATTATCTTAATGACTTTTCCTGTGTCATTACTATGGTATCTTGATTACCATTGCTTTGTAGCAGGTTTTAAAATTGTGAAGTGTGAGTTCTCCTACTTTGCCCTTTTTCCTGCTGTATTCTGAGTCCCTTGTAATTTCATATGGATTTCAGCATCAGTATTTAGTTTCTATAGTCATTGGCATTCTGATAAAGATTGCATTGAATCATACATTGTTTGGGGGAGTATTGCCACCTTAATAATATTAAACCTTCTGATCCATGAACATGGAATGGTTTTCCATTTATTTAGATCTTTAGCATTTTTCAACAGGTTTGTAGTTTTCAGAGTATAAATTTTGTACTTTTAAAAAATTTCTTCTGATGTATTTATTCTTTGGGTGCTATTAGAAATAGATTTATTTTCTTAATTGTATTTTCAGATATTTTATTGCAAGTGTATAGAAGTACAGTTGTTTTTGTGTGTTAATTTTGTACCTCCAACTTTGGTGAACACATCTTCATGTTGGTTGCTTCCAAGTTATGAAAATAATGAACAATGCTGCTGTCACCATCCCTGTGCATGGTTTTGTGTGGCCCTACATTTTCAACTCATTTAGGCAAACCCACCCTTGGGAATTGGTTTAGGGTCCAAGACATACCTCTCTGCCCCATGGGATGGGAATGAGAACAGTTCGCTCTGTGCAAATTGAGTGGATATGGGTCTATGATGAGGTTTGTGTAAAATCTGTGTGTGAGTTGCAGCCCAGGGATTTGCCAAGTGCTACTCTTCTGTGTAACAGCTCTTCCAATAGGTGCCAATGTGAATAAAACTGAACAAATATCCCTGTTCACTTGAAGCTGGCATTCTAGGAAATAAGAGATGAGGGGTGGAAGTAAAATACCCAGTGTGTCAGATGGTGGGTATTGCTGAAGAGGGAGACAAATGTGGTGAATAGTGCAGAGGCCTGGGCTGTGTGTGTGTCTCTCCGAGTATTTCTTGGCATCCTTTGTCTGTTATCTCTAAGGGTTAGTGAGTTTTGTGTCTGTGTGGGCACACCCACCTGTATGTGTGATGACACAGTCTATGTTATTTTGTATGTCTTTTAGAAGAGTTGTGAGTGTATGCTCTTTAAAATCTGGATTACTTTCCTTTGTGCCTATTTTCCCTGGTAGCACCTTTGTTTCCATGTTAAACAGAAGTGGTGAGAGCATGTTACACTTGCCACTGTGTAATGGGGATATAAGAAGGATTACTCAAAGCACCATGAATTCGATGAGAAACCCAAAGTTTCTGTGCCCCAGCAACTCCTTTGTTTTGTTTTTTATTGTAAAGCCAAAGAAGTTTCATGAGAAAATTCAGTTGATTCAATCATTACAAAGGGACACAAGGACATGGGCAGCATTACAAAAGTTATGTATGGCTAACTATACTTAAACAATGGAAATTAGTAACATCAGTAAAATTAATAATGTGACATTCCAAATTACAATTAGTTAAAAGCTAAGTAGGTCAAACTGGCTCATTATCTAAAGTATAACCTCTCCTTAAGTGAGAGTTACATTCTTATGATAAAATCTAAGTATAATTATTTCTGAAATTTCCCATAACAGACATCGTGTCCCTAGCAAACACTTTTTTTACATCTTTCCCTTCAACAATTCTTAAAAACTCTTCATAGGATTGGTATGACAACCATCTGTTAACTCTAAAATCATTAAAGTATACAATCCCATACCTAAGAGTTGATTAGATGGGCTTTTATCCTCTATCTTTAAACTGTGGTTTCTGACCCAAGGGCTTTTGACTAATACATCATTTACCTAAAAACCCTCTTCTAAAATCAAATGACAATCTAGATTTCTAACCCTCCACAAGAGCAGACATTGTTGTCTTGTTTCTGATATTAGGGAGACAGCATTCAGTCTCTCAGCATCAACTATGATGTGGCTTGTGGGGGTTTTCATAGATGTCATGTAGTATCTTGAGTAGTTGCCCTTCTGCTTCTAGTTTATTGTTTTCATTGTGAAGGGGTGTTGAACTTTGTCAAATGCTTTTTTCTTTATCCATTCTAGATAGTAACACCTTGCCAAATAAATGTTTTGAAAATTTTTCTACCATTCTACGTGTTACCTTTTCACTCTGTTGATAGTGTCCTCTGAGAGATAAATGTTTTTAATTGAGATGAAATCAAATTTTTATAATTTTTGTTGTCACTAACAGAGTCATATCCAAGAAATAATTACCATGTCCAATGTGGTGAAACTTTTGTCCTATATTACTTCTAAGAGTTGTTAAGTTTTAGCTCTATCTTTTAGGTCTTTGACTCAAGGGGCCAGCTTTATACTTCTGCATGTGAATATTCAGTTTTACCAGCACCATTTTTTTTCTTTTTTTTTAGTGACCAGAAAGGGGATAGCAACCCTTGGCTTGGTGTTGCCCGCACCGCGCTCAGCCAGTGAGCACACCGGTCATCCCTATATAGGATCCGAACCCATGGCCTCGGTGCTCCTAGCGCCACTGCGCTCCCAGCGTCAAGCTCTCCCGAGTGACCCACGGGGTCAGCCCTACCAGCACCATTTTTTCCATGGACTTCCTTTCCCACTGAATGATCTTGGATGTTGAAAATCATTTTATTTTATATATGAGGGTATCTTTCTGGGCTCCCTATCTTTTCCATTGGTGCACATGACTGTCTTTATGCCAGTACCTCAATGTTTTGATTACTGTACTTCTGAGTAAGTTTTGAAATCAAGAAGGGCGACACTTCCAACTTTGTTGTTCTTTTTCTTTTGTTTTGGCTATTTGCCATTCGGTGAGATTCTGTTAATTTAAGGATGTTGCTTTCTATTTCTCTTTGAAAAATGTCATGGGGTTTGTGGTAGGAATTGCAATTCCTACCACATTTTTACATCCTTTGGGATAATACTGACATCTGAATAGTAAGTCTTCTAAACCTTGCACATGAGATGCTGTTACTGCCAGACCAGGCTCAGCTTGCCCTCTTGCATTAAACAAATGACTCAAATGTCCAGAAGTTGGTGCAAGGATTGGAAGTCGTATTCAGATAACCAGCATCTAGGGAATTACCAAGCTAAAATCACCCCAATTTATGATGCCTATTCTGGGGTTTATTAAGGAGAAGAGACAGGAAGTTGAGAAGGGGTTTTGTGCTAAAGAAAAAAGTGGGGGAGTGTTTGGGAGCAGCAGATGGTCTAAGTCAAATGTCAAGGTTCCATGATGGATTGGAAACTTCAGCGTCACGCAGTCTGTGCTCAGCTTCAAGTCCTTGACACTACCTTGAGGTTGGTGTCCTTGTCCTTACCTCTTACGGAGAGCTCAAGGAAAATAACCTCAGTCAAATAAAATAAAAATACTTGATTTGGATTTTGAATTAATGTGGATGCAGTTTTCCTTTAAGTAAGAGGGGGAATTTACAGCCAGCAAGGTTGTCTTGCCTCTCTCTTATGTCTCCTCTTGTTTGCAGCCAATTAGAGAGGTTAAAAAAACAAGAAAGTTACTTTCAGTCCTTAATCGTAGGTGCACCCCTCTGAAGTAAATTGACCTAAGAGCTGTTGATTTCATCTCTTGGCAGTCTCTCGATTCTTCCGCTAACTTCAAGGAAATGATAATTATCAGTTTCCAAGTTAAGGGCTGACTGTAATATTCTGCTTGGTCTTAGTTACCCCAAAGATGGTTGTTTTTCTGGCTAAGTTCCCTTTCAATGCCCCACTGTCAATCATTCTATCCATTTCTTTGGATATGGGCCATAGATGTTGGCTAGGTACCTCCTGCGGAGGGAGGGTATCATACAATTTATCTTACAATGGAATTTCTTGACACAGCGATAGAAATATTCTTTAGTTCCTTTCTTCATCTTTGGAGTAATAAGACGTAGTTTTCTGTTCTGAGTTTTTGATCTTCTTTTGCATAGTTGTTTTCCTTTGCAACATTTGTATAAAATGTATATTAACAAAATAATAAGGAATAACATGATTATTGTAAAAACAATTCACCCAAGAGATATCTATAGAGAGTGAGTGGGTAATAAACATTCTCACCATCCCCAAACCCCTCTGCTGGCATTGCTGTTTTCCTTTATTAGGTTCAGGATATGTTTCCATTCACCATCTACTGTCATTTGAACTTTATGGTAGACCTCATTGGAGGTTTGTAAAACTCATTCTAAGTCAGCATCTAAAAGTCATAATTCCTCTTGTGGCCATTTAGTTTCCATGGAAATAACATCCTGAGAGGGATATAAATTGGTCTTAAGGAACAATTTGTCTTCAATATCTAAGTTATCATAGGATTTCTTTACAGCAGGCAAATTTATTTTTCCCGTGACTGTTGTATTACACCAGATGCCAGTTTTAGAGATGGGGAAGGAAGATTCTTTACAGGAGTAATCAAACAGCTTCACTTTGGTGATGTATTGACCCTCCCAACAAAAATGACCCTTTCCCATATACCAGATGTTGTGGCTCATAGGAGTTGATATTAAAGGCCATACTTGGGAGGTATCAGATTTCCAAGTAAATTGAAGGCAAAGCCATTGTCCCCTCTTATTCTAACAGTCAGAAAGAGAAATAGGATTCCATGTGTTTGAACCAGTTAGAATAGCCCAATGACTTCCCATAGGTAGGATTCTGGTGTGATCAACAATCACCCCAATGCCTGCTAGTTGAATTACTAACTCTGGGTTCTATTTAGTTTAGGCACCTGGGCTTTAAGAACACAGTACCTAAGTTCACATTTACCACCCAGGAATTGTTATAAGGCATGGGGGCCATAAGCCTCCCAAAGGTTGAGATTGGATGTCGGCTCTGAGTATAGTGGTCCATTGTCTCATACCTATTTCAGATTCCATTTGTATCAGTATGGTCATTAGTGCCCATTGGGTTCGGGTGCATGCATGTTCCCATCTCTGAGTTTCAGAATAAGATTGTATGATTTGTTGGTTTTTTTCTATCCATTTGATAAGGGCCTCATTATTCTTTTTTGCTGCTTTCCAGCCTTTCCCTTATTCTTGGTATAATATCCCTTCTATATGTCCTATCTTGGATAAAGAGGCTTTTTCTAGAGAATGCCTTTCTTCAGTGGCTGCAAATTCTGCTTCTCCCAAAATGCCTAATCCTGTTCCTATTCCCCCTATGAGATCTCTTTTCAGTCTCTGTGGGGGCCTGTTCTTGTGTATTCAACATGAATGTTGCTGCCAAATTATATTAGTAGCCTCAATGGAATTAGGATGTATAGAATTGATCCAGAATCTCTGGGTGTCCCAAACCACTGTTAGGTGAGTGGATATTACTCCCAAGTTGGCTTTGGTCTGGGTATTCCATAAAGCTTCCCATAGTTGACCTGATCTAATGGTCAAGTTTGTACTGTCAGGTATCTCTGCCCACCATGTTATTCCCAAAAATTTATTTTTAAGAGTATTATTATCTGGGGTCATGGGCATCCATCCGCAAGTACAAGACTGAGGAGATTTTGAGCACATCATACTGTGGCAGAATACACATGAAGCTGCTGTCCTTTTCCCATTATACCAAGCAAAGTTCTAAGCCTCTGGTCATTAGTTTCTATAGTAACACAATGCTCTTTCTGATCAGAATTCTCTAATAGTTTATCATTGTTGTTGTTGGGCAAATACGCTTGTAACAAGACATATTTTCTATGGCTTTTGAAGTAAAGTTATCCCAGGAAAGGATTTCCTTTAGTAAATTCAAAATTAAGCTGTTTCACCTGGTACCATTCATTACATCATTGTCAAAATCATGCCATATGACATATGCTTGTCCCACAGGGAGATCTGTAAGATTGGTAATTTCCCAGAAATATTCTTCAGGCTTACAAAGTGGTGGAGGGGGTGTCATTCAGATAGAAAGGACCATGGGAAACAAGGTACAATGTAAAAGCATCTTCTATTAATTACATAAAAAATATAATCATAAAACCATTTATTTAACTTTCCTGAACAGGTATTTTAGGTCTTCCACTGGATTATAATTCCACTGAGGTTTGGAGCTCTCTGTTCCTGAGTTTTCTTCAGCAGGTGCCTTTTTGACTCATGTGTGATGAACCCAGGGCTTTATACCTGAAAGCTTTAAGGCAGAATGGGTGGTTAATAAAACGTCATAGGGCCCTCCCCACTTTTCTTTTAGCTCTTGCTCAGGACCCTGTTCTCTCCAAGACTTCAATAACACCTTATCTCCTGGTAAGAAAAAAAAAGGTGCAAAGGATCAACAGTGGGATAAGTGCACCTGGAAAGAGCAAACTGATGAATTAATAGCAAGTTTCATGTAGTTGTTTTACATTCCGTTTCACTTGGATCTCATTTCCTAATTCAGGATTACTTAGGTTGAACCTAGCTTGGAGAGGTCTCCCAGATACAATTTCAAAAGGACTCAATTTGAGTCCACTTCTAGATGCTACTCAAATAAGGATCACGGCAAGGGGCAATGCCTTGTCCCAGGTAAGGTGGGTTTCTTGGCAGAGTTTGCTAAAGTCTTTCTAAAGGTCTGATTCATCTTTTCAGTTTTCCCAGTGGACTGTGGCCTCCAGGAGGTGTGGAGCCTCCAGATGATCTTTAAATTTTTACTCACTGCTTGCAGCACTTCAGCCACAAAAGCAGGTCCAATATCACTCTGTATTGAGGCAGGTAACCCAAATCTTGAAATTTTTTTTTAATAGTGTTTTTATTTCTTCAGTCACCTTTTCACATCAGATGGGAAAGCCTTCTACCCACCCCAAGAAGATGCCTACCATTACCAACAAATACCTGAAATCCCCAGCAGCTCTGGGCATCTGAGTGAGGTCTATTTGCCAGTCTTCAAAAGGACAAATGCCTTTATATTGTACACCCTGTTGTATTGGGTGTACTTCTGTTTTAGGATTATTTTTGGCACATATTTGGCATCCTCTGGTTACTTGCTGAATAATTTTCCTCCTCTGAGGACACTTAAGTTGGGGCTGCAGCCATTCTCTCAGGGCATCATGACCATAATGAGTCCCCTTGTGTAAATGTTTAATAATTAAATACACAAGTGCCTTAGGAAGCAAAGTCATACCTGTCTTATTTACTTTCCATTTCTTGGAAGGATCCTCACATGTGAAACCCCATTCTTCAGCTTTTTTCCTGATCCTCAATGGTGTATTGAGGGGTAAATCTGGTGAGGTCTATGTGTAGGATTAAATCACCTACTAAGGGCACTTGTTTAGCTGCCTCTTTGCCTGCTTCATCAGTGGCCCAGCTCTGTTGGGTTATCATAGAATTGTTCTTTTGATGCCCAGGACAGTTCATGACAGCCACTTCTGCAGGGAACATAACTGCCTGTGGAAGTGTTAGTATTTTGTTAGGGTATTTCCCATCTTTATTTCCAGGAGTTAGCAGTCTCCTTTCCTTTCAAATGGCCCCATGTGCATGCAAAATCTAAAGGCATACCTGGAATTGGTGTAAATGTTAACTACCTTGAGATAATTCCAAAGCCCAGGTGAGTGCAATCAGTTTGGCTTTGGGGGCTGAAGTCCCAGTGGGAAGGGGAAAGGCGTCTATCACCTGATTAGCAGTGACAACAGCATAGCCTGTGCAGTGTTTACCTTCTCCCATAAAGCTGCTGTCATCCGTGTATAGCTCCCAATCAGGATCCATCAATGGCTGATCAGCAGGTCTCATCTACTAGAGTAAATCAAATCTAACACTTCAGCACACTGGTGCTGTAAAGGGAGCTCATCAGAAGAAGGCAGTAAGGTTCCTGGATTCAAAGAGGTAGTAACTTGTAGGCTAATTTTAGGATTATCAAGCAAGATTGCTTGATATTTTCCCATCCTTTCCACTGTTGGCCAATATCCTCCCTCCTGTTCCAGGAGGGTGAGCATTGATGAGACACATAAACAGTAATTGGCTGTCCCAAAGTAAATTTCTTTGCTTCCTGGAGAATGTCACATGTTGTGGCCACTGCTCATAAACATGGGTGCCATCCTTTTATAGTCTGATCTAATTGTTTGGTGAACTAAGTGATAGGTCGTGGATTTTGTCCTTTGTTTGAATAAGAACTCCTAACCCCAGCCCCAGTCTCTCATGCACATATAACTTGAAAGTCTTTCTGGGGTTAGGAAGGCCTAGAGCTGGAGCCAACTGCAGATTGTCTTTGTGTTTCAAAGGCTTGTTGACATTCTGTAGTCCTAACTAGGCGTTCAGAGTCCACACATTTTAAGGCTTCATATAGGGGCCTTAATATAGATCCATAGTTGGGGATCCAAATATGGCAAAATCCCACCATGCCCCACAATCCTCACAATTGGTGTTGGGTAATAGGAGTTCTGATGGCCACTATGCCCTGTTTTATCTCATTTAACAGTCTTCTTTTTCTTTTTTGTAGTTGGAACCCCAAATAGGTAACCTTTTCCTTGCAAGTTTGGGCCTTCTGAGAAGATACCTTATATCCACACTTGGCAAGGTGGTTTAGCACGTCTATAGTATTTTTTAAAACATTTTTCATAAGTGGGGATGTGTAGCAGTATATCATCCATATATTGTAGTAAAATCCGTTCATCGAGTTGTAAAGGCTTTAAGTCACGAGCTAAAGCCTCACCAAACCAGGTAGGAGGATTTTTGAACCTTTGTGGTAACACAGTCCAACAATATTGAAAAATCATTTTTGTCTTCGGATCCTGCCATTTAAAGGCAAATAGCTGTTGCGCCTTCTCTTCTATAGGGATACAGAAAAAAGTATTCTTCAAGTCTAACATAGAGAACCAAACATAATCTCCAGGAATTGTGGTCAATAAGGTATATGCATTAAGAACAGTGCAGTGAATATCTTGTACTGTTTCCCTAATGTCCCAGAGATCTTGTACAAACTGACATTCTCCCATATGTGATTTCTTTACTGGTAATATTGGAGAGTTGTAAGGAGATTGGCAAGGTCTAATTAGTCCATATTTTAAAAATTTCTGTAAGACTGTTTGAATCTCCTCTAAAGTTTCTTTCCTAAATGTATACTGTTTTTTTCTTGGTATGGGTTCCTTAGGCTTTAATTCAATGGATAGGGGTGGGACATTGATTGCATAGCCTAGGACCCCATCTGCCCAGTACTCAGTCTCTTATGGATTGCAGGTAGAAATGAGTCCATGAGTGGATCTTCAGTTTGAGCAAGTAGCATGTGAAGTCGCAGAGCTTGTTCAGGAGACACCTGTAGTTAGCTGTTTAACTTCAGAGAAAAAGGTTATTTTAGCATTTAATTTGCAAAATAAATCACAGCCTAGCAAAGGAATTGGACATTCAGGCAGGTACAAGAAGCTGTGTCTTAAGGTTTTGTCCCCTGGATGGCACTGAAGATGTTGCAAGAAGGTCTTCTGTTGGGATTGGCCAGTTACTGCTATTATAGGCACAGATAGGTTAAAGTCCTTTGCCAACGTACTGTTTAACACAGAGAACATTGCCCCCGTGTTGATTGGAGAATTGACTAATTGATTTCTCACTGTCAGTCATACCCAGAGCTTCTGTGGGGAAACAGTGATTGGTTTGTTTAGATTAAGAGGAGCCCCTGGGCCTCTTTATTCCTCATCTGAGTCTCCTTTTTCCACCAGCTGTTTTTGTACTCTTTCCTTCTGTTTCTTTTCTTTTCCCTTCTCTAACTTTGGACATGTGATTCTCCAATGTTATGTTTACAGTATGCCCATTGATTAGCCCCCAAACTTCTTCTAGGGTCCCTTTTCCCCTCTCTCTTCTTATAACCTGCAGTCTCCAAAAAGATCGTAGACTGTCTGGGTTTTTTAGCCTCTCTGGCATTGTAAACTTTGAAAGCAATATCCACCAGTGATGAGGGACTCATACAAAAAGTGCCATCTAGCTTCTGCAGGTTTTTCTAATGTCATGGGCACTCTGTCCAATAAATGTTTAATCGACTCTCCTCAAATTTTCTGGGGCCTCTGGGTCCAAATCACTATACTTTCTATAGGCTTGAAACACTGTTCTAAAAACTGTGCAGGTCTTTCATTAGTCTCCTGTCATAACTCCTGGATTTTGTTTAAGCTTATTAACTTTGTTCCCCCTGTCTTTAAGCCAGCCAAAATGTATTGATGATAATGTGCCAGTCTCGGCATTCCCCCATTACTGGGATCCCAATTAGGGTCTACCAAAGGCACAGCAGTTGTTGGGTCGGAGGTCCTATTAGGATCTTCCTGATGTATTTGTCAAGCCTCTGCAGTAGCCTTGTCAATAACTAGTCTCCTTTCATCAGCTGTTAACAATTTTTACATTAGGGACTGGCTCTCACCCCAAGTGGGACAGTGAGTATTGAACACACTAGTGAACAGTTCTGTCATTTTCTGTGGATCCTCCCGATATGGAGGATTTGAGTTTTTCCAATTCATCAGATCTGACATTGAGAACGGTGTATAAATCCAAAAATTACCAGCAGGTTTTCGCTGAGCATTTAGTCCCCCTGTGGGGAATTGCTTGAAAGGGAATTGCCGTGCTGCATATGAGCTTGCACCTGGACAAAATAGGGTGCCCTGGGGGTCATGGAAGGAGAGACCATTACAGCTTTTTGACTATACCTTGGGAGAGCACTGGGGCCAGGTATCTCTGTGTCCTCATCTCCTGACAGTGGTGGACCTGGAGGAGCATTGAGGTGCCCTGGCCCCAGAGGTGCAGAATCAATTGGGGCAGGAGGGGCATTTAAGGTTTCTATTATATCCTGGTCTTCAATTTCTTTTTCCTCTGAGTTTTCTAGCTCTAAAACAATTTTCTGAGATTTCTTATCCTCTCTTTGGACCATGAGATTATTTCCTTCTTTCTTAGCATCCTGATTGTGGAGAAGCATAAAGGCTTAGATATATGGGATCTGATCCCATTTTGCAGATCTCTGACAAAATAATTCTAATACTATACCATTTTAGGTATAGTAGTTCAGAGATCCATTCAAGGGCCAACATTCTTCTGAATCTAACACATACACTGGCCCGACGGTATTACAATAATATTTCATCATTTTCTTAGTCATGGGGGTGCAGCTGTATTCACCCCATTTTGTGATTATGCACCCGAGGGGACTCTGAGTGGGGACTGACACGTACTTCCCATATTACCCCACACCCTTGATCTTTTAATTCAAGTCTGGTGCCAACCTTCAACTGGAAGATTCTTATTATTAGCTGGGACACAAACACCACTGGATTTTCCATATTGAAATATTTCACATGAAAGGCCTGAGCCTAACACTAAACACTAGTGGAGGAAAGAGGGGTAACAGAAGGTAAGAAATGGGCAAGTGACTATAACTTGGTTTCAGTACCAAAAGTGTCTTTCTCAGAGAGCTGGTCCTTCCTTCAGTTTCCTAGTGAGTTAAAAACAGTTGTGGTTTGGCATTACCTTTTCTCAGTGACCCTAAGGACAAAAGACATGAAATTAGATCTTGTGACCCCAGAGTAGTAGCACAAAGAACAGGCAGAAACAGTTGCCACATGTAGATGAAAACACTCAAGCATGTGCACACATATGTCTCAACTAACAAACAAATTCGTCAGTCAAAATTCTAAGTTGCCATATTCCACACCTATGGTACCAATCCCAACATTAATCCTAACAAACAGCATGGAATAGAGGTTGTCCGTAGTGTGCACACCAACAATAACTCACCGATCCAAGGATTCATCAATCCAGCTACAAACTCTTCTTTCCTCACCAACCAGGAGAAAACTGGCAGCCAGCAGCATGGTGGGGAGAACAGGAGAATCCACAGGGTTAAAAGGACCCTGGTGGACACTTAGGAAAGTCCGAAATTCTCCATCATAGGGCTTGCTTAACAGCCCAGGATAACCTCCAAAAACGTGACTGGGTTAACCCAGTGTGCTTCTGTAGAGCCAATTGCTCCAGCCATTGGGATTCAGGGGAATGTCCAGGCAACTAAGATGGCAGTCCTGGCTTGGCTCACCAAACTTGTTACCACCAGATCAGGTTGAGCTTGCCCTCTTGCATTAAACAAATGACTCAGAAGTCCAGAAGTTGATACAAGGATTAGAAGGTTTATGGAGATAACTGGCATCTGTGCGATGACCAGGCTAAAATCATCCCAACTTCTGATGCCTGTTCTGGGGATTATAAAGGAGAAGAGGCAGGAAGATGAGAAAGGTTTTTGTTCTAAAGAAAAAAGAGAGGGGGAGAATCTGAGAGCAGCAGGTGGTCTGAGTCAAATGTCAGGGTCCCATGATGGATCGCATACTTCAGTGTCACAGAGTCTGTGGTCAGCTTCAATGTTACCTTGAGTTTGGTGTCCTTACCTTGATGTTACCTTGAGTTTGGTGTCCTTATCTCCTAGGGAGAGCTCAAGGATAATAACCTCAGGCAAATGTCATAAAAGTACTTGACTTGGATTTTGAATTAATGTGGAAGCAGTTTTCCTTTAAGTAAGAGGGGGAGTTTACAGCCAGCAAGGTTGTCTTGCCTCTCTCTTATGTCTCCTCTTGTTTGCAGCCAATTAGAGAGGTAAGAAAAACAAGAAATTTACTTTCAGTCCTTAATTGTAGGTGCACCACTCTGAAGTAAACTTGAAATGACTGTAGAATCTATGAACTAATGTGTAAACAACCAGAGATATCTCATAACATAAATATTTTCTGTAAGAACCTTTTAATTAACATCTGAATTAAATAGAAAATCCAAACTGAGATTATTTTTAGAGATTCAAGTAAAAATGCTCAAAATAAAGCATGGTGATTTAAACAAGGAGACCTTAGTTCAGGTAAATAATTCTATCCTATTAGCTTAGTGCTTCAGTGTTTTAGAAAAAGAGCAATTCTGTCCATACACAGGCACAGTTTACCTCAGAAAATAGTGAAAAAGCATTTGACAAAATTCAACATCACTTCATGATAAAGACTCTTAGCAAATTAGTTATAGAAGGAAAATATCTCAACACAATAAAAGCCACATATGACAAACAAACCCACCACCAATATCATCCTGAATAGGGAAAATCAGAAAGCTTCTCCCTTAAGAAGAGGACCAAGACAAGGATGCCCACTCTTACCATTCCTATTTAACATAACATTGGAAGAACTAGCCAGAGCAATTAGGCAAGAGAAATAAATAAAGTGTATCTGGATTGGGAAAGACAAAGTCAAACTGTCCCTGTTTTCAGATGACTTGATCTACATAGGAAAACCTGAAGACTCTACCAAAAGACTCTTAGAGCTGAGAAATGATTTCAGTAAAGTTGCAGGATACAAAATCAACACGCAAAAATTAGTAGTGTTTTTATACTCCAATAAAAAACTAGCAGAAAACAATTTAAAAGCAAGCCCATTTACAGTAGTCACCAAAAAAATGAAACACCTAGGAGTCATTTTAACCAAAGAGGTGAAAGATCTCTGCAACAAGAACTACAAATCACTGCTGAAGGAAATTAAAGAGGAAACAAAAAGATGGAAAGACACTCTATGTTGTTGGATTGAAAGAGATAACATTGTGAAAATGTTCACACTACCCAAAGTGTTCCACAGATTCAATGCAATAACCATCAAAATACCAATCACATTCTTCACAGAAATAGAATGAAAAGAAACCGAATTGTAACATTCATATGAAACAACAAAGACCCCAAATGGCCAAAGCAATTTTGGGCAAAAACAAATAAATAAATAAAGCTGGAGGCATAACACTCCCTGACTTCAAACTATACTACAAAGCTATAGTAAATAAAATGGCATGGTACTGGCATGAAAACAGACACTCAGACCAAGGGACCAGCATAGAGAACCAAGAAATCAACCCACATACTTACAGCCAACTAATCTTTGAAAAAAGCAACAAGAACATACATTGTGGAAAAGACTGCTTCTTCAATAAATGGTGCTGGGAAAACTCTACAGCACATATGAAGAATGAAACTAAATCAGTTTTTCTCATCATATACCAAAACCAACTTAGAATGGATTAAAGATTTAAACATAAGACCTAAAACTATAAAACTCCTAAAATAAAACATAGGGAAGACACTTCAGTATGTAGGACTGGGCAAAGAATTTATGAATAAGACCACCATGCAGGCAATAAAAGAAAAAATAAACAAGATTACATCAAACTAATATGCTTCTGCACAGCAAAATGAACAAAATAGAGCAAAAAGACAATCTACAGAATGGGAGAAATTATTTGCAAACTATTCATCTGACAAGGAATTTATATCCATAATATTTAAGGAAGTCAAATAATTTATCAACAAGAAAACAAGTAACCCAGGTAAAAAATGGGCAATGAATCTGAATAGACATTTCTCAAAGGAAGATATACAAATGGTCAACAGACACATGAAAAAAATGCTCAACATCACTTAGCATCATGGAAATGTAAATCATAACCACACTGAGATATCATCTCACCTCAGTTATACTGGATATTATCAAAAAGACAGAATAACAAATGATGGTGAGGACGCAGAGAAAGGAGAACCCACCTACACTGTTGGTGGGACTGTAAACTAGTGTGGCCACTATGGAAAACAATTTGGAGGTTCCTCAAACAACTACACATAGAACTGCCATAAAATCCAGCAATCCCACTGCAAGGTATATACCCAAAGGAATGGAAATCATCATGTTGAAGGGATACCTACACTCTTGTGTTTATTGCAGCTATATCTACAGTGGCCAAGAGTTGGAACCAACCTAGATATATCAACAAATGACTGGATAAGGAAAATATGGTATAAATACTCAATGAAATACTATTCTGCCATAAAAAGAATGAAATTCTTCCATTTGCAGCAACATGGGTGGACATAGAGAAAATTAGATTAAGTGAAATGAGCCAAGAGCAGAAAGAGAAATACTGCATGTCCTTATTCATAAGTGGGAATTGAAGAAGAAGGAAGGAAGGAAGGAAGGAAGGAAGGAAGGAAGGAAGGAAGGAAGGAAGGAAGGAAGGAAGGAAGGGAAGGGAAGGAGAGAGGGAGGGAGAGAGGGAGGGAGGAAAGAGAAAGAAAAAAAGAAACAATTACAATAATACACTGAACTTTCAAAAAAAAGAGAACATAACTGTGTTTATTAGAGGTAGGAAAGGGGGAGGAGGAGGGGTGTTAGTGAGAAATTAGTTAATGGTTACAAAAATTGATGATACTTTGTAAACATGAGTATACTAATTATCCTGATTTGATCACCATGCTTTGTACACATGTATTTAAATCTGTAACTTACAAATAAATGTAATCATGTTTCGATTAAACAAACAAACAAACAAAAGATCCCTAAACCAACTTTGGTTTGCTGATTCAAAATTTGTAAATTGATGAATAAGATGTTTAAAATGTTAAAAATGTTAAGATCACTCCCATTCAGGCCAACTGCCTGGATCGGACATGGCTTCCCATGTGCACATTCTTCTTGCCAACCTGAAGCATCCAAAGCTCTTTGAGGCAGAAACAGATGGTGAGGGGACTGCTGACTGGAAGACTGACCAGGGCTGGTGTTTTGGGGGTAGAATTCCCTTTAATATGGGCAGATTTCTTCTGTGTTTGGAAAGGCCAGAGGAAAGCGACTGATCTTGTTGTATGTTTTTTCCCTACACCTGCTTCATGTCCAGAGACACAGGCACTTCCCAGGCAGGCTCTAGAGCCAGCACCAGCACCACCAGTAAAGTTGGGACTGCTCTGCACTCAGAGTCACCTGTAGAACTGGGTCCACCACCATCTTTACAGCCAGCTCCAGTGCCAGGGAAAGGGCCACTTGCAATGATGAGACTGAAACTTGAGCAGTCTTGCCCTCCTGCCCCTGTCCTGTGACTACCATGAACTGGCCCAGTGTCAACATGTGTGACCATGACATTCCCTTCCCACTGCTGGAAGAGCAGTTGACTCTGATGGATGTGGCAAAGAGCTTGGCTCTGCAGAATGGGGTCTAGACAGGCTGTCCTTCTTGCATCAGATTTCACAGACAAGCCATTCCCTGACCAGAGTCCAATGAACTGGGTACAATACCAGCTCCACATGTTACCAATGATGTGACTTGGATGAGTTTCTTAATTCTCAAGCATTCACTGTCCACGTGGGGACAGTAGAGTTGGGACATTAACAGTACCAGTTGCACAGAGTGACTGAAGCTAAAATGAGATGGGACAGAGAGAAAGCAGGGTGGGGTCCTGGCTTACCAGGTGATGGAGGTGCTCATTGAGGGGCAGGAAGGTCCGGGAGTTATCCAGTCATCTACCCATGAGATCTCACTGACCACTGCACTTATTAGGACCTCATGTGCACTAGAATCTCTAGCAGACACCCAAAGAGAGCCCATAGTTGTAGCTGCCACAGGAAGTGTGCATATGAATGAGGAAGTAGAACAGAGGGCTGATCAGGAGAGACACAGGATGCAGCCTCAAGATGAGCACACCCGAGCCACTGTCACTTGGAATTAGTGAGAATGGCCTGGGTGATAATGCCACTCTCCCTTCCTTGCCAGTATTGGCTCTTGGATCATCATGTGTTGGGTGTCCTTGGTAGGCAGAGAACCAAATTCAGTGTTTGTCACAAGTCTTAATCTTCTTGTTCTCCAGCTTGTCCACTGTCATCTTCCTGAGACTGTGGGCAACTGTGGAGTAAGAGCTGGGGAGGGTCATGCCTGTGTGACGCACTTTTCCTCTTCAGGAGCTACTTAAGAAGGCAGTGCCCTATGACTGCCTGGGCTCCATATGGTCCCAGCACAACAAAAGGGCAAGGAGCACCTGGCACCTTCCATCAGTGCCACCCAATTTAATGGTGTGGCCAACTGTGTTATCTCCACATGCCTCAGGGGCCACAGCCTAAAGGTCCAGGGCAGAGCCAGGGTGGTGGAGCCCTGGATCAAGGTGGCCAGGGTGAGCTGTGGGATGACCCAGGGGATTCCCTCTCTGGAGGCTTTGGAACTGCCTTTTTAAAAATTGCCCTCGGAATAGTAATCTGTGGCCTAAGCCTCAGCATGTTCCCTAGGCCTTTCCTGTCAGGTGCACTGGCCTTGACTCCCATGTCCCAGTGACAGAGGCTCACCTCCTACCTGGACTCCTTCTTAGGTTGAGCTAAAACCCTCCCTCTGTGAGAGCTGCTCATTGGGTTACATTTGTGCCCTCCTGTGGCTCCCTGGGCATCTGTCTCATCCAGGAGGGGAGATGTCAGCTCGGGAGGCTGAAGCTGGAGCAGGTGGGGCTCCAATTCCCCACTCATGGTTCATTCTTTTTCCTCCCCAGCAATGCTTGATCCTCAGGAATTTCTCCTCAGTCCATGCCATCCTCTCTGCTCTGCAGAGCACCCTGATCCATCGACTGAAGATTCCAGGTGGGCAGGCCACTGTCTGTAGGAGCACAGGGTGGACCAGGGACCTCCTCTAGGTCTGGGCATTGCCTCCTGCATGAACCTGGCAGGGGCTGGGAGGCGAGGCTACACTGATGACAAGAATGGGCTCATGGGTGGGGTCTCTAAGCCTTGCTGTGACTTAATCCCAAGTGGCAAAAGAAGGGGTGAGTTTTTGTTTCTGTTTTTAATTTTGTTTTACTTTCTCACTAAAATTTAACAGAAAAAATTTCAGTCCCGTGTTGTCTGGACTAACAGGAGGAAGGATGTGTCTGTCTATGGGCAGGTGGAGACAGTGGGGCAGGAGCCGTGGTGCTGGGATGCAGTGGTGGCAGCCAGGCTGTACAGGAGCATGGAGGAGCTGCAGAAGCAGCAGGTCTCTGGTTCCCACACTGCTCCATCCTGTCGGCATGTCACTTTCTCCAGGCTGTTGGGTGGATGTGGTAGGCAGGACTTTCTTCCCTCTGCAAATTCTTCCAGTCTTTTTGAGGAAGCCAGGCCCCTGCTGCTGCTGCTGTCTGCACTGCACCTCCATGGGGTGGTACCAGGGATGTTTATGACAGAGAAATCCAATGGGCTGGGTCATCGAATGGGCTGCACAGCTTTGGGTCCTAATAGGTATACTTGAGCCCAATATATGTGGTTGCTGCTACTCCCCACTCTGCCACTCTGCAGACAGTGCTAATCAATCACAGCCCTAGGACTCTCAGCCCTGTGCCCAGTTAGCAATGACATGGGCTCCAGATGAGTCATGAGAAGTATCTAAGGGACTCATACATTCCTAGAAGATCCTTCCTGACCAGATCACAGGCCCTTCACATAAAGGAGGAGGAAAGTGTTGTTGGCCAGTAGTCTGGGGATCCTCTGCCCTGTTGCTCAGAGATGGCATCTCAGAATACCAAGTCCTGAGTGGAGGAAGAGAGAGTTCTGTGCAGGCAACTCTCACTGGGGAGGTGAAGCCTTTGACATGACCTCAAACCCAGCCTGTTGGGTAGAGATATCAGTGGTGCTGGGGCAGGCAGGAGCTTCTTAACCAGGCCTCTCAGAACATCCTGTCCCTCTCTCACCAAGGCTGGGCCTGGCTGCAGGCCTGCACACTTACAGAGAGCCCAGAGGATGAGTCCCTGGTCAGTGCTGGTGCTGGTGGGTGGGGTGAAAGCAGCTGGGTCAGGGCCTCCAGATGATGGAGAGGAGTCAGCCTCCCCTGTGAAGCCCTGTGTAAGTCACTGTCCCTCCTGGGGCTTCTGTTTTCTGATCTGGACACTGGAAGGGTGATGAGCCTGCTTGCAGGCCTCACAGGGTGGCGATGAGGTGAAGGGGAGGAAAGGAATTCGAGGGTGTTTGTGCCTGCTTCTTCCTCCATGGTGCTGGTGAGAAGGATGAGGATAGTAATATGACACTGAGTCCTCAGGAGACCCTGGGAGGCAGGGGCAGTTCCCATCACACTTTCCAGATGAGGAAACCGGAAAGGGAGGCCAGGCTGCACACCCGGGCTCACACACCTGGGGTGTGTTGGTGGACCTGGGAATAGATCTAGAGGCCAATCCACTAGAGGTAGTAGTAGCACTACATGAGCTGGCTGGGGTCACATATCCAGAGTTCAAGGTTGGGGATAGGGGTGTAAATGTGTGAGGAGACCATATTCTCACTGTCTTGGTCTGGTTTTTTGTCACTTACAGCAGAATACCTGAAACTGGGTAATTTATTTTAAAAAAAAACAGAATTTATTCTTACAGTCTAGACGGCTGGGAAGTCCAAGACGGAGAGAGTGCATCTGGTGAGGCTCTTCTTTCTGGTGGGAACTCTGTGTAGAGTCCTGAGGGGGCACCGAGCATCACATGGCAAGAGGGCACAGCGTGTTTATATGCTCTTTTTCTAAGGCCACTGATGCACTTTCACGATAACCCACTAATTCATCAACCATTAACTTATGAATGAATTAATTCATTCATGAGAGCAGAGTTCTCATAGTCCAGTTGCCTCATACAGGGCCCCATATTTCAAATAATATAGTCAAATATCATACCCTCTTATTACAGTTACAGTAGGGATTATGTTTCAACATAAGGCTTGGAGGGAACATTCAAACCGTAGCAGTATCCTTGACCTTGACCTTGTCAGATGGAGACAGTCAAGTTGGCCACCCTGGAATTGAACCACCAGAGAGCCCAGATGAGGCAGTGGCAGCAGAAGAAGGTGAGTGGGCTCCAGGGAGTAGATGACAAGGGCCTCTCCCTTCCAGCTGGAGGCCTCTAAATCAAAAGAGAAGAGAGTCTTCCTCCTGCAACCCTTCCTTCCTGTTGACACAATGCCTGCAATGCCCGTATGGGAGAGAGCAGAACAAGGGGCTGGAAGAGCTGAGCCGTAGTGGAGTAGGGACTGGAGTGGGCTGGGTACCACATAATCATTGTGATGTTAAAATCCCACCATAGAGGTAACTAGGGGGTGTCTGGTGTCCTTGGATACCATCTGGGGAGAGAGAAGTAGGAGGATTGGGGGATGGCAGCTGAGGGTCCTCTGTGGCTCCAACTGAGAGACCTGCGTAGGGGGTCCGATGGCTGAGGTTTAGGAGACTTTATAGAATAAGCCTTGTGTGGGCCCAGGTAGATGAAATATTTAAATTGCTGGGAAAAAAAATACTGTAAATAAAAAAAAACTCTGTATTCTATATCTGGCAAAATTATCCTTCAGAAATGAAGAAGAAAACAAAATATTCCCAGAAAATGAAAGATATGGGAGTTTATTTCTAGTAGACATGCGGTTTAAGAAACACAACAGGGACTGCTTTAGGCTGAGATAAAAGAACTTCAGCCAGAAACTTGAAGCCACTTAAGGAATAAATTTAAAAACAGAAAACAAAAAACAGTGCTTAAACGATGTTAAATAAGTAAATATAAAAACAATTTTTATTGAATTTTTGGCTTGTAACACCTTTTTTTACCACTATGATTTAAAAGACAAATTAATAAAATAATTATAAATTTATGAGAATGAGCATATAATGCATAAAGGTGTAATTATTTTTAACTATAGAGAATTTTTTTTGTGTTTTTTATTTTATCAATATATACTGTAGTTGATTTTCATGTCCCTTTACCAATTCCTTCTTTCCCCCTTTCTCCCCCCTCCCCCATCAACATCATATCTGTTCACTTGTCTTAACAAGTTCAAGGAATTGTTGTGACTGTTTTTCTTCTTCCCTCCCTCCATTTATTTTTTTGTATTTATTTATTTGTTTTTATTAGTTCCCATATATAAGTGAGAACATGTGGTGTTTCTTTTTCTGTTCCTGGCTTATTTCACTTAATTTAATTTTCTCTAAGTCCATCCAGTTGCTGTGAATGGTAGTATTTCATTCTTTTTAACAGCAGAGTAATATTCCATTGTGTAGATATAGCACACTTTCCTTATCCACTCATCTGATGATGGACATTTAGGCTGGTTCCAACTCTTGGTTATTGTAAATAGTGCTGAAATAAACATGAGTACAGTTATCCCTTTGATGTGATGATTTCCACTCCTACACCTGGCAGTGGAATAGCTGGGTCATATGGTAGATCTGTCTGTAATTGTTTGAGGAACCTCCATACCATTTTCCCCAAACCTGCACCATTTTGCAGTCCCACCAACAGTGTCAGAGTGTTTCTTTTTCTCTACATTCTCACCAGCATTTGTTATTTTCAGTCTTTTGGATATTAGCCATCCTAACTGGAGTTAGATGATATCTCAAAGTGGTTTTGATTTGTATTTCCGAAATGCTGAGTGATGTTGAGCATTTTTTAATGTGTTCATTGATCATTTTTATATCTTTGGATAAATGACTAGTTAATTTCTTTTAATTTCCAAATTAGATTATATTTTTTCCTCTTAAGTTGTGAGAGTTTCTATATATTTTGGATACTAGACTATTATCAGATGTATAATTTAAATATATTTTCTTCCATTTTACAAGTTGTCACATTCTTTATAGACTTTTAAGCTATATTTTATGATTTTTTCTAACAGCTTTATAGTTTTACCTCTTATATTTAGATCATGAATGATTTGTTTTGAGTTAATTTTTGTATGCCTTGTGAGGTTCCAGTCCAACTTTACTTTTGGCAGGTGGATATTTAATTGTCTGAGCACAATATGTTGAGAAGACTGCTTTCCTCAATGAGTTTTCTTGGCACCTTTGTCAAAAATCAATGACCAAATATGAAACATTATTTTTCTGGAACTTCATGTCTTGTCCATTTACCTATATGTCTACCCTTAGTTAGTGTCATTCTATCTTGGTAACTGTACCTTTGTAATTAGATTTGCTTTTAGAAGAGTAATCATCTAATTCTGATTTTCTTTTTCAAGATTGGTTTGGCTATTTGTTTTTCTTTAAATAACTATATGAATTTTAGGATTATCTTGGAAATGTCTGTTAAGAAGGCAAGTAATACTTTGAAATGACTTGTATTGACTCGTTGATCTTAAAAGTGTTGTGATCATAACTGTATTGTCTTATGATTCATGAATATTGAATGCCTTTCAATTTATTTAGAATTTTTCATTTATTTCAGCAGTTTTACAGTTTTTAGTTTGCAAGTCTTCCACATTTATTTATAAAATTTATATCTAAATATATCATTCTTTTTAATGCTATTGATAATTTAATTTGTCTAATTTCTTTTCAAATTGCTTATTGCTATATTGCAGCAATGCAATTGTTTTTTATACCTTGATCTCTTGTATTTGTGTCCTTTTTGAGCTCATTTATTTGTTGTAGTGGGTATTTAATGAATGCTTCATTATTTATTTTATATACACATGATTACATAGTGTGTAATAAAGGTAGTTTATGTCTTACATTCCAACAGTGTGGGTCAATGAAGTTTGGAGCTAAGGAAACTCTGTTATAGGATGGAGAGAGTGACTATACCTGCTGTTCCTACCACCCAGATTCATTGTTTGAGACAAATGAGGCACTGCCCCTAAAGTAAACTAGGGACTGTGCTATTTCTCTGAATTTTGTCAATATAGCAGGCAAAGTCCACCTGTTTTTTTGAGTAAATATTTAAATACGACAGAAAAAATAAACTTGTAATAAAAATACAAAATGACATTGTAAATAAAGAATGACACAAACAGATGATGATTTGATTAACCAGAGTGGTCAAAACTTAAATAGTGCATACAGTGTGTTTGGCATTATTTCAAGCCACAAACACATGTAGCCTACTACATAATAGTTTAAAATATATAACTCAAAACTTTATCAAAGAGAAGTTGACACATTTACAACTTTATTAGATGGAATTAAAACTATCAGGGAAATAAATTGTTTGGTCTTGTGTTGGGGGTTCTCAATGTCACTGCTAGGTTTGTTGAATCACTAGGAAAACTCCCAGGAATCACCACACTTACATCTATGACTATTCTAGCAAAATAATACACAACAAATTAAGCAAAAATAATAGACCCATGAGGTGAAAGCCAAGGGAAAATGGGTACAAGCTTTTTACAAACCTTTCAGAAAAAAGTCACAAAATACATGCTTGAACTCGCTAGCAGTGAGTTGTGACAATACATGAGAAATGTTGCCAACCAGAAGAGTTCATTAGAGAATTGATACAATGAAGTTTCTTGTTTGTTTTCTTATTGGGGGCTGGTCACATAGAGAACCTGTGCCTGGCACATAGGCACATTCCAGAAGGAAAGCAGATGATCAGCATAAATGATACTGTTTTCTTAAACAGATTAGGCATAGAGAATCACTCTAATTGGTTAATGGTAAAATCCTTCTTAACTCTAAGTTTCCAGATGCCAGTCAAAGGCCAGCAAATATTTCTAAAAATAAGCAGCTAGGCCACCTATATCAACTCTGTGTGCACAGTTACACAACAAATAAATTATCTTTAAATGTGTTTCATGACTTTATAAGACAGATGCACTGACTGGGTAGATAGACAAAGGGACAGTATTTTAAACTAGTTAGCAGAGAATATGATATTTTGAAATATCCAGAGAAATTTCCAAAAAATGACACCGTCTATGCACTTTAGAGCAGCATGATTCCTACAAAGGAGACATCTCTGAATAATGTCAGAGTCAAAAACACTTCCTTGATGATAGATACCATGGGGAAGAGTGAGCAGTATTTATTGACATTTAGTAGATTGATCTGGGTCACATTGGAAGAAGCCACAGTACAGAAGACCAGGTCACTACTGCAAGACAAACTGAGGAACCACAAGAAAAAGAAAATATGAGTAATGTAATTTGCGAATTTATGTTTAAATCTCGCTAATCAGGAAGTGCTGTGGCTGATGGTGATGGCCTGGAACATGCTCAGGAGGCAGGTGGTGCAGATGGAGAGGTCTCGCATTACTGCTCAGGAAGAAAAACACCTTACACTTGAAGTCATTCTGAAAATTGAGTGATTCAAACAGATCTGGAGACACCAAAAAATACTACAGTGAGGAGCATCACTACGTGGATGAGGGCTGGTGGCAGGTGATCAGGTCAATAGGCTTAGTCCTGAGATCCAGAAGGAATGTGGAGATGTGGAAGAGGAGAGAGGTGTTGGCTGAGATCCCAATGTCAGCTTGGGAAATAAGGCAGTGTTTCATGGTAGCAAAAGTAGAAAGTGATTTCATCTTAATGTAAAACAGGAAACATTTTTGGTGTCTGCAAAAAAAAAAAAAAAAGATCTCACATTGTCAATGATATTTTTTCTTATTCAAAATCATCATCATCAACATCAATTTTATTTTACTTTATTTTTCTTGATAAATCCTGAAAAACTCATAATTTATTCAAAATTCAGCCTCAGCAATATTTTCCATATATGACAATATTTTCATATGCACATAACATATTTAATACATTTATAATATATTTATGTTTAGGTAATATTTATATAATATGTTTACACCAATAACAATGCCTAAGGTTCCTGTTACCTATATTCCTGTAGTACTCAGGCCACACTATTTTTCAAGACTAATGCTATTATAACCTTCTTTGTATAAAGTTTAGAACCAAGAAATGTGATGAACATATAAAAATTACTCTTTTTGTAATTTTTCTAACTCTTTTTGTAATCTTTTTGTGTATGTGTTGCTGAGCTGAAGTCAATGATATGCTAACAGAAAAAATCCCTAAATAAAGCAAACCCTGAAAGTAAAACAATATTATGTTTGTTACATCTTTTCTCAGGTGTTATTCTGTTTCTTTATAACCAGTGCTTGAGAGAGATACTGGGGTCATTGCATCCTTTTTTAATTTTTATTTTTTGGCAGCTGGCTGGTGCAGGGATCTGAATGTTAACCTTGGTGTTACAAGGCTCTGCTCTAACCAACTGAGCTAACTGGTTTTTATTTTTAATGCTTTTGATTCCAACTGAAAAGAGAAATGAGTATATTAATGATCAGTTGTTTTAAAAAATATTTTAACATGGCATGACTATATGCAGTCCGTGAATTAGTTTTCTATTACTGTTTTAGAATTTGCTAAAATTAAATTTTTTAAAAATGTAACAGTTTAACTAATTCAAATCCTTATTTAAGGTTTTAGAAGTCAGAAGAAGTCCTAAAACTTTTTCACTTGCTGCAAGTCATCATGCGTGTAAGGCTGCATCCCTTTCTGTAGGCTCAGGGAAAATCTTTTTTCTTGCCTTTTCATCATCTAGATGATGCCCAGATTTTTTGGCTTGTGGTCTCCTTTTAACTTTAAAACCAGTAATGACCAGTTGAGCCTTTCTCACCTGACATCACTCTACCACTGTTTCTTTTGCCCCATTTTTCTACATTTAAGAATCCTTCTGATTACATATGGCCCAAGAATCCAAGAGCCCACATAATCCAAAATAATCTTCCTATCTTACAGTCAGTTGATTAGCAACCTTAATTACATTGATAAGCATTTTTTTTTGTCATCTAATCTAGTATATTTACAGGTACTAAACATTAAGATGTGGATACATTTGGGGGACCATAATTCTGCTTACTAAATATCCTTTAACATTATCATCCTAAAATTGTCTTGAATGTCTTCCAAGTTAGTTTCCATCCCAAATTTCCCTAATGTAAATTCATTCATTCCAGGAGTCAATTGCTAAAGTCTACCTCTCAGTTTTCAAGAGGATAAACACACATTTCTCCACTGTATGATATCTGTATGATTGAATTAAAATAATTATAAGTTGATCCTTTTAGTGAGACCTCACTTAATATGGGCATACCCTCCAATGACAAAAAAACAACAACACCTCATACCTTCACTAGTAAAGTCTATTACCTTTAAGATTTAATTGAGTAATATCCAACATCAGAAGCCATTGTAAAACTTGCAGTGATAAAATTTTAAATTATGTTCTTACGTTCTGTCCTCTGGATACAGGCATCATTATTTTATCCAATTAATTCATTCCAGGATGTGCAAATATTTATATAAGTATGTGGGCTTTGATCAGATGTATAACAATGATAGAAGAAATCTAGTGAAAAATAAAATGATTTTGAGAAACCAAACACTATTTTGGGAGAAGGTAAATATGTTATTTTGAAAAAAATGAAGTTTATTAATTTATTTCCTCATTTTTAAAATATATACTATTTCAAATAGCACATCACTAGAGTTTTTTTATTTTAAGAATAATATTATTTCTGTATAAATATTTGCACTCTGCTAGTTCAGATAACATTATATAATCCACTTTATAAAATAACATGCTGGACTTTATTTTATTATCACATGAATCAACAGTTTTATTTTTACAACCAATTTTATTATGTTCTCTGAACAGCACTGTAAAATATACTGTGACTGGCCATCAACAACCTAAAGCCATCACGAGAACTGCGCAGGTGACAGGCAAGAGGTTAGGTGGTTGAGTGGCAATAGTTGCAGTGTGAGAACACAGATGGCAATTTCAGGAAAGAAAAACTTTTTGTCCACAAAGATCAGTTCCATAAAAGAAACTTTTCTGAATATTACAAACATCAGAATGAAATATAGTAAGTATAAAACACAACCAAATAACTGAAATGCATTACTCTTCTTTGTCAATTGAGTTTAGTTTAGGTCTTAATAAACAGCAGAAGTTGGTATTTTCAGATTTTTATTTTGTTAGGCAGAAAGAAAAAATTCTACTGTTAACAATTACCATATGGCATTAAAGACAGTGATCTTTACATTTATTAAAATTTCATTATTATAAAATGTCAAATCCATCATATATTTTATGATAAAAATTGAAACTGTCCTAAAATATTTTTAAAATTCTAACTTAAAAAATGCCATTAAAAAAAAAAGGTATATATAGAGTATATTGAATTAGTTCATATTTGATGGCTCTATCAGTTAAAATTTCATATAAACCATAATGAATGTTGTATTTTATGTGTTATATTAAAATTAGGTAAAAATAAAATACAGTTTCAATTCAAATACAACGTTACCAAATTATAAATGTCTTTTCACAAATTCACAAATTTATAGCCTCATAAAATTTATGAAATTGATCTTTTTATCTGAAAACCTGTAACTATTTTACTTATAATTCTCTAAGATATAAGACTAAAGTTACCAGAAGAGATTTCAGTAAGAAACACTTCAGTGAGAAAACTCTCAGCCCACCACCCACCTGAGCCGTGAGCGCTCACAGTTAATGAATCTGAGACACAGACGCTCACCCAGCGGCATCTGTGGAGTGAGTCTGTGTGTGTGGGATGAGGCCTCCAGTCATCATTATAAAGCATGTCATCAGCTCATCTCCCTTCAGGCCCACAATTGGAATGTCACATATAGATGCGCAACAGCCTTAGCCTTGGGATTGCGAGAAAGGGGAAACACTATGGGAAAATTGAATTCATTTAATTCCTGGAAAACCACAGGCTAGGGCCAGCTGGGTTCTAAACTTTTTCGTGAGTGAGCATATGTTCCCAAGGCACCTTGGTCTGGGTTGTTATATGGTCACAATTCTTGTCAACAAAACACAAGTCCCTAATAGCTCCACCTTCAGACAAGTAGAATGCCGTGTCAGATTTCCCAGTGCATCCCTGCTGGCTCAAGAGATTCCTGGTGTCCTTCACACATGTCTCTGGTGGTTTCAGGGGACTAAACAGAACCTCTGTAAGAAAGGAATACTTTTCTCTTTGGAGACTAACTTAGATGAACAGATCTTCCCTCTGACGGACACAGTCCTGACACAGAACACTAGCATGAAATGCAATTAGCCCCCTAAACCCCGTATTGGCAAGGCACATGTATTTATATGTTATATTCTTGTAAGTAATATTAACCTTAATCTTAACCTCAATCATGACTTCCACATTCGTGGTACTCTTTCTTAAAGGAATGGCATTTGACTGTAAATGGGTGACTTCTCTGTAAACACAGATCTTCTCCAGGACACCATCTCTCAGATTGTTTGAGCTCAGCCTGATATAAACAAGGACCTCTCACATGTCCTTGTTTATCCCCCAGCAAACAGTCCTCCTTTTGGTCTGTGTCAGGATCATCCTCCCTCAGCCATATCTGAATCCATGGAGGATGCACTTCCTTATCAGAGAGAAAAGCCTTCCGAGAACCAGAGCAGCCAGGCTGTGCTGTGTGGCTCTCTCCAGGGGTGCCCCGGATCTCGTCTACTCATATCTGCTTCTTCCTGCTCTCCCAAGAGGTGTGAGTCAGGTGGCTTTCCTCAGTTAGAACAATGATCTTTATGGACAGAAGAGAGTGAAGCTAAGAGAAAATTTTACTGATCTGACCCAGAAACCTAATTAGCTAGTTTTAACAATCCATGATGCCTGTGGGACCATGTGGCCTTGCTCCTGCCAAGTCACCCTGGGATGAGTTGGGGCTGCAGGCCTGATGCATGGTCCGGACTCCTCCCTGTGGACTCAAGACTGTCTGCATTAACTCCCTCCCCTCCAGCAGCCCATGACATTTTCTGCTTCTGGCTTATTCTCCATATTATTTCCCTTTCATTTAAGAATTGTCATCACTGCCTGTTGAGAATGTGTGAAATATTTAAATGACTGTGCCTTCTATCAGTACATGTGAATGTGTTTAAACCCCTCTAATGACATCACTATGTTAAGGTAATGCAGATTTTATTAAATAGGTATTGTGGTCCTAGGTGACTGGGATGCCTACAAAAAATGATCTTTAAGTGATTCTCCTATTAATAACACTATCTTTTCATTATTTATCAGAGGATATCGGGACTCCAACTTCCAGACACTGCTCAGGGTAGAGGATACAAAGAGAAATAAAATGATTGTTGCCTATTTAGATATCTAATTAGAATAAACCTAATCAAAGAAGAATGACACAGTTAATAGATAAGGTCTTATTGTCCACAAACCACCAGGAGTTGTGCACATGGCATGCAAATAAGATGTAAAGCAGTGTGTTGACCTTCAGTAAACCCAGGACATTAATTCCATGCTGTGGGATGAATCCTTTCACAGCTGAGTGCTCTCTCTACTTCATTCAGAACTGCAGACTTTACTCAGGCTAAGTCACCTTTTTGTGAACTTATAAAGATCAAAATCATATTGTCTGAGTTAACAAAACTTAAATATTAAATTCCCTAAAATTTTAACTCAATCCTGATGAGCTCTACTTTGATAATTTTGATTATTGCTTATGGACATGAGAGGGAAGTTTGAATTAAAACTTTCATTTTAAAATACTTTTCTTTAAAATGAAAATAGCAAGTTGGCTGAGGAAAAAATGTTTCAGGTATTTATTTTATCATGATGCTATATTATTCCACAATGAAAAGTTCCTTTGCTAAATAGTATTTCATATTGAGAACATATGTCAAATCAATTACTGACAAACTAAATACTCGGATAATTGAAAACTAAATGGGAGTTTTAAAATTGTATCTTATGGAACATTAGAAAAATTAAAAATAATAAATTTAAAACATTTTAACACTTTAAATACTCTACATTCTAAATAGCTATAAGGTGTTAGGTAAAAAATAAGTTTGATCCCATTATCTGGGTAACTTAAGAGTTGAAGCAATAGGGAATATTTGTCAGAACCCATATTTTGGCTTAAAATAAGAATGAGCATCCCAATAAATAGGAAACTACAAAAATATATACATATTGTCATGTGTTTTAAATTTTGGGTAGATTCACATCTATCTTTTATAGATGTGGCCCAATTTAGAGCAAGTCTTTATCCTCCACGCAGTTAGCATACATTCACACCTAACACTGTGCCCTGGGACTCAATCCACACCTGAAGCACTGAGACCTAATCTTGTTATTAAGATCATATGCAGTTGATACAGAAAGACCAAGGAAATCAATTTGGTGTTACTCATATCCGATGAGAGAAAATAAGGATAGCGATAGGCTTGTGAAGGTAACTGAAGAAGCTGCAATAGCTGCTTTAATTAATAGTTTGTTGGTGATACTTTATTTCAAGCTAATTCCTGTTCTTGCACAAACTGTACAGGAGACTTGAGTTGGTGACCTGATAGATTCAATATCTTGATAAAATTGCCAGTTGAATCCACTTAGTTCATGAGCTTTTTAAAGTAGCTGAAGCAATAGCCAACATATAATGACGTCAATACGTGTAACGAAGAGTGGAATTTTGTGAACAGTGACATATGGAGCATTCTGTTTTGATATAAAATGTTTCCCACGTTGGACCGACCCCGCGGCGCACTCGGAAGAGTGCGGCGCTGGGTGCGCAGCAGCGCTCCCGCCGCGGGTTCGGATCCTATAAACGGATGGCCAGTGCGCTCACTGGCTGAGCACAGTGCGGCCGGTCACAAAAAAGACAAAATATGTTTCCCATGCCTGATAAGGTCTGCAAAACTCCAGGGAGGAATGTATTACAAGAATTCTATTTACTGGGCAATCCTTTCCAGCATATTGGGAATAAATCTCACACTGTAGTCTATATCCGACCCTGTTTTGGCTGCAGAAGTCCTTGATTAGGTTTGGGGAATGTTCCTTTCTCCCCCCATCTTCAACATGCAACTGCTTGTTGGGGATTTGACTTGGGCAGGTTGGGTCAGCTCAGCATTTTTTCTTGGTCTTAGTTTTTCTGACATCTCAGGAGTAAGCAATGCTCTTCAAAGTATACTTTCTTTCCTTTCTTTAATTCACTTCTTTGTCCCATAAATGTGACACTCCACTGCCTCTGTCTAATCTGGACAGAAACCTTCACTATAAATTTGTGCAGGATCTGCTGGCTCTGGGTATTTCTGCTTTATAAACACTATGCTAGATTCCAGTGGTTATAATATGTAAAAGTAAGTTATCACAGTCTACATTATCAACATTTTACTACTTCAAATGAAAAGAACAAACCTTATCATCCTTTAGACACTTTTGTGTTCCTTATTTTGTCATATATTTTCTTCATTATTACCTTTATATACATCAAGGACCACATCAAACTGTGCTATAAGTTTTGATTTCAATTATCAAACATAATGTAATAATTAAAAAGCACAGTGGTATCAACTTAATGGTGGAGTAGGCAGCCCCCAACACCATCCCTTCTCTAATACTAAATAAGTCCATAGAAAAAGAACTGAGGTGAGCAAGTAAAACAACATGTCACCAAATAGAGAACATCTACAAACAGAAATTATAAAATGAAACTAAATAGAAGTTAAGGACCTAAAAAGTACAATAATTGAAAAGAAAATTAAAAAATAGGAGTACAACATATATTTAGCAGAGCAAATAAATAATCAGCTAACTTGAAGACAGATTCATTGAGGTTTTTCATTCTCAGGAGCACAAAGAGAAAAAAGGAGGAAAAATAGAGAAACCCTAAAAGGCCTATGGGAGGCTATCAAGCATAATAACGCAGGCACAATGGGAGTTTCAGAAGTAGAGGAGATGGAGAAAGGGACAGAAAAAACATTTGCAGAAGTAATGATGGAAACTTCCCCAATTTAAAACAAAAGTTTATGAACACACACATACAAGTAGGTCAATAAACTCCATGCAGGACAAAAATCACAGGTATGCAGCTAGGACACGTAATCAAACTGCTGAATGACAAAGACAGGAAGAATATTTTACTTCATTTCACTTTGTCTTTGTCTAGTAAGCTCAACATTTGTACTTGGTCAAGAACAGTTTCTATCAATTTCCTGTGCATTGACCATCCTCTTTTGTTTCTTTGCATTAGCTTTTATATAATAAAGTATTTGGCTGAGTTTTTAAAATTTATTTCTTAGATAAAGACTCTAAACCTTTGGAAATTTTTGAGTAAAGAGTGTGTCTATGTCTACCTTACTTGACCCAATCACTCTCACACCCTGCATGGACTGGACAGATATGCTTTGCTGACCACCTGTCAGTCACAGTGTGACCCATGGAATTGGTGCCTGCTTGCTTTAAATTCACTCAGAATTCCCCCTGGGAAAACTGCTTGGGTAATGCCAGGGCCCCAAGGCAGGCTTTAGTCCCACAGGCCCTTCTCTCCCCATGTGCCAGTTAATCTCTGTATCCCAGCTGGCTCCCTTATTTCCCTGGGCCCTTCCTATAAGCCCACTGCTGTGCTGCTTCCTCTGTATCTAATCTGATCAACATACCTGAACCTAACTTGTTTCCTGGTCAGGGCTCTCCTGGAGAGTAGCTCTCATGGTAGGAATAAACTGGATAGAGGCAGGAAAAGGGCTACAAGGGCATCTGCCAGTATGAACTAATTTCCCATGAGAGAGGCACCTGGTCACAGGTCAAACACTTAGATATTAGGATAAAGAAGTATCCTATGAGAGGCACACTTAGATATTAATGACCACCTCCCCTGGAGCCCCATCAGGGCAGAGCTAGAATTTATAGCCACCCTCCATAGACACCTCAAAATCAAATCAGAAAGAATTTACAAAGCACACATGTAAGTCAGATTATGTAATATTTTTCTTCCTACCTCTGGCTTATTACACTCAACTTAACATCTTCTAGGTTTTTTCCATATTGTCATAAATGAGAGGGTTTTTTTTAAAGTTGAATAACATATATATATGATGTAATCATATAAGTATATAATATGGGGATATATAATATGGAGAAAATATGGATAAATGTGGAGAAAACATAGAGATACATATATCGATCGAGGCTGAATCCACAGAGGCTGACCTGGTGCTAGGACGAGACTGGTCCTTGTGAATGGTCCTTCTCCTGAGTCCATGAAGCCCAGCTTGATACCAGGGTACACTGATGTGGGCCTGAAACCTTGGTCTGCAGAGACCAGCATGGTGCTACAGGGACTTACCTGGTGCTAGAAGGAGTCCTGATCCTGCATCCTTGAGGGCTGGCCTAGAACCTAATCCATGAGGACCGGGCTTGTACCTGGAACTACAAGACTAGACTGGCATTGGAAATTGGCCTAAATCCTGAATCTGCAGAGGCAGGTCTGGTGCCACTGGATTTGACATTCTGCTGTGTGAGGCCTGGAGCCTTGGGCAGCAGAGCACAGTTGAGGGCAGCCTAAATCCTGGGGCCGCAGGAGCTGGTCTGGCACTGGGTTCACCAGGGTGTGTCTGGTACTGAAGCCCACAGCAAAGTCAGCTGCTCACTTCACTCTCATTCCCCAGTGTAGAGGGAATCTGTCTTAAGGAGGGGTGATGCAGGTAGTGTGCAACTGTCCTTCCTACCATCTTCATGTGTCTTTCCTTATTTCTGTGTTCCAGTCAGATTCTTTCATCTTTCACTGGGATTCCTTATGTCCTGTCAAGTATTTTTATCCATTGATTTTTTTTCAATGATGTTTCTGTGAGTGGACAAGCACTGGAAATTCCTATTCTATTATCTTACTGATGTCACCTCTCTTTTCTGAGATTCCTAAAAGCAGCAAGAAACAAGCAACTTGTCTTTAAAAAGAGATGCTTAATAATACTAACTGTTAATTTTGCTTTAGAAAATATGGAAGCTTTGAGGAACTGTTATAATATTTATAAAATACTGGAAAAGATCAAACAAGAATTGTATATCTTCTGAAACTTTGCATTATAAAGAAATTAAGGTATTCACAGATAAGCAAAGCTGAGGGAATTATTTGCTGGTATACATACAGTGGAATTAAATGACAGTAGAAATAATTAAAAGTGATATTAAAAAGTAACAATCTCTTGTAAATGTAACTATAGAGATACATTTAAAACTTGTATTGCTGTATTTTTGAATCATAGCTTCTCTTTTTTGCCTTTATGATTAGAATGACAAGTGCAGCAAATTATAATTATGAGTCTGTGTTAGTATGCACACAAAGTGTAAGGATGTAATTTGTCACATCAATAACTTGAAAGAGTAAAAGCAAATTTCAACTAGGCAAGAAAAATAAGTTCTAGTGGTGTGCAGTAAGGAAAGGCATTTATAGTTGTCCATTTTCTGTTGCTTATAACAGAATACCTGAAACTGGGTAATATAAAAAAATGAAATTTATTGCTTACAATTTCAGAGGCTGAAAAGTCCACAGTCCAAGGTCCTGCTGGAAAGTCTGGTGAGTCTTCTTCTGGATGGGAACTCTCTGTGGGGTTCTTCAGTGATGCAGGGTGTCCATGGAAAGAGAATGGCAAGAGTGAGGGAGCTAACCTTCTCACTCACTTTTCTTATAAGGCCAACAGAAGCACACCCATGACAGATCATTAAACCATCAACCCATAGTCTTGAGGCACAGTCCTCAAGATTAATCACCTCTTAAAAACCCCACCTTCTACCACCATACTGGGGGTTAAGTTTTGACATGAGCTTGGCAGAACAGTCAAACCACAGCAGCATCTATAATGAACCATAATTAATTGTATGTTTTCAAGAGGCTAGAAGAGAAAAAAAATAAATTTTCTTATCACACAGAATTGATAAAATTTTGTGATGATGAAAAACTTTTATTTTTATTTTTTAGAAGGGGACAAACAATTTTATAGGAGTAAAGATTTTATATGTGGCTGAAGTAAAGGTGGTATAAATTTAAGCTAGATTATTATAAATTGAAGATGTTGTTTGTAATCCCCAGCTAACAACTAAAAGAGATAACTAAAAATATAGATAAAAGAAATGAGAAAGGAATAAAAATGGTACACAAGAAAAAAATAAAATACAAAAGAAAGCAGTAATGTAGAAATTGAGATTTAAAAAAATATATATATATAATACATAACATGTATAGAGAACAAATAGTAAAAATCTGAATGCCTTTTAAACCAATAATTACAATAAATATGAATGTATTAAGTTGTTTAATCAATATGTAGAGACTGGCAGAATGAATAAAAACCTGATTGATCTGTATGCTTTGTAGAATAGTCATTTTAGTCCCAAAGAAACAAATAAGTTAAAATTGAAATGGCAGAAAACAAATTTCCATGAAAACAGTAATTAAAACAGAGATGATGTGGCTATACAATTATCAGACAAAACAGATTTTATGTCAAAAATTGTTATGAGAGATAAAAAAGGGTATTTCATATTGACAAAAGGGTCAATCTATCAAGAAGATACAATTATAAAGATGAAGAACCCTAACAACCAAACACCAAAATATATAAAACAGAAATGGGCAGAGTTGAAGAGAAAAATTGGCATTTCTGCAATAATAGTTGAAGACCTTAATTCTCACTCCATGTAATAGATAGTATAACTAGACAATAGATTAATAAGAAAATGGAGGAATCGAGCAGCACCATACATTTATTAGACCTAAATGACATATACAGCACACGTCACCCCCAAACAGAATGATACAAATTTTTATCATGTAGAAGAAACATTCTATGAGAGACCATATATTATGATATAATACAAACCACAATAAAGTAAAAAAGATTAAAATTATGTAAGATACTTTCTCTGACAGATAGTTCCAAAAATGAATCTTGTCAGTTTTCACTCCTTCTGATTGTCTTATCTTATTTGTTTCAAAATTTATCTTTTTTTTTTTTTTGCAACAAGTAGTTTTCAGTTGTATCATACAGCTATTGAATATTATGTTGTGAAACTCTGGCACTTATTTATATCTTCTATTTCACCAGGCATTCACACTGTTTATGTATATAGCACACATCTTAGTCCACTTTTGTGCATTAAAGTTCAAATATCAATTAAGATGTATAAGTTTTTACAGTGCTATTCTGGTCTGCCCCACTTGCGTGCTACCCAAAGCCAATCTGAACATTGGGTGGTATTCATCAGCAAGTGACAGTAGTTCAAAAACTTTGTGGAAAAATGATGTTAAAAGAGAATATAAATCCGTCTATGAACCTTTTGAAGTATGCTGGTTGTTTAGTTCTCAAATCATTGAATATGGGTTATGCTAATTATCACATGTGGACTGCTTAGAAGTCTTCATAGAGCATCATATACAGATTTATATATTCCCCTCCTCTGTCTCCTTCTACCCATAACCTCTCCATTAATCTAGGGGGGATGTGGTGGGGCAATGACTCATTATTGTGGAGCAGAAACAGAAGACAGGCTGTCCCTGCAGTCTCTGCAGCTGCAGTCCTGACACAGATGGAGGGCACTGTTTCAATGTTGCAGGGTGGGCATGGTGGGAAGGGATTCAACTTTTTTGTTTGTTTACCTACAACAGGTCTATATGGTCAAACTCTTTGTGGCCTGCTGAGCCACTCTCATTTCTTCATTTTTGGCTAAAGAAAGAACAGTTTGCTTTTGGGTTTTTCATGTTTGTATTCACTGCCATTGCTATGCCCCATGACCAGGCCAAAATATATTGGAACCAAAACAAACAAACAAACAAACAATATAGAGCTAATTATAAGTCTTTTCTTTTAAGTTACCTAGCCTATTTGACTTATTTTCTCCATCATTCAGAGACTTGTGTCATTTTCTTTTTGAATTTTGTAGAAGGTTTTGTTGTAATTAGCATAAATTATGGAATGGAATGTTTTAATTTCATTCTGTCCAGTATCAAAAGTTCCAAATTTGGGGGTTTTAAGAAAAGAAGTGTTTACCAAGCTGCTATAAGTTTACAGAACTCTATCTGCAGCTCTGTCTTTCCTATATCTTCCAGCATCTTGCCAGTTCCTTTACCTTTCCAGTTGCTCTATGTCTTTGGGCTCTTTGGTGTCTTCCATGTACTTGAATAGCAAAGGGGCAGCCAAGAACTTAGGGAGGATTATATACAGATTTGTGGCTTCCCTTTCTGTGACTTCCTCCCTAATTTCTGTGACTTCACCATACTTTTCAGCCTCTCTGGGAAATCTGAAATTCGTCCTCTTCTTTACCAAGACCAACACACAGTGGTTTCTAGCACCATATATGCTGATAAGTGACTCCATGGGAATGAAGAAAAGCTATATAGATGTGAATATCATCAAAGCAATTTCCTTACTCCAACATTAAAATTACCTCTAATTTCTTTCTTTTTTTATTTTCCAGAGGCAATTTAAAATAAAAACATTTATTGGGCTAAAAAATATGAAAAATGTAGAAAAGTATAAAAACTACAACAAAAGTTCTTTGTACTCCCCTCAATTTTTATTGGTCTTTTAATCTTATTTTTAATGTATAGCTAATGAGTGTATTATGGTTAGTATTCTTTTACACCTACTATCATCTCACAAGTATTTCTATGCAACATTTTTTTTTCAAATTTATTTATTTTTGAAATTGACATAAAATTGTATGTATTGTTTATGAGTATAACATAATGTTTTGAATACGCATATGTAAGTGAAATGGTTAAATCCAGCTAATTAACAAATGCCTTTCCTCACACAGTCATCATTTTTTGAGGTAAGAATACAACATTCACTCTTTTAGGGATTTTCAAGAGCATGACATATCATTAATTATAGTCACTATGCTGTACAATAGATCTTTTGAATTTGTACCTTTTATCTAACTGCAATTATGTATCCTTTGACCAACATATCCTCAACCTTTTCTTCCCCCTAACCACCCCAGCCAGGGTAACCAACATTATACTCTTTACTTAGATAAGATCAAACTTTTTAGATTACAAATATGAGTGAGATCATGTGGTATTTGTCTTTCTACACCTGGCTTATTTTACTTAACATAATATCCTCCAGGTTTATGCATGATGTTGCAAATGAAAGAATTTCCTTCTATCTTATCACTAAATGGTATTCCATTGCATATATATATACCACAATTTCTTTATCCATTTATCCATTGATAGAAACTTACTTGTTCTCATATCTTGGCTATTGTGACATGGGAGTGCAGATTTTTTTGACATACTGATTTTATTTCCTTTATATATATATACCCAGCAGAAGTATTGATAGACCATATGGTACTTCTATTTTTAATTTTAAGAGGACCCTCCATAATGTTTTATATAATGACTCTACTAATTTAAATTTTCACCAAGTAAGCAAGTATTTCCTTTTGTCCACATCCTTACCAATACTTGCTATCTTTTGTCTTTTTGATAATAGGCATTCTAACATTTAAGGCTTTAATCCATTTTGAGTTGATGTTGGTAGATAGGAAAAGATAAGCATCTTTATTCTTCTGCATTGGATATTTTGTTTTTTCAACATAATGTATTAAAGAGACTGACTTTTCCTCCATTGTGTGTTCTTTGTACCTTTGTTAAAAATCAGTTGGCTGTAAATACATTGGTTTATTTCCGGCCTTTGTAATCTGTTCTATTGCTCTATGTTTCTGTTTTTATGCCAGTACCAAGCTGTTTTTGTTACTATAACTTTGTAGTATATTTTGAAGTCAAGTAGAATAGGGTCTCCAGCTTTGTTGTTTTTCCTTAAGATTGCTTTGGCTATTCAGAGTCTTTTGTAGTTCCATACAAATTTTAGGAGTGTTTTCTCTATTTCTGCAAAGAATGTTATTTGTATTATAACAGGATTGTATTAAACATGTAGATCACTTTGGGTAAAATGGGCATTTTAACACTATTAATTCTTCTAATTCATGGGCCCAGGATATCTTTCATTTATTTGTGTCTTGTTCAATTTCTTTCATCAGCATTTTATAGTTTTCAGTGTTCAGATCTTTAAGCTTCTTAGTTAAATTTATTTCTAAGTATTTTTTGAAGCTACTATATATGGGATTGTTTTCTTGATTTGTTTTTCAAATAGTTCCCACTTTTAGTTTATAGAAGTATTTCTTATATTTGCATGTTGATTTTGTATCTTGCAAAATTATTGAACTTGTTTATTAGTTCTAAGAGGTGTTTTGGTTTTGTTTGGTTGTTTTATGGTGGAATCTTTACAATTCTCTCTATATAGGATAACGTCACGTGTGAACAGGGACATTTAACTTTTTTCTTTCCAGTTCGGATGGCTTTATTTTTTTCTTTTTATTAATTGCTCTGGCTAGAACTTCCAGTAATATGTTGCATAGAAGTTACAAGAGTGGGTATACTTGTCTTTTCTTTAGACCTTAGAAAAAATGCTTTCAATTTTTCCTGTGCAGTATGATGTTAAACATGGGTTTGTCATATATGGCCTTTATTGTGTTGAAGTGTGTTCACTGTGTACCTAATTTGTTGAAAGTTTTTATCATGAAGGAATTTTGAATTTTTACATGCATTTCTGCATCCCTTAAAATGATTATATGGCCTTTATTCTGTTAACATGATGTTTCACATTTATTGATTTGCACATATTGGACCATTCTTGCATCTCTGGCATAAATTCCATTTGATCACATTGTGATTTTTTAGCGTGCTGTTGAATTTGGTTTGCTATTATTTAGTTGAAGATTTTCACATTGGTGTTCAGCAGGGATATTGGCCTGTAGTGTTTTGTTTGTCTGTCTGTTTGTTTTATGTCTCTTTGTCTGGTTTTGTTTTGAGGGTCATGTTGGCCTGAGTTTGAGAAGAATTGATATTATTTCTTTATAAATGTTTGGTGGAATTCAGCAGTAAAGCCCTCAGGTACTGAGCTTTGCTTTGTTGGGAAACATTTTATTATTGTCTCAATATTCTTACTCATTATTCATCTTTTAGGATTTTCTATTTTTCAAGGAATTTATTCATTTTCTCTGGTTTATCCAATTTGTTTGTGTATAATTGTTCATAATATTCCTTTATGGCCCTTTGTATTTCTATGCTATCTGTGGCAATGTTTCCTTTTTCATCTCTGATCATATTTATTTGAGTATTCTTTCTTTTTTTAGTTTAGCTAAAGTTTCATTCATTTTACTTAACTTTTCAAAATACCAACTTTCTATTTAGTTGATCTTTTAATTGTTTTTCTGTCTTCAGCTCATTTATTTATCCTTTAATCTTTATTATTTATTTCCCTCTACTAATTATGGGCTTAGTTTAGTTTTGATTTCTTAGTTTCTTGAGGTGCTACATTTAGCTTATTTGAGACTTTTCTTTTCTGATGTGGGTGTGTATTGCTGTAAACATCTCTCTTAGAACTTCTTTTGCTGTATCCCATAGGTTTTGTATGCTGTTTTTATTTTTGCCTCCAAATTTTCAAAATTTTATTTTTAATTTCTTTATTAACCCAGTGGTTGTTCTGTAGCATGCTGCTTAATTTCCATGTATTTCTAAATATTTTGATATTTCTCCTTTTACTTATTCCTATTATTATTATTTTTGTTAATATATTATAATTATATAAAATATATTAATATAATAAAATATTAACATTATTGTTAATATTGATATGATTTTTATTGATTTCTGTTATTAATTATTGAATGTGATTGTCATTGTGGTCAAAAAAAGTACTTAATATAATTTTAATCTTCTTAAGTAAGTAAAGCCTAAAGGCGAACATGGGAACAATGAAGACTAAACTCAGATTAGTGAAACCTTCAGGGGAAGATTGCAGGATGGACTGGAGTGGGCTACTCATGGGTCTCTGATCATGTTTTTTAAGTTTAGAGCTCCATCATGGGTGTTTGTTTTTTAAAAGAATGCTTTCTGTATGTTTGAATATTCATTAATAAAACATGTACACATATATATGAGAAAAAACATACACCCAAAATATTAGATGCATTTATTGCTGAGTAACAGAATTATGGGTAGATTTTACTTTTTTAACTTATACTTCTATGTATCTTCTAAGAATTTCTTTTAAATGTGTGTTATTCTCATTATCTGGATAAAAGTTACAAAAATGTTTTAGCACAGACAGACAAACAGAAAGAGACAGCCACACAGAGCCAAGGGAAGGTCATAACTGATTTTCTAAATATTCTTTTATTTTCTCCAACATTTTATGCTCTTACTGTAGGACGCTAAACTCAATTATCTCTCTATCTCATACTTATCTTGCTAAGAGAAAATTTTAAATTAACCCAACAATCACCCTACACCCTGCCTGCCATTCAATAAATTCTATAATTGGATTAAGGTACTGATTACTAACAGGGAGTCTTACTTCTAACCTACAGTCCATCTGCCACAAAGCAGCCAAGATCTGCCTTTAAGAAATAATTCAGATGTTGTTTCTGAACTCCAGACATAGATAGCCAATTTCCTAATGTGAATATCCACTTGATGTCTAATAGTCACTTCAAATATCCAAAAGCAGATTCCGAATCTTGCCAAGCTAACTCCACCCACCTGCAGCCTTCCCTGAATCACCACCCAATCATTCTGGTACATCAGGCCAAATCATTGTCATAATTCGTGATTCCTCCCTTTTTTCATGGCTTATATCAAAGCCATCAGCAGATGCTATTGACTCTTCTTTCAGAAATATCTGGAACAAGTCTATTCTCACCACTCCTGTCCTGGTCTGAGCCACCATCAACTCTAACCAAGATCATTGTAAATGGTTCTTAACGAGCATCCTCTTTTCCACTGTTAGTGCACAACTATCTTTTCTTAACACATCACAGAGAGTGACTCTATAAAAACAAATTGAGTTTAATCATGTCACATCAGCTAGAAACAGTCAATGGCATCCGATGTTAATCAGAGAAAGTACCTCAAGCCCTTTGTCATTTTTCCTTAACACCACCTTTGACGTTGTCTCTTACCACTTGTAAATTACAGTCTGTCAGAATTGGCAAACAAGGTTTGCAACACATCTACTGTTACCAGGAAAACCCACTGCAATCCCTGACAATAATAAAGGCATGCAGATGATGTTTGCAGCCACAACAGCCTCCTTGAATTCCTTGCTCACGTGGAGCTTTATCCTGCCTCAGAAAATTTGCAGTTGTTTCCTCTGCTAGGACACAATTCTTCCAAATATCAGCAAGGTGCTTCCAAAAATCAGCTTGAATACAAACATGTTGTCTGAAGTTGAATTTTCTGATGACCCTCATAAGTCCGTGCAGCTTGGACATGTGGTTTTCTGAGGGAAGAACTGAAAATCACAGGGGTGATCCCAGAGGAAAAGGGCTTCTGTAGCCAACTAAGAGTCCTAGATGTCCTGCCAAGTGCTCTGCCCAGCTTTCTCCCATCAGCGTTGTCACCAAGGCCCTGCTGTTGAGGTGGAAGCTGGTCACTCAGAGCAGCTGTCAGGGAGGGGACCCCACAGGCTCGGTGTGGGGGCTAGGAAACAACACATCTGCCAGGTTCTAGGACATCCTTGGAACAAGGACCTTGAGTAACAATGTAATGGTGAATCAGCCACTTCTGAAATCATTGGAGTGGTCACACAGATGCAGGGAATGCAAATTGGAAGGAGCGAACATAGCCTGAGAGGAATTTTGTGCTATATACTGCCTAGGACACATGGCTGGGTGTTGTTCCCCAGGCGTGTCTGCTCAGAAAGTTCAGGGAGAGTCACGTTCTGTGGGCTGCTTCCTGGCACAGCAGACCTTCCAGGTCATTTGTAACCATATGACATATATCATAGGAACTCATACCTCTCCCCTCATTGGGAGGAAAAGGAAGGTGTGCCCGTGGAGCAGGTGGCAGATGAATGAGACCTTTTCTGGCAAGAGAAGAGAGGTCGGTACGGTGTTCCAAGAAAACATAGAAGTTAGAAGTAAAGTGTAGAAGTGAGAAGAGAATGATGACCCAAATTGTGTTTGGAGAAATAGATAGATCTATCAATAGATAGATAGGTAGGTAAATAAATGAACATAGATGATGGAAGGATGAAAGATTGGATGAATGGATGGATGGCTAGATGGACAGATAGGTAGAGAAAATGAGAACGTGAAAGAAAGGGGGTATATGTATTTATATTTGGGCGTATGTATATATACAGAGAGAGAGAGAGATAGAGACAGAGAGAAATTTCTTATCTGCAAATGGAGCTGCAGTGTAGTGGGGAGGAATGGAGCCAATGGAAGAAGGGATAAAAAGAAAAAGAGAAAGGAGATTTGTGAGTGAAAATAAAGCAATTAAGTTGATTACCAGGATGGCTTAGTTTGGAGTAAGTGGGAGGGTAGAAAGGAGAGGAGGATTTGGGATGGTTTGGGGCCATCGCAAGAGGATGGAAACAAAGAGTGCGAAATGCTGGAGGCGGGTACACCCGAGCACAGGTTTTAACCCGTGCATGGACAGTCCCAGTAGCCACATTGCAAGATCACAGGCCGAGGGCTGGGGGAGAACACAGGCTGTCCATGCGTTTGTATTTGGGAGGTAAACAGGGGAGGCAATTTAGGGATCCAGCAACGTGGGATGAAGCATATATGCAGAGGTGACTAACTGAGACTCCCTGTGCATTTGGGACAGAATGATAACAAACTTAGGGGCACAGAAGACTTTTAGGTAATCACGCTGACTTCCTAACTTACATAAGAGGCTATGAAAGTAAATTTCAGAAAATTGAAATAATGTGACCAAAGTAGCACACCTAATGTGACACAAAACTGAGGTTGGAATAATTAAAACATCCTTTATTTAATGCTTTATTCCATCTTTTTAGAAGTTATAATTTTGGGGTGTCATATGTTTTAACCCACTTAAAAACCCACAATTTTATGAATCAAGGAAATTCTGAACGTTCATTTCTAATACGTGTATAATTTACTGTGCCCCGAGGAAGGAGGGCTCAGGCCCCTTCTCCAGCGTGTCACTGGAGGGTGAGTGGCCAGGGTCCTTCTGGAAGCTCGTGCTCGCAGGCAGCTCAGGGGGACGGAGGCCCCGCAGGCACCTGCGGAAGGAGGCCGGGCCCCGGGGGGTCTCCCAAAGCTGAGGTCCTCGCGCTGCGCTCTGGCTGTTTGTGAGAAGGAGCCGCGGCCTCGGGCAAAGGTTCTGCAACTGTCTTGAGCCTGGGTTTTCTCTTCTGTGAGATGGGGATGTTGAGCCCCCAGGGACCTGTCAGCTTCCAGCCTGCTCACGTCCCCACGCGGACCCGCGAGCTGATAACCCGACTCCCATTCCTGACGGGCCAGGCCACGGCCTCGGCGCCCCTCAGCAGCCCGGCTCTGCTGACGCCCCAGCTGCTGAGACCCCAGCACTGGGAGGCCTGGGGGGAGGCGGAGGCGGAGCCCAGTCCTGAAGCGCCACCCAGCCGGTCCTCCGCCAGCTCTCGGCAGCCTGGAGACTGAGGCCACAGCCCAGGAGGCCGGACGTCTGCCGTGCGCGCCCCCGCAGCGTCTTTTGGTCCAGCCGGCCACCGTCCCCAACGTTTGCGCCGCGGTGCACGCTGGGACGTGCGATGTCGGAAGCCGCCGGCGCTTACCAGACGAGAGGCACAGCAGCCGGTAGCAGGGCTTAGGTTGGGCCGTGAGGTGCTGTGTGGGGCCTGTGGCTGCCCTGTGCGCCGCCCTCCCGCCAAGGGCGCCAGAGCACGACAGCGACCACCCAGGACCAGGTGAGGCGGCGGCGGAGAAATGGGACAGGACGGGGGCGGCGGCGGGGGTGGGGGCGGGGCGATTGGGCGGGCCGGGCCGAGTGCGCCTTGGGCCTGGATCCACAGCCCCCAAGTACGGGGCGTTTCGGGCGGACCCTTGGGCACTTGCGCCCCTCTTCCCTACAGTGGGTCCCCGGAGCGCTGTCCAGGTCCCGAATCCAGGGGGCGCTGGCCTGTGCGCCCCGGTTTCCGCGCGTGGAGGAAAGCGCCGCCGCAGCACCCACTAATGGGGTGTCGTAGATGGTCCCCCTGCACTCTGGAGCTGGGGACTCTGACTCTGGGTGTTTCCCCTCCGCCCTTTCTGCCCGTTGTCCAAGTTGTGAAAAGGTGCCTCCTGGGTATGGGGACAGGGGACAGCTCCCTCAGGGGCTTCCGCTTCTGCGTCGGCCCGCAGAAACCTTCGGGGGGCCTCCTAGGCTCTTGTTTCACGTCTACCCGACCTGGAAGCTCTATCTGGGATGTCCACTATGGTGACCACTAGCCAGGTGTGGCTATTTCAGTCAACTTTAAAATGAAGGGTTCCTTTCCTCAGCCCCAGTAGCCACATCGCAAGCTCTCAGTAGCCACGAGTGGCTGGTGGCTGCTGTATTGGACGGTGCAGACAGGGAAACTTGTGGTCATCACGGAAAGTTCTGTTATCTGGGGTACTGGACAAGATGGGACTGGCCCCTGCTGCTTCTCCCCCTCCTCCTGCCAGGCGCCATGTTAGCCACACCTGGCGCCTCTTCCTCCCTCCCCTGCAGGCTGGCCTGCCCTTCCTTCCTGGCCTTGGGGGTAGCTGGCCGTCCTCCCGCAGATCTGAGTTCACTGTCACTCGCTCACCTTCCTGACCACTCTTTCCCAGTATCTCCTGTCTCGGTTTCCTTCTCTTTTCCTTCCCAGCACTTCATGTTTTGTCATTGCTACTTATCTGCTGGTTTTCCGTTTTATTTGTAGTCTCTGAGGCAGAGATTGGGATTATTGCTTACTCTATGCCCAGTCTGGACACAGTATTAGATTGAAAGATACAGATGAAATCTGTTAACAATTGGAGTTCTTTGGCTGGTAGAAATGGTACTTTCGTGTGGTTGAACCTCATATGTCATCCTAGGTCCTCAGTAGAAATCTGGTGCAGCAAATGTGTGGACAACAGGGCAGCACAGGGTGAGGAACACAGTTGTGATTGCAGATGGCTGCGGGAGACTAGCAAATCTGAGAAGGCTTCCTGGAGGAGATCGAGTTTTAGCCGGGTCACCTCTATCCCTCTTCTGCTCCTCTGGCCTGGCTCTGCACACATTCAGCAGCCTGTGGCTAATAGTTTCCATTTTGTTGTTTTAGTTTTTCTTCAAGGTTTCAGCTTTTGGATATTTTTATTAAATTAATTGTTCTGTTTTTCTACTTATTAACTTATTGCTTTTTGCTAACAGTTAATAATTCCTTCTGTTTTTCCTGTTTATCTTATCACTGTTTTTGGAAATGATGTGTGTGCTTGATTCACTTGTTCACATTCTTTTCAGAAAAGTACTTCATGTTTAAGGTGTGATGCTTAAGTTCCAATAGAGCAGATTTTCTTTATCATTGCTGTCTAAAGTTCTGCAGTTTTGGTATATATTTTCTTTTTGGCTCAGGAGTTTTTAGGAGCAAGTTTTAAAATTTCCAAAAAGAGGTTCTTTTGATTTATTGGTTTTACTATTATAGTAATTTGAGTTGCATTTTGATGAGAGAATACTGATTCCTCTTTTGAACTTTTGGGTTTCAGGAAGTTTTCTTGTGGCCCTAACATGGAGTCAGGTTTCATCACTGTTCCACTGGGGCTTAAAAAGAAGATTGAGTTTCTATTTCAAGTTGGCAGAGGTTTGATGTGTATGACAATGAATTTTACCACCTTATTTGTTTTATTTAGGTCGTGTATAACCTTTACTTAGTTTTTGTTCTCTTGCTGTGTTGTGGACCAAGAGAAGTGAATTAGTCTCTACCATTGGTACATTTCTGCCCATTTCCCCTTGTGTCTCCAGTGAATGTTGGCAGCTATGTTGTCTGGTGCATAGCTATTTGTAATGATTATATTTTTTTCTGAAGTGCACCCATTAGTACCAAAGTACCCTTTTCCTCATTTTTACTTTTTGTGATCGTAAGATGATGACTCGTGCTTTCCTGAGTTTGTATTTGCTTACCACATCTTTGCCCATTCTTTATGTTTAACCCTTCTAGACTACTTTAAATGTGTTTCTTGTATGTCACATAAAGGTGGGTTTTCCTTTGTGATTCAGTCTGAGAATCTTTTCCCCCCACTTTCTCTAGGTAAGTTCAACTAATTTACATTTATTGATAGGTCACATACATTTCATCTTAGTTTTGTTGTGTATGTGTTTGTATTTTTTTAGTCTTTTGTTCTGTGATCTGTTTTCTTTGCTTTTGTTTTAGTTTCGGTACTTTGATATTTGGGAGAGTCTATACCTTTGTCTCTATGAGATATTGTAATAACATTTCATATAATGTCATATACTGTCTGTAGCACTGTATGTCTATGGGGATCATTTATTAAGTACCTTCTGTGATGGACAGAATGTCATTTCCCCCCATCTCTGCCTTTCCCCCAGTTAACCACACTGTACCCTGGCACCAATGAGCATGTCATGGCACATGGCAGAAAGGGACATTGCAGATGTGATTAAGGTTATGGACCGTAAAGTAGACCGACTAGCCTGGATTACCTGGGTGGGCTCAATGTAGTTAGCTGAGCCTTGAAAAGCAGAGAACTTTCTCCAGCGAGAAGTGAGAGAGGTGTGGTGAAGGGATGTCAGAGAAGTCCCAGTGCAAGGACTGTAGCAGAGGGGTCTAGGAGCTAAAGGTACCCCCACCTCTCACCACAAGCAGCAAGGACACAAGTACCTGGACTCTTCTTGCAACCCAAGTTGTTTTTCCAGCATCTCCAGGAAGGAGCACAGCCCAACTGGACTTCTGACTTATGGAAACTGTGAGAGAGCAAATTTGTGTGCTTTGAGCTGCTGAATTTGTGGTAATTTGTTATGGCAGCAATAGGCGACTAAGACATCTTTTTGAGTCATTATAAAATTAATGTGTTTTGTTATCTTTCTCCCATCACCCAGTTTTAGCTAACAATAATACCTTTCTCAGTGTTTGCTTTTATACTCTGACATTTACTTGTATTTCTGTTATTGAAACGTCAGCTTTAAATGATACCCTTTGGCTGCATTTCTTACTGATGGGGCGATGAGCTAATTATTTCTCATCTTTTCTCATGTCTCCCCCTGCCCCCAGTTTGTGTCATTTGAGTCATTACTCCGTAGTTGGGGACTGTATTATCTGCATTCTTGTCTGTCACCATCAGCCCACATTGGTTTCTGTCTTACATCTACAGATAAATATATTCAGTGCTCATTGACAGCCCTTTTGATGGTGTTTCCTCCATCAAATCTTGATCAGCTGAGGCTTGTCTTGGGGATGTTTTCTCAGAATGGCTGATGGGGTTGGTGACCCTGAGTGCTGGATGTTCAGAACTGTGGCTTTGGGGCTTACAGGACAGCTTGAATGTTGATGGAATCCTTGGTCGAGACTGTCATTCTCTGGCCATTTTGTAGATGTCACTCACTGTCTAATGATTTGAATATTGCTTTGGAGAAATCTGAGGACTGCCTGGTTTCCCTTTATAAGTGATTTAGTTTCTCTCTTTTTACCTCATTCTGTTCACTTTTCTTATCTCTATCATTTGTGATACTTTTTAAATAGGATTTTTTTTGTTCGTTTAGTTGTAGGAGTTTATACACACAGACGTATATATGTATATATTCTGGATATTAATCCCTTAACTGATATGTTTTCTCCCATTTGTGAGTTGCATTTTCATTCTGTTGGTAGTATGTGTTATAGCACCAGCCGGCTACCCACCAGAGGGTAGATTGAAAAAGAGACTGCACCCAGAAAATTGAATTCAAAGGGAGTTTATTCCGGCCAGGACGGCAGCAGCCAATTTCTGAACTGTGGCCCCGAGCCTAAGTTACTTTCAGTTTTTAAGGTCTCCTCGGTGCAGATCTTCCGTTGTATTTTTAGCCAATGCAAGCAAGCCTCGAGTACATAAACTAATTTTGTGGTTAGCAATCAGCAGGGGTTTTCCACCCTTCCCTTCCCCCCTCTTTATTTCCTTAAACAAAACAAAATGGATTTTTTTACATAAAATGGTGTAACTTATGTCAAGCTTTGAACTGTCAGCTTAGTAGCCGGATCTGATGGCTTTAGCACTTATGGCATAAACTGCATCCTGTTGGGCACACAGGATGTTCTGCAAGAGCAAGCAAACTGGTTTAAAGAAGCCAAAATATGCAAGTTATAGCAGAGCATACAGTTTTGCACAAAAAAGCATGTTTAGTTTAAATGGGTCAGTGGTTGTGAGTTAAACCTAGGTAAAGAAGTTTCTTGGGTATGGGTCTATCACACCTGGGTGTAAGGGCAGGAAATGTGGTTACTTGAGGAGGGGTCTGTTTTAGAGAGCTACTCTGTTTCTCATCTACATAGGAAAAAGCTGGCCGTCTGTGGTTTTCTTGCTAACACAGGAACAGGCTTGTGACCACAGAACTATAGAGTGTAGAATGTATTTAGCTGTTTTTACAACTGGGATAAAGATGGGGTCTGTCATGTTAACTTGCGACATATGCTTTGATGCACAAAAGTTTTTAATTTTGATAAAACCCCATTTTCTATTTTTTCTTTCGTTGTCTGTATTTTTGGTGTCATAGATAAGAAGTTATTGCTAAATTCATTGTCACAAAGCTTTCCTATGTTTTCTTTTAAGAGTTTTATAATTTTAGGTCTTACATTTAAGTCTTTGAAAAATTTTGTGTTCATATTTGTATATGGTTTAGGGTAAGGGTCCAACTTCATTCTTTCACTTGTGGCTGTCCAGTTTTACTAGCACCATTTGTTGAAAAGGTGATCTTTTCCCCATTGAATGGTCTTGGGACCCTTGTTGAAGATCTGGAGCTTCCTACCTAATGGGGCTGGGGCAGTGCGTTCATCCCTGCAGCCTGTCCTGTGCCTCTGGTCGCCTCCTCCCTGTGCAGCTCATTTACAGGTTTGCTGTTTCCTCCTGAGGGGGCTGGGCCTACCTGCTGGCAGGAGGCTGTGGGACTGGCCTGAGCCAGGAGCACATGATCTGGTTGAAGAGCTCCAGGGAGGGGCCTCCTTGAGACCTGGGGTTAGCCTGGGTTGAGTGAGCTGGGGATTGGCTGTGGTGGAAGCATGCAGAGGCCCCAGTCTTGTGTGAGGTATACTGTGCCTCAGGTATGCTCACATGTGCCTCAGGGTCCTTTCCTCTGCTGCTCCTGGGGCAGTTCCAGCTTGCAAGAGGCTCCTTGATGCCTCTCTGAACCCTGTGTGAACACTAGCTAATTAATCCCGGAGCTGCTTGCCTCCCTGCCATGTGGCTTGAGGAGTGAGTGTGCCACGTGGCACTGCAGTAATGCACTGTAATGCACTGCTTGGCTGGGAAGGAGGGGTTGGGGAGCACTTGAGCCTGGGGGCTAGGCCAACAGATTGAGAGGAGAGGCTTTAGTTGCCATGGTGACACTCACTCGGAGGTGCGAGGCTCCATCCTCACTGGCAGTGGCCCTCTGGGGAAGGGTGACTGTGCCCACTGTGCAGAGAAGAGTGAGGCACTCTGGGTCACATCACCTACCTGGAGGGGCAAAGACTTCCACTAACCTGCCACTCCACCATGGCCACAGCCACTCTATGTGGTTGTCGACATTTGGACCACAGTTGTCCTTTCTCCTGTTGATGTGCATCTGTGCTGTCTCAGGTTGGCTGATCACGACAAGGCTGCTCTGACCATGGGGTTTAGGGCTCTTGGAGACATGTGTTTCCAGCTCTCTTGGTAAGTGCCTAGGGGTGGGATGGCTGGGTCAGGGTCAAGGTCAGTGCATCTTTATCAAAAACTGCCCAGCAGTTCTCTGGAGTAGTGGCTTCGTTGTACATTCCGCCGGCAGGGGACACAGTTCCTGGTGCTTCTTGTGAGATGACTGTGTGACACACTTTCTGGTAGCCTTGTTTCAATTTAGGATTCTTTTCTGAGCAGTTTACCACATAACTAAATATGTGCTTGTGGACACTATTTAAAGTTGCTACATACTATATAGATATGTAACATGATTTATTTTTTTCTTTTTATTGACTAGGCCATTTCTAATATTTTGTTCTTTATTTTACAACACTTCTGGCTTCTGCTTCTTTCTCTTTGGACTCATTGAAGCAGAACTCTTGGAGTGGTGGGGGTTTCTCTGCCTGATCATTTTGCAGGTGGCTTGTGTTGCTTTGTGCCCCCACAAGCAGCATCTGAGGCTGGGGTCCCACTGCACCGCCCCCACCCTGTGTCCTCAGTTGTCCAGCTCCACTAATCTGACTGGCAGGTCCTGGCGTCATGTGCTCCTAACTGCGCCTGTGGTTTCTCCTGTTTGTTTCTCGCTTGCTGACGGGTCACGTGCCTTTCCTGCTCACATCCACACTTTACTTCAGATTATGTTTGAATGTTTTTAAAAATAAACTTGTAGGAGTGCCTTACATACTAAGGATAGCAGCCTTTGTCATATGTGTTCCAAATATATTTTCAGTTTATCTTTTTTGCCTGTGTTGCATTTTGATTTACAGAAGCTTTTAAAAATTATGCTGCCAAATCTGTTTTTCTGTGTGTTTAACATTGCTTTTGTGTTTGGTAGATGTTTTCTTTTGGGTTGTTTTGATGTTTTATTTTGAATTTATTTTTAAACTACTTAACTCTTTAATCCATCTGGAATCTATTTTGGTGTAAACTGTGAGCTGAGGTACTGTCTTACATTGTTTTCTAAATCATTCATTGGTTTCTGGGCACATTGGATGATGGACGTGTGCTGAGGAGATGAGTGAAGGTGCTCTCGGAGCAGCACCTCTGAGGATGCCGCCACTTCCCGTGGTTGACAAGGGGCAGTGAGGGTGTGGGGAAACTCCATCCTGTATAGCAGAGGGACAGGGTAAGGGGCAGGGCCAGGCATGTCTGGGTGGCAGCCTTGTCAGCTTCCCATGTGACCTCAGGCCTGCTTCTCTCCATCGTGGAGCTCTGGTCCTAGTTTGGCTCTCACTGCTTGGCCAGATCCAAGAGGCTGGCAGTCCAAGATCAGGGCGCCAGCAGAGTCGGTTCTGGTGAGGGCCCTCTGTGTGGCCTCATTCACAAGGGCACTAATCCCACTGTGAGGGCTCTGCCCTCATGACCCAGTCACTTCCCAAACACCCCCTCCTTGGGGCTTAGAGTTTCAACATGTGAATTTTGGGAGGATGCAGACATTCAGAGAATGGCAGAGCCCATTGGGTGCCAGTGTCACCCTTGCAGTTCTCAGGGTTCTCTTTGAAGGAAACAGGAAAACAAGACATGCTGTGCCCACTGTGTGAGGCACCTCCTGGTCCTTCCCACCTACTCCTCCAATAGCCCTGCCAGGCATACATTGCTTCCCCACTTTTGAGTGTATGGACAGACTTGGGGACACAAGAGATGAGAGACTTTCTCAAGGAAGGTCACACACTGATCAAGGCAGAATGGAGATTCAGACCTGGATCCCCTCCGTGGTCCCCAGTCTCCCCTGACTCTTCTGGGATGGTGTCTCCACATGTTTCTAACAGCCTCCCGTGCAGCCTCCTGCCCAGGGGCCTCCGTAGCACTCATGGGCCTGGTGGGGCAGCCTGGAGCCAGAAGGCCTGGCCTCCCCCATTCTTGCACACTCCTGGTTTTGTGTTCTCCAGGCCCAGTTCATTCCTTTCCGCTCTCCTCCTATCCTCCATGCATCCACAGGTCTTTATTATTTAAAGCCTGGGCCTGGCTGTATGCTGGGGGCTGAGTAGGAATGAGGGGTACCTAGGAGAGGAAGCAGCCTCCTGCTTCTAGGACGCTGTGTCTCTTGGGCCTCAGCTGCCAGACTGGCTGTCTCTGTGCAATGAGGTTGGGCAGGATTCGTGGGCACAATTGAGTAACTTGATTTGCTGATTTAAGGGTCAGAGCTGTGAGAGACCGTGCCACATGTGCAGTGCTGAATTGGATTGTGGACTTCACCAGAAGCTGCACCAAAGGCTGCCTAGTGGGCTGAGCACTTGGGCCAAGCCTGCCCAGTGGATCCTTGCTGAGTCTCAAGGAAGCTGGCTTTCAGTCCCAGGGCCCATCCTGCCAGGGCACACCCTCCCCTCTGCCAGCCCTGCTTCCTCTTCCCTGGAGAGACTTAGGGACATGCCTGTGGTCTCCCTGACCACCATGTGCTGTGGGGGTCCTCATCTGCCACCTGCCCTGCTCCACAGGCACTTTTCAGCTGCTGTATGGGCCCCAGAGTAGGCCAAGCCCTGGGTGCACATCCCTGTCCGCCCGGGCAAAGCTTAATTCTTCTTTTCTGCCTGTGTGGCCTTCTCTGCTGCCTGCAGCCAGTGTTCCATCTTGTGTCTCCTTGGATGGTCTGTCTTTAGGTTTCAGGCCACTCAGTTTCCCTGAGACCTCAGTGCTCTGATAAGTCCATGAAATTGATGATTTTATAGTTTGTAGCTTTTTTCTTTTGTGGTTTTTTTTTTTTTTCCTATTTTTTGGTGGCTGGCCTGTACTTGTAGCTTTTTCTTATAGGTACATTAGGACCACACTCTTTCTAGCTTCCCACATCGTAGGCAGAAGAGGACTCTCTTGGTGTCACTTTAAATTGCATTTCTGTAATTATGAGTGAGCTCGAACGTCTTTTCATATGTTTAAGCACCAGTTTTATATTGTGTGTGAGAGCAAATTTTCTGGTTTTTTTTTTTTTTCTATTTACCTGCAGTTTTACTGAGCTCTCTGTATATTAGGGATTGGTATGAGTCAAATGTGTTCCCCAAATTTCAGATATTGGAAACTTGTTCCCTGCTGTGACAGTGCTAAGAAGGTAGGAGATTTGATTATGGTATTTGAAAGGTGAGGCCATTGACCAGTGTTTGAATTGTGCGGCCCTTGGGAATGGATTAACCCATTCGTGGTGTGGCAGGTTGATGGCAATGAGTTAGCATTGGTGTGGACTGGAGGCTTTATAAGGGGAACACATAGGACAGCTCTTGATCTTGCCCTTCTTGCTGTGTGATACCGTTTGCCACAGGACCCTGTAGAGACTTCCCACCCAGAAGAAGGCCCTCACCACCCACGCCCCCTGGACCATGGACTACCTAGCCTCCAAAACTGTGAAAAATAAATTTTGTTCCTTCACAGACTACCCAGTCTCAGGTACTCTGTTTTAAGCAACAGAAAAAGGACTAATACAGGGATCTTATTAGCCTTTTATCTGTGACACATGTTGCAAATATTTTCTCTCAGCTGATCAGTTGTCCTTTTACTTTGCTTGTGGTGTTTTTGGTCATGCAAATTTTGGTTTGTTTTTTAAGTGTCTTCACATGTGTCTGTCTTTCCTTTCATAGCATCTTGATTTTGAGCCCTACCTAGGATCCTTTTCCCTACACACAGGTTAAAAAGGAATTCACTTAAAAAAATTATTTTGCACATACCTTTATTATTTTATCTTTTACATTAATAGCTATGATCCATTTGGAGTATATTCCTTTTATTATGTGGGGCATGTACCATTTTTTCCCCCAAATGGCTAACCAGATGTCCCAGCACCATTTAGTAAGATGTACTTCTTTGATTTATAATGCTGCATTCATCATAAGCTAAATTTCTGCATGTACATGGGTTTATTTTTAGGCTTTCTTTCTTATTCCATTGGGTTATTTATGTTTTCAATCAAAGTATCTTATAGAGACTTTCTAGCATTTTTCATAATAGCTCTGTTGTGATATAATTCACATACCCTAAAGTTCACTTATTTGAAGTATACAATTCAGTGGTTTTCAGTCTATTCAGAGTTGTACATCCATCACCACTGGCAAATTCCAGAACATTTTCATCAACCTAAAAGGAAACCCCATATGCATTAGCAGACACTTCCTATTCCCCTCCCCCGACTCCCTGGCCACCACCTGTCCTTCTGTTTCTGTGGTTTTGTATATTCTGGACAATTCATATCAGTGGAATCACATACATTGTGTGTGGTCTTTCAAGTCTGGCTTCTTTAACTAACAATGTCAGGATTCACCCATATTTTCCCATGTATCAGTACTTTCTTCACCAGGATTTTTTAAAGTCCACTAGTACTAGTGCTTTTTATTTGTTTATTTGTTGAGTGTTTTCCCAGATATACTCTTCTGTTTGTTTTCCCATATGAACTTCCCCATCAACTTGTCTAGCTCCATAAAAATACTTGTTGGTATTTTATTGAGATGGGAGAACTGACATCTTTGTAATATAGAGTTGTCCTATCCAAGAACAGCAGATGTCTACTTGAAAAGTTTTTCTTTTGTTAACTGTAAAACACTTTCTGGAATGTTTCAAAGTTCCCACTTAGAGATTTTCCCATTTCGTGTTAAATGTATTCCTATGTGTACTGTCTTCCTTGTTGCTAATGTAAATGGTGTTTTCTCTTCCATTATATCTTCTGTTTATTTGTGTATACGAAGGCTATTAATTTCTGTGTGTATGCCTGAGTTGGAAACCCTTCTTTACCAGTTACCAGCTGTGTGATCTTGGGCAGGTTACGTCACCTCTTGTGCCTCAGATTCCTCATCTGCAAAGTAAGATAATAGTGGCCCCACCTTACAGGGCAGTTGTGAGGATGAGCCTTGAGCTTATTAGTAAAGAACTTAAGTTTATTTACTGATAAGTAAAAACACTTACTAATCACTAAGTGTTATGGAAGTGTCAGGTCTTATCCTGTTACTTTCTAAAGTTTTCTTCTCTGGTTTCTGTTTCCTCCAGTTGTGTTTTCCACATGTGTCTTGGGCCTTCTTTCCTGTCAGATTTCCCTGATGAGGTTCTGGCATGTATGGTGAGCCAACATTCCTGGACCTCCCTCTCATATGTCCCCTGACCCTCAGTAGGGGCCACTGTGCTCCCTGAGCACCACCCATGTTTCAGGGCCCACTGTCCTGCAAGCCAGCAGACATCCTGGGTCTTCTTTCTTCCACTGAGACCTAGTTTCCTCCCCCACAACCTCCCACCCCCAAAGCATCAGGAAACTGGAGGGAGGCCCAGTGGTGACTTTGGGCAGGTGCCCAGGATGTTAGGTCTGAGGGACCCATGGAAAATGTGGTCTGAGGACCCCTGGGGGGTCCCTGAGTTCCTTTCAGGGGTCCGCAAGGTCTTCCTTCTGCCAACTACATGCCTGTGTGGGCCGGATTTCTTCATATGCCCAGAACAGTGTGCTGCAGCAGCTCCCACCAGAGCAGGAGGAGAAGCAGCCATCCCTAGAGTCTGCCTGGAGACCAACATGAGTGTGAGGCAGTGCCACTGTCCACGCTGAGCTGTGTTTTTTAGAAAACAGTTACTTTAAATAAAAATGTTATTTATGTCAACAGTAATGGATTTATTCATATTTCAAAATGTGTTAATAAATATTTTTTACAAAGCCTCTGTTTTAGTTGTGAGGGGAGTACTTATTGGTAGATGTCATCCACATAAACCAAAGCTCATCTGGGCCAGTCCTGATCTGTGATCATTCATTAATCCAAAATTAAATTGTCTGATTTCTGCCAATTTATATATTTGTAGATGCATCTTCAGTGGGGTGTTTGTTGCCTCTTTTTGAGGCATAAAGGACTATTCTCCTTTAGAGAGCCTTGGTTCCCCCCACCCCCCTTTCCAGCTAATGTGCATTGGGTTCTGGTGAGGAGAATCTAGGATCAACTCACACTAGTTCTCTCCTTAATTCACTCCATTTTCCTTCTCTTTCAGTTCTGCTGCTACGGATTCATATGCATTTCAACAGCAACAAAATACGAATAAATCTTGGGTGAGTTGTTTATTGATTCTTTGTTCTGTTTTATATTGTATCTTATGAGCTTCATGCGGTCGATGAATTAAAATAGAAAAGTATAAGTAAAACTTATACTTTGAAGGAAATGTAGGTATGTAAGATAAAGTGGGCATGTAGCTTCAGCAGTTTAAGAACTGAGTTGTCCAAGTTGAATGCAAATTTGTCTCTGGTCTTTCTGATGTTGTGACAAAATGGCAGTTTGATTTGTTTTGTGATTGGAATGGAATCTGAGAGGACAGTATGCTAAATTTTTTATGGGAGATCAAGACTTGCTGACACCAAAGTCCATCTTCATTGATCACATAGATGATGTAGTAGAAAGGGTTTCTTTTGTTTGTTTGTTTGTTTTTTAACACCAATTTGTAAACAAACAGTTATATGCAGTGCAGTTACCTAGGGCTAAAGCACAACTCCGTTAATAAGGTTTTTCTGGAATTTATAAAACAGTGTAAAATAGTGTGGTCCCAGACAGCTTTTAGAAGGCTTTACTTGATTCATGGATTAAACCTGGACCATGTGGAGGCTTGAGTTGATTCTCTTCAGTAACTCTTCATACATTTCGCTCAGTTGATTCATACATGCAGGTGTGCAGCACAGAACATGATCTTCTCCTGGAATTTGTTACTTTCTATCATGCTTTCTTTTTTTCTTCTGAATTCTTCTGCTTTCTCTTTGTAACATAGTTCATCCCAGCATTCCATCCTAGACACTGTTCTTCTCGCTCTGCAATTTGTCTTGTCTGATTTGATCTTCCATAGTCTGCACTCCTATTTCTCTCTAGTTTGTAACTTTTTTCCAGCCTTTTGACTATGGGTTGAAGTCCCTGTTGAATGCATATTTGTAGCTGTCAGAAATGTACATTAAGCCCTAAAATTCAAAACCAGTTTGCCTCAGTTTTTGACCACGTGCAAAATATACTTTGCCCCTTTCAAGAGCCGCAGAAATATTTTGCTAACATGGAACTGGCCAAAAGTTCAATTAAATCAGTTCCAGTGGCTTATCACCTGCCCCTCCCCATATGACCAGCACACAGTGAGGATGCTGGTATGAACATATGGGCAATTTCCAGCAGACAGGGCTGGTGGGAAGGGGAGGCACCTGCAGGCACTGGTCTCAGCAGTTAGTTATTTGTGTTGGGCATCTGCTCCCGTTCTTTGATTAGGGCCCAGTCCTGGTACCTGGGAGACAGCCTTATGCCTCTTCACTCTGCCCTCTGGGCTCTCTCCATTCTCTGTCAGTATTCTTTTTCCTTAAATGCCTGAGATTGCAGTTGACCAACTTGTTTTTGTCTATTTCTTGCTTACAGTAAGTTGGGGATCCAGTGGCCTCTTTTTTTATTTTCATCCAACTCTGGCCTTTTGATGCCAGAAATGGTTCAGTGTAATCACTGCTTTAAAAAGTGTGTGCTTCCTGTGTTCTAAAATCCATTAGACCAAACCTACCCCCACACACTCTGAGGCAGGCCCTGTGTCACTGGCCTCCTCATCTTTTCAAGCCTGCTGTGCCCTTAGACTCCCTGTTGTTTACCAGGCACTTTTTGTGTGCCACACTCTAAGGTCCTTGGAATGCTGAAAATGTTTTTTATCTTTTATATATTTCACAAAAAACCTTGGTTCAATTCTTGCCACAAAGCCATTTCCTACTTTGAATATATTTTGCGGGGAAAAAGTTGGGTTGAAAAATAGTTGTATTTCAGACCCAGCAAGAGTTGGCGTCTTTCTGTTTTCTTTAAGTTCTGTTTGAAAGTTGAGCATCTTTAGCTCATCTCTCTTCTCTCATTTTCTCTATGGCAGACATATGAGGCCAGGCAGCACTTTCCCCTTTCTTTCCAGAAATGTCCTTTGGCAGACCCCTGGGATGGTGAGATGCCCTTTCAGTTTTCCATGTTATGGGAGGCCTGGATTTCTGTGGTAAGACTCTGTTATTTAAAACATCCAACCTGATATCAAGGCCAAAAGAGGACCGTGACATCATTCCCAAACCAATGGATACTGAGTCCAAAACTGAAACCCTAACTTGTGCCTAAACATTTAGGCACCTTCCCACTCATACCCTAACTGCTCCCAATCTAGACAGTGTTGTAATCAAAAACAGCGAATATAAGCACCCTGTGATATTGAGCAACAGAGCAGCTTCTCTGGGAGAAAGATGTGTCTTGTGCATGCTAATGTTCTCTGTATTGTTCCAGTTTTGGCATATGTAATATAGAGAAAAATCTATATTAAATCAGTCTGCAGAAGAATTTTTTGGACAAGACCCTAAAAGCATCAGTGACAAAAGAAAAAATAAACAAATGTGATTACATCAAACTAAAAAGTTTCTGTGCAGCCAGGGTGACAACAGACAAATTTAAGAGACAACTTAGGTTTCAAGATGGTGGCGGCTGCGGCGGCTGGCGCGGAGTAGCTGAGGTGGAAAAGGTGGCCACTGGGCCTCAGGCAGCCGGGAAACTTGTGGACCTTCCTCTGGCCATCTCTTAAGGGAGGACTGCTGCTGCTGGCCGGTCGTGGGGGCTCAACGCCACTTTGCCCCCGGCAGGAGAGGCTGCCTCATTTACAGGCAACAGCTTTGAAGTGTGGAGCAGGAAAAGAACTGATTCTTAGCTGCAAGAGTGAGTCTTGAAACAGGGAACACGGCGCCAGGGCTGCTGTGGATGCAGCCAGGATCCCGGAGGCTGGGGCCGCACTGAAGGCGGCCAGCTGCCCTATTCAGGATTCGAGGTTTCAGGCCGGCATTAAAGAAGATTCCTGGGAGCGCCCGGCGGCGCCGCGACTGAACAGCCCGAGGCGGCAGCGCCGAGAACACGGAAGGCAACAAACCAGAGACAGAGTGAGCGCCCGACCTGGCACAGCACTGTGAGTGATCCCTGGCACAGCTCTGTTCAGGGGGTGGATGCCCACGCGGCTCCCGCCTGCACCACCAGGCCACTCACTGCCACGGTGCTGCCTCCATTTTCCCAGGTGCGGGCAGCTCCGCCCTGCTCGGCCATCACTGAGCCCATTTGCTTGGCCTGGCGCGGGGCTTTCCGGACCCTGCGGGCCGACCTCCTCTCCCACTCCCTCCGCGGTTCTCTGGCAGGGCTGGGGGTATGGGGCGTCCCGACCAGTTTTGGGAGGGCTAGGAAGTACGGGCGGGCCGACTGTCACTCCACCACACCCTGGACTCCGGCCCCGGTAAACTTCCTGTTACTGGTAGGCAGATACCATCTCTGCGACCACCAGTTTGGAAAAAAGCCTAACGAATTTCTGGTTGGGAATAGTGTGGTAGGAGAGTTCCCAGGTCCGCTTGAACCTGCCGGAGAGCAGGCTGCAGGCGGGCACTAGACTCGGTTTATACCGGGGGGATACAAAGGTGAACAAGACCCGAGAAAGATCTACACAGTGCTACAAAGGCACCCAGAGAGACCGGTCGTCTGTGCCTAGCAGAAACCTGGTAGACTTCCTGGGCGAGGCGGTGCTGAGCAGGGTCTTGAAGGCCCAGCTGATAGACGAGGGGTGCAGAAGACACGCCCCAGCCCAGCACAGTGTGCACAGAGGGGGGAGACGTGCGGCCAGGGAGGCGGAGACTCGACAGAAACCACACACCCGGTGGGGTCGCCACTGCACGATCTAACAGCCTGGGCCAGAGCACACGGAACGGGGAGAAGTCCTGTACAGAAAGTGAAAGCTCAACAGAGATCACACACCCTGTGGTACGTGATCCACCAGCCCAGCAGAGTACAAGCTGACCAGAAAGGTGGATCCCCGGAGAAGCCCAAGACCCGAGGCAACCACACACACAAGACACTAGAGGCCAACTGAGCAGTCACGGCGGGAGCCATACCAAATTGGCAACCACAGCAACATCCTAGTTAGTCATTAGTCTTAAACCAGTGGACTGTGAAACCCCCTGCCACAATGAATAAACACCAAAAAAAAGACACCAGAAATACAAAAAATCAAGAAAGTACACCACCAAAAGTTAATAAATCTCATACTCTAGATCCTATAGAACAAGAAGCCCTTGAAATAACTGACAAGGAATTTCGAGTGATAATTCTAAGGAAACTGAATGAGATACAAGAAAACTCAGCTAGACATCATGATGAAATGAGGAAAAGTATACAGGATCTGAAAGAGGAAATATACAAGGAAATCAATGTCCTGAAAAAAAATGTAGCAGAACTTACTGAACTGAAGAAGTTATTCAGCGAAATAAAAAACACAACGGAGAGTTTAACCAGCAGGCTTGTCGAAGTTGAAGAGAGAACCTCTGAACTTGAAGATGGGCTGTTTGAAATAACACAAGCAGACAAAAAGAAAGAAAAAAGAATCAAGGACATGGAAGAAAATCTGAGAGAGATATCAGACAACCTCAAGCGCTCAAATATCCGAGTCATGGGTATTCCAGAAGGGGAGGAAAATGGAGATTCCATTGAAAACATATTCAACAAAATAGTGGCAGAAAACTTCCCAGGTATAGGAAAAATCACAGATCTTCAGATCCAGGAAGCTCAACGATCTCCAAACGTATTCAACCCAAAAAGGCCTTCTCCAAGACATGTCATAGTCAAATTGGCAAAACTCAGAGACAAAGAGAGAATCTTAAAAGCTGCAAGAGAGAAGCGTCAAATCACCTATAAGGGAGCCCCAATCAGGTTAACATCAGACTTTTCATCACAAACCCTAAAAGCTAGAAAGGAATGGGATGATATTTTCAAAATACTAAAAGACAAAGATTGCCAGCCAAGAATACTCTACCCTGCAAGGCTATCCTTCCGAAATGAGGGGCAAATAGTATATTTCTCAGACAAACAAAAACTGCGGGAGTTCACTACCACAAGACCACCCTTACAAGAAATCCTCAAGGGAGTACTGGGTTTGGTTCCTGAAAAATAACTACCACTGCCATAAAAACCTAAGAAAAATCTAAACCCGCTAGTACAATAAAAATGGCATTCATGAAGAGAAAACAAGCTAACAAAAACACTATCTACAACCCAAGGAACCAACAAACAAAGAAACCAAACAGTAAATCAGAAAGCAAGGAACAAAAGACACCTAAGACAACCAAACAACCAATAAAATGCTAGGAATAAATCAACACCTTTCAATAACAACTCTTAATGTTAAAGGCTTAAATTCCCCAATTAAAAGACACAGACTGGCTGACTGGATCAAAAAGCAGGACCCAACTATATGCTGCCTACAAGAGACCCACCTCACCCATAAAGATTCACACAGACTAAGAGTGAAAGGATGGAAAAAGATTTACCATGCAAACAGAAAAGAAAAACGAGCTGGAGTGGCTATTCTTATATCTGACAAAATAGACTTTAAACTAAAAACCATAAAAAGAGACAATGAGGGACACTACTTAATGATAAAAGGACTGATCCATCAAGAAGACATAACAATCATAAATATGTACGCACCCAATGTTGGAGCAGCCAGATTTATAAAACAAACTCTATTAGACCTAAAGAAGGAAATAGACACTAATACCATAATAGCAGGGGACCTGAACACTCCACTGTCAATATTAGACAGATCATCTAGGCAAAGAATCAGTAGAGAAACACAAGATCTAAACAAGACTCTAGACCAATTGGAATTGGCAGATATCTACAGAACATTCCACCCAACAACCTCAGAATATTCATTCTTCTCATCAGCACATGGATCATTCTCCAGGATAGATCACATATTAGGTCACAAATCAAGTCTCAATAAATTCAAAAAACTTGGAATTATCCCATGTATCTTCTCAGACCACAATGGATTAAAACTAGAAATTAATAACAAACAAAACTCTGGAAACTATACAAACACATGGAAATTAAACAGCATTCTACTTAATGACATATGGGTCCAAGAAGAAATCAAGCAGGAAATCAAAAAGTTTATTGAAACTAATGAAAACAATGATACATCATACCAAAACCTGTGGGATACTGCAAAAGCAGTATTGAGGGGAAAATTTATTGCATTAAACGCTCACTTCAGAAGAATGGAAAGATGGCAAGTGAACAACCTAACACTTCACCTTAAAGAACTAGAAAAACAAGAACAATCCAAACCTAAAGTTAGCAGACGGAAAGAAATCATTAAGATCAGAGCAGAACTGAATGAAATTGAAAACCAAAAAACAATTCAAAAGATCAACGAATCAAAAAGTTGGTTTTTTGAAAAGATAAATAAAATTGACAAACCATTAGCATGGCTAACAAAAAAAAGAAGAGAGAAGACTCAAATAACAAAAATTAGAAATGAAAAAGGCGATATTACAACTGATTCATCTGAAATACAAGGAAATCATTCGAGACTACTATAAACAACTATACGCCAACAAATTTGAAAATCTGGAGGAAATGGATAAATTTCTGGACACACACAAGCTCCCAAAACTGAACCGTGAAGACGTAGAAAATTTGAACAGACCAATAACAATAAAGGAGATTGAAGCTGTTATCACTAGGCTCCCAACAAAGAAAAGCCCAGGACCAGATGGATTCACAGCAGAATTTTACCAAACATTCAAAGAGGAATTGACACCGATTCTTTACAAACTATTCCAAAAGATTGAAACGGACGCAAATCTCCCAAACTCATTCTATGAAGCAAACATCATCCTGATACCAAAACCAGGTAAAGATATAACCAAAAAAGAAAACTACAGGCCGATATCCTTGATGAATATAGATGCAAAAATCCTCACTAAAATACTAGCAAACAGAATACAGCAACACATACGAAAAATTATTCATCACGATCAAGTGGGATTCATCCCAGGGATGCAAGGTTGGTTCAACATACGCAAATCAATAAATGTGATACACCATATTAATAAACTCAAACAGAAGGACCATATGATCATCTCTATAGATGCTGAAAAAGCATTTGATAAAGTTCAGCACTCATTCATGACAAAGACCCTCTATAAGTTAGGTATAGAGGGAAAATATCTCAACATAATTAAAGCCATATATGACAAACCCACTGCCAATATCATCCTGAATGGGGAAAAGCTGAAAGCTTTTCCTTTAAGAACAGGCACTAGACAAGGATGCCCACTCTCACCACTCCTATTCAACATAGTGTTGGAAGTACTAGCCAGAGCAATCAGAGAAGAGAAGGAAATAAAGGGCATCCAGATTGGAAAAGATGAAGTCAAACTGTCCCTGTTTGCAGATGACATGATCCTATATATCGAACAGCCTAAAACCTCTACAAATAAACTGTTGGAATTGATAAATGATTTCAGCACAGTAGCAGGATACAAAATCAACACACAAAAATTAGTAGCATTTCTTTTCTCCAATAGTGAACATGCAGAAGGAGAAATCAAGAAAGCCTGCCCATTTACAATAGCCACCAAAAAAATAAAATACTTAGGAATTGAGTTAACCAAGGAGGTGAAAAATCTCTATAATGAGAACTACAAACCACTGCTGAGAGAAATTAGAGAGGATACAAGAAGATGGAAAGATATTCCATGCTCTTGGATTGGAAGAATCAACATAGTGAAAATGTCCATACTACCCAAAGTGATATACAAATTCAATGCAATCCCCATCAAAATTCCAAAGACATTTTTCTCAGAAATGGAAAAAACTATTCAGACATTTATATGGAACAATAAAAGACCACGAATAGCCAAAGCAATGCTCAGCAAAAAAAATAAAGCTGGAGGCATAACACTACCTGACTTTAAGCTATACTACAAAGCTATAATAACCAAAACAGTATGGTACTGGCATAAAAACAGACACACTGACCAATGGAATAGAATAGAGAATCCAGAAATCAACCCACACACTTACTGCCATCTGATCTTTGACAAAGGCACCAAGCCTATTCACTGGGGAAGGGACTGCCTCTTCAGCAAGTGGTGCTGGGATAACTGGATATCGATATGCAGGAGAATGAAACTAGATCCATACCTCTCACCGTATACTAAAATCAACTCAAAATGGATTAAGGATTTAAATATACACCCTGAGACAATAAAACTTCTTAAAGAAAACATAGGGGAAACACTTCAGGAAATAGGACTGGGCACAGACTTCATGAATACGACCCCAAAAGCACGGGCAACCAAAGGAAAAATAAACAAATGGGATTATATCAAACTAAAAAGCTTCTGCACAGCAAAAGAAACAATTAAAAGAGTTAAAAGACAACCAACAGAGTGGGAGAAAATATTTGCAAAATATAAATCTGACAAAGGATTAATATCCAGAATATATAAGGAACTCAAACAACTTTACAAGAAGAAAACAAGCAACCCAATTAAAAAATGGGCAAAAGAGCTAAGTAGGCATTTCTCTAAGGAAGATATCCAAATGGCCAACAGACATATGAAAAAATGCTCAACATCACTCAGCATCCGGGAAATGCAAATCAAAACCACATTGAGATACCATCTAACCCCAGTTAGGATGGCTAAAATCCAAAAGACTATGAACGATAAATGCTGGCGAGGCTGCGGAGAAAAAGGAACTCTCATACATTGTTGGTGGGACTGCAAAATGGTGCAGCCTCTATGGAAAATGGTATGGAGGTTCCTTAAACAATTGCAAATAGATCTACCATACGACCCAGCCATCCCACTGTTGGGAATATACCCAGAGGAATGGAAATCATCAAGTCGAAGGTATACCTGTTCCCCAATGTTCATCGCAGCACTCTTTACAATAGCCAAGAGTTGGAACCAGCCCAAATGCCCATCATCAGATGAGTGGATACGGAAAATGTGGTACATCTACACAATGGAATACTACTCAGCTATAAAAAGAATGAAATACTGCCATTTGCAACAACATGGATGGACCTTGAGAGAATTATATTAAGTGAAACAAGTCAGGCACAGAAAGAGAAATACCACATGTTCTCACTTATTGGAGGGAGCTAAAAATTAATATATAAATTCACACACATACACACATACACACACAAACCGGGGGGGGGGGGAAGAAGATATAACAACCACAATTATTTGAAGTTGATACAACAAACAAACAGAAAGGACACGGTTGGGGGGGAGGGGGGGAGGCAGAAGGGAGGGAGGTTTTGGTGATGGGGAGCATTAATCAGCTACAATGTATTTCGACAAAATAAAATTAAAAAAAAAAAATAAGAGACAACTTAGAGAACTGGAGAAAATATTTTTAAATTATACATCTGACAAAGTGTTTATATCCAGAATTTATAGGAAATTCAACTTAATAACAAAATAATAATAATAATTATCTAATTTTAAAAATGGACAAAGGACCCGAGCAGACATTTCTCAAAAGAAGACATGCAAATGACCAAGAGGCACATGAAAAAATGCTCAACATCACTAATAATTAGGAAAATTCAAATCAAAACCGCAGTGAGATATCACCTCATCCCAGTTAGAATGACTAATATCAAAAAGACAAAAAAAAAATGCTGGTGATGATGTGGATAAAGGAAACTCTTATGCTATACATTGGTGGGAATGTAAATTAGTACAGCCATTTTATAAATATAATAAATTAAATATAGATCTACCATAAATTCCAGCAATCCCACTAATGGATGTATATTCAAAGGAAATGAACTCAGTGTTTTGAAGAGATATTTGTACTCCCATGTTGACTGCAGCACTGTTCATAGTAGCCAAAATATGAAATCAACCTAAATGCACATCAACAGATAAATGGATAAAGAAAGAATAAAATAATTTTTAGACATGAAAAGTAAAATCCTGTTATTTGTGACAACATAGATGAGCTTGGGGTGAATTATGTTAAGTGAAATAAGCCAGACACAGAAAAAAAAAATCTTCATAATCTCACCTATATGTGAAATCTAAAAGAAAAAATATTTTATAGAAGTTGAGAGTAGAATAGTGGTTACCAGAATCTGGGGAGAATAAAGAAAAGGGGGAGGGATGTTGAGAGTTTGGTCAGCAGGTGCAATGTTGCAGTTATACAGGAGGAATAGAATTGTTACTCTGTTGCACAGTGGGTGACTATAGCTAACAATAATGCAGCATTGCATATTTCAAATATCAAGAAGAGGATTTTGACTATTCTCTCAAAAAAGATAAATGTTTAAGGTGACGGATATAATAATTACCGAAATTTGGTCATTACACAATGTGTTCATGTATCAAAATAGCACATTATACCCCATAAATATCTACAATTATTGTGTCAGTAAAAGTAAGGAAACCATTGGCAATATAAAGTCCTGATCAAGTGGTTATTTCATGTCAAGCAGGTGAAGTGTGTCTTTTAGGTTTCTGGTGAGTCTGTGACTAGATATGGAAACATCAAGAAATTTATGTATTGCTCTCTGGTTTTTCTTATTTTAGGCATAAAAATAACACAACTTAGTTATAAAAATAAAGGCCATCTAGAAGATCCATAATGTGCTTATATCATATTTTTTTAGATAATAATGTAAATAATTTAAGAATATTTTTAGGAAACCTGGGCTTACTGAGACTATTTTTTGTAAACGCTTAAGAGTGTTGATAACCCTGCTATACTTTGTTTCTATAGAAACAAGAGTGCCATCTGTCCTTCCAAGGACTTGGAGATTTTCATTAAAAATCTGATTAATCCACCAATCTTCATTTGTTATGCTAACAAATTTGTTGTAATGACCAGTTATATGCTTTAATTAAAAGTTTTTTTTCTTTCGGAATATGTTTAACATTTAATAGATTACATAAAATAATGCCCCTGCTGTCTGATAGTTAGCAATCCTGTTATAGTAACAAAATTAGAAAGAGAAAAGAATCGTTTTTAAAATTAGTGGAATCCGATCAAAGATAACACTAAGTAAATTAAAATTCAAGCACGGTTTTTAAAATGAAAATTGACAAACTAATGGTAAAATTTGTATGACATGCAAAAGGCCAAGAAAAGCCAAGACATTTTTAAAGAAGAACTAAATAAGAGAAACTGCTCTCTATATACAAAAACTCAACATAAATCTACATGAATTAAGGCAGTAATATTGTAACAAGTATAAAAAATAGGCCCATGAAAAAGAGCAGAACCCCTAACAGACCCATACATGTGGATACATAAGCTATTACAAAGAAATACTATAGATTACTAATAGAAATACATTTAAAAGTTAATAGTGCTAGATCATTTGGATAAATGCATGTAAAAAAATGTTAAAATATATTTTATACTACCCACAAAAATCCGTTCCAGAAAGAATGTGGCTTTAAATATAAATGTTGAAAAATAAACTTTGAAAAGATAGATTATTTTCATCACTCTGCGTGGAGATAGAAATTTTAAGCCGACCACATAAGCAATAGCTGTAAAAAGAGAGATTGATAAATTGGACTGCATTCAAGTTAAATATTTCTTGGTGCTTTCCGTTTCTTGGACTTCCTGTGTTCAGTAAAGCTAATCTGCAGGAATAAAGGAGGTTGCCTCCCAACTTCACAGTGACTAGAAAGTGCAGGTGTGAGTGTAGGAGGACAGCCAGCAGCACTCCTGGGGGGTGGGCAGTGCAGACCTGTCTATTCTGGTTCCAGGATGGCCTCCACCTCTGATGAGAAAGTGAGTCCTCCCTGATTCAGTGATTCAGATATGACTTTGTAGGATGGTCCTGACACACCAGATTGAGGACTGTTTAATAGTGTATCAAAAATGGCACATTAGCGGTACACCAGCCTGTACCTGAGTCTGAAAGCCGGTGCCCTGGGGAAGAGGAACAGTATTAATAAATGAATGTCACCACTTTAAAATCAGTTGGTATTGGTTAGAAAAGGGGACCACAGATGTGGCAGTTATAATTAGTGTTAAGGTTCACCTTAGTGTGCGTTATAACAAAGTGGTGGTTGGTGGGTGTCACAGAAACAGAATATCTGTCAGTTGCTAAACAGCATTTTCTCTACTCCTGATTTTGTGAAATAAAACAATCCCATGAGTAGAATCAGCACAGGAGACTGAAATGTAGGTGGCAGCACACACCACCACAGGAGCCTGGACAGCCACATCTCTGTGAGATATCTTGAGAAGGTCAGTGTATTTTCCAACCCTCTGTGCTGCTGGAAATGGAGGTGATTTTTCTGCCTTCCATAAATGTACCTGCCCAACCAGGTAGGGAGCATAGAGAAAAATGCAGCCTGCATTCTGCTTCTAGTGCAAGTGCCCTGGCTCAGGCTGTGTCCTTTGTAGGAAAGATCACTGTTCCTTGTATGTTTGGAGGAGAAATTTTCCTAATTCACACAAAGGTGCTGTATGGTCTAGCCTGAGACCCTAAAACCACTGGAAAACAGGTGTGGAGGCCACCAGGAATCTCTTGGAACAATGGGTATACATTGGGAAATGTGAAATGGCTTTCTACTTGTTTTGAAGAAAGGGTGATTATCTTTACTTCTGTTTTGTTAAGGACTGGGACAGACATGGCCTGTGGAAATGAGCTCACACATGGAAAATTTTGGACCCCAGATATTTCTACTCTGTGGTTTTCCAGGAATTAGGTAAGTTGTTTTCCCTTTGGTGGCTCCCGTTTATAACAAAGGCCAAGGCTCTTGTGCTTGTTGTGCTTGTACAGTTTACATGACAGTTATGAGCCTGGAGAGAGATTAGTTGATGACATTTCTTACAGCCACATCTTGGGGTCTCATCTCATACACATGGATTCACATCAAAGACCCAGCTGGGTGAATGTCTGTTTCTCAGCTCCATTAACACTGAGAGCTCAAGAGGCAGGTGGGTGATGAGATGATGCAGGATGATTTTCAGTGAAATGTTAGGAGAATTCTCTGTTCAATATTTACTGTGCCATAACTAGAGTAATTGTTTCCAGACATAAAAATATAGCATGAATCTTATAAGGCTTGTAAAAGGATATTTGATAATTTTAAAAATTTGATAGGCTTGTAAAAGGATATTTATAATTTTCTGATGTATTTGAATTTGAATTGTATTTTTTTATTTTAATATTTTTTAAATTTAATTTGCTGTGTTCATTCACATTAAATTTCACCTAGTAAGACACAAATCTGAACGAATTCAGTATACTTATGTTTTTGTTCTTTTCAGTTTGAAAATACTTGAAAAAATTTCAAAACTTTTAGGAATACTTAAACTTATGACATCATAAAACACGAGATATTCCTAACATTATGCAGTAATGAATTTTTAACAGGTGGCTATAAAGATGGTTTTGTTTATTCCATTATAGTAATTGCTAATAAAGTAATTTTTTTCTGTTTACCATAAAATTATCTGTAAATATTCGTAAGCTAATGACTAGCTTAGATGAATGTGAACTAAATAATTAAGTATGAGTTCAAATATTTTCTTAAATCCAGATTTAGTATTTTAATTTTTCTAAATAAACTAAAACGTATAATTGATCAGAATATTAGGTTGAGTAAAATTTTTATAACAGTGAGTTAAAAATAATTTGCAATACTTGAAAAAATAATGTACATTTTCTAAAAAGTTTTGTAAGTTAAAATCACTGATGTCTTCTTCAAAAGTTTTGAGCTTTATTTGTCTATTAAAGCATATATTTTTAAAATAAGTGATAATTACATTTTGACTCAGTTACTGAGTCTTCACAAATTTTCTGTTAACGTTTTCTGAATTCAGTAGGGATAGTTTTCTCATACCTACACATCTTTGAAACAAAAGATAGAGAGGGTGGAATCAGGCCCACCTCACAACCTTGCCCTCATCCCTGAGAAGAAGTTCTGCAAACTGGCTTCCAGGGTAACAATACCCAGCTGAGCTGAAGTGTGTCCATGCCCTGGCTAAGAGACACAGCCCAGCCGTCATGCCCATGGCATACCCATCCCTGAGTCTTTGAGCCATTGCATGCCCATGCTTCTGAATGAGAAACAGCCCAGTTGAAGTGCCCATGCCAGGTCCACCCTTTGTCACAGAAGCAGTACAGTGACCCTGTCCCTGGTGTACCAGTGTCAGAGCCCCTGACACACCACATATGCAAACCCTCAGACTGAGAATCAGTCTAACAACCCCATTCCCAGTGAGCCACCCTGTGACAACTGACCAGAAGGGTGCTTGCACACACCTTCAACCTGAGAAACAATCCAGTGATTCCCAGTGCAATCCCAGAGCAATGAGGATCTTGAAGACATACCTAATGTGGCTTACAGTTAAAGAAGCTGAAGAGCCTACACTACTGCATCCACACAGAACAAAGTCAATGTACCCTTCACAGTCAACACCATAAGCCACATTTGAAAGTGAAAGTCTTTTCCCAAACTGCCTACTCTACAAAACTCAAAGAGACAACTGTTCCACCAGATGCACAGATATCAATTCAGGGCAACTAGAAACATTAAAAAAAAAAAAGAAATATGATATACCAAAGAAACATAATAATGCCCCAGTAACTGATGCAAAAGGACATGTCAATAGGTAATTGCCAACTTGCCAGGAAAAAAAAAATTAATGATTTTAATGAAACTCACTCAGATACAAGTGAGTACAGACAAATAAAATCAGAAAAATAATCCATGACCTGAATGATAAATTTAGCAAAGATAAATATCATTTTAAAAAACCAAAAAGAAAACTTGGGACTGCAGAATTCACTGAATAAAATAAATATATCAGAGAATCTCAACAATGGACTAGATCAAGAAGAAAAAGATAATTTCTGATCTTGAAGACAGCTCATTAAAATAACCTGGAAAGACCTAAATAAATGAATAAATAAACAGAATGGAATAAACAGAGCCTGCAAGATCTTGGAGATACCAATAAGCAGGTATACTTATATCAGATAAAGCAGACTTTATATCAAAATCTGTACAAAGAGAAAAAGTAGGGCATTATATAAAAATAAAGGAATAAAAAACACAAGAGGATATAACAGTTAAAGATATATATGCATTCAACAATACCAGAGCACCAGATGTATAAAGAAAATATCATCAGATTTAAAGGGAGAGATGGGCACCAAAACAGTAATAGATGGGGACTTTAATACACCACTCTCAGCACTGCACAAATCATCTGGACAGAAACTCAACAAAGAAACATCGGGTTTAAATGATACCATAGACCAGATGGGTCTAACAGACATTGTAGAATTTTCCTCCAACAGGTACAGAATACACATTTTTTTATCAGCACAAGAAACATTCTCCAGAATTGACCATATGTTAGGCCACAAAACAAGTCTCAACAAGTTCAAAAAAATCAAAATCATAGCAAGTATTTTTTCTGACAACAATGAAATTTAACTAGAAATCATAAGAAGAGGAACTGTCAAAACTCTACAAATACATAGAAATTAAACAACATGCTCCTGAACAACCAATAAGAAATTAAAAAGAAAATTAAAGAATGTCTTGAAACAAATAAGAACAAAAACACAGCATACTGAAATCTACGGAATACAGGGAGGTTTTGGTGATGGGGAGCATTAATCAGCTACAATGTATATCGACAAAATAAAATTTAAAAAAAAAAATAAATAAATAAATAAAAAATAAATTTAAAAAAAATAAATGTTCTTATCAAAAATCAAACCAAACCAAAATAAAAAAAAAAAAAAAGTTTATAGCAGTAAACACCTATATCAAAAAAAAAAAATATTTTAAGACAACCTGATGGTTCACTGCAAGAAAATGAAAAAGCAGGAACCAACCAACCCCAAACAAGTAGAAAAAAGAAATAATAAAAATCGGAGCAGCAGTAAATGAAATTGAGACTAAAAATACAACACAAAAGGTCAATCAAATGAAAAGGTGATGTTTTGAAAAGAAAACAAAATCAACAAACTATTGGCCAGACTAACCAGGAGAAAAGGAGAAAATACCCCCAAAAATAAAATCATAGATACAAAAGATGACATTAAAACTGATACTGCAGAAATACAAAGGATCATTGTAGACTGTTGTTAGCCACTATATACCAATAAATTCCAAAACCTAGAGAAAATGGATAAATTCTTGGACACATAGTGCCTACCAAGAAGAAATAGAAAATATGAGCAGACCAATAACAAGTAATGAGGTTGAATCAGTAACTAAAAGTCTGTCAACAAAGAAAAGCCCAGGACCAGATGGTTTCACTGCTGAACTCAACCAAAATTTAAAGAACCATTAGCACTACTGTTTCTCAGACCATTTAAAAAAAAAATTGAAATGGACAGAATTTTTCCAAACTCATACTATGAGGCCAGAATTACCCTCATACAAAAGCCAGGCAATGACACACACACATAAGAAAACTTCAGGCCAATATCCCTGATGAACATAGCTGCAAAAAATCCTTAATAAAATACTAGCAAACTAAATCCAACAGTGCATCAAAAAGATGTACCATAATCGTGCGGATTTATCCCAGAGATGTAAGAATGGCTCAACATATGCAAGTCAGTAAAAATGATATGCCACATCAATAGAATAAATGGAAAAAAAATGACCATCTCAATAGATGCAGAAAGCACATTCAGTAGGATTCAACATCTTCTCATGATAAAAAGCAGATTAGGTATAGAAGGAAATTATCTCAACACTATAAAGGTCATGTATGACATACCCACAGCTAACATCACACTGAATGGGAAAAATCTAGAACAAGGCAAGGATGCCACTCTCAGTAGTTTTATTCAACACAGTAGTGGAAGTTCTAGCCAGAGCACTTAGGCAAGAGAAAGGAATGAAGGTCATCTTAATTGGAAAGGAGGAAGTCAAATTGTCCTGGGTTGCAGATGACATAATTTTATATAGAGAGAAACTTTAAAAAAACTCTATTTTAAAAAAAATCCTAGACATAAGCAAATTAAGTAAAGTTGCAAAATACAAAATCAACGTACAAAAATTAGTAGCATTTCTATACACCAACAGCAAACTAGCAGAAAAAGAAATCAAGAAAGCAACCCCATTTACAAAAAACACAAAAATGCTTAGGAATGAATTTAACCAAAGAGGTGAAAGATCTCTACAGTGAAAAGTATAAAGAAATTAAAGATGACCAGAAAGATGGAAAGACATCCTATGAACATGGAATGGAGGAATCAGTATTATCAAAATTGACCAATAGATTCAATGCATTCCCCATCAAATAACCAATGAAATACTTCAGAGAAATAGAAACAACAATCCAAAAATTTATTTGGAAACACAAAAAACCTCACATGGCCAAACAATTCTGAGAAAAGATAATACAGTGGGAGGAATCAGTCACCTTGACTTCAAAATATAGAACAAAACTATAGTAATCAAAACAGCATGGTACTTGCACAAAAACAGACACACACACCAATGGAACAAAATATGGAATACAGAAATAAATTCATGTACCTAAAACCAACTATTTTTGGACAAAGGAACCAAGAACATATATTGGGGAAAAGACAGTGTCTTAAAAAAGTGCTTGGAAAACTGGAGAGTCATGCTCAGAAGAATAAATCTGGAATCCTATCTCTCACCATATACAAAAGACAACTCAAAATGGATTAAAGACTTCGACTTAACACTGGAAACTATAAGACTATTAAACACAGGGGAAATGGTTCAGGATGTAGGACTGAGCAAATTTTTATGAATAACATCTCAAAAGCGCAAACAACAAAAGTAAAAATAAATGGGATTATATCCAACTAAAAAGCTTCTGCTCAGCAAAGGAAACAATCAACAGCATGAAGAGACAATCTGCAAAAAGGGAGAAAATATCTGTAAACTAGTCATCTGACGGGATAAATATCCAGAATATACAAAAAACTCAATAGTAAAATAATAATAATAATAATTCAATTTAAAAATGGGCAAATGAGCTTTATATACATTTCTCAAAAGAAGAAATACAAATGGCCAGCAGGTATATTTAAAAATAATAAATATCACTAATCATCAGAGAAATGCAAACAAAACCACAATGACATATCATCTGACCCCACTTAGAATGGTGATTATAAAAAAGACAGAAAAAAACAAATGCTTGTGAGGATGCAGAGAAAGAGGGACTCATACATTGTTGTAGGAAATGTAAATTAGTACAGTCATTATGGGAAACAGTATGGGGGTTTATTAAAAAAACTGTAAGTAGAACTACCTCATAATCCCGCAGTCCCACTACTTGATATATATCCAAAAGAAAGGAAATAAACATGTTGAAGAGATATCTGTACTCCCACATTTATTGTGGCCATATCCACAATAGCCAAGATTCAGAAACAACTTGTAAGTGTCCATCAACAGATAATTGGATAAAGAAAATTGTATAGTTTATACCACAATGCAGTACTACTCAGCCATAAAACAGAATGAAATTCAGCCATTTGCAGCAACATGGATGATCTTGGAGAAACTTATGTTAAGTGAAATAAGCCAGGCACAGAAAAAGAAATAGCTCATATTCTCACTCATGTGTAAACTAAGTGTTGCTCTTATACAAGTAGAGAGTAGAATGGTGGTTAGTCGAGACTGGTAAATGTAGTGGATGGGAGATAAGGACAGCATGGTCAATGGATACAAAATTATAGCTAGATAGGAAAGAGAGTAATATTTAGTATTCTATAGTCCTGTAGGGACACTAGAGTTAACAATTTATTATATAATTTCAACTAAGTAATAGGATTTTGAATGTTCCCAACACAAAGACATGACATATGATTAAGGTGATAGATACCTTAATTACCCAGATGTGATCATTACACACTGTTCAAATGTACCCATATATCACATTGTACTCCACATATCTACATAATTATCTCAGTCAATTAAGAAAAAATAAATTTAAACAAGTTAAAGACAGAAGTATAAGCTACCAGTAACTTGGAAGAAAAATAATGGGAAGTTAATACTTACTGGGAGCAGAGTTTATGTTTTGGATTACAAAAGTTTTGGAAATGGATAGAAGTGATGGTTACCCAGCATTGTCAATGTAATTTACTCCACAGAATTGTATGTTTGAAAATGGTTAAAATGGAAAATCTTATTACACGTATATTTTTTACCACACCACAATTTTTTTTTTAATTAAAATTAAGTAAAACATTTACAAATTTGAATACTACTCTAATTTCATCTTTATGTGTTAATGTACTGGGTGCAGATAACTTTATATCTAAGAAACTCTTCATTTTAACAAGCACTTCCTTGTGTGAGACTCTGCTGAGAGTATAGCTTAATTTTTATGTGAATATATATACATATTGTAATGATGAACAAGCTAACTGTACGGTCCAGCCCCGTGGCTCACTCCGGTGAGTGTGGTGCTGGTAGCGCCGAGGCCGCAGGTTCGGATCCTGTATGGGGATGGCCGGCCGAGTGCGCTCACTGGCTGAGCATGGTGCAGACGACACCAAGTCGAGGGTTGTGATTCCCTTACCAGTCAAAAACAAAAACAAAACAAAACAAAACATGGATGAATCTGGAGAAAATTCTGTTAAGTGAAATAAGCCAGACAAGGAAAGAGAAATACCTCGTTTTCACTTATAATTGTGTGCTAAGAAAGAAAAAGAAAAAAGACCTAAACAATTCCTTGAACTTTCAGAATACTAGAGGAGGTGTGGTGGGGGTGGGGGTTTGGGGAGGGATATGTTGGGTAAAGGGCATAAAGAAAAATCATGATTTGTAATAATAATATGCTTATAATAAATAACATTTTTAAAAAGGATAGAAAAGTATGATACCATGAAAACATTTATTACTTGACGTTATTAGAAGAGAAACGTTATCTAACTAGTATTTACATTCTGACATATATATGTTTTATGATTTTCATTGTTTCACAACACTCCCATACCCAAAATAGCTGTTTTCTATTTTCCCATATGAATATTTTACAGGGTTTGAAACGTATGTAAAAAGTTCTGATTTTCAGAACTTTGTTTCAAAAGGCAGCTATAATACCATTGGCTAATTAAAAGACTAAAGGACTGTGATTTTAAAAGTTCAAATTAATAGTAGTTTATATACACCCTGAAATATGTATTATTACTACTTTGCTTGTAATTTTATTATAAATATAACTCATGTCAGTCTAATTCAACTCTCCATGCTTAGTAAAGCACAGTTTGTTCAGAATCCTGCTGGTCTTTTACTAGACTTTTGTAATAAACATTAATCATCATTATTGTATGGCAGGGATATTTGATGCTAACATCAGATTTAGAATATTATCATTCAAAGGAGGTAATGAAAAAGTCACTGCTCTGAGATCTGTAAGGTGCCCATAGGCATGTAAAAACTGAAAGTGTCCATATGCCAGCATTAATCACATGACAGTGGGAGGAAGGGGACTGAGTACACATCACAGCAGGAATGTTTTCCCCCCAGTTTATACCACCAGTTTTCTAAATAAAATAGATTTTAACATTTTAAAAAACTTGAACACATTTAATAAGAACTAATCTTATTTGCAAATATCAATTCATTAATGGATTGCATAAACACTTAATATTTTTGTATTATACTTCTATCCATTATTCATCAAGTGTTAGAGCAAAAGAGATTTATTCAAATTATCTTTTATCAAAATATTTCAGCAGTTATATGGTGACATCAGCATAAAGTGAGTTGGAATAATTATCTACTAAAACTAAGCAAGTTATTTACATAGATTTTAGGAATTAATTTTATTACATGGAATATTAAGATGTGTTGGTTTAGGACTTCTGATCAAGATGGCAGAATAGACAGTCCCCAGTGTCACTCTCTCCCACAAATGAGCCAATTTATAACTATTAAAAAGCAACAACAGCCAAGCTGGGGCCACTAGAACTCAGGGGAAGAAGAGAGACTTAGAATTCCTGAAGTCAGGAGAAGCCATGATGAGAGAAAGGACTGCTCTGAATGTTTCAAGCCCCAGACATTTTAAGACTTGCCCTGGTGAGCACATGGAGTAAGAGCTTGCAAAAGCCACAGCTGTGCCCTTTGGATGAGGTTGCTTGGAGGCTGCAGGGGAGAAGAGGGACTTGGTGGCCCACAGTCCAGCAAGACCACTAATGGTTCCTGTGGACCCACACAGGAGTGAGGGGCCACAGACAACTGAAGAAAGCCATTCAGAGGCCAGTGAGTCATCAAAAGAGACTGGCAAACATCCCACTCTATGGGAAGTCTTTGGAGTATGGGCAGTAGGGGAGATGGGCCCACCAGGGGGAACACTGGGGCACAGCATGGTCAGCTGATCTGCCCCTGAATCAGCACAGAAGCACTCATTGAAGACTGGTCAGGAATATAGAACTGGGGGCGGGGGTGAAGTTTGCTGAAAAAACTCAGGCTCAGACCAGAGTTTCAGCACAATGCAGGTGTACCAGACCTCACATGACCCAGAAGTACATACAAGGTCAACAATTAAAACCTGATCTGCACGTAAAGCCTTCTCCAGGGAATCAGCAGCAAAGCAGCAATTTACCTCAATTACGGGGCTCAAGGGCTGGTCCCCACAGGAAGTTCCCCCATTTTAGAAGTAAGCAAAAGACAACAAATTAGTTCCAGTGCAGAGTTTAAGTGGTGGGAACAATGAATAATCCAACACAGAACTGAAAGAAAAATGGAATACAAGTCAGAGACAAAGTCTGATATTAACTAGTAAAGGCCTAACACCACCAAAAAACATCTATAAAACCTAGAAGGACAGGAAGTGCCCTGGGCTCCCCTGCCAGAATGAGGGCGGTGCCATGGGCCTCAACCAAGGCTCACCTCCTTCTTATTCCTCCTACCCTATTTCCTTGCCCTTCCCCTCTCCCTCTCCCCGCCCAACTGCTCCACAACATCTTAGAATGTAAAAAAAAATTAATAAATACATTTAAAGAGAAAAGACAAAAAGAATCTTAAAAGAAGCAAGAGAAAAGCATCAAGGCACCTATAAGGGAGCTCCTTTCAGGTAACAGCATACATCTCAACAGAAATTCTACGAGCCAGAAAAAAAATGGGATGACATATTCAAAATACTAAAAGAAAAAACTCTGAGCCAAGAACACTAGAGCCAGCAAAGCTATCCTTCAGAAATTAGGGAGAAATAGTGTGTTTTCCAGACAAACGAAAATTTCAGGAATTCACCACACATGACCATCCCTGCAAGGAATCTTCAGGGGAATCCTTCATCAGGAAAGCAAAAACAATAATCACTCATCTTACCAGCTATAGATCTATTCACATTTTCTGGGTTTTTTAAAATAATTCAGTCTTGGGAGGTGTTGTGTTTCTAGGAATTCATTCATTTCATCTACATGATTTAACGTATTGACCAACAATTATTCGTAGTATTCTTTTATAACCATTTTGATTTCTGTAGATTTGGTTGTAACGATCCCTCTTTCATTTCTGATTTAGTTATTTGAGTCTTCTCTTTTTTTTCTTAGTCCGTCTGGGTAAAGGTTTGTAAATTTTGTGGATCTCATCAAAGTTCCAACTTTTGGTTTTACTGATTTTCTCTTCCTTTTTTTCTGTTTTCTATTTCTTTTATCTGTGCTCTAATTTTTATTACTTACTTCATCTGCTAGGTCTGGGCTTAGTTTGCTGTTCATTTTCTAGTGTCCTAAGGCGCAGAGGTGATTGTTGGTTTGAGATCTTTCTCTTTTATTAATGTATGCACTTAGATTAAATAGATTTCCCTTTAAACTACATATATATATTTTTTGTTTGTTTGTTTGTTTGTTTGTTATATTTGGAGTTAAAAATACCTAGTTATTTTTAGTGGTTTTTTATCCTACCTTTTCACTTAATATTATATCATGAAAATTTGTCATAAATACTCTTCAAAATTAGATTTTAATAACTGCATAATGTTACATTTAATGGAGGTCCGTAATTTATTTAGCAATTCTCTTATTGTTGGACATTCAGTTTATTACCAATTTTTTACCTTTATATAGCTCTCACATTTACACACATAAATATACACACACAAATATATGTATATATATATTCTTTGACTTTTTGCTTATGGTTTCAAGAAGTAGGATAACTGGTTGAAAGTATATGAACATTTTATAAACTTCTGTTTATCAATCCAATCTGTTCTCTGTTCTTCAAAGTTTTACCAATTTATAGTTATATGAGATTTTGACATTGTTTCTTTCACAGCACCAGTATTATACAATATCACATTTATTCAGTTTGAGAAATGAAAAATATCATTTTTCTGTTTTAATTTCCATTTATGTGAACATCTTAGAATGTATTTGTTAGCCATTTATAATTCATTTTTAACAGTTGTTTATACATTAAGGAAGTTAATCTTTGTTACATTTGTTTCTTATCAATTGACTTTACATTCAATTTGTGATGTTTCTTGTTTGTATGTTGAGAAAATAATTTTGTATTTAAAATAAAAAATAATTTGGGTCAGGCCGTGGCTCGCTCAGGAGAGTGCAGTGCTGATAACACCAAGGCCATGGGTTCGGATCCTCTATAGGGATGGCTGGTTCGCTCAGTGTCTGAGTGTGGTGCTGACAACAGCAAGCCAATGGTTAAGATCACCTTACCGGTCATCTTTAAATAAATAAATAAATAAAAATTAAAATTAAAAATCATTTAAAATAATTAAATAATAAAGTTTAAAAATTTTCATTTCTAATCCCAAGAGATAACCATCTACTCCCGACTAATTCATGCCCCTTGTTCTTTAAATGGCTATCACATACTGAAAAAGAGTTGGTCTACTTGATCTTCAAATGGTGTCTTCATCCAATAAGGCTCTTCAGGACATGGGTTCTGAGGCTAGATATGGAACAACTACGGTTCCCATGGATTAAGGTTGACAGATAAAATATTATTATTGTATTATAACTTTTGGAAATTTATCTGTACTGCAAAAAACAAAAAACTGATAGTTGCCATTAATATGCCAAAAAGAATTTTTTTTTAACCCAAATTTTAAACTTAACTGTGTGGCCTGTATTTTTATTTGATGAATCTTAAAACTCCACCGAGGAAGAATCTTGGAAATTGTAATAATATATTAAAAACTGAGGAGAAATTAAATAGGAAAAAAAATCATTGAGGTCATCTATAAGTTTAGTCAATGTGCAAAGGAAAATTGGGTCCTTTCTGATCCATTAAAATATTAAAAATTTAAAAGCACTTCTTTGCTCTCACTGTTAAGAAGTGATGACTATGGACTAAAAACTGAGGATGAAGACCTGAGCACTCTCAGAAGACAGATAATACAGGACAAGTTCATCCTCATTACACTGGTTTTTACCTCAGGCAATTATCAACATTTTAAATCCCTACATGTATGAACAATCATCGATAATGATGAGGAAAATAACAGCATTATATCGACCAGGAACAAAATATTTCTAAGGCTTTTGGGCTTAAATCACATGTCTAAAATAAAAAGCAAGACTATAATGAAAAGAAGAAGCTGTTTATAAGAAATCAAGTGCTATTTTGCATAAGACAAATGTTTTTTGAAGTAGTGATATTTGGTAAAATCTATTTCTACATCTTTATAGTAATATATATTTTAGGTCTGCATTATTTTATATTTAATATTATCATTTGTACAGTGATCTTTTCACACTTCTTGATTTAGATTTAAGTATGTAACCTATATGATAGAGTAATTTGTGTTTTATTTTATTTTTATATTAATCAAAGTGTAATTTTCCTCATGAATTATACCACATTCTACGAGCAGCATTTTTACAACCTGTAACTGAACATCAGCAGCATAAAAAGATTATGAGAATTGCAGATGACAAGGTGAGGGAGGGTTGAGTAATTTAGTGGCAATAGTCAGCAACCTGAGAAACACGGGTGGCAGTTTCAGGAAAAGAATACCCCTTTCCCAACAAAATTTGTTTCATAAGAAAAAAACTTTAAAAATCATAAAAATGGCAAATAAAAAAATACGATAAACATCATGCACCCCTGAATAACTGAATTGTTTGTAGCATACTATTCTTTAGCATTTGAACTTAGCATATGCTGCAGCTACATGCACAGTGCTTGCTGACAAGGATATTGATAGTTTCAAGGCATTTACTTCTCAGCTCTCCTGGGGAAAGCCATAGGCAAAGAAAGTGTCACTGCCAAAGTAGCATAGAGTGAAACACTGGAAGAGCTTGATCAAAAATTCTGTGCTACAAAATTTAAAAACAACTAAATAATCTGCTTCCTGTGTGTTTTTCTAACCACCACAACCAAGAAAAAAAAAGTAGCACTTTTTTTTCCTAAAGACTTGCATGTTTTATTTTTCACCATGATGACTGTTTATCGTAGTAATAAGAAGATGAGAGTCACATCACATCTGGAAATGTTGGTATGTAGAGATATCTCCAGTTTGGAAATCAGAATTTGAAGGGATGTATTCTGTTTTCCACTTAACACTGATTAGGAATAATCAATTTCCCTTCATTCTGATATAGTCCTCTCTAAACGTGTACATAAACTTTCAACTTTTAACATCATTATTTCTCTAGAAAACATAAAATGTTTTAATGTTCAGAGATGGCTTTCTACTGTTATTTCATTTCAGTTTGATGTCCTCCTGCTTCACAGATGGAAAACAACTCTATTTTTTGTTCTCTTTTCAAACTATTCTGATTCCATTCTGTCTTACATTTAAAAAAAACTGAATTCAAAATGTTCTTGTTTATTTCAAAAATAAAATTTAAATTTGCTTGTCATATTTGTGAATATATGTCTTAATTAGCAAGCAACAATTTGTAACTTTCAGAATAAACAGAAGGGAAACAATATTTAAATGATTTTTTAAATACTGTAAGATAATGCCATTCTTTTAAATTTGGCGAATTATTATTTTTCATCACTAAACTATCGACCAAACTAATATATAGAAAACTTCCTAAGTTTTTGCTTATTTGGAAAACATAAAATAGACCTAAATTTATTTTAAGAAGGTATATGAAATTATGCTGAATTTTAAAAGCAGCCATTTAAGTATGGTGCTTATTAACTCTCCAAATACTTGATGAAATGACATGAAATGACTTTTCAGATACGTATGTAGTAGCCAGAAAAAAATTTCTCTAATGGCCACTACTGTGGCATAAAAGAAGAAAAAGGTCTTCACAGTCATCTTCTTACACTTAATTAATATAAAATACTGATAATATCCTATGTTTTATGATATAATTCCAATCAGTTCTAAAATATTGTAAATATAATGAAGTGACTACAAACCTAAAATTTAAAATGTATTAACTATGTTGTTCTGAATTAATTTGAGGCAGGGAGGGGAGCCTCACTTGGTGGTGATGGCCTTGATGTCCTTAGGCTTAGGTGTTTGGCCATCTCTCCTGCAACACCAGGGGCACAGCCATCTGCAGCACACTGGACATGATGGTCCAGCACGTGTTGTTGGGTACCAGGTTGGGAGTCACCCAAGCAATGTGCCCAAGATGTTGTTGACACAGATCATCATGCCCATGGCCTTGTAGGAGATGCTGGTTTGGGGTGCATCTGCTTCAGCACCTCCTACAGTTAGGTGGAGCAGCTCTTTCAGTGGGGATTCCTGTGCCTCCTGCCTTTCTTCTTCTGACTCTTGGTGGTGGCTTCTTGTATCCCTTCTTGGAAATGATATGCTCTTGAGGGTGAGCTCTTGCATGATGACCACACTGCTGCTTGCCAGGGAGGACTGGGTGGGCAGCACAAAGGTGGTGGGGTACGGGTATGCCGGAGTCCAGCTCCAGCTGGTTCTTGGAGCCTGAGAAGGATGTGTGGAGTTGGCGAAAAGAAAAAAAAAAAGATGGCCCAATGATGTCTAGTGCATCAGTGGACGATGAACAAAAGCCATTCTCCTTTATTTATACCATGTCTATCCTCTGATTACGTAAAGCAAACATTTTTCATCAAGTTAATATTAAACTATGAACATAAAATAGATCAATACAATATTTAAGTCACTCCTTTTTGATTATGCTGAATCATAACTTTTTAAGGAACTACATGTCATTATTTATAAATCATTATCTTTAGGAAAGTACATATCATTCTTTAAAAAGTGACAAAAGTAGTGAGTTACCTCAATCGGTTGTCTTCAGTCAGTCACAGATCATAATCTCCCAGAAAAGTCCATATCATTCTTCAAAGTGAAACCAGCAAGCAAGAGTTACAAACTGAGGTCTGTGGCCAGTGACCAGAAACCTCACGGTTGGCAGCACATGCGGTTCTTAAGTAAAACATTTAACCCTTACAACATATGATTTACATATCCATCACCTATTTTGATTTTAATTTTTTATCTTAATCAACTAAAGGCAACAAATATTTTAAAAAGCACATCCTTTTATAACATGATTTAACTATTTGTGTAAAACGATTCTTTGTTTAAAAAATTTTGAACAACTTACAAGCCCAAACCTAACTGATTTTTCCATAAACAAAAAAAATTTTTTACTCATATTTAATCTTACCATACCAATATTTGTCTTCTATATATGGCCCTGTATAAGAAAGAGGGGGGGGTCTATCAGCTCATACATATTATATGCTATTTCTTCCTCCAGGAGCCCACCAGACTTTTAATATTTACAACACAATTGTCGTCTCTGACAGTGGCTGTGGCACTAAATAGCTGGAGCAGTTTTTTCTTTCTCTCATGTTGGCTTCTCCTGCGTTCATGCACTCTGTAGGTTTCTCCTCTTCCCCTGAGCTTTAGTGGCTCTGGCTTGGCTGTTGTTGCTTTTTTATAGCTGTATATTGCTTTGTGGGAGAGAGTGATGCTGGGGGACTGTCTATCTGCCATCTTGACAGGAAGCCTCCTATAGTTTTATCTGTTATGTTTAGGTGTACGATCCATTTTCAGAATTTTTTTGTTGTATGATTTGAGTTAGGGGTTTTACTTCCTACATTTGCTGGTGGATATGTAATTTTTTCCAGCGCCATTGTTGGAAAAAAAAAATGTTCTTTTCTCTTTAAAATTCTTTGGAAACTTTGTCAAAATCAGTTTACCATAAATCAAAGTGTTTTTTATTGGACTTTTCATTCTGTTGTTGTTGTTTTTTTTTTTTTTTTGGTTGTCAAGAATCCATAATTATGTTAGTATCACTCTCTTTGTTTGTGTAACTGTCTAGTGAAATTTGTTATTAGGAAGTTTGAGTCATTTAAGTTTTCTTTTCAAGATGGGGGATTTTAGTTTCTCTTTCATTTTCATATAAATTCTAGAATAAGCTTGTTAATTTCTGTAGACATACAATTGGGAGTTTGAAAGGATTGCATTAAATTTTTAGATGAATTTGAGGACTGTTTTCATCTTAGCATTATAACATTGAACATTGGATGTGTTTGTATTTACTTGAATTTTCTTTGATACGTTTTAGCATTATTTATTATTTATTTATTTACTTATTTAGTGTAAAAGGCATGCACTTTTTTGTTAAATCTTCCCTGAATATTTCTTTCTTTTTTATGCTATTATGGTTGAAATTGTTTTTTGTTTGTTTGTCTGTTTCATTATAAGGTTACTCATTGCTAGTACATAATGAGTAATTGGATTTTTTTTATGTTGATCTTGTATCTTATGACTTTGGTAAATTCATTTGTTTCAATGGGTTTTAGTAAATTTCTTAAATATTCTTATTAACAAATTTATGTCTTTGTAATCAATGACAGTTCTACTTTTTTAATTTTCAGAGTTTTGTTTGTTATTCTTATGTAGGTTTTGCTGGCAAATATTTTTGATTCAATGTTAAATGGAGTGGTAGTAGTAGGCATTCTTTTTTTCTCAGAGTTTGAGCTAAAGCACCAGGGTTTCACCATTAAGTATAACATTAGCTGTAGATTTTTTTCCTAGGTACACTTTAGCAGGTATAGAAAGTTTCTTTCTATTCCTAGATTGCCAGGAGTTTTATAATAAATAGTTATCAGATTTGTAAAATGTTTTTCTGTGTTTGTTGAAAGAATCATTGCATTTTTTGTTTAACCTGTTAATATTCTGTATTGAACTAATTGATTTTGGATGTTGAGTCAAAATTGCATGTGTAAAATAATCCCATTTGGTAATGTTGTGTAATAATTTTTGTATGCTGGTGAATTCAGTTTGCTAGTTTTATTGGGGATTTCTGTATCTGCACTTATCAGGAATTTTTATTTATATTATTTTTTCATGTTATTTTTTGTCTACTTCTCATATCAAGGTAATGCTATTCTCATAAGATGAATCAGGAAGTGTTACCTCATTTTTTGTGTGTGTGACAAAAATTGTTTGTGGACAGAAGGCAACAGCCAGTGCCTCCGTGTTTAGGGATACCAAGGCAGGTAAAATCCCCAGCCTGCCTGCACAGAAAGCAGAAGCCAGCACCATTACAACCATAGTGCATCAGGCAGGCAAAAACCCTGAGAATCCCTCCACTCTACCCACACAGAAGGCAGGAAACAGCCCCACCATGATCTAGTAGGCCCCACATCACTTCTGTGCTAGTCATCAACAAGAACCACCATCACAATTTCTATCACTGCAAGGATGGGTTGCCACCACAGTAACAGCCGCTACTACTGTGCAGGTGACCTGCAAAATATTCAGCTGCATTGAGACAAGGAGAGTCACTAGAGGAGCCCGGAAAAGGTGAAGGAAGTCTTCCTCCTCAAAGTCCACTCCAGAGTTATAGAAAAAGGAACTGATGTACCAGATATCAACATAGATTTACTAAAAACATGAGAGAAAAGAAAATACGACACTGCCAAAGAAATAAAGTAATTCTCAAGTACTAGACCATGCAGAACAAGAAACCCTTGAAATGACTAAAAAGGAATCCCTAGTAACTATCTTAAAGAAACTCACAGAGACAAGAGAATACTCAGTCAACACAATGAAATGAGAAAAAGTCTCCAGAATATAAAGGAGGAAATTTAAAAATAGATTAATACTTTTAAAAACAAAGCAGCAGAACTCCTGGAACTGAAGGGTTCATTCAATAAAAAATATATAAAAAATAAAAAGCAAGCTAAAGCTCAAGCAGGAGATTAGAGCAAGCAGAAGAAAGAATTTTTGATCCTGAAGATGATCTTTATTAAATAACCAAGGAAGGCAAAAGAGAAAAAGAAGGAAAAGGAATTTTTAAAAAATAAAGAAAGTCTAAGAGAGCTAGCAGACAACAATAAGTGCACAAACATCTGAATCATGGGTGTTCCAGAAGGGGAGGAGGAAGGTAAAGACATTGATACTCTATTCAATGAAATAATAGGGGAAAGCTTTCCAAATATAGAAGGAGACACAGACTTCAGGTTCAGGAAGCTCAAAGGTCCCCAAACAGATTCATTCCAAAAATATCCTCTACAAGACACATTATAGTTAGACTGGCAAAACTCAAAGACAGAGAGAATCCTAAAAGCAGCAAGAGGAAAATATCAAATCACTTATAAGGGAAGCCCCATCAGACTAACAGCAGACTTCACAACTGAAACTGTACAGATGAGAAGAAAATGGGAAGTGGGATGACATATTCAAAATACTAACAGAAAAAAAACTGCCAGCCAAGAATACTATAACCAGCAAGGCTATCCCTCAGAAATGATGGATAAATAGTGGATTTCCCAGACAAACAAAATCTGCAGGATTTTATCACCATCTGACCAGCCCTGCAAGAAATTCTCAATGGAATGCTGCATCTGGAATCTGAAAAATAATGACCACTACTATGATATACAAGAAAGAACAAAGCCCACTGGTAAAACACAAATGCAAATGAGTAATAAAAAAGAAACTAAATCTTACCAGCTCAGAAAACCAACAAACATTGATGACAAATAATAAAAGGGGATGTTTTAGAGAGAATATCTGAATGAAAAGAGAAAATGCCAGGAGTAAGACAATACCTCTCATAAATAACCCTCTGTGTAAATGAGTTAAGCTCCCCAGTCTGATGGGTTAGATTAAAAACTAGACCCAACTATATGTTGTCTTCAAGCGACTCACTTCACCTACAGCGATGCACACAGACTAATAATGAGTGGATGAAAGGAGATATAGCATGTATCTGGAAACAAACAAAAAAAAAGAGCAGGAGTAGCTATTCTTGTATTGCATAAAATAGGTTTTAAAAACCATAATAAGAGACAAAGAAGGCCACTATATAATGATAAAGGGATCTATCTAGCAAGAAGAAATGACAATCATAAATATATATGCACCCAACACTGGAGCCCCTAGATATATAAAGCAAACACTATCAGACCTAAAGAAAGAGATAGACCCAAACATGATAATAGTGGGGAACTGAACAATCCTTGCTCAGCATTGGACAGACCGTCCAGGCAACAAATCAACAAATAAGCACAGGATTTTAACTACATTTTAGACCAATTGGACCTGGCCGAGATCTAGAGACCATTTCATCCAACAGCCACAGAACATACATTCTTATCAGTACATGGAACATTCTCCAGGATACACCACATATTAGGTCACAAATCAAGTCTCAACAATTTTTAAAAAATCAAAACTGTCTCAACTATTTTTTCAGATCACAATGGATTAAAACTAGAAATTAATAACGAGAATCTCATAACACTGTCCAAATACATGGAAATTAAACAACAGGCTCCTAAATGACCTATGATCCCAAGAAGAAATTAAACAGGTAATCAAAAAAATTCTAGAAAATAGGAAAATAGATACATTATATCAACATCTTTTAGATACTGCATGAACAGTACTAAGAGAGAAGTTTATCACAATAAATGTTCATATCAAAATAATAGAAAGATTTCAAATAATGCTAGTCCTTGAAGAACCAGAAAAACAAGAATGATCCAATCCCAGAGTTAATAGATGGGAAGAAATAGTTAAGATCAAAGAAGTAAATGATATAGAGAACCCCAAATTGACACAAAATATCAATGAAACAAAATAGAAAAACTATTAGTAGGTCAACTAAAGAGAAAAAAAGAAGAAGAGAGAAGACCCATATAACAAAAGTCAGAAATGAAAAGGAGACATTACAACTCGTATCACAGAAATGCAAAGAATAGTTAGACACTGTTACAAACAACTATAAACCAGCAAATTTGACAGCCTAGAAGAAATGGATAAACTTCTGGACACAAACAAACTTCCAAACTGAACCAAGAAGAAATAGAAAACCTGAACAGATGAATGACAAGCACAAGATTGAAGCAGTAATCAGTTTCCCAAAAAAGAAAAGCCCAGGTCTGGGTGGCTTTACTGCTGAATACTACCAAACTTTAAGGATGAATTAATGCCAGTTGTCTTCAAACTATTCCAAAAAATTTAATCAGAGGCCACTCACCCAAATACATTCCATGAGGCCAGCATCACCTTAACACCAAAACCAAAAAGAAAAAAAAGAAAACTGCAGGTCAATATCTCTGATGAACATAGAGGCACAAATCCTAAATAAATTACTAGCAATCAGCATACAGCAACACATCAAAAAACTTATTCACCATGATCAAGTGGAATTCATCCCAGGGAGTCAAGTATATGTAAGTCAATAAATATGATACACCACATCAACTAAATCAAGGACAAAAATACATATGATTATCTCAATAGATGCAGAAAAAACATTGAACAATATTCAACATCCCTTAATGACAAAGGCTCTCAGCAAATCAGGCATAGAAGGAATGTATCTTGACACCGTAAAAGCCATATATGACAAACTCACCACCACTATCCTGATAAAGCTTTCAGCTCTTTCGAAATGGGAACAAGATAATAATGCCCACTATCACTATCACCGCCCCTATTTAAGATAGTACTGGAAGTACTAGCCAGAACAATCAGGCAAAAGAAAGATATAAGGGAATCCAGATTGGAAAGGATGAAGTCAAACTGTTCATGTTTATAGATGACATGATCCTGTTTATGGAAAAATCTAAAGACTGTATCCAAAACCTCTTAGAGTTGATAAAGAATTTCAGTAATGTTGCAGGATAAAAAATCTATGCTCCCAAATCAGTATCATTTATATTCTCCAATAGTGAACTAGCAGAAAAAGATCTCAAGCAAGTAAGCCCATTTATAATCACCAGAAAAATAAAATACCTAGGAGTCAATTTAACCAAGGAGCTGAACGATCTCTACAACAAGAACTACAAATCACTCCTGAATGAAGCTAAAGAAGACAAAAAGATATGGAAAGACATGCCATGCGCTTGAACAGGAAGAATCAACATTGTGAAAATATCCACACTCCCCCAAATAATTTACAGATTCAAAACAATCACTGTCAATATACCAATGACATTCTTCACAGAAATAGAAAAAGCAATCCTAACACTTATATGGAGCAACAGAACATGCTGAATAGCCAAAGCAATCCTGAGTAAAAAAAAAAAAACAACGCTGAAGGCATAACATTACTTGACTTCAAATTATACTAGGAAGCTACAGTAACCAAAACAGCATAGTACTTGCACAAAAATAAACACTCAGACCAATGGAACAGAATAGAGAACCCAGTAATCAAACCACATACTTACAACCAAGTGATCTTTGACAAAGGTAACAAGAATATACGTTGGGGAAAAAACTGCATCTACAAAAAATTGTGCTGGGAAAATTGGGCATCCATATGCAGAAGAATGATACTAGACTTACACCCTTGCCATATACCAAAATCAGCTCAAAATGGATTAAAGAAATAAGTATAAGGTCTGAAACTATAAATTTCTTAGAATAAAGCATGGGAGAAACACTTCAGGAAGCAGGATGGGGGCAAAGATTTTCTGAATAAGAGGCCAAAAGCACAAACAACAAAAGAATATAATAAGTGGTATTATATCAAACTAAAAACTTCTGTACAAGAAAGGAAACAATCAACAGAGTGAAAAGGCAACCTACAGAATGGGAAAAAATATTTGCAAACTGTATGTCTGACAGGAAATTAACATCCAGAATGTACAAGGAGCTCAGACAGCTACAGACATAGTAAACACACAAACACACACACACACACACACACACACACACGTGTTCCAATTAAAAAATGGGCAAAAAAGCTGAATAGACATTTTGCAGAGGAAGACATACAAGTGGTCAACAGGTACTTGAAGAAATGCTCAACATCATTAATCATCAGGGAAATGGAAGTCAAAACCACTTTCATGTTTCATCTCATGCCAGTTGGAGGGGCTATAATAAAAAAGACTGAGTGACAAATGCTGGCTAGGATGCAGATAAAGGGGAACTCTTCTACACTGTTGGTGGGATTGTATATTAGTGTAGCCACTATGGAAAACAGTACAGAGGTTTTTCAAACGACTAGAGATAGATCTGCCATAGGTTCCAGCAATGCCGTTTCTGGATATATACCCAAAGTAATCGAAATCACCATGTTGAAGGGATACCTGCACTCACATATTCATCACAGCTCTATGTACACTAGCCAAGATATGGAACCAACCTAAATGTCCAGTGGTGGATGACTGGGTAAGGAAAATGTGGCACATAGACACAATGGAATACTACTCAGCCATAAAAAGAATGAAATTCTGCCATTCACAGTAACATGTAGGATCTTGGAGAAAATTATGTTAACAGAAATAAGCCAGGCACAGAGAGAAAAATACCACAAGTCATCACTCATAGATGGGAACTAAGAGAGAAAGAAGGAAGGAAAGAAATACCACAGTGGTGTGTTGGATTTGTAGAGGGAGAGAACAGGTCTAAGATTGCTAAAGGGTGGGGGGAGGGATAAGAGGTTGATCAGAGTTTTGGGGATGCAGGGAATAATTGCAATTTGAGGTGGTGGATATGCTGATAGTATTGATCTGATCACCAAATCTTGGGCATAGGTACTGATGGTCAGCTCTGTGCCCCATGAATATGTACAATCAATAAAAATTAAAAACATAATAAAATAAGTCTAAATTTACCTTCCAGGGAATACACTATGAAACAGTGAGAGAGAAAAGGAGTGAAATTAAATTTATTTCCTTTTTTTTTTGTTTCCTGTCAGTGTAAATAAAATGTTCCAAAACTAAGAAAAAAAAATTGTTTGTTTAGAATTAACGTTAATTCCTTATTACATGTGGTGCAACCTCCCAGTTAAGACATTTAGTTTCATCTTTTCTCTGTGGAAAGATTTAGATCTCTTTAATTATTTTTACACCATTTTTTTTAACGTATTGCCTCCATGAGTTGGTTTGAGCTTACCATGTACATCTTAACTTATTAGAATCAGCTACAGATTTATACTACCTTAATTCCAGTAATATATAGAAACATTACCCATATATAACAGAGTCAGAAATTTCCTGGGATAAAAGACATTATCTTGACACATATCTTTACAGTGTCTTTATGGGAACAGAACCCAGAATTTTCCCAGCCCTAGGTATGTGCTAGTCGGCGGTGGAATGTCAGGAACCCAGATTGGTAGGAACCAGGTGAGTGATAAGCAGAGACCAAAATTTGCTTTTTTTTTTTTTTCCCTGGATATTGTTTCTTTGCCCTCAGAGACTCAGCAAATCAGAAATGTTCACTGGCTACCTGAACAGCCCCTATCTTAACCCCCAACATTTTCCTTTAAGATTCTTTGCTTGCAAGACTTTTGGGAGTTCAGAATTTTTCTCAGCATTACCCATCCAACTTTTATTACTTGGCCTTGTAATTAAAGCCAAATTTGCCTCTCTGAAACCCTGGTGTTAATGTCTTGGTTTAGTTGCACTGGGGTGAGTAAACCCAGGTTTAGTTTGGTAACATTATTATATTATACAATTTTATTTCTATTGAAGAAACTGGGAGAAGAAAGGGTAATAAGTATGTAATAATTTTATTAACTTTTCAATTTGTAGTTTATGATTATCTTTATTTGACTTACAGATTTGAATTATCATCTGGAGTCATTTTGGCAACCCAGTACTGCTTTGCTCCCATTTACCTTTTTGTACTCTTATTGGCAACTATATTGTATTTTTATATATTACAGGAAGAACATTACATTGTATATATATATGATTTTATACAATTGATTTCTAAATCCGTTAGAAGAAATGGGAAAATGTTCATTTATACTGTCTTTTATAGTTTAATATTTACCTTTAATAGTGCCCTGTGCTTTTTTGTGTGAATTTGAATACTGTCTAGGGTCCCTTGCTTCCAGCCTAAAGAAATATTTAAAAATACATTTCTTGTAAGGGAGGTCTGTCAGCAACAAATTCTGCCAGTTTTGTTAACCTGCGTATGTCTGTATTTCACCATAATTTCTGAAACGTAACTTTATTTTTTCCTCTTTATAATAACATGTTCATTATGCCATTCTTATATTATTCCAAAGACTAGATACTGTCATCATTCTTACCAAGTGTCATAATCCCCATGGTAATAATCTCTGAGTAATTTTGGTTTCATTTTATCACTCAAGCCCACTTCAATCCAGATGACTCGAATCAGGCATTTCCCTCTTTGAAGAGGAATTTCAGTGTTAGCAGAAACTTTGAGAAACCGTTTTACAGAATTCCTTGTCTAGTTTGTGGCAGAAACCAGAGAGGAAAAGGCAGACTTTTGGGCTGTCACACACACACACACATGCACCCCAACCTAATAAACAGATAACTAAAGATTTGATTTATAGATAGATGGATGGATTAACATAATCTGGGAGTTTCTGGGCAAATAGCTATCAGACACTGCAAGTGGAAATTGGCACAAGGATTATGGAGTCCATTTACACTGTGACCCTGCTATTTTCTTCCACTATATACACAACAGCAGTTTTTCCAATTGTGTAATATAATTGTAATAAAATTGAAGATTTACAAATTAGTTTATTGGATGAGAACAAACATCTTTTAATAGATTGGAAGAGAGCGACCATATTCATTTCTTGTTTGCTTACAAATTTAAAGTAAAATAAAATATTTTTTCAACTTTAATATGCATCTGTAAAAAGAAAAAAGTTATACGTGGGTTTTATTACAGCAATATAAGAGCAAAACATAATTATTAATATCATCATGTAATTGGCCCACATTTAAATTCCCCCATTATTCCCCCAATGTCCTAGGTTGTCAAACCAAAATTTAATAAAGAATCAGGAGCCCACATCGCTGCCACGTAGATAGAGACCAGTCCTGATCCATCAGGTCCATGGTCTCCTGGTAACAGGACTCCCTGCTGGAAAAGAATTTCCTCCATTGGTATCTAATGGAAGTAATACAGAGTCTTATGGGAAATGTAGTTTAACCCTCCAAAGATGTCATCAGCACAGGACTACGGGAACGTTATTCCAGGTTTCTTCCGTGCATGCGTGTCCCCACCCAGTCCCGCCATCTTTCACCTGGAATTTCTGGACACTGCGGCTGTCCCCATGCTCCTTTTCAGATTCTGGTATTAAGTTCTGTGACCCTCAAGGGAGGGGCAAGGGTGAAAGAGGAGCCCCATGGGCCTCAGGGTACCCTGGGGAGCAGGATGAGTGTCCCAGCACTTGGTGCTGCCAAAACGCAGGTGGGTCTGAAGTGAGCCTGACCTTCAGTAAGAGTGTAGACATGGGCCAGCCAGGGAATCGGCAACCTGGGCTGTGCTTTCAGTAACTGCTTTGTCAGAAGATGGTCCACTGCCAGAAGGCTGGGTGTGCACTTCCAGAAGCTCTGTGACTGGGTTGCGGAGGTGTGTGCAGACAGCCTGAGCCTGCGAGTTGTGCGGTGAGTCCACATTCTAGCCCTTCCATACCGGAGCTTGGTACTAGCCTATCTGACATTTAGTTTACCCATCTATAATTTGAGCAGATTAACAGTATGAGTGAAGTGTCCCCAAATTCCAAGAAAAATAATTGTGAAGTGTGTGCACACTGAGTGTTCCTATATGGCAGTTGTATTTGTGGTTTGTCTTGCTGTCTCTTCAGCTACTGAAGTTTCTGCTCCCCTCCTGCACTGTGTAACCTGCCTAGCACTTCTGCTCTGAGTTTACAGAAGTTTCTGTATGACCTAGTTTCCAGAGGCAGTGCCTTCTAGGGAGGAGATTGGGATACTGAGTGATGGTCTGTAGTTTTGTTTTTTTTTTTGGAATAAAGCAGGTCTTACAAAGTTTGAAGGAGGGTGCCCTATGAATAGGAATCCACCCTGAAAAAACACCCCTATGGTTTGAATCCTGTCAGTAGCAATTTAGAACAGAGGCAGAAGAGTTCCAGAAAGGTCACGGTCCTAGCATTGCACAGCACATGCAATTATTCATCCTAGTCCCTAGGGTGCACACTAGTTGATTGACTGATTAAGATGTTCTCATTCAACAGCTGTCTGAGACTGGGTAGTATTGGGAGCTTTGGACCAACTTTCATAAAAGAGATGAGTTTGACTGAGAAGAATAGGTAAGGGCCTAGGAAATGTTACTTATTAAAGAATGGTTCTCAAAGAACAAAATTACAACAAATTTAAAGATCTCAGTTGACTTCATTATGATTCTGCAGTCATGCAACATGTCATTCCATAAAATAGGATAAGTTTTACAGTGAGCTGAGCAAAGGAGGTTGATTGTATAGAAAGAAAAAGGCTGAAGAAAGAAGAAAGAAAAAGTGGACTGGTTATTTTTTTTCCCTTCCTTTTTAGCTAACGTGCAGAGATTTGGTTATAAGAATCTAGGACTAAGCCACACTGATCTCCCATGGTTTTTTTTTTTTTTTTAATATACTAGAGATATTTATTTTATTATTTATTTATTTTCTCTGTTGCTTTGAGTGACAGCTATCGCTGGTACAGTCCCGGGACAAGGGTGCAATTGAGGGTTTTCTCTCAGCACCAGGTAGTTCTCTCGTTAATTCATTCCATTTTTCTTTCTTTTTCAGCTGTGTGCCAGAGTACTCTGTGCATTTCCAAGAGCAACAAAAAATGAATAAATCTTACGTGAGTTGTTTATTCTGTTTTATATTGTATTTTATGAGTTTTATGGTCTCCATGAGTTAAAATGAAAAAGTTTAAATAAGTAAAACTCGGCTTAAAGGAAATGTGCATAAAGAAGATAAAGTTGGCCTGTAGACATAGCAGGTTATAAGAACTTAGAGTCTTCTAATTTAAGTGTGAGTTTATCCCTGGTGTTTCTGATGTCATGGCAAAAAGGTAACTTCAGGGCCAACCCCTTGGCTCACTCGGGAGAGTGCGGCGCTGGGAGCGCAGCAGCACTCCCGCCGCGGGTTCGGGTCCTATATAGGGTGGCCGGTGCGCTCACTGGCTGAACGCGGAGTGCGGACGACATCAAGCCAAGGGTTGCGATCCCCTTACCGGTCACAAAAAGAAAAAATAAAAACGGCAACTTCATTTGTTCCATGATTGGAATGGAATTTGAGAGGAGAGTATGCTAGTTTTTCATGGGACATCAAGACATCCTGGGCCAGCCCCATGGCTCACTTGGGAGAGTGCGGCACTGTAGCGCCTAGGCCACAGGTTTGGATCCTATATAGGGATGGGCCAGTGCACTCACTGTCTGAGCGTGGTGCAGACCATATCATGCCAAGGGTTGCAATCCCCTTACTGGTCAAAAAAAATAAAAAAAGACATCCTGACACCAATGTCCGACAAACCATCTTCATTGATCACATAGGTGATGTAGTGTAAAGTTTTTCACTACCGATCTGGAAGTAAACACGTTTAGTTTTCTGCAGTGAAAACTGTTACCTAATGCTAAAGCACAACTTCTTAATGAGGTCATTCTGGAGTTTCTTATATAGTGTGCTTCCAGGCAGCTTGTGGAAGGCATTACTTTATTCATACATAAAACCTGGATTGTCTATAGGTTTGAGTTAACCACAGGTCCTTAAATAACTCTTCCAGAGACAGTGCCTTCTAGTGGGGAGATTTCTAGATTTCTTCTAAGAGGGATGTTTCTCTCAGTTCATCTGTACATGCAAATGTGCAGCACATTATTCAAAGTTATAAATCTCCCCTTAGAAGCCGCAGAGCATCTCAAGCATGTCACCAAGAGCAGCCAAAATTCAAAGGAGGACAATTAGATTTCACCTATCATTAAGAGGAAAAGTAAGAATTTTCAGCAATCTTCAATAAACTGTAGTTTTCCATAAATTCCTACTACATGCAAAATATTCTTTGTCCCTCTTAATAGGCCAAGAAATATTTTTATTATGCCACTACCTGAAAACTTAATTGAGATCCTAGTGACTGTCATCTGCCCCTCCACATACACCCAGCTAACAGTGAGGAGATTGGCATGAACATGTGGGCACATCCTTTCAGACGGGGTTGGTGGGAAGGGGAAGCACCCTGCAGACACCTGTCTAAGCAGTCAGTTATTCTCATTGGCCACCTGCTCTAGTTATTTCATTAGGGATCAGACTTGATCCCTTGGATAGATCTTTCATGCCTTTTTACTTTGCCATCTGGGCTCTTGCTGTTCTGTCAATATCCATTTTTCTTAATTGTCTGCCTTTGCTCTTGACCAATTTCATTTGTCTGTTTTGTTCTTATGTTAAGTTGGGGATTCCATGGCCTCATTTTTTTAAAAAATGTAACTCTGGTCTTTTGATCAGAGGAATGATTTAGTGTAATCACTGCTTTAAAAAGCATGGACTTCCTGTGTACTCCAGTTTATTAGACCAAACTAACCACACACTCTCTGAGACAGGCCATTTGTTCTGGCTTCCCCTTTCTCCAAGGCTGCTATGGAACAAAGCCTTTAGAAGCTCTGTTGTTTACCAGGCACTGTTTGTGTCACATCCTAGGTCCTTAGAGTGCTGAAAATATCTTTAGACATATATTTTCTTACAAACCACTGGGTTTGATTCATGCCAACAGTGAAAGCACAACTGGGCTGGTGTCTAAGAAGGCTCACTGGTGGCTGGCAGTAGGTGCTGCTGGAGACTTCAGATGCCAGTCACACGTTCAGGTCCCTAGGACTTCTGACCAACCAGGATTCCCACAACATTCTTCTTTCTATTTAGTCTAGATAAACTTGCTAGAACAGCTTAAAGACTCAGTGAAATGTACTTCTGTTTGCCAGTTTATTATGAAGGAAAGTTTGAAAAACACAAACAGTCAAATGAATACACTCACATAGGGCAAGGCCTGGAAGGTCTGGGATGCAGGAGCTTTCATTCCCTTGGGGTTGGCATATGCCATCTTCCTGGCACAAAACGTGGGCATATGGATTAGTTCAGCTGTCCAGAAGCACCCCTAAACCTGTGACTTTTGGTTTTTGTGGAGGCCTCACTATGTAGGCATTGTTGATTAAATCATTGGCCAATGGTGCTCAACTTGATATTCAGGACCTGTACCCTCCCCAGAGGTTGGGGGTGGGGTGAAAATCCCAACTCCCTAATTACAAAGTTTCTCTGACAGCCATCCTTCATCCTGTCGTTGCAGCCAGCCATCAGGCAACTCATTAGCATAGAAAAATACATTCTTATCAGTTTGGAGATTCTGATGATTTTATGAGTTGTATGCCAGGAGATGAGGACAAAGATCAAATGTATATACATTTTCACATTATCACATAGGTAAAATTTTGTCATATGTATTCTTTTTGATTTTTATGTGATTGTTCCATCAGTTACTGAGAGGGGATTATTAACTCTCCAGTATGATTGTGGATTTTTCAGTTTCTCATATTAGTTTTGTTGTTTTTTGTTTCAGTTACAGTCATGTGCCTCGTAAGCACATTTTGGTCAACAACGGACCACATATATTATGGTGATCAGACCAATAATCTATAGCATATAGCCTAGGTGCACAGTAGGCTGTACTGTCTGGGTTTGTGTAAGTCTGTTATGTTCATACAAGAATGAAGTCATCTAGTGACATATTTATCAAAATACATCCCAGTCATTCAGCAACACATGATTGTACTTTGAGGCTTGTTTATAATTGTTACATCATCTTCACGTATGATCCTTTTATTATTATGAAAGTGCTCTCTTTATTTCTGGTAGTATATATTGCCCTAAGTCTCTTTTTGCTAGTATTAATACCTCCACTTAAGATTTTATACTTACTGTGTGTGTAGTATATCTTTTTCCATTTTTCTCTTTTTTAACTTTAATTCTGATTGCATCTTTGTATTTAAAGTACGTCTCTATGGATTACATACAGTTGGTTCTTACTCTGTCTAAAATAGAATATTCACCCCAATTCTATTTATCATTATTAATATATAATCATTAATACGTTATTTATAAGGTTGGATTTAAGTCTGCCATTTTGCTACTTATTTTCTCTTTGTGTCAATTGCCTTTTGGTCCATTTGCTTTTCTAACATCTTTTTGGTTACTCAAAGGTTTTTTAAATGTTTCAATTTGATCGTCTATTGACTATAAAATAATTATTTAAATTATTTTTAATTTTGGTAAGAAACACGTAATGTAAATTTATCATCTCAACCATTTCTTAACCCTAGTGTTAGATCTGTTGTGCAGCAGATATGCAGAACTCTCTTTTTTTATCTTGGAAAACTCAAACTCTATACCCATTAAATGACAACTTTCAGTTACCTCCTTCCAACCCCTGACGACCACCATTCTACTTTGTGTTTGTAAAAATTTGACTTCTTTTCAGTGGGGACATACAATATTTGTCATTTTTGAATGGCTTTTTTCACTCTGCATGATTGCCTTTGTTTTTAAGGCTCACTACTATTCCTTTGCACGTAAACACCACATTTTTTTTTATCCATTACATTGTCTATGGACATTTGGGTTGGTTCCACCTCCTGGCTAAGTGAATAATGTTGCTATGAATACAGGTGTACAAATATCTTTTTGAGATACTGCCATCAATTATGTTGGATATATACATAGTCAGATTGCTGGATTACATGGTAATACTATTTTTAATTTTTTAAAAAGCCACTCTACTATATTTTATAGTGAGTTCACCATTTTACATTTCCACCAACAGTTTATAAGGGTTCCAATTTTGTCAACACTTGTTATTTTCTATTGGGTGCAAAGTGATATCTCATATGGTTTTGATTTGCATTTCTCTAATGATTAGTGATGTTAAGCATCTTTTCATATGCTTGTTAGTCATTTGTATATCATCTTTGGAACAATTTCTGTTCAAGTCGTTTGCCCATTTTTCAGATTATTTGTTTTTTGGTTGTTGAGTTGTAGGAGTGTATGTATGCATTCTGAGTGTTAATTCCTTATGAGATATATGACTTCAAGTGTATAATTTTGGGGGTGCTCATGTAAATAGTGTTAGGTTTTTCATTTCAAATTCCACTTGGCTGTTGCTGGAACATAGAAAGGTGATTGAATTTTGCATATTAACTTTGTATCCTTCAATGTTGACATAATCACTTATTAGTTTTAGTTTTTTTGTCTGTCATTGAATTTTCTACATAGACTATCATATCATCTGTGAACAAAGACAATTTTATTTATTTCTCATCTATATGCCTTATATTTCATGTTATGTTATTGCATTAGCTAATATTTTCAGTACAATATTGAGAGGAGGGGTGAAAGAGTACATTCTTGCCTTGTTCCTGATTTTGTAGGAAAGCTTTGAGTTTTTCACAATTAATTATGACATTAGCTGTAATTTTTTGTAGATAGTCTTTATCAAGTTGAGGAAGTCCCCCTCTATTTTTAGTTTACTGAGAGTATTTATCATGAATGGGTGTACTATTTTGTCAAATGCTTTTTCTGCATTTATTGCTGTAATCATGTTATTTTTATTTTACTCTGTTAATGTGATAGATTACATTAGCTGATATTTAAATGCTGAACTAGCTTTCTGTGCCTGGAATAAAACTCAGACTCACTTTGTCATGTTTCATAATTCTTTATACATATTGTTGAATTAGGTTTGCTCATGTATTTTTTAGGTGTTTTGCATGTATGCTCCTGACAGAGAATGGTTTATAGTTTTCTGTTCTTGTAATGTCTTTTTAAGTTTTGATATTGAGGTAATGCTGTTCTCATAGAATGATTTGGTAGTATTCCATCTATTTTATCCTCTGAAATAGATCATAAGTAATTGATATGATTTCTTCCTTAAATATTTGGTTGGATTCACCAGCGAACACCTCCGGGCTGTGTGCTCTCTGTGTTGAATGTTATTATTTTCTTAATTCTCACAATAGATATAGGCCTATTCAGACAGTATATTTCTTCTTGTGGGAGTTTTGGCAAATTGTTTTGTTACAGAACTTGGTCCATTTCATCTAGGTTATCAAATGTGTGCACACAGAGTTGTTCATAGTATTTCTTTATGACCTTTTTAAATGTCCACAGAATCTGTAGTGAGGTCCTCACTTTCATTTCTGACATTAGTAATTTTTGTCTTGCATTTCTTTTTCTTAGTCTGTCTATAGGCTTATCAATTTTATTGATCTCACAAAAACAGCCATTTTTTGTTTTTAATTTTCTCTATTGATTTTCTATTTTAATTTATTGATTTCTGCTCCAATTCTTTTTTTTTTTTTTCTTCTGCTTCCTTTGAGTTTGGTTTGCTGTTCCATTTCTAGTTTCCCAAGGTATAAACTAAGATGATTGATTTTAGATGTTTCTTGTCTCCTAATATAGGCATTCAATGCCACAAATTTCCTTTAAAGCTCTGCTTTTCATGCATTTCATAAATTCTGATGATCCTTGTTTTCATTTTCATTTAGTTACATACTTCAAAATTTATTTTAAACTTTTTTCAGTGACCTATGTATTGTTTAGAGCATTTTGTTTAATGCCACTCTATTTGGGGATCTTCCAGTTACCATTCTGTTATTGATTTCCAGGTTAATTTCACTGTAGTCTCAGAGCACACATTGTATAATTTCCATTATTTTAAATCTGTTAAAGTATGTTTTATGGCCCAGAATGTGTTCTGTCTTGGTAATTGTCATATGTAAGTTTGAGAATAATATCTATTTGTTGTTTTTCAATAAAGTAGTCAATAAATATCAATTAGATTGAGATCTTGTTAAGTTTAACTGCCTTTACTGATTTTCTTCTGGATTGATCTATTTTTGATAGAGGATGTTGAAGTTTTTTTAAATGTGTTGGCAGATTTTATTTTCTTTTTTTGTAGTTCTATTCTTTTTTGTCTCACATAGCTTGACAGTCTATTGTTAGGCACATACATGTTAAAAGCTGATGCCTTCTTGAAGAATTAACTCCAACAGCCTGATGTAATGCCATTTTTTATCCCTGATAACTTCTTGCTTTGAAGTCTACTGAATCTGAAGTAAGTATAGCTACTTCTGCTTTCTTTTGGTCAGTGTTGTTAGTGTTGTATATTTTTCTTTATCCATTTACTTTGAATTCATGTTTGCCTTTATATTTATTGTGTGTTTCTTGTAGACAACATATACTTGGTGCTTGTATTTTGATCCTCTCTTGCAATCTCTTTTAATTAGTTCATTCAGATTCTTAATATTCAAAGGGATCATTGATATATTTGGATTAATATCTACCATTTTTTTTTACTATTTTGCATTTATTCCTCCTCTTCTATGCTCTTAATTTTATCATCCACTCTTTTTCTGCCTTTTATGGTGTTAATTGAGCATTTTATGAGATTCCATTTTCTCTGATTTCTGAGAATGTGCTTTTTATACTTATTTATTTAGTTAGTTTTTTACTAGTTGCCCTATATTTTGAACTACACTTTTATAACTAACCCAATTCTATTTCAATTGACATTATACCAGTTCAGGGCAGTGAGATTTGCTTATAAAAAAATCTTAATTTCTTTCTCCCTTCCTGCTGTTTTCTGTGTATCATTATCACTTCATTTTACTTATGTACAAGCTTACATAACTATGTATGTGTGTTTGTGTGTGTGTGTTAAAGCATACATAATTGCATACAGTTGTGTTATACAAACTGTTATCAGTTGGATCAATTAAGAAAAATAGCAAGTTTTTCTTAGCCTTACTTATTTGTTCTTTTATGCTCCTCCTTTCTTTATGTAGATCCAGTTTTCTAACCTATATATTTTTTCTTCTCTGAAAGAAATTCTTTTAACATTTTTTGCAAGACAGTTATACTGGCAACAAATTTCCTTAATATTTGTTTGCATTAGAAAATCTTTATTTCTCCTTCACTTTTGAAGGATGATGTCACAGGGTACAGAACTCTAGGTTGGTGAGTTTCTCTCAACACTTTGAATATTTTACTCCACTCTTCTTGCTTGCATTGTTTCTGAGCAGATGTTGGATGTAATTCTTATCTTTGTTTCTCTATACGTAAGATGGTTTTACCCGACTCTGGCTTCTTTCAGACTTTTATCTTTGATTTTGTGTAGCTTGAAAATGATATGCCTAGGTGTAGAAAATTGGTACTTACCATGCTCGGTGTTCTCTGAGCTTCCTAAATCATTGGTTTAGTGTCTGACCGTCATTTGTGGAAGTTCTCAGACATTGTTGTTTCAAACGTTCTTCTGGTTTCTCTCTCTCTCTTTCTCTCCCCCCCCCTTTTCTGGTATTCTCATTACTCGTACATCTTTTGAAGTTTTGCCGCAGTCCTTGGATATTATGTTCTCTACCTTTCCATCTTTTTTCCCTTTGGTTATTCGTTTTTGGAGTTTCTATTGATGTATCCTTAATCTGAGATTTTTTTCTAAGCTGTGTTCAGTCTATTCATAATCCCATCAAAGACACTCTTCCTTTCTGTTACAGTATTTTTGATCTGTGATTTTGGTTTTGGTTTGATTGTTTGTTGTACATAATTTTTGTCTCTCTGCTTACAATGTCCATTCTTTGTTGAATGCTGCCTACATCATACATTTGAGCCCTAAGCTAATTATTTAGATTTTTTTTTAATTCCCTTTTTGATCATCTTAGCATCCTGCCCAAGGGCCCACTTCTTAAATCTAGTGCATTGGAAATTAGGTTGATTTGAGGGGAGGAGGTACAACGTTCAGACCGTAGCAGAAATGTTCTATAGTCTCCCTCTCTCCCTCCATCACTCACTCACTCTCCCTGCTCTGCTTCCACCATCTTGCAGTGTGGGACAATTTTCACTGTCACCACCACCAGAAGGACTTTGGACTCCCCAGCCTCAGAAACTTTAGCAATAAATTTCATTTTTCTTTATAAAGAGACAGTTTCAAGTATTTTGTTATAAACAATGCAAATGGACTAATACATCTGCCTATGACTGGGTCCTCCTGGAGTTTTTAACCCTCAGAGATGTCTACACTGAGTCCTGAGCAATTTTTCAATCACAGTTCAGATTTTCCTGCTCTGACACTGGCTCGTATGACTGTTTCCAGTAGTAAGTCTCTGCACCTATAAGCTACAACACTGTATGTTTACCTGTCTCTAATCTTGTGGGCAGTGGTCTGACCTGTGTCCTTTTCTCTCTTACAGTTCCAAGAAGAGATATTGATCTTTCAGTCTCTTCAGCATTATAATTGTTTTGATCAAGTGATGATTTTCAGGCTTTTTATGTGCAGAAATAGAAACCTGAAATGTATTTCTAAAATCATCTTCTTAATGTCTATGTAGATGATCAAAGAATTTTGCTTCATATAACTATGAAAGTTATGAATTATATTGGTAGTCTTCTTAATACTGAGCTTTCCTGTTTTCATAGAATAAACTCAGAAAATTCTTTTCTGGTTTTCACAGTCTATTTCTCTCTTACTATCTTTAAATATTAGTGTTTTCACAGGTTCTGTGCTTCTGCTTTTTTTTTTATTAGTAGTAGTATTGTTCAATCTGATAATTTTATTAACTCTGATAACCAAAGGTACAATTGAAATTCTGATACTTCCCAAATTTTTATCTTCAGCTTAGATCTCTCTGGAATTATATATTCAATTGCCATTTGGGCCTTTCTATAGATATTTCAAATATAATGAGTCCAAGTGTGTGTTACTTTTTCCAATTATATTATTCCATTTTCCAAATTTTACTGTATGTTGCCAGTACCTAACAAGCTGCACTCCTTTAGATAGACTGGTTGTAAAACAATTATTTTTATTCCCTATACAGCAAATTAAGACCACATTCTGTTTCTGCTTTTACTTTTACTTTTTCTCTTTTAAAGGGTTAGTTTCATATTTTGTGTGCTTACTGCTCTGGGTCCTGATATAGATGGTCATCTTTTACCCTGTTTTCTTCATCTCTGACTCTCCCTTCAGCACCTTCTCCACTCTCTTTCTAGAGGATGACTATAAAAATGTAAATCTGTACATGTAACTTACCTGTTCTTACAGGAACTCATTATTTACACTGTGTGGCTGGAGAAGTGGCAGTATGCTCCCTGGGTAAACACAAGCAATCTTTTTGCATGTAGGAAGAAAATTTGGAGATGTTTATTACATGCTTTTAATTTATAAGTAATTAAAAATCAACAATGAGTGCATAACTTTTTTTGCCATTTCATTAAGGTCAAATTGTGGTTATCTCATCAGTAGTACCAGTCATGTGGTGTGTGTTGTTTGTGCTCTTGCAACTGAACCTTTGTTCTTTTCTCATACTCATGAGAACACGTGGTTTGCATAGAAGAGGTAAACATCTTTGGTATTTCAGTGGAGTGCAAACTGAAAACAAAATAGTTCTGTTTTTTCTCATTCTTTCTAACCCTAGTTTGTATTGATCTTGGGTCTAAATTAATTCTTCTGACACATTATTCCAGGTATGTAAAATACCTTATGCTAAGCTTCTTTGGAGAAGCAGAATTTTGTTCATACTTTTATCCATAGCAACAAGGATTGTGGTAAGTTTTGTAATAGTGTTTTTTTTCTTTTTGCAATTAACAAATTGTAACAGTGGCAGAATATTACTGCTGTTATTTTTTATTTCTTCCACCATATGAAGTACAAAGAAGCTGCATCTAATGTAAAATACATATGACACACACACAGAGAATTGTGAACTCCAAGATTTCTGTTTTGTGATCAATGGCTGATGACTTGAGTTGAGCAAAATGTGCCATTCCAGGGGTTGGTGTCATTTGAGGATGTGGCTGTGGACTTCACCTGGGAAGAGTGGCAGGAACTGGATGATGCTCAGAGAACTTTGTACAGGGATGTGATGCTAGAGACCTACAGCAACCTGGTATTGTTGGGTGAGTGGAACTCCACAGTAAGTTCCAGGAGCAACACTTTCTTCTTTGTTGGTAAATACAGAAATATCTGTATTTATACCCTTTATAAGGTTCAGTGCTATGTAAGTTTCTGTTTAATTGAGAAGGTGAGAGTCATCCCTCCCTAATGAATGCTTAAAATTGGCTCCTTTACTGCACAGTTTTGAAAGTTGAGCTCTTCTCATTCTTCTAAAAACCTGACTTAGCAGTTTTGCAAACTCCTGTGGTATATCTTATTAACAGGATGCTACATTACCAAACCCAATGTGATCTTCAAATCAGAGCAAGAAGCAGAGGCATGGATGGTAGAAAATGCCCCAAACCAGAGCCTACAAGGTCAGTGCATACGGGGCACAGGCTGGGAAGAGCAAATCCCTTTGCTGTTTTTGCCCATATTTTTGCTATTTTTCAGACCTGAAAACATCTGATCTGTGTGGCTTAAACAAATCAATTGTATAACCTCCTAAGAGGGTTCTCACATCTGTACCCCTACCTTTTATTTTTCTGATTTTTTTTTATACTTTCCATAATTTAATCCCTACATTTCTCCTCTTAGACATTTCTCTTTGCTGATCACTTTCTCAATATTTTTGTTTGCTCTATTTTTCTCCATTCTCATGAGTATTTAAATCCAGACTGTATTCATGTTTTTTCACTTAAAACTGAATACTTGAAATGAGGTAATTTATAAGGGAAAAAATATTCCTTACAATTCTGTAGCCCCAGAAGTCCAAAATAGAGGATTTGCATCTATTGAGGACCTTCCAATGGGTAGGGACTCTCAGTAGATTATAGGGTTGGTACAGAATATCACAAGGTGACAGTGACAAAAGCATGTTCACATGCTTTCTTTCTCTTCTTATAAAGCCACCAGTCTAATACCCGATAATCCCCATTAAACCACAAGCCCATTAATCCATGGGCTTTTATTAGTCCATATATTAATCCTCTTATGGGGGCAGAGCCCTTACTATTTAATCACCTCACAAAGGCCTCACCTTTCAAATACCACAGTTGGATTTTTCACACTCAGCACTGTCACAATGATGACGAAGCTTCAATATGAACTTCAGGGGCGAGGGGCGGTACTTGAACTATAGCACAGACATTTATTCATACACTTATTTTTTAACCACATCTTGAGGACATTTTAAGCACTTTTTATTGTATAGTTGTATTTACAACAAAAATTATCAAAATAACATCCCTCTTTCATACAGTTTACATTCTGATGAGAGAGAAATGTGTGTGTGTGTATGTATGTTAAGTAGTTATATTAGAATCATGAGGAATATTGAACCAGAGTGGGAGGTTTAGAAAATATGTTTGGAGAAGGAAGATTATTGAGTGCTTAACTTTTACATACTGTCAGTTTGACTTAACTGTTTTCAAAAATTTGACATATAATATATAGATGAATATAAAATGTCAATTTGAGAGTGGACATCATTCTTGGAGGTACACACTTGTAAATCAGTGGCTTAAAGCTGATTTTAAAAGTCATGCTTATAGAGGAAGTCACCTAGGGAGTAGATAAGAAAAAGAAAAAAGTTCTAGAGGTGAGCCTTGTGTACTGCCATATCAGAAATTATAAAGCTAAGGCAGACCCAGCATAGGAGCATAGAAAGTGTTAGTCATGGACTTGGGAGGAGAACCTGGAGATTCTGGGTTCCAGGTTCAAGTGAACCAAAAGTTTTATGTTGAGGGCTCAGACTTCTTTTGGGGAGTAGTTTGAAACTAGCATTTTTCTCTCCTTGTTAAAATCATCTTAAAACAACAAAGGAAATAAAATATGTGCCAAAGACATTATTTTCTATGAAATTAGGAGACACATGAAACTCCAATGTATAGAACAAATGCTTTCAGAAGCAGTGAATTATAAAGGATAAGTGTGTGCAACAGAAATTGGGGAGGGGGGTGCCAGTTAATCTTAGGGGGGGTAGAATAGCATTTTGCAGCAATGGTAGAGAAAGCCTGTGTTGCAGAACCAAAACTTTTAGACGAGCCAAAAGGGGTTGCCGATGGTGGAAGACTGGAGATTTCTGAGGAGCATAGGAAGTGAGTTTAAATGAGTAATTTTTATGAAGCTGTCTTCTTCTAATGTGGGGAATTTTTTAAAATTTGAAATCTCCCCATATGCTTATAGCTCTTTCCAAAAGAAGAGTGAACACTAAACAAACGTAGGTGCAATATCCTGAAGCTAAACCATATTCCTTATTTAAGGGACAAAGAATTGGCTTGCTCCTGAACCTTAAAGAAGATAATCCAAGAAAACCTTGCCACCTTCAGAGTGCAATAGGAATAATAAAAGCAGTACAAGACACCCACTGTTGCTGTAAGAGTAAAGCAAATAAAAAAGAACAGGGCAAACAGTTGGCTGATGATAAGCACTTGTTTGAAAACTACAACTAAGCAGTGGGTGAACATTTTTACTAAATATTTTCTTGCGAATAAAAAATGAATAAAGAAGCAAAGGAAAAGATGACTAAACATTAGAAAACATATTAATATAACCTATAAAACTAATACTCATTTAAAAAATTTTTAGGATAGGAAGAAACATTTTTATCTTTGCATGTGCATTCATAGACAATGCTTATGTTGGTTTATGGGTATGGATTTTTTTCTCATTTTAGATCTCCATATAGTCAATAATCAAATTGAGAAAAGTCAAGAAAATCACAGTAAATACTTGTGGCAAGTTTTAATCACCGACAGCAAAACATCAACTGAGGAGAGAGTTAAGTTGGAAAAAACATTTAATTTGAGCTCAAACTGTACTTCAAATCTGATTATAAACAGTGAAAACTCTTCAGAAATTAACATTGAGAAGTTTAATGTATGTAAGTATGCACTTCCTCCTAGAAATCCTGATAAGACGCATGCTGGAGAGACACCTGATGACCAAAATAAAACTGGGAAATCCCACACACACTGTGAGCATCTTAGTCAGAATAACAAGATTCAAGTTGGGCAGTACCCTTTTGAATATAGTAAACCAGGGAAAGCCTTCAACACAGAGCCAATATTATTGGCACATAAGAAGCTTCATTTGGGAGAAACTACCTGTAAATACAATGAATGTGGGAAAGCCTTTTATAACTCAGCTCTCCTTGACCAAGAGATAACTCAGGTATTGAGGAAAACATTTCAATGTGATGTATGTGGGAAAGTATTCTATAAAAAGTCTGAACTCACTAAACATCAGCAAATACACACAGCAGAAAAATCCTACAAATGTAAAGAATATGATAAATCCTTCATGAAGAAGTTATCTCTTACAGTCCACAAATGGACACATACAGGGGAGAAGCTTTATACATGTAATGACTGTGGAAAAACTTTTCACCAGAACTCACTCTTCAGAAGTTGTCAGAGAACTTACACAGGTGCCAAACCATATGAATGTACTGAATGTAGGAAATCTTTTTCCCACAACTCAGCCCACCATAGACATAAGAGAATTTATGCAGGGGAGAGGTCCTATGAATGTAATGAGTGTGGAAAAACCTTTTACCGGAAGTCAGACCTCAGCAAGCATCAGAGAATTCACACAGGGGAAAGGCCCTATAAATGTAGTGAGTGTGGAAAAACCTTTTACTATAAGTCACACCTCAGCAGGCATCAGAGAATTCACACAGGTGAAAGGCCCTATAAATGCAATGAGTGTGGAAAAACCTTTTACCAGAAGTCAAACCTTAGCATGCATCAGGTAATTCACACAAAGGAGAAGCCTTATGAATGTAATGAGTGTGGAAAAACCTTTCCCCTGAAGTCAGTCCTTAGTATACATCAGAGAATTCATACAGGGGAGAAGCCCTATGAATGTAATGAATGCGGAAAAACCTTTCACCATAAGTCAATCCTCAGTACACATCAGAGAATCCATACAGGGGAGAAGCCCTATGAATGTAATGAGTGTGGAAAAGCCTTTCACCGGAAGTCAATCCTCAGTACACATCGGAGAATCCACACAGGTGAGAAACCATATGAATGTAAGGTATGTAGTAAATCTTTCTTCTACAAATCACACCTCAATAGACATAAGAGAATTCACACTGAAGAAAGTCGCTATGAATGTAATGAGTGTGGAAAAACCTTTCCCTGTAAGTCAAACCTCTGTGCACATCAGAGAATTCATATAAGGGGGAAGCTCTATGAATGTAATGAGTGTGGAAAAGCCTTTCACCGGAAGTCAGACCTCAGCAAGCATCAGAGAATTCACACAGGGGAAAGGCCCTATAAATGTAGTGAGTGTGGAAAAACCTTTTACTGTAAGTCACACCTCAGCAGGCATCAAAGAATTCACACAGGTGAAAGGCCCTATAAATGCAATGAGTGTGGAAAAACCTTTTACCAGAAGTCAAACCTTAGCATGCATCAGGTAATTCACACAAAGGAGAAGCCTTATGAATGTAATGAGTGTGGAAAAACCTTTCTCCTGAAGTCAATCCTTAGTATACATCAGAGAATTCATACAGGGGAGAAGCCCTATGAATGTAATGAGTGTGGAAAAGCCTTTCACCGGAAGTCAGTCCTCAGTACACATCAGAGAATCCACACAGGTGAGAAACCATATGACTGTAAGGAACGTGGTAAATCTTTTTTCTACAAATCACACCTCAATAGACCTAAGAGAATTCACACTGAAGAAAGTCGCTATGAATGTAATGAGTGTGGAAAAACCTTTTACCGGAAGTCAGACCTCAGCAAGCATCAGAGAATTCACACAGGGGAAAGGCCCTATAAATGTAGTGAGTGTGGAAAAACCTTTTACTATAAGTCACACCTCAGCAGGCATCAGAGAATTCACACAGGTGAAAGGCCCTATAAATGCAATGAGTGTGGAAAAACCTTTTACCAGAAGTCAAACCTTAGCATGCATCAGGTAATTCACACAAAGGAGAAGCCTTATGAATGTAATGAGTGTGGAAAAACCTTTCCCCTGAAGTCAGTCCTTAGTATACATCAGAGAATTCATACAGGGGAGAAGCCCTATGAATGTAATGAATGCGGAAAAACCTTTCACCATAAGTCAATCCTCAGTACACATCAGAGAATCCATACAGGGGAGAAGCCCTATGAATGTAATGAGTGTGGAAAAGCCTTTCACCGGAAGTCAATCCTCAGTACACATCGGAGAATCCACACAGGTGAGAAACCATATGAATGTAAGGTATGTAGTAAATCTTTCTTCTACAAATCACACCTCAATAGACATAAGAGAATTCACACTGAAAAAAGTCGCTATGAATGTAATGAGTGTGGAAAAACCTTTCCCTGTAAGTCAAACCTCTGTGCACATCAGAGAACTCACACAGGTGAGAAACTGTATGAATGTAAGGAATGTAGAAAATCTTACTTCTATCAATCACATCTCAATAGACATAAGAGAATTCACTCAGGTGAAAGCCCCTATAAATGCAATGAGTGCGGAAAAACCTTTCACCAGAAGTCAATCCTCAGTATGCATCAGGTAATTCACATAAATGAGAAGCCTTATGAATGTAGTGAGTGTGGAAAAACCTTTCCCCTGAAGTCAGTCCTTAGTATACATCAGAGAATTCATATAAGGGGGAAGCTCTATGAATGTAATGAGTGTGGAAAAGCCTTTCACCGGAAGTCAGACCTCAGCAAGCATCAGAGAATTCACACAGGGGAAAGGCCCTATAAATGTAGTGAGTGTGGAAAAACCTTTTACTATAAGTCACACCTCAGCAGGCATCAGAGAATTCACACAGGTGAAAGGCCCTATAAATGCAATGAGTGTGGAAAAACCTTTTACCAGAAGTCAAACCTTAGCATGCATCAGGTAATTCACACAAAGGAGAAGCCTTATGAATGTAATGAGTGTGGAAAAACCTTTCCCCTGAAGTCAGTCCTTAGTATACATCAGAGAATTCATACAGGGGAGAAGCCCTATGAATGTAATGAATGCGGAAAAACCTTTCACCATAAGTCAGTCCTCAGTACACATCAGAGAATCCATACAGGGGAGAAGCCCTATGAATGTAATGAGTGTGGAAAAGCCTTTCACCGGAAGTCAATCCTCAGTACACATCGGAGAATCCACACAGGTGAGAAACCATATGACTGTAAGGAATGTAGTAAATCTTTTTTCTACAAATCACATCTCAATAGACATAAGAGAATTCACACTGAAGAAAGTCGCTATGAATGTAATGAGTGTGGAAAAACCTTTCCCTGTAAGTCAAATCTCAGTGTACATCAGAGAACTCACACAGGTGAGAAACCATATGAATGTAAGGAATGTAGAAAATTTTTCTACTATAAATCACATCTCAATAGACATAAGAAAATTCACAGATAAGAAATGAATGTGAGTGTGGAAATACCTTTCACTGTAAGTCAAACCTCAGTACACATCAGAGAATTCACATAGGTGAGAAGTCATATGAATGTAACACATGTAGAAAATCTTATACCGCAAGTCACATGTCAGTAGACATGAGAAAATTCACATAGGAAAAGACCAATGGATTTAATGTATGTGAAAATACTTTTCCCTACAAATCACACCTGAGTAAGCATCAGAGAAGACAAACAAAAGTGATGGCCTATAAATGTACAGCTGCTTTTTGGTTACCACAGGGGATGGGTTCCAGGACTTCTCCGTCATGCCAAAGGCTGTGAATGCTTAAGTCTTATATAATGTGGCATAGTATTTTTGTAACATTGTGCTGTTTAATTAACATGTCTAGTTTATAATACTGAATAAAATGCAAAAAGTATGAGTAGTTCTTAGGGTGTGTTATTTGTATAATTTTTATTATAGTATTTTTTTATCTGTTTTCACACATTTTAAATCAGCAGTTGGTTGAATTCTTGGATGTAAATTTTGTGAATGTGGAAGGCTGACTAACAAGTGTGGAAGCCTCTTCTGTCAGAAGTCACACCTCAGCAGACATCTGAGAACTCACATTGGAGATATCCTGTATGGCAGAGACTAGCTATGTATTATGCACAAATACTCTCCTTTCTTTTTCACACTTAGCATGCATATTCAGCCTCTTCTTATTGTGTGCATGACTATGTAACTGAGCTCTATCCAGAGGAATAGGGACACAAGTGATGAACATTACTTTCAGGGCTGGCAACAGGAAAAGGTCCATGCAGTTCTTTCTGGTTTCTTATGCCCTCTGGGACCAGAGTGCACATGACCCTCACGGTGGTCTTGAGAGGCCCAGGTGGGAGAATGCCACTATGATTTAAGACAGAAGGAATTGATTGTAGAAGGCAGGAGTCTTCCCACCTTTATTCCCAAACCTTCCATTTGTACTTCATATGAGTGAGAAATAAACATTTACTCTGATGAGCCATTGTATGTGTGACCTGTTTGCATTAGAAGACAACCAGCCAACTGTAGCTAATTGACTCTAAGGACTTCCCAAGAGAAGTTACCAGTTCTTGCAGATGAGAAGATTCACATGGGAGAGTGACCTGTGTTTGCCACCTTTTATTCTGAAGTCAGTTGATGGAAAAATCAAAAAAAGCATGGGGAGTTACAGTGCTAAAAATTGGGAACAACTTATTAGGAAGCACCTTACTGAATGCTGAGAATAAAGTAAATGTTTATAAATATCTTTAATATGTCAACATTTTCAACAAATCTTCCAAGTTCCTTATATATCCAAGAATTTGAAATGAAGGGAAAACTATCAGCTTATATAATACATGTGTAAATTTTCAAATAGGTTAAAATACTATCAAAAGTAATTTTAAAAAATATTTGACTATCAATGTTTAAGTATAAGTGGTGATATTCTCTGCCAGGAGACAATTGGCTATGTCTGGAGACATTATTGGTTGTGATAAATAGAGGTGCTACTCTATCTAGTGACTAGAGGGCAGGGATGCTGCTATACATACTACAGTGCACAGAACACCCCACTCAAGTATGTAGGGTTTATGCATATAAGTATTCTTAACAAATTTTACTTAGTGTAACCTGGCATTAATGTTAGTCAATACGTTCACTTAGCGTAATAAATATTTTGACTTACATCTGGATTTATTAGATTAAATGCCAAACTAGCCTCTTTATATCTTGTTAAGTATATTAATTGTAACATATTGCTCTACATACTTTTTTCTACTCAACCAGTAAATGTAAATTTTATTACCATTTTTACCAAACTGTCTCATGTGGAGAAGTTCATTTTTTCTAAAGTTTGTAGCTGGGGCTTCTGGTCACGATGGCAGAATAGACAGTCTCTAGCATCACTCTCCCCGCAAAATCAACCAATTTACAATGGTTAAAAAGCAACAGCAGCCAAGCTGGAGCCACTAGAGCTCAGGGAAAGAAGAGGAGGGACCTACGGAGTGCATGAAGGCAGGAGAAGCCATGATGAGAGAAAGAAAAAAAATGCTCTTACCATTTTGAATCCCAGGTGCTTCCAGGCTGGAGCTGCTGAGCACATGGAGCAGGAGCTGGCAGAAACCACAGCTGTGCCCTTCGTATGAAGTTGCTTGAAGGCAGCAGGGGAGAAGAGGGCCCTCCCCACATATATGGAATTACTGGGCTGTGGGGTAAGTGCACTGTCACCTTAAGAAAGGCTGCCTCAGGTTCTTTCTCACCCAGTCATCTTGCCCTTATGTTTTTTTCCTTGGACAAGAGAAAGGAAATTTGAGACCAGAGCACAGCCTGGGACATCTGGAAGTTGGCAGGGATGTCCTTCTCTTGGACATAAACTGTCTTGCAGGACATCAGCCTCAGATGAGGTCCCTCTCAGACAAAACCAGGCCACCTCATATTACGTCTCAGCACAGATGGAAATAAGGCCAAACCCCCTCTTGCCTAAAGTGCGTCACTACTGACTCTTCACCAGGTTTAAGTCACTCTACCAGCGGGTAAAATTTATTGAGACACCCAATCACGGAATTGTCCCATTTTCTGAGAGCATCAAACCCAGAAGGAATCTGCTTAAGTGTTCTTTGAAAGTGCCCAACCAGAGCCGAAGCAGTGTAGTCCTTTCTTCTGAACACCCTCTTACTGAGCTGCTTCCTGGTGTGGAGGGTGCATTCTCTTTGGGAGTCACCAGCAACAAGCCTGACTTGCTTGACCACAACTGCATTCTTGGAGGGCTGGAGGGGGTATGTAGCAGACTCTATCCTCTTGGTTCCAAACCAATCTCAGAGATTCAGTGAGTGCCACATGCTAAATCCAGCTTGCCTGTTTCCCCATCTGCAGAACACTGTGTCCAAATACTGGACACGTGCCCTTGGATCTTACTGAACCAGGACATCTCCAAACTTGAAATAACCATCCCCCTTGAAGTCTCCCAAACACTGCCTTTACCTCTCTCTTGCATTGCAGTTGGTTGAGAGCCAATGTGTGGCCACCCAACAATCACTAAAGCACCATTTACTCATTTCCCCACAGTGCTGATGTAGGGGAGGGAAGGAGTGTCTTTTCTTCATCCATTGCAAGATTCATGGCTGATGCCCCATAGCACAGACAGATTGACAAGAGAAAAGCATAATAAATTGTTACAAGTTTCACATGCCAATGGAGGCCTCAGAAATCAAGACCAAAAGAAATGGGGACATCTATTTTTATGCTTGGGTTTGATGAAGCATAGACAGTCATGCACACGTATGATTGGACAAGGGGTCTGACCTATGGTAATAACCTGGGGGGACTTAGCAAGGCCTGTTTGTTCAGATCCTTCTTAGTCTCTGGATACAGGGCAGGACCCCCCTGGAGTGAGGGTTTTATGGCCCTACAGTAAAAACCTATGCTTTCTTGCCTGCAAATCTTGGTGTTCAGTGATTGCCTTAGCTGTGCACAGGGCAGGTGGACTTACTCTTGTTCTGTAACAGCCTCTGTGTGTTTGACCACAGCCACTGGTCATCAGGACACAGAGCACTTTTTTTTTCTTGTGTTGTCATCTCCCTCCTGCGGGGTGGCAGCACTCACCTGTTCACACTTGTTGCTATACTGTGGATTTGACAAAATGTAGTAGTGATTAGTGGGGGTGTTCAGGATGATTTTTTCTTGGTTTCAGTACCTACAGTAGGTTCCCAATTCCAAGTCACCACTGAGCAGGGAGGAAGCATGTATGGACAGGTAGAATAACCACCTTGCAGGAAAGATTACCTCATAGGCCTGGCTGGCTTGTCCAGTTCTGTGATGGACACTGTTGCAGAGAGCTTGGCAATATCCTCAGGCTTCCAGACTTAACAGTCATTCTTTCAATGTGAACAAAGAGAATTGGGTAAAAAAGGACTTTTCTCCAAAAATGGAAAATTCAAGGCACATTAGCACATCAGAATGAGGGATGTTCTTTATTCAGGTGTGTAAAGAAACAAACTCAGTTGCACTCAGTGTACTCTCAGAACAGGCTGTGACAGCAGGTGTGTGGTGATTTCTCCCCAAACACCATGTAGGCAACTAATTCTGCAGAGGATACCAGCTGGTGTCCTGTAATTCAACTCAATGCTGACACTATCTACCTCCAGATAGCATCAGAGGCTACAGGTTGAGGGCTCAGTCCTCAAAACTGCCCCATTTCCAATGTCAATTGCAAGCACCAGTTTGTTTTGCCTGTGCTTTGGACTGACTGGCTATAAATCAAGATTCACAGAGCCCCCTTGGGAGGGTTGGTTAATTTACTAAAGAGGCTCATAAAATTCAGGGAAACACTTACATTTACCAGTTCATTTTAAAGGACATCGCAAAGGATACTGATAATGAGATCCATAGGGTGAGATATGGGGGAAGAGGCACCAAGCTTTCTTGCTCTCCATGAGTGCACAGCTCCGGGAACCCTCACATGTTCAGCTAGCTGAAAGCTCTCCAACCCAGTCCTTTTGAGTTTTTATGAAGGCATAATTGATTAAATCATTGGCCATCAGTGATCAACTTACCCTTCAGCCCCTCTCTCCTCCCTGGAGGTTGGAAGGTGGGACTGAAAGTAACAACCCCCATCCTGAAACTTGCTATGGGCTCTCAGCCTTCAGTCAAGTCATTAGTGCACAAAAAGACACTCATTCATCACTTTGGAGATTCCAAGGATTTTAGGAGTTGTATGCCAGGAGATGGGAATGAACTCCAAACACATTTCACAATATCACAAGGAGATACTTTACTCAGGTTGCTGTGGCATCACTCAGAGTATTTTGTCTAACAAGTGGGGAACAGTGGCAAATTCCTAAGGGAAGAGACACCCGATAAGTTATAAGGCAGACATGTGACAGATGTTACACATGGGATGGACAGTGTGGAATGGCAGACACCCCACCAAGGGCACAGAAGCTCCTCATCAAGTAGACTTTAGAGGAAAAAAAAAAAAAAAAAGACTGTGCCAGCCCTTGAGCTACTCAGAAGGATTGTAAAAGTGCCCAAAGCACACCTGATTGAGGGCAAAGGGGGTGAATATTCCTGCTAGCAACCTCAAAACTATTTTCCATCTATATAATTTTGTTAGTTTGAGAATGTTCTATTAATGGGATCAAACAGTGCTCACGTATGACCTTCTGAGATTAGCCTTCTCACTCAGCATAATTGATACTCATTGAGGGTGAGTGTATCCATAGTTTGCACATTTTATGGCTGCATAGTTATTCCACCGAATGGAGGTACCAGTGTGTGTTTAACCATGCAAACATTGAAGGACATCTGGGTTGTTTCCAGGTTCCAGTTAAAGTTGCTGTGAATAATCATGTATGGACTTTTGTGTGAACATGAGTTTTCATTCTCTGAGATCAATGATTGAGTGTGCTTTTTATACACTGAATGTTTCTGTTTCCTCCCAAAATTTATATGTTGTAGCCCTAACCCCCAATCTTATAGGTATTTGAAGATTGCATCATTCAGAAGTAATTAGATTTAGGTGAGTTCATGAGGGTGGGACCCCTATAATGGGATTAGTGCCCATATAAGAAGAGTAAGAGACATTAGATCTATCTTGCTCTCCATGATGTGAAGGCATAGCGAGAAGAGGACTGTCAGCCAACCAGGAAGATGGATTACACCAGGAACTGAACCCAGCTAGCACCTTAATCTTGGACTTCCAACCTCCAGAACTGTAAGAAATACATTTCTGTTGGTTAAGCCACCCAGCCTCTGCTATTTTGTTATAGCAGCCTGAGCTGCCTGAGAGTGCTATTGCTGGTTCATATGGTAACTGCATGTTTGGTTTTATAGGAAACTGCCCAAATGTTTTCCAATGTGGCCATGCCATTTTTCATTCCCACCATCAATGTCTGAATGACCAGTTTCTCTGCATCCTTACCCACATTTAGTGTTGGCACTATTTTGTATTTTAGATATTCTTGTAGGTATGTAGTGATCTCCCATGGTGTTTTAGTTTGCCTTTTCATAATGGCTAATGATGTTGAATGTTTTTCATGTGCTTATTTGCCACTGATATATCTTCTTCAGTGCAATGATGGACATGTATTTTGCCTATTTTCTAATTGTGTTGCTTATGCATTTTAGTGTTAGAATCTGAGTGTTCTCTATTCATGTAAATACAAGTCCTCAACAAGACATGTGGTTTGCAAATATGTTCTCCCATTCTATAGCTTTTCTGTGATCCTCTTAATGGGGTCAGTCACAGAGCAAAAGTTTTTAATTTTGATGACATTCAATTCACCACCCCACCCCCTTTTGTTTTGGTATCAAATCTAAGAACTCTTTGCCCAGCCCTAAGTCCCAACAATTTTATTGTATTTTTTCCAAAAATTTTAGTTTGATCCCTCTTGAATCCTTTTTGTATAAAGTGTGAGCCTTAAAGTTCACTTTCTCTGACTGTGGATGACCAATTGCATCAGGAATTGGTTGAAAAAGGTCTTTCCTGCATTAAATTGCTTTTGCAACTTGGTTAAAAATCAGTTGGTCATATTTGTGTGGGCCTATGTCTGTGTTAAACTAATAACAAACAGAGAGGGTCTCTGAAAGAACATTGGTTTTTTTATTGGGAATGGGCATTACAATGCAAATATTTGTGCCATAATAAACTATGTGCATATTCAGGAAGGTAAAGGATGACAAAGATATTTAAAGAAAAAATGATGGAGGATTACATAATTGTTTTGGAATAATCTTTCTTGGCTAGAAGGATCAATAACCAGAGTGATGCCCTTGTGAGAGTGGACAGAGAGTTGCTGGGCAGATGTTCTCACAGAAGTAATTTTACTGTAAGTTTACAGATGCCTCTGTGCAAGGTTGTGGTTTTCTGGTCTTTTTTCACAATTTTTGTTACCAGGCATTTGTGCATGAATACCCTCTCTTCATGGCCTTTCCCTGGCTCTATTTGTCATGGAATTTGTTTCATTTATTTCATTTGTTGTTTTCTGCATATTTAGGCCTTTAATTTATCTAATCAGTGTTCTAGTTTTTAACATAAAAATTTTGATTGTTTTATAGTCTTTACACCTAAATACTCTGCTTTTGGGTTGTTTTAAATGATATTTTATTTTTAATTTTGGTGCCCTTTTGTTTATTGCTAGGATAAAAGTACAATTGATTTATCTTGTGGTCTTAGACCTTAATGAATTTACTTATTCCAGGAAGTTTTTTGTTTGTTTTCCTTTAGAGATTGCTTAGTGTTTTCTACATGGAAAACTAAGTCATCTGCAAATAGGGATAGTTTATTATCTGATCTTAGGGCTTTTATTTCCCTTTCTCAAATTACTTTCTGGTCTTATGGCTTTTATTTACTTTTCTCAACTTATTTATGGGGTAGAGCTTCCAGCATTATACAGAATGAGAGTGGTGAGATGAGAGAACCTTATTTTGTTCCTGATCTTCAGGGAAAAGCATTCAGCCTTTCATCATTAAGCATAATGTTAGCAGTAGGGGTTTTTTTGGCAGATGTTCTTTATTAAGTTGAAGAAGTTCCCCCTCTACTTCTGTTTTTCAGAGAATTTTTATCATAAATGGTTAGTCAATGCTATTCCTGCATTGATTATATGATCATCTGATTATTCTTCTCTAGCCTGTTGCTATGTCAGGTTATTAATTGATTTTTGAATACTGAAATGCAGAAAAGCTTGGGCCAATATTCCCCCTGCATCACCCCACAGCCAGCTGTCAGACATCTGGGGACTACCTCTCTGCCCAAAGCCCACCAGAATTATTGGCTGTTGCCAGGCCTAGGCTGTTTACCCTGCCCTGCCTTGTATTTCCCAGAGAAACCCCAATAAAGGCTCTGTGCTACACTTTCCCTTGTCCTTTCTGTCTTCTGACTGACCCTGGTGCTTCCCCATGTGGTCTTGTGTGGCATTGTATGCTCCCTTTTCTTGGGAAATGCAAGTAATTCATCTAATAGCAGTAGGCTCTCTATGCTGTCATTCAGTCACCTCCATAAATTAAACTCTAATGGTGCAATCATTGATATAATAGAACTCTCTCCTAAACCACAGCAAAATGCACACAGTTCTCATTGCACATGGAATTTCTCCAGGATCAGCAATATGCCAGGCCATGAACCACATCTCAACTTTAAGAGGACTGGCATCATCATAGAAAGTGTGTCTTCTGACCACAGCAGAGTTTAATTAAAAGTTAATAAAAGAAAAGTTGGGAAATCCACAACTACCTGGAAATTAAACAATGCGCTTCTAAATATTCCATGTGTGGAAGAAGAAATCGCAAAGACAGAAAGTATTTTGAGCTGAATGAAATGAAAACTGCATATCAAAAGGAATGGGATGCAGCTAAGACAGTGCTTAAAGGAAAATGTATACCCTTGATGCCTTCTATATTAGAATAGATGGGCTAAACTCAATCAACAAGGCTTCAACTTTAAGAAAGTAGAAAAAGAACAGCAAACTAAACCCAAACCAAGCAAAAGAAAGAAAATAATAAAGATAAGCGTGGAAATCACTGAAATGAAATGAAAACAGAAAAAATAGAGAATGCCAAATGAAATCAAAAGTTCTTTAAAGAGTTTTTTAAGATTTGACTAAATGTTAGCTTTACTGATAGGGGGGTGGGGGAGTAAGGCCAAATTACGAAAATCAGAAATGAAGGAGACACCAATCTCTTAAAAGTTTCTCAAACAACTACAGATAGAACTCCCATATGATCCAGCAATCCTACTGCTGGGTATATACCCAAAGAAATGGAAATCATCATGTGAAAGGGATACCTATTAAAGGAGAGGTGGGAAAGGGGTAGAGGGAGGGGGTTAGAGGATAATTGGGTAAGGGACACAAAGAATAATTACTATTTATAATGGTGAACATGTTAAGGATATTGGTTTAATATCACATACCTTACACAAATACTAATGGTCAACTCTACACCATAAATATGTATAATCAATTATGTTTCAATTTAAGAAAATAAATAAAAAGTAAAAGGATTTTAAGGGAATACTTGGAACACTTTTATGCCAAAATTTAGACAACTTAGATGAAATGAACATGCAATGAACAAGCTCCTAGAAAGAGATAAATGACCAAAACTGATTTAAGAAATGGAAAATCTGAACAGATTCATAACAAGTAAAGAAATTGGATTAGTAATTTAAAATCTTCCCACCAAGGAAAGCCTAGGATCAGATAACTATACTGGAGATTCTACGAAATGTTGAACAAAGAGATGACACCAGTCCTTCACGAATTCTTTCTGAACATAGTGGAGGAGGCAGTACTCCTGCTTCATCACTGAGTCCCACATTTCTCCAATACCAAAGCCAGGGACACCACAAGAAAACTGCAGACCAACGTCTATCTTGAGTATGGATGTAAAATCCTCCCCAATCAAAGTATTAGCAAACCACATTAAAAGGGCCAAATGGGATGTATCCCAGGAATGTAAAATGGGTTTAATATCAGAAAATCAGTTAATGTAATATATCTTCTTAGTAGAATAGAATTAGGCACGAGGGATCTTTTCGAGATGTTAGAAAAGTTCTAAACTTAGATCGTGGTGATGGCAGATTTAGTAAAAATCATCCCATTGTTCACTTGAAATAGCTGAAGTTTTGTTGTGTAAAAATTATTCAGCAACAACGTTAACAAAAAACATGAGCGGTTGGGAGAGGCGAGTCCAGGCTGGGAAGGACAAAGCAGGGCCCAGCAAGAGAAAGAGTGTTGTCCCCAGCAGTGCGAGGACAGTCTCCAGGCCTGTTCTGAAGAGGTCCACCTTGGGCTCGCAGGTGGCTCTGCATAGTGTTCCCCAGACACCGGAGGTGGCAAAGAAGATGCTAGGGGCTCAGTGGGTTCCCAGGTCTCCAGGGAGGGAGGTCCAAGCCATATGGGGACATGGGGTAAGGGTTCCAGGTATGCTGGAAAAAATTGGGCACAGTGGGGGTCACCAGGGTGAGTAGTGCCAGGGCGGGAGCGCGAGGGCGCAGAATTCAGAGGGTCTAAAGTGCACGGCAGGCACCTGGTGTGCCAAGTGTGCTGGCGTGGTCGACCCGGGTCACCTGAAAGGTTTGGTGGGTGCCTGAGATGAGAGGTAGAGGTGGGGGGGTCTTGGTGGCTCCAGGTTCGAGGGACACTGGGGGGCAGGGGATGGGTCACCCCTTCTGGGGGCGCCTGGAGCACGGTCTGGTGCAGTGCAGTTGGGGCTGGGCGACTCTCCCTGAAGAACCTGAGGGATTCCAGGTGCCCCGCACACAGTCCATGGGATCCCTGAGGTGACCACCCTCCTAGCGTGGCACCCCCAGGAAAGCCTCCTGGGGTGTAGCTTTCAGGATATTTGGGGCACTCTGGTGCGGACCAGTGTGGTCCGGTGGGTGCGGCAAGTGAGCCCGGTGAGAATAGAAGACGGGTGGCATCCCCCTGCGGGGTCGCTGACCAGGCTTCCTTTGATGTCCCTTCCACACTCTGGTGGTGGGGACTAGGAGCAACTCCAGTGAACAGGAGTCACCAGGGTGCGCAGTGCTCCTTGCTAAATGGGGTAAGTTAATGAAAATCACTGAGTTTAAATGGCCTGTCTAAAATGTGTGAAGTTGATGGTTTGAAAATTACATCTCTGTATGTGATTTAGAAATGCCAGCTGTGTGCAAGTGATGGAGCCCTTCCCTACTCGCAGTCACAGGTGCAAAACAGAGTGTAATGTCATAGAGTAGCTGTTAAAATCGATGCTGTCAGATGGGTTAGGTGTGCAGGACACAATGTAAGAAAGACCCTGTGTCCTTTGTCACTTGTTTTAGGGCATATGGTGGTGAGCTTTGCAGGCCCCAGAGGAGGGACAGGAGACAGGGATTTAAAGACTGACTCTGCAACATGCCTGGGTGTGCTGTCTTTTCTTTGTACCACGCTCACCAATGAGTATGATTGTACGGCTGGTATCGGCTGACCCCTCATTCGTCTGTTCCCTACCACACTGTCCATGTCCAATTTATCTCCATTTCTGCACTGCTCACAAGCCAGAACATGCCTGCTGATGTATTTTACTTGTTTTCTTCCTGCTTTCCCATTGATCTGCTGAACGTCCAGGGGTGAGGGCTTTTGGACATTTTAGGAATTCAGCAGGTGCAACATATGGATATTTTTGGAAGCCAATGGAATGGCTGTCAGAACCCTACACATCCCAGATCTCCCTACTTACTACCCCTGCTGTATTTCCTTTCATCCATTGCTAGTGTAGGAATCACCCACAGCCAGTGTAGGGGCTGTATGAGTGTGAGCTAATAGTGTAATGCCCACCAAACTGAGAAAATACCTTGACACTGAAGAATGAAGCAGCCAACCCCATACAGTTCACAAGGAGATGATGATGATGATGGTGATGATGACGACCAGTGGGTGGTTACTTAGAGGTACTGGGTGGAGTATTGATCCATCTGAGTGCTGTGCAGCCACTATCTCCACAATCCCAGGGGTGGGGTGGGAGGAGGTGAAGCTTATAAGGGACTTAGGGACAAATGCGGAGCTATGCCCAAAGAGAGAAAGGCCACAGAACTGAAAGATTTCCAGGCACTCTGCAGCCTCCTGTTGCTTATCTTTGGGCTTGTCAGTGTCACTCCCTTTATCCTATGTACACAGCCTTCTGGTCCTGTCCCTTCCTCAACTGTTAAGTGACTTATGCAGGAAAAAAATTGTAACTATTGAAGCCCTAGCTCTGAAGGCCATGAGAATGGAGTGGTTTCTGACCAGCATCCTACAGGCTTCAACTACACATTTTGGAAAACACAAACATTCACTCCACAACACCCACTTAACTGAAATGTGATCTTCATGGATGACTGAGTTATCATTTGGAGTGGCTGTTGCATTTGTCTGCCCAGCATTCCTTCCCTACATTCCCCTAGTAACAGATAAACCTTGTGACCTCAGGGGTGCCAATAACCCACATGTGACAGCCATATTGCTGCATGCCCAGCCCTGCATGGTGTTTCATCCAGGGTGGGGAGTGAGTCCCCCATGCCCTCTGTGATGGTGGTAATCACAGACCTGTTTGTTTTGGGGCCTGGAGCTGCATGGGCATCTTTGGTTATGGGGTGAAGTGAAGCTGTCGGCAGAGTGTCCTGCTGTCCTATGTCCAGGCAATCTAGACACAGCTGAGGCCCTCACCACTTGCCTCTTCCTGTGAGTGTTATTGGACCAGTGTATTTTATTTTCTTTTTTTTATTTGTTTTGCTTACACTCTGTTGCGGTGGGTTACTCATTTTTGTAGTTAAGTCCTAATGACAGAATTTATCTGGCCTATGTATGACTTCTTAATTTCACTGAACTATTTGCAGATAGTTGGCATAAATATGATACTGTCTAAAGTCATAATAGCTCTACATTTAAAAAAATATATTGTAGCGTATTTTCCTTTCCATCACACCCCTTACATTGACTCTTAGAAAATGCTCTGACATGACACCTGCCACCGCACAGGGCATCTGTGATGGCAGGAAAAGAGCAGATGTGTTCACAGTGAAATGTTCCTGAAAGTGTACGTGGGTCAGGCTGTTCCAGTAGATGATGCAGTTAGTTATTAGTGAGAACTACTGGTGGAGTTTGGATACATTGTCCTCCCAGAACTCGTGGAAATCTGATCTCCAATGTGGCAGTTTGGGTCATGGGGCAGGTCCCTCATGAATGGATTAATGCTCTCCCTAGGTGGGGGGATTAATGAATGAGTTCTCACTCAATTAGTTCCTGCAAGAGCTCATTGCTTAAAAACACCCTAGCACCTTCTCTCTCTCTTGCTTCCTCTCGCCATGTGATCTGCTTGTACCTTCCAGCTGCTGCTGCTTTCCACTCTGAGTAGAAGCGACCTGAGACCCATGCCAGATGCAGCTGTCCCAGAATCATAAGCCAAATAAACCTCTGTTCTTTATAAATTACCAAGTCTCAGGTATTTCTCTTATAGCAACACAAAATGGACTAGTACACCTTCCTTGTGTCTCTTTATAGTTTTTTTTAACCTAAAGTGTATTTTGTCTGATATAGATACCCCTGTTCTCTTTTGTTTTTTATTTGCGTAGAATATTTTACTCTATTTCTTCATTGTCAATCTGAGTGTCCTTGATGTTGAAGTGAGTCTCTTGTAGGCAGCATATAATTGGGTTTTGTTTTTTATCCATTCAACCACTTATGTGCTTTGATTGGAGAACTTAATCCATTTACATTCAGAGAAAGTACTGATAGGTAAGGAGTTACTAGTACCATTTTGTTAATTGTTTTCGGATTTTGTATATCCTTTGTTTTTTGTGAGTTTTCTTTCTTTGCCTCTTTTCTTTTTGGCACATAATATTTTTTTTAATGATAAATATTTTTTGAAAAACAACTTATCTGTGATACAAGTGCCCAGTAATAAAAACATATATCCTTGGAAATGTACTTTAACTCCCAAATTTAGATGGAACAGATTATACCAATCACCTCCTTCAACGTTTTTTTTGAAGATATGAGTCACAGTTCCCTAAGAAGTTAAGCCACTTGGATAAAGTCACCCATCCAGTAAGTAGCAGTCAGGATCCAATGGTGGTAGAATTATCTCTTCCTTAAATCTGCTGCATTTTAAAATTATTCATCTCCTCTAATAGCATCACCCTCCACTATGGCCAAGCCAGAACAAGAATAACACTTTGAGCACTCTGTCTACTTCTCTGCCCACTTGCTGTCAATGCCAAAGTCCTATCCATTGTGTCTCCTGGCAATTCTTGATTGCAGCTGTTTAGTTTGACCCTTGTGTAACACTACCTTGTTAAAACCTCTAGTGATTATTTCCTGCTTTACTGTGATAGTATTGTAATCTCCCGCCTCTAGTCTGGCTTTCTCAATTCCATTTCAACAGAAATTCTTCCAAAATGCACACTTGATCATGAAGCCACTGCATTGCTCATGGATCCAGGTTGCAATTCCATAACATGGCACACACATCCCTGCATCATCGTGACTCTACCTGCCTTGTTTCTTGCCACTTTGCACCCTGCTTGGGTTGAATGTCCCTCCAAAACTTTGTCCCCACTGTGACAGTGTAAGAGGGTGGCAAATCCTACTATGGTAATTGCAAGGTGGAGCCTTGAAGAGATAGTTTGATTTTAGGACCATAACTAGTGAATGGATTTAAAAGGTGGTCAGGGTGTTGTTCTGAGGACTTTAAAAGGAGAGTGAATGAGAAACTATCCCTCTCTCTGCCCCACTCTCTACTGCCATGTGAGACCCCTGGTTCATTGTCATCACCCCCAAGACCCTCCCCAGAAGTGTTCCCTGGACTTTGGACTGTCTAATCTCTGAAGCTGTAAATAATAAATTTCACTTTCTTAAAAATTACTCAGTTCTGTATATTTTGTTATAAGCAACAGAAATGAACACCCCCTCTTTAGTTACTCTTGCTTTTTTCTTTTGTGGTTTGATGGTTTTCTGTAGTGGTACGCTTTGAATATTTTAGTTTTATTTTTTGTGTATCTTTTATAAAATTTGGCTTTGTAGCCCTGAGGCTTACATAAGGCATTGTATAACATGCTACTTGAAGTTGATAACAATTTAGTTTTGATAGCATACGCAAACTACACTTTTACTCTCCCTCGCTCCCTATTTTGTGGGGGGTTTTTTTGTCAAAATTTGTATATTTCTATAGTTTGTATACATTTATAAGATATTGTAGCTATAGTTGTTCTTAATATTTTTCTTTTAACTTTTATACTAGACATACAATTTATTTAACAATTGCCATTACATTACAATGGTTTTGAATTAAACTAGATATTTATTTTTGCTGGTGAGCTTTATATCTTCATGTGTTTTCATGTTACTAATTAACATCCTCTTTTATCAGCTTGAAGAATTCCCTTTAGCTCTTTTGTAAGAAAAGTCTAGTGGTGATAAATTCCTTCAGCTTTGGTTGTCTGAGAAAATCTTTCTCTTCATTTTTGATGAACAGGATTGCTGAATATAGTATTCTTGACTGGCAATATTTTTCTTTCATGATCTTATTTTATTATTTATTTATTTATGAATATTCATGAGATACAAAGCTAATTGTCAACCCCTCATGCCCATGATGTGAGGCCAGATTCAGACTGGAAGCATACCCATTACCAGAGTACTTTTGTACCTCATGTTCCCCACCAAATTATCCCCCAACCTCCCTCCCCTTCCCCCTTTCCCCCCACTCCACTTTGCAGCCCTAGGAATGTCCCCTCCCTCTGTAAGACCAACACACTCCTGTGGTCTTTCTTTCCTTCCTTCTTTCTCTCTTAGCTCCCACATATGAGTGAGCACATGAAGTATTTATCCCTCTGTGCTTTGCTTATTTCACTCAACATAAGTTTCTCCAGGTTCATCCATGTTGTTGCAAATGGGAGTATTTCATTCTTTTTATGGCAGAGTGGTATTCCTTTGTGTAGATATACCAGTTTCCTTATCCAGTCATCCATCGATGGATATTTAGGCTGGTTCCATATCTTGGCTATTGTGAACAGAGCTGTGATGAACATGGGAGTGCCGGTATCCCTTTGACGTGATGATTTCCATTCCTCTGGGTATATACCCAGAAGTGGGATTGCTGGATCAAATGGAAGATCTACCTGTAGTTGTTTGAGAAACGTCCATACTGTTTTTCATAATAGTTGTACTAATTTACAGTCCCACCAACAGTGTAGGAGTGTTCCCTTCTCTCCACATCCTCGCCAGCATTTGTTATGCACCGTCTGTTTATAGCCAGTCTAATTGGGGTGAGGTGGTACCTCAATGTAGTTTTACTTTGCATTTTACTGATGACTAATGATGAGCATTTTTTCATGTATCTGTTGGCCATTTGTATGTCTTCCTTTGAAAAATGTCTAAACTCCTTTGCCCATTTTTTAATTGAGCTATTTGTTATTTTACTGTATAATTGCTTGAGTTCTATGTATATTTGGATATTAATCCCTTGTCAGATGCATTGTTAGAAAAAATTTTCTCCCACTCTGTAGGTTGTCATTTCACTCTGTTGATTGTTTCCTTATATGTGCAGAAGCTTTTCAGTTTGATATCATTCCTTTTTTTTTTTTTTGCTGCTTGTGCTTTCAGGCTCATGTTCATAAAGCCTGTACCCAGACCTGATTGCTGAAGTGTTTCATCTGTATTTGGTCCACAAGGTTCTTGCTAAAGAAATTTGCTGATAGTTTTATAGAAGTTCCTTTGTACGTAAAAGGCACTTTTCCATTGCTGATTCTAAATTTTCTTTTTGTGTGTAAGTTCTCAAAGTTTGATTGTGATGTGTCTCACTGTGTGTGGATCTCTTTGGATTTATCTTATTGAGTATTCCTTGAGATTCCTGGATGCAGATTTCTATTTTCTTTCCAAGGCTTCAGAAGTTTTCTGCCATTTTCTTAAAATAAATTTTTTGAAAAATATTTTAAATATACATATTTTTGTTTCTCTAGCTCTTCTTCTGGCACACCAATCATATGCAAATTGCTTCACTTGATGGTGTGCCATGAGTCTTTTAAGCTGTGTTTACTCTATTTATTTATGCTCCTCAATTGAATGATTTTCAGTAATTAGTCTTCAAGTTAACTGATCCACACTTCTGTTTTTTTCTAGTGTGCTGTTGATCCCTTCTGTTGAAATTTTCAGTTCATTTATCATTTCCTTCGGCTCTCTACTTTCTGTTTTTTCTTTGCTGAAATACTCAGTTTGCTCATGCCTTTTTCTCCTGATTTCTGTGAGCATCCTTATTACCAATACATATACTTTTGAAGTTATGATGGTGTTACGTCTTGATAAATCCATCATAATTTGAAAATATTGTAAGATGAAAATGCATTTAATACACTGAACCTATTGAACATCACGTTAGCCTAGCCTACATTAAACATGCTCAGAGTACTTATGTTAGCCTACATTTGAGCAAAATCATATAACACAAAGCTTATTTTATAATAAAGTATTCCATATCTCATGTAATATATGAATACTGTACTGAAAGTAAAAAACAGAATGGTTCTATGGCTCTAAGCACAATTTCTACTGAATGTTTATCACTTTCACATCATCTTAAAGTTGAAAACTTGTAACTCCAACTATCATAGGTCAGGCACCATCTTTATTTTGAATTCCTTTTTGGGTATTCTGCATATCTGCGTTTCATTATGATTGATTTCTGAGGGTTTATCTTGATCTTTTATTTGAAATATATTTCTATGGTTTTTTGTAGGCTTTTTTTTCTGTCTTTCTCTTTACTTTCTGTGTTGTTTTCTGTACATTTGTTAAGACAGTTACCTTTCCCAGTCTTGTCAGACTGGCCTCATATAGAAGAAGAATTTTACCAGTTCATACCACCAGAGATTCTAAGGTGCCTCTGAAATTTGTGTTTGTTTGAAATGCTGTCTCAATTTTTGATGGCCCCCAGCAGATCAGAATGTACCATGTCCTGTCACTACATTGTTAAGGTTCCCCAAAGAAACAGACAATAGAATACATGAAGGTGCTACATCTGGTGAGGTCCTTATTGTTCATGGTGGTGACTCTCTAAAGTGAGAAATGCAGGGTGTCACATGACCAAATGGCTAAGCAAGAGAGAGCTAATCTGTTTGCTTGCTTTTTTTTTTATTGGCCTGTGTCTTTTTTTATTTTTTTTTATTTTTTGGTGTTTGGCCAGTACTTGGATTTGAACCCTTGACCTTGGTGTTACAAGTTGGCACCGTAACCAATCAAGCTAACCAGCCAGCCCACACTTGCTCTCCTTATAAAGCCATCAGAACCACCATGCTCATTACTCCATAAATGGATCAATCCATTCATAAGGGCATAATCCTCACAATCTAATTACTTCTTAGAGGCCCCACCTTTTAATTACTATAATAGGATTTCCCACCCTCTGAACACTGTCACAGTGGGAATTAAGTTTCTAAAACAGGAACCTTTAGAGGGAAAATTCGATCCATAGAAGGGACTGATTTTTGTTGTTGTTGTTTGTTTGTTTTCAGAGTCATTTTCTTTTTCTCCTCCTCCTTAGCTTTATTGGAGTTATAATTGATAAACAAAACTTGTATACATTTAAGGTGTATAATGTGATGATTGATATACATATACATTGTGAAATCATTACTACAGTCAAGCTGACTAACACAAATATCACCTCACATCGTTACCTTTTCTTCGTGGTAAAAACATTAAGATCTACTCTCTTAGCAAATTTCAAGTATACAATACAGTACTATTAAGTATAGTCACCATGCTGTACATCAGATCTCCAGTATTTATTCGTCTTATAAGTGAAGGTTTGTACTCTTTGACCCACATCTCCCATTTCCTCTAACAATTAAAAATAGAAGTACCGTATTACCCAGTGATTCCACTATGGGGCATATATATCCCAAGAAACTGAAATCGATAAGAAGAAGAGATATTTGAACCCAATGTTTCTTGCAGCATTATTCACAACAGGCAAGACAGGGAAACAGTCTAAGTGTCCATCAACAGATGAATGGATGAAGAAATGCAATATACACACACAGTCGAATATTACTCAGCCATGAAAAAGAATGAAATCTTGTCACTTGTGACAACATGGATGAACCTAGAGGACATTATGCTGAGTGAAATAAGCCAGGTACAGAAAGACAAGTATCACATGACCTCACTCATATGTAGACTCTAAAAAAGTCAAACTTATAGAAGCAGAGAGTAGAATGGTGGTTACCAGAGCTTGTGGGGGTGGGGGTTGGGGGTAGGAAGATGTTGGTCACAGAGGACAGATTTGGTTTTGCATCAGCTCTTCTGGTGGGAAGATTTACTGTGAGGGTCTCCATGGAGGAAGGCCAGACAGTCAGAACCCAGGCCTCTCTGAAACATGGGGTCTCCCTAGACCCACAGATGACCCTGGGCCTGAGGGTAGGTGACTGGAGTCCTAATTCCTCCCTGCGAGGCCCACCAGGACTTCCACCAGGGTGAAGGGAGTGGGTGAGTTTTCAGAAGCATTGTTTTAGCTGGGCACTTGGACTGTCCCTCCAGGGAGGGCTGCAGCCACAGGAGAACACAGAGGAGCGAGCACAGAGGCTGAGCCATGGAGGAGGAGGAGCTGCAGCACAGACCTGAACACACACGCATGTGCACACATGCAAACGCACATGGTGCATGTGCTTCAGCACCACCTCTGGCTCTCCAGGGCCCCACTCCCGGGGAAGGGCTCTCCTTCCAGCCCTTTCCTTCCTCACCAGCATTATGGTCTGAATGTTACTGTGCCCTCAAATTGATGGGTTGAAATCCTCACTCTCCACCCCCCAAGGTGATGGTGTTAAGAGGTGGGGTCTTTGGGAGGTGATTAGGTCATGCCATAAGCCCCCATGATGGGGTCAGTGTTCTTCTAAAAGAGACCTCAGGAGCTCCATCACCCCCTTTCCACCACATGAGGACACAGGGCCCTCACCAGAGGTGGGGGTGCCATCAAGGACATGGAGCCCCCTGGTGCTGGCTCAGGATGGGGAGAAGCCTGGGGGCTCAGAGCAGCCCCTAGCCCCCAGCTGCTGGAGGTCACTCCCTCCCCTCCTTCCAGCCTCTGGGGCTTGCTCAGGCTTTTCCCTCCTACAGCCCCAGCCATCCTCCCACACCGGCCAGACCCCTGCCCAGCTGGCCCTTCTCATGGCACCAGCAACCGCCCAGAGATGCAGGGTATAGGGCACAGAGGGAGCCTTTCCTCCTCCTTCAGACCTGGGCCTGGTGGGTTGGGGGGTTGCCCCTCCATGGGAAAGGCCACAGGGCTCCCACCAGGTGGCCCCATCTGGCTCCTAGTGAGGCCCCTGTGCTGAGTAAAACCCTCCCTCCCTGAGTGGGGCTTGGCCAGCATCCTGTCCACACTGATCCCTGAGCCTGGGACATGGGGTGGGAGGAGCGGGCAGGGAACAGCCCCTGCTGGGGTGAAGCATGTGCGTGCTGTCAGCACCACCTTCCCCACCCCATCCCTCCACCCTGGGTGGGCTGGGTTATCATGGGATCCCCACTCCCACTAAAAGATGCCACGGAGACCCAGCCATGCTGAAGGCGGCCAGGTGGGACAGGATTGGCCAGTGAGGGCAGGACCAAGAAACCCCACCACCACAGGTGTGGCTGGGCAGAGCAGAGCTGACCCGGGGTCCTGCGCTTGGCTCCCCACTACCCTCTTCCCACCAGACCCCAGGATGCTCAGTTGCTGGGTCCCCCTTGGAGGGTAGACATGCATCCCCCTGGGTGTTCTAAGTGGGTCCCCCAGGTGGCCCTGGGTTTCATTTGGGGGTGGTCCTGGTTCTCACTTGGGGGTGATCCTGAGTCCCTGTGAGGGTCCATTATGGGTTCCCCTTGGAGGTGGTCCCAGGCAAGTCTCCTGGTTCCTCAGGCTACTTCCTGCTCTGATTTCTAGGATGCTGGTCTGAGAAGAGGTCCGGGCCAGCCCACATCATTTCTGGGGCACACAGGCATGCTCCTTTCCCTGGCTCTGCCCCCAGCCTCTGTCCTTTGCCCTCCTAGGGCCAAGGCTGAAACAAATCCTGGACAATGACAACCGGGCTATTATGGAGCTGGGCAATGGCTGGCCTGGCCAGCACTGGAGTTGGGGAGGAGGTGGACCCAGCCATCTCCAGCTGATGGTGTCAGCCTGTTCTTTCATCCCCTTCTAGCCTGAGGACTGGCTGGAGTGTGGGTTGCCGGGGAAACCTGTCAGTCCTGGGTCCCCAAGGGAGGTGAGACCCAGCAGTAACCCACCCACCTGTGCCCCTGGTCTGGGCATTGTCCAAAGGCCCCTGTATAGACAGGAATGGAGGAAGAGGGCCCGGTCAGGTGGGGGCCATCCTGTGCCCCTAGAGGGCAGTTCCACTAAAGGTCATGGCTCTGGGAACTCAGAGACCTTTGTGTCAGATCAGGCTGTGCAGCTCCCTGGGGTGGGGGCTGGGAGGGTTTCCAGACTCTGCTGCACCAGTGACACAGAGCTGGGGCCTCACTTGGGAAAGGAGCTGCCAGCCCAGCCTGGGGCTGGGAGGAGTGGGGCCAGCATGGGGCACCCCTTGCCCTGCAGGGCTGACCCCTGCTCTGAGGGTGGCCTGGGGTTGGGAGTCCCTGCCCCCAGCCCTGCTGAGATAGATGCCTGCTGACTACTGGGGCTACTTTGGGCCTGCAGGCTCAGTGGAGGGGACAGCCAGAGGGGCACTGACACCTGGCTCCAGGAAAGAATTTCCCCTGGAGTGTGGAAAGCCGACAGCCCAGGGGTCTAAGGTGAGGCACAGCCTGGAGACCTGCCCTTGGAAGTCCATTCTGGAAGGGTGAGGGGGCAACAGGCCACTGCGGAGTCCACCTCCAGGTGGTGGGGAGACAGGGAGGGCTGGTGAGGTGGTCTTCGGGCTGCCAGGATCTACAAGCCACCTCCCACTCTGGGCTCATTGGGGAAAATGGTCCCTTCAAGGACCAGAGAGTGGCAAAATTCTGTAAAAGTGAGGGCTGAGGGGCTATGGGCAGGTTGTGGGCCAGCTGCAGGGGCTACTGGGCTCCAGAGTGTAACCCAGGTGTGTGTTGGGGGTGGTCCCTGAACCCCAGGCAGGGCTGGACCAAGGGCCCTGGCATGAGGCCTCCAAGGCGCCGAGGAACCCAAGAGCAGTCTGTGGGGAGCAGCCTCCCCAGCAGACACCTGAGACAGGAAGGGGCTTTCCTGGGAGGCTGGGGGCTGAGGTCCTGGCCTCAGTTTGTTCCTGTTGTGCCCATGAGGTTGCAAGTCTGCAGCCTACAGCCCGAAACATGGCAGGGAGGGAGGGGCCCCTGCAGATCCCCGTGCCTGGAGGGCTTTCCTAGGAGCCGCAGAGGTGGCCTTGGGTAGCCCCCTCCTCTCCTGGCCTCTGTTTTCTCATCTGTACATGGGTGTCAGGGAAGAAAGGCAGCTCCTGAGTCCTCAAATGTATATGTCACAAGCCTCTCTCTGGCCTCAGGCCTGCTCCCCTCAGGATGGGGAGCCCTGACTGGCAGGGGTGCTGTGAGGCTGTCATACCTGGGTGAGTACCCTCGGATGCCCTGGTCTGCCTCGTGGATGGTGGGTTGTGCTGGGCCTGCCGCCAGACAGCAATGCACTTGTGGTAGGAATGCAGGCCCTGGGCAGGTAGCAGGCCCTCAGCACCATCCCTGGGGGTCTACGAGGACCTCACAGTCTCCATCCACTTTTGCCTGGCCAGGGTCAGCCTGTTTACCTGCTGAGGGCTGGGGTCAGGTCCCCTTCAGCACGTGCGGTGACAGGAGCTCCCTGCCCCATCCCTGTCCTGTCCCAGAGAAGCTGCCCCCACACATTCACTCATGTATCATCTGCCATAGCCCCCACCTGCTCTGGCCAGGCCAGCTCAGACTGTGGGTGCAGTGGGAGCAGGGAGAGGATGCCCTGTCCTGCTTTTGGGGAGCCCACAGACTGACCTATGATTTTGGGGAGTGCTGGGAAGAGCTCAGGGTTCCTGGAGGGCTGATGTCAAAGTAGCCCGGGTGATGCCCATGGAGGTGTACCTCCAGAAGGGACTAAAGTCAGGTCCTGCCTGGTCCCAGAGCTGCCAGGCCTGGCAGGAGTGAGGGTAAGGTTGGGGATAGAGGTGCTGACCACACAGTGAGTCAGGAGACTTGTCTGGGCTCAGCCTCCTCGAAGGAAATTAAGGGGGATTAGGCACCTGAATCACAGGACTAGGGCTGTACAGCCCAGGAACACGGGCTCGGCTCCTTCCACAGTGGGCAGCCCAGGCCCAGAGATGGGAGGCTCCAGCCTGAGGGAGGGCCACGTAGGTGGGTCTCAACAGTGAGTTTGTTGTGTGTGCCGGGAGTGCAGGGAGTTAAAGCTTGTCGGCTAGCCTGGTGCCCATGGGGCCTGCTCCTGCCTGTTGTTTTTACAGAAGACCTGGGGCAGGCTGGGAACAGCCTCGCCTCACACACCTGCACCAGGGGACGCTGGTTGGTGGGGCTCCGCCTGGGGTGGGCAAAAGCCAGCACCATCTGAGAGGACCCAGGCATCCAGCCCCACCCTGCAAGGGGCCCAGCTGGCAGAGTTGTGGCTGGGAACTCGGAGTGAGCAGGCCACTCACAGCCCACAGGTTGGGTCCCACTAGCACCACCCACCTGGTCTCAATCTGGACGTCCCCCATTCTTCCAGGGGATGTCACTGGCTTGCCAGCTCCAGACCTCGGGATCTTCCAGCTGTACTCTGCAGCCACACCACTGACAGTGTGCTGCCCTCAACCCTCCCCGCCCTGACCCGGGGTCCAGGCCCTGTGGAGGTATAAGAAGGACAGGAGTGGGTGCTCACAGCAAAGAGGCAGGGGAGTGGGCAGCCAAGTAGGCTGGGGGTGCTTGTGTTGTTGGGAGGACCCCCGTCTTGCTGGGTGGGGGGTCTCCATTTCTTCTCTGCTCATTGATGAAGACTGTGCCCTCTGGGGTCAAGGGGAGGTGGGGACCCTGTGGAACAGGCGAGGCCCGCCCTGGCTCAGGGCAGCTGCAGGTGGGACAGACCCCTTGTTGGAGGCTGGAGGGGCTGCGCGAGAGGAGGCAGCAAGAGCCGGCACCCACCGTTGGCCTGCCATGCCCAGGCCTGTCGGGGCTCAGCCGGCCTCCCCATTCCTGTGGGGGACACATAGGCAAATTGAAGCTTGAAACTCTGGATGGCAGCAGTGCATGGGGCAGGAGACAGGACACCCAAGCAGACAGTGGCGCATGGTGCACCAGGCAGGTCTGGGTGAGGAGGTGCAGCGCAGTAGGCAGCAAAGGGCGCCATTGAGAAGGAGGGTCCACCTGCTTGCAGAGGGCTCTGGGTTGGGGACAGGTGCTCAAGTGGACCTCCAGCTAGGACAGTGGGACTCAAGCTGGGGGAAAGGGCAGAGGGACAAGATCACCTACCGGTTAGAAGAACCCCTTTGAGGTGGGAGTGCCAGAGCCCAGCAAGGGACAGACCCTCACTTCTGGACTGTGGGGCCACTGGGCGGTGCTTCCTGTGTGTGTGTGATTGGGGGGTGAGGGGCAGGGGTGGGGTGTGTGTGAGACCAGCTGGGGAGGAAGGACACTCCGAGGAGTCCACCTTGGGTTAAACTGCTTTCTCCAGGTGGCACCGCATAAGGAAGGAGGCCGGGTGGGGCACAGGCAGGGGGTTGGGGGGTCGCTGTGCATTCAGTGTCCATCCCCATTGACACTGTGACCTCCCCCTCGGGAAGGAGGCCGGGTGGGGCACAGGCGGGGGGATTGGGGGGTCGCTGTGCATCCAGGGTCCATCTCCATTGACACTGTGACCTCCCCCTCACGCCGGTGCAGGTCCCCGCCCCGGCCATCACCACGGATCCCTCCCTGCTCTGCGGCGTCCCGGCTTCCTGACCTGGCCCAAGGCCTTCGTGGTGTCGGTGGCCAGGACGCCACGCTGAGCTGCCAGATCGCGGGTACCCCACGCTGCAAGTGATCTGGGAGAAGGACCAGCAGCCGGGAAGCGGGCGCCCTGTTTCTCCTGGGCCAGGACGGCGACCTGTACCGCCTCACCATCCTGGACCTAGCGCTGGGGCCACTTTCCGCTGCTGCCCTGACTCGGTCCAAGGTCGGGAGGCGCCTGGGTGCGTCCGACTTTCCCCGCGTGCGCTGGAGGAGCCTGGCGAGGCGAGTGCGCTTTGCATCCCTGCGACGGGGCCGCGGGAAGGCACCTACCGGGTGTGCACGGAGAACCCGTGGGCTCCGCTAGCGCCGCCGCTGCGTTCCTGCTAGACGTGGCTGCCAACGGGCTCGGCCTGCCCGGGACCTTCAGGGCAGCGCTCCTGGGGCACGTGCAGCAGCAGCGCAGGGACCTGCGCGTCCAGGATGCCCCGACCTTGCCTCCTGGCACCCGGATGCGCACCTGCCAGTTGATGGGCGCAAGCGCGCGCACCTCAGCTGCTATGTAAGGGGCGAGCCCAAGCCAGATACGGTGTGGAAGGACCAGCAGCTGGCGGCCGAGACCTGCGCTCTGGTACAAGAGGCTGCAGAGGAGAACTTCGTGCTCAAGATCCTCTTCTGCACGCAGTCGACTGGGGCCTGTGGGGCACCTGCACAGCATCCAACCTTGTGGGCCAGACCTACATCTCCGGGCTGGTCGTCGTGTGAGGTGAGCTCCAGGGTGCCAGGCACGAGGTCCCTGTGCAGCAGTCGCTGCCCAGTGCCGGAGGGTGGGGGCCCCTCCCCAGCCCCTGCACAAGCCCTCGCGCTGGGGTCGCCTACCAAGGGCGTCTTTTGGGTTGTGGAGTCCAGAGTTGAAGGTGTGCATGGTTTTCACCTTTCATGGGGCTCCATTCTTGGTCCGCAAAATGCAAGCGACGTGGGCGATGACCCTAGGCCTATCCTATCCTTGTGGTGACCCCCTTCCCCCCACCCTGTTTCCTGCCCTCCGCCTGGAGTCCCCTACTCACCCTGCCCCGGGCCCTGCCCTGATCTGCTCCACTCCGCCCCTGCTCTGCCTCCTCCCCACCCCATAACTCCCCAATGCTACCTTCTCAGCTCCCTGCCCTTCCCCAACCACCTCCACCGTCCCAGTCCCCGCCCCTGCCCCACCCCCTACTCCTCTACCTTCCCCTGCCACCCCGTCCTCCATTCCCTCTGCCCCTTGTGGACTCACTCCCCATGCTCACCCCCTTCCCACGCCCTCTGCCTCCCCCGAGCCCCTCCTCCCTCCCCGCCCCAGCATCTCTCACCAGCCTCCTCCCCGCAGAGCCCTCAGTGCCCTTCAAGAAGCGGCTGCAGGACCTGGAGGTGTGGCAGGTGTCAGCCGCATTCTGGTGCGAGGGGCTGCAGCCCCTCATGGAGGCTGCACTGTACAAGGAGGAGACAGGGCTGTGGGCGAGCCCCAAAGGTGAGTTCATGGGCCCAGGTGGGAGGACACGGAGCAGGGCCATGAGTGGACACAGAGCAGGGATGTGAGTGGAAAAGGCTCAGGGCCACCAGTGGACATCGTCCAGGGTCCCGAGGCGACACAGAGCAGGGTTGTGGGTGAATGAGGCTCAGGACCATGAGTGGACCCAGCTCAGGGCCTGGAGTGGACATGTTACAGGGCCTGAGTGGACATGACCCGGGGCCTCAAGTGGACATAACCCAGGGCCATTAAGTGGACTCAGCTCAGGGCCTCAAGGGGACACAATCCAGGGCCATGAGTGGACATGGCCCAGGACCTGAGTGGACACAGAGCAGGGCTGTGGGTGGATGTGGCTTGGCCACAAGTGGACACAGCTCAGCACCCTGAATGGATACAGTCCAGGGCGGGAGTTAACATGGCCCAGGGCGTCAGGTGGACACAGCTCAAGGCCTCGAGTGCATAGAGTGTACATAGTCCAGGGCCCCAAGTGGACATGGTTCGGGTCCTCGAGTGGGCACAGCTCAGGACATCAAGTGGATGTGGCTCAGGGCCCTGAGTGTACATGGCTGAGGGCCCTCAGTGGATGTGGCTCAGGGTCTGGGGCAGGCCAGCGCAGGTGGATCTGCTGTCCTTGGTTCCAGCCCTGCCCTCTCTCTCCTCTGCAGACATCCCTGTGGTGCTCATGCGGTCACTGCAGCCCAAAGTGGAGCATGAGCTGCAGTCAGTTGTCCTGTCCTGTGACTTCAGGGTTCTCCCTAAGGCCATGCACTGGTGCAAGGAAGATGTGCCTCTGACCCCATCTGACAAGCTCAAGATGAGGCTGGGGACCCAGACAGCTAAGCTGCGTGTCCCCTGGCTCACGCCCGCCAAGGCCCGCATTTACCGGTGCCAGGCGGTCCATGCCCAGAGCATTGCCAAGGTCACTGTAGAAGTCAGGGAGCCATGGGGGTTGCATGGGGCCACAGAGGAGAGCCAGGTCTTCTTCTCATGTGAGCTGTCCCATGAGGATGAGTGGATTCTCAATAGGACACCCCTGTCCAATGACAGTTTCTGCAGGATCACCCCTGAGGGCCGCTGCCACAGGCTGGTGTGAAGAGTGTCTGGTGGTCAGAGGCAGTCACTGCGTGCGCCTCCTCACCCAAAGTGTCAGCCTCTGCGTGCATGGTGGTCAGAGGTGAGCTGTCCCTGTGGGGCCTGCAGGCTTCCCTCACCAGCCACACCCTCACCCCAACAAAGGTGCCAGATGGTGTGTCCACTGAGGAGCAAGGCACTCTGGCCCTGTAGTGTGAGGTCTCAGAGCCCAAGGCCCGTGTGGTGTGGTGCAAGGATGGCGTGGAGCTGTGCCACAGTGACAAGTATGACTTTCTGCACATGGCAGGCATGTGGGGGTCTCATGGTGCATGACCTGAGTCATAAGGATGATGGTCTGTACACCTGCCACAAGGGCACCAAGGAGACCCAGGCCCATATCAGCACGCGTCGTGCGTGGTCATGTTGGCCAGAGATTGGGGAGTGTAGTGGATTGGATTATGTCTCCCCCAAATTCACTGAAACTTGAATTGTGTCCCCCAAGTTTTATGTATTAGGAACTTAGCTTCCACTGTGACTGTTAAGAGGGTAGGAAATCCTATCATGGTAATCAGAAGGTGGAGCCTTGAAGAGGAAATTGGATTGCAGGACCGTGCAGTAGTGAATGGATTAAGAATGGTGGTCAGGGGCGCGGTTCTGAGGGCTTTAAAAGGAGGGAGAGGAGAGTCTGTCTGTCCCTCTGCTCTCTGTCTCTCTGCTCTCTCCACTAGGCCACTTTTTGCAATGTGATACCCTTTCATCATCCTGTTGTTTCTTTACCACCAAAGAAAGCCTTCACTAGATGTGTTCCTTGGACTTTCGACTTTCCAGCCTCAGAAACTGTGAGCAATACATTTTGTTCTCTTACAAGTCATCCAGTTCTGTGTATTTCATTATAAGCAACAGAAAGAGACTAATACAGGGAGAGTGGGGGTACTGAGGTCGGGTGCTCCTCCTCCATGCCAGGTGGCCCACCCTGCTCTCCAAAACCAACAGGCTGCTCTTCAGACCCAGGAGAGGTCAGGGAGCGTCCTGGAGGAGCTGGGGGATAAGGGGCCCAGGTGTCAAGGGCAGTAGACTGCCATGGCTCCATCTGGGAGTCCCCACAGGGGCCAGAGATGTTTGCTTTGCACCACAGCAGAAACCAGGTGTGCGGGTACAGGGGAGAAATCAGGGGAGCCTCATGGAGGTGGTGGGAGGGAGAATCTGAGCTGCTGGGCAGGGGCAGTCTGGGAAGGGTTCCCAGGCCAAGGACACAGCTTACTACAGCAGCAAGGGGCTGTGGGTGGGCCACAGTCCTGCTCTTCATGGAGCCTCAGAGAGGCCCAAAGTTCACCAGGCTGGCAGGTGGAGCCATCACTCAATCCAGCCATGCTGCTTCAGAGGCTCAGGTCCCCTGGAGCACATCCCTCTCCACCAGGGCCACATTCCCTGACTGCAGGGCAGCTGCCTGGCCCCCCACGAGTGGCTTCTGTCTGTGTCCAGCTACCTGTGCTCCTGGTCTCAATTTCTAATGCATTCTTTTCTGCTCAGTGTGTGGTACAGTTGGTCTACTCTCTCAGAACCCCGTGGAGGGTCCAGGACAGCCTCGCTGGTTTGTGCAGAGATGGGGAGGGGATGGTGGCATAGTGAGCTGGTCCTCAGCTGGACTCCCCCTAGAGAGGAGGAGGCCCCCTTCATTCAGGTCTCTATCCTTCCTCTCCTGGAGGGGATGAGCGAGGGACTCCTGTGAGTGTAGCCCACAGCCATTGGTCATCCCAATACCAGGCACAGCCAGCTGGAGGCCAAGTGGTGTGGCCCAGGGCAGTGCTGCTCTCTCAGACAGGCATCTGTGGGCCACTGGCATGACAGGTCTCCCATGGTCCACAGACAATGTTCTTTTGTGGGAAGAACATGCCCAGGGCAATTCTAGTCTGCCATATCCCTCAATCCTCTCTCTAAATCCAGTACCAGCTTTCTGAGTCCCCAAACTCATGCTTAGTCCAAACTTTGAGTCTCCCGGCAGTTCACCCTTGGGGCCAGTGCAGTCACTCACTCCCCAGCTTCATAAGGGTCTGTTTTCATGACCTTCACAGGTATGGCTGGCTGTTGCCCCAGTGATCACCTTGCAACAGGGTCTGTAGCTGACCAGGGAGTCACAGCCATAGGTTTTCTGCAGCTGGACATGAGGAGGAGTTCCTCTGCCCAAAGATTTCAAGAAAAAAATTCTGAAGGGCCCTTATTTGTAATTCTAACAGAGGTGCTCCACGGACTAAAACCTGCCCCCAAATTGCTCCTCTGGCTGAATAACACAGTTGTTGGCCACCACCTGAATTAGCTGGATTTCCTAAAACACTTTCATTTCCTACAGTCAGAGGAAAGAGCATGGTACTGACAGGGACTACGTGGTTTATATGCTGGAGGGGCCTTGTGCAGAGTTTTGGAAGTGGGAAGGCGCCAGTGCTGCAGTTGACTCTTGCTGCAGAGCTGGCCCTAAATGTGGATCAGTGCTGCTGCTGACTTTAGAGGAAGCCTTGGAGATGCTTGTGCATCCAGATCAAGCACTGGAACTGGAAGATGAGAAAGATCCACCAACATAAGTTGCTTTCCCCTTGCTTTTCAAAACACAGAAAACTCTCACTGCCTTTAAGGAATGTCGTAATGCATAACCTCTCACCCAGGAAGTCTTCTAGACTGCAGTCCACCCCACCACCCTGACTGTGCCTCAGTGGACACTAGATGCTCCATCTGGTGAAACAGAAGGTGTTCATGATGCTGCAGATCTGAGCTGGTCACATTGAACTTCACATAGACCACCATTATCTGGAAACAAGGAAAGTTCTGAAGTTGACAGGAATCATTTGAGAACTGATTCAGCCAGGTGCCAAAGATGGAATTGCTGGTTCTGGGGTAGTCATATTGGCAGCAGCCAGAGACCTGTCAGTTCCTTCCAAAATGCCCTTTCATGGCATCCTTGTTTAGCTCTGTGCTGCTGGAACTGCTGTTGCTTAATCAGAAGACAGACACACCCCAACCTCGGGGTCAACATACTCTTCCCACATTGCTGGGGGGCACAGAGGGCACTCCTCCTGGACCTCAATCACACTCATTTTTTTTTAGTTGGTCTAGGGGTTTGTCATCCCCATCAGGACATGGGAGGATGGAGCCATACCTAGAGGGCACCATGAGGGTGTCCCATCTATCATTCTCTGAACACAACCTGCGTGTGAGGTCTACTGTGAGATTCTGACGTCCTGAGTAGTATTGAGGACCACGAATTGGCAACTCCATTGTTCATTAAATTCTGCCAAGTGTCTAGAAAAGTGACTGCATATAATGTGTACTTAACACATTTTTGTTGTATGATTAAGGCTCAGTCAGAACCTTCTGAGATACCTGAGCGATCCTGGAACCCCTCTGCCATAAATAAGAACCAGGGATGCTGTTGTGTCTACAGAAAAGACAAGGACCACCAAGGTCGAATCTCAAACCACCGTTACAAGCAGGAAAACAGTTTTTCTTTCTATGTGATTCCTTCAAAACACATAAATCCCTGGGTCAGTGAGGGGTGATAAATTCTTATAGAGGAGAGGGAAATAATAAATCTGAACAGCCATAACACATCTGGAAGCCACTCATAGGGAGCCAAGCATTAGGTAACCACCTGCCACTCCCTGTCCTATTTAGTCCTACAAAAAGTAAATGAGATCTTCCCTGTCACTGAAGAGCTTTTTAGCATAGAAAATTTAGGCTCAGAGAACTTCAGTGACATTTCCAAGAAAGCTAACAGACAACAGAGCCACCACTGTGCCCCAAAGGAACACACATTCACTAAGAACAGCAGAACCATCTCAGGCTAATGGCCTCACGATGAATATTTTAAACGTTACTAACAATTTAGTCATTCCTCCCCAAAATTGTTCTTGAAAACTTAGAATATTTCTCACTGTAAGCTTTCATATCTCTCCTCAAGCACACATTTCTGGAAGGTTTATACTTCTTCATCTGAGCTTCAGACCCCAATCCTCTGAGTGGTTCATGGAGCTGCCACTGACTATAAGTCCCTCCTCGTCCCACCCAGTGGAAAATTGAGTTGATCTTGAACTATGTCACACCCTCATGATGTTGACCCTCCATGAAGGCCTGCTGGAGGTGGCTCTGCTCTTCTTGGTGCCTAAGTAGCAAACTGACACTTAACTTAGAGTAACTTAACCTATCAAAACTGTCTACTAGCCTTTATCTACAGAATTTCCACTTAAGCCAATCAAATATTTCATTTGTTTTGCTGCTGTGAACACTGTCTAAAAGTTTCCCCCTTATGTTTCTTTGGTGGAACCCTGAGCCACCTGAAGTTTGGTGCTAATTCATGAATTTTTGATTACTCAAATAAACTCTTTAAAATGTTAATGTGTCTAAGGTCATTTTTATCAGTTTTGGCATCAGAAGTAGGATGTGAAACATACCTCCTGCGGGTGACCCACTGGAGCAGTGAGTAACAGATGTGGGTACTTTGGAACCCCTTGTGCACGTTGTTTTCTGGCTGTGCACTTGAGGTTCACCACCAGATGATGGACTACGTTAGAGAGAGCTCAGTCACGGGACACAATACGGGAAGACTGAAGGAATGAGAGCGTGTTTAGAGAGCACTGCGGACAGATCTCTCAGGTTTCACAGCTTATTTCTCCACCCCAGACCACACTCTCAAACATATTAAATAGAACTTTTAGGAGACCATTGTTTTGGACTAAGTTTCTGTACTGGGCCCAACAAGAACAGACTAAAACTCAAAGTGGAGTTGCCCCTGCTAAGTTCCAGGTCACTTAGGTTGAAATCAGGAGAAAGAGATAACAGCAGCTTCCCAAATGGGCTAATTTAAATCTTCAATAGACATGATAATGAAGTTCCCCCTCGTTTAATTCTTCCACAAAAGGAATAGTTTTATTTCTATTATTCTGTCTTCCTGTTCTCACCTTAGGAGGAAGGTAAATATGAAATAACCAACCTATTTCTTTTGTTTTTCCTTTCTTCTACCTTTTGCTGTCTGTAAAATCAACCTCCTCTGCTCAGCTCATTAGAACCTTTAATTCTATTTTATGGAACAACTTGTCACCCAATTCTAAAATCACAATAAATTAAACTGAGATCTTCATCTAAATTTATTGTATTTTTGTTCTTTGACAAGCCCCCTCCAATAAAGTAACATTTTCTAGAACCTTGCCTATCTTTCTCAGTCAAACTCTTCTTAGATCCATTACAGAATTGAATCCTCAGGTCAAACCAGTGCCCCAAATTGGAGACCCAGAGGCACATCTCGAGAATCATAACTTACTTCAACAGAAACCATAAGAAACCCCTGGGGGAAGAGTACAGGTATAGGAAAACCTAAACTATAATTGGTGAATTGCTGAAGTTCATGAGCTAAAATCCTTAGTGTTTTTATTAAGTTTTTAAAAAAAATTTTTAATCACAAATTTACATGATTTACTCTAGAAATAGTACCAGGCTCTTACAGTGAAGATCTTAGAAAAAAAAATTCTCCCTGCCTTCAGCAAAGGGAGACGAGGAGGAGAAAGTAGCCATTTCCAAATGTGCCCAGAGAATTCTGTTCCTCTGAACAAGTTCTGCCTTTGAAAAAGCCCAACTATTTCTCAAATGACTAACAAACTGAGATTTTACCAGGAACAAACTTATCTGGGGAAAGGAAAACACTTACTTCCACCCCCTCTAAAATTCCTGTCTCACTAAACAAAAGGAGGAGGGTGGGGTCTGAGAAGGACTTATGCAAATCAAGCCACAGAGACACAGGCTTCCTAAATATAAAGCTAAACCATGGATCTGTCGAATGTTTCTCCTCACCCCACACCTTCCCACCACATCAACAGCTGCACAGCACATGCATAAAAACAGCAGAGCACAGCTACTTAAACTGTATTCCTCTGACATATTTGAAGAAGTCTCTCAGGGTATGTCAACAAGTGGAAAACACTGGTGAAGTGGACAAATGTCAGGAAACACACAATGTACTGAGACAAAGTCATGAAGAAACAGAAAATTTGAATAGACCTGTAGTTTTAGACTGATGTTGTAATTAAAAACTTCCCAATAAATAAAAACCAAGGGCCAAATAGTTTGACTGGTGAAATCTACCAACATTTTAAAAACTGTGAATACCAATCCTCCTCAGACTCTTCCCAAAAGCTAAAAACCCAACTCATTCTATGAGGCCAAAATTATACTGACACCAAGAACAAAAGACACTACATGAAACGAAACTGCAAACAAATGTCTTTATGAATATAAATGTGATAATTTTCAAATATATACTAGCAAATTGTATTTGGCAGATATTAAGAGGATTATACACCATGAATAAATGATATTTATCCCTGAAATGTAAAGATGGTTCAACAAATGAAAATCAATCAATGTAATATACAACATTAGCAAACTGACTGAAACATCCCAAGTGTCTCAATAAATGCAGAAGAGCATTTGATAAAATACAAAAGCCACTTATGATAAGAACACACAAGAAGCTAGGACTAGAAAAAAAACTATCTCAATATAATAAAGAACATATATGAAAAACCCACAGAAACATTCATAATCAACAGTGAAATTCAAAAAGTCTTTCCCTTAAGAAAAGACAGGACACCTGCTTTCACCACTTCCACTCAATACCATATTTAAAAATCCTAGCCAGAGCAATTGGGAAAAGGAAAATGCATCCAAATTTTAAATGATGAAATAAAGTTATACCTTTTCACAGATGATATCAACTTATAAGTAGAAATTCATAAAGAATGCACACACAAAAACAAAACAAACACCCCCCAAATAATTGGAACTAAACATAAAATAAGCAAAGTTGCAGGATAGCAAATCAACATGCTAAAATTAGTTGCATTTCTATGCACTAATATGAATGATGTAAAAAGAAAATTAAGAAAATACCACAAATAAAAACATTGAAATGCATAAAATACTTGGGAATTAACTGAGAAGACAAAACACTTGTACACTGAAAACTACAAAATGTTACGGAAAGAAATTAAGGAAGATACAAATAAATAAAAAGGCATTGAAAGAGACCTTAGCCAGAAAATCAACCATCTTTGGGGTAACTGAGACCAAGCAGAACATTTGGGTCAGCCGTTAACTTGGAAACTGATAATTATCAATTCCTTGAAGTTAGCAGAAGAATCAGGAGATGGCCAGGAGATGAAATCAACAGCTCTTATGCCAGCTGACTTCAGAGGGTGCACCTGCAATTAAGCGCTGAAAGTAACTTTCTTGTTTTTCTAACCTCTCTAATTGGCTGCAATCAAGAGGAGACATAAGAGAGAGGCAAGACAACCTTGGTGGTTGTAAACTCCCCCTCTTACTTAAAGGAAAACTGCATCCACATTAATTCAAAATCCAAGTCAAGTATTTTTATGATATTTGACCGAGGTTATTTTCCTTGAGCTCTCCCTAGGAGATAAAGACTCCAAACTCAAGGTAATATCAAGGACTTGAAGCTGACCACAGACTCTGTGACACTGAAGTTTCTGATCCATCATGGAACCCTGACATTTGACTCAGACCATCTGCTGATCCCAGACTCTCTCCCTCTCTTTTTTCTTTAGAACAAAGACCCTTATCATCTTCCTGCCTCTTCTCCTTTATAATCCCCAGAACAGGCATCAGAAGTTGGGATGATTTTAGCCTGGTCATCCCTCAGATGCCAGTTATCTCCATAAACTTTCTAATCCTTGCACCAACTTCTGGACTTTTTAGTCATTTGTTTAATGCAAGAGGGCAAGCTGAGCCTGGTCTGGTGGTAACAAATTTGGTGAGCGAAGCCAGGAAAGCCCCGTTAGTTGCCTGGACATTCCCCTGAATCCCAATGGCTGGAGCAATTGGCTGCAGAAGCACAGTGGGTTAACCTAGTCATGTTTTTGGAGATTATCCTGGGCTGTCAAGCAAGCCCTATGATGGAGAATTTGGGACTTTCCTAAGTGGCCACCAGGGTCCTTTTAACCCTGTGGATTCTCCTGTTCTCCCCACCATGCTGCTGGCTGCCAGTTTTCTCCTGGTTGGTGAGGAAAGAAGAGTTTGTAGCTGGATTGATGAATCCTTGGATTGGTGAGTTATTGTTGGTGTGCACACCACAGACACCCTCTATTCCATGCTGTTTGTTAGGATTAATGTTGGGATGGGTACCATAGGTGTGGAATATGGCAAGTTAGAATTTTGCCCAAAGAATTTGTTAGTTGAGACATCTCATTGGGATGTGTATGTGTGCACGTGCTTGAGTGTTTTCATCTGTATGTGGCAACTGTTTCTGCCTGTTCTTTGTGGTACTACTTTGGGGTCACAAGATCTAATTCCATGCCTTTTGGCCTTACGGTCACTGAGAAAAGGTAATGCCAAACCACAGCTGTTTTTAACCCACTAGGAAACTGAAGGAAGGACCGGCTCTCTGAGAAAGACACTTTTGGTCCTGGAACCAAGTCACAGTCAGTTGCCCATTTCTTGTCTTGCATTAGCCCTCCTTCCTCCACTAGCCTTTAGTGTCAGGCTCGGGCCATTCATGTGAAATATTTCAATATGGAAAATACAGTGGTGTTTGTGTCCCAGCTAATAATAAGAATCTTCCAGTTGAAGGTTGGCACCAGACTTGAATTAAAAGATCAAGGGTGTGGGGTAATATGAGAAGTACGTGTCATCCCCACTCAGAGTCCCTTCGGGTGCATAATCACAAAATGGGGTGAATACAGCTGCACCCCCATGACTAAGAAAATGATGAAATATTATTGTAATACCATGGGGCAGTGTTTGTGTTAGATTCAGAAGAACGTTCGCCATTGAATGGATCTCTGAACTAGTATACTTAAATGGTATAGTATTAGAACTATTTTGTCAGAGATCTGGAAAATGAGATCAGATCCCATGTCCAAGCCTTTATGCTTCTCCACAATCAGGTTGCTAAGAAAGAAGGAAATCATCTCATGGCCCAAAGAGAGGACAAGAAATCTCAGAAAATTGTTTTAGAACTAAAAACCTCAGAGGTGAAAGAAATTGAAGACCAGGATTTAATAGAAACCTTAAATCTCCCTCCCGCCTCAATTGATTCTACACCTCTGCAGCCAGGGCACCTCAATGCTCCTCCAGATCCATCACTGTCAGGAGATGAGGACACAGAGATGCCTGGCACCAGTGCTCTCCCAAGGTATAGTCAAAAAGCTGGAATGGTCTCTCCTTCCATAATCCCCAGGGCACCCAATTTTGTCCAGGTGCAAGCTCATAGGCAGTAGGGCAATTCCCTTTAAAGCAATTCCCCAGAGGGGGACTGAATGCTCAGTGACAACCTGCTGGTAATTTTTGGATTTATACACCGTTCTCAACATCAGATCTGATGAATTGGAAAAACTCAAATCCTCCATATCAGGAGGATTCACAGAAAATGACAGAAATGTTCACTAGTGTGTTCAGTACCCACTGCCCCACATGGGGTGACATCCAGTCCCTAATGTATATATTGTTAACAGCCGATGAAAGGAGACTAGTTATTGACAAGGCTACTGCAGAGGCTTGACAAACACATCAGGTAGATCCTAATGGGACCTCTGATTGAACAACTGCTGTGCCTTTGGTAGACCCTAATTGGGATCCCAGTAATGGGGGAATGCCGAGACTGGCACATTATCATCAATACATTTTGGCTGGCTTGAAGAAAGGGGGAACAAAGTTAATAAGCTTAAACAAAATCCAGGAGTTATGACAGGAGACTAATGAAAGACCTGCACAGTTTTTAGAACAGTGTATCAATCCAATAGGAAGTATAGTGATTTGGACCCAGAGGCCCCAGAAAATTTGAGGAGAGTCAGTTAAACATTTATTGGACAGAGTGCCCGTGACATTAGAAAAACCTGCAGAAGCTAGATGGCACTTTTTGTATGAGTCCCTCATCACTGGTGGATATTGCTTTCAAAATTTACAATGCCAGAGAGGCTAAAAAACCCAGACAGTCTATTATCTTTTTGGAGACTGCAGGTTATAAGAAGAGAGAGGGGAAAAGGGACCCTCAAAGAAGTTTGAGGGCCAATCAATGGGCATGCTGTAAACATAACATTGGAGAGTCTCATGTCCAAAGTTAGAGAAGGGAAAAGAAAAGAAACAGAAGGAAAGAGTACAAAAACAGATGGTGGAAAAAGAAGACTCAGATGATGAATAAAGAGGGCCAGGGTCTCCCCTCAATCTAAACAAACCAATCACTATTTCCCCACAGGAGCCCCGGGTACAATTGACAGTGGGCAATCAACTACTTAATTTTCTAATCAACATGGGGACAATGTTCTCTGTGTTAAACAGTAGGTTGGCAAAGGACTTTAACCGATCTGTGCCTATAATGGCAGTAACTGGCAAACCCCAACAAAAGACCTTCTTGCAACATCTTGAGTGCCATGTAGGGGACAAAACCTTAAGACACAGCTTCTTGTACCTGCCTGAATGTCCAATTCCTTTGCTAGGTTGTGATTTACTTTGCAAATTAAATGCTCAAGTAACCTTTTTCTCTGAAGATAAACAGCTAACTACAGGTGTCTCCTGAACAAGCTCTGGGACTTCACATGCTACTTGCTCAAATTGAAGATCCACTCATCGACTCATTTCCACCTGAAATCCATGAGAAAGTGAGTACAAAAGTCTGGGCAGATGGGGTCCTAGGCTATGCAATCAATGTCCCAACAGTATCCACTGAATTAAAGCCTAAGGCACCCATACCAAAAAAGAAACAGTATTCATTGAAGAAAGAAGTTTCACAGGAGATTCAAACAGTCTTACAGAAATTTTTAAAATATGGACTAAGAAGACCTTGCCAATCTCCTCACAACACTCCAATATTATCAGTTAAGCAGTCACACATGGGAGAATATCAGTTTGTACAAGATCTCCAGGCCATTAATTAAAAAGTACAAGATATTCACTGCACTGTTCCTAATGCATATACCTTATTGACCACAATTCCTGGAGATTATGCTTGGTTCTCTATGTTAGACTTGAAGGATCTTTCTTCTGTATCTCTGTAGATGAGAAGTCCCAACAGCTATTTGCCTTTAAATGGCAGGATCCAAAGACAAAAATGATTTTTCAATATTGTTGGACTGTGTTATCACAAAGGTACAAGAATTCTCCTACCTGATTTGGTGAGGCTTTGGCTTGTGACTAAAAGCCTTTAAAACTCGATAAATGGATTTTACTACAATATATGGATGATATACTGCTAGACAGCCCCACTTATGAAAAATGTTTTAAAAAATACTACAGAGTGCTAAACCACCTTGCCAAGTGTGGATATAAGGTATCTTCTCAGAAGGCCCAAACTTGCAAGGAAAAGGTTACCTATTTGGGGTTCCAAATACAAAAAGGAAAAAGAAGACTTTTGAATGAGATAAAACAGGGCATAGTGGCCATCAGGACTCCTATTACCCAACACCAATTGTGAGGATTGTGGGGCATGGTGGGATTTAGCCATATTTGGATCCCCAAATATGGATCTATAGTGAGGCCCCTATATGAAGCCTTAAAATGTCTGGACTCTGAACCCCTAGTTTGGACTTTAGAATGTCAACAAGCCTTTGAAACACAAAGACAATCTGCAGTTGCCTCCAGCTCTAGGCCTTCCTAACCCCAGAAAGACTTTCAAGTTATATGTGCATGAGAGACTGGGGTTAGGAGTTCTTATTCAAACATAGGAGAAAATCCACAGCCTATCACTTACTTCTCCAAACAATTAGATCAGACTATAAAAGGATGGCCCCCATATTAACGAACAGTGGCCATAACATGTGACATACTCCAGGAAGCCAAGAAATTTACTTTGGGACAGCCAATTGCTGTTTATGTGCCTCATCAAGTGCTCACCCTCCTGGAACAGGAGGGAGCATACTGGCCAACAGTGGGAAGGATGGGAAAATATCAAGGAATCTTGCTTGAAATCCTAACATCAGCCTATAAGTTATTACTTCTTTGAATCCAGGAATCTTACTGCCTTCTTCTGATGAGCTCCCTTTACAGCACCCATGTGTTGAAGTGTTAGATTTGATTTACTCTAGTAGACGAGACCTGCTGATCAGCCATTGATGGATCCTGACTGGGAGCTATACACGGAGAGCAGCAGCTTTATGGGAGAAGGTAAACACTGCACAGGCTATGCTGTTGTCACTGCTAATCAGGTGATAGAAGCCATCCCCCTCCACACTGGGACTTCAGCCCCAGAAGCCAAACTGATTGCACTCACCTGGGCTTTGGAATTACCTCAAGGTCAAAGAGTCAACATTTACACCAATTCCAGGTATGTCTTTAGGATTTTGCATGCACATGGGGCCTTTCCTTCCTTTTGGAAGGAAAGAGGACTGCTAACTGCTGGAAGTAAAGATGTGAAATACCCTAATGAAATACTAACACTTCTACAGGCAGTTATGTTCTCTGCAGAAGTGGCTGTCATGAAGTGTCCTGGGCATCAAAAGAACAATTCTATGATAAACCAAGGGAGCTGGGCCACTGATGAAGCAGGCAAAGAGGCAGCTAAACAAGCCCCCTTAGTAGTTGATTTAATCCTACACATAGACCTCACGAGATTTACACCTCAATACACCATTGAGGATCAGGTAAAAGCTAAAGAATGGGGTTTTACATGTGAGGATCCTTCCAAGAAATGGAAAATAAATAAGACACGCAAGATTTTGCTTCCTCAGGCACCTGTATATTTAATTATTAAACATTTACACAAGGGGATGGTTGAGATGCCCTGAAAGACTGGCTGCAACCACAACTTAAGTGTCCTCAGATGAGGAAAATTATTCAGCAAGTAACCAGAGGATGCCAAATATGTGCCAAAAATAATCCTAAAACAGAAGTACACCCATACAACAGGGTGTACAATATAAAGGCATTTGTCCTTTTGAAGACTGGCAAATAGACTTCACTCAGATGCCCAGAGCTGCTGGGGATTCCAGGTATTTGTTGGTAATGGTAGGCACCTTCTTGGAGTGGGTAGAACTCTTTCCCATCTGATAGGAAAAGGTGACTGAAGTAATAAAAACACCATTAAAGGAAATAATTCCAAGATTTGGGTTGCCCGCCTCAATACAGAGTGATAGTGGACCTGCTTTTGTGGCTGAAGTGGGGCAAGCAGTGAGTAAAAATTTAAAGATCATCTGGAGGCTCCACACCTCCTGGAGGCCACAGTCCACTGGGAAAATTGAAAAGATGAATCAGACCTTGAAAAGGACTTTACCAGACTCTGCCAAGAGACTCACCTTACCTGGGATAAGGCATTGCCCCTTGCCATGCTCCATATTTGAGTAGCATCTAGAAGTGGACTCAAATTGAGTCCTTTTGAAATTGTATTTGGGAGACCTCTCCAAGCTAGGTTCAACCTAAGTAATCCTGAATTAGGAAATGAGATCCAAGTGAAACGGAATGTAAAACAACTACATGAAACTTGCTATTAATTCATCAGTTTGCTCTTTCCAGGTGCACTTATCCCACTGTTGATCCTTTGCACCTTTTTTTTTCTTACCAGGAGATAAGGTGTTATTGAAGTCTTGGAGAGAACAGGGTCCTGAGCAACAGCTAAAAGAGAAGTGGGGAGGGCCCCATGATGTTTTATTAACCACCCATTCTGCCTTAAAGCTTTCAGGTATAAAGCCTTGGGTTCCTCACACATGAGTCATAAGGGCACCTACTGAAGAAAACTCAGGAACAGAGAGCTCCAAACCTCAGTGGAATTATAATCCAGTGGAAGACCTAAAATACCTGTTCGGAAAAGTTAAATAAATGATTTTATGATTATATTTTTATGTAATTAATAGAAGATGCTTTTACATTGTACCTTGTTTCCCATGGTCCTTTCTATTTGTATGACATCCCCTCCACCACTTTTTAAGCCTGAAGGATATTTCTGGGAAATTGCCAATCTTACAGATCTCCCTGTGGGACAAGCATATATCATATGGCATGATTTTGACAATGATGTAATGAAAGGTACCAGATGGAACAGCTCAATTTTGAATTTACTAAAGGAAATCCTTTCCTGGGATACCTTTACTTCAAAAGCCATAGAAAATATGACTTGTTACAAGAGCATTTGCCCAACAACGACACTGATAAACTATTAGAGAATTCTGATCAGAAAGAGCATTGTGTTACTATAGAAACTAATGATCAGAGGCTTAGAACTTTGCTTGGTATAATGGGAAAAGGACAGCAGCTTCATGTGTATTCTGCCACAGTATCATGTGCTCAAAAACTCCTCAGTCTTGTACTTGTGGATGGATGCCCATGACCCCAGATAATAAAACTCTTAAAAATAAATTTTTGGGAATCACATGGTGGGCAGAGATCCATGACAGTACAAACTTGACCATTAGATCAGGTCAACTATGGGAAGCTTTATGGAATACCCAGACAAAAGCCAACTTGGCAGTAACATCCACCCACCTAACAGTGGTTTGGGACACCCAGAGATTCTGGATCAATTCTATATATCCTAATTCCACTGAGGCTACTAATATAATTTGACAGCAACATTCATGTTGAATACACTAGAACTGGCCCCCACAGAGACTGAAAAGAGATCTCATAGGGGGAATAGGAACAGGATTAGGCATTTTGGGAGAAGCAGAATTTGCAGCCACTGAAGAAAGGCATTCTCTAGAAAAAGCCTCTTTATCCAAGATAGGACATATAGAAGGGATATTATACCAAGAATAAGGGAAAGGCTGGAAAGCAGCAAAAAAGAATAATGAGGCCCTTATCAAATGGATAGAAAAAAACCAACAAATCATACAATCTTATTCTGAAACTCAGAGATGGGAACATGCATGCACCCGAACCCAATGGGCACTAATGACCATACTGATACAAATGGAATCTGAAATAGGTATGAGACAATGGACCACTATACTCAGAGCCAACATCCAATCTCAACCTTTGGGAAGCTTATGGTCCCCCTGCCTTATAGCAATTCCTGGGTCGTAAATGTGACCTTAGGTACTGTGTTCTTAAAGGCCAGGTGCCTAAACTAAATAGAACCCAGAGTTAGTAATTCAATTAGCAGGCATTGGGATGATTGTCGATCACACCAGAGTCCTTCCTATGGGAAGTCATTGGGCTATTCTAACTTATTAAAACACATGGAATCCTATTTCCCTTTCTGACTGTGAAATTAAGAAGGGACAATGGCTTTGCCTTCAATATACTTGGAACTCTGATACCTCCCAAGTATGGCCTTTAATATCAACTCCTATGAGCCACAACATCTGGTATATGGGAAAGGGTCATTTTTGTTGGGAGGGTCAATACAACACCACAGTGAAGCTGTTTGGTTACTCCTGTATAGAATCTTCCTTCCCCATCTCTAAACCTGGCATCTGGTGTAATACAACGGTCATAGGAAAAATAGGTTTGCTTGATGTAAATAAATCCTATGATAACTTAGACATTGAAGACAAACTGTTCCTTAAGACCAATTTATATCCCTCTCAGGATGTCATTTCCATGGAAACTAAACGGCCACAAGAGGAATTATGACTTTTAGATGCTGACTTAGAATGAGTTTTACACACCTCCAATGAGGTCTACCATAAAGTTTAAATGACAGTAGATGATGAATGGAAACATATCCTGAACCTGATAAAGGAATACAGCAATGCCAGCAGAGGGGTTTGGGGATGGTGAGAATGTTTATTATCCACTCACTCTCTCTATATATATATCTTGGGTGAATCATTCTTACAATAATCATGTTATTCCTTATTATTTTGTTCATATACATTTTATACAAATGTTGCAAAGGAAAAAAAAACTATGCAAAAGAAGATCAAAACTCAGAACAGAAAACTACCTCTTATTACACCCAAAAATGAAGTAAGGAACTAAAGAATATTTCTCCTGCCGTGTCAAAAAATTCCATTGTAAGATAAATTGTATGATGCCCTCCCTCCACAGGAGGTACCTAGACAACATCAATGGCCCATATCCATAGAAATGGATAGAATGACTGACAGCGGGGCATTGAAACGGAACTTAGAAAGAAAAGCAGCCATCTTTGGGGTAAGTAAGACCAAGCAGAATGTTTCAGTTGGCCCTTTACTTGGAAACTGATAATTATCAATTCCTTGAAGTTAGCAAAAGAATCAAGAGACCGCCAGGAGATGAAATCAACAGCTCTTATGCCAGCTGACTTCAGCGGGGTGCACCTACGATTAAGGGCTGAAAGTAACTTTCTTGTTTTTCTTACCTCTCTAATTGGCTGCAAACAAGAGGAGACATAAGAGAGAGGCAAGACAACCTCGCTGGCTGTAAACTCCCCCTCTTACTTAAAGGAAAACTACATCCACATTAATTCAAAATCCAAGTCAAGTATTTTTATGATATTTGACCGAGGTTATTTTCCTTGAGCTCTCCCTAAGAGGTAAGGACACCAACCTGAAGGTAACATCAAGGACTTAAAGCTGACCACAGACTCTGTGACACTGAAGTTTCTGATCCACATGGGAGCCTGACATTTGACTCAGACCATCTGCTACTCCCAGACTCTCCCCCACTTTTTTCTTTAGCAGAAAAACCCATTCTCATCTTCCTGCCTTTTCTCCTTCATAAAACCCAGAATAGGCATCAGAAATTGGGGTGATTTTAGCTTGGTAATTCCCCAGATGTTGGTTATCTGTATACGCCTTCTAATCCTTGCACCAACTTCTGGACATTGAGTCATTTGTTTAATGCAAGAGGGTAAGCTTAGCCTGGTCTGGCAGTAACAGCATCTCATGTGCAAGGGTGAGAAGACTTACTATTCAGATGTCAGTACTATCCCAAAGGATGTACAAATTTGATGCAATTCCTATCACAAGCCCCATGACATTTTTCAAAGAGAAATAGAAAGCAACATCCTAAAATTAACAGAATCTCACGGAATGAAAAATAGCCAAAACAAAAGAAAAAGAAGAACAAAGTTGGAAGTGTTGTCCTTCCTGATTTCAAAACTTACACAAAAGTACAGTAATCAAAACATTGAGGTACTGGCATAAAGACAGACATTTGCACCAATGGAAAAGATAGGGAGCCCGGAAAGATACCCTCATATATAAAATAAAATGATTTTCAACAGCCAAGATCAATCAGTGGGAAAAGAAGTCCATGGAAAAAATGGAGCTGGTAAAACTGAATATTCACATGCAGAAGTACAAAGCTGGCCCCTTGAGTCAAAGACCTAAAAGAAAGAGCTGAAACTAAACAACTCTTAGAAGTAATATAGGAGAAAAGTTTCACCACATTGGACGTGGTAATTATTTCTTGGATATGACACCACAAACTCTGTCAGCAACAACAAAAAATACAGAAATTTGATTTCATCTCAATTAAAAACATTTGTCCCTCAGAGGACACTATCAACAGAGTGAAAAGGAAACACATAGAATGGTAGAAATTTTTTCAAATCATATATTTGGCAAGGTATTAATATCTAGAATGGATAAAGAAAAAAGCATTTGACAAAGTTCAACACCCCTTCACAATGAAAACAATAAACTAGAAACAGAAGGGCAACTACTCAAGATACTACATGACATCTATGAAAACCCCCACAAGCCACATCATAGTTGATGCTGAGAGACTGAATGCTGTCTCCCTAATATCAGAAACAAGACAACAATGTCTGCTCTTGTAGAGGGTTAGAAATCTTGACTGTCATTTGATTTTAGAATAGGGTTTTTAGGTAAATGCATGTATGGGTCAAAAGCCCTCGGGTAGTTTACAGATAGAGGGCAAATCCTGTCTAATCAACTCTTTGGTATGGGATTGTATATTTTAATGATTTTAGAGTTAACAGGTGGTTGTCATACCGATCCTATTAAGAAATTTTAAGAATTGCTGAAGGGAAAGATGTGAAAAAAATGTTTGCTAGGGGCAAGATGTCTGTTAGGGGAAATTTCAGAAATAATTATACTTAGATTTTATCATAAGAATGTAACTCTCGCTTAAGGAGAGGTTATACTTTAGATAATGAGCCAGTTTGACCAACTTAGCTTTTCACTAATTGGACTTTGGAATGTCACATTTTACTGATGTTACTAATTTCCATTGTTTAAATATACTTATCCATAGATAACTTTTGTAATGCTGCCCATGTCCTTGTGTCCCTTTGTAATGATTGAATCTACTGAATTTTCTCATGAAACTTACACGGCTTTACAACAAAAAACAAAAGCAAACTTTGAATGAGGGCTGTGCACCCAGTTTTCTCCTTCTAACAAAGGAGTTGCTGGGGCGCAGACCCTATGGACTTCTCATCGCATTCATGGTGCTTTGAGTAATCCTTTTCTTTGTCTCCGTTACACAGTGGCAAGTGGAACATGCTCTCACCACTTCTATTTATCACGGAAACAAAGATGCTGCCAGGGTAAATAGGCACAAAGGAAAGTAATCCAGATTTTAAAGAGCATACACTCACAACTCCCCCAAAAGACATGCAAAATCACATAGACTGTGTCACCACATATACAAGTGGGTGCACTTATACACACACAAAACTCACTAACCCTTAGAGGTAACAGACAAAGGATGCCAAGAAATGCTCAGAGACACACACACAGTCCAGGCCTCTGCACTATTCAACACCTTTCTCTCCCTCTTTAGAAATAACCACCATCTGACACATTGTGTATTTTACATCCACCCCTCATCTCTTGTCTCCTAGAATGCCAGCTTCAAGTGAACAGGGATATTTGTTCAGTTTTATTCACAGTGGCACCTACTGGAAGGGCTTTTACACAGAAGAGAAGCACTTGATAAATCACTGAGCTCCAACTCACGCACAGGTTTTACACAAACCTCATCATAGACCCATATTCACTCAATTTGCACAGAGTGAACTGTTCTCATTCCAATCCCACGGGGCAGAGAGGTATGTCTTGAACCCCAAACCAATTCCCAAGGGTGGGTTTGCCTAAATGAGTTGAAAATGTAGGTCCACACAAAACCATGCACAGGGATGTTGACAGCAACATTGTTCATTATTTTCATAACTTGGAAGCAACCAACATGAAGATGTGTTCACCAAAGTTGGAGGTACAAAATTAACACACAAACACAACTGTACTTCTATACACTTGCAATAAAATATCTGAAAATACAATGAAGAAAATAAATTTATTTACAACAGCACCCAAAGAATAAATACATAGGAAGAAATTTTTTAAAAGTACAAAATTTATACTCTGAAAACTACAAACCTTTTGGAAAAAGCCAAAGATCTAAATAAATGGAAAACCATCCCATGTTCACAGATCGGTAGGCTTAATATTATTAAGATGGCAATACTCCCCCCAAAAATGTACGATTCAATGCAATCTTTATCAGAATGCTAGTAACTACAGAAACTAAAAGCTGATGCTGAAATCCATATGAAATCACGAGGGACTCAGAATACAACATGAAAAAGGGCAAATTAGGAGGACTCACACTTCAGAATTTTAAAATCTGCTACAAAGCAATGGTAATCAAGATACTGTAGTAATGACACAGGAAAAGTCATTTAGATAATAGAATACAAAAGAGAGTTCAGGGATAGAGAGGTCAGCAGAATGACAAAGTTAGCTGCCCCAAACACCTGTTCTTAGACAGAAATATGGAAAAACAAAAACTATCAGAAACAAACTTTTCTTTTTCTTTTCTTTTCTTTTTCTTTTTTGAATGGTAAGGGGATAGCAGCCCCTTGCACGGCATCATCTGCACCACGCTCAGCCAGTGAGCACACCAGCCATCCCCATATAGGATCTGAACCCACGGCCTCGGCACTACCAGCGCCACACTCTCCCTAGTGAGCCATGGGGCCAGCCCAGAAACAAACTTTTCAAAACTCTTAAAGATTTACAGAACCATGTGGATGCAAAAGAGAGAGAGGGAGAGAGAGAGAGAGAAATGGTGAGAAAGTTTTGTGGAGTTTTCACTTGTCCTTCCTTGTTCCAATCTCTCCCTGATTTGGTGCCAGTCCCTAAGACAACAGCCCTAACTCATACTGTGGAGCCCTTGTCACTGGTTCCAGATATAGCAGAGCAGATCTTACTTGCAAATTATTATGTTTGTATGTTATAATCTGTCTGGGGGTAACAAAGGATCTGAAACAAGGCTTGATTTTCTGTTTTGACAAAGTTAGAAGCCAATCAGTGTGGAAAACTGAGCGATCTAGATAATCTTCTTCATCTTCTTCTCCTTCCCTTTTTCTTTCCCTTTTTTCTTTTCTTTCTTTCTCTTTCATTTTTCATTCTTTTTTTCACCCTTTCATTCTTTCTCTTTTTTAGCACCTGACATTCAAGAAAATCTCTGTGAAAACATTGGCTACACACACCTAAAAAAATCAAAGACTTACAGTGACTACACACAACATGTAATACAGTCTCTACAGAAATACTTTTGAAAAGTCACTAAACAAATGGACAATTACAGCTTTCAATAAACAACAGTAGCAAACACAAGTGTCAAGTTAGGCCATCCTATCACTTGGGACATCATCTCACCCCCATCTGGCTCACTGAAGCAGTCAATGACCACCCTCCCTGGAGACCCTGCACTCTGCCCCCAGCCCCACCTTGTGTCCAAAGTGAACTTTGCTTGGCAGGTTTTTGCACCACATTACTGGTGTGGGTTTCCCTTGTTTTTTGGGACACCTTTTCTTTCTTCACAAATCTGAGAGACTCCAGAGGACAGAAATAATTTCTGTCATTTCGTCTCAATACCAGCATCTGATTGGCTGAAACCAGTTTGTCTACAAGGAATAAAACTGGGGTTAGGGAAAGAAAAGGTTAATGTCCAAGGGGTTATGTTTTTAGGTGAAGGGCAGGCCAGGAGATTCCCACCAGTGCCAGGACATCCAGTTGCTCCCCTGTGAAGCTCCATCTACCCCCACACATCAGACTGTCCTCTGAGAGGATATGACCCAGAGGCTGATGTCCACTGAACACTCCAACAGACACAGCAGCTGTGGGCACCTTCTGTCAGCCACAGACAGTTTTGGAACACAGGACAGGAGGATAGGAGTGTGGCTGAGGACACACCATTCTGTCAAGTTTTCACAGAGGAACCTCAATCAAAAAGATATTTTGATAAGGTGCCTAACGAAGATAACATGAGGAGAGGCACAAAGATTTTTTATAGTAGAGTGGGAGGTAAATATTCTGTTTCTTCTCATGTGAAATGTTCAAAAACAAACAAACAAACAAACAAAAACCAAACAATATTTTAAGGAGCCATCAATTGCTCTGTAAAAATATGATGAACAATTAAAATACAGTGTGTTCAAAATGTACAAGGACAAATAGTTGACAATGTTGTGAATTAGAGACAAGAAGTTGGCTTCAGGAATGTGGAGAAGGAACTGGAAATTTAGGGTTTTACTGCAAGCCCTAGAAGAGGGTAGGCTGAGGGGACAGGGGACTGGATTTGAGACTCTGCTTTCCATACATTTGAAAAAGGCAGGGGGAGGCCAGCCCCACTTTGGAGTGTTAATTAAAACTAGGCAATAAGAGCGAAGGGGCTGTAGGTCCCTAAGGAAACTGAAATCTAACTCACACGCATTTCTCGTAAATTACTAATTTAGAGAAAAATAAAATTTAGGCTTAAGCAACCAGGAACCACAAATTAACCTCTAATTACACGACCAGAAAATTTCCACCCAAATGGTGCAAATAAGGAGACTACACCTTTGCACCCAATCAATTATTTGCTGTTTTGCTTGCACTCACACCTTACAAATGTTTTTCCTTAAGACCCTCCCGTGGACCCCAAAACACATACCACGGCTGGTGCTTCCCAATCATAAATCACTGTTTGCTTAAATAAACTCTCCAACACTTTAACATAGCCTCAGTTTAATTTTTAACAGTAGAAAGGAGGGACTGGAGAGCCCAGGGACTGCATCTTCTTCTGTCCCAGAGCGCACACCGCGTGGAGATTCTCCAGATGACCCTCCCGCTGTCACCGCAATCTGAAGAGACGCGGGGCGCTGGCGCGGAGCTGCCCACAGAGGGCTCCGGGCTCCCAAAGTCGCCATGGGGGGATGAGACAGAACACCCACGGGATCTCGGCCGCCACCCAGTGCCCACACCGTGGCCGTAGGGGACCAGTTCCGACCAGCCCCCTTCCGTGACGGAGGACCCTCCCCATACACCCATCATTTCCCAGCATCCAGACTGTCCTTGCTTCCTCCCCGAGGATCTCCCAGTCCCTGAAGGTCACAGGGCGACAGAGGCCATGGCGTAGTCACCTGGGCCTCCCGGAGCAGAGAACAGGGAGCTGTGGAGACCCGCGGAGCTCCGCCAGCGCCAGAGACAGAAATCCCACCAGACTGTGGAAGGCCGCCCCCTCCTCCCTGGCTGTTCCCTGATTGGACAGAGCTTCAGGCCCCACCCCTCTCAGGCCTAGAGTGGCAGGAGGTAAGCGCAGACACATTGCTGAATGAGGCAGAGTGACAGGTTTTGGGCTGAAGCCCTTTTCAGGCAGGGCTTCCTCCCTGCTGTGGGATCTGACCCTGCCAGAGGAGACACTGGCATGTGACCTTGTATATTAAGTTATGTTCATTTATGACATATATGTATATTTGAATATATCTACGTGTACACACACACACACACGTTATTGACAAGTGGAAACAATGTGATGACAATTATTTTACCATTTAAGATTTTATAACCTTCCTGGCCTCTTATGTTCTGAGGAGGCAGCCTGAGCTTTGAAAAGGGAGGCGGTCATCTGAGGCAGCAATGTCCAATAGAAATAAAACGTGATCCACGTGTGTAATTTTAAATTTTCTAGTAGCCGCATAAAAGAAAATCAAAAGAGACAGATAAAACTGATTGTAATAATTTGTTTAACTCAAAATATTATCATCTTAATATGTGAGAAATATGAAAATATTAATGAAGTATTTCCTTTTTCTGGTACTAAATCTTCAAAACTCGCTCAGTATGTTATGCTTCCAGCACATCTCAATTCAGACCATCCACATGCCAGGTGCTCAGTAGCCACACGTGGCCAGCAGTTGCCACATTGCAAGTGCAGCTCTGAGAGCTCTGATGTTCCTGATATCAGGGGGGTGAAGGAAATGAAACCCCCTCTAGGTAAGAGGTGAGGGAACACCTGCTTCCCACCAACATCTCTCCTCAGGCCCAAGGGTGGGAGAGGTGGTGCCCAGACAGAGAGCAGAGGGCTGCAAGCAGGAAGTGTCTAAAGAGAAACCACTGCTTGCCATCTGCTGCTTGGTGTGGGCCCATTTACCTTCCTAATGATCAGACAGCAATGCAATAAAAATGGGTCCCAGAACGAAGAAACACCGTGTTCTAAGATCTATCCATACCCTTGTCCCTCTGAGTTTGGATTCGGAGGGGAAAGATTAAAGGCAAACTTCTTAATTTACTATTTGTCCTTGGCCCTAAATAAACATCTAAGAATGTTAAAACCTAGCAGATGATGCCAAGAATGAACTTGTTGTACCTTAAAACAAAACAAAACACTGCTGTTATTTTGAGATATTGAGTTAGAAGTTTTGTGCAAATATGTAATATTTAGAAATTTGTGCATATATCAAAATATATGCACAAAGCATTCACGTAAAGCTCTATGCACGACTACAAAGGGAACCCACTTGTGTAACCACCAAATAGAACCAGCCTGACTCATGCATCTCAACAATCACTTTCTCCCACCCTCCTCCCCAAAGTAGCCAAGATCTTAACAGCTAACAGTAGAGATCAACTCTGTCTTTTATACAAGTGTTTTATTAATGAGCATTTTATCAGCACCGCACTCTCCCGAGTGAGCCACAGGCCGGCCCTTATTAATGAGCATTTTAAACATACAAAATAAACAAAATAGTATAATAGACCTGTCACCCAGCCTCAACAGCTAAGCATGTGGCACTTTGCTTTCACCTATACTTCAACCCAATCTCCATCCCTACATTTTTACATACATTTTTAAAAATTGAAACATGATTGTACATATTTGTGAGTTACAGAGTTGAATATCAATACCTGTGTACAATATGTGATGACAAAATCAACATAATTAGCACACTTATATTATAAAACATAATTATTCTTTGTCTATTAACTAGTTTCATGCTAAAGCTCCTCCCTCCTCCCCCTTTCAAGCCTCTAGTAACCTCAATCCTGTTCTCCTGAAAGATGAACACATTATTGTAATTGTTTTCTTCTTTTTCTTTTTTTAATATTTATTTATTTTTTATTAGCTCCCACTTATAAGTGAGCATATGCATTATTTCTTTTTCTGTGCCTGGCTTATTTCATTGAACATAATTTTCTCCAGGCTCATCCGGGCTGCAGCAAATGACAGAAGTTCATTCTTTTCTATGGCTGAGTAGTATTCCATTGAGCATATATGCCATATTTTCCTTATCCACTTGTCTGCTGATGGAAATTTAAGTTGATTCCAACTCTTGGCTATTGTAAATAGAGCTGTGATAAACATGGGAGTGCAGGTATCTTTTCAACATGATGATTTCCATTTTGGGGGGTATATACCTTGCTAGATCATCAGGCAGTTCTATCTGTAGTTGTCTCAAGAACGTCCATACTATTTTCCATGGTGGCTGCACCAATTTATAGTCCCACCAACAGTGTAGAAAGGTTACTTTTTCTCTGCCTCCTTGCCAAAATTTCTTATTCTCTGTCTTTTTGATGATAGTCAGACTAACTGGGAAGAGATGATATCTCAGTGTGGTTTTGATGTGCATTTCCATGATGATTAGTGCTGTTGCGCATTTTTTCACGTACCTGTTGGTTATCTGTATGTCTTCCTTCAAGACATGTCTATTCAGCTCCTTTGCCCATTCTTTAAAAATGATTTGCTTGTTATTTTACTGTTATTTCAGTTCATTTTATATTCTGGATATTAATACCTTGTTCGATGTATAATTTTTGTTGATTTTGGTATATGGCAGGAGGTACAGGTCTAGTTTTATTCTTCTAACATGGATATCCAGTTATACCAGCATCATTTATTGAAGAGGCAGTCCGTTCCTTAATGTGTATACTTGGTGCCTTTCTCAAAGATCACTTGGCTATAAACATGAGTTGATTTCTGAGTTCTCTATTTTGTTTCATTGGTCCCTCTGTCCATTTTTATACCAGTGGCATGCTGTTTTGGTAATTATAGTTTTGTAGTATAATTTGAAGTCATGTAGTGCAATACCTCTGACTTACATACTTACTTACCTACATTATTTATTTATTTATTTATTTATTTATTTATTAATTAATTATGTTCTCAGGATTGCTTTGGGTATTCGGGATCTGTTCTTGTTCCATGTTGTCTGGAGCCATAGAGCCCGGCTGTTGCCTAAGAGCCTTCCTGTCCAGACCCATAGAGCAGGGCTATTGCCTCGAGGCCTCAGAGCCTTGTTTGCTGCCTTGATTGCTGTTATCTTCCATCACTCCCCCTCGTGTGCACTATGGGTGTGGGATACTTTGCAACTGGACATAGATAACAGGGGAATCTTCCATTTACTGGAACAACCCACCCTGCGGTTTTCTCAGTAAACCATCTGCTGCTCATTTCCTTATCTGCTGATTCCCTCCTGCTGGCTATATAAGCTGTGACCTTCTGGCTAATAAACGAGACTTGAACAGAATACCATCTTGTCTCCATTTCTCTCATCTCTTGTCCCATCCAATTTCCACTCCCCCCTCCAGGGTCTGCGTTGAATACCCTGAGGGTCAGAGCACCATGTAACTCTCAATTCTATCACCTTTTCTCCATCTCAACACACACACAGGCTAACTACATGAGGAGATGGATACATTACATAGCCTGATCATGGTGATCATTGCAAAATGTATACATACATCAAAACAACATATTGTACTCCTTGAATGTATATAATTTTTATTTGTCAATTATACCACACTAAACCTGAAAAAATTAAAATAAGCAAAATCAACCCAACAAGTTTTTATGTTAAAATATATGTATTACAAATATATGTAGGCAAGTAGACTTGTTTCTTGGGGACTGGGAAGGATTCATGTGAAAAACATAATTTTTAAAATATTCATAAATTTTAGTAGCTTAGATTTTAAATGTCTAGTATTTTTAAAAGTGAAAAGATAGATGGAAGCTTGGCAGGAGAATGGAGAAGAGCTAAGAAGATAATATCCAAAAAGCAAATTACAATTCCCTGCAAAAAATTACATCTAGAAAAGAGAAAATATCCCATGAAATTATAAAATGATGTGCATTTGACAAAGACAAAGAAAATAACAACTTAAATTGAAAAGAGAGGCTATTTCTCCCATCAGGAAGTTAAACTACATTGTATCAAATATATAATATGTTCACATGAGGAGCCTCACATATTGTGGATGGGTTGTAAATAAGCCTGGACCATTCTATTGAAATGGAGATGTATGGCCAGCTCCATGGTGGTGTGACGAGTTCAGTTGCTCTGCTGCTCACAAAATGGTCCCACATATGGAGTTTAATGATCTACGATTGCTTTAAGTGTTTAATAAATTTAACTTGGATTTGTGTTTTGAAAGTTGTCTGATGAGAAAATGTGGCATATTCCAGAAGGCTTAGAACCTGGGGTCATGCACAGTTTGATCTCCCACTGCCTCACGGGCATGGCTCTTGGCCCCCTGCTCTTCTGTAACCTGGTGCTAATAAGCCTTTCCTATTCCCCCTTTGTTCATGACTGATGCTGCCCTCAGCTCCAGGCAATGTCTGGGTGTGGGCACACTGACTGTTGGGGTCATTTGTGCACATCTTCCATGGCATCATGGGGTGGGCCATGATGTCTTCTCACCTAAGCCAGAATTTACATTTTTCTTCCCATTATTAAATGCTTAATAATTCATGAGCAAGTTGTTCTACCTGGGGCCTCCAGCTTGTTCTTATTTTTTTAGCTCCTCAATGTGTAATGTTGTGTCAGGCCTTAAAAACTAATGCCACCTTAAGTGACATTACAAGCGGTGCCATTATGGGCCCACAAGGGCATATTAATGTGGCAGTCTAGGATGGCACCAGGAGGAAGTAGGGTGGGGGTGTCTGTGGGAACCTTGCCTTAGCCCTTATTGGCCAAATACGTGCTTCCACGCTCGAGGTTGCAATAGCTAGGCATTGAGACAGGATGCATGCTCTCTTGACCTTTAAGCTGATAAGATTATGTAAAACACCTCCTTCCCCCATTTGCCTTTAAAAGCAAGTGCTTGTGTGCTAATAAATGGAACTTCTCGACAGAACCCACCACAGAATCTGAGTGTCCTTTAACTGGGCTGTTTTTGGGGGGCCGGCGGCTGTGCTCACCTCTCTTCACGGCTCTCTTCCCCGTCTCCTTCCAAGGGGGACAGGAGGGAAAGAGGAATCCCGGGCCATTCATTCGCCCACCAAAAATGACGAGGCTAGGGATGTTCGGGTCAGCAGGCAGTGGACCCGACAATGTTGCATTGTTTGAGTTTTTCTTCTTTTCTGATGTAGGTGTTTATTGCTATACAACTTCCCTCTTAGAACTGCTTTCAGTGTATCCTATAGGAACAGGGATTTTGTTTTCATTTTCTATTGTCTCCAGGAATTTTCTTATTGCCTTTTTTATTTTCTTTCTTGACCCATTCATTGATTTGGAGCATATTGTTTAATTTCCATGTATTTTTTATGGTTTCTAGTAACCCTTTTTTTTATTGATTTCTAGCTGTATTCTAATGTGGTTAGACAAGATATTTGGTATAATTTCAATTTTACAAAAATTTCTTAGTATTTGTTTTGTCCTATCATATGGTCTCTTCTAGAGATTGTTTCATGTGCCACTGAGAATATGTACTCTGCACCTGTTGGATGATATTTTGTAAATGTCCATTAAAGTCAGTCAGCCTGTACTAGAGGTTAATTCTAAGGTTTTCTGGTTAAGTTTCTGTCTGGATGATCTGTCTTTGGCTAAAAGTGCGGTATTAAAGTCTCTAAATATTATTGAGTTTAAGTCTATGTCACCTTGTAGGTCTAATAGTAATTTGTCATATAACTGAGTGCTCCAGAGTTAAGTGTTGATGGAGTTTGGATGTGTTGATGAGTTTGGATCCCCTCCAAAACTCATGTGCAAGTTTGATCCCCAATGTGGCAGTGTTGGAAACTGATTGAGTCATGGGACTGGATCCCTCATGAATAGATTAATGCTCTCCCTGGGGGAGGGGGCATTAATGAGTGAGTTGTTGCTTTATTAGTTCCCATGAAAGCTCATTGCTTAGAAAGACACTGGCCCCTTATCTCTCTCTCTTGCTTCCTGTTGCCATGTGATCTGCTTGAACCCACTGGCGCCTGCCACTTTCCACCATAAGTAGAAGCAACCTGAAGCCCGTGCCAGATGCAGCTGTCCCAGAATCAGAAGCCAAATAAACCTCTTTCCTTTATAAATTACCCAGCCTCAGTTATTTCTGTTATAGCAACACAAAACAGACTAAAACAGAAAATTGGTACCAAAGAGTGGGGTGTTGCTAAACAGATATCTGAAAATGTGGATGCAGCTTTGGAACTGGGTAATGGGCAAAGGTTGGAGGAGTTTGGAGGACTTAGAAGGAGAGAAAAAGATGAGGGAAAGTTTGGAATGTCTTAGAGACTTATGTGATGGCGAGCAGAATGCTGATAGAAATATGGATAGTAAAGGCCATGTAGATGGTGAGGTCTCAGGTAGAAATGAGGAACTTATTGGGAACTGGACAAAAGATAACCCTTGCTACACCATTGTAAGGAACTTGGCTGCATTGTGTCCATGCCCTTGGACTTGTGGAAGTTGCAACTTAAGAGTTGTGAACCAGAGCATTTGGTCAAAGAAATTTCTAAGCAGCAAAGCATTAAGGAAGCTGCATGGTTGCTTTTAAGAGCCTATTCTGACTTATGGTGGCAAAGTCATGATGTAAAGCCAGAATTTAAAAGGGAAGCAGAGCATAAAGTTTTGGAAAATTTGCAGCCTGGCCATGCAGTAAAGAAGTAGAGAGACAGAGAACAATGCAAGTGTGAAGCAGATAAACTGGTTGCTAAAGACATTATCTTGGCAGTGAGGCAGTGAGATACTAATAGCAGAGAAAATGAGAGGAAAGCCCTGCAGGAATTTCAGAACTCTGGAAGGGTGCCCACCCATCACAGACCCTGAGGCCTAGAAGGACTGAGTTATCCTGGAGGATAGACCTGGGGCACAGCTGCCCTCAGGATCCTGCTCCCTGCGTCCCAGCTGCTCTAGCTGGAATAGCCCCAAGTGCGATTTGTGCAGCAGCCCTGGCGAGTAGAGGCCTAAAACCTCGGTGGCGTCCATGCTGTGTTAAGTGTGCAGCTGGCAGGATGTGAGAGCAGTGGTGTCATAGCAGCCTCCACCCAGATTCCAGAGAATGTATGGAAAAGCCTAGAAGCCCAGGCAGAGACCTACCACAGGAGCAGTGCCACCACAGAGGCCATCTACTAGAGCAATGCCAAGCAGAAAAGTGGGGTTGGAGCCACCACAGAGAACCCTCACCAGGGAAATGTCTAGTAGAATCAATGCAGCAGGGCTGCTGCCAGAACACCGGAACTTCAGGGCCATTGGAAATGTGCAACGCAATCCTGGAAAAGCCATTGGCACCAGCATGGCCCACTGGGCTGTGCCTGGCAGAGCTGTGGTAACAAGGCTACCTGATGCTTTGGGTACTCAGATACCCTTTTGTGCCCAAGATGCAGGGCTTGGAGTCAAAGAACATTATTTTGGATCTTTAAGATTTACTGCCTGCTCTACTGGGTTTCGGACTTGTTTGGGATCAGTTTTTCCTTTCTTTTCGCCTATTCCTCCCTTTTGGAATGGGAATGTGTACCCAATGCCTGTTCCACCATTGTACCTTGGCAGCAGATAAATTTGGTTTTGTTTTTCAGGGTCACAGCTGGAAGGACTTTTGCTTTTGGTCTCAGAGGAGACTTTGGACTTTTAAGTTGATGCTGGAATAAGCTAAGACTTTTGGGACTGTTGGGATAGAATGATTGTATTTTGCATGTGAGAGGGACATGAGTTTTGGGGGGCAGGGGTGGAATGATGGAATTTGGATATGTTGTCCCCTCCAAAACTCATGTGGAATTTTGATCCCCAATGTGGCAGTGTTGGAAACTGATAGAGTCATGGGGGCAGATCCCTCATGAATGGATTAAGGCTCTCCCTGGGGGAGATGGGATTAATGAGTGATTTGTCACTCTATTAGTTCCCACAAGAGCTTGTTGCTTAAAAAGACCATGTCACCTTATCTCTCTCTCTTGCTTCCTGTCACCATGTGATCTGCTTGTACCTGCCAGCTTCCTGCTACTTTCCACCATTAGTAGAAGTGCCCTGAGGCCCGTGCCAGATGCAGCTGTCCCAGAATTATAAGCCAAATAAACCTCTTTCCTTTATAAATTACCCAGCCTCAGGTATTTGTTATAGCAACACAAAATGGACTAAAACACGTGTGCATATATTTTCTTGTTGAATTGATCTTTTTATCATTATATAATAACCTTCCTGATCTTTTCTATTTTTAAGTTTCCTAAGCTTGAAGGATATATTATCTGAGATAAGTATAGCTGCTCCTGCTCTTTTTTGGTTTCCATTTCCATAAAATATGTTTTCATCACTTCACTTCCTGAGTGTGTCTTTATAGGTGAGGTAAGTTTTTCTGCACACCATATTGTGGACTCTTGCATTATAATCCATTCAGCCACTTTGTGTATTTTATTTTATTACTTTAATTTATCGATAGTCAATGTAGTGATTCTTGTGTTCCTTTACCAATTCCTCTCTTTTCCCTCTCCCCCCTCCCCCATCTTCATTTTCTCTTCACTTGTCTTAACAAGCTCAAGGAATTGTTGTGATTGTTGTGTCTTCTTCCCCGCCAACCCCTGCCAACTGCTCATTTCTATATTTATTGATTGATTTTTAGCTCCCACAAATAAGTGAGAACATGTGATATTTCTCTTTCTGTGCCTAATTTATTACACTTAATACAATTTTGTCTAAGTCCATCCATGTTGCTGTGAATGGTAGCATTTCATTCTTTTTATAGTACAGTAGCATTTCATTGTGTAGATATGCCACATTTTCCTTATCCACTCATCTGATGATGGACATTTGGGCTGGTGCAACTCTTGTCTATAGTAAGTAGTGCTGCAATAAACACTGGAGTACAGGTAGCCCTTTGACATAATGATTTCCATTCCTCTGAGTATATTTTAATTAAGGCATTCAATCCATTTGTATTTAGGATTATTATTGATATACACGGAGTTGTTACTGCCATTTTATTATTTTTTTCTGGTGATTTTGTAGGTTATTTTGTCATTTTTCCCATGCTTACTGTCTTTCTTTGTGGTAAAGTGGTTTTAAATAGCATTACATTTTGATTTCTCACTACTTTTAGTATGTCTCATAAGCTTTTGTGTTGTGGTTACCATGAGGCTTACAAAAATCATGTTACAATTGTAAGAAATTTATTAGAGTAGTAACAACAAAAACATAGCAAACTCTATGCTTTGATGGATTCCTTTGCTGGAGACATATTTATCTGTTATTCGTCAATCTTTTACTTCTATTGCTTGTAATAAATACTGGAGGCTTTTTCTAAAGAAATTAATCAATAAAAATGAGAAAAAATGATTCTGAATTGCAAAATTTTATTTAAAAAAAGCAAAGCTTTACTTTAATGCTCAAAATATAATTCTGTATATAAAAGATATCCTGTGGAATTCAACTAAAAATCCTCAAAAATAAATGTGTTCAGCAACGTAGCAGGTTATGAGGTCAATATAAAAAAGTCAATTGTATTTCTATATACTAGCAATAAACATTCTGGAAACATAACTAAGAAAATGATACCACTGGAAATAGGATCAAAAAGAATGAAAACCTCTGGATAAAATTTTAGGAATGTAAGTGTTCTAATTTTATACTGAACACAACCAAATATAATGAAAGGACAAAAACACAAATTTTAAAATGTAGTAATGATTTGGATATTCCCTTACCAGCAGTTTCCTGTGATTTTTTAGAGCCTAGGGTTGTTAGGAGTGAAGGCACCTTGTACTTGGTCATGAGAGTTGAGGTGGAGAAGAGGTGATAGAACTGAGAAATATGTGAACTAATTCACATATTTGTGTGACTATGAGAGGATACGGGACCAATCTGTTTTCCAAATACCTAGATTGTGATACTTGGAAAACCTTTCTTGGTAGTTATGAGAAGAAACACACACACACACACACACACACACACACACACACACACACACACACACACAAGGGATTTCCCCCAGTTTTTAATTTTCTGTGTGTTGTTTATTGGCTTTGTTTTTGTTGCAAGAGCAGGAAAGCATTTTGTGTTTGAGGAGTCAAGTTTGAGAAACATCAGACAACCAAGAATAGAACTCTTGAGATATAAAGAAGATCTGGATGAAGTGAGGATAAAATCCAGAACCATCATTAATCTTTGAGCACAGGTGATGCTGTCTAGCAAGAAAACACCAATAAGAACAAATACCAAGTCTTGGACATGGGGTCATTTAAACTTTTAATTCTGAACTCCCAATGGGGACTAAAAAGAAGGGCAAGAGAGTATGAAGAGAAAACAGGGACACCAGTGTTACTGAAACCTCGGAGGAGTTTCAATGGCTACTGAGAAATATATAATAAGTCGAGGACTAAGGAGCATCTTCTGGATGGAGACAGGAAGCCATTGCTGACCTGAATGAGCTACAATTAAGTTCTCCACACTCCCATGAGGAGCAGACCATGAAGAACACCACTTCTTGACATTGGCTTTTTTTTTTTAACCAAAATTAAATAAGGGTTTCATTTCCATCTCTAGCATTTGAGCGCAAATTTTGCTCCAGCCATTGTGGATACAACTGCCACAATGTGGTTTCTGCTCTCCATCTTACTTACAAGGGCCTAAAAAATACAGTAACTAAGACTATTATAAGGTTTTAAAATATATTCTCAAGGAAACATAGACTGGTATGGAGGTACTCAAAGTCATATGATTTTATAACTATCTGTAAGAAAACATCTTCAGCAAACATCATTACTTCTGAAAAGGAATGTAGCAGCCCTAATACAATAAGGAACAATACCGGTTAAGTTTGATAACTAATCAATCAACACAGTCCTGGAATTCCAAGTTAATATAAAATCACAAACAAATTAAGGGTCTAAGTGTTTTCAGATGACAGTTACCTTGTTACAAAAGGCACATGCATGAACCTTAAGAGAAACAAGATGGGTAAAACAGGACCTCTTCTTCAGAATCTTAACTCATGCAGTTATGGGACCATAGTCTATAGGAGGAAAAGTATCAGTGTTCAGTGGGGAAATGGAGTCTCTTCAATTTTAAACTTTATCACTGTTGTGTTGGAGGGCATTTGATATCAATTTAAATAAATTAGTTAAAAATGACAGAAGAGCCCTGAGTCAAAGAAAATATTTGGAAACTGGAACTTCCTGTCTGGACAAGATGACAAGAACCATTTTTCCTCCTCCTATCTACTAAGTTCAACTATAAACTATGGAATTTGCCTAAGAAACACCCATAGGAGAACTCTGGAAGGCTGTAGAAATAAATAAACAACAGAGTGCCAGGATGTCATTATACTCTCACCAATCAGGAGAAGGAGACCTTCCTGATGTTTTCTAGAATGTGGCAACAGAAGGTAGTCAGGTAGGGTCATTTCTCCCTGGACTCAACCTGATTTCTGTGACAACAAATAGTGACTACAATCCCCTTCCCCAGGCCCAGCTTGACCTGAGCTACATAGATTCAGAGCCCTGGGGGCAATTAGCAGGCAGTGAGTCTGTTCTCTTTTTTTCCCGTATAGATGCTAAGGCAGCCAGGCAGCTCCTGCAAAGACCCACCACAACCAGTGAATTATTCCAGGAAGATGTACATTCACACGTATGTCATAAGATACTATTACTGCCTGCTGCTCTTCAGGAGAAATATGCTTAGGGACCGTGGATATGGTCCCCATGTAAAAAGCTTACAGATTATAAAATCTGTTCCCAGAAAGCCTGAGTTGTTGGAGCAGGATTGAGAAGTGCAAGGACCCAGGAACTATAACCTCTGGGAGAATCTGCTCCCATCATCTCTGACACACTAGCAGAGTCATTCATTCTGCTGTTGTCACTCTCTGCAGCTCATGTTTTGTTCTGAGATTCAGGGATGGTGTTTTTACACTGTTTGAAAAACAGCAGAGCCCAGCTGTGAAGAGCAGAGATGCCAAGCCTGAGAGAAGAGAAAATGGCACATAGGGACCTAGGAAGCCTTTTCATACTCCATATGCAAAAAAGGGCTTCTGAAAGACCAGTAGGCCAGCTCTGATTGTATAATCTTATTAGTGGCCATCAGCCAATAAGAAAATGAAATATTGAGACTTCAAGAGTACTTGCCAAAGACCTCTAACTACAGCATATTCATCTTCAGAGAGTTCATTTTCATGTTTTTCAACTTTTTAAAATTATCACTAAGTCCAACAAATAAAATTACACACATGTGGAATACTAGAAAATACAATTATATAACCATAATCACAAACTTTATAATATGTCCATGACTCATCTCATTTGGATTTACTCTTTCACCACTCCAGCTCTAGACAATTTTTAATGTCTTTCCTGTGTCTATAGATGAGCCTTTATAAAAATATCTTAAGTGCAAAAATAAATTATGTAGTTTCTTTAGGTCTAGTTTTTTTCACATAGCTGGACACTTGTTCAAGATCTTTCCTGCTAGAGCAGATATCATTACTATATCTGCTTTGACTGAAGAACAGTATTCTATGACACAGATACACCACATACATGTTACCTTCTCCTAGTAGATGAATATGTCTCATTTACTTTTGGCAATTATAAATAGAGCTGCTATGAGCATTCACATATGAGTCTTTGGTGATAAACTTATTTATTTATTTATTTGCATACACTTGAAAAAGAAATTTCTGAGTATTACGCTGATTCTAAATAATATTTTGAGAAACTGCCTAAATGTTTTTCAAAGTGCCTGCACTATTTTACATTCTCATTTACAATATGACAGTTCCATATTCTGTAAATCTTTGTTGACACATTATTGTCTATATTATAGCCATTTTATTGGGTGTTAATTATCCTCCTTGTGGTTTTCATTTGCATTTCTCTAATCACCACAATAGTGTTCGTATTTCCACGTACTTATTGACAATTTGCATATCTTCTTGTAGACATGTGTATTTAAATCCTTTGTCCATTTTAAAAACTTGAATGTCTATTATTGATTTTTAAGAGTTTCATCTTTATTCTGAAATATACCCCTCACACAGATACAAAATTTAAAATTTTTTATATAAATTGACTTGTCTTTTTATTTTCTTTATGGCCGAAAAACATAAGTGTTAAAATGTTATCCAATGCAGTTTATCATTTTATTTCCTTCTCTAGAATGTGATTTTGGTGTAATTTCTAAGAGATTGTTACCTAGCTTATAATTACAAATATTTACTCCATTATTTCTCTATAAGTTTTATAATTTTATCTCCTACAAACAATAAGAGATGTATTTTGAGGGCCGAGCCCGTGGCGCACTCGGTAGAGTGCTGCGCTGGGAGCGCGGCAACGCTCCCGCCGCGGGTTCGGATCCTATATAAGAATGACCAGTGCACTCACTGGCTGAGTGCCGGTCACGAAAAAACGACAAGCAAAATAAAAAATAAAATAAAATAAAATTAAAAAAAAAAAAAAAAAGAGATGTATTTTGAATACTTCTGTGAATGGGTCTGATTTGAGTGAGGGGTTCGACTTTATCTTTCTGCAAATGTATATAATTTTCTCAGCACCATTTGCTGAAAAAGCTGTATGTACAAAAGACAGTGTTTTGTGTGTGTGTGTGTGTGTGTGTGTGTGTGTGTGTGTGTGTGTTTCTGGAAAAAAAATCTAGTCTTTTTGCCAAGCAGTATTTCTTCCTTATGTGAGTTCTCTGATGTCTGCTTACGTGTGACTTCTGACATAAGATGTTCTACATTCATTACAATGAGCCTTCCATATCCACAAGATCCACATTTGTGGATTCAACCAACTATAGATTAAAAATATTTGAAAAAAAGAAAGTATGGCAATACAAAATATAAAAGAAAAACTACAACTCCTTATATTGTTTCTAATGTATTCAGTAATATAAGTAATCTAGACATGATGTTAAATTCTGCAGCAGAATGTTACACAATAGGTTACCACTTCATATAAGACTTGACCATTAACAGATTTTGGTATCTATGTAAAGTTTTGAAAACAATCCCCTGTGGATATGAATAGAAAGCTATATATTCACAGGTTTTCTCTTTTACGTGAGTTCTCTGATACATCCTGAAGTGTGCTCATGACTTGTAAGGTTTGATTTCTGGTAGAAAGATTTCGTACGTTCATTACATTCATATGGTTTCACAACTGTGTGAGTTCTTTGATGGGCACTGAGGTCTGCTTTACTGTAGAAAGGCTTCCTATATTCTTTACATTCATCTGGATTCTCACATGTGTAAATTCTCCAATGCTTGCTGAGGTTTGACTTCTGGTGAAAAGTTTTTCCACATTCATTATATACATAGGGCTTCTCATCGGTGTGAATCTCTGATGCATGCTTAAGACTGTCTTACATTTGAAGGTTTTTTCACACTCATTGTATTCATAGGGCCTTTGCTATGTGTGACTTTTCTTATGTTTATTGAGATCCAAGTTATGGTAGAAAGATTTACATTCTTTATATTCATATGGTGTCTCACCTGTGTGAGTAATGTGATGTACATTGAAGTCTGATTTACTTTAGTAAATTTTTGAACATTCTTTTCATTCATATGGTTTCTTACCTGTGTGAATTCTCTGATGTCTGGTGAGGTTTGACTTCCTGTGAAAGGTTTCCCACATTGACTACATTCATATGGTTTCCTCACCTGTGTGAGGTTCCCTGATGTACACTGAGGCATGATTTACTAGAGTAAGTTTTTCTACATTCTTTACATTCATATGGTTTCTCACCTGTGTGAATTCTCTGATGCTTGCTGAGATTTGACTTCTCTTGAAAGGTTTTTCCACAGTCACTACATTCATATGGCTTCTCACCTGTGTGAATTCTCTGATGCCTGCTGAGGTGTGACTTCCTGTGAAAGGTTTTTCCACATTCGCTACATTCATATGGCTTCTCACCTGTGTGAATTCTCTGATGCCTGCTGAGGTTAGACTTCCAATGAAAGGTTTTTCCACATTCACTACATTCATATAGTTTCTCACTTCTGTGAATTCTCTGATGCCTGCTGAGGTGTGACTTCCTGTGAAAGGTATTTCCACATTCACTACATTCATATCGTTTCTCACCTGTGTGAATTCTCTGATGCCTGCTGAGGTGTGACTTCCTGTGAAAGGTTTTTCCACATTCGCTACATTCATGTGGTTTCTCACCTGTGTGAAGTCTCTGATGTACACTGAGGCATGATTTACGGTAGAAAGTTTTTCTACATTCTTTACATTCATATGGTTTCTCACCTGTGTGAGATCTGTGATGTACCCTGAGGTTTGACTTATGGTTGAAAGCTTTCTTACATTTTTTACATTCATATGGTTTCTCACCTGTGTGGGATCTCTGATGTGCACTGAGGCATGATTTACGGTAGAAAGTTTTTCCACATTCTTTACATTCATATGGTTTCTCACCTGTGTGAATTCTCTGATGCTTGCTGAGATTTGACTTCTCATGAAAGGTTTTTCCACATTCACTACATTCATATGGTCTCTCACCTGTGTGAATTCTCTCATGCTTGCTGAGGTTTGAGGACTTATGAAAGGTTTTCCCACATTCATTACACAAATATAGCTTCTCCCCTGTTTGTGTTCTCTTACGGATTGTAAGGGGTAATTTCTTCATGAATGATTTATCACATTCACTATATTTATAGGGTTTCTCTTTTGTGTGTATTTTCTGCTGTTCATTGGGTTCATAATTTTCACAGAACTTTCTCCAACATATGTCAAACTGAAAAGCTTTCTCTGATACTGGAATTATCTCATGGGTAAGAACAGCTGACTTATGAAAGACTTTCCCATAATCAAATATACAGGATGTCTCTCCCATGTACACTTTCTTCTGTTCCAATAATATTGGCTCTGTGTTGAAGGATTTCCATTGTCCACTATATTCAGAAGCCTGCTGCTGAGCATGAATCTTGGAATGCTGATTAAGATGCTCACAATGTCTCCACAATTTCCCAGTTATATTACCCTCATCAGATTTCTCTCCAGCATGCATCCAATCAGCCTCTCTAGGAGGAAGTGCATTCAAACATACATTGAACTCTTTGCACTTCATTCCTAAATACTTTTCGCTATTTATAATTGAATTTGAAATATAGTTTGAGCTCAAATGAAATGCTTCTATTTCAACTTTCTCCTCAGTTGATGTATTGCTGTTGGTAATTACAACATCCTGCAAATGTGTATCATGACGTTCTTGGCTTTTTGTAATTGGAGCTTTGACTATCTGAACATCTAAAATAAGAAAAAATTACCATATCCATAAGCCACACATAACTATTGCTTAAATGAGCATGTAAAGGTAAAGAAGTTTTTTCATATTCTCATGGCATAGGATTGTACAAAAATGAATAATGGAAATTGGATTTATAAGTATACATGTTTCCTACATACTACCATAATGTAATAAATTGTATTAACATATTTTCTAATGTACAATGTTCTTTCTTAATTTTTCATTCATAAGAAAATATTTGGTAAAACTTTCACCTAAGCTTGGTCATAATTTTAAACAAGGGCTTATCATCTGACATTTGTTTACCCTATTTTATTTCTATATTTTATTCTTATAACAACAGTGGGAATCACATAGTGCTTTTTTCCCTTCTGATTCTGATTTGAGTATGGTAATACTTTATTGGATCAGGTACTTTCAGGTTCAGCAGGAAACCAATTTTCTTTCCTTTAAGCAGAAATTTGGCTTAGGTTCAGAATTTTGCCCCCATTGTTCGTTTAGTTTTCATTCTTCCCTACAAAAAGGCTATAGACGTCTGGAAATTTTTCAGATAAAACATTTCCTTTTCCACACAGTAGATAAAGACATCTTACTACAAATTTCTCATTTAACATCACTGCCTCTGCTTCTCAAAAAGCTCCATTTTACCACACTGTGCACCCCTTTTCTGCAAGTTTAAGACATTTGGTTGTCAACCCAGGATGTACCCACAATATTTCCTTTTCTATTTAGCTCCTTCTGAGTTTAACTGGCATTCTACCTCTACTTTCTGGTGCACACACCTCTGCTTTATAATTTGCTGCTTCTGAAGTCTTTTAATTTTTGCAATGAAGTTTCAGTTGTGTCCTATTTTCATATAAAATAAAGTCTTATGTACATTCCTTGTTCTCGTTGTTGGTTTAGAATAATATTCACAAAGAGAAGGGGAACATGCTAAATTCAAGTTCCAGTACTCCACAAAAAAATCTGAGCCCTTCAACATAAAACTCTTGGTTCACTTGATATTGGGACCCACAATCTCTTGATTCTCCTTCCAAGTCCAGTAGCTCATATCCAGGTGCCTATGCTGTGTCCTTAACATCTTCATACTTTCTGATTCATGGTACACAATGCTCACTTCTCAACCTCTTTGCTCATTTTCTTATCAACACCCTAGGTAACCTCCTCTAAAATTATGACATTAAAAATCAGCTGTAAGCCACCAATTTCCAAATTTGTATCTCCAATAGTGATGTCCTCTCTAAACTCTCAATTTTATACTTATGCAAGTATAATATGTCAAATCTGGAAAGAGTTAAGTTGAACTTACTCTATGCCAAAGTAAACTATAACCTTCCTAGAACTGCTCAATCTGGATATCCTTCTTAAATTCTCACTACCCAATTTTCTGTCTCTCTCACTGTGGTTACATATTCCTCATGATTCTTAAACAAATACTTAATGTATATTATTATCTTGTTTCTCATCAGAATGTGAACCCTAGGAAAGAGACATCATTTAGATTATTGCTGTTTTAAGTAAAAATATATAAAATTAAAAGTGCTTAAAATGCACTTAATTATGATGTAGTGAAAACATATGTGTATAAATAAATGTTTGTGCTATAATTTAAATGTTCCCCCAAACTCATATTGAAGCTTGATCATCATATTAACAGTATGAAGAGTGTGGAAAATCTAACTATGGTATTTGAACTGCAAGGCTTTGAGGAAGTTATTAGATAGTGAAGGCCATGCCTTTATGGCTGGATTGATCTGTTCATGAAATAGTGAGTTAATGGGTTATCGGGGGTAGATTGGTGGCTTTAAACAGCATATGGACACACTTTTGCCACTCTCACCTTGTGATACACTGCACCAACTGTGGACTCTGCTGAGAGTCTCCACAAATGAGAAGACCCCCATGAGATGTGACACCTCAACCTTGGACTTGTCTGCCTACATAATAATAAAAAATAAATTTTGTTTCCTTATAAATTACCTATTTTCAGGTATAAAGTTACAAGCAGAAAAACATGGGCTAAAACATTCTGGAAGAAGATGTACATGATAATGGACTGAAAGAGAGCTACCAAGAATACTGATAAAGTTCACAGTCAATAAAAGGGTCTAAAACAAGAAATGTAGAGATTAGAGTTGTGGAAGTATATGAGCTACTCATTAAAATAAAATGTGGGTGTATAAGTGTTAGAGCCCTCTTTGGAGATTATATAATGCATGAGTTTCTAAGTAGGCCAGCAGTTGTCTGGTCTGAAATCTAGCAAATATATTGGTAAAAACAGCTGAACACGACTGAAATATGCTGGACCTTACTCTTTCCAGCCTCAGTGCCCAGGACATACTGACCTTGTAGACTCCGGTTTTGGGAATCTATTGTCCATTGTTCTGCTTCTTGCTCCAACTTGAAGATCACTTCAGGTTTGGTAATGCAGTACCCTTTAATGGATAATAACAGGGACTTTGCAAAATTGTTGTCAGGTTCTTGAAAGGATGACAAGAGTTCATCTTAAGATGCTATGAAATGACAGGGCCAATTTCAATGTTTCTTTGGAGAGGGATGATGCATTCTTTATGGAATAAAATCCTACCTAAATAGCATTAAATCTTATAAGTGGTTCCTTTATTTACCATAGAGGAAGAAAGTACTGCCCCTGACACTGAGGAGTTTCACTCACCCAATGACACCAGGTTGTTGTACGTCTCCAGCATCACACTCCTGTACAAAGTCCTCTGACCATCATCAAGGTCCTGCCACTCCTCCCATGTGAAGTCCACAGCAACATCCTCAAAAGACACTAACACCTGTAACAGCACATTTCTCCTCAACTCAAGTCACCAGACCTGGTTCACAAAATGGAAATCTGGAAGTTCAAAATTCCGTGGGTGCATGTACATATGTATCTTACAACAGGTACAGTATTCCATATGGTAGAAGAAAGAAAAATCACAACAGGAAGATTCTGCAACTGTAATAAATTATTAATTACAAAAAATACTACTACAAAGCCACTTTGCAGATCTAGACCATCATTCTTGCTATAGATAAAAGGATGAATAGAATTCTACTCCTCCAAGGGATCTATGATATAGTATGAAGACATAAGTATAAATACTTACCTGAAAAAAAGTGTGAGTTGAACTAACTTAGAACCAAGTTCAATATAGACTGGCATAAGAAAGAATGAGAAAATATACTTCTATTTTGTGTTCAGTTTCAACTCCACTGAAATACCAAAGATGCTTAGCCTTTCAATGTAAAGTATATGAGTAAACAGCAAAAGTCCAGTCAGAAAGACACAAACAATTCACACTATATTAAGGGAACTACATACAGTACTATGTCTAGGGGATGGGATAAAAACAATTTGACCAAAATCAAATATCAAAAACCTTATGCCCTCACTGTTGACTTTAAATTACTTTCAAATTAAAAGCATGAACCAAACATATCCAAATTTTCTTTCTGTATGCAAAAAAATTGCTTGTGTCCACCCCGGGGTGAATACTGCCACTTTTCAAACCATGAGGTGTAAAAAATCAGGTCCTGTAAGGACAGGTAAATGACATAATCAGATTTGCATTTGACATTAATCCATTAGAAGGGAATGGTTAAGGTGCTTATGGGAGAATCAGAGGGGAAGAAAACAGAGTAATAGATGATCACCTGTCATCAGGAAACACAGCAGTAAGCATAGCAAAGAGGAAAAAAAGGAAAGAAAAAGCAGGAGCAGAACATGGTTCTAATTTGCTGTGCACAGAATAAAAAAAAGAGTCTTATTCCCAGGCTATTTACATGATTTCAGCTACTTAGGTACTGGCATTGTAAAGTAAAATTTGGAAAATGGGTTTAAAAAAAAAACTATAATGCAGAAGTGACACAGATTTGAACACAATTTAAGCATAATACTTAAAATATCCTTGAAAATGTCCAAATGGAAGTTAAATATATAATTTCAGTGTTTAGGATAGATATCTAAGCTCATAATAAAGATTTAAAAAATATCAGAATTTCATCGATACCTTTAGTAATCAGTTAATGAATCTATAACCTTAAATTAAACATTTAGGGAATCTGCAGAAAATATTAATATATAAAGATAAAGAAGACAAATAGACTGCTAAGAACAGGAAAATTTTTCTGAATTTATTTCACGAATAAAGTAAAACTCAGTATTAAGAAGTCTACCAATACAATTGATCACTTTCATAGTTATGAAGCAAAATCCTTTGATTATCTACATAAACATTAAAAAGGTACTTCTAGAAACACATTCCTCGTGTGTATTCCTGTGTGCGTGCGCGCGCGCGCGCACACACACACACACACACACACACACACACACACACACACACACAAACATTTGGAAATTATCACTCCATTGTAACAACAAATAAAAAGCTGAAATGCCTGAAAAATCAATAACTCTTCTTGAATAGTAAGAAAGAAAAGACACAGAGCACACTGCTGCCCCAAATATTAGAGAGGTCGACAGGCAAATATATGGAGGCATGGCTTACACACACTGATGGAGGCTCATCAATAGAGTTGTAGAGAACTCTGAGGGTTAAAACTCCAGGGGACCCAGTCATAGCAGGAAACCAAAGTACTGTGTAATTCACTGTCACAAGCATGAACAGGATCCTACAGTTAATAGTAAAAAAGATCTCCCCCCTGCTTTCACCTGTGAGTGAAAAAAAGGCAAACCTTTAAATATGCCAGAATATTCTGTTGTTTATTCATTACCTACTCTTAAGATATTTTGTTATAGAAGTCCATATGGACTAAGACAGCTCCCCCCTCTCCACAGCTTAAGAACACATTACTGAATGCATATTTACAGTAGTTTCTTTTCCATGTTACATCATATATGGCTATAAAAAATACAATTACATGGCATTTTTAAAGACAAAAAAACCCCATTATAAACAAGCAAAGAAACACAGCTGGAAGTGATAGAGCAAGCATCAGAAAAAGCTATGATCAGGATGTTAAAAATGTCAAACAAGTTATTTTCAAAAAAACTCTGTCGAATAAGCTTAGGGCTCAAATGGATGAAGTAAACAGTACTCAACAGCAGATGGGCAATGAAAGTACACATAAAATTTCTAAGAAAGTACCAAAACAAGCAAACATAAAAACAGTAGCACAGATCAAAAACACTGTAACTGAAATAAGGAATGTTTTTAATTGGCTTAATAACAGACTGAGAAAAGAATCTCTGAGCTTGAAAGTACATCAATAGAAACTTCAAAATCTGAAAAGCAAAGAGAACGAAGACAGAAAAGAACTGAATATCCAAGGACTGTGGGAAAACTACAAAATTATCCCGTAGAATATTGAGAATACCGCCCCCAAAATAGAAAGAGAGACAGAAAGAAACAGAATGTATATTTGAAACAATAATGCTTGAGAGCGTCCACAGATTAATATCAGACACCAAACCAAAGACCCAGGAAACTCAGAGAATATCAACCATGATAAATGCCAAAAACTACACCTAAGCATATCATTATTAAAACACAGAAAATCAATTTTTTAAAAAACTACAAAAAGGAAAAGGGAACAAAATCTTACTTATAGAGAAGAAAAGATAAAATTACATAGAAAATCTGCTTAGAATCCATGCAAGTAAGAAGTCAGTGAAATGAAACACTCAAAGCATCGAGAGAAGAAACCCACCAACTTACAGTTCTCTACCCTGTAAAATCATCCTTCAAAAGGGAAGGAAAAATAAAGACTTTCTCATATGAACAAAAATTAAGGAAATCTGCTGCCAGTGTAAATGTCTTGCAAGAAATATTAAAAGAATTTCTGTTGACAGAAGAAAAAGATGCATATAGGTCAGAAATCTTGATCTCCATAAAAAAAGGAACAGAATTAAAGAAGAAATAAGTGGAAGTAAAAAAAAGGTTTTTTTTTCTTATTCTGAATTGATCTAACATATAATAGGTTGTACCCAATAATAGTGGAAACAATTTTAAAAGTTATGTATGCTTTTACACACACACACAAAAAAAAATTAATAATTTAAAAATAGAAAGTCAATAGAGACAATCAAAAACAAAGAACAAAATATCTGATTCTTTGGAAAGATAAATAGAGTTAAGAATCCTGTAACAAGGCTATGGAAAAAGAGCACCAAAACAACCCATACTGGGAATGAGAGGAGTGGCATCCCTACAGATCCTGTGGACATAAAAGGATAATAACGATATACTATGACTAATTCTCTTGCACACATTTGAAAACTTAGATAAAATGGATCAAATCCTCACAAGATACAATTAACAAAATTCACACAATAAGAAATACACAATATAAATAAGCGTATATCTGTTATAGAAAATGAGTAAATCGTTAATAATCTTCAAAACAAAAAACATCCTTCCCAGATGTGTTCAATGGTAAATACAACCAAACATTTAAGGAAGAAATTATAGCAATTCCCTACTGTGTATTGGTACTTCCCAACTCATTCTATGAGGACAGCATTACCTCAATACCAAAACCAGGAAAAGACATTACAAGAAGAGAAAAGTACAAATCATCACCACTCATGAATATACATGCAAAAGTCCTCAATAAAATATTGCTAAACCTAATCCAAAAATGTATTTTAAAAAGCTGTGCATTATGATCAAGTCAGATTTATTCCAGGCATACAAAGCTGGTACACGTTTGAACATCAATTAATATAATCCATCACATCAGCAGACTGAAATAGAAAAACCCTATGATCTAGAAAAAGCATGAGACAAAATACAGCATCATTCCTGATAAATACTCTCAGTAAACCAGAATTAGAGGGAAACTTCATCAACTTGATAAAGTCTATTTACAGAAACTGCAGCTAATATGATACTTAATGGCGAGAAATTCAAAGCCTTCCAACAAAATCAGAAACAAAGCAAGAATGCACCATCTCACCCCTCTTTCAACATCGTACTTAATGTACTAGCTCATGCAATAAGATAACTACTTAAAATAAAAGGCATACATAAAGGAAAATAAAATAAAATTGTCTTTGTTTACAGATCATATGATAGTGTGTAAAAAATTCAAAATGGACAAAAAAACTTCTGGAACTAATAAGTGATTATAACGAGATTGCAAGATCCAAAGTTAATATGCAAATTTGATCACTTTCCTATATACTAGCAACAAACAAGTGGAATTTGAAGTAAAAAAACAAAAGACAACAAAACAAAAACCACACTATTTACATTAGCATCCCAAAAATGAAATAGTTGTGAATCATATATCTCACAAGAAATTAATATCCAGAATACACAGAATCCTTCATCTCACAAGTCAAAAACCAAATAACCTGTTTAAAAATGGGCAAAGGTCTTGAACAGACATTGCTCCAAAGATGATATACAAATGGCTAACAAGCATATGAAAACATGCTTTACATCACTAACCATTAAAGAAATGCAAACTAAAACCACAATGAGATATTACTTCACACACAATAGAAAATTACAAGCACAGGCAAAATTGGAACCCTTGTAAACTGTTTTCTTGGTGGGAATGTAAAATGATGCAGCCACTATAAAAATAATAGAGTGGCTTTTTAAAAAATTAAAATTAGAATTACCATATAATCCAACAATCCAATTTTGTGTATAAATCCAAAATAATTAATAATAGTGCAAAATATTTGCACAACTGTTTTCATGGCAACATTATTCACTTAAAAGATGGAAGCACTCCAAATGTCCTTAGAGAAATGTGAATACAGAAACAAAACATTTTATGTTCATAAAGGAATATTAGATAGCCTTAAAAACAAAGAAAGTCCTCACAGTCTTATGCTATAACATGGAACTTTGAGAACATTATGCAAAGGAAAATAAGCCACTTACAAAATGACAGATATTGTATGGCTCCACTGATGTAAGTCAAATTTTTAGAAACACAAAGTAGAATGGTGGTTGTTAAGGTCTGGGAGGAGAGGGAAATTGAGAGCTGTCATTTAATGAGTACAGACTTGCAGTTTTCCAAGACAGAAAGTTCTGGATATCTGCTGCACAACAGTGTGAATATACCTAACACCACTTAAAGGTTAAGAAATGGTTAAATTTATATATGTATATGTGTTTTTTTACCAAAACTAAAAACAGATTATTTTGAAAATAATTTTAAAAGGCCAGTAGTTGATCATACTGAAAAATAAATGAGTAAATAATTAAAAATAAATTGAGTACCCAAAAACAATTTAGGAAAGTAAAAACAGAGGACAAAATGGCAACTGAGACAAAAGAGAAAATGGGAAGCAAAATAGCAGACATAACTCTAACCTTATTAATAATTAGTTTCAGTTGAATTGGACTAAATATTCCACTTTATGCAGAGACTGTCTGGCTTGATAGGAAAGTAAGACCCAACTATATGCTATCCACAGAGACATGATTTAAATACAAAGACACAAACAGAGTAAAATTTTAAAAAATGGAAAAAGATGTTCTACATTGACAGTAAGTATAAAAAGCCTAAGTTGAGATATTAATACTAGCAAAAAGAAACTTCAAGACAAAATATATCAACAGGGAAAAAAAGACAGCCCTTTAATAATAACAGAAGGATTATATGTGAGGAAGATGTAACAATTATAACTTTGTTTGTGCCTAAACACAGAGTCACAAAGTACACTCATGTGGTGCTTAAAGACTGGGTAAGTTCTGAAAAATGTGTCATTAGGCAACTTTGTCACTGTACGAACCTCATAGAGTGCACTTACAGAACCTACATGGTACAGCCTACTACATACCTGGACTATATAATGTAGATTACTGCACAGATATAAATGGGGTCTGTTGACTAAAATGTTATGAGGCACATGACTGTACCTGGAAAAGAAAAACTGAGCTAAAGTGAGAAATTGACAAATCAGGGCCGAGCCCCTGGCGCACTCGGGAGAGTGTGGCGCTAGGAGTGCAGCTACGCTCCCGCCGCAGGTTCGGATCCTATATAGGAATGGCCGCTGCACTCACTGGCTGAGGACCAGTCACGAAAAAAACATAAATAAATAAATAAAAAGTTTTTTAAAAAAGAAATTGACAAATCAACATTCATAGTTGCAGAATTCTTTTCTCTCAATAACTAATGAAATAACCAGATAAAATTATCAGGAAGAGTACAGATATAATTGACAAAATTTTAACTATATTGTATTATGGATATGTATATTTGTCTCTGTCTCTGCCTCCTAGCATACACCTCCTAAAATCCTTAGACTCTTCAAAGTGATGAGTGTCACTTTGCATGCTAATCAGTTGGCTGGTGGCTGGCTTTACCTGGGTAAATTCAGGATGGGAGCTGATTGTCAGAGGAGCCAACTTTGTAATTAGAGGGTTGGGAATGGCAGCCCACATCCCCAACTTCCAGGGAGGGGAGAGGAACTGAAGGTTAAGTTGATCAACAGTGGCCTATGCTGCAATCAATTGTGCCTAATGAGACCTCCATAAAAACCCAAGAACACAGGTTTGAGGGAGCATCAGGACAGCTGAACTCAGCCGTGTGCCAGGAGGGTGGTGTACCTCATATCCAAGTGAATGAAACCTCCTGTGCCAGGACCCTTCCAGACCTCACCCTTTGTATCTCTTCACCTACATGTATTTTTCAAAATGTCCTTTGGAATGAATGAGCAAGTGTAAGTAAATGTTTCACTGAGTTCTTGGAGCCCCTTTACTAAATTAATATAGACTAAAGAGAAAAAAGGGCATTGTGGGAGCCAGTCAGAAGATCCAGGAACATGCACTTGCAACTGGCATCTGAAGTGGGGACAGTCTTGGGGAAGGAGCTCTTAACTTATGAGATATGATGCTACCTCCAGATAGATAGTGCCAAAATAAATTTGAATTAGAGATTCACCCAGCTTGATGTCCGCTACAAAATTGCTTCTAGGCTTAGTGTGTGGAGAGAAATCCTCAAGTATCTGGTGTCAGCTGTCAGCAGTGTGTTGTGAGTATAGGAGGGGAAACTGAGTATGTTTTCCCCATCCAACCTAATTGATATTTGTAGAGTACAATCTGAAGCTGATATGGGTAAATGTGTCCACCAATGTTAATATGTTGGAAACTTGATCCCTATTATAACAGTGTTAAGGAGTCAGAAAATCCAATTATAATACTTGAAAGGTGGGACCGTTAAGAGGTGACAGGATTGTGATGACAATGTCCTTGTGAATAGATTAATCCATTCATCAAGTAATGGATTAATGTGTTAATGGGGTATCATGGGCATAGACTGGTGGCTTTGTACACTGGGCACATGAAAGTGCTCTTGCCATTCTCACCATGTGTTAATCTGCATTGCCACAGGACTCCCTACAGAGTCCCCACCATGAAGAAGATCCTGGACTGGATCTTAGCCTCCAAAATTGTAAAAAATAACCTCTTCTCTTAATGCATTATCCAGTTTCACATATTCTGTTGTAAGAAACAAAACAAAAAAAAGAAAAGAAAAAAACAGACTAATACAGGAACACTCATCAAGACACAGTACACACTGACCTATAAAAGGTCACAAGACTAAAATACTATAAAATATGTTCTCTAATCAAAATGAAATTAAATTAGAAACCAGCAACAAAAGTATATTCACAAAGTCTCAAATATTTGAAAATTACATGACACACTTTGAAGGGAGGCTAAAAATCAAAGAGCCTGTGTCTGCTCTGTGGGGGTAGCTTTGGTCTAATGGATTTTAATGCACAGAAGCCTGTGCTTTCTAAAGTAGTGATTACATCATTTCTTGTATCAACAGACCAGAGTTAGATAAATATGAAAAGGAGGCCATTGGATCCCCAAATTACTATAAGCAAGAAATAGAAAGAAAAAAAAAGTTGGTCAAGTACAAACCCAAGCATGTGAGGAAAAAGGATACTGACAGAAAATGGTGACAGCTAAAGGGGAAGTGTGAAGGGTCATGAGGCAACATTCCAGAAATGAGGACCAGGCCCTGTTCAAAGAACTACAGCAGGTGGCCAGTGGGAATAACTAACTGATCAGACCAGTGTCTGCAGGTGCCTCCCCTTCCCACCAGCCCTCTCTGAAAGGCAGTGCCCACACGTTCCTGCCAGTGTCTTCACTGTGAGGTGGGTGTGTCTGGAGAAGCAGATGACAGGCCACAGGACCTGTTTATGTTGGGCTTTCAGCCAGTTCTGTAACAGCAAACAATTTCTAGGGTTCTTGAGAGGGGAAAATTATATTGTGCACATGACAGAAATTTGTGGGAAACTGTGGTCTTCAACTTTTTACCTTAAGGTACATTTCTAATAGCTACAAAGAAGTATTCAACAGGGAGTTTAATCTATGGTTGAAAGGCTGGAAAAGAGGTACAAACTGGAGAGGAATAGGTCTGAAAACTACAGAGGATTGAATGACTCAAGAAGAATTGCAGAGTGAGAATAGGGCCCAGGATGGAGTGCTTGGATGGACTCTGCTACAAATAGAAAGTGGAAGTATACAGAGAAAAAAGAAGAAACCATCAATGAGGTCATCATAGCATGTAACACAGAAGAATTTCTGGGAAAAGCTCATGAACAGCAGTTTCAAATAGGGCAGAAGATTCAAGTAAGGCAAAGGCTAGAGAATAGTCATTGAAATTGATTAAAATTTAGGTGATTGGCAAACTTTTGAAGAACTGAACTAAAACTATATTGAGTGGGTTCAAGAGCAAATGAACGGTGGGAACATTTTCCAAAAAATATAACTTTGCACAGTGTGCTGCACACCTGCATGAACACAGGAACTGAGAGAAACCTGCAAAGAGTGACTCAAGAATCGGTGGTTGACTCAATCCTCCCGATGATCCAGGTTTTAGCTGTAAATCAAATAAGGCCTTCCAAAAGCTGTTTCGGTTCACACTGTTTTAGAAATTCCAGAAAAACCTTTTTAAGGGAATTGTTCTTTAGCACTAGGTTATTGTGTTTACTGCAGAAAACTGAAAGTATTTGTTTTCAAATTGGTGGTAAAAAAAAAAAAACAACTTTCCACAACATACTCAATGAAAATAGTCTCTCAGACTTTGGTGGCAGCAAATCTGGATGTTCCATAAAAAATGTAGCATACTGTCCTCTCAAATTTCATTCCAATCAAGAAACAAAAGGGTTTTTTTTGCCATGACATCAAAAGGACCAGAGACAAATTTGCACTCAGCATGGAGAATACTAAGTTCTGCCAAGCTGCTGTGTCTACACGCCAACTTTATCTTTTATTCCTACATTTCCCACAAGCTAAGTTTTACTTATTTATACTTTTCTATTTTAATTCATAGACCCCATAAATCTCATAAACACAATGTAAGACAAAGTAAAGAACATAAACAAACAACTCACCAAAGACTTCTTCATTTTTTGTTGCTCTTGGAAATGCAAATAGCACTGTGGCAGCACAGCTGAAAAAGAAAATTGAGTGAATTAAGAAGAGAACTGGTGTGACTTGATCTTGGATTCTTCTGACGAAAACACTGCCAATTAGCTGGAAACAAGAACCACCACCACCAGCAACACAACAGACTTTTCTCCCTATTGGATGATAGTCCTTTATGCCTCAAAAAGAGGCAGCACATAACTAACTGAAGATGCATCTACAAATACATTATTTGACAAAAAGCAGACAATTTAATTTGGGGTTAATGAAAACAGATGAGGGTACTTAAAAAGTCTGCATAAAAATTAAATTAAAAGATAATGTGAATCCTTCAATACACTTTTTGAAGTCCCCTCATAGATTACCTACTGCTTTAGCAACATCTAATTTTACCTTAAGATATAATTTAATCATTAAAACTAAAGAACAAAATATCATGTCTTCACTAAAATTAATGTGATAAAATATACCTAGGCTATATTAACCATTTGCCTATTAATACAGGTATTTCATATAGGAGTCCACATGAGTGTTTCCACTATAAGATATCTTGCTTTTATATGCCTAAACATCAGAAAAGTGTACATCTTGCACCCCAACATTTTTTGCCCATAACTATAAAAAAAGAATATATAATACATATTTCTTGTGGTACACTCTTCCAGTAATAATTTCCAGTTTCAGGTATCCCTGTATCCATCTTTTTATATAGTATGTTCTCGCAAAACTGGGCTTTGCAATTGATTTTCTTTGGCCACTATGACATTAGAAAATGTGATGCAAACATGACTGTGAACAGTGATTGCCATTGGTGCTTGCCTTCTTAGACACAGTTATGTTGTAAAGAAGCCTGGGGCTATGCTATTGGAGACACAGAACCTACCCAAAAGCCAGCACAAGCTACAGCACAAGTGAGTGATGACATCTTAAACCAACCAGCTTCAGCCGAGGCACAAGTTGACTGAAGCCTCATTTGTAATCCAGGCAACACCAATGTAGAAACTGCCCAGCTGAGCACAGCCCAAAAAATATTTCCATCGCAAATACACATGTAGCAAATGAAATGTGTTTTGTGTTTATTTCTGTTTTTGTAAGCCGTTGAATTTTGGTTAGTTTCTTAACTAGCAAATAGTAACTGTTACACAGAAGACGTCAGAACTCAATAGTAACAAAATTATTTGGAAGAAGACGTTTTAAATTACATGCCAAAAATAGTCAATAGAAATTCAAAACCACACACACAAGTTTTGAAAAATCACACAGAATGACAACTGGATGGAATTCAGTGAGGTTGTTAGAGCTCACGGAGGCCACATGAATTATATAAAGCAATTGGTTGCATCAGTAAACTATGTTGTAAGTTTTTAAATTTTATTTTTCAAGTCATAAACAAGTCTATTTACCTAAAAACATAAAACATAAAAAGGGTCTCTTACTTATAAGCAAGTATTATGCTGTAAGTTAATTACATTTTAAGACAAGAGTGTGGAGAAGATGATGCAGTCTAATTTGCCCATGTTAAATAATGTTAAAAAGGCTCCCATTATATCCTTGCAGATTTTGTAATTTTTAAGAACAGATTACTGACATTAAGTGGAAAACACTTGTGTTGTTTACCCTTTGAAATCACATAATCCATAGAAAGTTTTGGAAATAAAAAAGGATAGTGATATTTAAAGCATAGTATATTAAAGCAATGTTTGATCTAATTTAATTTCATTCTCACAAAGTTAATCTCAAAAGTAAACAAATGCTTTTTTATATTTTTTAATCTTAGTTTTATTGTAACATATTTGATTGTACATATCTGTAGGGTTCAGAGTTGAATATCGATACCTGTGTGCAACATGTGATGCTCAAATAAGGATAACTGGCATGTTCAACAAAATACACCGTCATCATTTTTCACAGCCCTTTATCAATTCCTCCCTCCCCCTTCCCCTTTCCCACCTCTGGTAACCTCAGCTCTCCTTTCGAAAAGTTCAATGTATTAATGATTGTTTTTCTTTCCTTCTTTTAATTTATACATTTATTTTTTAGTGCCCACTTATGAGGGAAGGCATGCAGTCACTTATTTTGACTTAAGTGTGGCAAAAGGATAACATTAGCCAAAAAGTCAGGCTGTGTAACATCAACAGATTATGTGACCATGGGCAAATCACATCTCCTAAAATCCATTTTTAAACAATCTTTCTAATAAGGTAGGAATAACTTGGCAAACACTTCCCGAACGATTGAGGACAACTATCAGGACAGTGAGAGCCTCAGGATTCTCTCTAGATGCCAAATATGGTGATAGGCTATGTTTGAGAGAGCTCAGACACTAGAAACAATCAGAGAAGATAGAAGAAACGAGAGCGTGTTTAGAGGGCACTGTAGGCAGATCCTCTCAGATATGCCAGGTTATTCCTTCATCCCAGACCATACATTCAAGCCCCCTACTATAAGTAACATTTCCTAGGCCCTCGCCTATACTCAAACTCATGTCGCTTTTGAAAGATGGTGCAAATCTTCCAATAGCACTGAGTCCCCAACAGTGCTCTGAAGCACTATTGAGCGGTCTCAGGTCAGAGGGGAATTCTTGCAGGGGAGATTCCAATTCACTGGGAACCATCCTTCAAACTCTTTAACACCTCCTTTACTCCTAAGAAAACCGGACCATCATCAGCCAGTGGCCCAATCTTTCTCCTAGAAGTCACTGTCCCTGGAGACTCGGTCATGTACAAACATCTGTAGACTTGGACCAGAAGTGCTAGGCAGGCCACACAGTGCTGGAGGGAACAGAAACTACACTTGCTAAAAGAGACACCAAGACGCCCCACAGATACAACTTGCAGAGAGTAACACTGAGTGTGCACACGCTTCACAATTCTTTCTCTGGGAACTTGAGGGAATTTCACTACTATTTTGAATGCGCTCATCTTACACATCAATAAACTGAATGTCACTAGGTTAGTACCAAGTTCCCTCATGGCAGGGCCGCAACGGGAACTCACCGCACACCTCCCAGGCTCACGCTGTCTTCAGGCGCCCCCACTCCAGACCCGCCGCCATCTTGGTCTTGACCCCCAACGGCGGAGCTTCTGCAACCGGCTTTTGTTCTCCAGGAAGGACAAGCCCCGCCTTCTGGAAGCCCAAATTCCTCTGACGAAGCAGTCGACAGAACAGGGGGAGGCCCCCCTTCCCCAGCCCAGGTCCATGGTTCAGACCAGCCCATCAGGCTCCGCCCGCCTCAGACCGACCAGCGGACCTGTTCCACCAAACGCTGAGACACCCGTCTGCTCCACAGGCTCCCCTCCTTCACCCTCGCACCCACCTTCAAGGACACAGACTCCAACCACAGAATCTCCTCAGCACCGTGGAGGTAGCAGCAGCCTCTGGGAGATGAGGGGAACGGGCAAGGCCGCACATGCGCACCAGAAACCCAGAACAGCCCTGCCCGGATCCCGTGCGGATGACGTCATTTCAAAGCCAAACTACCTTTCCCAGGTTGCAGAGCGAACTGAGTGGCACATGCGCAGAAGAAACACAAGGCCGGTTCCATAGCTCTCTGCAGGTGATGTCAACGGGAGGATGAGACTTTATTTCCCACAAGCCTCTGTGGTAACCCCTTGGGAACAATGGACGAAATTTTTATTTCTCCAGCAGGAAATCTGCTACTGGGACACCAGGCCGTGATGGAACAGCTGTGATCTCTATTCAGATGTTGGTGATGAGGAATTCTGATTCTTGATTAAATCCTTATTTGATGAGAGACATTGTGGTGATAAAGGGAAAATTCAATGTGGGAAATGAGTAGATGATATTAATAAGTTCCTTTTTAAAAATTTTTATTTCTGATATTAGTATATCTGTTATATAGATATATATATTGCTGTTATAGAACCCAAGTCTATTTTCTAGAGATGCATTTTAAAGTATGAAAAAAACTATTTACCAATTTGACTTTATTTTATTTTAATTTTATTTTTTAATGTTTTTAATTTTTTTGAAGTAACTTATTATACATATTTGTGTGGTACGAATTTAACTATCAGTAGTTGTGTACTACGTGCGACGGTAGAATCAGGATAGTTAGCTTATTCATCATCACAATATGTAATCCTTCTTTGAAAAGTTTTAGCAAGCCAGAAATTATTATGGTAACTTTCTTCCAGTTCATCAAAAGATGTTTGTTTTCATCCAATAAGCTAATTTGTGAGTCTCCAATGGATTTTATTGTACAATTGGGAAAATGCTATTGTGTCAATTTACACTTGCAGTATCTGATAATTATTTGCCCCCAAGCCCCCAGGTCCTATTCATTCATCCATATATGTATCAGTCAAATATTTCGTTATTTGTTTTTGTGTGTTTGTGAGTGTATGTGATGGGCCTGAACTTTCCCTTTTCTTCCCTGGTTTCTGCCACAGACTTGGCAAGGAGTTCTGTGCATGGGTTTCTCAAAGCCCCTGCTACGACTGAATCTTCTTTTCAAACAGAGAAATGCCTGGCTTGAGTCATCAAGGTTGATGTGGGCTTGAGTGGTAGAATGAGACCAAAATTGCTCAGAGATTATTATCACGGGGATCTGGTGGTAGTCGGTAAGACTGAGAACAGCGGCTACTGTTTAGGATCAACTAAGAATGGCATTTTAATAAATATGTTCTGACATAATAATTTATCATAAGGTGGAAAGAAGAGAAACAGCTATGTGCCAACAATGAAGGTGCAATATATACTATACCCAGATTAACAAAACTGAGATAATTTGTTGCTGGTAGATGGGAATACAAGAAATAGAAAAAGTGTTGTTAAGCCTGGAAGCAAGTAACCCCAGGCAATAATACAAATTCACACACAAAAAAACATGGGGCCACAGTAAAGGTAAATGAGAAACTATAAAAGGCAATATAAGTGCACATTGTTTCTACTTTCTTCTCTTAATTGATTTAGAAAGAAACTGCATAAAGTTGTACATATATATTGCATTGTTCTTCCTGCAACGTATAGAAATGTAATATACCAGAACTGATGAAGACCACCAGGCTAGAATTTTCTGAGGTCCTAGTGTGAAATCCACAGTCCCAGACCTTCTGTGTGGCCACAGCTGAGGGACATTACTCTCCATGAGAGGGTCTCATAAAAAATGCTGCCCATGCAAAAGCAATCATCTCAGCATCCAGCCACGTGGACCTTGAGTTCAATGTGAATGTTTGACTTATTCTCTAACACCAGTGGTTAATGGGATGAAGAAAAAGAGTGCTTCAAATACACCAAAATGCTTCTATCATGAGGTGCAAATTGGTACATAGTGGTAGTCACATTTACTAAGCTGCTGGTCACAGGTCTTCTGGTGTCATGTCTAAGAAACCACTTCCCAAAGCAAGGTCACAAAACTCTGCTTCTATGTTCTCTCATAAGAATTTTACAGTTTATTTTTTACATTTCGGCGTATGATCCATTTTGAGTTAATTTTTGTGTATGCACTGAATTGAGAGTTTAATCTCATTATTTTCATTGTAAATATCCAATTTTCTTAGCATTATTTGTTGAAAATCCTAAATTTTACCTTTACATTATCTTCTCGTATTTGTTGATAATCAATTTACCATAAATGTGAGGATTTGTTTGTTATCTTTCAATTCTATTCTACTGATAGATTTATTTTTTTCTGTGCTCTGTCACTATCACATTGCCTTCATTACTGATGCTTTATAGCAAATTTGTCAGTATTGTGTTGATTATACTGGGTCCCTTGCACTTTCACATAATTCTTAAGATGACCATTTCTAGAGGACAAAAATGTAGCTTAAGTTTTAATATGGATTGTATTGAATCTACATTTCAGTTTGGCAAGTATCATCATGTTAACAATGAATGTTAGATACATAAACCAGACATGTATTTTTATTTATTTAGGTCTTTTATAATTTCACTCAAAAAAGCAGTTCTGTATTTGCTGTAAACATCTTGAACTTTCAAAAATTTATTCCGAAGTAGGTGTAAGATTTTAGCAGATATTCTTTGTCAGGTTCCTTCTATTTCTAGTTTGTTGAGTGTGTTTAATCATGAAGATGTGGTACCTTTTTAAAATGTTTTTAATGCACATATTGGGAATCAGCTTCTACAGACACTTTAAAACCAACGGCTCATCTTCCTTTCTGTTTCTGGATCCTTCTCTCACAAATGCAATCTTTCTGAAGGCAAATCAGATTCTAAATATTAAAAACAGGGTGAGTGGATGAGTGAATAGTTGAGAACCCTTGATCTCAGTTATCCTTGCAGCTGACTGCTGTGCTATTGAGGAGGGTTGGTTTTCACTCCCATGAAATGTCAATTAGAAATTCAAATACTAATAATGTTAGAGGGCAGGAAGGAGGATACCTGTAAAGTGCACACTTTAGAAATTTGCCTTATCTTTATTTACTGTGAAGTGAAAATATTAGCACCAAAGGAGAAGAAAGTGCAGAAAACACAGCATATCAAAGGTGTGCGCAGCTGGAAATAAAAGAGAAAAATAAGTAAACCTTTATTTACACAAGGAATATGTTGAAGGAAGTAGAATAGATTTTGGCCATAGATTTCAGAAGTGCGTTTGTGCATTTTGAAAATACTGTTTCTGGTTTATTTTATGAGGGGTCTGATACCATCCTCTCTATTTCAGAAGTCTGGATGGTAACCACTGTGTCTGCCTCCATCATTTGTGGGAAGTGTCTGTTCCACATTCTCTCCTGTTACAGGTAAGAGGGCTCTGGGAGTCACCTGTGGGTCTTCAGCTGGAAAGCATGTGACAGGCTGTTCTTGAATTCTTGCTCTGTTTCCTTCTCCCTGAGTCTCATGGGATATCTGTAACCTAAATGCTGTGCACCCTGGTTGTCTGTGATTGTAGTCAAATGCCTCAATGACAATCTCCCAGTCACTTGTAGGCTATTGTGGGAAGGAGCAGACAACATTTGGCTGGGGAGGGGAGCAGCAGGTTACAGACATCCAGTGAGATTCTCCTCCCCAGGCAAATGTTGTCTGCTCCTTCCCACAATAGCCTACAAGTGACTGTGAGATTTTCATTGAGGCATTTGACTACAATCACAGACAACCAAGGTGCACAGCATGTCGGTTTTTAATTCAACTGATATAATTTCCTAAATGGTGTAAAGTAAGTGTCTGCCTTTATTTTTTTGCACGTGTGTGTCCTGTTTTCCCAGCATTATTTGCTGAAGAGACAACCCTTTCCTGATTGTGTAGTCTTGCCATTTTGGATGAGGATTATTTGACCATATATGAGGGTACTTCAAAAAGTTATCTTTTGTTCTGTTTTTTCACAAATATTTTGAAGTACCCTCTTATGTGTGATTTTATTTCTGGGATTCTTGTTCTATTCCACTGGTCTAAATGTCTGTCTTTATGCAAGTTTCATACTATCTGGATTACTGTAACTTTGTAATATGTTTGGAAATCAGAAAGTGTGAGGGCCAAAATTTGCTTTTCGCCCATCTCTAGTATCTTTAGGTTTGTTCTCGCCTTCTGAATGTTCAACATATTGTTTTGTCTTCTTTCCTTCTTCCTTCCTTCCTTCCTTCCTTCCTTCCTTCTTGGCACCCAGTTAAGAGTGAGAACATGTGTTATTTCCCCTTCCTTGTTTGGTTTATTTCATTTAACACCATTTTCTCCAGACACATCCATGTTGCTGCAAATGGCAGAATTTCATTCCTTTATATGGCTGAGTATATATACACATTTTCCTTATCCAGTCATCCATCGAATGACATTTAGGTTGGTTCCATATTTTGGCTATTGAAAATAGAGCTACTATGAACATGGGAGTGCACATACCCTTTGGTATGATTATTTCCATTCCTTTGGATATATGCCCAGTACTGGGATTGCTGGATCATATGGTAGTTCTATCTGTAGTTGTTTCAGGAACCTCCATACCATTTCCCATAATGACTGCACCAGTTTACAGTTCAACCAGCAGTGTAGAAGAGTTCCCCTTTCCCTGCATCCTTGTCAGCATATGTTATTCTCAGTCTTTTTAGTAATGGCCAGTCTAACTGGGGTGAGATAATATCTCAATATGGTTTTGATTTTAATTTCTCTAATGATTAGTGATGCTGAGCATTTTTTCATGTGTCTGCTGGACAGTTGTATGTTTTCATTTGAAAAACGTCTATTCATCTTCTTTGCCCATTTCTTAATTGGATTATTATTGATCTATATATTTATTTTTACTGTATAGTTGTTTGAGTTCTTTTTATATTCTGGATATTAACTTCTTGTCAGATGTATAGTTTGCAAATATTTTCTCCCCTTCCATACATTGTCTTTCCACTCTGTTGGTTGTTTCCTTTGCTGTGCAGAAGCAATTTGATTTGATTAATCTCATTTGTTTATACTTTCTTTACTTGCTTGTGCTTTGTGGGTCTTATGCATAATGTCTTTGTCCAATCGTACTTGCTGAAGTGTTTCCCTGATGTTTTCCCTTAGTAATTTTATGGTTTTGGTCTTATATTTAAGTCTTTAATCCATGTTGAGTTGATTTTGCTATGTGGTTAAAGGTACAAGTCCAGTTTCATTCTTCTGCGTAGGGATACCCAATTTTCCCAGCACCATTTATTGAAGAGGCAGTCTTTCCCCCAGTGTATGTTCATGTTGATTTTTTCAAATATCTGTTGGCTGTAAGTATGTGGGTTGATTCCCAGGTTTTCTATTGTGTTCCATTGATCCAAGTGTCTGTTTTTATGCCAGTACCATGCTGTTTTGGTTACAATAGCTATGTAATATAATTTGAAGCCAGGTAGTGTTATGCCACTGGGTTTATTTTTATATTTTCCTCAGGATTGCTTTGGCTATTTGGGGTCTTTTTTTTTTTATATTTATGAATGTTAGGATTGCTTTTTCTTTTTTTGGGACGATTGTCATTTTCATTTTGATGAGGATTGCATTGAATCTGTAGATTGCTTTGGGTGAGATAGGCATTTTCGGGATGTTAATTCTTCCATTCCAAGAGCATAATATGCCTTCCCACCTTTTTGTGTCCTCTTTAAATTCTTTCAGTAGTGTTCAAAGTATAGAATACATTATTTTAACTATGTTTACTCTGTTGTACAACAATATATACCCTGAAATTACTTGTTCTGTTCATCTGAAATATTTTATCCTTTAACCCACATATCTTTTATTGTCACCCCACTCCAACCCCCTGATAACCACCATGGTACTCTCTGTTTCTATAAGTGAGACAATTTTGTATTCACATATAAATGAGTTCATGCAGTTTTTGTCTTTCTCTGCCTGCCATATTTCATTCAGCATAATGTCATCCAGGTTCATGCATTTTTCTTTTAAGGATGAAAAGTATCCTGCTGTTTTTTTTTTTTTAATTACTGTACATACATGTGGGTACAATGTTGATTTTCAATACTTGTTTTCAATGTGTAGTGGTTAGATCAGTATTGTTAGGTTATTCATCATTACAATATACAATCATGTTTTGTGCCTGTTGACCAATTCCTCATTAGCCCCTTCCCTCTCCCCTCTCCTACCCCCCCATTTTCCACCTCTAGTTTTTTTGTAAAGAAAATGTAATTTTATTAATATTATTTTTTACATTCTAGCATATTGTTGCCGTGCATTTGGGAGGGACGGAGAGAAGAGAAAGGGGAAGGAAATGGAGTGGAAGAAGGAGGAAGGAGGAGAGGTGGTATTGAGGCATGTGGCATCCCCTCATTCCCACAGGAGAGACTGGGGGATTCCAACAGTGGCTTGCTCATTGATGGGCTGGGTGCAGATGCAAGGCAGGTGTCATAAAAGCCCTCACTACCCACTACCTCAGCTTGGGAACCAAGGGTCCTTCTTGCTACAGCTTTGTGGTTGTCACTGGGCTGGTTGCATGTGTTGGGGTATGTGGCTGATGCCCAAGAGCCCCTGCCATCCTGGGTGGGACAGCCTGAGGCACTCCCTGCAGTGGCTCAGTGCTCACTGCTGAACTGGCTGCAGGTGTCAGGGTGTTGTGGCTGTGGCCCAAGGCCCCACACCACCCCAGCTCTAGAGAGCCCAGGGTGCTTCCTGCAGTGACTCAGTGATCCCTGCTGAGCTAGCTGTGGGTGTTGGGGATGTGAGGCCAAAGCATGAGCTCCCCCACAAATCCAGCTCAGGAAAGCCTGGGGTGCTTCCTGTGGTGGCTAGGTGGCTGCCACTGGGCTGGTTGTGGCCACATCTAGTTTTTTAAAAGTTCAGCCTATTACTGGGATTGTTGTTTCTTTCTTTCTTTCTCTCTGTCTCTCTTTATGGTTCATTTGTTTATTTATGGATTCAGCTCCCAGTTATGATTGTGAATATGTGGTATTTCTCTGTACCTGGGTTGTTTCACTTAGGAGAATTTTCCCCAGGCTCATCCATGTTGTTGCAAATGGGAGAATTTATCCTTTTTTATGGCTGTGTAGTATTCCATTGTGTTTATATACCACAATTTCCTTATCCAGTCATCCATCGGTGGACATTTAGGTTGGTTACAACATCTAGCTATTGTAAATAGAGCTGCAATAAACATGGGAGTGCAGGTATCTCTTTGACCTGATGTTTTACAATCCTCTGGATATATCCCCAGGACTGGGATTGCTGGATCATGTGGAAGTTCTATCTCTACTTGTTTAAGGAATCTTTGTACTATTCCCCACATTGGCAGTACTAATTTACAGCCCCATCGACAGTGCAGGAAGGTTCCACTCTCTCCACGTCTTTACCATCATTTGTTATTCTCTGTCTTTTTAATAGTATATATACCACATTTCTTTATTTAGTCCTGATGGACATGTTGATTAACTTCATATCTTGGCTATTGTGAATAATATTGCAATAAACACAAGAGTAAAAATATTTCTTTGACATACTGATTTCATTTATTTTAGATATATACCCAGATGTAAAATTGCTGGATCTTATGGTAGTTCCATTTTTAATATTTTGAGAATATCATACTGGTTTACATAATACCTTTATTAACTTACATTCCCAGCAATGGCGTACAAGTGCCCGCTTATCTCTGCACCCGTTCCAAGAGTTTTCTTTCTTTTTTAGTAATAGCCATGCTAACAGCTGTGATGTAATGTCTATTAGTTGTTTCTTTAAATTGCCTTTCCCTGGGGCCGGCCCGTGGCTCACTCGGGAGAGTGCGGTGCTGATAACACCAAGGCCCCGGGTTCAGATCCCATATACGGATGGCCGGTTCGCTCACTGGGTGAACGTGGTGCTGACCACACCAAGTCAAGGGTTAAGATCCCCTTACCGGTCAAAAATAAATAAATAAATAAATAAATTGCCTTTCCCTGATGACTGGTAATGTTAAACATTATTTTTTCCACATACTTAGTGGTATTTGTATATCTTCTTATGATAAATACATTTCCAGAGTTTTTCGTATTTTGGTTTTTGTTCAGTTTTTCACCACTTTTAATTGGGTTATTTGTTTTCTTGCTATTGAGTTAAGTTCCTTATCTATTTTGGATCTTAACCACTTATAAGATATATGGTTCCCAAATGGTTTTCTTATCCTGTATGTTGTCCCTTTACTCTGTTGATTGTCTCCTTTGCTTCACATGAGCTTTTAGTTTTATGAGCTGCCATGTGTCCATTTCTACCTCGGTGAGCTGTGCTCTAGAGTTCATGTCCGAAACGTCTTTACTCAGGCCAAAGTCATGAAGGTTTTTCCTCTAGCAGTTTTACATTTTCTGGTCTGAGGTTTCATTCATTTATTGTAGGTTGTTTTTTTTACATGGGTAAAATATGGTCCATTTTTGTTTTTCTGGATGTAGATATTCAGTGTTTCTGACACTCTTGAAGAACCTATTGATTTCCCATTGTCTGTTAATGATATTTTGGTCAAAAATGAATTGATCATATATGTATGGATTCCCTTTAGGACACTCTATTCTATTCCATTGGTCTTTGTATCTGTTTTTATGCCAGTGGCATGCTCTATTGATTACTAGAGCTTTATATTATATTTTTAAATCAGATAGTGTGATGCTATCAGCTTTGTTCTTTCCACTGAATTTTATTTTGCCTATTTGGGCTCTTTTGTGGTTCCATTCAAATTTTAGAATTTGTTTCTATTTATGTGAAAAAATGATATAAGATTTTGATAGACATTGCAATGAATCTGTAGATCACTTTGGGCATTATGTGTATTTTCACAATATCAATTCTTCAAAATAATAAGCACCAAATATTTTCATTTATTTTTGTATTTTTCAATTTCTTCCTTCAATGCTTTATCCTTTCAGTGCACAGACATTTCACAACCTTGGTTTAATTTATTTCTAAATATTTTATTTTCTTCTTTCTTTCTGATTTGGATGCTTTTTATTTATTTTTCTTGCTTTACATTTTTGGCAAGGACTTCCAGTACTATGTTAAATAGAAGTGAAAAGGGTTGCTATTCTTTTCTATTTCTGAACTTGATGAAAAGCTTTCAACCTTTCACTGTCGCGTATGATATTAGATTGAACTTGTCATACATTCACTTTATTCTGTAGAAGCACATTTAGGTTCTGGTGAGGAGTCCCTTCCAGGTCGCAGACTGCAGACTTCAGGTTGTCTTTTAACCTGGCAGAGAGGGGAGGAGAGAGCCCTCTGTGGTCCATTGTATAAGGCCAGTCATCCCTTTCATGAGGGATCCAGCCTCATGACCTTATTACTTCCCTAAGCCCCACTTTCTAATTTTATCTCATTGGCTGTTAGGATTTCAACATACAATTTCGAGGTGGTACAAAAACATTCAGACCATTGCAGATTCCAAGATTTGATTACAAAAAAAGCCATCATTTTCTTTTACTCTCTTCAATGTTTTCTCTTTCTCTCTTTTCCATTCTATTTCTCAAACTGTGAATGCAAGCTCCTATGTTATCAGCTTCCCTATGCAGAGGCCCAAATGGCAGAGATCTGAGGGAATATCCAGGCCAACAGATGAAAAGAAACTTAGGCTGTCCATCTAAACTGAGTGAAAAATATTTTTTACCAGGGAGTCAGAACACAATGGGTCTTTGATAGAGAAACAAAGTCAGCAGACACTTTCTGAGTGCCTGCAACCCTTGGGGTCACTTGCTCCAAGCACCACAATTTATATAGAGAAAAACTAATACATTTATTTTCCATAGCCCCTGTCTACAACAGAGTGGGAGGGCTCATCTCAGTTCCAGATGTTCACATAAATATACTGCAGGACTTCAGTTCAGTCCTGTCACAGCTGTGCTGGTGATGGCCCTGGCTCAGGCAAAATCTTGGGAACATTTCAGATCTTCTGCCTATGCTCTGGGCCCCTGGGCATGAAACCAGAAGAATAGATGCCACTGCCCCATGGCACAGCTGTCTGCAGCCTTTTCTTCCCCCTTATGTCACTTTCCTAGTATTTGCCCCTTCCCTTTGCTTCCACCTTCAGGGTCTCCACTTGAGAAATCAATGTGTGTGTGTGTGTGTGTCTATGTGTGTGTGTGCTCTTCCTCACATGGACATGTGGAAAGAAAAATGTCCCCATGTGGATAGGGAGTGCACGGAGGTCTTTTAGGATCTCAGTGGCTCAAACTTTCAAAGAAATCCTGATGGGAAGAGGTGGAGTCCTATGTAATATTCTGGACTCTGCCCACCTCTTCTGGTTTGGACCAGTCTAAGTCTCTTTCTTGTCCTCAGTTTACAAATTGTAAATGAAGAGATGGATGTGGAACAGCATATATGTGTGCTCTGCAAAGACATGAATTAGGGCTCCATCAACACCAGATGGAGTTTCAGTGCAGGCTGGGCTTAGATGCACAAAGATTTACAGGCCTCCTGACATGGCCAGTGTCGGTGAACACGTGGAATGGTGAAGCTAGACCTCCTTTCCAGGGTGGGACATGCAGGCACAGCCCCAAGACCTCTGCTCTTGAAGTAAGTCTCACATGATCTTCCCAAATTCAGCCTCTACCAGCTCTGTTAATAACAAAATTAAAATTAAATTTAAACAATTCTATGGGAGAAAAATGGGCAATTTGATAAGACATTTTCCAAAAAGATAACCAAGTGTGCAAGGGAATGAAAAGTGCTACACAATGTTACTCATCAGTAAAATGCAAAGTACTACCACAACGTGACACCACTATGCAATTGCAAAACTAAAAATCATTCACAATATCACCTCTTGTCAGGGTGTAGAGCAACTGAAACTCTGGCACAATGCTGTGTGTGTCACTTGTTTCACCCATTTTCCCAACCCTTTATTAGTATCTGATAAAGATGGACATATACACACTCGGTGACACAACAATTTAACTCTTACATATATATCTGATGAAAATGCCTGCCTCTGCTCGCCATGCAGAAGAATGCTCAGAACAGCATTATTTGATACTTCTCCAAACTGGAAACAATTCAAATGTTCATCAATAATACAAAGGATAAATGAAATGAGTTTTATTTTTTATAATGGGATATTAAACAGAAATAAGAACAAGCTACAACCACATTTGATAATATCCCTGAAACTTGGGCTGGCCAGTTTGCTCACTTGGGAGAGTGTGGTGCTGGTAAGACCAAGGCCCTGGGTTCAGACACCCACACTGGCCAGCCACCAAGAAAAAAACAAACAAAAATTCTGAAACTTACAAGCATAATTAAAGTAACAAACAGAGACCAGTACATTCTGTTTGATTCTATTTATATAATGTTAAAAACAAGTAAAGCTAATTCAAAAGTTAGCAAATGCTTTACTTTGGGGGAAGACAGGGTAGGATCTTGGAAAGTGAACACAAGGGGCTCCTGCAGGGTTGGGGATGTTCCATTTCTTGTGGGCACTGGTTACCAGATGTGTCCCATTTGGATAATTTATTGAGCTATAAACTTATTACTTCCATACATTTAGGTATGTCTGCTGTGCTTTGACACATGAATCCAGTTAATTAAATCCAGAACTCTTTCCCTGGCTAACTCCAAAGCCAGGAGACACAGTAGATTGTTCAGGACTCTGGAATTACAAGGTGTAGATTTGTATCCTGCATCTTACCATTTTGTATTTCTGACATTTGGATCAAATTACTAACTCTCTGAGCCTCAGTTTCTTCATCTATAAATTGGATTAGTTATGGTTTCCTTTTACAAGTTGATGAGATTAAATCCTCTAATAAATATTGGCTCTTGTGAGGCCCCTGTTGTCCCTTAGTCTGTGGGCTACAGACAAGATGAACAAAGGCTTGGGCCAGAGGAAGGGGAAGAATGAGGTTGTGGTCAAAGTTGTTCTCTGGGTGAAGAGAGCAATAAACATTCAGAGATGCTGCTGGGTTACAAGAAACAGAGTCCAACAGCCTTGCGTTCCCTGTCTCTGGCCTCTTGCTCATCTGTAAACACAGAAACTGGACTAAAGTGATGATCTCTGGCTGGTTAGTTTTTTCAGCTATGACATTGTCCAGTTGATAGAGCGACAAAAATGCTACCCAAAAGCCAAACGTAAATGTGTACATGTGTCTGTTTATTTCCACAACTGTTCAAATATTTCTGGCAGATGCAGCTGTAGGTTTTGAGATGTTGTAGCATGATGACTGGGCACTCCATCTCTTCTGATGTCAGGAGGACATAAAAATATTCACACATGGAAGGAAGGTAGGTGAGGCCACGTCTAACTAGGGCTTGGCTAAGAGTGGAAGACCCCAGTCAGGAGTCATGACCCTGACCCCATGTTGGGGGGTCTGAAATCTGGCAGGTAGCTCTTCATGGAGCTGTTGCATGGGCCTTCCTTTTAAAGCAACAATCTTTGGTTTGATTTGTCACTTTTTTTTGATTATACAAGAAATGTATGATTTTTGTAGAAAATTTGAAAAACAAAAATTTTTTAAAGCACATTACATATGTGCATCTATGTATATAGCTTTATAAATATAATCATATCTATGTCTTTCTATCTATCTAAATGCATATATCTATAAAGAGAAATAATTTAGTAGAAATAAGGGAAAATTTCTACATGTTGGTATTGGCTGATTTATTTGTTGTTGTTCTTTAACAAAGACAGTGCACACTTAAATTTTATAGAGGAAAGCCATTTTTTTGAATTTTCACTTTTAAAACTTCTTCTCAGAAGCTTCTGTGTTGGCTGAGAGCAGACCTGCCAAAATCTAGAACATTCTTAGTGAGAGGCAAAAACGTAGTCTTCAGCTTTCTGGAAACACCCCCGGGCTTCTAAGCAGTCTGCCCATGGCCTTGGCTATGAGTTTCAGGCCATTCTTTTTTGATTTGGAGGGTCTGGTCAGCCTACAGTATTTCATTTTCTTCAGAAAATATTTGGCCTTTTCCAGGTAAAACTTCAGTGTTTTCTTGTGACCTTGATGCCTCATTTGGTCCCAGAACTCATCGGGGTGTATTTCCTGGGCTGGGTGGCCACCCCCACAACCAGAGGCAGCAGAAGTGAGGCAGCAGAGCTTGCAGAGTGTCAGTGACATACAGAGTCCCTGCTGCTGGAACTGGGTCCAGGTGCCCGAGGCAGGCCCAGGACTTTCTTTTCTACAACAAGGGCACCAAAGTTGTCACTGCTCTCACTCTCTTCACTCCAGGCCCTTGGGCTCTTCTCTCTGGAATACTATTCCTTGTCCATTTTATGCCCCTGGGACCCAGCTCAGATGGGACACATCAGGGACACCCAGTCCACCTTGTAAGTCCCCTGCTACACTGTTCTATGGCACCTGCTACTTGCTCTCCTCATCACCAGTCATAACCAAAATCAGACTTTGAGTATGTCCCCCCCAACTTTGTGATCTCCTGTGGGTCGGGTGACTACAAGAAGCAGATGCTCAACATTTCTTGTCTGTGGGTCTGTCTGTCCTGCACACTCTCTCACAGACATATTTTCCTCCAGGAACACAACCCACAACTGGAATCTTGCTCAGGGAGATCTGTGCTGCTCCCATCCAGTCCTATGAAAACAGCAAACCTCATTTTTCTCATTTGTATACATTTTATAGCATTAGGTTTTACATTTGGGTCTAAAATCTGATTTTAGATTTTTTTGTTTGTGGTGTAAAATATGGATAAAAGCTCTTTCTCCCTCTCTTTTTTGCATCTGATTCCTGAGTTCACAGGTCACCCTGCTGATTCCTCAGGGCAGCTGACAGTCTGAGTATGTCCCTTGCCTCATTCTCTGTGGGGCCCACCAGGTGGTGGGGGCTGCACCTGGTTCTCCAGGCTGTGCTTCTGTGAGTGCTGCTCCACCCTCTGCTCATGCTGCAGCTCCTGCACCAGCAGCACGCTCTGTGTGTCTCCCACAGCCGCATGGCCTTCTGGAAACAGCTGAAGAGCTTTGCGCTCCATCAGATCACCCACTTTATTAGGACATGAAATGATTTCTGAAGTGGCAGAACCAAGAGAAGACACCTTTAGGACTGGCCTGGCCAGCATGAGGAGGAGGACCCCACCTATGGTTTCCTCAGTGGCCAGTGGAGGCTGCACATCTGTAAGGACTGGCTGTCACTTCCTGGACACCATCCCTCAAGGTCAACTGCAGGCCATACCTTGACTCACAGTCCTTCCTCCTCTGGGGTAGTATTTCTGATCTTCCCAAAGCCACACCCTTGGCATGGCTGACCCTGAGATTTTATACTCAGACCCGTCTCCTGTTCCTCTGATGTCACTGACAGAAAGAATATGAAGTTAGGAGCCTAGAAAAAAGTGAAGAAAAAGAATCAACCCTGGAAAGCAGCCTAGGCTCTTGGTGTGGCCAGACAGATCTCAGTCTGGGTCGTCTTTCCTTCTCTGCAGTTCCCCAGCTCACAGCATCTGGGCAAAAAATCACCTCTTGTTAAATTATAACCCCCAACTTCCCATTTTTAAAAACAATTGTGCCTCGTGCTATCATCTGGATTAGGTAATTACAAACCTTTGCCTGAGAATTAAATTTGGCTCTCTGCCTATTTTTTTGATCCTCTGTCTTAAGCACATATTTTACACTTTTTAAACAATTGACAACAATCAAAAGAAGATACTCGGGCCGAGCCCGTGGCGCACTCGGGAGAGTGCGGCGCCGGGAGCGTGGCGATGCTCCCGCTGCGGGTTCGGATCCTATATAGGAATGGCCGGTGCACTCACTGGCTGAGTGCCGGTCACGAAAAAGACAAAAAAAAAAAAAAAAAAGAAGATACTCGATGGTGTGCAAATATATGAAATCCACACTGCAGAGTGTGCAAATTCTTTTGGAGCATGGCAACACCTATTCATCTCTGTTATTGTGTTGAAAGGTAAACGCAGACACATTAGAACTTTAAAGACATCGAGCATTTAGTAACTTCTAAACCCACCAGCACTAGACAAGAAAAAATGTAGTGCTCTACTGAGGGGGGCAGAGAAAGAAAGCTCTTAGGAGGTATTTGGAGAAGCCAGACAAAGAAAACACTTGATCGGTTGAAGTGGAAAGACTGGTTTGAAGTTAGTTGGCGGTTTCTAACAGGGTAAGCTTAAGTTTCCTTACCCTGTTTACACTGAGTTAGGTCTTGCTTTTTTGAGTAGGAATCTAAGGTGGTGAAGTCATCTCAGCTTAATGTCCTTATAATTAAATGCTTTCACAATTTCTTATTTTTGGTCACCCTCTCATTTAGGACAGATGGACAAAATCTCAGGCATAAGTGTTACTCTGTAACTATTATGACTTATTTGCCTTTGTTTCAGCATGGAACTCATTAGTCACGATGTCAGGCTTGTAGAAAAATTATTATTTTTTCTTTTTTTATTCTAAGTACAGTGAGACCTCCCGATATAATTTTGATGGCTGTGAGTATGCATCTATGATTATGGAGAGAATACAGTGTACAGTAAAGAATATGAGTATGACTAACAGAAAAATAATACCTAGAGATTGAAGTCAGATTTTTAGTCAAGGGTGCTACAAATCAAGCCAAACACAAAACAAGAAAAACAAACTTTAATGGCTATAACAAAATATAAATTCATCTCTGAGTCCATAGGGCAGTCACTCAAGATTTCTCGGTTTGAGCTGGAAGGATATTTCCTGGATTGCAGTTTGAATGTCTCTAGTTATGGCGTGGGGCATTTCAGTGCATTCCCTAAGAGGTTCATGAGTCAGCATATAAAAGCTCATCTTCTGAAGTGCATATAAAATCATCCAGGCCAGCATGTGGGGCTTCAGGAATACAAAACAGTTAGAAAATAAAATTACAAGGGCAATAAGGAAGACTAAAATATTTTATTTTCTACGCTGTAGTTACCTACTAAAGCATAATTTCTACCTACAATAGTCCCCATTTCCACCAAAGATAATCAGAGTACAACTAATTTGTTTACAAAGTAGGTTCAGTCTCATCAAACTTGCCCTGATTTTTTACATAGTGCAGTAAGAATAGTTGTATAGAGCAAGACCAACTTAGCATAAATAACTCCATTTTGCTGTTTACAAGTTTCCCACTTTATTTTTGATGACTTTAAAAGTGTTTACTTGGGGAGTCATTGGACACACCCACTTGCCTGTGCAAATCCATGAAATAAACAACTTCTGGCAAGAAAGATAAGCTACGACCTGCATGTATAAAAAGAAACTGCTTCTGCCTTAGCCCGTGGTCAGTACTTGCTTGGACTCATGGACCGTCACTCTGCTGCACTGATTCACTACATCTACCCTCAAGCAGCCCGAGTCTGTGAACTTAAAAAGGGCTCCTCCTTGACCTCTGCCTTGCAAGATGCAGACTGTGCAGACCCCCAGCCAAGCAGCATGAAAGACTGGAACTGATTCATTAACCCCTTACTATTGGCTGCTTCCTCGCCTTGAATGACCGAGTTTCCCCCTTCTTATTTTCTTTCTTCTTTGATTTTCCCTTGTTTGAAGTGTGAATTTGTAGATTCTTCTTTGTTGATCTCTGTGTGCTGTGCCACGTTACTGAGTGACAGGGACAGTACTCAGGAAATAGCTCCTGGTGAACTCCACATAATTTATAGGTGAATTGAGTTTGTCTGATTCAATCAAGCTTGACATTGTGGAAAGACACAATTGTGGTCATATCGAGTTAATCATCACCTCAACTCCATGCCCACAACTGTAGAAATTGATCATATATGCTCTTTTGTAGTCTGCTTTTCTTAAATTTAAGAATTTTAGATTAGACTATAAAAAGCCTCTTCAGGCTAAGACCTCATGCCAAGGACTTGGCATCAAACTTTGCCTACAATACCTACAATTTAGGGTGAATTCCTCTTTTTCTTGATGTCTTAGAATAGTTTTGAAGATTCCTAGGCCTTCCTTACTCAATCTATAAAGCTGGAAAACCATTAAAGCCAGGTAACAGAACAAGCTTATTCCAACAGGTTTTATTGGCTCTATGAAGTCCACCTTAGTTTCTTAAAACCCTCTGGTCATATTTGGTTCAATGCACATTCTCAAATATGGCATTCTAGTCTAAGTCTTGGTAATATAACAAATGTTTCTAATTATGTCCTGTTCTAAAAAGCATAAATTCCTTTTGAATTTTTGCAAATAACTGTACTGCCATAAGAATGCTCATTAATAGTTTTCAACTTCTAGAATGACCAGGCAAACAGACAAAGTAATTGTTTTTTCTTAGTTCACAAAGATAAACTTTGCAAATTAAAATAAGCTATAGATAGCTTAAGAGGAAAAACAAAGTTTTCTTGAATCTGGAAGACAAAATATTTTTAAAAACCAGCAAGTAAAAAAAATATTATTTTTTAAAAACCCCACAATTATTCATTACCAGTTCATACAACTCTGAGTAACTAATTTTTGTTCTTCGTGGTGTTGGGTTAGCAGCTCCATTACACTTTTGAAAGTTGTTGCCCTGTCCAATGGCAAGACGTTAAAGGTATTTGAAAACCGAACTGCTCATACTCTTCTTCATAAAACTTCTTAAATGCACATCATTTACAAAAATCATTATACCCGTAATGTACTGTCATAATTTTAGTTATATTAGACACATTAGATTTTAAGGAGTTTTATACAATTTATGAACACATATTAATCATATCTACCCTTAAAATATAACTTAAAAGTAGTTCAGCACTTTTAAGATTTGCTTATTATTTGACATTGCTTCCCTGCAAGTTAGCATGTAAAATAAACCTAATTAACACAACATCTCCTCTTTTTATAAGCACAGAGAGAAAAAAATCCTTTTAGTTATTCCAGGGACCCTCTCACAACTCCCCAAAGTAGGTCAATCTCAAAAAATTTACTAAATTTAGAATTTTATTTTGTAAATGTGAATAATGTCATAGAGCTTAAAACACTTGATTACAATAGGATCACAGATTGCTGTGAAACAGTGTTTATTCATTTAACCAGGGTAGTAATTAAAAGACTTCAATGGCAAAAATGAATAGTCACATAGTTGTAGCAAAAGTTAGCAATTTAATAGAAAGAACTCAGTGGTAGAGTTTGGATGTGGTGTACCCCCAAACTCATGAGGAAATCTGATCCCCAGTGTGGCAGTGTCGGGAGCTGAGTCACAGGGTGGATCCCTCATGAGTGGGTTGATGCTGTCCCTGGGGGGGAGAGTGAGTAAGTTCTTGCTTTATTAGTTCCCATGAGATCTACTTGTTTAAAAAGCCCCTAGAACTTCCCCTGTTTCTCTCTCTCTCACTCTCTGTCTCACATGTGCACATGCTTCCTCCCAGCATGTGCTGTCAGCTGCCTGCCGCTTTCTGCCATGAGTAGAAGCAGCCTGAGGCCCACACCAGATGCAGCTGTCCCAGAATCATAAGCCAAATAAACTTCTGTTCTTTATTAATTACCCAACCTCAGGTATTCCATTATTGCAGCACAAAAACAGACTAATACACTCAGTTTTCTTAAATAATAGACCTAATAACCACGACATGAAACACAGGAATATAGAACATATCTTCATAAAACAAAGAAACTTTGTTTCCTAGTTCAATTACCAAAAACAAAAACAAACAAAATACAAAACATAACATAAAATCTCTTCCACAATTTCTTAATAAGAACAGACCAGGAGTCCAGGAAATCTTTGTTATTTTAATAGAGAAGATACAATTCTAGTTTTGAATCAGTTGGTTTACGATATTAATGATCAATTTAAAAAAAAACCTTCATAGTAGTTTCCTTCAATTCTTAGCCACTTTGATCACACATAAAATTTCTTTTTCAAAATTTCTCTTCAGCAAACCTTCTAGAAGTTCGTTTTATTCCGTACATTCTCTTTCTTATTATGGAACAACAAAACATTCTACATTAGGACAAAATTACTCTTTATTTAACAAGAACATCCTTTATTCCTCATAGCTTCACTTAAAAATATATCTTACTTGCACTCCTTACAGTGATGTTTCACATAATGCGTATAGTAATTAGAATTAGAAATAGTTATAATTTTTAATTCTTATAAATTCTAATGTATAGTAAGAACTAGAAAATCATTAGTGTGTCACACCAGCATTCTGCAGATAGGAAAAACTATAAATAAAAATTTTATGGCTTTATCTCTCACCAGAAATGCAATTATAGTGAAGTTGTTTGTCAAGTGTTCTCCTTGAAAATGTGTACTGCTGAGTTCCGTGGAGTTTGTTCAACTTTCTACTTAGTAAATATTTACTGGATTCAAAAATAAAGTAGAAGCAAGTGTTTTCCCAGCATGCAGTTTCTCAGTGGGGTACAGCACATGTTTGCTAACAGACTCAAATATCCTTAGTTAATGTGTAATAAGAATCCAAAGCAGATAAACATATGTTCAGAAATTAATGTTTCATTATTTTATTTTACTTGAATGTGATCTAGAAACTTGATGAATATCCATCATTTAATTTAACAAAGACAAACTTGAAGGGTGTAAGTTGCTGAGGAGATTTGGAAAACTATTTTTAAACATGTTACAATACCTAACAAGGCTAGCTACCATTGTGTTATTTTTCCTTGCTAACAAATTTGGTAATAGAGATAACTTAATTTTTAAACTTACTACTTGATAAGGCAAAATAGAATAAAAGTTGTGTGTCTGCATTACATTTAATTTTTACCACTCTGAAGACCTACCTTTTTTAATTAAACAAATTTTAACTAGCTATTGCTAACTAAAAATGACCCCATATCATGTGAATTAAAAAGCAAAATTTTTTTCAGTTAGTTTCTAAAAGTTTATATTTCTGGAAGTTTAAAATCAATTATGTTTCTTTACAACAATTAAAGATCTTTTATAAACAAATTTTATTGACACCATCTGGTGGTAAAGAAACAAATCACACATTCATACATACATGTACATGAACACACACACAGAAACAGATCATATAGATATTTATTTTAAAATTTTAGCCATGTAAAATAGGCACAATAACGCAATACTTTCTAGCATATAAAATGTGGACTCAAATTTGTTTTTATCAGATGAGTATGTTAAGATTACTCACTTTGGTGGCTCATGCTTTTTCCTAGTATTTATAGAAGACAAGATTTCTATGGAGAAGACAAGATTTCTATGGAAAAGACACGATTTTTATTTGTCCAATTTCTAAATATTTCACTTTTTTCTTGTTTTTCTGATGTCATCTTTCCTACGTTTTCATTTTTTTTTTTCTTGTCTTTTTCGTGACTGGCACTCAGCCACTGAGTGCACCGGCCATTCCCATATAGGATCTGAACCCGCAGGGGGAGCGTTGCCGCATTCCAGCACCGCACTCTCCCAAGTGCACCACGGGCTCGGCCCTCCTATGTTTTCATTTTAAAAAATAAGCTATCATGTCCTAGAGAAGTCAAGGCAGAAAATTTATGTACCAAAGGCACATAGCATAGTTTTCATCATTAGTCAACACACCCAAAAAAGAGTATAGGGAAATGCTGGTTAAGATAAGATGGCCAGGAGAAGACTCTTAAACAGAGGTAAGTTTTGTGACTTACATTAAAGTCCATGCCTTCTTCCTTTTCGAGTGATTTAGTACTTCTTGTTTTTCTGGTGCAAAGAATAACATCCATTTATAAATGGAGATTCCTTTTGTAGATGTAAATTTATTTTAACAGAAAGAAAATAACCAGCAGAATGTAATCTTAGAGACATATTTGAGGCACATTTAGTTAGATCAATGGTTTTACAAACCATGTGTTTTTAAACTAGACTACTGCCTTCAGGATGATGCCCTTGAAGAACAGGACAAGAATTTTCTAGGTCTGAACTCAGCATGAATAATTTCCATTTTGGATTAGAGTCAGATACCGGTTCATCCTTTTATTTGTTTGTTATTATTTACAAGATTGAATGACATACTAGTCAAGTTTTGGTTTTTTTAAAAATAAAAAGTTTATAGATGTAGCAAAAATTGTGCCAATGAGAAGAGAGAAGACGGATCTGTCAGAGCAAAACATTATCAGGGATTCAAGCAGAGAGGTTTCAGTCGACTGAGAGGTTTTCTCGAGAGAAGCAAAATTGAATAAAGAAACCAGAAATCATTCTTGCAAAAGTTTTCCTAAAAATGTCCCAAGTGATAGTAGGACAGTTTTGGACATGGAAATCTTTTCGATTTGATTTGAGAACCCCACCAGAAAAATATTTATACTCTGAGAGATTGCTTGCTTATTATCTCAGAAAACAAACCCTTCGAGGCTTTCTCCAGTGGAGAAACAGTCTAGGGAAAAGGAATTGGATTCATCATATCGAGGCAGGAAGCTAGATAGAGATAAGAGTGGGAGAAAGAAAAATGTGTTATTTGCAAATGGGACAAACCAGTTTCCTGAGCAAGCCTGCACATGCGCAGAAGTGGAGACGAAGACAACTCCAGACAGGGAGCCCGCAACATTGGGCACCATTCAGTTAGACCAATGAGTTCCCACCAGCTAGGGTGCCAGTCTCTAACAATGTGACAGAGATTACATTCAGGGCTCCACCAATGACCAAATGGCACAAGTCCAGCTCAGAGGACTTAAAAGCCCTGGAATGTCACCATTAGGCCTCTCGAGCACTCCTCTCACTCAAGCCCACTCCATTTTCTCCAGAGTGTACTTTTCCTTTGCTAAATAAAAGAGCTTTTTCTTTTTGTTCCTGACATGTCTCATCCAATTCTTTGTTCAAGACACCAAGAACCTGGGTCTAGCCAGCAGGACCTGGAATTTTCCCATAACAATATGGCTGGTGTAAAAAAAGGACATTTTTTTCTCAATAGCCTGGTTGTTTACAATAAAGGCCAACATCTCAGGACACATGGTTCCGGAGGTTGGCACCTTCACTTTTGGTTTTAAACTTACAAGAATATTCTTTTGGTCCCTATAGCTATTGTAGCTGTAAAGACATACGCTTGTTTGCCTTTTGTAAGCAGTCTTTTACAGAGGCAACTTTCGATCCATTTAGTTTGTTAGCATCCTCTCCATGCCAATTAAAAGGCAAGCATCCCATTGTTTACAATGTACCTCATAGTTGAAAATTTTTGTTTGAATGAAAAACATTCCCATGTGTTTAGTACAAATCATTTTTAGTAAGGTTTACCCATTTCTGCAGGAAATCATAGGTTTTGAGACTCCATGGGATCAGATGAACCAATTGTTCTCTGCCTTCCCAATACCCCACCTACCTGAGGTTTCCTACTGGGCTGAGTCCAGTTTCTGACAGACACAATTTGAAGGTGAACCCAGCCAGCTGCTGACCTGAAAAGCTAAGTTGGTCAAACTGGCTCATTATCTAAAGTATAACTTCTCCTTAAGCAATAGTTACATTCTTATGATAAAATCTAAATACAATTCTCTCTAAAGTTTCCCCCAACAGACAGCTTGCCCCTAGCAAACATCTTTTCCACAACTTTCCCTTCAGCAATTCTTAAAATCTCTTAACAGGGTCGGTATGGAAACCACATGTTATCTCTAAAATCATTAAAGTATACAATCCCATAGCTTCACAGTGATTAGAGTTGATCAGATGGGCCTTTGCCAGGCTATCTGTAGGCTGTGGTGCCCTACCCAAGGGCTTTTGCCCTATGCATGCCTTACCTAAAAAACCCTATTCTGAAATCAAATGAGAATCACCATTATTTAATTAGAATTGATAAGATCCACTATATGTGGGTTGTGGCCACCTATCTGAGGGCTTTTGTCCTGTACATGCATTTACCTAAAAACCCTATTCTGAAATCAAATGAGAATCAAGATTCCTAACCCATAAACATTTCATCCTTATTCATTTATTAAAAAATTTGAAGCTGTCAAGGAGTCAGAGTCAATGGACTCAAGGACGTTCTCATGAAGAAAAATCAGCATTACTTCTGCTTGATGAGTCTGTTGGAACATGGAGCATAACAGTTTAGTCACTATAAGAAAACACAAGATACAGAAGACACTAATTCCGGCAATAACCCAAATTCTTATGTTTAAATTGGAAAAGCAATGGGTAGGATTAAGCCAATGGGCCAAATCATTTAAATGATTAATAGTAATCTTTTGAGTTTTTTCTTGAAGCAGTGTCATTTGCTATAGAAGTTTAATTATTAAGTTTTGAATATCTCCATGTAAATCAGAATGAAAATTTCCATGTAAAATCTTTGTACATTCTTTCATGTAGTGAAGGAATTAAAGTTTAGATTGAGATAGAAGTTCAGAGGTCAAATTTTGAAAAGAGCCATTCTTTGTGCCATTTGGATAGAATGAGAGCAGTCACTGCTGTAGCAGTTGTGGCTGTAGAGGCCATAAGAATGTCCAAGAATCTCTTAGGGTGCACTCTCTAGAGCAGAGGTGACTTGCTCCAGGGCAGAATTCCCCATCCATTGTCATGTGAGGTTAACAGGTAACCAAGCTTCTGCTCTCTGTTTTAATGTAAACATACAAGAAATATTAAAATTAGAGATAATAAAGTATAGGGAGATGGCAAATATATGGATCAAAACTTAGTCAATTGTATCATTAGCTATCCAACATAATTTATTTTCTGTAGAATTATTTGAACAGCAAGAGACCCGATTAAAGTCCAGACCATTTCCAATAGCAATCCAGGGGTGAGAACCAACAGGAATGTTGGGTTTAGGATGAAATTTTTCCCATTTAGAATTTCCACTGACTCCTGCAGTTTGAATAAATATTTGATGTTTCACAGCTATAATACAATTAAAAGCTGTAAAAATATTATTTATATACCATTGTGGTTGAAAGGGAATGCAAAAGTTGCTAGCAGTGAACTGAGTGCTACAATTGATTCTGCAAACTTGTAATGGACCCGGAGACCTCCAGTGTCAGCGGTATCATTAGATGAAAGAGGAGGCTCCGAGTGACCCCAAGTAAGTAGCTCAAACATGGGAGGATTCAAAACGTGGGTCCAATAAACATTATTACTTATGGAAGGCTGAATAAAAAGGAAAAGCCCATATGTTATGAACGGGCATGTTACCTCTGGACCTTTGGAATTTATAGTTACGTGATTCTGGAGTTCTGGGATTGGACTTGTTCTCACGTGGTGCCACACGATAGGGGCTAATGGCCTTTGCTGGTATCCAAAGTCGGCCTGTAGGAGAAAGAACAAAAGACCCCCTTCCCCAGATGAACAATTTAACAGGTTCCAACTATTGTGGTCCCGTCGGCAGGCGGTGGCATGAAACCAAGGGTTTAGGTCTTTCCTCAGTGGGAATAAAATGTCATTCTATGGCTGTTAAAGTTTCAGAATTGCAGTTGTTGTTATTTTTAATTTAGAGTCAACAAGGCCTTACAGACCTGCTCATGAGGGGCCAAACCTTTCTCCATCTGCCCCCTTTTTTGTTTATGTAGTTGAGATTAGAGGAGGCCATTAGCTCTTTTTACAATTGCCCGTCAGGTGGGGTTACATGGGATTCCTGTAACATGTTTAGTATTTTAATTATCATAAAATAATTGAAAGGCCTTAGGAGTATATGTGGGTTCATAGCCAATTTTAATTTGAATTGGAAAAAGTAGATTAAAGTCTGGAAGAGCAATGAGAATGTCATCCATGTAATGATAATCAAGGCACCTGGAAAAGCCATCCAAGCAGGGTGTAAGGCACAATCTGCAGCATCTTACTATTGATCATACCTTGAGGGAGGACTTTCCATTGGTATCTTTGTAAAGGAGCCCCAGCATTAATGCTAGGGAGGGGAGATGCAAGTTTTCCCTATCATTTTCATGACAGGGAATGTTAAAAAAAACAATACTTTAAATCTATAATCTGGGCTTGAGCCTGAGGGTCCAGGCTTGAGCCTGAGGGTGAGTGTAAGTTCCCTCTCCAATTAACATATTTGTACCACAGTGGCTTGGACAGGAGGTGGCAGGGCAGTTTGGTCATAACTGAAAGTAGAACATTCCAGACAAATCCTTGGTAAAATAACCAGTGTTTCCAATTTTGTCCTGTTACAAGAAGAACAGATTCTTATTGAACTTATGTTAATAACTATATTGCCATAAAATGACAATATTCATGAATAGTTTTAAAATCGTGGAGGCAAGTAGTAATGTTTTAATTGTTAAAAGGAGCCAACAAATGTTTCAAAATAAAGAAATGGTAAAAACCCACAATTTTTTTTAGTTAATTTAAAAATGTTTTTGTATTAATGGTGAAACCTTGATCTATAGCTTTGGCTTTAAAAATAAAATAAAAATGGGGGATATGTGGAATATACTAACATTAATAAAGCAAACGTATTTCACAGGGCCTAGCTTCCAAGGCCCTGTAGTTTCAGGTATAGCCTAACTTTTTAGAATTACACATAGAAATGTTAAGCTTGTGAAAGACAGAAAACTTTCCCCAGGCTAAAATCTCTGTTGTAGATAAAGAATTGTAAGACAGCAAAATTGCTGGCTCTAAGAACAGATGTCCTTGGTGCAGCTAAACCCAATGATTGTTGCCATGACAATTATCTTACTGTTCTTTTTATAACGACTTATGTTCCTTTTCTGTAACTTTCTGGACTGGAGAATAAATACTGAGAGAAAACCCAAGTTTGGGCTTATTTTCTGAGGAGGAATGTCTCTCTCTTGAGGGTTCCTGAAAATTAACCCCATAGGGGCCTCTCACTGCTCAAAAGAAATGGGCTTTGAGTAATCCTTTGCATCTCTGTCACCCTGGGAGAGGTGACATTTTGCAGCCCCTTCCTTCATTTTGTTTCAGTTAGCATGTGTGATATTTTGGTTAGAGGTAACAAGTTTCAGTGAAGAGACAGAGGACCTCTGAGACACAGTGTTAGGTGCACACCTGGGGGCTGTGGGGTGGATGTGTGTGGAGGCAGGACTGGTAGGTGGAGAGGGCAGGAGATTGCAGGGGCCAGTGCCCATGAGTTTTCAGGAGTGCCCACTTCTAGCAGAGAGTCATCTTCTTCTAAAGCTGTCTGTTGTGCCTCCTTCACGGGTCACTGCAGTTCTCTTTAATGGGTCTTATTGGGAGGAAAGGAGAAAGAAACCTTAAATGAGTGGCTTCTAGATAGAGTGTCTAGAAATGGAATCTGTGTGGAGAGGTTGACTTTCTTCGGGAATCTTAATATTGATAGATGTCCTAAACAGCAATGATTAAAGTATATGCATTCACTGCAACATGCACTGTCTCTACCGATTAGTGGAGGTTTGCAATATGGTAGAATTTGTGTGCACACACACGTACACACACACACACACTGGCATAAATATCTCAATGGCCTTGTTCATAAATATGAGAAATGAGAAATAGGGGGGGGAAGGGGGGAATAAATAAATAAATATGAGAAATGGGATGAGCTCAAAAGTTGATTTTTTAAATGCAAATGAGAAAACGTCCCTCTATACCCTTCATTATTCTACTTAGGAAGGATGGGAAATAAAGGCAGTATTAAATCCTCCTTGCACAACTCCAGCTTCTACTACTCTCAGGCAGAAGTCCTCTTGCACAGCAATGTTCTCCTCACACTGTCTTAGAAAATGGTAGAAAACTTGTGGTAGACTCAATTAAACTAAAAATTCAAACTCTTTTTTTCAGATCAAACTATACACCCATCTATCCCAGCTTAAATCTCTACTCATGTGAGAAGCAAGTGACAGAAATGGATTGTCACAGGTTATTGACAGAGATTTATAACTGACAATGATTTTTTTTAGCCATTTCTTGTGATGATTGTAAAAAATATGTTCTCAGAGTTGGGGGGATGGGGTGTTGTGTGTTCAATAAGCTCTTGGAGCTTTTTCTATGTGGATGATGGATATTTTTTAAAAAGCAATAAATAAGAATAAAAATAAAAAACATTGTCTCGCCTTCCTGATAATTTTACAAGAAAAACACATCACTTTGGAAGCACAGTGAGGGGACGGGCCCAGGTAGGAGCTGTCTCAACAATACTGTGCAGAAAAGATGTGCTTCCCGCAGACCTTAACCTGTGTGTAGATCTTATTTTCTATATTTAGATTCTCGTCCTGACACAGGGTTTTTTAAGGGTAATTGAGAAAAAACCATGTGTCAGGTAGACTTCAGTAGTTACACTTTTTTGGCCTGGCCAATTAGCTTAGTGGTTTTGGGCACAGGGTTATAACACCAAAGTCAAGTGTTTGGATCCCCACGCCAGCCAGCTGCCCACAAAATCAAAAACAAACTGGTTATGCTTTTTAAATAAAAGTTTGTTGCTTTAATTTCTTTTTTGTTTTTCTAAATAGAGTATCTTGTGTGTGTATCTGCTTTTCCTGTTGTGTGTTTGTATGTGTGTGTAGTGGCTGGCTCTACTCAAACTGTGTGTGTGTGGTGTGTGCCTGCCTCTGCTCACACTGCCATCATATGTATGTATACGTGTGGTGTGTATATGTATGTTGTGTGTGGTGTGTGGTGTGTGTGTGGTGTGCTTTGTGTGTGTGCTGTGTGCATCTGTATGTGTGGTGAGTGTATGTGTGTGTGCAGTGTGCGTGCAAGTGTGTGGTGCATGTGGTGTGTGTGGTGCATATGCGTGCATGGCATGTATATGGTGTGTTAGCATGGTGTGTGTCATGCATGTGTGTGATGTGTGTATATCTGTATGTGTGGTGAGTGCATGTGCATATGTGGTGAGTGTGTGGTGCATGTGCAGTGTGCTTGTGTGTGTGTTCATGGTGTGTGTGTGGTGTGCATGTGTGGTAAATGAATCTGCGTGGTGTGTGTGGCGTGTGTGTGGTATGTGTGCATGGTGCATGTGTGCTGTTTGTGCATATCTGGTACATGTATTTGTGCATGGTGCGTTGAGTGTGTTGTGTGTGTCTTGTGTGCCCACCTCTGTTTGCACCCTCCTTGCTGGCTCTCCCACTGCACGGTGGTGGCCCCACAGTCATCAAAGATCATCAGTGTTCTGGCTGTGTCCCAGGCTATCTCACCTCCGTCACAGGTGTTGTCCCCTCCTGTGTCTCCATGGCCCTGTCCTAACTGATTGGCTGTATTAGCACAGGCTGCCATTTTAAAGCTTTCATTCTCTTCTCTTGGTGTTTCTCTAAGTATTTTCACAGACCTCCAGACCTTGCTTGGAACACAGGTTTGCAGAGCTGCACTAACTCCTCGCATCTAGCTGAGCCCATACCTATTAGATGGGTGTTCACAGGAGCTGATTGTGGGTTTCTGTAGAGAAGCAAGAACAGAATTTAATTCCTTTCCCCAGAACCACAGGAAGTCACAGGGGGGACCCATCCGCAGGCACCACAAGGTCATTAGCGCATGGCAGACGGGTCTTCTGATCCACATCCACAGGAGATCTCTGGCACCCCGAGATCTTTAGAGCATGATGGACAGAACTTCCCATCTGTGGGAGACCAGCTGTCACCCGAGGTCTGTGGGGTTTTTTTAGCATCAGGTCAGTAAGGGGATCTGGACCATCGACCTTGGTGTTAACAGCACCAGGCTCTAAGCAAGTGAGTGAACCAGCCAGCCCACGGGATCTTTAGAGCATGGTGGGGGGATGGAGGGACCCTCCAAACCAGGAGAGACCAGCTGGCATCCCAAGGTCATCACAGCGTGGTGGACACCATGTGATCAGCATGCAGTAGGGACAGTCCCCCAGGTGGGAAGTGGCCCTCAGGAAGGGGGCGTCACTCTGAGGCCAGCCGTGTGTTTCACCCAGGCGTCCTCTGCCGAGACAGGCATTGTGAGCACGAGGACATTCAGACCCGGAGGTCCGAGTCTCAGGGTCTGGTGCGATGCCAGCATCACCTCTGTGCTCGGGCTGCCTTGCCATTCTCCCCGCTTTTTACCCTGAGAAATGCAGGATAGCTCTGTAGGGGGGTCTCACATGTCATACAGTGTCCTTTCTGATCTCATGACAGTTTTTGACTTAAAGTGTGTTTTGCCTGATATAGTTATGGCCACCCCCGCTCTGATTTGGTTCCCATTTCCCGGACTGTCTTTTTTATCATGTCATTTTTAGCCTATTTCTGTTCTTAGATTTAAAATAAGTCTCTGATAAACATCATTTTATTTCTAATTCTTTTAGCCAGTTTGTGTCTTTTGATATAAAGTTCAATCCATGTATATTTACAGAAATTTCTGAAGTAGGTGGAGTCACTGGTGCCATTTTGTTCAGTGTTTTCTGTCCCAGCAGCTGTTCTGTTCCTCTTTGTCTCTCACTGTCTTCCTCCTGTGTTGTTCATTTCTGCAGTGACATGATTTGGTTTATGTTATTTCCTTTTGTGCATTTCTATATTTATTTTCTTTGTGGTTACCATGGGGATAACATAAAGCACCTAAAGGTAAACAATATATTTTATTAAGCTGGTAACAAGTTCAATTTCATACTATTTTTTTCTTTATACATCTTCTCTCAACTTTCTTAGTATTTCAAATATCATATATGTGTATTCTTTACTTATTAACAGTTTTCTGCTTATTTTATGCTTTTCTCTTTCAATTCTAAAGCACGATTTAAAGTGTTTTATGCACCTTCATTATGATGATACAGAAATCTATACACGCATATGGACGTACGTTTCCCAGAGAGCTACACATTCTTTGCATTTTTATATGATTTTGTGTTGCTTCTGCCATCATCCCCCCCAAAGGGGAGGGACCCCCTTTAGCATTTTTTTTAGGGCACATCTAGTTGTGATAAACTTTTTCAGTCTTTGTTTATCATGAAAATTATTTATTTTCTCTTCATTAGGAAGCACAGCTTCACTGGATACACTATTCTCGGTTGGAAGATTTTGAAGCACTTTGACCACATCCCTCCACTCCTTTCTGGCTACAAGGTTTCTGCTGAGAAACTCACTGATGTCACATAGAAGCGCCCTCGTAGGTGGCACATCACTTTCCTCTTGCTCCTTTAAAACTCTGTCTGTGACTTTTGAAAATTTAATTTTAATGTCTCTGTGTTGATCCTAATTGGGGTTCATTGAGATATTCAATTTTGATGTCTGTTTTTTTCCTTAAATTTGAGAATTTCTCAGACATAATTTCTTTTTGTGTTCTTCAGCTTCACCATTTTTGTTTTTGTTTTTGTTTTACAGCTTGATCTCTTTGCTGATACTTTCTTTTTCTTGATTGTGTTTAGTTGTCTGTATTCCTATTTATAGTTCACTGGGCATCGTTAAGATGGTTATTTGGATTCTTTGTCAGGTAATTAATACATCTCCATTTTTTAGGGATGTGAAGATTTATTTGGGTCTTTTAATGCAGCTATGTTTCCCTGATTTTTTTCTTTTAATATTTCTTGTGATCTTCTAAGATTTAGGCATTCAGAAACATCCACCTGGCACAACCTGTATGAAGTCACTTTTTCTAGGAGAAGTCTGACACCAGTCAGCTGGATGAGAGATTCTGGGGACCTATCAAACCTGTTCTCATGATGTGTCTTTTCTGAAATTATGAGTATTTTTTTTTCATCTAAACAGACTGGCTTATTTTTTTTAATACTGTAATCTTTTGTAACATCTGTTGTCTGTGACCATTTATTAAGAGAAATTATCTAATTACATAAATGGATTTGAGAACTTTTACTTTTAGGCATTATTTGTTTCTGTTTCAGATGATTTGGCAAGTTTTGTTAGTTTTGCTTTGTTGGAGTATTTTTTAAAAATAATTATCCCTTATAAAATTAATTATTACTCATTATTTCATTATTTGGTCTGTAATTGATTTAGACTTTGTCTCTGTTTAACCTTCCTGAAAAAAAGCAAGACATTTAAATGTATTATTCTTATCCTAAATGACTCTTAGGCTTTATTTTCCACTTACAAAGTTCTTCCCATTTATTTACATACAATTACCATGTTTTATTTCTGTTTTTATAATGTCATTTGTGTTTACATAAACCACTTGTTCATCGGTGATATATTTTTAAGACTGCATTTAAAGACTGATTTGATTTATATAAAATAATGATTTTAATCACTTTCTATTTTTGGACCTGTAATATTTGCCTATTGTATTATCATACCTAGAGGTGACAGCTTCCCTTTCGTATTAGTCCATTTTGGGTTGCTATAACAGAATTACTTGAGACTGGGTAATTTATAAGGAAAAGAGGTGTATTTGGCTTATGATTCTGGGACAGCTGCATCCGGCATGGGCCTCAGGCTGCTTCTGCTCATGGTGAAAAGTAGCAGGTGCCGGCGGGTACAAGCAGATCACATGGTGAGAGGAAGCAAGAGAGAGGAAGCAACAGAGAGAGAGAGAAGGTGCCAGGGTCTTTTTAAACAGTGAGCTCTCCTGGGAACTAATACAGTGACAACTCACTCATTAATCCCCCCTCCCCAGGGAGAGCATTAATCCATTCATGAAGGACCTGCCCCCATGACTCAATCAGTTTCCAGCACTGCCACATTGGGGATCAGATTTCCATTGAGTTTGGGTGGGACAACACATCCAAACTCCATCACTTTTTAAAAATTGTGGTAAAATACACATATTATTAAATTTACCATTTTATCACTTTTTAAGTGTATATTTTAGTGGCATTAAGGGCATTTACTTTGTTGTACAATTATCACCATTAATCTTCAGAACATTTTTCATCTTGCAAAAGTGAAACTCTGTACCTATTTAAAAAATAACTCCCAATGTTTCCTCCTCCTGTCTTTTGCAAACACCATTCTACTTTCTGTCTCTATGCATTTGACTACTCTAGGTACCTCATACAAGTAGAATTATGCAGCATTTGGATTTTTGTAACTTTTTTTACATGACATAATGGGCTTAAGGTTCATGAATGTTGTAAAATATGTCAGAATTTCCTTTCTTTTTAAAAATAAGTTGTATTCCATTGTATGTGTATATCACATTTTGTTTATTCATGTATACATCTGTGGATATTTAGACTGCTTCTACCTTTGACTAATTTGAAAAATGCTATGTCAACATGAATGTGTAAATATCTCTTCTAGTTCACACTTTTATTTACTTGGGCACATATGCAGAAATGGTATTGCTGGATCATAAGAAAAGTCTACTTTTCATTTTTTTGAGAAACCACCATACTGTTTTGTCTCTAGTCTGTACTGTCTTAAAATGATACCCACAGAGCACAAAGTTTCCAGTCTGCCTATGTCCTCATCAACATACATTTTCTGTCTGGTTTTTAAAATTTTTTCCATTTTTATTAAGGCATAATTGAAAATTTTATAATTTTAAGGTGTATAATATATAAAATTTACTATTTTAACCATTTGAAGTATACAGTTCAGTGGCATTAAATATATTTACACTGTTCTTCAGCCATCATTTTATTCACACAGAATGTTATGCACCTTAAAATTTTGTGATGTACTTACTGGCTGAACCGTGCACTTAAAAATGTTTAAAATGGTAAATTATATTTATCTATCTATACATATATGCACATACAAGTGTACTTCAAAAAGTTCACAGAAAAATAAAATTAAAATATAATACAAATATTTCAATTAATTTTTGATGACCTCATGTATAAAACAAGAATAAAAATACACACACAAAACTTTTTTTAATGAATGTACTATACCTATATACAGTGACATGAATGACTTTCTCATATATAATATTGCATAAAAGCAACCAGACACAGAAGTATGCACACTACAACTACATAATTCAATTTATATAAAATTTAAACAGCAAACAAGATTGTGGTTCTGAATTCCAGTGATGGTAGTTTGTTGAACTAACACTGTCACAGAAAACAATGATAAAATGTTGATAAAATATTAAATACAATTACATAAAAGCACACGCCTTTATGTAATACATACATAATATGTGAATATGTGTGTGTAAGACTAATGAGAATTCCAAAAAGAGAAGCAGCAAACAGAGGAACCTCACCTTTTGCAGTTTTTGTGGATGACTCTGTGCTGAGGGACTTATTTAATATGCACCCAGGCTGTTCAAGATCTGACAGCCTTCACTTCCTGCTGAACCAAGCCTGGAAATCAGCCAGTGCTAAAAATGAGGGTTTTCTCAGGTCTTTTTAAAAAAGTGTCCCCACATTTCCCAGCACGCACAAAGCTCTCTTAGTTCCCCAGTGTCCTGGGTGCTGTTGAATACCTCATTACTGAAATGAATTTTCACTCTGGCTTTTCCTTTGGGGCTTTAGTTGATCTATTGTATGTGTCAAGCATAATTTATTCTCTAGGTGGCTCCAGGCTTTTTGTTTGCTTAACATTTTCAAGCAATTTCTATGAATTTTCCGTATTGATTGGCTTCTGACTTAGACAAAATGGAAAAGAGAGCCTGTTTCAGACCTTCTGGTAGCCCCCAAAGAGACTGTAACGTGCAAGTGCAACACTTCGCAAGTAAGATGTGCTTTGCTCTCTCTGGAACCAGGGTCAGTCTCCAGCTGTAGGTCGGTTTCCATTTTCAGAGTTTCCATTTCCTCATGACTCAGTGTCAGGACATTGTGTGTTTCTAGACATTAGCTGTGTAAACTGTTGGCATACACTTAGAGACTTCTTAAGTAAAGTCAGAGGCACACAGTCCTCCCAGCTGCGTTGTGCTGTTATCACACGCGTATTCTGCTTTTGATATAGAGCTGAGCTGTGGGGTGAGGGGAGCGTTCCATTGACCCATGATTTGTCCTCATTTTAGGAAGACTCTGTCTCTTTGGCTTATGACATTTATAAGTGCTTCTCAGTCCTTATCCCCTTCTTGGGACTGGAAGCTTAGAGAGGGATGGAGTTGGGCATTTCCCCTGCCCCAGGAGGTTTGGCCCCAGTAAAATCTCAGTTGGTTATTAGGCTCTTAAGAAATCATTTCCTTTGAAGGCAGCACCTGTTAAGGAGGACAGAATTCAATGGGCGTATTTTAAATGCCTACTTTCTCCCTCCTGCTGGAAGCTGAAAGCCATTATTTTGTGACCTATGTGAGAGCCTGGTAGTGTTTCTGGTGGTAAAACTCCTCAATTTGTGGAAACGTCCAAGACTGGGCACCCCAGAGGTTTTGACTCAAACTTTATGAATTCGCCAATTCCAGTTTCGGATTCTTCCACCTGGAGCGCTTCTCACAGAGGTTTGCTTGTGGTTTTCTGATCAAGTAAGGATGATTGTTTGAAAGAGCCTCTTTCTCCAGCGTCTGTCTCTGTCTCTGTCTCGCTATCTCTCTGTGTCTCTGTCCCCCTCTATCTCTCCTTGTCTCTGTATCTGTTTCTCCATCTCCCTGTCTCTGTCCACCTGTCTCTCACTGTCTCTCCTTATCTCTGTATCTCCTGCTGTCTCTCTTTTGCTGTCTCTGTCTCTCACTATCTTTTGCCATCTCTTTCTCTCCCTGTCTGTCCCTCTGTCTCTCTGTTACTTCATGTCTATCCATATCCATCCCTCATCTCTCCCTGTCTCAAAATTTCTGTCCCTCTTTCTGTCCCTCCATGTCTGTCCCTGTCTCACCCTGTCTCTGTCCCTCTGTCTCACTGTCTCCCCATCTCTCTCTGTGTCTTTGTGTCTCCCTATCTCTGCCTTTATCTCTCACGATCTCTGTTTCTGTTCCTCTGTCTGTCTCAGTCTCTCCCTGTCTCTCCACTTCTCTCTGTCTCTGTCTCCCACTGTCCCCCTCACTGGCTGTCATCCATCTGGTCCTGTCACATTCTCCTCCTTGGCCACAGGCTGACACAAGGAAGAGGAAGGAAGAGGAAGGGACGGGCTTGTGTCTGCGGCACCAGCAGTGTGGACACCACGTGATGTGTGTCTTGTCACCACTGGGATTTGTGTTTCCTTTGCTCTTAAAGGTGTAAGTACCTAAGAGCATCTGATAAACCTTCATTATGGATGTGATTTTAATTAAGTGCTTAAGAGTACTTGATTAAATATGTTCATAACCGATATCTAAGTATTTGGAAAAATTAACTGTTAAATATTGAATTTATTGTTTAAATGTTTAATATGCAGTGTTTAAATATTTGAAGAAATTTTATTTAACAGATTTATTGGATGAAGAAATGGGATGTTAAACAAAATATGAGAGAAGGAAAAAGATTATTAAGGAAATATTCCAAAATGTCAACAGCAGTCAGTGCTGGGTATAAAATTATGGGAGACTCTGGAAAATATACAAACACATGGAAATTAAACAGCATTCTACTTAATGACATATGGGTCCAAGAAGAAATCAAGCAGGAAATCAAAAAATTTATTGAAACTAATGAAAACAATGATACATCATACCAAAACTTGTGGGATACTGCAAAAGCAGTATTGAGAGGAAAATTTATTGCATTAAACGCTCACTTCAGAAGAATAGAAAGATGGCAAGTGAACAACCTAACACTTCACCTTAAAGAACTAGAAAAACAAGAACAATCCAAACCTAAAGTTAGCAGACGGAAAGAAATCATTAAGATCAGAGCAGAACTGAATGAAATTGAAAACCAAAAAACAATTCAAAAGATCAACGAATCTAAAAGTTGGTGTTTTGAAAAGATAAATAAAATTGACAAACCATTAGCATGGCTAACAAAAAAAAGAAGAGAGAAGACTCAAATAACAAAAATTAGAAATGAAAAAGGCGATATTACAACTGATTCATCTGAAATACAAGGAATCATTCGAGACTACTATAAACAACTATACGCCAACAAATTTGAAAATCTGGAGGAAATGGATAAATTTCTGGACACACACAAGCTCCCAAAACTGAACCGTGAAGACGTAGAAAATTTGAACAGACCAATAACAATAAAGGAGATTGAAGGTGTTATCAGAAGGCTCCCAACAAAGAAAAGCCCAGGACCAGATGGATTCACAGCAGAATTTTACCAAACATTGAAACAGGAATTGACACCGATTCATAACAAACTATTCCAAAAGATTGAAATGGACGCAAATCTCCCAAACTCATTCTATGAAGCAAACATCATCCTGATACCAAAACCAGGTAAAGATATAACCAAAAAAGAAAACTACAGGCCGATATCCTTGATGAATATAGATGCAAAAATCCTCACTAAATTACTAGCAAACAGAATACAGCAACATATACGAAAAATTATTCATCACGATCAAGTGGGATTCATCCCAGGGATGCAAGGTTGTTTCAACATACGCAAATCGATAAATGTGATACACCATATTAATAAACTCAAACACAAGGACCATATGATCATCTCTATAGATGCTGAAAAAGCATTTGATAAAGTTCAGCACTCATTCATGACAAAGACCCTCTATAAGTTAGGTATAGAGGGAAAGTATCTCAACATAATTAAAGCCATATATGCCAAACCCACTGCCAATATCATCCTGAATGGAGAAAAGCTGAAAGCTTTTCCTTTAAGAACAGGAACAAGACAAGGATGCCCACTCTCACCACTCCTATTCAACATAGTGTTGGAAGTACTAGCCAGAGCAATCAGAGAAGAGAAGGAAATAAAGGGCATCCAGATTGGAAAAGATGAAGTCAAAGTGTCCCTGTTTGCAGATGACATGATCCTATATATCGAACAGCCTAAAACCTCTACAAAAAAACTCTTGGAATTGATAAATGATTTCAGCACAGTAGCAGGATACAAAATCAACACACAAAAATCAGTAGCATTTCTTTTCTCCAATAGTGAACATGCAGAACGAGAAATCAAGAAAGCCTGCCCATTTACAATAGCCACCAAAACAATAAAATACTTAGGAACTGAGTTAACCAAGGAGGTGAAAAATCTCTATAATGAGAACTACAAACCACTGCTGAGAGAAATTAGAGAGGATACAAGAAGATGGAAAGATATCCCATGCTCTTGGATTGGAAGAATCAACATAGTGAAAAGGTCCATACTACCCAAAGTGATATACAAATTCAATGCAATCCCCATCAAAATTCCAATGACATTTTTCTCAGAAATGGAAAAAACTATCCAGACATTTATATGGAACAATAAAAGACCACACATAGCCAAAGCAATGCTGAGCAAAAAAAATAAAGCTGGAGGCATAACACTACCTGACTTTAAGCTATACTACAAAGCTATAATAACCAAAACAGTATGGTACTGGCATAAAAACAGACACACTGACCAATGGAATAGAATAGAGAATCCAGAAATCAACCCACACACTTACTGTCAGCTGATCTTTGACAAAGGCACCAAGCCTATTCACTGGCGAAGGGACTGCCTATTCAGCAAATGGTGCTGGGAAAACTGGATATCCATATGCAGGAGAATGAAACTAGATCCATACCTCTCGCCGTATACTAAAATCAACTCAAAATGGATTAAGGATTTAAATATACACCCTGAAACAATAAAACTTCTTAAAGAAAACATAGGAGAAACACTTCAGGAAATAGGACTGGGCACAGACTTCATGAATACGACCCCAAAAGCACGGGCAACCAAAGGAAAAATAAACAAATGGGATTATATCAAACTAAAAAGCTTCTGCACAGCAAAAGAAACAATTAAAAGAGTTAAAAGACAACCAACAGAGTGGGAGAAAATATTTGCAAAATATATATCTGACAAAGGATTAATATCCAGAATATATAAGGAACTCAAACAACTGTACAAGAAGAAAACAAGCAACCCAATTAAAAAATGGGCAAAAGAGCTAAATAGGCATTTCTCTAAGGAAGATATCCAAATGGCCAACAGACATATGAAAAAATGCTCAACATCACTCAGCATCCGGGAAATGCAAATCAAAACCACACTGAGATACCATCTAACTCCAGTTAGGATGGCTAAAATCCAAAAGACTGTGAACGATAAATGCTGGCGAGGCTGCGGAGAAAAAGGAACTCTCATACATTGTTGGTGGGACTGCAAAATGGTGCAGCCTCTATGGAAAATGGTATGGAGGTTCCTCAAACAATTGCAGATAGATCTACCATACGACCCAGCTATCCCTCTGTTGGGAATATACCCAGAGGAATGGAAATCATCAAGTCGAAGGTATACCTGTTTCCCAATGTTTATCGCAGCACTCTTTACAATAGCCAAGAGTTGGAACCAGCCCAAATGCCCATCATCGGATGAGTGGATACGGAAAATGTGGTACATCTACACAATGGAATACTACTCAGCTATAAAAACAAATGAAATACTGCCATTTGCAACAACATGGATGGACCTTGAGAGAATTATATTAAGTGAAACAAGTCAGGCACAGAAAGAGAAATACCACATGTTCTCACTTATTGGTGGGAGCTAAAAATTAATATATAAATTCACACACACACACACACACACAAACCGGGGGGGGGGGAAGAAGATATAACAACCACAATTATTTGAAGTTGATACGACAAGCAAACAGAAAGGACATTGTTGGGGGGGAGGGGGGAGGGAGAAGGGAAGGAGGTTTTGGTGATGGGGAGCAATAATCAGCCACAATGTATATCGAGAAAATAAAATTAAAAATAAATAAATAAATAAATAAATAAATAAATAAAATTATGGGAGACTTTGGTTTTTCTTCCTCTCTTTTGCTGAGTGTCCTGCAGGAAGCAGGTGTTGGACCCAATGGCTACCAGTCAAGTGCCCTGGCCCTGCCAAGTGCCCTGGCCCTGCCCTGCCACTGAGTGCACAAGGTCCTGCCTGTGCTAAAACCCACGTGGCTCCTGCCTTTCCTTTCCTTTCCTCCTGGTCAGGCCCCGTCCAGGGCACAGCCACAGCTAAGGGCCCCACTACTGCCACCACTGCTGATGCCATGGAGTTCAGTGGGGCCAAGGGCCTGGCGTGGCATGGAGGGGCAGGGGGTACCCATTCCCTTTGGGTGTTACCCTCCACTGGAGGCCCCAACACCTTCGAGTTTTCTAGAGAGATGGCTCTTTCCACTTTCTGACAGCTGCCTCGGCAGATGTGCCAGGACTAGGAGCCACACCCAAGTGGCCCCTGTGCACTGGCAGCCGGGGATCTCTGTCCCTGGCATTTCTCTGCCCTGTGAGGTGGACATGGCTGTGCCCTTGTGTAGGAACAGGCTGGGGCTGGACTCTTCACCTGTCAGGTTTCTAGAGAGCCATGCATGGCACAGTGCACAAGTGTTGTGGGTGATGTTGGCGAAATGGAACCATGGGCTGGAGCCATTAGAGCTGGTCCTAGAGGAGATGTCTGGGTGGACAGGTGCTTGAGCAGTGGAAGGAGCATGGCAGAGCTGCCTGATGCAGCAGGAGGGTTTCAACAGGGCTTTGGGGTGAACGAGAATGAGACCAGACAACATCTGAGGCCTGCAAGGCCACAGAGCTTTGATGTGGGGGCATATTTTCCCAGGCATCTGGGAGGCCACCCTGATGGCAACCTGCATGCCACAAAGTGTGGAGCCAGTGGCTGTGCCAGGCACCCCTTAGTGTCTGTGTAGTGGAATTGGAACTTACTCTCTCTGGCAAACTGTCACTGTCGGGCTTGATTGCAGACCCCTCTGCCTCGTCCTGTGCAGGTCCTGAGTCAGGTAAGGGAAAGAAAAACCGAGCAGCAGCCAGGAAAGTGGACATGCTTTATTCTTCAGACATGAGCTCCACTGACCAGTTCAGAGCCGCTGCCTTCCATACTGAAGTACACAACAGTGGCAATGAGCCAAGGGGTGCCTGGGCACAAGCGCACTCACTCTAACGTCATTTGTTTACAATGGATGTGCTGAGTCAACCCAGCTGGATATGAGGCAAGGGGACCTGAGAAACCAACTCCACTTTCCTCACTGTCAGCTACTGGGAGCTCGCTTCAGAGCAGTCTTCCATGAGGGACACCTGCACATGTGTCACCGCTCAGCTCGCCATGACCCGTGAGGTGATGGAGCCATTGTGGAGACAGTGTCAATAGCTGTGACAGCAGTCTGAAGGGAGTGGGGGCTGTGTGGCTAGCACTGGTGGCCAGAGGGGTCCCCTTATGAAGTCCCCTCCCTTGTTACACTTCCCTCAGGTCTGCTTGGTCTGCATGAGCTTGGCTGGGAAACGAGACACCAGCCCCACTGAACAATCTGCCACACAAGGCCTGTCCTGCCTGGGCTGGTCAACACTTTGTTCAGGAACATCCCCTCAGTGTCTATGCTCATCGCTGAGTTGTGGACACACACACTTGTTGAAAAGCTAATTGCTGGCTCAAGGGTGACCAGATCAATCTGTCATATGGAAGGTGGGCCAGACCCAAACCTGCATGCTCCCCCCTGTGGTGGCCATGCACAGCCACCTCCATTCCACCTGCAAGTACTGGGTCTGGGCCACCAACTCTGCCCAGTCACTTCCTAAGAATCCTGAATGGCAGCTGGAGTCTCCCTTGAATCCCAATGGGCTGGGATTTGGGGGCAACCTCCTGCCCAGGAGCCACATACTCAGCCCCTCCCTGCACCTCCTCACTGTTACACTGTGACCACTTTTCCCCCTTCATCACACTCTGTGGTTCCCTGGGAGGGAGGCTCCTTGGTGGCCCCCAGCAGGGGTGTGTGACACCTGCAGAGTGATGAAGAATGTGGGAACCCAGGTGGGCAGTCATGACTAGGATCATCCCCCAAGTTCAGGAAGGGGCCGAGGGCAACAGAAGCTGGGGGTCCAGGTGCCCTTGTCCAACCTCTGACTGCCCAGTGTTAGGACAAAAATGCTGAGTGAAGACACACGAGACAAAACTCTTTGTAGATATTTATTCTACTTCAAATAACAGAACCTGACAGCCCAATATACAGTGATAAAATACTCTGCAATATAAATACAACTTACAGAAATTTCTATCAACAAAACCTAAAGAAACAAACTTCATTTTTACTTTTGTATATTTAAATTAGAAAAAAAGAAAACCTTCACAACATATTAAATATTGGAAATGACCCCTGCTTTAAGGTAATTTAACATAGCGACACTTGGTTTATAACACAAACACCCCAAATAGACATGTTCTCCATATTTCCTTAAAAATTTATGCTATAAAGTGAAAATCTGTAGTGATGTGTAATGCAATAGACTCCAAAAGAACATGAAATTCTCTAAATTTGCATCTGAAAAAGTTCATGAAAATATAAAAATTATCAACATGTATTTGTACAGTCAAATAAATTAGCCAGGTTTTCTCTTATTTCACACTTCAGAAGGACTTGAAAAATACAACAGGCATATCTTGTACTTCACAGTGAAAAGTTTTCTATTTAATTTGTAGTTTCTTAACTAATAATCACTATTTTCCTTCGCTTGGCGAGCTGTGTATCCAAGGCTCTCTCCAGGTTCTGCTCTTCTTCAGGGCTGTGCGGCTGATCCTCCTCCTCTTCCTCTAGAGCCTGAGCCTTTGAGAACTGACCAAACTGCTGAACAGTCGGATCTGGCCAAGGAGCTGTGGACACCCCGTCGTCTGCCTTGGTGTTGGAGTCCTGGTGGAAGGAAGGAAGAGCTCCGACAGACTCCTTGGCAGGGGGCTCAAATGATTTCTTCTTTCCGAAGAGAACTTGCAAGATGGGTTCCAGTGGTGAAGCTGTTTTCCACATATTTGACACGACACAGGAAGTTGCTGTAGTGACTGCTGCTCGCTTAGATGAGGCTGTGTCAATCCGGGTAGCTTCTGGCTTGATGGATGACTGTATTTTTAACACTGATGTTTCTGGAAGAGAGGGTGGAGGTGGAGGGGACCCTGTGGGTGTGGTGCCGACAGCGGTGCCTGCAGGGTACAGAGGACACTTGGAGGGCTTCTCCTCAGACCGCGGGGCTGCAGTTATCTTGGGGTAGATGGAAACATCCACTTCTTCCTGTTGAAATCGGGGCCGTTTCTTCTCAATCCTGTCTAACTCTCCAGCACTTGAAGGACGTTTTATTTTATGACAGATTACTAACCCAAGGATTATATTTGGACGTGGTGACTCGAGACCTGAAAACAAAATATTTGTGTGAATTTTAGAATCTAAATCCAGTTTTCATCCTTCAGAGGTAAATTTTATTAAGGGCTTTCACGTGGGAAATCCTGTGGGAAAATAAAGCCGAGTGTTTGAGGAGCTTATTGCAAAAGAACGAATGGTTCCCGTCCCATGAAGTCACCACCAGGCCTACCCAGCCCTGATGGTGGCCGCTGAAAGGGAGGGATTAGCCCCCTAGCCACCAACTACAGAACCAAGCGCCCAATTCATGAGTAAACTCACCCCAACTGTCAGAACTTGTTACATGTTTTATAAAAAATTACACACAGTGCTAAAGCAATAGCATGGTGGAGGCGGCGGGAAGGGCACTACAGCAATGACTAACATTGTTAACCTCCAGGGATCAAAAGTGCGTGTGGACCAGCATGTCTTTTAAACAAATGGATCTCAGATATGCTCTTATGTGCCTCTTGTGACATATCCAGAAGGTAACAGCCCTTTTTGTCATTCACTTATGAGTTGCAACACATAAGTTAAGCTAAATATACTAGTATTAGGTGTTAATGATTAAGGACCAATTCAACTCATTTTACAATGACCAATAGGATCATAATCAGTAAAGCACAAAAACCATTAGGTAAATTCATTAGTTTCTGGTACCAGAATTACAATGAATGAAACAATAATGGTGACTGAAATAGCTAGAGTAGATGTTTGAGGCTTAGAAAAAAATTCAATGAGCATTAATTTATCAAAAACTTGCTAATGTTTGAGTCTTTGTAAACACAGGACTTGTGCTTAAGTAAAGCGCCGAGGCATTCAGCACACTGGTGGGGAAGGACAGTCACACGGAGACAGACTGGGAGCTTCAGGGCACAGCATCAGTTTACAGAATAGGTATTTGTTAAGAAACAGGTACCCCAAAGATCCTAAGTTGTGACAACTTACATCAGGAATGCTAACATTCCCATAATGATCTCCCACCCCTACACTCACACTCCATCAAGAATTCCCAAAGGGGAACTAACTAAACAGCCAAATCACAAACAGTAACTTACAGAAAAATGATTCATGAAGGACAGAATATTTGTTTCAATAGCATAAGGATACAATCAGTCAGATTGTATAAATTCAATTTACAGATAACATTACATAATATACAAGAGGTAATCACACTTTTTTCTTACAATTTAAAGCACTGCTAAGATTGTCCTGTTCTTTTTGTGATTTAGAGATGATCACACATCACTTCACATGGTTGTTTTCATAGTTCTAAATATGTTTGCTGTGAGTCTTCCAAAATTCCAGTACGGAACTGATTACTGACAGCTGAGCACACGACGACAGGTGGATGTCCTGCCCGCCACTTAGGAGGAGGACACCAGGTTGAACTCGGGCAACCCGGCCTCCGCAGACTGACACCGCTCTGCACCCCTCCCTGCTTAAGGGTGTCCTAAAGGTCTCCCGCTTCACAGGCTGCTGTGTAAGAGATTCGTGTTGAAGGCACCCCTGGGTGAGCCACACTCCTCTTATGAGAACTTTCTGTCAAAACCTCCTCTCCCTGCCCCATCTGGTAACAGCAGTGTGTCCGCAAAAGAAAAGGCAAAGGAGGGGATAGCATCTGGCATCTGGCCACCACACTGAAGAGCACTTCCAAAATTTCCTAATTAGCATTCATTATGGGCATTTTATCTTCAAATACTACTTCTTTCACCACAATAGCTATTTACCGAATACTTTATAGCTAATTTAAACACAGTTTTGGGGTTTGGTCAATTGTTGAATCAGCTATCACGGCCTTTGTGGACCAAGTATCTCTGCTGCAGATGGTCCCAGAGCTTCAGTACAGGTTTAACTGCTGAGCACATTCGGACCTACTGAGTCACAGCTGAAGTTCTGTCTGTGGGGCAGCTCTGTAAGCCAGGCTCTCTCCCTACAAACTTGGGTCTCAGGAGCAGAAGTAGGAGTGGGCTTGGCCAGGGTGGGGCACTGAACGGCAAGGACTGGGGGGGTCTTTGCATGCGGAACTCACCAGGGACTACCTCACTCAGGGAAGGCTCAACTACTAAAGGTCTAACCTCAGGGCTCTTGCACAAATCAAATTTCTTGCATCAATCAACTGCGTGTGCTGGGTTAACCATTGTGTTAAACTCAGGAAGACACAGTCCCCAGGCTCTGTAAGGTGCTTCTCTCCAACTGTCTTTTAATACCCTAATATGCTTATTGATGAAAAGAATTAGTGTATCTCACCCCTGGCAAGCTGGCTTTGACCTTTGTTGTCATATTTATCATAGGTGACGTTACGTAATATTTGTGTTGGTCTTGAAAACAGCGAGCTATCTAGAGATTGGTACTTAATAAGCAGCTGGTTTTTTAGATACTTTCAACTCTCGCCCATCTCATCTGCACACACTGGGAGATGATCTAGTGAAGCTCCACAGTTTTGAACATCCCCAGCAATCTTCCCAAAGATTTCAAATTTAAATAGGCCTGTCCCAAAATGCATACTCCTATCTTGAGATAGTCAAGTCTTATCACCTCACTCACATATTTATGTCATGTTATGGTTCCATGAATATTTGAAATATAACTAGCACTTGGAAATAACTTATATTCCTGGAAGAAACAATAAAATTCACTTATCTTGGACCTTAGAAGCAATGCTTACTGAGATGAAGGGACTTGTCTCAAATTTAAAGATGCTCTACACTGCTGTAATACAGGTGTCCAGCATGACAATACCAAACAAATGAGGGCAAAGGGCCACATGAGCACCCCCCACTGTGCTCCACATCTAAGGGAGGAGCAAGAGAGGACCAGGTTTCCCGGGGGTAACTCTGGGCTCACCCCATTTTTGCAGCTCCTGTGTCATGAGTTTTTACCTGGAGAGTGGTGTGTGTCCCAAGAAAGCGCAGAAGCAAAGGCCATGACGGCTGCAGCAGGGAGGAGGCAGCCCTGTGGGAGGCCGGGCACCAGCTGGGCACAGGATGCTACTTACCCACCTCCCATATGAGGGCTGCTGTGAGGTTTACTATCCATAAAGTGTGTGAAAATAAGCAAGTAGGTAGGTGAGATATTTAAAGACCAGGTGCAGTTAAATATGCCATCTTCCACTTTCACAGAGGCGACACCCCCACCTGATGCCCTCCAAAACACCAGCGTGTACAGTGTATATGAAGACTTTTTAGCCCCAGGTCTGTGTCCCTTGAGTTCATGGTGGAAGGTCTAGCCTCAGACTCAGTAGTAGAATTAAGCCACATGTATGGGAAAAGAAACCAAGGACAAGAGGTACATACTGATATCAATCAATACCTCTATGGGCATTTAATTCCAGAAAGTTGGCACAAGCCAAGCCCATACCAGGTGTTAAGAATGGGTTCCAGTCGGTGCCTGGGGCATGCTGGGGGTGATGGATTCCAGCCCCTGAACAAGCCCATGAAGTGGAGGGACCCCTACAGGATCCCAGCTGGCTTAGGTGACGTGTGGGTGCAGCTGTTGATGGGGACAAAGGCACAGGGTCTAGGCAGCACCTGTCAGTGCTCAGGGTGTTTAGTTGCTGCCACTATGACAAAGCACTTGGAAGAGCACTTGCTGTGTGTCAGAAACACCAGCTTTCAGATAAGAGCAATCCTCTGGGGACTTCGTGGCCAAGAACACTCCAATTTAGGCAGCTGGTGCCAATTTACTAATTGAAGTCACATCAATTTCCTCTGAGGGGCAAAGAAAACTGGACACTAACAGACCTGCTCCCCTTGGAATCACCCTCAACCCTTGACAAATCTGAAATAGTCTTTTAGGTTAACTTATAAATAACCCTTTCCCACAGTACTTTCTAAGGAGAAGCAAACAAAAAGTAATTTGCCAAAGATGAAATAACTTAATAAAATTTGAGCAGTAGACATAAAAGTAACTATTTCCAGAAATATTCTTCTATATATATCACTATTTTTTGTATGTGCAAGGAAGAAAGTCACTTATTGACATCTGCTTACTCCAGGGCTGAGACTAAAACACGAGTTCCATTTAGAGAGAAGAATATGACAGGAGCAGATACAAAGCACTGCCTTTCCTCTCCACGGACCCTGAGCAATTGATCAACCCACTGATCTGAGGCCATGACAGGCTGATTGTGAGCTGTGGGCCTTTTCCTTCATATACAACTTTTCAGAGATAATTTATGCTACAAACAAGGGGCACTCCTAGTGTCACACTCCTCTACCCTACAGGATGAATTATTCTGCTAAACATGGCTTCATCTGTATTTCACAATTCTGTTCCCAGAGACTCATGGTTGGATATGACAGATCTACCTTGCGACAACTCAGCAGGACTCCATGTCAGGGGGAGAAAAGGGGTGGGTATCAGATGTTCCTCATCACCACCCAGAAAGTTGGTGCTTACCTGGTCCCTCAAAGGGCAAGAGTGAGGATGGAATAGGGTCCTTAGCACCCAGTGGGATGAGGTAGAGGTTCTTGATGTGCCTGGTCTTATTAGGTACAACACCAAAACGGCCACGACTGCTCAAGTAGGAGTAGAGAGAAACGTAGGCAACCTCTTCTTCCTCTGTCAGGGGGTGAAAGCGGATCAGACAGAGCTCCTACAATGCAAACAGAGGACAGGGGAAAGCCTTCACCTGTGGCCATGCGAGGAAAGCATCTGCTTTAAAATTTGTACCCAAACCTCAAAAGTACAGCCTGAAATGGGAGATTTTAGCAATTCTGATTTTGACTTTCATAGCCTTATTGTCCAACATTTGAAACAATGAGATAATGTAATAAAAGAAACTCACAATCAAGCATCCGACTTCCCGACTCAAATTTTGGTTTCAGCAGGAGACCCTTTAAAATGACTTCCACTCACAGCCTCGATTTCAGAGAACTGTCCTGTGAGAGGCACAGGCCATGTAAGGTGTAGGCTTAGCTGCGTCTGGAGCAACGTGTAAGCTTTCCCGCATGTACAGCGACTGTGGGCATGGTGAGCAGCTGCACGATCTGCAGCCATTCCCTGTGTGTCTCCACATGGGAGGGTTAAACTAGGCACAGGGTCTAAACCCTTTTGGGAATCTGATGGAAAACTGTACATACAGACACACGCAGCTGTAGCTAAACCTCAGGGGTTCCCAGAAAACCAAAACCCATTCAAGAGCCTAGGCTCGGTGCCTTTTGCCAGATCACCTCCAAATTCCCATTGTACTCCTTCAATCATAAAAAAATAAAAATGAAAATGAGGAAATAAAGTTTTTACATTTTTTTACTAAAATGCAATCATATGATTACAGTAAAGGAAAAAAAACCCTTCTATCACCATATTTCTCAAACACACCATCACACAGGAATGTAACTATATAAACTTATTTTAACATTCACCTGAAAGTATCTAGTAAGTTGCAGGCTGACATGTCAAGTGTTAACCATCAAAATGAAACGTTAAAAAAGATGTTTAAATAAGCTCTATGTTCCATTGTTGCAGAGACTATACTATAAGCGGATACCTTAGACACAGAAGACTTGAGTTCACCAACATAATCCCAAACCATCTTCGGTGCGATCCTCCCACCGATGTGAATTGTGTTGGGCAAGTCCTAAATAAAAAGTACTTTGAGTAAATCACCTGTGAAACTCTAGTGTTCAAAAAGAGACTAATATAGTAACATGAAGGCACCAAACAACCCAAAATTCAAGAAAACAACAATTCCAAGGAAAATGGTGATAACCGTATTAAATACTGACTGGTGAACTACCATCCAGGATTACAAGCTCCCAAACCCAAAGGTGGTGTAATAAACTTCTGACAAACAGCATTGTTTAGAAAATGCTGCCCAACCTTTTTACGTTATCTTTTGTGAACACACACACACACACACACACACATACAGTAATGATTCAGTTATTACCAGGATAACTGACTTGCCACTCCTTCCCAAGGTCATAAATTCTAGTGCCATCTTTGTTAACTTTGAAAAATGAAAGACCTATCAGGGGGATACACCTGCCACACACACTATGCAGGTTACAGACGCCTGGCCATGCTGGTGGCTGGGCACACACGTGTGGTAAATGCCCTTGCTAAACAGATCACTGCTAAACAGATCACTGGGCTGCCCAAGTGCTCAGTCAAATTTCTGCTCTGTGCAAACTGCATGACCTGCTGACCCACTATGGCAACCATTATCTTGCCTTTGGAGGTATTTAAGTACCCAGGCAACCAGCGTAAGAGTGTCACATGTCTGCCTGTAGTAGAGGAACTCCTGTGAAAGACACATACACACAAGCACACACACATACTTTTGGTACTAACCTCACTGAGATAATCAAAACACCCAGAGACAGGATATGCCTTAGTGACAAATTTTGCTACACTTTTCATGTTAATAAATCCTTTCCAAATGGTGCTGAGTTGAGATAAAAAGTGGGTCGTATCTCCTTCTGGAGAGGAACGTGACTCTGAGACACTGTAAAACAAAACCATGAAAAATAAGGAAATCTCTCTTGTACAATTAGAATTTCAAAACAATGAAGACCGTGTGTTTAAAAGTAAAAGTGAATTCCTACAAGTTTTGGTAGCTTACTTTTGCCAATAAATGCTTTAATCATAATGATATAAATAGACATTTTGGTAAGAGAAGAACAAACTGAATTGTATTTCTGAGTAAAACTCAGAGTTGAAATCACCAATTGCCTTTCCGTTCATTAGTTCAAAAGAAAACTTCATTGGCTCTTTCAGACTATATCTGAAATACACACCTGATATTCTGTGATGGAACTGACAAGGGGATGAGGACAGCTTAGCCAGTATGAACCTGGGCACCGCCAAAGAAGTCAAAGCAGGCATCAGTGTGTCTTGTTTGGTTTCTACCACATGGGCACTGTCTGGCTGGGCTGGTATGGAGGCTGTCACTGTGCATGATCCACTTGGACCAGTCCTGGAGTCCCAGCTGGACATAGTGACAGTGGTGACCACTGCATCCCCACGGCCTTCCACTGGGGAGAGCTCAAGAATGACATCTCCTGGGGGCCCAGGGAAATACTTTCTCTCCAGGTTTGAATGAGAAGCTCTTTCCAGGTCTGGCTTAGAAGCATTTCTGGGCAGAGTTCCTGGTGTTTCTTCATCAGCTGAGTTAGGAACTGGATCAGATGGAGAGCTGACACACTTGGATTTTAAGTCTTCTTTCTTAGCAGAAGCCAACAATTTCTTTTTTTTCAGAGGTGGCTCATCTTCTGATGAGGAAATCTGACCTGAGGTAGATGAGGAAAGACATGGTGAGAAATCTGACACATCCAAGAGCACAGCGTGCTCATGAGCAGGTAATTGCTTACGAGAACCCAAAAGCAACAATGCAAAGAGAGAAGCTAACTTCATAAACTCCAGTAATCCATTCTACCCCCCTCCCTTTTTTTTTGGTTTAACATCGCATTTGGAAGGATTAGTGATTTTAAGCAAAATCCAGTTTAATGGGATCCCAAAATTATGCTCACCGGTACAGATTTTACAATTTAGATTAAAAAGATGCGCCTCATGCTGGCTTCTTGTGTCTTTCAACAAACTGCTACGGACATCCAGAAGGGGCTGGGGGCTTTTTTCAGGGTCAGTTTGTACTGATTCTTGCTGTTCCTCAAAGAAAAAAAAAAGGTAGGTAATTTATTTTCCAATGCCATTTCCAAATTAACAGCACACGTGAAAAAAGGTGGATGTGATTAAGAAGCACTACAAGAAAAAAAAGGACCACTGGATACAAGTATTTGAGAAGTAATGAAATTATATATATTTGTTATAAGCTCAGTGTCCTGCCCAATAATTTAAGACACCTAAAAACATTTGGAATGGAGAAATTTTACTCTACCATTTCTGAACTTCGAAAATACCAAATGCTCACACCTAAGTCTGACATGGGTGTAGAATCTTTTATACTGGGAATGGTTTCCTGTTTTTAATGTCAGTCTTTTTGCCTTCATGGCACAATTTAGTTCTGGATTCTATCACCTAAAATAAAAAAGACAAAAATCAAGCCCTCCACCTTGTTTTCCAGGAGGAAAGCATATCACTCCTGCAAACAGTGTATTATTTGACTTCTGGTAAAGTTAAGTCTCTGGTATCTGAAGCAGCCATTCTAAGTCAGTACTCACAGATGTCATCAGTTTCTCTTTCCTCTGGGAAATTTCCTTAGATCCAAGTTCTTCTGGCTTCATTCTCACAAGTTTTGCCAAAGAGATTTCTCCACGCAAAACACGACGGAAGAGTCCCTATAAAGAAACATCATTCATTCATTCATCCATTCATTCAAACAATATCTGTGTGTGTTAATGTGGAGGCTACGGAAAAAACAAAGCAGCACAAGAAGCTCTGCCTGGAGGTTCAAGGACCACTGGACAAAAACCAAAGCTTTCAATGGAGGGCTGCACTGCACAGAGCCCTGCAGAGGCACGACCTCACCTGCCTCCCAAAGCAGTCCCTTGAGAGCATGTGCCAGGCCGCCCAGCTGAGAGCAAATGGAGGCACAGAAAACATGCGTTTCAAAGTCAAGCAAGGCCCATGTTGCACTGATTCTTCTTTAAAAAATAAAAAGTCACCTCCGCAGGAAAAACAAAATCATGTACACAATTTGGAATACAGGTCAGAAATATACAGTATTAGGAATACAGACAGGAAGAAATGACTTGTGCTGGGGGGCTGTTAACCACGCTGAGACGCAGAGTATCTGTCCCTGGTTCTACTGCACAGCTAAGAGCTCAGAGAGTGACACAGAGGACCAGAAGACTGGGAGCCCTGGAGGCAGGAGGCAAGAGACTGTACCAGACGTGCAGCTCAGCCTTCTCAGATTTCATTTCCATTTTCATCGCAGGAGAACAACCCCCACTCCACGGCTGCTATGATAACTGAGCTGCCCTGCAGCACCCGTCGAAATGATGAGAACTGGAGGGGCTGTTCCTTATTATTACTGTGAAGTAGCCCAAATTGTCGGGCTCACTCAAGTGATGATGAGAGAAAAGAAAATAAGGCAGAAAAGGCTGTCTGCAGCCAGAATATGGACACACCCATATTCTAGATTAAAGAATCTGTACTTTACTTTAGAGCCAATGAAGGGATGGGCATGTGATTTGGCACTGCAATGTTTAGAAAAGGCTAATCTGGTGAAATAAAAGATGAACTTCAGCCAGTGAGATCCCTGACAAGAGTCCACTTAAGGTAGGGAACAGAAAGATCCGCAAGTAACACCAAGTACATGGGGGCATACAGAAGTGTCACAGAGGATAAAAATACTTTCTAACGTTCATGGAAAGAATATAAATGTTGCAAATGCTCTTTGATGTATTACTGTGAAACTCAGCGAATAGAAAACACACACCAAGTTTCCTTCTGCGTCAGGAATATTGCAGTACACAGAGATCACACACACCTGATTTTTAGGATCCTTGAGGTTGAACAGGAGGCTGCGGTATTTTCTCATGTAGCGAATATCTGTAACTTGAAACAAGTTAAACATTTCCTTCTCCAGATGAAGGGCGATGTTTCCTACTTCTTTCTCTGTCATGATTAAGTCATCACTGTCACTGACTCTGAATGGAATGAAAAAGAAACTACATAAAACCCTTGAATTTGGATACATTACATTTTTGAAACAGTGGGGCAATCTCAAAATGATCACGCCATACATGGAAGAGCTTCCACAAATAAAAGCCAAGGACAACAGCCCACCTTTTCCACAAAATCTCTTTCAAGGAGCATCTTATATTCTGCCGAATTTGTGAACTGGGCTGTGACTGGGCAAGGCTCCAGGTCCCAAGGTGTCCTGGGACTGGAGAGGCCACAGGAAGAGAAGTTGTTACCGGCTTCCCAATGGCTCCAACCAAAGCAGCAGATCCAGGGAACTGTCTGGAAACCACCGTCTGCCTGACAGCAGAAGTGCCACATGATGGGGTGCCCGAGAGCCACGGCTTTTGTGAGATGGTGCCCTTGAAGCTAGAGGGTGCCTTTTTAATGGCCGGTTTGGCTGCTGCCACATTAGCAAATGGAGGAGACATCTTTGGAGCGAGATGTCTTGGTGATGGTCGTTTGCCCACCAAGCAGCCCGGGCAGGCTTTTCTGTTTGAGGCCGAGGCCACCACGGCCTTCTCCTCTGCTCTTCCGTCTGCCTTCCTGGCTGCAAGAGAGAGCACAGGTGTGCAGGTGACACAGGAGAACAGGCTTCAAAGCACGCCCACCCTTAACTAGCAAGAGCTTACTAGGCATTACTGAATACGATACATCTAGAAAAAAGGATTTTTAAAATCTTAAAATTCAGAAAAGAAGCATAATTAAGGGCTGTCAGCAGTATTTATGATAGTGACTATGGGTTATTTCAGATAGAAAAATGCTTTATTATTTTATTATATTAAAGCTTTTACTTCGACCAACAAGCTTCATAATCAAAGACTCAATTTACTCCTCAGTTGAGCTTTAAAACTGAAAGACAAACTTCATTTTACCAAAAAAACAAACAAAAATACCCTACACATAGGTTTGGGATAGCACTACAGAATTCAAGTGCGATTTTTTTGTAAACTTGAGTTTCAAAACTCTTTTCAGGAAGGGTAAACAGACGAGTGCTCTATCCATGCACATTCAACCCAAAGTGGACCTCTGTGGCAACCACATCTGAGCGGGGGTGGGTGGTTTCACATGCCACATTGTCCTACTAGACGAGTCACTTGGAGGTGATGCCATTAATGAAATATGGAAAGGTGAGAGGAATTTGCAAGATGGGGAAAGTCAATCATGTTTCCATACTAAGAATTGGCAACCAACAATATAATAATGTTGCTGTTTAAATGTCCCCCTTTAAAGCCCTCTAGTCATTATTCAATTAACGTGGTAAACAGTAAATTAGTGCTTTTAATTAAAACAAGGATTATAGTCAAAAGCTCAAAAAAAACCCTCAAAAGCCCCCAACTTGCACAAAAACCTTTACATGCCAGGAAAGAACCCATTGCATTAAAATCCTATATAGTCCACCAGAATTCAAAGATCAGCACTGCAACCCCTCAGCTAGGCAGGGGCTCTGGTGCAGACTCCAGTGGATGATGCTTGTTTGGCAACAGTACATGAAAAAATGCTCAGCATCACTAGTCATCAGAAAAATTCAAATCAAAACCACACTGAGATATCATCTCACTCCAGTTAGACTGACCATTATTAAAAAGACCATTAACAACAATTGCTACTGAGGATATGGGGAAAGGAGAACTCTGCTACAACGTTGGTGGGGCTGTAAATTAGCACAGCCACTATGGAAAACAGCAAAGAAGCTTCCTCAAATACAGACAGCACTACCATATGATCCAGCAATCCCACTACTGTATATATATCCAAAGAAATGGAAATCACTTCAAAAGGTTACCTGCACTCCCATGTTCACTGCAGCTCTATTTACAATAGCCAAAATATAGAACCAACCTCCTGCCCATCAACAGATGACTGGATAAGGAAAATATGATACATGTACACAATGGAATACTACACAGCTATAAAAAATGAAGGAAATTCTGCCATTTGTAACAACCTGGATGAGTCTGGAGAAAATTATGATGCGTGAAATAAGCCAGACAAGGATAGATAAATACCACATGCTCTCACTTATAACTAGGTGCTAAGAAAGAAAGAAACATAGAAGCAAAGTAACAAAGAAACAGAAAAGACTACAATTACTTGAACTTTCAGAAGGACAGAAGAAACCAATGGTTATTAGAGATGGGGGGACGGAGGGAGGGAGGGAGTTTGGGGCATGATGGGTCAGGTAAAGGGCATAAAGAAAAATCATGATTTGTAATAATGAATATGCTAATAACAATATTTTTAAAAGTAAGACACTTTAAATACAAAAAGAATGTCATTATTGGCTTTCAAGAAAATTCCAGCTATGTGGATTACATTAAGAACCAGCTGTCAAGCTAAATCCTTTATCAGAACAAATTTTGATATTTCTTCAAATTGGGAGGATAATGCTGGTTTAGATTTACAATGTCTGGTTACTCCCAGCCTCATTTATTTGTCACTGACAAGTCTGGGAGAGACAGAGAAAATGGCTTATGCAACTCGTAAAAAAAACACAGACACACCCTCCACCACCAGCTTTAAATTTCTACAAAACGATCATGGGATCTGGTATTCTACCATATGTTTGTTTTATTAAAGGAAATTTGCTCATGATTTCAATGCAATGTTCTTCTGGAGCCAATGCCAGAATTTATCCTTGAGGACACATGTTCTCCTGGATCCATTTCACACTGTGCCTGGCCACCTGTGTGGCACACACACATGAGCGGGAGGACAAGGCTTTCAGATGGGGAACTCACACAAGCAATTATCTGGGTTTACGTCTGCAGGCTATTTAGGTTTTCCTTTTCAACTCCCACAGCTAGAATTAAACTGCAGAAATCTGTTTTCTACGTAAAATCTGTTCACATCCCAAATGTTTTAAGTTACTTAACAAGACTTTAGGGAGTCCAATATACTGGGAATTGTGCCTGTAAATATAAAGACCAGGCACTTCCATTTCAAAATTGCAATAAAGCAGAAATACGTTAGAAAAGAATTTTCAGCCCACTTCATGCCTTGAGTAATGGGGGGTAAACGGTGGAAACAAAGAGAGGCAATATGGAAGCAAACAGATATAAAAACACAAGAGAAACACCGTTTTCTTGGGGAGAACTAAAAAGCAAACTGTGTCTGTAAACTAAGGAAATTATACAGAAATCCACCCCCCCAAAATTTACAAAAATTGCATGTTAATCGCATCACCTTGAGAATGTGAAGGATACTTTAACAGGCAGGGCACCTCCTTAAGCAGGAGCAGAGAGCTTCCTGCATAGCAAGGCCCAGTTCACTGAGCAGCTATACCTGTGCCCACACACCGAGGGCAGCACCAGCCATGTGGGAGCAGAGGATGTTGTCAAGGCCACCTCCACAAGCAGCAGCAATGCTCAGCTCTACACCACAGGACTTCTCACAATGTACACAGTCACACAGACTGGAAATGGACCCGATATCAGCCTCAGGAACCCCGCCCCCTGAAAGCATTTCTGCAGCCAGTCAGGGAGACAAGGGTCTTCATGGGGTGCAGTTATGATGGGCTGTGTGCATGCTGCCCCCTCCCACTCTATCTGTCAGGACTCAGAGGATGTACCCTGCTACCAAAAAGTCAGAGATGTTTGGTGGGAGAGAGAGGCAGAGGCACATTGAACTTGAATTATTTTACCCATGACCCTACTCTCCTCCCAATCATCATTTGGAAAAATGACATTTCTGGGGAAACAGAAAATGATCACAAGCAAGTAGCTAAAATGTATGTCCCTTATAAATTTGAGATATCAATCAATTTCAATTTTGAGATGTAGAGATGTGCTGGGAAGGTTAATTAGCCATATCAGTGTCAGTGAAAAGCTGATGGAAGAAGTGGGAAAGGCCAAAGGAGAAAACCTATGAGTACAGAAATTACCCTCTCTGATCTGGACTTCCATCCATCCCTGTCCCCTCTCAAAAGGTGAGTGAAGTAGGAGATTACTTCCCCATCTTTTCCTCTCTCCAATGTGCACTGTCTCCGCAACCCCCACACTTGGAGTCTTGGGGTCTGCTCTCCAATTCTGGTCAATACAGAGAAAAACTAACTGAACTGAAATTAATCATCCAAATTATCTCTTCTGTGGTTATTTATACCCCTCAGTTTTTCTTTCCTTTACTGTTAAGTGCATATAATCAATTTAATTAAAGTACTTTAGCAGAATATTAAAAATTGACTGCTCCAATCCCTTTCACAGATATGGGATACTTATTTTAACATCTGTTCATTGGCTCTAAAAGTGCTGTTTTGCACAGGTGCTATAATTGGATGAACATATGAGACATGCTATTTGCTGGCTTGAAATTCTCAGCTCAAACAAGCTAAGGTGTATGGAGATTCATTATAACACAGTAACAGGTTAACTCAATTGGGATTCCATTTCTTAGGTCTTGGGCTGCTTACATAACCAAAAGGAATTACTTTTTTATATACATATATAGACCACAATAGATCTAGCACCTACCTACACAAGTACCGCCCCGCCAAGTGATGTGTTCAAAGGACAATAAAAAGGAAAACACAGAACACATTTATAATCCTGAAATCTAGGGCTATTTAATCTTTTTGGTGTTTATTTTATAAGGTACAAAATGCACTATGAACACCATAAATGAGAACTGATTTGACCATAGTTTTATGATAGAATAAAATGTATCAGATGGATTGAATTTAAATTTTTAATTTAACGGTGCAGCATTAGTCTGAGAAACAAGATGCATGACCGAATCAACAAGCTGCATGATCTAATCGGGTTTAATGGATCTATTTGGAATATCCTCATTACATTAATTTGAAATGCATGCCAGGGTATGACCTTTAATAGTCTGATCTTTAATAATAGCTTAAGAGATGAGCCAGGAAACCAGTCACACTTAGAATTCTCAGCACTTTCTCTTTAGTGAGGACACCCTGAGGTTCCACATGGGCAAGCACACCCCTCACTCACTGTGGGATCTACAGAGCAGCAGTAAATGCCCTTCAAAATTCAAATGCATGTTATCTGGGTGTGTAGTATATGAGTAGGACATGAAAAAACTCCCACCTGTCCAGTCAGAGATAAACTTAACTCCTGAAAAGCATACCTAAGTCGAATACCAGATGCAACACTAATTTGCAGAGGTTCCCAAAACATATAAAAAAAAGTGCTGATTTTATGTGCTGAGATTGGATCATGTGGGAAAACTTAAGTTTTTTTTTTTTTTTTTTTTTTTTTCCGTGACCGGCACTCAGCCAGTGAGTGCACCGGTCAGTCCTATATAGGATCCGAAGTTTTATATGGGCTGTAAGAAGACTAACTGATATTTGGACAATGAGGACTTTTAAATGCTGGGCAGTCTATCTATTCAGATTTTGCTGAAGACAATACAAATGCTTATCAGAGCCTGATAAGGAAAACAGATTTAAAAACTTAATCATCAAGGTGAAACATTTACTAATGAGGTTTGTACACCTTTTTGGAAAACACTGACTGGAAGTCCCAAGAGATTAGAGATAGATCCTCAGTGTCAGGAGGCATCTTGCACATGGGCATTCCCTTCCAGCACTGATGGTGCAGCCAGTGTTTATGATCAGCATTAAAACACAACTGCAACCCCCAGTCCTGCACAGGCTCAGGAAATGGCTATCTGGAGAGAGTGGGAGGGGTCCAGGAGGCCAGCCCCCAGGTGATACATACGTTTGCACAACAATGATGACAAGACAGTGGAAGTCTTTTCCAGCTTTACTGCACTGTAATTCTGGTTGCTTGCCCAGGATGGCATGCTGCTTTCACAAGTTGTCTCCTTCCTGAGGGATTTGCTCCTAGAAAAAGCCACCACCGCCTTCTTCACTGTGCCTTCTTTTTTTTCTGGAGCTGGTCTCTTGTGCAGAGAAGAGCTTTTAATGCCTCCCTGGATAATAAGTAAAACCCCAATTATTAAGAAGGCCAGAAAGTACACCTCCACTTCATTTCACTGAGAAAGAAAGGTCATAATCCTATACCTTCTTTGGGTCATCTACCCTGAGTCTGCACACCACATTTGCCTAGCAGCAGTCTGGCTACCTTTGCACATTGAGCTAACCCTTAGCACTCCCACCTCTTATTCAGGATTCCAACTTTTTGAGTGACAAGAAGATCCCTGACACAGGACCCCCTGTAACCTTGCTGAGGTATGAGAGCAGTGACACAGGGTGCACGAAGAGCACAAATGATGTTTCTTTATCCTCTGCCAGGCCCAGAGCATGCTTGGTTGCTGCCATTCTCCTCCTGGGTGCAGCAGCAACAACTTCTTTGTCAGTTCTATGATTCAAAACTACCAACTTTGAAAATTAAGTCACCTAAAAGTAAAATAAGCAATTGAAAATAATCAAGAAAACTCTCCAAACAGTGTTAGTTACACTTTGCTTGTCATAAATGTAACATCAGCCTAAGCCCCAGGACAGGCCTGAGAGAAGAACCTGTGATTTCCAGCCATCCCTGAATTCTCCCCAAATTCCACAGAGTACCAAAGCAGGACAACCTTGGCAGGAGCCAAGGGCAGCCTCATCCACCTGGAAGCAGGCAAGAAGCAGAGCATACCTGGAGTCCAAGGCAGGACCTGAGGGCAGCATCTCCTGCCTGGAAGCAGAAATGGAGCACACTAAAAAACCCCTTCCACATGGGTGCACCACCACAGCCACTACCACAGCCATGGCTGCTGCAAAAGCAGCTCAAGACCACCACAGTAGCACAGGTGTCATGCAGACAGCCTACCAGATACCTCATTGCATTGACACAAGGAAAGCCACCAGTGGAGTGTGGAAAAAGAAGAGTACATCCTTCTCTGCAAAACCCACTCTAGAGTAACAGAAGCAGCAGCAACTATTCTCTAACAGATGACCAGACATAAATATATAGATACTAGAAATATGAAAATCCAAGAAAATATGACACCACCAAAAGAATACAGTAACTCACCAATACCAGACTGTATATAGCAAGAAACCCTTGCAAGGACGTAAGGGGTATTATGAGCAACAATCTTAAAGGAACTCACTGAGATAAGAGAAGACTCAGACAACATAAATGAGAAAAAAAATCTATGATATAAGGGAGGAAATTTACAAAAAGATTAATATCTTATAAAAGAATGATCAGAACTCATGGAATTGAAAGTTTCACTCAACGAAATAACACAATGAATAGCCTTAAGCAGCAGGATAGAACAAGCAGAAGAAATGATTTCTTATCTTGAAGATGAGCTTTTTAAAAATTACCCAGGCAGGAAAAAAAAAAAAAAAGAAAGAAAGAAAAGAAAAAAAACCTTTAAAAAAGGAAGAAAATCTAAGAGAGCTACAAGGCAACCTTAGGCACACAAAAATTCAAATCATGGGTGTTCCAGAAGAGGAGGAGAAATGAAAGGGCATGGAAAAGCTATCCAATGAAATAATAATGGTAAACTTCCCAGGAACAGGGAGAGACATGGACCTCCAGACCCAGGAAGCTCAAAGATCCCCAAACAGATTCACCCCAATAATCCTCTCCAAGACACACAATAGTCAAACTGGCAAAGCTCAAAGACAGAGAATATTTTAAAAGAAGCAAGAGAAAAGCATCAAGTCACCTATAAGGGAGCCCTTATCAGACTAACAGCAAACATTTCAACAGTAACTCTGCAGGACAGAAGGAAATGGGATGACCGACATATTGAAAATACTGAAAGAAATAAACTGCCAGCCAAGCATACCATATCCAGCAAGGCTATCCCTCAGAAATGAGAGAGAAATAGTGTATTTTCCAGACAAAAATTGTGGGAGTTTACCACCATGTCACCAGCCCTGTAAGAAATCCTCAAGGGAGTCCTACACCAGCAATTCAAAAAATGGTAATCACCCATCTTACTAGCCATAGTTCTGTTGAAACTGCTTCTTACAAAATTCAGTCTTGGTAGGTGATGTGTTTCTAGAAATTTATTCATTTCATCTAGATGATCTAATTTGTTGACCAACAATTATTCATAGTATTCTCTTATAACCCTTTTGATTTCTGTAAATTTCGTTGTAATGACCCCTCTTTCATTTCTGATTTTAGTTATTTGAGTTTTCTTTTTTCTTAGTCCACCTAGACAAAGGTTTGCCAGTTTTATGGATCTCATCAAACTACCAACATTTAGTTTCATTGATTTTCCCTACATTTTTTTCTATTTTGTTTCATTTTCTATGCTCTAATTTTTATTATTTACATTCTTTGCTTGGTCTGGGCTGAGTTTGCTCTTCATTTTCTAGTTTCCTGAGGTGGAAAGGTGATTGCTGATTTGAGATATTTCCTTTTTAATAATATATGTATTTATATTAAATAAATTTATCTTTTAGGAAAAAATAAAACATAAGAAGTAAATAAATAAAAACAGGTAAGCTATGGAAACAGTAAAAAGACCAGAGGTTATGGAGGAGGAATGGATGAATAGGCAGAGAGGATTTCAAGGCAATGAAATTCTGTGACAGTATCATGGTAGACACACATCATTAAACATCTGTCGAAACCCACAGAATACACAAAAAAGTGTGAACTCTAATGTAAACTGTGGTCTTTGGATGATGATGATGTATAAATCCTTTTCATTAACTGTAACAAATGTACCACTTTGTTGGGCAATGTTGCTAATGGGACAGGCTACACATGTGTGGGTCAGGGGTATACGTGGGAAATCTCTGTACTTCCTGCTCAATATTGCTGTGAACCTAAAACTGCTCTAAAAAGTAAAGTCTATTAAAAATAAATGAATAAAAATAATAAACAAACAATCTTGTGAGTGAGGTCTCAAATGAAGAACACAGACTTGTCCAGAGCTCACCTCCCTCCCAACTGCCCTGTGTGTCTACTCTCTATACAAACTCCGTCGGGTGACCACCAACTCTTTTATTCCAGACTGCTGCCAGTGTCCTGAAGTCTTATGTTCTCCATGCAGCAGTGAGTTAGCTGCTTTTGCTTTACTGCATTTATATGACTGAATTTCAGCTAATGGGTTATGAAAAAAAAATAGGTGGAAAAGGTGGAAGACAAAGGTAAAGGTGATACTATCTGCAGTACATCTGTACCTGCTTTCCCTTACATTATACAAATAAATAAAAAAACAAGTCTCAGGGGGAAACACTGTTACACAAATTTTGCTCCAATTGTTCAATGGCTGGTCTTAGTCAGCTTACCTGAACACTATGCTGTGCAAGACGGAGCTTCTCTGGCTTCATCTTGATCTTCTCCTTAGGTTTTGGCTTCTGTTCTTTGCCTGAACTTAAGCATTTCATAGTAGCTGCAGCATGTTTAAGAATGCGGTCCTTGCTGCAGTAGGCCAGGTTGGGCTGCACCACAGTGGAGCGCCCAGGTCTGGTACACCGGGAGGTGCCTGGAGCCTCTACCACCTGCAGAGCAAAACAGGGAGCTTCAGACAGTGTGCTTGCCAATTTCTGCAGTTAAAATGCTGTGTAAAATCACTATGTGTAGTACCAAGCTCACTGTTTTTAATTAAGAGATGTCAATAATATTTTTAATATGAAAAAAATCCTACCTTTACTTATTCAAACTACACGAGTGTATTTCCCCGAGGCAAGGTATTCACATTTTAACTGTCCTTCAAACCATCTGTGGTGGGCAGAACTCTAAGGTGACCCTTAGGACACCTGCCGCTGGTACATATGCTCTGTATAATTCCCTCCATCTTGAGCATGAGCAAGTTCCATGCACATGATGAGATTTCATACCCACAATCAGGTTCTTCTATAGGGCAAACGTGCAGTAATTGCACAGGTAAGCAAGGTCCCAAATGAGATGACCAGAAAGGACCCTTAAGAGAGAAACTGGCCTTTCCTAAAGAGAGGAGACTCCATTGCTGATTGTGAAATAAGCTACCCTGCTTTGGGAAGGCCAACCAAGTTTAGGATCTGAGTACAGCTGCTAGACAAAATATGGGACACACAACTAAATCTGGATTTCAGATAAACAAACAAAAAATATTATATAAGTATGCCACAAAAATTGCATGGGACATACTTATATACTAAACAGCATGAGGGATTCTGGAAGGAGATCTTTCCCCTGCTGAGCCTCTGATGAGACAAAAGTCACAGCCTGACTGCAGTCCTGTTAAGATCCCAATCAGAGGGCCCAGTGAAGTCATGCCCAGGCTTAAGAACAACAGAAACTGAAACCATAAATATGTGATGTTCTAAGCTAAGTTTGTGGTAGTGTGGTATACAGTAACAAAAACCTAATACAGCACAAGATGTACACTTGGTTGCTTCTGTTTTGATGGTCAAGACTAAAATACACATGAAGGCATCCCTGAAATGTACTTAAGTGAAAACTTATTTCTCAAATTAAATAATTAACATAGTTATTTTTCTTCCACAGAATCTGTTTTACTTAGAATAAAGTTTTATATAAGCTTAAGTAAAACACATTGATGATAAAGATGAAATGGAGAAATTTTCCTATTCATTTTTCTTAATGACTGTGTTATTAACAGTAGTGTCATATTTCCATTTAGTCACTCTTAATACTTTCATGGCACATTTATTTAAATGGCTCATGGCACATTTATTTAAATGGCTAACAGTGCAAGAGTGTTCATAAGGCAGAGATGCTTTGAGACACAGCAACCTCAAAGCCTCCTGTTTGGTTGGCCCCAGTTAGAGGACAAGCTGCCAGGGTAGGGGTGGGACAGGGACTCAGGAAGGCCCAGAGTGAAACATGCTCTGAGTCACACCCCCTCATGGGAACTGGAATGGAGATTATGAGCATGTGACATTTCTCCTCAACAGCAGAAGCTGACATATATGGAAAAAATGATGAAGAATCACAGTCCCAGAGGGACATAAAAATCAGGTGGGAAGGAGAGTCAAGGAAATAGCCACAAGGCAGAGAAATGACACACTGAGCCAAGAATAGTGAGGGTCAGACTGATGCAGGCACCAAGACCACTCAGGGCTTCCCACACCAAGATGGCAAAAGAACCACAAGGCAGCTCGAGATGGTGTGTGTGGGTATACAGGAGGGCACACGCATTTCAGCAATTCAAAAACAATTCTGCTGATACACATAAAATACATAAGTAACATCAAGAACATGGAAATAAAAGTGATTGTTAAGAATTAAGTCCACAACAGCAGATGAGGTAGGTACAGATGCTTGTCCAGATGGAGTGGGCAGGAGATGGGGGCAGAGCTCAGGAAGCCCCACCCAGATGCAGCACCTGTCTTGGTAGAAATTAGCTTATTTCAAGACAGAAACTTTCCCAACCTTGATATTTCTACCAATAGCAAGTCTGGAACCCATAAGTTCATTCCCTTAATGTTTACCTCAGTAGGCAAAATACTCACAGGCTGGCAAAGCTTGAGTTTTTTCTTGCCACTTGGATTTGCAGCTTTCTCAACTCTCCTCTTTATCTTTCGGTCTTCACTAGATTTTTGCTCCACTTTTCCTGTACTTGTAAACTCTGTGTCATCAGCATCCCAGGTCTAAATTTAGTTTCCTGATGATCTGTGGTTTCTGCCTTAGTCTCATCCTGCCCTTGCAGAACGGTGCAGTTTGGGCAGATATAATCTTCCCTGTTCCTTTCCAAAAGCCTTCCTCGAGCCTGAGAAGCACCCCCAGAATTGCCACGAAACCGTTCTTCACATCGGTCACAGCAACTCATAAACCTGAAATCATAAAACAGTGATATTAGGAATGGGACGTGAGGGACAAACACTTTTTGACAAATTAAGAAGTCCAATAGGTTTTAACATTCTATTGCTTAGAAAATGCAAATATACATAAAAGTACAGAGAATGGAACAAAGAACACATATGTCCCTCTCTTGATTTTACTAACATTCAACTAAATTTGTTTATCCTTTTTTGGCTGGAGTGAGCTATAGGCTTTCCAGGCATTGTACCCTAACTACCTTCAGTATATGTCTCCTCAAAACAGCAGTGATGCCTTTCTTCCAACAGAGATTCCTTAACACAACAAGCCAACAGAGATTCCTTAACACCAAAGTCTAGCGAAGACTCTGAGCTGTCCCCATGTCCACACTGGGGTTCCACCAGTCAGCACCTGGCCCTCTGCTGTCTCCCAAGGAACAGTCTAGGGGAGCACTCTGACAGATTACTGAGACCACATGTGGAGTACTCGGCAGCCACTGGCTGCACATGGCTGGGTGGGGGCAGGAAGCTTCTCACCTCCTCCCATGCTCACCACTTTGACTGTAAACAGCCACATGTCCGGTGGCTACCACAGGGGAGGGGTGGCTCTAGGCAGGCCTTTCATTCCTTTTTTGATAATGATGTCTTCATCTTTTTTGAATAAACAAATTATTCATCCAGCCTAGCTTTGTAACATTTAAAATCAAAACGAATATAAACACTATTTTCATCACCCGGATTTCTTTTAAAGCTGGGGCAGCCCATCCCTGTCCTCCCATGACCCACCTGTTGTTACGAGGCTGGAGACACATGCGGTCCAGGGTGTTGGGGTCGTGCAGCTCACATTCAGGCTTAGGCTTGCCCGAGTCCCTGCTCTCTTCATCTTTAAATTGCTGAGCTGCTGCCCTCTCCCGCTGACTCTCTTGGTCATCGGTCACTGCCTGGGACACAACCCTCTGGACAGTCTCTGGCTCTTGCTTGCTGGGCAGAGCATTCTCGACAGTAGTTCCTGCCTCGACATGCACAGTGTCTGTGGGATTCTCCTCCCGATGCTTCTTTCTCAGGTGATTCTCGATGCCTTTCAGGGGCCTGTCAGGTGGCTCTTGCTCTCGCTTTCCCCAAAGGCGATTCTTTTTTTTTTTTTTTTTTTTTTTTTTTTGTCTTTTTTCGTGACCGGCACTGAGCCAGTGAGTGCACCGGTCAGTCCTATATAGGATCCGAACCCGCGGCGGGAGCGTCGCCGCACTCCCAGTGCAGCACTCTACCAAGTGCGCCACGGGCTCGGCCCAGGCGATTCTGAAGCTCCTTCAAAGTCAGGCCATCACTGTCATTGTCGGAGGTGTCCTCCTTCTCCTTGCTTCCTGTGCCCTTTCCAGAAGAGGCAGCTCACTCCTGTACACTCAAGGAACCAGAGTGGGGGCCACTTTTCATCTCAGAGGTACTTCCTATCCTCCCTTCCAAGGCAGTTTCAACATCTGGGACTGGACAAGACATTGGCTCACTGGAATCTTCAAAGGAGACATGAGCGTTCTTCCTTCCTCGGCGCTGAACTATTGTAAGGGATTCCTCCACTGGCTCGGTGCACTGTGGCCATGTCCCACTGCATCCCAAGGCCAGGCTGTGCTGCTGTGGGGGCTGCTGCCCCTGTGAGCCTGCCTCCACATCTCCCACACTCTCTCGCTTAGCAACAGTTGTTCTTCCGAATCCCTGGGTTTTGATGAAGGCTTTCCTTGTGGGTTTGATCATCTCAGGTGCCTTCTCACTGCTCAGGTCACCTTTACCTTCCATACCTAATGAGAAAATGTAATCACATCATGACCAGCAAGCCACTGAGCAAAAAGATGACACAACCTCAACCACACACAAGAGGGAGCACAACCTGCCTAAATGTAAATAAGAACAGGATGAAATGGAACAATCCTCTACCTACAAGATGTGGGACTGTGCATGAAGTAAGCCCTGTTGACCAGTGTTTCATGAAGTGTGGCACGTGAAGTGTGGCACATAAGATGATTTCAGGAGACTCATTAAGGAAACTTTAATAGTTACATATGTAATGTTTGGTAGGAAAAAACTGTCAGCAAGTCAAATGTGTCCTGCTGCCATTTACCTGCTAAGGACAGGGCTTTACACAAAACAGGGATCAGGGAACAAAGGAAATAAGCTCCAACACAAGTTTGGTAAAGACGGGATCAGAGAGTGAGGTCAACAGACAGCCAGCAAGGGGACTGGCCACATCTAATTGGCTCTGGAGTCCTAGGCTGCAGACCACCCTGCTGGAGATTACATGTAGGGGAGAGGACCAGCTGAGCCCTGGCCTTTAGCTGCCCTGACCCAGGACCAGGAGGGATGCTGCTCTTGGACCCTCTGTACCAGCCTTCCTGCTGGCTGAACTCTGAGTGATCCTCTTGGGTGCCATGTGGGAGAAGCACTGCTTAGATTCTACAACGTTGAGAGAAATGAAACTGGCCTTGTTTTAGTACACTGAGTTTCTGGGATAACTGAGACACTTAGAAAATATGAACCTAGGCAATAGCTATAAGGTATAACACTTTTCTCTATTTTTTTCACTTTCTAATAGGTTCTAGAGGATCATGTTTGTGAAACTTTTGCTCTTGTTTAAAACAACAAAACCTGAAAAACAGTACATACCATGAGAATTCTTTTCCAAGCTGTCCAGCTTTAATCACATTTAAATGCTAATGACTCTGGTTTCTGCCATGTTCCATCTGAGGGAACAGACAGGTATAAAATGAAAACCTTAAAAACATAAAACACACAACTTAAGATCACTTGCAACCTAAATTTTTCTTTTTGCTTCCATCTAAATGTTGTCACTTCCCATTTTCCTATCCAGCCATAGGTGCTGCCTGACTGCAAACCTGACCCACACACTCCTCAGTCACCCAGAAACTGGTGAGGCATGGACCACACCCCTTCCTTCATGCCCGAACATGGCTAAACTAAACCAGGCACCAACACTGACCCTTCATCAGCATGGAAACCCCAGGCCCCCAGTAGTGTGCAGAGGATCCTCTGTGATGGTGGCAACACAAAGTGGGGCTTACCATGCCAGCTGGGGACACTGGGAAAATCACACTGAGCTGCTCTCATCTAGGAGGCAATGCTGACTTGAAAAGGTCATAGGTTTTAAATGTGAGAAACAACACAAAAAGCAAAGACATGCTCCTTATCAGTACATACATCAGAGCTGTTACTATACTACAGTATACTACATTATACTTGTAATAGATATTATAATACAACACTAAATTACAATTGTTTATTCATTCTTGCTAAATATTTTACTTTTTGTGAAACAGTTTATTTGCTTACACAAATCAGCAAACTTGCAGTAAATTTGATAGACATTTTAAAAGAAAGTCAAGTCCCAATTTTCTTATAACACTTTGAATTTCTACTAAAGATGCAGTCTGACGGGCCTTCACCAAGAAGGGCATGTGGATGCAGTCCCTCTACTGCTGGGACCTGCCTCTGTGGGGAAAGCTTTCTGCAGGAGAAATAAAGGGACGCTGTGAATCAAATTCCTTTTGTTTGTTTCTTGCGTGGCTGGCCGGTAAGGGGATCCAAACCACTGACCTTGGTGTTAGCACGTAAACCTAATTCTTAACAGATGATTTTCAAATGAAAACTTTAGGCAAAAGTTTAGAATATTTCAAATCAACATGAATGTTCCATTATGTCAATCTCCTTACAAATAAATTCTACTTTATTAACAGAAGACACAAACTTATTAAGTTAAAATTTAGTTATTACCATTTAACAGTAGTGATACTTTATGAACCCAACAATGAAAGCTTGGATACTTTTTCTGCTGGAATCCTAAATACAAAGCAAAAAACAAAAAACAAACAAAAAAAAGCCCAAAAACCTAGCTGACAAAATCTCTTGGTTCAAGTAGACAGCCAGGCCTCACAACACCGTTGTTGTTGGTCAATGTTCACAAGTAACAGGATTCATATTTTCAACATTTCACTTTATCTAGAGATACTAAAAGAAAAAAAATAAATTTTTACAGCTGTTAAATAACTGTAACTAAAGCCACATATCAGTAGTTTTAAAATAAAAAGGCACTACACTTTCCAAGTGATCTTATATTTGAATGTAGATTATGTTACCCACAAATACATCTGGGGAGTTAGAAAAAATCACATAACACCCTCTTTAAGGACTTTATCACAGAAAGGCAGATATTACCAGTACACTCAGAGAGAAGGGACTAAGAGAGCCCGGGAAGGAGCGGACAATCTTGGGTTTGCCTGGGGGGGCTGGCAGAGGCACAGAAGATGAAGGCTCAGAGGTCAGCCATCAGGCATCTCCTTCTTTCCAAGTATAAGCCTGCTTCAGAGGTGAACTCAGCTCAACAAAACCCAGCACAGAGCAGAGAAACACAAACAAAAAGTGAAAAGGCTGAATAAAATTGTATATGAATGTAACTATTCAAAAACTCATAATACTGTAGCTATGTCATCATTTTAATCAAAAAACTAAGAAAATCTTTAGAAGACTAATGTTTACAATTACTAAACATCAATGTGGCACAGTTCATCTATGTGTACTTAAATAACATTTCTCCTTCTAGATCCTCTTTCAATAGCCACACCTAAACACTCACTTGAGATGCTTTTATTTCTAGGTAGGACCTGAATATCTACCTTTTTCTAGCACATCTGCCCCAGAGCCCACCCTCCTGAGCAGTGCTTACCACCTCCTACCTTCTCACGTGCTCCAGCTGCACCCTCTAACTGTGGTCTCCCTGGTGACCTCAGAACAGAGAGGAAAACATTCCGCCTCATCCTTTTAAAGAGACGGTGACCATTTAGTGTTCATTGATTAGCCCAATGACATCATCATGGTCACATAATCTCTTTAATGTAGTAAAACTACCCTCAAAATGCCTGCTTCAAGAATTCAGAAACTACCTGGAAATACACTTTTATATTTCACAACACTGAACATTTATAAAAGCAATGTTCTCAGGAATGAAAAACCAGTTTTAAAAATTCAAATTCCATATTAATCTGAAAACATAAACATGTTTATGGATTTAAGTTCTGAATAATCAGAAAAAATATAGTTGTTTCTGTTAAGTAGAATGAGATAAAGGACATATTCAGAACAGATCAGATCATTCCATATATGCAAAATTGATATCTTTTTATAATTTCTTCAACACTGGGAATCTAATATAAAATTTCAGTTAGCTTGTGAAATAAAAACATATGTATACCAAGGCAAAAGTAAAACAAAAAATTTTTAAATTTCTAGCACAACTTAGAATGAGTGTATCACTCTACCCACTATCCAGCACATTACACGGGGAACATGGTCAGTCACACCATATTAACACTGTTTTTTCTCAATAGGAAGAGAAAGGTGGGCTTCTCTGAAACTAGGAAAGTAAACAAACTGTAGGGTAAGACTGAATGTACTGAATTTAAAATTATCTTTCTACATTTCTAAGCACCAATTTCTTCTCAGCTGAAAACTGCTCTACTTCCTACTAACTAGAAGTAGGGATGATGCTATGAAATCTAAGGTTAAATATTATGTATGCATACATTTGTGCATGCGTGCGTGCACATGCACACATGCATGTAGAAACCTGGACTGCCACAATGGAGCCTATTGTCCAGGCCAAGGACTTGAAGCACTGGGAACCTCTTCCTACTCCACCTCCCAGCCTGAACCACCTTGGCATTTGAGTATTCCAGCCCTACCCTGACTTCCTTCTGGCAGACCTCTATACCAGAAGTGGGAAATGTGGAGGAACACTCTGCATCTGGCCAATAGGAACACCCTCTGCCGATTGCAAAGATGTACTGGCTAATGATAGAGGCCTGTGTATACATGCTGCTCTCCACTAACTTCCAGCCTTTTAATATAAAATGTTTGCTACCTTGAGGCCTCTAGATGTAAAGAGGTTGCCAATGTATGATAAAGTAAACTTAAAAATGTCACCCCTTGTAAATGTCTATTTTCTTACTGTTTTGAACCCTAAGGCTATATTAAATAAAGTGATAAAAGTGGACATTATTGATTTGTTCTCAGGCTTTAAGGTAAAGCATATAGTCTTTCACCATTAAGCATGATATTAGCAGTACTTTTATACAGGCACCCTTTTACAGGTCTAGAAAATTCCTTCCTATTCCTAATGTGCTAGGAATTTTATTATAAATGGATTTTCGATATGTGAAATATTTTTGTGTCAATTGAAGTAATGTTTTTGCTGTTCTTTAGTCTACTATACTGTGTATTGTATTAATTGAGTTTTGAATGTTAAGTCAACATTGCATTTGTGAAATAATCTAATTTGGTCATGGTGTTGGTCATTTTTATATATTCCAGGATACAGTTTGGTAAAGTTTTTAAAGGACATCTGTGTCTGCATTCATTAGGGATGCTCATTCATATCATACCTTACATGTGATGCTTTTGTCTGGCTCTGATATCAACATAGATCTCATGGAATGAACCGAGGAGGATCCTCTCCTCACTTTTTTTTTTGTGAAAAAAGGGGTTGTGAATAATTAATATTGATTCTTCTTCATATTTAGTAGAATTGATCATGCAAGACATCTAATTCTATGTTTTTCTTTGCAGAAAGATTTTTAAAATTATTTCAATTTCTTTACTTGTTGTAGGCCTAACTATATGTATTCCTTGAGTTTACTTTGATAATTTGTGCCTATCAAGTAGTTATGTCTCATGTGTCATATTCCATGTTTCTAAATTTTCTATACTGTTGTCATAAAAGGTTCAGGAAGTGCAACATAAAAGAATGAAGCTTTGGTGTGATTAATGAATGACCAAAAGTTTCTTCTGATATAGGATGGAGAATATGACTATAATTACTGTACTTAATACTCATATTTATTGTGTGAGTCAAACAGTTATTAAATCTAAAGGAAAACAGTGAAGCATTCCATTCGACTTCGGATTTTATCAAGATAGCACATTAGCCTACCTCTGTTTTTAAATCAGTATTTACACACATCAGAGAAGCAAATTTTAATAAAAACAGATATAAAATAATTTGGTAAATGAAAAATAAACAAATAAAATTTGACAAATCAGAGTATTTACTTAGCCCTCCAAATGTTAGAGCTAAGAGTTTAAAATGTATAACAAAAAGATTCATGGAAAATGACAAAACTGACACATCTATGCTCATATTAAGTGACATTACAACCATTACCAAGAGAATCACCATGTATACACTTGAAGAATGATCCCTTCAAAGGAGACATTGCTGGATACTGTCAGAGGAAAAACATGTATGTAATACAGTTCATGGGTGAAAGTGAGCAGTAGTTAGCACTGCTATGTGGATGAGGGCCAAGTGACAGGTGATCAGACCAGTGGTCTAGTCCTGCGATCCAGAAAGAGTGTGAAGATACAGATGAGAAGAATGAAGGTGCTGGCTATGAGTCCAATGCCAACTTGGAAAAGAAAGGCATTTTTAATAATATAAATTGAAATTGATCATTTTACCGGCAAAGAAGGAACATCTGAAAAAAAGAAATAGACCTCTTATCACTAATGTTATTTACCCCATAGTCAAAATTATCACCAACATCATTTGAACTTTACCCATTTGTGCTGATTTACCTTCTTTTATATGAATTCTTAAAAGTACAGTCTGAATATTATTTTATCTATCAAATACTCAATATACATTAATCACCAACACATCCACAATCACACATGTGCAGGGTGCACATTATCTATACTTCCATAGCCCCTGCGATTCACTGTTTAGAGAGCATCGCTTTACTATCTTTACTTAATTCTTGCCACCAGAGCAATGATGTGCATATAAAAATAAGCCATGGTTGCCTGTGAAAATGAACTGAAGTAAATTTCATGCTAATTAGAAAAGAATCACCCAAAAACATTTTTTAAATAAAAGTAGGGTGTGGTCTATCTTACATCAAATCCTTTAATACTTCTTCTTCATCAACCCTCTACATTTAACTACCCTTGTCTTTACATGATGAGCATCGTGATGGAGCCTAATCTTATCATAAAGTCAGCTGATTATTAACCTTGATTCTATCTGCACCGAAATTTCCCTTTGCCACATTCCCTAATATATTCACAAGATCAGGGGATTAGGGTGTGACATCTTTATGCCAACTGTATCTCCTCAAAATAATCCCAGCTCTCTCCCAGTTTACTTTCTATACCATAGACCTCCCATGTAAAGTATTCATCTAACAAAGGAAATTGCTTAAGCCCTGCTCTCAATTTCAAGAGGGCAGTACTTTTTTCTACTTTGTAACATTCATGAGATTGCATCAAAATATTTATATGGTGATTCTTTTCTTGAGACTTCAGTTATGAGGATACCTTCCTATGCCTTTAAAAATACTTAGGTCTCCATAGTGAAGACAATTCCACTCCTTCCTTCCTTCCTCCTTCCTTCCTTCCTCCCTCCCTCCCCCCTCCTTCCTTCCTTCTTTCCTTCCTTCCTCCCGCCCTCCCTTTATTTATTATAGATATTCATAAGATACAAACCCAATTGTCACCTCTTTTGTCCATAATGTGAGAGTCAGATTCATACTGGGGGCATACCCATTACCAGAAATTACTTTTGTACCCTGTGTCCCTACCCAGTTATCCCCCAACCTTCCTCCCCTTCCCCCCACTCCACTTTGTAGACCTAGGAATGATCCCTCCCTGTGTAAGACCAATGCAGACAATTCCACTCTTGTCTTAACCAAGAGATATCTGTATCAGAACCCTTTGTAAATGTTCACAGAATGATCCTGAAATCACATTATCATGATATTTCCCTGAATTCAGGCATTATTATTTTATCAGATTAAACCAATCTATGGCTTAGAACAATTCAACTGTATGACACACACAAAAAATCCACACATTCACTCTATTTCTTTTTAGATATGACTGTTCAATTAGATTTTAAGATTATACAGCTCATAAATATAAATATGGAAAGCAATGCAGATAGCAGAAAGTGCTCTTGGGTCATCCTCAGAAAATTATAGCTGAAGCAGAACATTGTTCCACACGTATGACTTATGTATCCATGTATATCATAGATATATAATAAGGATAATATACATATATATATATAATAGCATATGTTATCACATGCTAGATTAAGAATTTGAAGAAAGAACAAAAATACATGGAATGCTTATATAAATTTTTGCTCTTTCTTCAAATGCTTAATTTAGCAAAGAACTCATTTATTTATCTCAACTGCCAGAACCAAAAAACTGGTAATCCCAACAATATACATCTGCACTCTCAGTTCAGTTGAAATCCGTTGGCATGTTCCACTTGGGAAAACACCAGGATAATATTGACTTATGCACAATGGTCTCTACAATTTAAAGTTCACCATCTAGTGCAAGGAAAACAATATTTGGTCATGAACCACTAATATATGTGTAATTATTTAATAACTATGTGTCTGAACCATTTTGTTATTGCCCTGTGTATATTATAGGCCATATACCAAAATGAAATAAAATAGTAGAAAAAGTAACATAGATAAGAATTTTAATGTTTCTTTTCTCACCCCAAGGCATATCCAGCTCACTTCCTCTAATTCATGGCCCCACTCTGTAACCGAATATCACATCCTGAGCAAAGAGTGTATCTGCTACTCCATCATGTGCATCCTTCTCCGATGAGACTCTGGAGGGCACTGGTGCTCAGCCTGGACTGGGGAGGACCGTGGTTCCCATGAACTGGTGTTACCAGATAGATCACAAGACAGTCTGCTAAATATGAATTTCAGATACATAATGAAAGTCATTTCATAGATAATTATTATGAATTACATGTATATATAAAATATATAATATATCCCCAATTATTACATGGAAGTATTATGTGCAAATATGCAAAGATTTTACAGTTATACTAAAAAGTTATTTGTCTTTCTTAATTTTACACTTTACTCTGTGTCCTGTATTTTTATTTGGTGAATCTGGCAACCCCAACATAAAATAATACTGGGATTTGAAAACATGGTACATACTAGGAGAAACAGGATAGAAGAAAAACTCATAGAGGTCGTATAGTCTAGTCTGAGTGTGAAGGAGAATTGGGTCCTAACACCTTAAAGGTCCTGATGCCTTGAAAAGTTACAAACCTGAATGCACATCTCAGCACTCACTGTGAGCAGTGACAACCAGGCTGTCCCTGGGCTGAGGGTGAAGTCCTTGAGCATAATCGGAAGACAGATGATGCAGATCAAGCTCATCCTCACTATTTTTACTTTCAACTTAGAATATTCTTAGTATTGCAAGCCCCAAAGAGTATCAGCAGTCATAACTGTTGTAGGGAAAATAACATCATTACATGGACAAGGAACCAAAGACTGATCATAATATCTATAGATTTAGACCAGATGTCCAAAAAAGAGAATGATTGTAATGAAAAGAGGAAACCACTTACAAACCCAATGCTATTTTGCATTAAAAAAGTGTTTTATTTTTAGAAAATGAAGTTCAATAACATTTATTTTCTTATTTATAATATCTAATATTTAGACTTGTATTATTTTAGGAATGATATCATATTAACACAGTTCTTCACATTCTTCCCGATTTATATTTAAGTATAAACCTATGAGGGTACATCAAAAACTTCATGGAAAAAGAGAACTAAAAGATAATGCGAATCTTCCCATGATCTTTTTAATGTACCCTTCTATAACACAAAACAACATCCTCTGTCTTATTTTATTGTTATAATAGTAAAAAACATCACATTCCTCATCAATTTCACTATATTTTATGTACAGCACTGTAAAACCTATGACTGGTCACCGTCCTCTATGCGCCAGGAAGCCTGGTCAGGATCAGTCATGCCCATCCTCAGACATCCTCCCTATACATGGAATGCAGGGGCTTTTAACAAGAGAGAATTTAAGACAAACTTCTCTAATGCTCAAGAACAAAAGTTTTCTACTCATCAAGTTTTTTAAGGTTATGATGCCCTTGTGAGCAACAAATGGACAATTTCTGTCACTTTCTTCTATTTTCTACCTTATCATGATTCCATCCTCTCTGTCTTCAATTTTAAAGTCACATGAGCATTAGAAGGCATTAAACTGACTGAGCTCACATGTTAACTTGTAAATTTCAACAACTAAATAGAAATTTACTTAATTTTTGTAAATGTATTTTCATATTGAGCTTATTGAAATTTGAATCTTTCAGAGAAAAAAGTAGGGAGACTAAATTTAGATTTTTTAATAAGGAAATGACATGTCACTCACATTTGTAAATTATTATTTTCTCATCACTAAACAATCTCATACAAGCTAATATATAGAATATTTTATGTTTTCAAAGATTTAGAAAACACCAAATATTAAATTTAAAGAAATATTTGAAATTATGATGAACATTACTACTCATTTACATAAGGTAGTCATTCACTCTATAGAGATTTGATATATAGCAGAAGATAATGTTTCCAGACAGTTTTCTGGGAACAACAACAACAAAAAACCCCTGTATTCGCATATATACACACACACACACACACATATAGTCATCTCATAAAATTTCATTACTGTAAAATGTTAAAAAATCTCATGTTTTATGACATTATTAGCTACATAGTCCTAAAACATTAGAAATATACTAAAGGATCTCTAAACTTAAAACACAGAAATCTGATTAAATTATTCTGAATTAGTTTAGATTTACCATGCCTTAAAAGATAAAAAAGGGTCATAATTTCATAAAATTTGTTGTACTAATTTATTAAAATAGTCAAATAAAATTTCAATTTAAATGTAACATCACAAAATTTCAAATTTCTTTCCACAAATCCATTCATTTATGTGCTGACTTTAACAAAATGTATATTTTGTCTGGAAACACTTACTGATTACTTACAATTCAGTGAGATATAAGAACTAAATTATGAGAGAATTACAGACATCACTGAGAAAATCCTGCTTCCTTTCACCATCCACCTGAGTCTTGAGCTGTCACTATTAATGAAGCTGAGAAACAGACACTCACCCAGCTGAGTCCTGGAGTAATTATGTGCATGTGAATTGTGGTCCCTAAGACATGGCTGTAAGGAAGGAATGCTGTCAGCTCATCTCCCTTTAGGTGCATAATTTTCATGCCACCTGTCGATGCAGGACATCCCAGGCCTTGAGATTGTTAGAAACAGAAGTCAACAAAGGGAAAACTGATGTTACTTTATTCCTTGGAAACAGCAGAGCAGGAGAAGCTGGGTTCCAAACATTTCCATGTGTGAGCTCAATGTCTCAGACAACCTTACCCAGGGGGTTGTCTGATCTCAGTCCTTGTCAACAAAAACAGAATTAAACAATAGTTCTAAATTCAATTAATATTTTTTAAATTTTCAGGTCAGACTATCCAAAGTATCCTTGCTGACTCAGGAGATTCCTGATGGCCTTCACACATGTTCTTCAGTTGCCCCTGGATTTCAGGATTTTGAGTAGTCTTTATAGTACATTTTTGGGAATGGAAAAAAACGGGCCTTCATGTAACTTCCTAGGCAATGGGCTCTTTCCTCCAGAGGACACAGCCCTGAGCCAGCAAACATGGTACAGGATCCAGAATGCATATAACATTTTATGCCCATGGCCCAACCATGGGAGGTGCATTTTGGTGGACAGAAAAGATCCATTCAAGCCAAACAGAGGGTTGGAATGTGCACTGCCCTTGCCAAGATATCTTATTTCTTTTTTTAAAATTTAATTTTATTTTGTCAATATACAATGTGTTTGATTATTGTGGCCCATTACCAAAACTTCCCTCCCTCCTCCCTCTTCCCCCTTCCTCCCAACAACCTCCTTTCTGTTCGCATGTCATATCGACTTCAAGGAATTGTAATTGTTATATCTTCTTCCTACCCCATTTGTGTATTTATTTATTTATTTTTAGCTCCCACAAATAAGTGAGAACATGCCATATTTCTTTCTGTGCCTGACTTGTTTCACTTAATATAATTCACCCTAGGTCCATCCATGTCATTGCAAATGGCAGTATTTCATTCATTTTATAGCTGAGTAGTAGTCCATTCTGTAGATATACCACGTTTTCCGTATCCACTCATCTGATGATGGACATTTGCGCTGGTTCCAACTCAGCTATTTTTTTTTTCTTTTTGTCTTTTTCATGACCGGTACTCAGCCAGTGAGTGTACCGGCCATTCCTAGATAGGATCCGAACCCGTAGCAGGAGCGTCGGCTGTGCTCCCAGCACCACACTCTCCTGAGTGCACCACGGGCTCGGCCCCCAACTCTTAGCTATTATAAAGAGTGCTGCGATGAACATTGGAAAACAGGTATACCTTCGACTTGATGATTTCCATTCCTCTGGGTATATTCCCAGCAATGGGATAGCTGGGTCATATGGTAGATCTATCTGCAATTGTTTGAGGAACCTCCATACCATTTTCCACAAAGGCTGCACCATTTTGCAGTCCAACCAACAATGTATGAGTTCCTTTTTCTTCGCAACCTCGCCAGCATTTATCATTCACAGTCTTTTGGATATTAGCCGTCCTAACTGAGGTGAGATGGTATCTCAGTGTGGTTTTGATTTGCATTTCCTGAATGCTGAGTGATGTTGAGCATTTTTTCATATGTCTGTTAGAGGGCCGAGCCCATGGCGCACTTGGTAGAGTGCTGCGCTGGCAGCGCGGCGACGCTCCCGCCGCGGGTTTGGATCCTATATAGGACTGACCGGTGCACTCACTGGCTGAGTGCCGGTCACGAAAAAACGACATATGTCTGTTAGCCATTCGTATATCTTCTTTTGAGAAATGCCTATTTAGCTTTTTTGCCCGTTTTTTAATTGGTTTACTTGTTTTTTTGTTTTAAAGTTGTTTCAGTTCCTTGTATATTCTGGATATTAATCCTTTGTCAGATGTATATTTTGAAAATATTTTCTCCCAACTGTCTTAACTCAGTTGTTTCTTTTGCTGTGCAGAAGCTTTTTAGTTTGATATAATCCCATTTGTTTATTTTTCCTTTGGTTGCCCATGCTTTTGGGGCATGAAGTCTGTGCCCACTCCTACTTCCTGAAGTGTTTTTCCTAGTTTTCTTTCAGCTTCCTTCTCTCTTTAAAACATCCTGTCACCTCTGCACAAATCAATGAATTCAGTTCACACTGAACTCTTTTTCCTACTGCAGTAGTGTTACTGAGTACAATCTGTCCTTACTGCTTCACCTAGTGTCCGGCTTCATTTATCTTTGAGATAAGGCAGGGAAAACTTTTCCTTTATAACCAAACTAACTTTAAAATGGGCCTTGGAGTGCATAGACTTTAAGAACATTTTGGACTTTGGTGCCACAGGGACTAGGTTTCCAGTCCCTGTAATACCCCAGGCCTGATTGCTGTCCTCTTCTCTTAGTAGTAAAGTGGTGAAAAAATTAGGGAAGAACCTTAGGCAAGACCACCACCAAGTATGTTCTGGGCCCAGAGATCAGCAGGAATAATTCAGACCCAATTCAAGGAATTGAAGCGTAAGAATGTTGTTAAAAATGTTCCGTTTGACTGCCTTCTCTACACGTTTCTCTCATGCTTCTTTTTAAAGTCTTTTCATGATCGGTCTAACATCTGTCATGCCAACATATTACCTTAAAAGTTGCTGAAAAGGTGCCACGCTTGGGGAATGTGTTTGGAGGATTTTGCTTTTTCCCAGTTTTAGTCTTTAGAGTTTGGACTAGGAGAGAAGAGGAGAAAAGTTATCTTCCCTTCCTCTTCGCATGGCTTCAGTAGACCTTAACTTGAACCAACCAACAGACAGACCGCTAGGGAAAAGGAGACAGTTTCAAACTACAATAGGTCAAAGAGGAACTTAAATATGGGCAGAGATTGGACTACTCAGCTGTTGTAACTGTTTTAATATCCCAGATCCAACCAAGAATATACCATACACGCAGGTGTTAGAAAGGAACCCCGGAATCAAAAAGCTGCCCATTCCAGCCACACTGAATCCATCATGAAACTAACATGAGAGGTTGCTGCATTGCAAACAACCCATGTGTTTACTACTAACTTGGCTTCCAAGATTCCAGACTGGGTTTTTGGCTGCAGTGTTCGAACACTGACACTAGAACACCACCAGTTAAAAAAGATTGCACCAAACAGAATATTTTTACTCTTTGGGAAGAAAATACCACTTTGTGCAGTGATTTGAATCACTTTGTGCAGTAATTTAATACATGCCTTAGGTGTGCCATCCAGTCCCAGATGGTGTGGGTACACAAAGAGATGGCCTGTCTTCAAGGAACTTAATGTCAAGTTCTGCAGACAAAACACATGCTCATCAGAAAGCTAGATCACAAATCATAATGATGTTATTAAATTCTGAAATAAATGGTATGCTCTATAAATTCTCACCTTAAGACTCAGTTTCAGTATGACTAGTTCCCAGAAGTCTTCCCTCAGATGGATATTTGTTCAACATGCACCCAAGTATCCTATGATGACTCCTTTGCCCTGATATTTCTTATACTCTCACCTTGTCCCCCAATAGTCCAAAAGCGTTTGAGGTGGGTTTGCCAGATTTAGCAAATAATAATATAGGACACCCAGGAATTTGAATATTAGATGAACAACAAATACATTTTTAGCATATGTATGTCTAGTGCAATATTTGGGACATACAACAATAATAATCCATGTTTATCCCAAAATGCAAATTTAACCATACATTCTGTATTTTTATCTGGCAACCTTACCTTGAGGGCAGGAGTTATATCTACAAATTTTCATATCCTCAATGTCTAGCTCTAGTACAGATTTTAAAAAGTCTAACTTTGTGGACTAATAAATGAATGTCCTAGATAAGGCACCACAAATTCCAGGTTTTCTGGACAGTCCTTATCTGTAAATACTCTATGTTGTTGAAAGATTGGGTACCCTGATTTTTAATTTAGAAAATATTGTCTCCATTGTTATAGAAGTACAGAATAGAGCAAATGATTTGGGGCCCCAGTGACTGGTAGGGGCCCCTCTGGATGGTCTCGTACCTTTGCCTGGTTTCATGCAGGGTTGCTGGATTCACTGCTGAGCAGCATCCCACACACCCACGGATACGGACACCAGTATTTTCCAAGAAGAGATGTGGGAGTGGGGATTCTTTTCAGTCAGCAGCATGTGGAAACTTTTTCTCAAACCCAATTTCCCTTTAAACTGGAGAGACACGAAACTGAGGACAACCTGAAGTGCCGAGCATAGCAGCACCCTATTGCCTTGAGGCGTGGGGCTGTATTTTCTTTTTGTCCCTCTGTTGAGCTCAACATAGATACGTGTTAAAAAACAGGATGCTTAAAGTATAAAGGTGAAGATGATGAGGGATGTGCAAGCAGTGGCAGTGATTATTAGATAGACTACTAGATAGTCTAATAATCAGACAGACTATTAGTGATTATTAGTGGAACACTTTTTTCCTGAATAATCACTAACAGCTCCATTTTTCTGACTGAGGAATTTATTTTTAGGTGCTCATATTTGTAGTTCAATTAGGTTGGTTTTTATTTGCATTCAGTTGTTTTTACATTTGAAAATTATTTTAACTAAGTGACTTCATTCTATTTTTACAGTTACTTCTATCAGGGCAAGTGATACGGTGTTGATAAGAAATTTGCTTTTTAAATAAACTTAAGTTGAAAATGAGTTGATTCAAAGAAAATCTGAGTACGTAACAGGACAGTTGTTTCTCATTAATAGTAAATATGAGTAAGCAAAGTTTCCAAAACAGTCATTTTTTCCATCTTTAAAATAACCCTTTAGCTAACACCCCATTTCTGTGTTCCCCCTATAGCAAAACTTTTTAAGAATCATCTGCTATTTCAAATTCTTCCATTTACTATTACGTTTTTTTTTAATTGAAGTAAAATGTAAATACAAGTACAGAAAGGTGCACAAATCCTAAGCATATTATCATGAAGCAAACACAGGATATTAGATACCCTCATCCCTGCCAAAAGACCCCTTGTCCTTCCTTTCCAATCACACATATCTCTATTCTGTCAAAGGTAACTACTAATCTGTCTTACTACCACATATGCTAGTTTTGCCTTGTTTATAAAATTTACATAAATGGAGTCAAGCCGTTTTTATTCTTTAGCATTTGGCCTCTTTTGTCAAACTTTGTGTTTGTGAGATTCATCAATATTATTGAGAGAACCTATAGTTTTTTTTCTTTTTTTTTTATGTAGAATTCTATTATATAATCATATTATAATTTATTCATTCTACTATTGGTAGATATCTGAGTTGTTTACAGATTTGAGCTATTATTAATAATGCTTCTACGAATGTGCTTGTGACTTCTTGGGCATGTGACTTCAACTCCTACTACTCACGCTCTTGTCCACTCCACTTTAGCCATGCTGACCTCCTTGCCACTTCTGAATGTCCCAGGTACATTCCACCTCTAGGCTTTGACATATACTGCTTCTTCTTCCCAGCATGCTCTTCTACCAGCCATCCACATGGCTTAGTCTCAAAAAATGTGATGAAATGCTAGGAGTAAGACAATGCCCATCAATAACCACACTAAGTGTAAGTGGATTAAAACTCCCCATTCAACAGACACAGAATAACTGATGGGATTAAAATGCTAGACCCAACTATATGCTGTCTTCAAGAGACTCACCTCACCTGTAAAGACACACAGACTAAAAAGCAAAGGGATGAAAAAGGATATACCAAACAAATGGAAACCAAAAATGAGTAGGAGTAGCTATTGTTATTTCCAATAAAATAAACTTTAAACCAAAAATCATAAAAAGAGACAAAGAAGGACATGATAAAGGGACCCATCTAGCAAGAAGACTTAATAATCATAAATATATACACACCCAAAACCAGACCACCAGATATATAAAGCAAACACTATTAGATCTATAGAAAGAGACAGATGTGAATATGATAATAGATGAGGATGTGAACACCCCTCTCAGCATTGGACAGGGATATCTACAAAACATTTCATCTGACAACTACAGAGTATACATTCTCCTCATCAGCACATGGATCATTCTGCAGGATACACCACATGTTAGGTCATAGATCAAGTCTCGACAAATATAAAAACATTAAAATCATTTTGAGTATCTCTTCTGACCACAATGGATTAAAACCAGAAATCAATAACAAGTGAAACTCTGGAAATTATACAAATATATGGAAATTAATATGATGCTGAATGACATATGGACTGAAGGAGAAATCAAACAGGATATCAAAACTTTTCTTAAAACCAATTAAAATAAAGACATAACACCAAAACCTGTGGGATACTGCAAAATCAGTACTACAAGGGAAGTTTATTGCAATTGGCACTTACATGAAGTGAATGCAAAGATTTCAAATAAACAACCAAACACTATACCTCAAAGAAACAGAAAAACAAGGACAATCCCAAAATTATTAGACAGAAAGAAATAATTAAGATCAGAGCAGAAATGAATGAAATCAAGACCGATAAACATGTGATCTAACATGTGGTGTATCTTAGGACTTTGTATCTATCGTATTCAGTTGCCAATTAATCATTAATTGATTATTAGTATTTGGATAGCTTAACTTTTTTTACACACATAATTGTTTTGCAAACATAACTTGTTTTTACAAAATTTAATTTTTTATGTAGCACCTCACATCAGTGCCCATTTTTTTTGAGCTAGGAATGGTGACTGTTTCTTTCCACATATGGTATTCCTTGGTGTCTTTCACCATGTGTTTAATCAGGTTTTCTCCTGAGTGCTCACCTGGGATCGAGTTGGAGGGCCTCTGTCATTGGGGTGAACATCTGGGGGCTTGACCGTCAAGCAGCTGGAGAAAGCATTCACCCAGGCTCATTCATGCTTCAATATAGCCCACATTTTTGAAATATGAAGTGATTTCTCCTTCATATCTGAATTGTTATAGGAGAACTCTACACTGTGCCCAATGACAGGTCAGACAGAAGAATTAGGTCTACCTGAGAGTGGAATTTTTTTAGCCTTCACGGAGATTCACATTATGATACTGTTGCTGAACCCTATGGCTCTCTTCTGAAAAGTTTCAGAGAGAGGGGCACAATGCTCCTTAGTGGTGCTCACTATGAAAAATGACTTTTACCTTATGTGAGACCTTTGCACATGTGGGCTTTTCTCAGAAACTGCATTAAGTCTTGCAACTGGGACCTCAGAAAATAAGAGAGTGAGTAATTAGTGCAGCCATTATGGAAAACAGCGTGAAGATGCATCAAAAAATTAAAAATGGAACTACCGTGTGATCCAGCAAGCCCACCTCTGGGTGTACATCCAAAGGAGTTGAAATCAGTGTGACAAAGAGACACCTGCTCTCCCATGTTTATCGCAGCACTAATAGCCAAGATGTGTAATCAGCAAAAGTGTTCATCAAAGGGTGAATGGATAAAGAAAAGGCACTGCAGTATATGTAACATATATACATGTGGTGTTTGTGCATTGTGTTTGGGTCGATTGGGCAACCAGGGTAGGGGGCTTTCCTGTTGGGATGACATCCCTCTAACCACAGACATCCCATTGGTGTGAAGGTGAATGAGGCTGGAGTCTTCATCCCATTAAAAAATGAATGTGCACAAGTAGCCTTATACGCTGCTTCTAGGAGACATTAAAGGTAGAGAAAACACATTGTCTTTGGTTATGATTCTGTGGGATAAACGTAAGCAGTGAATTCTACCCCTTTACCTTATTTCAATTGTGAGTTATCTGTGTGCAGACACTGTGTTGGGCCGAGAGCACATCCAGTGCAAGGGAAAACAAATACAGACAGTATTTGTGGCTTCCAGTCTAGTGAACAAATATTTACCCACTTAAATATTTAATTCCTTGGTCTGTTACTCCTTTCCACCTCAGATTGTGCTCCAGGGAACTCGGCTCACTTTCTCTCTGCACTCCAGCCCCAATCCAGTGCTTGGAGGAATGAGTGCTGAGAAGTTGGCAGAACGGGCCATTCTCATGCTGTCTAATGTCAGCTTCTGCAAGGAAGGTTCTTGGGTCCCAGCACGGAGGCCAGTGGTAACAATGGTTGGCCTGCTTAGATGCACTCTCCTGAGATGGCTGTTAGAAGAGCACCGAGTAGATAAATGGAGCTCAGAGTTTTGGACACTTCTCTGGGATTGGTGTAGCATCTCTCCTCCTGACTGCACTGCAAGGGGTGGTGACCACAGGAGTGCCTTTGAGTCTGCAGCAATTACAGAAGTGAGGCCTCAGCACTGCCATCCTGCTACAGCTGGGAGTGGGGGTCATTACAAGGTGTCTCCAGACAGAGCATCTGCTCCTGGGATGGCTCAGATTAGAAAAGATGACACACACACTGCTTAGTACTGGGAGATGCTGATCAGTGACAGGTACTGTTCACCAGGTAGGATGTGCACGAGAAGACAGGCCACCTGAGATGCCCCACAAGCCTGATCTCACCTGAGTTAGAGCTAGCTACAGCTCTGAAGCTGGTGATAGGGCTGCTTCTGGAGCTGGCTGTAGCTTTGGACTTAACACTGGCTCTAGCTGTGGAGCTGAAGCTGGGATAAGCTCTAATGCTGCAGTTGGTGCTACAGCTGCTGCTGAAATGGCTCTTCCTCTGAAGATGGTGCTGTCTAATTGCTGGATTGCTTTTGGAGCAGGATCCAGATCTAGAACTGGCACTAGAGATATCACTGGATCTGGGACAGAAGTTGGTTTAAGAGATCACAATGGAGGAGGCTCTAGCTTAAGAGACAGTGCTGCCTCTGACCCTTGGAAGTGGCAATGAAACTACAGCTAGAGTTGGTGCTCTGTTAGGAACTGATGGAAAAACTGGTGCTGGAGTTGGCTCTAGCTCTGTAGCTGGCACTAGCTCTAGATCTGAAGAATTTGTCAAAGGTGGTTCTAGCTCTGGAAATAGCGCCTGAGCTGGTTGTGAAGTTGTCTCTAGGTCTAAAGCTGGCTGAAACTCTAGTCCTGCAGCTGTGGCTGAAGTGGGTAGTAAAGCTGGCACTGGAAGTTGCTCAGGAGGTGGAGCTGGAGATAACTCTGGTGCTGACACCAGCTCTGGAGAAAGCACTAGCTCTAGAGCTGCCTGTCCTGTTGCCAGAGTTGGTGCTGGAGCCGGCTGGAGCTCTGGACCTGGCTTCCACCAGGTGTGCCCATCCAGGTCTCCAGCCCTTAACTTGGGGAGGAGAATCAGCCCCCATGCCTGGAATGTGGCATGAAGGCAGAGAAGGTTGGCCCTGGGCACTGCAGATTCTCCCAGTACCAAGTGCAGCCTATTGCAATACAATACAAAGTTTTTCTCTGGGCACTGGGACCAAAGTCACAGAACGTCAGAGCTGAGGAGTCCCTAGCGCGGCATCTGGGTGCAGCCCCCTTTTCAGGAGGGAACACCTGGGATCTATAGATACTGGGATCAAATATTACCTCTCACCCTCTGTAGAACCTAGGAGGGGGAGAGTTTTATTCAGTCTCTGTTTCCTCATCAGCAAAGTGGGGACAGTAGTTCAGCCTCCCTCATGGAGCCATTATGAGGATTCAGTGAGATTCTCATGATGACGTTTGAGGCCCCCAGCGGACCTGCTGCTATGGACTCCCCGCCTCTGCCCACCCTGTTCCCTCTGCCTGGTAGGCCCGACTCACCCCAACAATGTTGATCCTCAGGAAAGCCTTTCCTCACCCCTAGTCTGGGTGGGGCGTCCCTCCAAGGGGCTCCTGCAGCACTGGGACTCCCATCATCAGACCCACACTGGCACCAGGACTGGACAAGACCCACTAACTTCGTCCTTGTGCCTGTGGATGTCTGTCCCGTTCTCTGGGGATGCCTGCCATGCATCTTCCTCTCCATCAGCCACGTCAGGGTCCCTGGTAGTCTCTTCCTCCTTCCCCAGGACCCTGATCTCAGCTGTCTGTGCTCCCTGGCAGGAATCCTCCCCACCCAGGCTTTCCACTCACCAGCCAGACACATCTCAGGATTCCAAAGTGGCCCAGCAGCACTGGGAGGTAGTTAGTGGTGTTTTTTGGAGGAGAATCTTGTTTTGCCTGGAGACATTGGTGGGTTTATTTGCCAGTCACTTTGTACAAAGTATGTAGAGCCCGGGTCCCAAAACACTAGGTCACACCCAGCCCATGCAATCCCTTCCCCATGGCCTTTGCTGCTCTCTGCATATATTATGATAACTAGATTTTAAAAATATATATTTCTATGGTAGAAATTCCTACAAAGATAGTAGAAGGAAAGTAGGAATATTACAAAGCCTAATCTTTTGAAGGTAATTTAAGAAAAATACCTATGAAGATGTGCTTGACTTAGGAGGAGATGTAAATTCAGGAAATGGAAGATCAAAAGAGCCGTTGGTGTGAGAAGCTCCTCAAGGCCCCTGGAGTTACAAATGGGAGGAAGTGCTGAACTCAGTCCTGCTGGTCCCCAGAACTCTCCTTCGTCAGCCTGACGGTGCTGTGTCCACGACATCAGATGTTGTTCATGTTGCTTCTTTAATAATAATTTCAAGTGTGAAAAATGTAAATTATCATCATCATGAGACCTTCCTAAACACTCAGCAGCAAGGATGGCTTTTGCTTTAGGGAACCCCAGTCTACAACAGAACACAAAGATGGGGTACCAAAGCTTCTGCACATGTCATTGATCAGTGTTCAAGTCATGACAAGGAACAGTGAAAATGGGATCCATTTCTCCTACTGGATGTGCAATAGAAGGCAAAGAAGATTTCAACCACAGGGCAAATGATGACTTCGGGGCTTTGTAAAGGTCTGAAAATATTCACAGTCACACTGCAGGATTTGAAATCTGAAGAGTCTCAGGTTGATGTTTACAAGTTACTAAGTCAACTGAGAAACCTGCCCACAAGTCTAGAATGCGCACTCAGCCCACCACTGTTATTGCTGTTTCCTATTCTGTCTTGTGCACGTACTGATGCCTATGAAGTGCCAAAGTGGCTTCGCAAAGCTGGCCATGGAAAGGGCGTCAGGAATTACTGCCCGTGAATGTCAAGTTGCAGCTTCATACATCACACATGCTGGATGAAATGCAAACATGGAGACTTGGTATTAAGAATGTGAATGGAGAGCAAATGTTCTTGGTCCTTGATGAGAATCTGGACTCAAGGGCCACTCTGCAGGCACCAGCAGAGTAGGGAAGTAGGGTGGGCCACATTCTCACTGGTGCTGGAAGCCACTGGACACAGAAACCTGCCCATCATATGGAGACAAATGACATCTCAATACTGTAAAATTTCTGTTGTCAGCATGGAGGAGCTCCAAATCTTGACATTTCCTGTCTCTATGTACTGCTCCCCTTTGGGGTTGCAAGAGCTTGTCCTCTGTCCCTTTAACAGCATTGATAAATGAGAGTTGTGTGTACCCCTGGCATAGTCACCCTTTCTCTGACAATGAGGGCTTTTCCAGTTGGTCTTTTCACCTGTAGACAGTTTGGTGCATTTAGTTTTAGCAATAGGAAGTCCAGTCATTTTCACTGTGGCTTCTGGCTCCTCAATTGTTGGACAAGTTTCTACGACAAGATTATGAAAATACTTATAGTTACGGTTGTGTTGTGTGATTTTACTTATAATCTTTGACCTACTATAATGTGTTTCTTAAAACACAAAATAAAAATTAATCACTTTGCTACATAGTATGTGGCCAGATGCAAAAGGCCATATAATATATATGATTGCAGTGACAGGAACAATCATGAATAGTTAAATTCAAAACACCAAAAAATTTGTGGTTTCTAGGGACTAGGGGATGGATGATAGGGAGCGACTGCTTAAAGGCTACAGTCAATGACGTTTTCAGTCACTGGACACAGGTGATGGTTGCACAACACGGGGAAGATACTTAATGCTACTGAATTGTACACTGTAAAAACACTGAAACATTTTATTCTATTGCAAGGAAAATCTACTACAGAAAAGACAGAAAACTTGGAGGAGATGCAGGAGAGACAAAAGTGAAGACAAACACAATGGCAGAGTAGGGCAAGGACAGCTGTGGAGCAAGAGGTGACAGGGTCAGGTGCTCAGGAGCTGGCAGGGAAGGTGGGACAGGAGCTGGCGCAAGGTGTGGGACCACTGGCAGGCAGCTCAGGTTCTGCAGCTGGTGCAGAGGGGGTTCCTGGGACCGGATTTGCCACAAAAAGAGCTTCCATCACGGAATCCTCCTTGACAGCAGGTGCTGCATCTTGCCCGGGACCTGGAGCCAGTGGCAGAGCTCAAGGTGGACCCAGTGCTGGTGTGGGTGCTCTGGCTGGGGTTGCCTCCAGCTCTGCAGCCACCACCATCCTCCATGCTGGGCCTGGTTCCTGTTCTGGTGACGTCTGCATGGCTGTGAGCTCCGCTTCCTCTGGTTCTGGCTCTCGACATGGCAATGGACCTGGAGAAGGAATAAGCTCTTGGATGGTGTTTGAGCTTGGGCTGGACTTCCAGCCACAAGAAGACAAAACACCGTCCATGTGACTGACTTCCTATGTGCTTTCCAATAACAGAACAAACTTCCCCTGTCTTTCTGAGAAACCAAGTGCAATGAGCCAGCCTAAGCAAGTATCCCCAGATGCAGAATGCTGCAAGATTGGTCTGAGTTTCTCAGTGTCCCTGTCCCCACCCCCACACATCTGGAAGCTCTACTCTGTGTGGCCCAACCCAGCCCCGTCCCCAAACCCTCACATGCACCCACCCCATCCTCCTCACCCTTGTGCTCTGCCTCAGTGGGTGCCAGGTGCTCCTTCTGGGCCAGAAAAAGGTGAACACAGCGCTCCAGTTCTGAGCCTGGAAGGTTCAGCTGCAGACAGTCCAGCACCATGTTTAGAACAAAACATTCGGGGGGCTGACTGCAATCACTGTCATATGAATCCAGCCATGTGCCCAGGATAAAGGACATGGCACTGGAGGATACAGGAGGGTAGCAGAGTCACAGGGTGGACTTTCATTCCACACTGCCCTTCCAGGGTTCCACTGTGTGGCTGCGCTCCTGGGGCCCCCTGTCAGGCTGCTAGCCCCATCCCACGCCCACCCCCTATCTTCCAGTCCTGGCAGAGATGGGCCTGGTGACCCAGGAAGGCCAGCAGGAGCTTCCATGGGAGGAGCCTTCAGTCACTGGTGTGACCACCTTTCCCTCTTCATGGACATTGCCACACTCCTCTGTCTGTGTCCCTGCCCTATCCCCACTGGAATGAGCTCCCCTTCAGGGTAGAGAGGGTGCTGTCTGTTCTGTGCCTTCTATGGGCTGGGACACAGGAGGTGCTCTGTGAATACCTGATGAATGAGGGAACACAGGAGGCGTCCTCTCACCTGGCCTTCCCAAGGTCCGTGGAAAACATCACAGTTTAGAAAACCTGAGAGACTGTATTGAAAAATTCTTAGAGCTGACAAAAAAATTTAGTAATGTTGCAGGATACAAAATCAGTACACAAAAATCAATAGTCTTTTTTACACTCCAACAACAAACTGGCAGGAAAAGAATTCAAGAAAGCAACACTATTTACAATAGTTACCAAAAAAAACAAAATATCTATGAATCAATTTAAGCAAGGAGGTCAAAGAATGTTACAATGAGAACTACAAATCACTGATGAAAGGAATTAAAGAGGATACCAAAAGATGGAAAGACTCTCCCTGTTCATGGATTGGCAGAATCAATGTAGTGAAAATGTCCATACCACCCAAAGCTGTCTAAAGATTCCATGTGATCCCCATCAAAATACCAATGACATTCTTCGGAGAAATAGGATAAACAATCCACACATTCATATGGAACCACAAAAGACCACAATTATTCAAAGAAATCCTGAGAAAAATAAATAAATAAAGCTGGAGGCATTATCCTTCATGACTTTAAAATGTATTAAAAATCTACAGTAACCAAAACAGCACGATACTCACATAAAAACAGATAATCAGACCAATGAAACAGAGCACCCCAAAATCCACCCACATATTTACAAACAACTGATCTTCAACAAGGGCACCAAGAACATACAATGGGTAAATTAATAGTGTTAGGAAAACTGGATATTCATATGTAGAAGAATAAAACTGGACCTGAAGCCCTTGCCATATACCAAAATCAACTCAAAGGGTTTAATCATATAAGACCTGAAACATTAAAACTTGAAGAAAACACAAGGGAAACTCCTCCAGGATAAGTCTTTATGAATAAGACACCAAAAGTACAGGCAACAAAAGAAAAAAAATAAACAAATGGGATTATATCAAACTAACAAGCTTCAACACAGCAAAGAAAATAATCAACAGAGTGAACACACAACCTCAGAATGGAAGAAAGGGAGAAAATATCTGCAAACTATGCATCCGACAAGGGACTAATATCCAGAATATACAAGGAACTCAAAGAACTTTAGAGTAAAATAATAATAATAATAGTAATCCAATTAAAAAATGGGCAAAGTAACTGAATGACATCTCTCAAAGGAGGACATACAAATAGCCAACAGGTACATGAAAAAATGCTCAACATCACTAATCATCATGGAAATACAAATCAAAACCACACTGAGATATCATCTCACCCCAATTAGACTGGCTAATATACAAAAGACAGAATAACAAATACTGGCAAGGATGCAGAGAAAGGGAAATCTCTCGGCACTGTTTTTGGGCCTTTAAACCAGCACATTATGGAGAAAAGTATGGCAGTTACTTAAACAACTACAGACAGAACTACCATATGATCGAGCCATCCCACTACTGGATATATATCCAAAGGAATGATATATTAATGTGTTTCTGTTACTTATGGTAAAATACACAGAACTGGGTATTTTGTAAAAAAAATGAAATTTACCGCTTACAGTTTCTGAGGGTAGGAAGTCCGAAGTCCAGGGAATACATCTGGTGAAGGCTTTCTTTGGTGGTGACTTCGGTGACAGCAGAGTATCACACTGCAAAAATGGTGGAGCAGAGGGCCGAGCCCGTGGTGCACTTGGTAGAGTGCTGCGCTGGCAGCGCGGCGACGCTCCCGCCGTGGGTTCGGATCCTATATAGGACTGACCGGTGCACTCACTGGCTGAGTGCCGGTCACGAAAAAACGACAAAAAAAAAAAAAAAAAAAAAAAAATGGTGGAGCAGAGACAGTGAGAGAGACAGACTCTCCCCTCTCTTCTTTTAAAGCCCTCTGAACCATGACCCTCACCACCACTTTTAATCCATTCACTATGGCAGGGTCCTACAATCTAATCACCTCTTCATGGCTCCACCTCTCAATTGCCATATTAGGATTTCCCACCCTCCTAAAGTCACAGTAGGGGCAAGTTTCTAATACATAAAACTTGGGGGACACAATTCAAGCTTCAGTGAGCTTCAATCCACTACAAATGGAAATCATCATGTCAAAGTGATACCTGCAAGCCCATTTTTATTGCAGCCCTATTTACAATAGCCAGGCTACAGAACCAACCTAAATCTCCATCAATGAGTGACTGGATAAGGAAAATATGGCATGTATACACAATAGAATACTACTCAGCCACAATAAAGAATGAAATTATGTCATTTGAAGCAACATGGATGGGCTTGGAGAAAATTGTGACACAACCTGAGTACAGAAAGAAAAATACCACATGTCCTCACTCATAAGTATTAGCTGAATTCATAAATAAACAAGTGAACAGTAAGGAAAGAGAGAGAGAGAGAAAGAAAGAAACAGTGATCACAATATGTTGATTTTCTAGAAGAAGAGAACAGAGCTGTGGTTACTAGATGAGAAACAGGGAAGAGAGGAGAGAGGGAGGGGGGTTAATGAGAAATGAATGAGAAATTGGTTAATGGACACCGGGAATGATTATGAATTGTAATGATGAAGAAGCTAACTATCTTGATTTGACCATTACACACTGTACACTACTACTGATAGTCAATTTTGCACCCCACTAAGATGTATAATCAACTATGCTTCAATAAAAAATAAATGGAAAAAACATTTTTAAAATTAAAATAAAATGATAATGAAACAGAAAAATTAGGAATTTTGATCATAAATTAAAATTATCAGGTGACATTTTTATAAATTGATGTTTTAAATCAATGTGAAACAAAAAAAGCCAGTGCTCTGTAGGTTGCTGAACTCATGACCACTTTATAAGACTATAACGTTTGTTTCATAAAGACATGTCTGATGTATAGCTATTGTATGGCCCCTCATTTAGACTGGTTTGATTATTGGTTATACTGACTTCTAAAGGTATAAAACATGCTCTTGCAAACTTTTAAGTTTTCAGGATGACAGGATATTTAGAGATTAAACTAGTTTCTATCCAATTCCTTTGATCTGTCTAACATCTAAGAAGCTAATAGAAAAAGACTTGAATCTTGGACACCTTCGGGCTTCCAGACCTACAGACTTATGTGATTAACTGTGAGGGACGTGGGAGTGGAAAATAAAGTTAAGACTTCAAGGACGGACAACAGGACCCTTGCAGAAAAATCACAATGAGAAGGCAGGTGGCGCACTTGGCTGCACATACTCAGAAAGAGCCTGGATATGTGGAGGGGGCAGGAAAGCTGTCCCAGATGTGATCTGACTCTCTGGAAGCACCTCTGTGAGAGACTGAGGTGGATGTAACCATGTAGCAACAGACGTAGTAAGAAGACAGAAAAAATTTTCTATGGATTCCATGTGAGGTGTGAGAGAAAATAGTCAAATGTAAAGTATTATTTTTCCTGATTCATTACGTAGAATGCATGTGTAAAACACAATCCAATAAGATGAAATAAAATGTGAAAACATTTAAAAAATATTTAGGAGAATAAAATGTGGGGGTATACATGTGACAGTCATCCTTGGAGATTATATAATGCATGTGTTTTCTGCAAACAGACAAGCTGTGTTCAGATCTGGGATCTAGGGAAAAAATGGTAGAAACAGCAGAACATGACCAACAAATGCTGGGCTTTACTCTTCCCTGCCTCCCTGCCCATTATGCACTGACTGACCTTGTAGGCTCTGGTTGAGGGTTTCTTCTAATGTCCATGACTCTGCTCCCTGCTCCAACTTGAAGATCACCTCACATTTGGGAATGTAGCAGCCTGTTAATAAGAAACAACACAGAACTTTGTAAACCTACTAAGTCAAGTCCTTAGAAGAATGACAAGAGCTTGGCTTCAGAAGCTGTGCAATGAAGGGGCCACTTAGAGACTGATGACATTTACATTCTCCACTCACATTCCCCACAAAATGGAATCTTACCTAAATAGAATTCAACCCTATAAGTGGTTCCTATATTTATCAACAAAGAAGAAAGTGGTGCTCCTAGGACTTACTGTGGAGTTTCACTCACCCAACACCACCAGGCTGCTACAGGTCTCCAGCATCACATCCCTGCACAGGCTCCTCTGAGCACCATCCAGGTACTGCCACTCCTCCCAGGTGAAGTCCACAGCCACATCCTCAAACGACACCAATCCCTGTAATGACACATTTCTCCTCAACTCAAATCATGATCACATGACAGGAATCTGGGAGGGCAAGTTTCTATGTGTGTGTGTGTGTGTGTGTGTGTGTGTGTGTGTGTGTGTGTCATAGGTGTGTTACATAAGATGCAGCTTCTTTGTACTCTACATGGTGGGAGAAAGAAAAATCACAGAAGACACATTGTGCCTTTGTAACAATTTATTAATTACTAAAAACATGATTATAAAGCTTACTTTACAGGTCTAGGATCATTCTTGTTGCTAGTGATAAAAGTATGAATAAAGTCCTGCTCCTTTAAGGAGCTTACGATCTGGTATGAAGACATAAGTATAAACACATGCCTAAAATCTTATGTTACATGAACTAATTTAGACAAAAGTTCAATACAGACAGGGATAAGAAAGAAGGAGAAAATATTGTTCTGCTTTATATTCAGTTTGCTGTTCACTGAAATGACAAAAGATGTTTTAGCTCTTCCATGTGAACCATGTGTTCTCACGAATATGAGGTAGTAGCAAGAGTTAAGTCACAACAGCACAAGGAACATACAATGCGCTAATGGAACTACACACAACACCGTGTCTAGGTAAATGATGCTGTGCTGAGATGACAGACAAATGCAATATTGAAGAAAGTGATTATGGAGTGATTCTGCATTTAAATATTTGGCCCAATTTAAACAAGAGAACATTTTATTCACTAATTGTTGTTTTTTTAAAAAATTACTTACAAATGAAAAGCACATACAAAGGTATCCCAAAATGTATTTCTTACATGCGAAAGCATTGTTTGTGTCCACCTGCCCAAGACCAGCTCCGCAGGATTCGTTGGACCTGAATAGGTGGTGTGGCTTCAGCGAGGAAAGAAAAGACACGGACCACGATGTCTAGTGCATCAGTGGACAACAACCATAAGAATCTTGCTTTATTTATATATTTTTTTACTTAACCTTTTACATGATGATTTATCTTTTAATCAAAACATTTCTTGTTTTGTTTCTATTGAAAAAGAAAGGTCAAAAAGTTCCAAGTCACTCATGCTGTGACACAAACATCTACTCATGCATCAACAGTTCACCCCAAAGCCTGTGGCTTGTGGCCAGGAAACTATACAATAGCAGCATGCTTGGCTTTAAAGAGCGTCACACTTTTAGTTTAAACTATAATTCTTTACATTTTTAACTTACAATTTAACCCTTTTTTAATCTTACACTTACTATACTTGATTTTAATAACATTGATTAGTTATGTTTGACAATTTAATATTGCTTATACTCTATATTGATCATTTTAATTTATAAACAAAATCACAATGTTTATACCTTTTATTTCCCTGCCACTAGACTCTGGGAACAGCACAGGGGACAAAGTGAAAATTTAAATGATCCTACTCAAACTAACAAAAACACACTATATCATTCTTATTGTTACCAAGGAAAGAACATGTTCTTGGTAAATCAAGTGAAATGGTGCGAGTGGGGAGAAACAAAGAAATCTGTAACTGGTTGATGATCATATAATTGTAAACACCAGAGCACTCGGACCCACCAAGTCCCTGTTGGATGTGGACAGAAATCCAACACAATAACTTCATTCCACATGTACAAGAGCATGGGTCCATGCATACATCACTAACAAAAAAGATTAATAACAAAATTAAACTGATCAACCCATACCGGGAACATGCATCAAAAACACCTTTAGTAGTGACAATGCCCTTTAAATAAATCAGTTAATTTTGATGTATTTTAACATGTCCTTTGAGAAACTCCAGGGAATTTCCCAAAGCCATACTAAGCCAAAAGGTTAGGCTGTTTAATTCTGGAAAGCCTTGTCAAGCAACCAAAGGTGAACAAACAAGAAATTCCATGGAGCCGTGCCACACACATGGGACCCCCTTGTAGCCTGCAGGATGGCTCTCGACAGCCACTACAAGGTAAACCCTGACACTTTCCAAACCAAGGGTATAAATAATGAGTCACTATAAGAACAGGTAAGTTATATTACTAGATTTGCATTTTAACATTCATCCACTAGAAGGAGAATGGGAAAAGGCAAGGGAGACTCAGAGGGGAAGAAAACAGGGTAAGAGATGACCACATACATCAGGACACAGAGCAGCAAACATAGAGAAGTGGGAAGTAATCCTATAAAAGGGAACAAATAACAAAAAACCAAAAAGCAGAAACAGAATGTGGTAGAAATTTGTTCTGCAGAGGGTAAAAAGAAGAGTTTTAGTCCAAGGCTATGGCAACTACTTAAGCACTGGCACTGTAAAGTGAAATTTGGAAAATAAGAGAAAAATATAATGAGCAGAAGTGACACAGACTCAGACACTTTACATTTGAAATCTCTGTGGAAATGTCCAAATAGCAATTGGATATATGATTCCAGGGTTCAGGAGATAGATCTGAAGGTAAAGATTTGGAAACCTGGAGATAAAGATTTGGAAAATATCAGAATTTCAGTGGAACCCGAAGCTGCCATCAGAGTGAATGAACCTAAGAGACTGAAAGAAAACACACACACACACACACACACACACACACACACACACACACACACACACACACACACACACACACACAAATAATTCTTTGATTATCAAAGACATCATGAAGGGACTTTTAGAAATATATTTTAGGTTTCTATTTTTCCACATAAGAAGCTTGGAAGTCACCATTCCATCCCAACAACAACTAAAAAGTTGAAGAGCCTGAAAAACCAACAACTGTTCTTAGATCTGTGAAAGGGAAGGACACAGGGCAAACCACTGTCCCCAATTAGAGAGGAAGACAGGAAAATATCCATAGTCACAGCTTACACGAGAAGACTTAGTAGTGGGAACCACCATGAGAACCAGTGCTGGATCAGGACAACCTGAATTGTGAGTGACACATTGCTGGAGGCTCAGTGCAAACTACTCAGAGTTAAAAACTCCAGGGGAACCCAGTCATAAATGGGCCACCAAAATACTGTGCAATTCACCTCCAAGAACTCCACCAAGTTTCTAAAGGAAATACTAAAGAAAATTTCCCCCCTGCTTCCACCTGTGAGACGGGAAGAGGCAAACTCTTTTGAAATATGCCAGAACACTCTGTTCTTCTCAATAAGGCTTCAAGAAAAACTACTTCACGAGAGCCGAACCTGTTGTACTATTATCAGAGCCTACTCAACCTGGGTAAAGGGAAATAACTAACTCCAGCCCTCTCTAGCCTTCCACAGGGAAGAAGGGAAATATCCAATTCTGGCCCACTCCAGACATCTTGTCCCATGTAAGGAAAAAGAAAAAAACCAATGGAAAAACACTTATAAAGTTGACAGATCAAAGACAGAGGCTCATTAAGAGAATGAGACAATGATAGAAGTATAAAACATTTCTGCTATGGTCTTAATGTATCCCCCCCAAATCGACATTTTTAAACATTAACATAATTAACATTATTAAACATATTAAACATTGTGTCCCCCAAAAATTAACTTTATAAATGTTGAAACTTAATTCCCAATGCACTGGATTTATGAGGTGGACCCTTTGGGAGGAGATTAAGCCATGAGGATCAAGTCCTCAGAGAGGAATCAGTGATCTGATAAAAAAGACCAAAGAAAGCCTCTTTGCCCCTTTCACCATGGAAGGACATAAAGCAGGTGCCATGCACAAGGAATGGGTCCTCACCACACAGTGAATCTACTACAGCCTAGATCATGAACTTGCCAGCCTCTAAAAGTAGAAGCAATATGTTTCTGTTGTTGATACATTGCTCACTCTAAGGAATACTGTTATAGCCTCCAAAACAAGCTAATACAGCTTCCCCTTCTGCACACCTTATGAACACATTACTGAAGATACATTACAGCACTTCCTTTCCATAGCACATCATGTCTGGCTATTAAAAAAAATTACAAGGCATTCTAAAGCACGAGAAGCATAACTTGAAGTGATGCATAAAAACAACAGATGGATAAGATGTTGAAATCATCAGGGAATATTATGTTAAGAGCATAAATGGATAAAGCAGACAACATTCAGCAACAGATGTGCAATGTAAGCAGAGAGAAAAAGTCCTAATAAAGAGCCAGAAAGAAATACTACAGATCAAAAACACTGTAACGGAAGTAAAAAATGTTTTTCATTGATTTATTAGTAGACTAGACACAGCCAAGAGAAAAAAAAAAAAAAAAACCCTGGGCTTGAAGACATGTCAAGAGAAACTTGAAAAACTGAAAAGCCAAAAGCAAACAACAACAACAATAAAACCACTCAAAAAATAAAACAGACAAAAAATAAATAAATAAAGATGAAAAGATCACAACATAATATTCAAAGACTATGGAAAAACTATGAAAGATATAACATATAGTAATGAGAATAACAGAAGAAAGGGAGAAAAAAATATACTTGAAACAATAATGTCTGAGATCTTCCACAAATTAATGTCAGACACTAAATAAAAGACCCAGGGAGGAAAGATAACACCAAACAGGATAAAGGCCAAAAATCTATATCTAGGAATATAATTTTCAAAATACAGACAATCAAAAATAAAGAAAAATCTGAAACAAGCCAAAAGTGGGAAAAAGTCTTACCCAGAAAGTAACAGAAGAATTACATCCACCATCTCCTCAAAAAGCATGCAAGCAAGAAGAGAGTGGAGTCAAATATTCAGTGTTGGGGGAAGAAACCCATCAAACTAGATCAGAAAATAGAGTGGGATTTAACAAAACAACTCTAAATAACACATGGGTCAAAAAAAAATCTCAAGAGAAATTTAAGAGAATTTTTAACTAAATAAAAATGAAAACTCAACTTATCAAAATTTGTGAAATACAAGAAAAGCAGTTCATTAAAAAAGTTTATGGCATTGAATTCATATATTTAAAAAGAAACATCTAAAATTAACAATGTAAGTTTCTACCATTGGAAACTAGAAATAAAAGGAGCAAACTAAATCAAAAGAAAACAGGATAAAATAATTAAGAATTAGAGCAGAAATAAATAATATTGAAAACAGGAAATCAACAGAGAAAACCAACAACAACAAAAAATCTGGTTTTCTAAAAAGATCAGTAAAATTTATAAGGCTATATCCAGGCTAACTAAAAAGATAAGGACACAGCGCAGAAATTACTAACATTAGCAGTACCAGGATATTACTACAGATCCTGTGGACATTAAAGAAATAATAACTACTATGAACACCTCTCTGGGCACACATTTGATAACACAGATGAAATGGATCAATTCCTCAAAAGAAACGTCCAAACACACACAAGAAATACACATTTGAATAGGCTCACATAATGAAAATTGAGTGAATAAATAATAACCTTCAAAAGAAAAAGCACTTGGCCCAGATGTTTTCACTGGTGAATTCAACCACATATTTAAGGAAGAAATTACACCAATTTCCTATAATATATTTTAGAGAACAGAAAATGACATACTTCTCAACTTATTCTATGAGGACATCACTGCCACAATACCAAAACCAGACAAAGATATGACAGGAATAGAAAACTACAAACCATTATCTCTCTCATAAACATACATGCAAAAATCCTCAACAAAATATTAGCAAACCCAAGAATTATGCAACATAACAAAGTGGTATCTATTCCAAACACACAAGGCTGGGTTAATATTTGGACATAAATTAACTTAATCCATCATATCACAACACTAAAAAGGAAATATCACATGATCATAATAATAGATGCAGAAAAAGCATTTGAAAAAATATAGCATCCAACATGAGAAAAAGAAAAAATCTTTAGTAAATGAGGAATAGAATCTTCTGCAATTAATAAGTAATTACAGCAAGACTGTAAGATGCAAAGTTAATATACAAAAGTCAATCACTTGCCTATAATACAGCAACAACCAAGTGGAATCTGAAATGAAAAACTAGCTACTTACATTAGCACCCAAACAATAAAACAGTTTTAAATCATATAACTCATAAGAACTTAACATCCAGAATACAAAAAGAACTCTTACAACTAAACAACAAAAACACAAATAGCCTGATTAAACAATGAGCAAAGGACTTGAACAGGTACTTCTCCAAAGATGATATACAAATGTTTTCATAACGAGCAAATGGAAACATGCTTAATGTCACTGATCAACCGAGAAATGCAAATCAAAACCAAAATAAAACATTACCACTTCACAACCAATAGAAAATAAAAAGTGTTTAGCAAAATCAGAATATTTGTACCTTGCTAGTGGGTCATCTTAAACAGTGCACCCACTATGGAAAATAGTACAATGGCTTCTGAAAAAAAAGAAAAAATAGAACTACCACATGACCCAAAAACCAACTGCTATGGATATATACAAAATAACAGGATCTCAAAAAGATATCTGCACATCCATGTTCACAGCAGCATTATTCCCATAGCCAAGTAGTGAAAGCAACCCAAATGTCAATCCATGAACAGACAGATTGTCGCCTCTAACCCAGGGTGACAGAGATGCAAAGGATTACTCAGAGCTCGTTTCTCCACAGCAGTGAGAGGCCCAGAAGGGGTTAATTCCAGGAGACGACTTCTTCAAGAGAGAAGGAATTCCTGGGAAATAACCCCAAACTAGGTTTTGTCTCCATTTTTATTGTCCAGGCAAGAAAGTTACAGAAAAGAACACAGGTGAAAGTCATAGTGAAAACATACACAAACTGGCTACTTGACAATTTTCATTAAAGCAGGTGCAGCTTAAAAACATTTTAAGCAATTTACCATCAAAGGAGTCATAAAACTAAGCTCTGTGACATACTAAAAAACAATGAGATAATCGTTATAGCAACACTTAGTTCCCTAGGAAACTTAAAGAAACAGCTGAAGGTGAAATGAGGAACAGCCACTAATTGGCAGAGTAGCCTTGACACTTTTAGCACACATATTTTCCCATCATTAGATTTAGCTGCACCAAGGACACCTGCCCTCAGAACAAGCACTTTTGCTGTGTTACAATTTTCATATCCACACCAGAGACTTTTTAGTCCTGTGAAAGTTTTCTGGTTTTTCCCAAGCTTAGCATTTCTATGTGTAATACCACAAAGTTAGGCTATTCCCTAAACTACAGGGCAGTGGCCCTTCTAACACAAAGGACTGTGACCCTACTAGGCTAAAGGTTAAAGCCCTGTGAAATACATGTGTTTTATTAATGCTAGTACCCTCCACAATAGATAAACAAAATGTGGTATGTACATACAAAGGAATGTTATTCAGCCTTAAACAGAAAGGAAATCTTGTCATATGCTACAACATGGAAGTTTGAGGACACTATGAAAAGTGACATGAGCCACTCACAAAATGAAAAATATTTTATGGGTCCACTGATATGAGTAAAATTTTTAGAAAAACAAAGTAGAATGGTGGTTGTCAGGAGCTAAAAGGAGGAGGAATTTGAGAGTCAACATTTAATGGGTACAGAGTTTCAGTTTTCCAGGATAAAAGGTTCCGAATATCATATGCAAAACAGTATGAGTATACTTAACACCACATAAATGTTATGAAATGGTTAAGATGATAAATTTGATGTCATGTGTTTTTTTAACCAAAATTAAAATAAATTATGTTTTTAAATTATTTTAAGGGCCAATAGATGAACCAAACTAAAATATTAACAAATATTTAATCAACTGAAAATAAGTTAGGGAAGGAAAAGCAGAGGATCAAAAAGCAGATGAGACATACAGAAAATAAGTAGCAAAATGATCAATCTAAATCAAACCTTATTATTAATTTGTTTAAATGAAATAGGACTAAACAGTTTCCATAAGGCAGACTGTCAGCTTTGATAGGAAAGTAAGATGCAAAAACACATTATCCACAGAGATACACTTTAAATACAAAGACACAGACTAAAAAAATGGAAAAAGATATGCTCCACAGACACTAATCAAAAAAGCTTAAGTGGAAATATTAATAGTAGCCAAAGGAAACTTCAAGGCAAAATATATCACCAGAAATAAAAAACACTTTCATAATAATAAAAGGATCATATGTAAGGATAACACAACAATTATAAATGTGGCTGTGCCTAAACACACAGCCTCAAAGTAAAATCTTGTGTTGCTTAACAACTGAAATATGTTTCAAGCAATGCATTATTAGGCAATTTTGTCATAGTGTGCACATCACAGAGTGTACTTACACAAACCTGGATAATATAAATTACTACACACCTAAGCTGTATGTTATAGAGTACTGTTTTGATCACTGTCATATTTATGGTCTGTTGTTGACTGAAACACCATTATGTGACACATGACTACCTGAAACAAAAAACAACAGAACTAAAGTGGGAAATTATAAATAGAGAATTAATACTCCTCTCTCAGTAACAGATGGGACAACCAAATAAAAAATAAGAAATTTAGATTAGTTTCTAAATAAATGAATAAAAATAATCTCATATTTTATGTTATGATACCAAACTATGATTGTGAATTTAAAACGTTTGGTTAAGAAAGAACACAGATTCTGTATAACATTGGGGTTGGCAATAATTGATTCAATATGGTACCAAAAGCTTAAACAACAACAACAACAACAAAAAAGATAAGTTGAACTGTATAAAATTAAAATATTTTCTGCATTAAATGACACTATCTACAGGGTGAAAAGGCAACCTGCTAAATCTGGGAGAATATTTGCAAAGCATGTATCTCATAAGAGATTAATATCTGGGAAAAAATGTATATATAAACCCTACAACTCAAAAAAAATGGACAGAAAAAGATACACAAATTGCTGATAAACACATGGAAAGATAGTCAACATCACTAGTCCTTAGAGAAATGCATATCAAAATGACAATAAAGTATCACATTACACCTATTACAATGGCCATCACAAAAAAACAACAAAAAACAGCAGGGTTGGCAAGGATGTGGAAATTGCAATCCTGAAGCATTACTGGTGAGAATATAAAGTGTGGAAGATGCTATGGAGATTCCTGAAAAAAACTAAACATAGAATTATCATAGGATCCTTCAACTCCACTGCTAGGCATAACCCAAATTACGTGAAAGCAAGAACTAAAACAAACATTGGTACATGTACGTTCATAGCAGCATTATTCACAATGGCCAAAAGGTGGAAGCAACCCAAGTGTCCACTGAAGGAGGAATGGATGAACAAAATGTTCTCGATACAAAGAACAGAATATTATGGAGCTTTAAAAAGTAAAATTAATTTTCATTACAATATGGATGAATCTTGAAGATGTTATATTGCATGAAATAAGCGAGTCACAAGATGACAAACATTGTAAGATGCCACTTTACGTGAGGCTCCTAGAGTAGACAAATTCACAGAGATAGAAAGTGGAATAACGTTTGCCACGTCCCAGAGTTGAGGGGAATAGGAGTTTAGTGTTTGATGAGTAGAGAGTTTCATTTGGGGAAAATGAAAAATATCTGTCGATGGATGGTGGTGATGGTTGCAAATTAATGTGAACATACTTAATGCCACTGAACTGTAACCTTAAAAATGATTAAAGGGTCAAATTTTATGTTATGTATAATTTATCACAAAAAGTCTGTTTTTAACCAACTATTAACCACAGTTTTAATGCATAATTGATGCATACATTTATATTACCCTACTAATTTTTAAGTGATTAGCTGAAATAACAGAATTAAATATAATCTTTAGAGTTTGAAAACATGAAAAGCCATTTTTGAGATAGAAACCTATAATTCTGTATAAGTACAAACTACTGCTAAAATTACTGAAGTACACAGCAAAAGGTACAAAAGATTAGAACATGTGCTATTTTTATTCTTTGCATGTTTTTCTCTTGACTCTCATTCAAAGGCATCCCAGTAACTCCTATGACTGTCACTTGTCAGTAGCACAGCTCAGGAGGCACAGAATCTCATCACTGAGCAAACACGTCCTTCAGGTTCTGCCAACAGTGACATTTCTAATGTTAAAAAAGAAAATTATTGTATCCATTTTTGAGTACCAAAAGTTCCTACCCTTCTAAGGGCACTGCATGTAGCCATTAGAATAAACATTTAAAAACACAGAAACAAAAGTAGCAGGATGTGATGCCAGATGAGACAGCAACTGAGAGAGAGGGAGGAGACCAGGAATAATCCCCTGTTGGTGGTTTGGATCAAGGCTAGCAGGTAGTAATACTATATATGAGGGTGCTTCATAAAGTTCCTCGGAAAATAGAACTAAAAGATAATCTTTCCGTGAAACTTTTGAAGTACCTTTCTTATACAGGAAGAACGGTGCATGTGTTTTCATTGTGGATCTGTTGAACTTGAGATGACGAGCAGCTCAGGTCACACAGTAACTTGGTGGCCCATAGTCAAGCGTTCAGTTTCTACTAAGGCCCAGTAGCAGGCCAAGAGCTGTTTCTCAAAAGGAAAGTCGTTATCTGCAGATGATGGCAGGGCCTTGCTCCAAAATCCTAAGGGTCTCCGCTATGATTCACCTATAGGGGCCTGCCAAAGGCTCCGTACTGCATCCTTATCTGCCACTGCCACTTCAAGGACCATTATGTCTGCTGGATCATATGGCCCAAGGGGCAGAGCAGCCTGCACAGCAGCCTGGACCTGTTTCAGAGCCTTCTCCTGCTCTGAGACCCAATCAAAACTAGCAGCCTTTCAGGTCACTCGGTAGAGGGCCGGATAAAATCCCCAAGTGAGGATGTGTTGTCCCTGCCAAAACTCATGTGGAAATTTGATCTCCAATGTGGCAGTGTTGGAAACTGATGGAGTCATGGGGGCAGATCCCTCATGAATGGATTAATGCTCTTCCAGGGAGAAGGGAGATTAATGAGTGAGTTCTTGCTCAATCAGTTCCCGGATTAGTTCCCGCAAGAGCTCGTTGCTTAAAAAGACCCTAGCACCTTCTCTCTCTCTCTCACTTCCTCTCGCCATGTGATCTGCTTGTACCCGCCAGCTGCCTGGCACTTTCTGCCATGAATAGAAGCAGTCTGAGGCCCATGACAGATGCAGCTGTCCCAGAATCGGAAGCCTAATAAACCTCTCTTCTTTATAAATTGCCCAGTCTCAGGTAATTCTGTTATAGCAACAGAAAACGGACTAATACACTAACAAAGAAGTATTTCCAGGACATCACGGATAGTAATTTCAAATATGGCAGAAGATTCAAATAAAATAAAGCAAATAAGCAGTCTTTGGATTGGACACCGATTTAAGTTACTGGTGAACTTCGGAAGAACTGAACTAAGACTACATTGAGTTGGGTAAAGTGCAAATTAGCAATGAAAATACTCATGAGAAAGTATAACATTTGGATTGGCTGTGGTACAGCCTGCATATACAGACCAGCTGAGAGAAATGTATGCAGTTATTTAAGAAACTGTAGAAGGGCTGGCAAGTTAGCTCAGCTAGTTAGAGCTCAGTGTTATACCAAGGTCAAGGGTTCGAATCTCCCTATAGTCCTCCCCACCCCCCAAAAAAACCTGCAGTAGATTCTATCCTCCACACATTCTAGGTTTTATCCATGAAACAGGTGGGGACTTGCAAGGGCTGTTTGGGACCACAGTATTTTACTAATTCCAGAAAAACCTTACTAACTGATTTGTGCTTTAGTACTAGGTAACCATTACTACTGCAGAACCCTGTTAATTTCCAGGTCAGTAGTAAAACACTGTCCATTACATCACCTATGTGACCAATAAAGACTTTGCTTCAGACTTCATATCCTATGAGAATTTAGCATGTTCTGTCTTAGTCCATTTTCATGTTGTTATAACAGAATATCCGAGACTGTGTAATATATAAAGAACAGAGGTTTATTTGGCTTATGATTCTGGGACAGCTGCATCAGGTACGGTCCTCGGGCTGCTTCTACTCATGGCAGAAAGTGGCAGGCAGCCAGCAGGTACAAGCAGATCAAATGGTGAGAGGAAGCGAGAGAGAGAGAGAGAGAGAGAGAGAGAGAGAGGAGGTGCCAGGGTCTTTTAAACAACCAGCTCTCATGGGACGTAACAGAGTGAGATTTCACTCAGGCCCTCCGCCACCAGGAAGAGCATTAATACTTTCTTGAAGGATCAGCCCCCAATTACTCAAACAGCTCCCAACACTGCCACATTGGGGATCAGATTTCCACATGAGTTTTGGTGGGGAAAACACATCCAAACTCTATCATTCTCCTCTTAGGGTCTATTCCAATCATGTAATAAATGTGTCTTTTTGCTATGGTATCAGAATAACCAGAGACCAATTTGCATTCAACTTAGATGGCAGTAAGGCCTTGTAACCTGCCTTTATCAACATGTCAACTTTATCCTGCTTATGTGTATTTCTCTGTTGCGGAATTTTGTTTACATTTCTGCATTTTTAATTAAACTCCTAAAAAGCCCCTAAAATAAAATGTAAAACAAGCTGAGGAATAAATAAACAACTTACCAGAGATGTTCGCATTTTCTTTGCTCTTGAAAACACATAGAGGACTCTGGAATTACACCTGGAAGAGAAGGTGAACGGAGGCAGTCATTAGAGAAATGGTGACACTTGCTCCTAGAGTCTGCTGTGCAAAGTGATCTACACAATAGCTGGAAAAAACAAAACGAAATAAGGTTGGCTGTGGGGCAAGAGTCTCTTACACACAAGCAAGGGCAGGAAAGACCTCATCAAAAGAGCATCCACAATTCTATTCATTGGTAGAGATTAAACACACGATTAATCCTTAGGTTAGTGAAAATATTGACTTGCTAGTGATTTAGTAACAATTAATGTTACTATGAAGAAATAATTTAAAAATTTTAAGGATGGTTGAATAAATTACACTACATCAAAAAAAGGCACATTATGCCCTCATTAAAATTGACTTTATAGAGAAATACTTGGGTGGTATTAACTATGTTCCTATTAATACATATGTACTATATAGGACTCTAACAATAGTATAGCCACTAGAACACCTCTTGCTTTTATAGACCTAAACTTCATGGAAAAAAAGCATCTGCAAACTAACATTTTTGGCCAATGATTTATAGGAAAAAAAGTGCACATAATGTATATTAATTGCAGCACACTTTTCCAGTAATGGTTCCCAATGACACGTCACCTTGTATCCACAACTTCATGTAGTTCCCTCCTACAATGACCCCGGGCTTTGCCATTTCACTTGTTTTGGTCAATGGGACACGAGTAAAAGGGATATGATCCTAGTTCTGAAAAGTATTTGCACAACAAAGTTTGCCTTCTTGGAATACTGTCATTTGGGGGAAAAAGCCCGAGGGCATGCCTTTTGGAAACACATGCCCTATGCAAGAGCCAGCACAAACCACCAGACACGGAACCAGCCTCAGTCAAGGAACCCGAAGCCTAATGCCTCACTTGTGCTCCCATGTGACACCAGCATAGATACTGCCCAGCTCAGCCCAGCCAAAAATGCTGACTGACAGAATCACAAACAGATAAAATGGTTGTTTTTCAAACCAGTAAGTTTTTGTTGATTTGCCCTGCATCAAACTCTGCTACCTGTAATCCCCCAGAACTCAATGTTTTTAACGTATTGACGAGTAGACAAGAACTAAGAATTACAATCAACAGAACTTCACAATCACATGTAGAAATTTTCATAAACATGATAAATGTCAACCAGATGGACCTTGGCCAGGTTGCTGGCACTAATAAGGCCACGTGACCATCCTTTCTACGGCCGCCACCCTCCGCATAGGGTCCCCACCATCCCTCTATTCCCCCAAACGTCCCTTCTAGGCCCCACCGTCCCCCAGCTCCCTACCTTGCTCCTTCTGTCCCTGTCTCGGTGCAGGCCTCATCCCACCTCCTTCCCCCAGCCCTTGGGACTTTGGGGAGAGGACAGCTCATCACCTCTTCGTCCGGGCGGACCACGCCGAGGCACAGGCGGAAGCGCTTGGGCACAGGACCAGGCCCAGGCGAGCGCCGCCGCCCACCTGAGGAGCTGCAGGAGGCTGCAGGACGGCGAGAAACGGCCGTTTACAGCGGAGAACCGTTTACGCGAAGAACCGGACTCAGCAGATGCGGCCCTGAGCCTGCGCGAAGCCGTGTGAGCGCTCGCGCGCCTGCGCGGGCTGAGGGCACCGGACGCGCGTGCGTGGAGGCTCGGCGAGCCGAGGCTTGGATCCGGCGGGAACAGCGCACTTGGGCACCGGTTCAGTACCTGTTCCTTGCTGTTGCTGCTGCGGCCTGAAGCGATTCGCAGGGCTTGGGCATCCGGCCAGGCCTCGAGCCTTCAATGGAACCTGCACTTCCTGGCTCTCTGCCTGGCCCGGATGTACCGTGAGAAGAGCTGTTACCTTTGTTGACTGGAGATAACAGCTTTTGCCAATGGAGCTGCGGTAATAGGCCTCAGTCTGGTAGGTTTCCATTTTATTTCACTCTTATGTCAAAGATATATTGTATTTGATTACTTGTTTGTACTTTCAAAAAAAAAACATCAAAACCACATATACTAAATATGTCCAAGAGTATTAAAATTCTAAAATATAACACAGCACATGTAATAAAACAGAAAATTTTTAAAAAATACAAGAACGAAAAAATAGCTTTTATTTTACCTTATACCAATTGATAACAGTATCTACAACATATAATACTGCACAGGTACTGATAGATAAACAGTTACATTAAGGATACAAAGTGCGCATGAACATTTACATAGAACTGCTGCTCCAGGACTTGTTGCATTAGGTGTCAGGTATTTTAGCAAACAGGACAAACATAAACTAACTCAGCTACTTTAATTCATGAGAATAAGGTTTCAAGAAAAACATATATGAGAACACTTTAAAAAGTTCATAAAAATATTTGTATTATCTTTTAATTCCATTTTTGACAAATTTTTGAAGTAATCTCATGTAATTTCATAGAATACTTAATACATAAAGTCCAAGTAAATCAATATACTAAGTAACAAAAGAAAAGTTGGTGATAAAAACACCATGTTGCAGGAGGACAAGGAGAGAATTTCCTCAAACTGCCAGATAGAGGAAGAGAACAGAGGCAGATGAGGTGGTCCCAGTGCCAGAGGCCTGGGGATCGGGCTGGGTTGCAAGAGGAACACTATCAAGGATGGGACCAGAGGAGCTGGCTAAGCTGAGCCCTGGATGGTTGACAGGAAGGTGCACCCAGTGGGGCAGAGCATGGACAAAGCCCCTGAAGTGTCTGCATGAAGACTCCCCTTGGGCCAGGCCATGGTATGAGTTCTCAGCCCGTGGCCCCTAATGCCTGTGCGGTCAGCCCCCAAGCTGCATTTTGAGGAAAAGCTGGAGGACCTGATGGGCCCACACAAGGACCTCTGGGAACTCCACATGAATCACTCAAATCCATTTCTTGCTCCTTCCACAACTTCTCTAGCAGCACCAGGACCAAACCACAGGGTCATACCCAGGTCTTCTCCTCTCACCTGCAACACCAGTTCCTAAGCAAGCCATGGTGGTACTAACGTCAACATCACCCTGAATCCAGTCGCTTGTTACCACACTTGTGACCACCCAGCATCCTCATCACTGATCCTGCTAACCCATCCCTGCTGCCCTCTTATGTCCATTCAGAGGCCAAAAGGATGCTGGTAAAACAAGGTGGAGCCATTCTTCATGGCCATGGATGTGTATGGGACCATCACAGGCCCAGGTGAGAAAGTGGGGAGCAAAGCAGCCAGCGTTTGCCCCCAATGGATCCCATGCACCAAACAAGAGAATGGAGAGAGAATGGATGTCAAGAGGGAACGGGTCAGTGGGGTCACCAGAGGGATGAAGGGGAGAAGAGCTGCAGCTGTGCTGGTAAGTGACTCTCCTGACAACACCCTGGATTTGTAGTGTTTGCAGTTTTTCTGTTGTAAATACTCACACTGGACCAATTTGAATGCTTACAAAATTTCTAAACATCAACAACGATCCTCTCTCCAGCACAACACTGTAGGTATACGGGTGAGAGAGGTCCAGGGGGAGGGAATGGCCTGTGGAAAGGTCCTGAGACTGGACCCTGGCTGGTGTGCGTGGAAGAGGATAGTAGTAGGAAGTGAGGCATGGTGACCAACTAAATGACTGGATCCAGGTGGGCTTCTCTGAGGTATGGGGGAAGCTGGGAAGATGTGGATGGGTGGCTAGGAGGGAAGACCTTGGAAGGAGGGTGGCCGTTACCTGTCCTCACCTGCTCATCACCCTCTCGGCTGCAGAGGAACTGGTCAAGGTGAAGGTGGAGGCTATGAAGCTGCAGCTGTGTTCCCTGTGTGAGCCCAGGACCCCTCCACTGTCACCTAGGGCTCTTCCTCCACAGCCAGGAGTCAGCAGCCATGGGGAAGGTGTGGAACTGGAGGGTGTACAAGGAGAGGCCAGTGGTGACCGCCATAGCCCCAGCCCCACAGCAACTTTTCCCAAACAGGAAGACCAAGGAAGCCGCAGAGCTGGATGTGGAGCCCCCATTCTTCCCCCTGCACCACAGAGGCTGAGGGGCCTCTCCTCCCCTCTGCTCCTGTCTGTGTCTCTTCACACCCTCTTGACCCTCCTAAATCCTTTCCCTTTCTCCCCCCCATCCCACCTTAACCCACTTCATTCCTCTCTACAACTCCCTCCTTCCTACACGCTGAGGGCTGGGAAATCACAGATGCAGGTCCTTCTCCAAGCCCAGTGCATTCATGAGCAAGGGGTTGGCCCGAGAGGCAGTGAGCCCTGGAATCAGGTGGCAGGGAGCAGAGACAGCTCCTGAATGGGGCTGGGTGACAAAGGGCAAGAATGTTCCTGGAAAGTCCTGAGAGGAGAATCTGGGGGAAGGGTGTTCCTGCAGGAGGCATGATCAAGGTAAAGGCATGGAGGTGTGGTGGTGGTGGTGGAGCAGGAGTGGATGGTACATGTGCAAACTTGGGTGAAGACCCCCACCCAGACCCACACCTCTCACAGACAAGTCCCAAGGCCTTACAAAATTCCTCAGGAGAAACACTGGGAGCCACCTACTGGGAGAGCCTGATGCCTTCAAGAACAGGGAGAAGAGACCCTGCCCTGACCTGGGGCTGAAGGAACTGAAGGGCCATTGTGCTTACAACCGGCCTTGGCTTGACTCTCCTTCATGGCCTTGGCCACAGTCACACTGCAGGTGCTCAATAAATGTTTCCCCACCTGCCAGTCTCTGGATCACTCCTCTCTAGGACCTGACAGGTGTTCTGGGTCCCCAGGCAGAAGGATGCAGACCTGAAACCCTCTCACAATAGATCTAGGGGGTCTCAGAATTGAAGAAAAAGAAAAATGAAAGAAAAGAGGGTCAATAAGCTAGGATCCAAAGGCAATCAGTTCCATGTAGTTCCTATTGTATAGCTGAGAAATAGAAGTATAAAGGTAGTTTCCCCTTTCATGATCATAAAATACATAACTAAGGCACTTGTTGGCAGAAACATAATATGTTAGAAATCCTCAATGTGCAGGGAGCCAGTCAACGAGGACTTAAATTGTGTCTACCTAATGCAAATTTTAAATCTACCAACATAAATCGACCCACTAAAACCAATGATGGGAGTCAAGGTCTGCATCTCCCAGGTCCAAATACACTGAATTAATGACAAAGAGATTCCTTCTCTTGACAAGCAACCCCACCACGGAGGCCAGTGACACTGACATCGTAGGTTGAAGAGAAGCCCACCCAGGTTCCAAGACTGGAGAGCAGTTTCCATGGGAGAATGGAAGACCATGGCAAGGTAGGAAAATTCTTGTCAGTCCAGGACATTAGACAACAAACTTAAAACTCGACCTCTCATCTTTCTACCTATGAGAAGGGGCTAATCACACTTGTGTTATTAATGACTCAACACCTAACATCAAGTGGAAATTAGATAATATATTGAACCAAATGGCAAGAAAGACATCACATTTACACACTGCAATTCAGCTAAGCCCATGATTAGAAAAAACTTTATAGCCTTGTTTACTTCACCACAATTAAACAAATAAATTAATAAAAGGCCTTTGACAAAATTCAACAATTATTTGTGATTTAAAAACCTCATGTAAAGCTAGGAATAAAAAGTAAATTCCTTTACTCTTATTGGTGACATGTTTAAGGTAACTTCAGGTTCAGAACAATTTAAGTATGCCTGGTATATTCAAATACAATTGACCACCGTACTGGAAATGCTAGACAATAAAATAGGTAAGAAATAATGGCATAAAAATTTCTGACTAAGTAACCTACAAGCCGAAAGAATCTACAAAACAAACAAACAACAAACAGAAAAAGCACAGATAGGCTAAATGAGTATAAAAGGTTGCTAAATATAAAAAATCAACTCTGTGTAAATGCCAGGACACTGGAGCAAAAAACGGCAGTGCTTAGAAATCTACAGTTTGCTGAAGAAAAAAGATATGCTATAGTAATAGCATTAAAGAAACACATCAAGTGAGGAAGAGCATCTCAGCCAAAGGCAGCCTCACAGTGACAGGTCATGAGAGGATGGCATGGGCTCCAGTGCTCCTCTCTGCAGGGATACACCAGGAGGCACTTCCTCTCTCAGATCAGGAGCCATCTGTGTGTGCACAGAACACCTCAGACCCCGGGACCCCTATATAAAGTGTGGACTGAGCTTCTTATACCCTGCTGATCCTGCAGGCATATTTTCACTGTGGGCCAGCCCCAGCAGAAGAGCCCTCTTGTGTTCTCACCAAGACCAGGTAAAAACCTGGTCAAACACCACATTCACTACTATCAATAAATAACGGTGACAAGATGATATAAACCTCAGCCAAACCTAGCTAAGACCCACTATTAATCAGTACATTTGACACCTCAATCAGGGATCAGTTCCAGGTAAGTCACTCACCCCAGCAAAACAGCTCAGCTCATTCCACACCTCCTGGAATTAACACAGACAGTAACAAACAGCAAAAATAAATTAAAAAATAGATGCTTACAATATCATAAAAATACTATGACTTAGAGATTAATATAATGACATGTATAAAATCCCCCCTCCAAGAAATAACATAGTTTAGAAACCTAAATAAAAAATAATCATGCTCATAAATTGGAAAAACATTATTATAAAGATGTTATTTCTTCTAAAGATGATACATGCATCTATTACAATATCAATGAAAAACAAGTCTTTTTGTGTAAATTCACTGCTGATTTGAAGAAGAATATAAAAATGCAAAGGTCCAATAATCTCCAACATGCTTTTGAAAACCAACAGGGTGGGGAGATGTCTCTACAGGGTATCAGAACATTCTACGAAGGTACAAGGAATAAAACCTTGTGGTATTGATGGAAAGAGGGACAAATGACCTAAAGAGAATCTAGAAAGAGGCTGGTGCATGTTGCACAGCTGAGGAAGAACAGAGATTGCTATGCAGAGCTGTTTTCAATTTTTAAATCAATGTTGCTGCATCAAATGGGTGTTTATTAGGAAAAATTTAATAACATTTGATCAGGATATCATACCATACAAAAGGTATTTTACATTTAAGTGTAAAAAGTAATTTTGGAAAAAATCTTTATAACTTTGTTATGAGTAAATTGCTCTTACATTGCATTTTTATAAACCATAAATTCTAAAGAAATTCTAACGAATTTCTATGAAACTTTATTAGAATTTAGTAATTTCTGCTCATCAGAAACATCATTTAAGAGTGTGTAAGGGTAAGACAGAGTGGAAGAAAAAATGTGCAGTTCACATTTCTAACAAAGGCCTTATAGTGCAGAATACATGAAGAACTACATATTTCCAAGGAAAAAGACTTCCCAATAGAAAGAGAGCCAAGCCACTTCAATGAGCACTTTACAAAGGAGAAGACATTCCAATGACAAATGAATACATGAAAATGTGTACAAACTCAATAGCAATTAGAGAAGTAGAAATTAAAACCGGTAGAAACTACTGCATACTCATCTGAATGCAAAAACACTGACAACAAATGCATGAAACAATAAAAAACACACTACAGATCCAAGAGTTGGCAAAGACAATGAGCAACTGGAATTGATAAGCACTGCTGGTGGCAGTGTCAATTGGCAGAGCCACTTTGGACCATGGTTTGGAAGCACCTACTCAGGCACGCCCATGAACCAGCAATTCCAGTCCTAGATGGGACAGAAATGCACCAAAAGATTTTACAAGGAAGTTGTAACAGGACTAGTTGAAAAAGAAAAATAGCAGTTTCCGCAAGAGAAAATGGAGAAGATAGTGAGTGGAAGAGGCCCAAAGATTTCCTGAGGCAGTGCTCATGCTCCATTTCTTGACCTAGGTGGTAGTTACATGGTGTGTTCCCTTTGTGATTATTCATTGACCAGTATGGTTTCGATATTTGTTCTATTATTTTTTTAATGCTTTGCTCAATGAAATCAAGTTCATTAAATAAAGGGTGGAGAGGAGGAGCAGGAAGGAGGGATAATACAGGGGCATGAGAAAAATTTTGTGATAATAGGTATGTTCATTATATTGATTGTGGTGATGGTTTCTTGGGTGCATACATATGTCCAAACATAAAAGTATATACCTTAAGTATATGCATTTCTTCCATTTCATTTATACTTTAAGCTGTTAAAAGATATAGAATGAATTTCAAACAAAAATTAAAAGAAAACATATAGTCTTAAATAGGTAAAATAAGAAAAGACTAAGAATATATTAGCTAATCGTTAGTTTCAGTACATTGAAAAGAAAATGTTTAAGTTAGTAGAAGAAAATCATAATAAAAAATCAAAGATACTGAAAATAAATATACCACAGAGAGGATTAAAAAATCCAAATGCTGGTGCTGAAAAAGAAAAAAAGAGATTGAAAAAAATAGACTGCTTGAAATTTAATTTAAAAATTACATATTATATAATTTTAACTATGTATGTTCTAAGTATAAATTTAAAAATATATATTCATAAATTGGACATTAAAATAAAAATTTTATTCATCAAACAGTACTGGTTAAAGGATGTAAATAGCAGTCACAGAGAGAAATTAATTGCCTCACAGAAAACCAAATACTTTTATTAAAAAAAAACAAGACAGAGACCCAAAGAGAAAAGCAGGCAAGAGACTTGAAGAACCACTTTACATAGAAGATTTGAGTGTTCAATAATCATATGAAACATGGTAAACATACTTATAGAAATTAGGAAAATACAAACTAAAACCACATCAGATAGACAAGACTATACAGTATTGATAAGGATGTGGAATATCTTGAATTATCATGAAGTTGGAGTGTATGTTGTTTTATCCATCTGGGAAAACCGGCTTTTAGAAAACATGATTCTTCCCCACCATACACACAAATGCTTCAAAAGAGATATACACATAAGGTAGAAACCGTACATGGTAGCCATACGACCATTCAGTTTACTTTATAATACAATGTCCAATAAATTACATAAAGCACTGAACACTTTATTATAAAATAGGCCTTGTGGTCTGGGATTTTTGCCCAACTGTAAGCTAATGTAAGTGTTCTGAGCATGATTAAGGTAGGCCGGGCCAAGCTGTAATGTTCAATAAGTTAGGTGTATTAAAAGCATTTTTAACAACCATATTTTCAACTTATAATGGGTTTATCAAGATGGAGCCCCATCATAATTTGAACAGTGCATGTATTAATCATAAAGATGTTTGCTGAAACCAGGAGCGCAATGCAAGAAATAACTACTTCAATGAAGATGAAATTGTAGCTAACAGAAAACACAGAACTGAAGCATACCATAAACGACCTGAAAATTTCAACAGAAGGGTTCAACAGTACACTACAGAAAACAGAAGTCAGCATCAGAGAACTTAAAGACTGGTCACTGGCAATCAATCTGGGCAGCAAATTAAATGAATGAATGAATGGACAGCATAGCTTAAGAGACTCATGGCACACCATCAAGAGAAACAACTTACACATGATTGGTATACCAGAAAGACAAAGATAGGAATATAGAACATATTTTTTAAATAAATGAACAGTAATGGCAGAAAGGTTCCCAAGCCTGGGAAATAAAATAGAAATCCACATTCAGGAAGCTCAAAGGGCACCAAATAATCTAAATCAAAAGAGACCCAACCCGACACCCTCTGCTGCTCAGCACAGGGATGGGAAAAGCCGACGGTACCCCGATACCAGCGCACCGGCCTGCCGCTCTCCACGCCACAGCCCGCCACTCTCCACGCCCCGGGACCGCTGTTCTCCACGCTCCGGCCCACCGCTCTCCTCTGCTCATCGCGGAGATTGGAGAAAAAGCAGATGGTACCGCGATACCGGCGCCCGGGCCCGCCGCTCTCCACGCCACAGCCTGCCATTCTCCGCGCCCCAGGACCGCCGCTCCGCACGCCACAGCCCACCGCCCTCTGCGCTCCAGACCGCCGCTCTCCGTGCCCCGGCCCACTGCTCTCCACGCCCCAGGACTGCCGCTCTCCACTCCCAGGGCCCGCAGCTCTCCACGCCCGGGCCCGCCGCTCTCCGTGCCCCGGGACCACCGCTCTCCGCTCTCCACTGCTCTCCGCAGGGATGGGAGAAGCAGACAGTACCCTGATACCGGCGCCCCGGCCCGCCGCTCTCCATGCCCAGGACAGACGCTCTCCACTCACCGGCCCGACGTTCTCCGTTACTCGGCACAGGGATTTGAGAAGCAGACGATACCCCGATACCGGCGCCCCAGCCCGCCGCTCTAGACGCCCGGGCCCGCCGCTCTCCCCTACTCGGTGCGGAAACCGGAGAAAAAGCCGACGGTACCCGGGTATCAGCGCCCTGGCCCGCCGCTCTCCGCACCCCGGGACCGCCGTTTTCCGCGCCACAGCCCGCCGCTCTCCACGCCCCGGGACCGCCGCTCTCCGCGACCCGGCCCGCCACTCTCCACGCCACAGCCCAGCGCTCTCCACGCCCCGGGACCGCCACTCTCCTCTGCTCGGCGCGGAGATTGGAGAAAAAGCAGAGGGTATCCCGATACCGGCGCCCCAGCCCGCCGCTCTCCGCGCCCCGGGACCGCCGCTCCCCACGCCACAGCCCGCCGCCCTCTGCGCTCCAGACCGCCGCTCTCCGCAGGGATGGGAGAAGCAGACGGTATCCTGATACCGGCGCCCCAGCCCGACGCTCTCCACGCCTGGGCCCGCCACTCTCCACACCCCAGGCCCGCCGCTCTCCACTCCCAGGACCGACACTCTCCCCTACTCGGTGCGGAAACCGGAGAAAAACCCGATGGTACCCCGGTACCAGCGCCCTGGCCCGCCGCTCTCCACGCCCCGCGACCGCCGCTCTCCGCGCCCCAGCCCTAAAGAAACAAACTTGTATATTTAAATTAGACCAAAAAAACCTTCACAACATATTAAATATTGGAAATGACACCTACTTCAAGGTAATTTAACCTAGTGACACGTTTTATAACACAAACACCCCAAGTAGATAAGTTCTCCATATTTCCATAACTTAAAAATTTGTGCTATGAAGTGAAAATCTATAGTGATGTGTAATGCAATAGACTCTAAAAGAACATGTGAAATTCTTTTCTTGTTCTTAATTTTACATAAGAAAAAGTTTAAGAAAATATAAAAATTATCAACATGTATTTTGTACAGTCAAATAAATTAGCCAGGTTTTCTCTTATTTCACACTTCAGAAGGACTTGAAAAATCCTGTACTTCACAGTGAAAAGCTTTCTATTTAGTTTGTTTGTAGTTCTTTAGCTAATAATCACTATTTTCCATTTCAGACTTGATACAAATATTGCTCCATTTTCAATGGCAGACTTTTAAATTTATCACCTGACAAATACAACAGCTTAGAGCTGAGTGCACTTGTCCTGGGATAACGGAAGAACTGCTCAGACGGTAAGATCGACAAATGTTCCTCATTAGTCAAACCTAAGACAACCCCCCTTCAAAGTGCATTTAATTGGTTTACTTTCTCAGTTTCCTTAGGCTGGTAAAAATCTAAACACTTTTCAATAAATTGCTATTTACAATGTAGCAATTTCTATAGGACAGATGTTTTTAATAATTTTTTTGAAAAAGATAAAGTGATACAGAAAAACTGAAGAAAACTAAGAAATGTGTTTTGGTTTCCTGATTGAAATTTGTTAATTCAATTTTATGACAAAAGATGCATTTGTAAGTTTTGCATTTCTCAACATGGCAGACAATGAGCTGCTAACACTGTTCTCCCACAGCGGGAACGGCAGGGACACGTGCAGCTCACCACATGACACTGGCCTGGGTGGCACCTCAACCCCTCTGGCAGAGCCGATAAAGACCCGTGAGAACAGCTCTTGTGGACACACAGACATAAGCTGAGATGTCAGTGAAGGGACAGCTCGGAGGTCCAGTAAAATCCCCTTAAAATTTGTAAGTCAAGTTATTGGAAAAGATAACTCTACAATCTGAAAAAGAAATATGCTTTTGTAGGTACTTCCCATTTTTGTAACGAAGTTGAAATATTGAATTCTTAGGTTTTTTTTTTAAAGGCCACCAGAATTGTAAAGATGTGAAATTTTGTAAGAAAGAATTATACACAAAATTGCAGCAATTTTTGATGTCCAGAATGTTCTCTTCCTGCATCTAAAAGTTCATAGTTATTTCAAAAACTATTCTTTTCAACACATTTTATGAACTTTGCCAGGTGACATCAATGCATTGGACACTGAGAAGTGGTCCATAGAGGCCCCGACGGTCACCCTCTGCTGCCTAAGAGCTTCCTCCTGCTCCTCTAGCTGCCTCTTCTGCTCCTCTCTGCTTGTTTAGTTTTTCTGACATTTTCTGCTGCTCAAGCAGAGAGGGAGTGGAGATGTCCGAAGCGTGCTCTGCAGGCCTCTGTGAGGAGATGCTTCTAACGTCTGCACACATCCTGTTGGGAACGTCCTCGATGGTCATTTTCGCTTCTAAGACTGTCTCATCCTCGGGGTCACAGGCCACCTCTTCCCTCTCGCCTGATTCAGGAGCCGCTTCCACATCGTGGCATGTCCCTCGCTTGGCGAGCTGTGCATCCAAGGCTCTCTCCAGGTTCTGCTCTTCTTCAGGGCTGTGAGGCTGATCCTCCTCCTCTTCCTCTAGAGCCTGAGCCTTTGAGAAATGACCAAACTGCTGAACAGTCGGATCTGGCCAAGGAGCTGCGGACACCCTGTCGTCTGCCTTGGTGGTGGAGTCCTGGTGGAAGGAAGGAAGAGCTCCGACAGACTCCTTGGCAGGGGGCTCAGATGATTTCTTCTTTCTGAAGAGAATTTGCAAGATGGCTTCCAGTGGTGAAGCTGTTTTCCACATATTTGACACGACACAGGAAGTTGCTGTAGTGACTGCTGCTCGCTTAGATGAGGCTGTGTCAATCCGGGTAGCTCCTGGCTTGATGGATGACTGTATTTTTAACACTGATGTTTCTGGAAGAGAGGGTGGAGGCGGAGGGGACCCTGTGGGTGTGGTGCCGACAGCGGTGCCTGCAGGGTACAGGGGACACTTGGAGGGCTTCTCCTCAGACCGCGGGGCTGCAGTTATCTTGGGGTAGATGGAAATGTCCACGTCTTCCTGTTGAAGTCGGGGCCGTTTCTTCTCAATCCTGTCTAACTCTCCAGCACTTGAAAGACGTTTTATTTTATGACAGATTACTAACCCAAGGATTACATTTGGACGTGGTGACTCAAGACCTGAAAACAAAATATTTGTGTGAATTTTAGAATCTAAATCCAGTTTTCATCCTTCAGAGGTAAATTTTATTAAGGGCTTTCATGTGGGAAATTCTGTGGGAAAGTAAAGCCCAGTGTTTGAGGAGCTTATTGCAAAAGAACGAATGGTTCCCGTCCCACGAAGTCACCACCAGGCCTACCCAGCCCTGATGGTGGCCGCTGAAAGGGAGGGATTAGCCCCCTACCCACCAACTACAGAACCAAGTGCCCAATTCACGAGTAAACTCACCCCAACGGTCAGAACTTGTTACATGTTTTATAAAAAATTACACACAATGCTAAAGCAATAGCATGGTGGAGGCGGCGGGAAGGGCACTACAGCAGTGACTAACATTGTTAACCTGCAGGGATCAAAAGTGCGTGTGGACCAGCATGTCTTTTAAACAAACGGATCTCAGATACGCTCTTATGTGCCTCTTGTGACATATCCAGAAGGTAACAGCCCTTTTTGTCATTCACTTATGAGTTGCAACACATAAGTTAAGCTAAATATACTAGTATTAGGTGTTAATGATTAAGGACCAATTCAACTCAATTTACAATGACCAATAGGATCATAATCAGTAAAGCACAAAAACCATTAGGTAAATTCATTAGTTTCTGGTACCAGAATTACAATGAATGAAACAATAATGCTCACTGAAATAGCTAGTTAGAAAAAAATTCAATGAGCATTAATTTATCAAAAACTTGCTAATGTTTGAGTCTTTGTAAACACAGGGCTTGTGCTTAAGTAAAGCACCGAGGCATTCAGCACATTGGTGGGGAAGGACAGTCACACGGAGACAGACTGGGAGCTTCAGGGCACAGCATCAGTTTACAGAATAGGTATTTGTTAAGAAACGGTTACCCCAAAGATCCTAAGTTGTGACAACTTACATCAGGAATGCTAACGTTCCCACACTGATCCCCCACCCCCACACTCACACTCAATCAAGAATTCCCAAAGGGGAACTAACTAAACAGCCAAGTCACAAACAGTAACTTACAGAAAAATCATTCACGAAGGACAGAATATTTGTTTCAATAGCATAAGGATACAATCAGTCAAACTGTATAAATTCAATTTACAGATAACATTACATAATATACAAGAGGTAATCACACTTTTTTCTTATAATTTAAACCAGTGATTTAGAGATGATCACACATCACTTCACAGGTTGAACTCGGGCAACCCAGCCTCCGCAGACTGACGCCGCTCTGCTCCACTCCCTGCTTAAGGGTGTCATAAGGTCTCCTGCTTCACAGGCTGCTGTGTAAGAGACTCGTGTTGAAGGCACCCATGGGTGAGCTGTGATCACAACATATCCTAGTACCACGCTACCCTCCTCTCATGAGAACTTTCTGTCAAAACGTCCTCTCCCTGCCCCATCTGGTAACAGCAGTGTGCATACTCCTATCTTGAGATAGTCAAGTCTTATCACCTCACTCACATATTTATGTCATGTTATGGGTTCCATGAATATTTGAAATATAACTAGCACTTGGAAATAACATATTCCTGGAAGAAACAATAAAATTCACTTATCTTGGACCTTAGAAGCCTCCTGGATAATCAGTAAAACCCCAATCATTAAGAAGGCCAGAAAGTACACCTCCACTTCATTTCACTGAGAAAGAAAGGTCATAATCCTTCTTTCGGTCATCCACCCTGAGTCTACACACCACATTTGCTCTGCAGCAGTCTGACTACCCTTGCACATCCAGCCAACCCTTAGCACTCGCACCTATTATTCAGGATTCCAACTTTTTGAGCGACAAGAAGATCCCTGACACAGAGGAATCCTTCCTGAGGTATGAGAGCAGTGACACAGGATGCAAGAAGAGCACAAATGATGTTTCTTTATCCTCTGCCAAGCCCAGGGCACGCTTGGAGCTGCCATTCTCCTCCTGGGTGCAGCAGCAGCCACTTCTTTGTCAGTTCTATGATTCAAAACTACCAACTTTAAAAATTAAGTCACCTAAAACTTACATAAGCATTTGAAAATAATCAAGAAGACTGTCCAGTGCTAGTTAACGCTTTGCTTGTCATAAATGTAACGTCAACCTGAGCCCCAGGACAGGCCTGGACAAGAACCTGTGATTTCCAGCCATCCCTGAATTCTCCCCAAATTCCACAGAGTACCAGAACAGACAATCTTGGCACAAGCCAAGGGCAGTCTCCTCTAGCCAGAAGCAGGCCATGCCCAGAGTCCTTGGCATGAACTGAGGGCAGCATCTCCTGCCTGGAAGCAGACACGGAGCACACCAAAACACCACTTCCACGTGGGTGGGCCACCACAGCCGCCACCACAGCCACCACCACAGCCATGGCTGCTGCAAAAGCAGCTCAAGACCACCACAGTAACAAAGCTGTCATGCAGGCAGCCCACCAGACCCTCGACTGCATTGACACAAGGAAAGCCACCAGTGGAGTCTGGAAAAAGAAGAGTACATCCCTCTCTTTAAAGCCCACTCCAGAGTAACAGAAGAAGCAACTATTCTCTACCAGATGACCAGACATCAACATAGAGATACTAGAAATAAGAAAGTCCAAGAAAATGACACCACCAAAAGAATACAGTAATTCTGATATACCAGATCCTACACAGCAATAAGTCCTTTCAAGGACTGAAAGGGAATTCCAAGCAACAATCTTAAAGGAACTCACTGAGATAAGAGAAGACTCAGACAGCAAAATGAAATGAGAACAAAATCTAGGATATAAGGAAGGAAGTTTACAAAGAGATTAATACCTTATAAAAGAATGAAGAGAACTCATGGAACTAAAAGATTCACTCAACAAAATACTACAACCAATAGCCTTAAGCAGCAGGACAGAACAAGCATCTTGAAGACATACTTTTCAAAATTACCCAGGCAGGAAAAATAACACATTAAAAAAAAAAAAGAAAGAAAGGAAAAAAAGAAAAGAAAAAAATGTTTTTAATAAGGAAAGCTAGCAGGCAACCTTAAACACACAAAAATTCAAATCAAGGGTGTTCAAAAAGAGGAGAGGCATGGAAAACCTATCCAGTGAACTAATAATGGAAAACTTCCCAGGAACAGGGAGAGACATGGACCTTCAGACCCAGGAAGCTCAAAGATCCCCACACAGATTCACCCCAATAATCCTCTCCAAGACACACAACAGTCAAACTGGCAAAGCTCAAAGATAAAGAGAATATTTTAAAAGAAGCAAGAGAAAAGCATCAAGTCACCTATAAGGGAGCCCTTATCAGACTAACAGCAGACTTTTCAACAGTAACTCTGCGGGACAGAATGAAGTGGGATGACATATTGAAAATACTGAAAGAAATAAACTGCCAGCCAAGCATACCATATCCAGCAAGGCTATCCCTCAGAAATGAGAGAGAAATAGTGTATTTTCCAGACAAAAACTGGGGGAGTTTACCACCACGTCACCAGCCCTGTAAGAAATCCTCAAGGGAGTCCTACAGCAGCAATCCAAAAAATGGTAATCACTCATCTTACTAGTTATAGTTCCGTTCAAACTGTTTGTTTCAAAATTCAGTTTTAGTAGGTGCTGTGTTTCTAGGGATTCACTCATTTCATCTAATGATCTAATTTGTTGACCAACCATTATTCATAGTATACTCTTATAACCCTCTTGATTTCTGTAAATTTGGTTGTAATGACACCTTTTGGTTCTGATTTTAGTTACTTGAGTCTTAGTCCATCTAGATAACGGTTTGCCAGTTTTGTGTATTTCATCAAAGTACCAACATTTAGTTTCATTGATTTTCCCATTTTTTCTATTTTGTTTCATTTTCTATGCTCTAATTTTTATTATTTACATTCTTTGCAAGGTCTGGGCTTAGTTTGTTCATTTTCTAGTTTCCCAAGGCGCAAAGATAATTGTTGATTTGAGATCTTTCTTTTTCACTAATATTCACATTTGTATTAAATAAATTTCTCGTTTAGCAAAAAACTAAAATAAAAAACAAGTAAATAAGTAAATAAAAACAGGTAAGCTATGGAGACAGTAAAAAGATCAGAGGTTATGGAGGAGGAATGGATGAATAGGCAGAGCAGAGAGGATTTCAGGGCAATGAAAGTCTGCAACAGTACCATGGTAGATACATATCATTGAACATCTGTCCACACCCACAGAATACGCAAAAAAGTGTGAACTCTAATGTAAACTGTGGTCTTTGGATGATAATGATGTGAAAATCCGTTTCATTAATTATAACAAATGTACCACTTTGTTGGGCAATGTTGCTAATGGGACAGGCTACACATGTGTGGGTCAGGGGTATACATGGGAAATCTCTGTACTTCCTGCTCAATATTGCTGTGAACCTAAAACTGCTCAAAAAGTAAAGTCTATTAAGAAATAAATAAAAATAATAAACAAAGAGTCTTGTGAGTGAGGTCTCCAATGAAGAACGTAGCCTTGTCCAGAGCTCACCTCCCTCCCAACTGCCCTGTGTGTCTACTCTCTATACAAACTCCATCGGGTGACTACCAACTCTTTTTTCAAGACTGCTGCCAGTGTCCTGAAGTCTTATGTTCTCCATGCAGCAGTGAGTTGCATGCCTTTGCTTTACTGCATTTACATGACTGAATTTCAGCTAATGGGTAATAAAAAAACAAATACATGGAAAAGGTGGAAGACAAAAGTAAAGGTGCTACTATCTGCAGTACATCTGTACCTGCTGTCCCCTACATTCTACAGATAAATTTAAAAAACAAGTCTCGGGGAGAAAACACTGTTACACAAATTTTGCTCCAATTGTTCAAGTGGCTGGTCTTAGCCAGCTTACCTGAACACCATACTGTGGAAGTTGGAGCTTTTCTGGCTTCTTCTTGATCTTCTCCTTAGATTTTGGCTTCTGTTCTTTGCCTGAACTTAGGCATTTCATAGTAACTTCAGCATGTGTAAGAATACTGTCCTTGCTGCAGTAGGCCAGGTTGGGCTGCACCACACTGGAGCACCCAGGGCGGGGACACCTGGAGGTGCCCGGAGCCTCTACCACCTGCAGAGCAAAACAGGGAGCTTCAGACAGTGCGCTGGCCAATTTCAGCATTAAAGTGCTGTGTAAAGTCACTATGTAGAATACCAAGCTCACTGTTTTTAATGAAGAGATACCAACAGTATTTTTAATATGAATAAAACGTTATTTTATGTATTCAAACTATATGAATGTATTTCACTGAGGCAAGGCATTCACATTTTAACTGTCCTTCACACCATCTGTGGTGGGCAGAACTCTGAGGTGACCCTCAGGACTCCGGCCCCTGGTACATGTCCTCTGTATAATTCCCTCCCCCTTGAGTGTGAGCAAGGTCTGTGGACATGATGAGATTTCATATCCACAATCAGCTTCTGCTATAGGGCAAATGTGCAGAGATGTAATCAAGGCCCCAAATGAGGTGACCAGAAAGGGGCCTGACTTCATCAGTCAAAACCCTTAAGAAAAACTAGCCTTTTCTGAAGAGAGGAGACTCCATATTACTGACTGTGAAATAAACTGCCCTGTATTGAGAGGGACAACCAAGGTTAGGATCTGAGTAAGGCTGCCAAATAATATACAGGACACACAACTAAATCTGAACTTCACATAAACAAAAAACATTATATAAGTATGCCATAAGAATTGCATGGGACATACTTATATACTGAACAACATGAGGGCTTCTGGGCTTCTGGAAGGGGATCTTTCCCCTGCTGAGCCTCTGATGAGTGACTGCAGTCCTGTTAAGACTCTGAGCAGAGGGTCCAGCTAAGCCACGCTCAGGCTTGAGAGGTACAGAAACTGAGACCATAAATATGTGTTGTTCTAAGCTAAGTTTGTGGTAGTGTGTTATACAGTAACAGAAACCTAACAGCACAAGAAGTACACTTGGTTGCTTCTGTTTTGATGGTCAAGACTAAATACACATGAAGGTGTCCCTCAAGTGTACTTAAGTGAAAACTTATTTCTCAAATTAAATTATTAACATAGTTATTTTTCCTCCATAGAATCTATTTTACTGAGAATACAATTTTATATAGGCTTAAATCAAAGACATTGACAATAAAGACATGAAAGATAATTTTCCTATTAATTTTTCTTAATGATTGTGACAGTAATGTCATATTTCCATTTAGTCCCTCTTAATACTTTCATGGTTCAGTCCTTATTCAAATGGCTCAGTCCCTCCACTTCCACCTTCCAGCTAACACAGTGCAAGAGTGTTCACAGGCAGAGACACAGCAACCTCAAAGCTTCCTGCTCAGTTGGCCTCTGTTAGAAGACAAGCTGCCAGGGTAGGGGTGGGCCAGGGACTCAGGAAGGCCCAGAGGGAAACATGCTCTGAGTCACGCCCCCTCGTGGGCACTGGAATGGAGATTATGACAGCATGTGACAGCTCTCAACAGCAGAAGCTGACATATGTAGGAAAAATGATAAACAATCACAGCCCCAGAGGGGCATAAAAACCAGGTGGGAAGGAAAGTCAAGGAAAGAGCCACAAGACAGAGAAGTGATACACTGAGGACAAGAAGTAGTGAGGGTCGGACTGATGCAGGCGCCACCACCACTCAGGGTTTCCCACACTGAGTTGGCACAAGAACCACGAGGCAGCTGGAGAAGGTGTGTGTGGGCACATAGGGGTGCACATGCACTTAAGCAATTGACAAAGAATGCTGCTGATACACATAAAATACATAAGTAACATCAAGAACATGGAAATAAAAGTGATTGTTAAGAATTAAGTCCACAACAGCAGATGAGGTAGGTACAGATGCTTGTCCAGATGGTGTGGGCAGGAGACAGGGGCAGAGCTCCTGAGACCCCACCCCAGATGCACCAGCTGTCCTGGTAAAAATTAGCTTATTCCAAGACAAACTTTTCTAGCCTTGATATTTCTACCAATAGCAAGTCTGGAATCCATAAGGTCAACCCCTTAATATTTACCTTGGTAGGCAAAATACGCACAGGCTGGCAAAGCTTGAGTTTTTTCTTTCTGCTTGGATTTGCAGCTTTCTCAACTCTCCTCTTTATCTTTCGGTCTTCACTAGATTTTTGCTCCACTGTTCCTGTACTTGTAAACTCTGTGTCACCAGCATCTCCAGGTCTAAATTTAGTTTCCCGATGATCTGTGGTTTCTGCCTTAGTCTCATCCTGCACTTGCAGAACGGTGCAGTTTGGGCAGATATAATCTTCCCTGTTCCTTTCCAGAAGCTTTCCTCGAGCCTGAGAAGCGCCCCCACAATTGCCACAGAACCGTTCTTCACATCGGTCACAGCAACTCATAAACCTGAAACCATAAAACAGTGATATTAGGAATGGGACGTGAGGGACAAACACTCACTTTTTGACAAATTAAGAAGTCCAATTAGTTTTAACATTTTATTGCTTAGAAAATACCAATATAGAGAAATGTACAGAGAACAGAATGAAGAAGATGCATATGTCCCTCTCTTGATTTTACTAACATGCAAGTAAGTCTTTTTTATCCGTTTTTGGCTGGAGTGAACTATAGGCTTTCCAGGCATTGTACCCTAACTACTTCAGTATATGTCTCCTCAAAACAGCAGTGATGCCTTTGTCCCACCAACAAGCCAACAGATATTCCTTAACACCAAAGTCTAGTGAAGACTCTGAGCTGCCCCCAGGTCCACACTGGGGTTCCACGAGTCTGCACCTGGCCCTCTGCTGTCTCCCAAGGAACAGTCTATGGGAGCACTATCTGACAGATTACTGAGACCACATGTGGTCTACTCGGCAGCCACTGGCTGCACATGGCTGGGTGGGGGCAGGGGATTCTCACCTCCTCCTATGCTCATCACTTTGACTGTAAACAGCCACATGTTGGGTGGCTACCACAGAGCAGGTGTGGCTCTAGGCAGGCCTTTCGTTCCTTTTTTGATAATGATGTGTTCATCTTTTTTGAATGAACAAATTATTCATCTAGCCTAGCTTTGTAACATTTAAAATCAAAACAAATATAAACACTATTTTCGTCACCTGGATTTCTTTTAAAGCTGGGGCAGCCCATCCCTGTCCTCCCATGACCCACCTGTTGTTACGAGGCTGGAGACACATGCGGTCCAGAGTGTTGGGGTCGTGCAGCTCACATTCAGGCTTAGGCTTGCCCGAGTCCCTGCTCTCTTCAACTTTAACTTGCAGAGCTGCTGTCCTCTCCCACTGATTCTCTTGGTCATTGGTCACTGCCTGGGACACAACCCTCTGGACAGTCTCTGGCTCTTGCTTGCTGGGCAGAGCATTCTCAACAGCAGTGCCTGCCTTGACATGCACAGTTTCTGTGGGATTCTCCTCCCGACGCTTCTTTCTCAGGTGATTCTGGATGCCTTTCAGGGGCCTGTCAGGTGGCTCTTGCTCTCGCTTTCTCCAAAAGTGATTCTGAAGCTCCTTCAAAGTCAGGCCATCACTGTCATTGTCGGAGGTGTCCTCCTTCTCCTTGCTCCCTGTGGCCTTTCCAGAAGAGGCAGGTCGCTCCTGTACACTCAAGGAACCAGAGTGGGGGCCACTTTTCATCTCAGAGGTACTTCCTACGCTCCCTTCCAAGGCAGTTTCAACATCTGGGACTGGACAAGACGTTGGCTCACTGGAATCCACAAGGGAGACAGGAACATTCTGTCTTCCTTGGTGCTGAGCTGCTGTAAGGAATTCCTCCACCCGCTCGGTGCGCTGTGGCTGCCTCCCAGTGCGTCCCAGGGCCAGGCTGTGCTGCCGTGGGGGCTGCTGCCCCAGCAAGCCTGCCTCCATGTCTCCCGCACCCTCTCGCTTAGCAACAGTGGTTCTTCCAAATCCCCAGGTTTGGCTGAAGCCTTTCCTTGTGGCTTTGACAGTCTCAGGTGCCTCCGCACTGCTCGGGTCACTCTTATCTTCCATACCTAAGGAGAAAATGTCATCACATCATTAGCAGCAAGCCACTGAGTGAATAGATCACACAAACTCAACCATGCACAAGAGGGAGCACAACCTGCCTACATGTAAGTAAGAGGAGAACATGGAACCATCCACCTTCTATCTACAAGACATGGAGCAGTGCAGCAGTCAGTCCTGTTAATCAGTGTTTCATGAAGTGTGGCGTGTGAGATGATTTCAAGAGACTCATTAAGGAAACTTTAATTAGTTACACATCTAATGTTTAGCAGGAAAAGACAGTCAGCAAGTCAAATGTGTCCTGCTGCCATTTACCTGCTTAGGACAAGGCTTTACAGAACATGGAGCAGGGAACATAGGAAGTAAGCACCAGCGTGAGTGGGTTAAGGACATGATCACAAGAGCGAGGTTGACAACCCAAAGGGGACTGGCCATGTCCACTCTGGGCTCTGGAGCCCTAGGCTGCTGACCACCCCCTGCTGGAGACCTCGTGGAGGGGAGGAGCTCAGCGGAGCCCAGCTTTCAGCCACCCCCACCCAGGCCCAGGAGGGACACTGCCATGGACCCTCCACAGCAGCCCCGACTCTTGCTAGTTCTCAGTGACCCTCCTGGATGCCAAGTGGGAGGAGGACCACCCTGATTCCACATGGTTCAGAGATATGAAACGGGCCTTGTTTTAGTCCACTGAGTTTTAGGGATATTGTCCGCAGCGACAGATAACTTTAGACACTTAGAAAACACTGACCTAGGCAATAGCTTTAAGGTATACCATTCTTCTCTGTTTTTTTTCTTTCACTTTCTAATATATTCTAAAGGGTCATGTTTGTGAAACTTTTACTCTTGTTTAAACCAACAAAACCTGAATAAGACGGTACCATGAGAATAATTTTCCAAGCTGTCCAGTCTTTAAACACATTTAAATATTAATTATGACTCTGGTTTATGCCATATTCCATCCGATGGAAAGGACAGGTATAAAATGAAAACCTTAAAACATATAAAATACACAAACTTTAAAATCAATTGCAAACATTTTTTTTTTTTTTGCTTCTGTCTAAATGCTGTCATTTCCCAGTTTCCTGTCTAGCTATAGGTGCTGCCTGACTGCAAACCTGACCCACACACTCCTTGGTGACTCAGAAGCTGCTGAGGGGAGAACCAAACCCCTTCCTTCCTCCCCCAACACAGCTGAACTAAACCAGCTGCTAAAGTGACCCAGCATCAGTGTAGAAATCCCAGATCCCCCCAGAGCATGCAGAGGAACCTCCATGATGGTGGCAAACACAAAGGGGGCTTCCCATGCCAGCTGGGGATCCAAAGCAAGTCACAATCCAGGAGGCAATGCTGACCTCAAAAGTTGTGGGTTTTAAATGTGAGAAATAACACGAAGTGCAGAGACCTGCTCCTTATAAATATATACATCAGAGCAGTTATTATGTTACAGTATTAACTTATAATTACAATATAATCATATGCTAAATCACAATTGCTTACTCATTCTCTCTATAAATTTTACTTTTTGGAAAAAAATTTTTCTGCTTCCACAAATCATCAAATTTGCAGCAAATTTGATACACATCTTGAAAGTGGGTCAAGTTTCAATTCTTATACAACACACTTTGAATTCCTACTAAACACACAGCCTGAGGGGCCTTCACCAACAAGGCATGTGGATGCAATCCCCCCACCACTGCAACCTGCCTCCGTAGGGATGGCTTCCTGCAGGAAGAATAAAGGAACACTGTGAATCAAATATTTGTTTTTTTTTTTGGGGCGGCTGGCCGGTAAGGGGATCCAAACCCTTGACTTTGGTATTAGCACCTGAATCTAATTCTCACAAATAATTAAACACAACTAAAAACTTTAGGCTAAAGTTTAGAATATTTCAAATAAACATGAATGGTACATTAAATCAGTTTCTTTACACATATTGCCACTTTAGAAATGCTAAATACAAACTTATTAAGTTAAAATTTAATCGCTACTGTTTAACACTGTTGATACTTTACCAGCCCAACACTGAAAACTTGGACAATTTTTCTCCTGGAATCAGAAATACAACAAAAAACCTGGCCAATGAAATCTTTTGGTCCAAGTAGACAACCAGGCCTCACATCACTGTTGTCAGTCACTGTTCACAAGTAACAGGATTCATGTTTTCAACAACTCAAATATCTAGAGACTACTCCCATGGAGTAAGTTCCTAAAAGAAAACATAAAAACAAAAAATTACCGCTCTTAAATACCTGTTAACTAAAACCACATATCAGCAGTTTTAAAATAAAAAGGCACCAAAATTTGAGTGATCTTATATTTGAGTGTACATTATGTCAACCACAAGACACCCAGGGAGTTAGGAAAAAAAAAAAAAATACAACACCCTCTCCTTTAAGGACTTTTACACAGAAAAGCATATATTATCACTACACTCTGAGAGAAGGTTCTAGGACAGCCCAGAAGGAGAGGCCAGTCTTGTACTTGCTCAGGGGAGGCTGGCAGAGGTGCAGGAGATGAGGGCTCAGAGATCAGCCATCCAGCATCAGCTTCTTTCCCGGTATGAGCCTGGTCTTGGGATGAACCCAGCTCAATAAAACCCAATTCAGAGCAGAGAAACGTGAACAAAATGTGAAAAGGGTGAACAAAATTATATATGAATTTAATTATTCAAAAATTCTCAATATTGTCGCTATGTCATCATTTTAATTAAAAACCTAAGAAAATTTTCAGAAGACTAGTGTTTATGATTACTGAACACCAACATCCCACAGTTCACCTACATGTACTTAAAAAACATTTCTCCTTGTAGATTCTCTCAATAACCACATCCTAAACATTCACTCAGCAGGCCTTTATTTCCAGCTAGGACCTGAATTTCTACTTTTTCTAGCACGTCTTCGAGAGCCCGCCCACCGGAGCAGTGCTTACCACCTCCTACCTTCTCACCTGCTCCAGCTGCCTCCTCTAACTGTGGTCTCCCCGGTGACCTCGGAACAGAGAGGCAAACACTCATCCTTTTAAAGAGATGGTGAACCATTTAGACTTCAGAGTTCACCAACTAGCCCAATAACATCACCATAGTCATATAATCTCTTCAATGAAGTAAAACTATGCTTAAAATGATTGTTTCAAGAATTCAGAAACTATTTGGAAATACACTTTTTATATTTCACAATACCGAACATTTATAAAAACAAAGGAACTGATATGTTCTCAGGAATGAAAAACCATTTTAAAAAATTCAATTTATTTGTTAATCTGAAAAATAAACACGTTTCTTGATTTGATTTGAGTTCTGAATAAATCAGAAAAAATGTAGTTATTTCAGTTAAGTACAATGAGATAAAGGACATACTTAGAATAGCATAGATCATTTTAAACATGATTTTTCATAATTTCTTCAACACAAAAAACCGAATATGAAATTTCACTTAGCTTGTGAAATAAAAACATATGCATATTGAAGCAAAAATTTTTTAAAAAATTGTTAAATATCCAACACAACTCAGAATTACTACATTACTCTGCCCACTACCCAGCACATTACAGGGAGAATGTGGTCAATCACATCATATTAATAAAAAAAAATTTTTTCCAGAAAGGAAGAGAAAGGTGGGCATGTCTGAAACTGGGCAAGTAAACTGTAGGGTAACACTGAATGTACTAAACTTAAAGTTATCTTTCTAAGAACACATTTTTTCTCAGCTGAAAACTCCATTTCCTACTAACTACAAGAAGTCGGGATAATGCTACGAAATCTTAGGTTAAAAAATATATATATTTGTGCATGTGTGTGCATGTGTATATGTATATGTATATATATGTATGTGTATATATATACCAACATTTCTCAATAGGTCTGTTAACAACACAGCCTGCAACAAAGGCTGAAAAGTGACAATTCAAGAATAGGACATGTGGCTGACCTTCACACTTCAGCTCTCAAACTTTTTCTCAGGGCTCCTTTATACTCTTAAAAGTTGAGGACCCCAAAGAGCTTTGTTTATGTGGAATACAAGGGGTCTTCTAAAAGCTGATGGAAAGATTGCCAATATCTTTTACTTCTATTTCTCCATGAACTGTTTAAAACACTCTCATATATTCATTGATATTTCCAAAATTTTAAATATTAAAAAATAAATCCATCACACATGCACACTTTTTAAATTAAAAAGTAATGTTATCTCTAAAATAATTTGAGCCAGAGTGGCATTGTTGTATATTTTTGCAAATCTCTGTCTTTTACACTGTGACTTCATGTCTCCTTGTGCAGTCAGTCCACATATTCTGTGGGTGAAAAAAAGAGAAAACCCTGCCTCATACAGATATCATTAAGAATGGAGGAGCATTTTACAATATTTTCACATAATTATGGATGTTCTTTGATACTATACCAAATCTTAAGTAGTAGTTTCATAAAAGTTCAATGCAACATGGAATCTGAAACCATATGAATGAACTTTTCACACTTTCCTAAACTAAAACCCACTGTTTTGCACTTTAAACATATCTTTTACTCATGTGTGTTGGCCATCTGGAAACACTGGTTCATCAAGTTTTGGGCAGAGATGCCAAATGTCAACACATTTCATTAGATGATTAGTTCATTTTGTGTTGCTGTAACAGAATTACCTGAGATTGGGTAATTTATAAAGGAGAGGTTTATCAGACTTACAATTCTGGGACAGCTGTGTTTGGCACAGGCCTCAGGTTGCTTCTACTCATGGCAGAATAGTGGCAGGCAGCTGGCGGGTACAAGCAGATCACATGGCGAGAGAGGAAGCGAGAGAGGAAGCAAGAGAGAGAGAAGTGAGAGAGAGAGAAGGTGCCAGGGTCTTTTAAACAACGAGCTCTCGTGGCAACTAACAGAGTGAGAACTCACTCATTTATCCCCCCTCTCCCAGGGAGAGCATAAATCCATTCATGAGGGATCCGCCCCCATGACTCAATCAGTTTCCGACACTGCCACATTGGGGATCAAAATTGCACATGAGGTTTGGAGGGAACAACACATCCAAACTCCATCAGATGGTATTAAAACAACATTTGTTAATGTCACTTCCAACCCTCTCAGAAGTCTTATTTACTGGGAAGCCATCATCAAGGTCTTGATGGCAGATACAAATTTTCCAGAATTCTAATTTTTGCATGAAAGCTTGAATTGTGTCATTAGTAGCAAGTATTGTCCATTGCTTTCCTTGAGACTCACATCATTCATTTTGGGGAAAAAGGCTTACCAAATAGAGTTGGGAAAGTGCCGTCTGTCTGCTGTTGTGCCCAGGAGGGCTGGCTTCCCTGAGATGTAGCTGAGCAGCTCAGGACTCAGCCAGTCCCACCAGAGCCTTCCTGGAAATGCCACCCCCAGATGCAGCAGGTGTCCTGTATGCTTGTCCCTTCATCACAGGGACAGGTGAAAAGACGTCTATTTGAGGGTTGAGACTTACTAAAATTAATATTTACTGCTCCATCAAGGACGTGCAGAATGCACCTGTAATAAGTGTGAGCTCTCTCTTTCTCGTGCCCCCTGTCACCCCTCATGCCTTCTGTGATGTTATGATGTAGCAAGAAGGCCCTTTCAGCATGTCAGCACTGTGCTCTTGATCTTTCCAGCCTCTTGAATCATGAGTCAGAAAAAACTTCTACTCTTTGTAAGTTACCCAGTCTGTGGTACTGTTAAAGCAGCAGAAAATGACAAAGAGTGGCTTAATTGATTAAAAAACATGAAATCAAACAGTACAGAGCTTACAAGAGACTCATTTTAGATATAAGAACACACAGACACTAAAAGAGAAAAAGAAAAAAAATTCATAAAAATTATAACCAAAGGAGTACAGAGTAGTTATACTTAAACAAAATACACTGCCAGGAAAAATCTGTCACAAGAGTCAAGATCACTACATGATAACAAGGTGGTAAATTTGTCAAGAGGATATAGCAATAAATATATATATACACTCACACAGCCTAAATATATAAAGAAAATATTTATAGAACTGTAGAAATAGACAGAAATACAGTAATAAGAGAACTTCAAAACCTGAATTAAAACAATAGATCATTCAGACAGAAAACCAAGGAATCAGTGCACTTGTACAACACGATAGACCAAACGAGCATAAAAGACAGATACAGAACATTTTATCCAAAGGTATCAGAATACACGTTTCTCAAGCACACATGAAACATTCTTTAGACATTCTACAGGACAGATATGATGGGCAAAAACACAAAACAAAAAACAAATCTTAACAAATTTAAAAAGGATTCATTTATATCAAGGTTTTTTAAATACCACAATGGCATAAAACTGGAAATCAAAACTACTGCAGATGTGCTTCTGAAAAGCCAATTGATTAAAGAAAATTCAAAAGGTATCTTCAGATGAACAAAAATAAAAACTAAACTTATGAGATGAAGCAAAAGCACTTTAGGATAAAAGTTTCTAGTGAATAATTTCTACGTTAATAAAAAAAGGATCTGAAATAGACGATCTAAGTTTAACCCCCAAGGAAATTTGCAGTGGATTCAATGTCCCAACCCAAACTCACTGAAGCTTAAAGTGTGTCCCCCAAAGTTCCAGGTGTTGAAAACCTGGCCGCCTCTGTAACTGCTGAAGGTAGAAAATCCTATTACGGTAATTCAAAGATGGGGCCTTAAAGTGGTGATTAGATTGTAGAACCATGTCATAGTGAATGGATTAATAATGGTGCTCAGGGCTGCGGCTCTGAGAACTTTAAAAGGAAAGCACAGGAGAGTCTCTCTCTCTGTTCTGCCACCTTCTGCCCTGTGAGACCCCTACACTGCTATAAAGCCACCACCAAAGAATACCTTCACTAGAGGTGTCCCATGGACTTTGGACTTCCCTGCCTCCAAAACTATAAACAATAAATTTTATTTTCTTACAAATTACCTAGTTCCATGTATTTTGTCGTAAGTAACAGAACAATAGAGCATTGGTACCAAGAGTGGGGTGTTGCTTATAACAGATACTCAAAAATGTGGAAGCAGCAGCTTTGGAAATGGGTAATGCGCAGAAGGCTGGAAGAATCTGAAGGAGCAGGCTAGAAAAAGTGTAAACACTGGTGTGAGTTTAAAAGACAAGAAAACCAGGGAAAGTTTGGAATATTTTAGAGACTGGTTAAATGGTGCTTAAGGAAATATGTCCTGTAAAGACCATTCTAAGGAGGTTTCAATCAAACTAAGCAGTTTATTGGAAACTAGGGCAAAGATCACCCTTGTTATGAACTTGCAAGAAACATGGCTGCATTCTGTCTATGCCCACAAGTTTTATGGAATGTGGAACTTAAAGTTGCTGACCCTGGGTTCTTGATGAAAGAAATTTCCAAGGAGGCTACATGGCTACTTGTAACCATCTATGCTGAGTTATAGCAGTAAAGGCATGAGGAAAAGCCAGAATTTACAATTCAAAAGAAAGCATATCACAAATAATTTGAATACTTCCAGCCCAGCCACAAAAGCAAGAGTGTAGACTAGGGGCCTTTTGCTAAGGAGAGGATTACAGAAAAGTATTAGCAAGAGAAGGGAAAAAAGATCCTGAAGGGATTTCAGGGTTTATCTTTTCCATTACAGGCCCAGAGGCCTAAGGAGACAGAATGGTCTTGGGGAACAGGCCTGAGGTGCCCACTGCAGGCTCACTGGCCAGGGCCACCTCAGGATGCTGCTCCCCACAGCAGCACCTCAGCTGCTTTGGCTACTTCAGCTGTGGCTAAACAGGTCCCAGGTGTGGTCGGACCCACAGCTTTGGAAAATACAAGCTTGAAGCCTTGAAGGCATCCGTGCACTGTTAATTCTGCAGGCTGGCAGAATGCCAGAGCAGTGGAGGCTCCCAAGGTAGAGGTACCCTGATTTCAAAGGACACAGAGAAGCCTGCTGACCCAGGAAGAGATCTGTCTCAGGGCAAATTCACCACAGTCAGCCTTCACCAGAGCAATGCTGAGTGGAAATGTGAGCTTAGAGTGGCAGAAGTGAAATCCCACCAGCTCCATGCCTACTGGAGAGGTAGAAGCAGGACCACAATGGAGACCCCAGAACTGTGAAGCTACCAGCGAGCAAAGCCAGCCTGAGAGAGCTGAAACATGGCCTTTAGACCAGGAAAACCATAGGAGTGGAGGTGCCTGAGGACCTGGACACCCAACCCCTGCACAGCACGCAGAGGACATCAAACATGCAGTCAAGGTAGAGGATTCACCAGCTTGAGACTTAGTGCCTGCCCTTCTGGGATTCTGACTTGTTTGGGACCTGTATCAGTCCATTTTGTGTTGCTATAACAGAATACCTAAAACTGAATAATCCATAAGGAAAAGAGGTTTATTTATTTGGCTTATGATTCTGGGATAGCATCTGGCATGGGCCTCAGGCTCCTTCTACTTGTGGTGGAAAGCAGCAGGCAGCTGGCAGGTACAAGCAGATCACATGGTGAGAGGAAGCAAGAAACAGGAAGGCGGTGCCAGAGTCCTATGAACAACCAGCTATAGCAGAACTAATAGGGCAAGAACTCACTCATTACTCCCCCCATGACTCAATCACTTTCCAACAGTGCCACATTGGGGATCAAATTGCCACGAGTGTTGGAGGGGACAACACATCCAAACTCCATCGAGAACTGCTATACCTTTTTCTTTTGGCCTATTTCTCCTTTTTTGAACAGGTATATGTACCCTGTGCTTGTCCCACAACTGAATCTTGGAAGGAGATAACTTATTCTGATTTTGCATATGGGACTTTGAACTTGGGTCTTTTTCGTCACCGGCACTCAGCCAGTGAGTGCACCGGCCATTCCTATATAGGATCCGAACCCGCAGCGGGAGCGTCGCTTCGCTCCCAGCACCGCACTCTCCCAAGTGCACCACGGGCTCGGCCCTGAACTTGGGTCTTTTGAGCTGAAACAAGTGAAGACTTTGGGGATGAAATAAATATATTTTATGGGTAAAGAACATGAGTTTTGGGGGGCAAGGAGTAGAATACTGTGGATTGAATGTCCAACCCCAAACTCACTGAAGCTTAAACTGCATCCCCAAAAGTTCCAAATGTTGAAAACTTGGTTCCCACTGTAACTGTGGAGGGTGGGAGATCCTACTGTGGTAACTGAAAGGTGGGGCCTTGAAGAGATGATTAGACTGTAGGACCATGTGGAAGCGAATGGATTAATAATGGTCAGGAGTATGGTCCTGAGGGCTTGAAAAGGAGAGCACATGAGAGTCTCGCTCTGCTCCACCATTTTCTTCCATGTTGAGACTCCTGCATGGCTGTAAAGCCATCACCAAAGAAGAACCTCACTAGATGTGTTCCATGGACTTTGGACTTCCCAGCCTCCAAAAACTGTAAGCAATAAATTTTGTTTTCTTACAAATTACCCAGTTTTATGTATTTTCTTTTAAGCAAAAGGAATGGACTACTGCAAACTTGAAAATAAACTATTAAATAATGCCACTGTTAGCATGGTGAATGAAAGAACATTAGAGTGCAAAGGGATAAAATAGAAACTCAAAAGAGAACAGAAAACATCAAACTAAGAATTAAGTTGTTTTGGTTTTTTTTAAAGGCAACAAAATTGGCAAGATTTGGCTAGGTTAACCAAGGTTAAGAAAAGAGAGAGAGCTCAAAAAATTACAAATTAAAGAGGAGACATTTCTGTGGTATCACAGAAATACAAAGGATTATAAAGGACCACTATGAACAAGTGTATGCCAAATATAATATAACTGAGAAAAGATAGATAAACTTTTAAAAATGGAAAACCTACGAAGATTAAATCATAAAAAATTGGAAAATCTGAGCAGATCAATAATTAGTAAGAAGATGAAGCAATAATCAAAAATCTCTCAACAAAGTAATGCCCAAGAATGGATGACTTTGTGGGTAAATTCTACCAAGAATCAGAAGAGGAAATAATGCTAATTCTTTCCAAATTCTTCCAAAATATTGAAAAGGAGTGAACACTTCCACACTCACTTGATGAGGACAGAATTACCCTAATACTGAAGCCAGGTAAGGACATTACAAGAAAAAAAAACTATGAGGCAATATTCCTGATAAAGATACCAGTAAATATCCTCAACAAAACTCTAGAAACCAAATTCATCAAGTCCTGAAAAGGATCCTCTAACATGATCAAGTGGAATTTATCCCTGGGATGAAAGGATGGCTCGACCTATGCAAATCAATAAAAATGGTATATCACAATCTCACTATGAAAAACAAAGATCATACCACTCTCTCAAAGGATGCATTAAAAACATCTGACAACGGCCGACCCCGTGGCGCACTCAGGAGAGTGTGGCGCTGGGAGCGCTGCAGCACTCCCGCCGCGGGTTCAGATCCTATATACGGATGGCCGGTGCGCTCGGTGCGGCCGGTCACAAAAAAAAAAAAAAAAAAAAAATCTGACAAAATTTAACATGCATTCATAATAAAATCTCTAAATAATACACATACAAAAAAATATATCTCAGCACAAAGGCCATACATAATAAGCACTTATGTAACATAACACTCAGTGGAAAAATGCTGAAATGTTTTCCTCTACTCTCAGGAACGAGACAAGGATGCCCACTCTCATCACTTCAATAAACATAGTACTGGAAGAGAGAGCTACAACAATTAGGTATAAAAAAAGGAACAAACAAAAAAAATTCAAATACAAAAGGAATAAAAATTGTTTCTGCTTGCTAATGATGTGATTTTATACATATAGAAAGCCTTAAAGACTATAGCAAACAAAATCATAAAATTAATAAACATTCAGTAAAGTTACAGGTCACAAAAATCAACATGAAAAAATCAGTTGCATTTCTAAACACTAACATTGAACTATTCAAGAAAAAAATTAACAATCCCATATACAAGAGCATCAAAACTTATAAAATGTTTATGAGTAAATTTAACACAGGAAGTGAAAAATCTGTTCCTTGAAAACTGTAAAATGACAGAAGTAATTAAAGTAGACCCAAATAAATGGAAAGACATTCCTTGTTTATGAAATGCAAAACTAATATTCATAAAATGTTCATACTACAGAACCTGATCTACAGATCCAAAGGAATCCATCTAAATTCAAGTGGCACTTTTCAGAAAAACAGCAATAAAATTCTAAATTCATATGGGATCACAAATGACCCCAGATGGCCAATGTAATTTTAAAGAACAACTAAGTTGGAGGTGTCACACTTCTTCACTTCAAACTACATTACAAAGCTAAGGTAATCAGAAGAGGATGGTACCAGCATAAAAACAGACACACAGACCAATGAAACAGGACAGACCACAATTAAACCCATGAGTATAGATCAACTAATCTTTGACCAAACCACCAAGATATAAAACGGAAAGTGTAGTCTCAACAAAAATTTCTGGAAAAAGTGGATATCCACAAGCAAAGGAAAGACACTGAACACTTATCTTGTACGACATACAAAAATTATCTCAAAATGAGTTAAACACTTTAATATAACACCAGAAACTGTAAAACTCCAAGAAGCCAGAGAGAATCTCCACGACATTGACCATGGCAATAATTTTGGGGGGTATGACACCAAAAGCACAATCAAAAAGAGCAAAGAAGAAACAAACACACACACACACACACACACACACACACACACACACACACACACACACACACGGGAGTTTATCAGGCTAAACAGTTTATGTACAACAAAGGAAACAAAGAACAAAATGAAAAGGAAACCAATGGACTCAGAGAAAATATACCTGGTAAGTAATAATGATCTAACAAAACTTAAGAGCGAAAAAAAAAGTGGTAAATCTAATTGAAAAATATGTAAAGGACCTAAATATATATTTCTCTACAGAAGATGTAAAAGTAGCAAAGGTGCTGCTTGGCATCACTAACCATCAGGGAAATGCAAATCAAACCACAGTGAGTTATCACCTCACACCCTTAAGATAGCTTTTATCAAAAAGTCAAGATAACAAATGTTGAGGGTGTGGGAAAAGAAACTTTCCTACACTATTGTGACTATAGTTAACTATGTATTGTACACTTGGAATTTTTTAAGAGAGCACATTGTGTTTCCACCACAAAAAAATATGGTAACTGTGAGACGATGACTGTGTTAGTTAACATGGTTGTGTTGGTCATTACACAATGTATACTTATATCAACTCATCACAATGTACAGCTTTAACGTATACAATTTATATTTGTAAAAATTCCACGTCACAAAAAAAGGGGGGGAAATGAAGAAGAAACGGAAGAGGGGGCAAAAAAGCAAGAAAGAACAGAGGACACATTCTCAGGAAGCTTCATATTAAATCGAACAAAGTTATACACTGATAAGATGGTAAAGCAACACTCAGAACTTTACTACATGTTAGCCAATGTTCTAAGCTCCCATGGACACTAGTTAAGAATTCTCTACAGTCAGAAATGCACTACACTACACTTCACAGTTGCAGAATTTGTTTAAATTCTTCTCTTATTTTAGGCTAGAAAAAAAAGAAAATTTAGAGATGAAATACAGGGTTAGATTTTCCTCTATTTAGGGAGATGCTTTGTGCTCAGATGAAATAACTGAGTCTGAATTTCTGTACAGTTGCCTTTGAAAACTTCATGGGATTGGAAATATATGACATCTGTCTACACTGTTTCTAGGATTTTTGAACTAAATCCCAGTATGTTTCACCACACCTGTCACACACTTCTGACTTGAAACAAACAAAACTTAAAATGACTTAACATAGAGGTCCCTCAGACAAATGCCCAGATTAACCCAGGTCTCCATTATCAATGGAAGAGCAGTCAGATTGTGAGACCCTAAAGAAAGCTTTAGCTCTCACTATTAATTTGAAAAAAGATAACTGAAGGGGAAGAAAAATGACCAGAAAAACTTAAGAGCACTAAATAGAAAATGTACCTCTGTGAGAACAAGAGAAATAAACCTAGGCTCCCCCAAAATTATTTTCACTGGAGCAGATCTTCCCAATTCCCACTTTAAGGTCTGGTTTCTTCTTTGACCTTTGGACTTGTCCTGACCTGTGTCATCTGCTCACGTACGCTCACCTACCTGGGTGTTTGGTGACTGTCATTTCTCTCTGCATATTCCTGTATTCTTTCCTCTGTTCCAAAAAGATGGCCAGGTCCGGCTTAAAGACAGGAAGGCCTGTTTTATCAGAAAAAGTCACATGACTTCATGAAATTTTTTTAATCCATCTAATTCTGTGCTCAGTGGAGAACACAGAACATTCTGGAAAACTGTACAAAACGATATCCCAAAATACTTTCCTGGCATACCCATTAGAATATTTTGAAAGCATTACAAATTTGTGGATCTTGACCTCCACTTCCAATTACTACCGAATCAAATACAAAAGGGGGAAATGTATTTTAAGGTGTGGGTGACAATATTACATGCCACTGAATTTCTAGAATTGTTACTAAATTAGAGTGAAGGCTAAGGATCACCTTAAGAAAGGGAACAACAATCTTAAGGCAACTCAACGATACACAAGAAGACTCAGCACAACAAAATGAGAAAAAGTATCCAGGGTCTGAAGGAGAAAACATACAAAGAGATTAACGTTCTAAAAAAGAGTTTAGCTGAGTTCATGGAGATGAAGGGTTCATTTGATAAAAGAAAAAACATAATTGCAAATTTAAATGGCAGGCTAGAACAAGCAGAAAGAAGCATTTCTGATCTTCAAGATAGTCTTTCTCAAAATAACCCTGGTGGGCAAAAAAAAAGAATTTTAAAAATGAAGAAAATCTGAGAGCTAGCAGACAACCCAAAGTGCACAAACATCTGAATCATGGATGTTCCAGAAGGAAAGGGAAAAAAATAAAAAGAATTAAAAACATAATCGATGAAAGAGTAGTGGAAAACTCCCCAGGTATAGGGAGAGAAATGGACCCTTCAGATCCAAGAAGCTCAAAGATCCCAAAACAGATTCAATCCAAAAAGGTCTTCGAGACACATTACAGTCAAATTGGCAAAGCTCAAAACCAAATAGAGAATCTTAAAAGCAGCAAGAGAAGAGCATCAAGTCACCTATAAGGGAGCCTCCATCAGACTAACAGCAGGCTTCTCATAAGAAACTCTAAAGGTCAGAAGAGAATGGGATGATATATTAAAAATACTAAAAGAAAAAAAACTGCCACCAAGAACACTTATACCCAGCATGGCGATCCTTCAGAAACGAGGAAGAAGTACTATATTTCCCAAGCAAAAACTTCAAGAGTTCACCACCACACAACCAGCCCTACAGAAATCCTCAAGGGAGTACTTCATCTACAATTCAAAAAATAATAATCACTACCATGAGTACACAAGAAAGAACAAAATCCACTGGTAGAACAAAAATGCAAATGAAAAAGGGAAACTTTATTTACCCACCTCAAAAAACCCCCCCACACAGAAGACAAATAATAAAAAGGGAAGGAACAAAAGATATCTAAAACATTCAAACAAAACTCAATTAAATGCCAGGACTAACTCAGTACCTTTCAATAATAACTCTCAATGTAAATGTATTAAATTCCCCACTCAAAAAACACAGACTGGCTGGCTGACTGGATTAAAAAGCTAGATCCAACTTATACTTGAAAAGCTTCCCCACACCTGTAAAGACACACACAGACTAAGAGTGGAAGGATGGAAAAAGTTGTGCTATGCAAATACAAGCCAAAAACGAGCAAGAATATCTTTTCTTATATTGGATAAAACAGATTTTAAACCAAAAGCCATCAAAGAAACAAAGAAAGCTAGTATTTAATTATAGGGATGTATCCAGCAAAAAGACATACAAATCACAAATATATGCACCCAATATCAGAGTACCCACATTAGACCTAGTGAAAGAGATAAACCCAAACACGATAATGGCGGAGGACTTGAACAACCCTCTCTCAACACTGAACAGATCATCTAGGCAAAAAATGCAGTGGAGCAACGCAAGATTTAAAACACACTGTAGACCAGTTGGATTGGCAGATATCTACAGAACACTTCATCCAACAAGCACAGAATATACATTCTTCTCAGCACATTTGAACATCCTTCAGGATAGACCCCATGTTCAGTCGCAAATCAAGTCTCCGCAGACTTTCAAAACTTGAAATTATCTGAAGTAACTACTCAGACCACAACAGATTGAAATGAGAAATCAATAACAAGTGAAACTCTGGAAAGCATACATGGAAACTAAACAACATGCCCTTGAACGACGTACAGTACAAGGAGAAATTAAACAGGAAATCAAAAAATTTCTTGAAACCAATGAAAATAAAGACACATCATACCAAAACCTGTGGGATCCTGTTAAGAGACAGGTTGTTTATTGTGATAAACTTAACACTACATCTCAAAGAACAATCCAATCCCCAGGTAGTTAATGAAAAGAAATAATTAAGATCAGAGCAGAACTAAATTAAACAGAAGCCCAAAAAACAATATGAAAGATCAATGAAACAAAACTTTGGATTTTTGAAAAGATAAAACAAACTACTAGCTAGGCTAACTAAAAAAAAAGAAGACTCAAAAACTAGAAAGGAAAAAGGAAAAATTACAACTGATACCAAAGAAACACAAAGAATCATTAGAGAGTATAACAGCCATACACCAACAAAACTGAAAACCTAGAGAAAAGGGAGAAATTTCTGGGCACACACAAACTACCAAAGACTGAACCAAGATGACGCAGAAAACCAAAACAGTCCAATAACAAGCAACAAAACTGAAGCAGTAATTGGCAGTCTCTAAAAAGAAAGGCCTAGGACCAGATGGCTTTACTGCAGAAGCCTACTAAGCCTTTAAAGATGAATTAAGGCCTGAGCTTCTTGGCCCTCCTCGTCCGGGATGCTGCTGCAGCTGCTGCAGAGCAGTTGCGTACCTTCCTCCTCTCCCGGCAGTGGTGGCAGTGATGAGGGCGCGGGGAGCCAGCAGGTGGCACAGCTGCAGCTTGGAGCCCGTGGGCTGCCGGGGCCACTCAAGGGAGGGGATCACGGGTGGCGGTGGCCTGGGCGCGAGCTTCCCGGCGCTGTTGGGTGGCCAGGCCTGCCCGAGGAAGCAGGCCCCCAGACAGGCTGACTTCAAGCTGCATATCATCATCATGGCTCCCGCGGCAAGACCAGCCTGATGGAGCGCTTCAACGATGATACCTTCTGCGAGGACTTCTGCAAAGCCTGCAAGTCCACCATGGGTGTTGACTTTAAAATCAAAACTGTAGAGCTAAGAGGAAAGAAAATTAGATTACAGATCTGGGACACAGAGGGTCAGGAGAGATTCAACAGCACTACCTCAGCTTATTACAGCAGTGCCAAGGGGATCACATTAGTACGTGATATCACAAAGGAAACATTTGATGATTTGCCAAAACGGATGAACATGATTGATAAGTATGCTTCAGAAAATGCAGAACTTCTCTTACTTGGAAATAAGTTGGACTGTGAAATAGAGAAATCACCAGACAGCAGAGTGAAAAGTTTGCACAGCAGATAACAGGCATGCCATTCTGTGATGCATGTGCTCTCCGAGCCCTGCCTCCCTGACCACATGCCCTGCAGTGGAGATATCCCTCATCAACCAGTGGGACCTGGCCGACACCCTGCTGGACACGATGTGCAGCCTGCAGAAGCTGGTCCAGCCTTCAGGTGGCCTCTTTCCTCAGGCCTCACCCATCTAGGTCTACCTATTCGCAGGTGAATGTAGAGGGCCCAGCCCCCTTTGCCCCCTGCTGGGGGCCCCTCTGGAAGCTTAGGGTCCCACCCAGAGGTGATGGAAGATGAGAAGGAAGAGGAGGGCGATGGAGACACACTGGACAGTGATGAGGTCTGCATCCTCGATGCTCCTGGCTTGTACATTCTGCCCTGAGATGGGGAGCCTGTGAGATGCAGCTGCACCCAGTCCCATCATTGTGCGGGTCAGGTTGGGCACTTCTCACAGCCTCTGGTCAGCACAGACCTGTTGGGGGTGCCCGCCCCCTTCCCAGTGCCCGGGTGACTATGTGGTGCTTTGTGAAGTCTCCCTCATTCACCTCTATAATGGCCAGGACTGTTGCCCGCTTCCGGCCACAGGGCAAGAATTGGCCTCACAGGGCCCAGGGGCTCTCCTTTCCACTGCTCTGGCCCCAACTGACTCCAGAACTCATGGCGTACGCAGAGGACAGTCGGGGGTAGCACCATGTCCTCATGTAGATACAGCTCAGCAAGGTAAGTGCTTCAAAACACCAAGGAAGGAAAGAGCCTGGGGCTGGAAACAGCTTGAGCTAAGTAAGGCTGGTCAAGTGGATGGGAACTAGAGCAGGCCAGGTGCTTTCCAACTAATTCTCACTTGCTCTTACAACCACCCTGTTTAACAGACGGCATCCCCATTTGACACATGAGAAAACTATATGCATACCGATTCAATAGTGACTGTTCGAAGCCATACATGCACTCGCATGTTCATTACAGCTATACTTAGAACACCCAAGAAATGGAACTAACCGAAATATTAAACAGGAACAACTGGATAAGAAAATATGGTATATGTACACAATGGAATACCACTCAGCCATAATAAAGGTGGATATTCTGCCAACCGCAACTAAATTGATGAACTTGGAAAAAGCTATGTCAAGTGAAATAAGACAAGCACACAGGGAAATCTACTGCATGTCCTCACTTATACGTGGGCACTAAGAGAAAGAACAGAGTCGTGCACTGGACTAGGGGAGAGAGAGAACAGACCTAGGGTTACCTGGGGTGGAAGGGGAAGCGGGGAAGGTAGGCAGGGAGAGGTTTGGTGGGGGACATGGAGAATAACTGCAACTGGTGGTAACGGGCATACTGATGGTTTTGATCTGATGATCACATCTTGGGTACACATGGTGACGGTCAGCTTCATATACCATGAACATGCACAATCAAAACAAAAACACAAAACAAAAATACCGACCTTTCACAAATACTTCCAAAAAATAGGAGAGAACAACGCAATTCTTTCTACTAAACAGAGATTACTATAACACAAAAACCACTCGGAGGCACCACAATGAAAAATAACTACAGAATGTACTAACTGTGGACAAAGAAAACCTCACTTAATACGAGCACACTGAACTCAACAACAGAGAAAACACAGCATGACCAAGTGGGACTGTACGGAGACGTAATGTCCGTATCACATCTGAGAAATTACCAACGTTCCCTTCCACATCAATCCTTCTAAAAGCCACCACCATGTGTGTTGTGGGAGCAGCCCTTAGGGCGGACATACTTACCATCCTGTCTGTGGTGCTGCACCGCAGGAGTACGTTTGGCTCCTAACCTAAATGGTTTCAATCTTTGGCAGTAGGGCGTCATTTGCCTCTATCGCGAATCGCCCACGTCACCTGCCGGCTCTCACGACCGGGGCTATGACCCACTCGGACACGGGCAGAGGCACGCAGGGCCTCAACTGCCCGCACATAGGCACCCTGCTCCCCGGCCGCCGCTCTCCGTGTCTACGCGCACAGCTGAGAGAGAAAGCCGACGGCGCCCGGTACCCGCGCCCCGGCCCGCCGCTCTCTGCTGCTTGACACAGGGACAGGAGAAGCCGACGGTCCACACTGATACCGGCGCCCCGGCGCGCCGCTCTCCACGCCTGGGACCGCCACTCTCCACACCCGAGCCCGACACTCTCCACTGCTCAGCGCGGAAATTGGAGAGAAAGCGGACGGTACCCCGATGCCGGAGCCCCGGCCCGCCACTCTCCGCCTTCCAGAACGCGGCTCTCCACACCCGAGACCGCCGCTCTCCGTGCCCTGAGACCGCCGCTCCCCACGCTCGGGCCCGACGCTCTACGCTACTCGGCGCGGAGATTGGAGAAAAAGCCGATGGTACCCCGATACCGAGGCGCCGGCCCGCCGTTCTCAACACCACGGCCCGCCGCTCTCCGCGCCTCAGCCCGCTGCTCTCTACGCCTGGGCTGCCGCTCTCCGCAGGAATGGGAGAAGCCGATGGTATCCCGATACTGGGGCCCCAGCCTGCCGCTCTCCACGCCCCGGAACCGCCGCTCTCCACGCCCGGGCCCGACGCTCTGCGCTGCTCGGCGCGGTGATTGTAGAAAAAGCTGACGGTACCCCGATACTGGGGCCACGGCCCGCCGCTCTCCGCGCCCCAGGACAGCCGTTCTCCACGCCCGACCCACGGCTCTCCACGCCCGGGCCCGACACTCTCCGCGCCCCGGCCTGCCACTCTCCGCAGGAGAAGCCGACGGCACCCCGATACTGGGGCCCCGGCCCGCCGCTCTCCGCGCCCCAGGACAGCCGTTCTCCACGCCCGACCCACCGCTCTCCACGCCCGGGCCCGACACTCTCCGCGTCCCGGGACCGCCGCTCTCCCCGCCCCGAAACCGCCGCTCCCCGCGCCCCGAAACCGCCGCTCCCCGCGCCCCGAAACCGCCGCTCCCCGCACCCCGGCCCGCCGCTCTCCGCGCCTGACCCACCGCTCTCCACGCCCGGGCCCGACGCTCTCCGCTGCTCGGCGCGGAGATTGTAGAAAAAGCTGACGGCACCCGATACGGAGACCCGGGCCGCCGCTCTCCACACCACGGACAAGCCACTCTCCGCGCTCCAGACTGCCGCTCTCCGCGCCCCGGACCGCCGCTCTCCGCAGGAATGGGAGAAGCCGACGATACCCCGATACTGGGGCCCGGGCCCGCCGCTCTCCACGCCCCCGCGCTCACGATAAACGGGGAGACTCACCAGGCCTGTGACGTCCAAAGAGGTTGGAGAATCGCGTGGACCCAGCAAACTTCTCCAAGTCGGGGGAACCTCCTTCTCTTCGGACACATCTGCGGAGCAGCTTTTCCCGTTGCAGTCATCACTTGGCTTCTCATCTCATTGTCCTGGAACTGCGGAAGACACCTCAGCGAAAACAGCAGATCCCAGCGAAGACCAGACGTAACAACCATTCTTGCCTCCAGCTCCGCAGTAGAGAAAATGCCGAGCGTGGGTTTGTTTGGCCCATTTATAGACTCTGTATTCAAATGAGGGCTCCTGGAATACGCGTTCTGATTGGATAGTTTTACTGCTGTTACCGACCAATCAGAAAGCAAAAGGTGAAGAGGCTCCACCAAGGGTACTTTCAGTGGGCCTTCACCCCAAGAGCCTGTGTTTTTATGGAGGTCATTCTCATGACCCTGAAAGAAAACGTCAAGATGATTAAGCTGTTACTGCCCATCCCCACCTCCACTCAACAACTAGCGACCTGCCATATGCTTTCTGGCTCTGTGGATTTCCTCATTCTGCAGATTTCATAAAAGTAAGTGATCTTTGGTGTCTGGCCTCTTTCACTTTGTAAGATGTTTTTGTGTTACAGTGACCGTCAGTACTTCATTTATTTTTGTCTAAATAACATTACATATATATGGATACACATGTGTATGAGAGAACTGCAAAAAGTTCAAGGAAATATTTGTATTATCTTTTAATTCTATTTTTTCATGAACTTTTTTGAAGTACCCTCATGTGTGTGTGTGTATATATATGTACATGTACAAATATATGTATATATTTACCTGTAAGTATTTATATTTACCATCCATTTTTCAGTGTTTATCCATTTATTAGTTGATAGAAATTTAGGTTGTTTATACCATTTGGCTATTGCAAATATTGCTGATATACCACTAATTATATATATTATAACATTATGTAGAGAGATATTTACATATCCATTTATTAATCCATGATATGCCTAAATTTACTGAAAACTATCCATAATTATCTTATTTATTCGTTTTCCAACGTTTATGCACATATCAGTTCATGAGCATTTGGGGTTTTTTTCACCATTTGGCATTTGTGAGTAGTGCTGTTGTGAACATTTTTTTACAAGTATTTGTTTCAATTTTTTCAGAGTAGAGGGATGCAATTCCTGGGTCATATGGTAATTCTATGTTTAATTTCTTGGAGAACTGTCAAACTTTTCCACAAATGCTGAATTATTTTCCATTCCCCCAGCAATATATGAGAGTTCCAATATCTACACATCCTTTTCAACAAATTATTCCCATCTTACTGTGTGTGAAGTGGGATCCTGCTGAGTTTGATTTGTATTTTTCTGATGATTAATGATGTTGACATCTTGTCCTGTGCTTTTTAGCCACTTGTTTATCTTCTTGGGAGAAATGTCTGTTGAAGTAATTTAGCCATTTTAAGGTCGGGTTGGCCTTTTAAACTATTGAGTTGTAAGAGTCTTTAGCATATTCTGAATACTAGACTCTTATAAGACACATGATTTTCAGATATTTTCTCTTATTCTCTAAGGTTTCTTCTCGTCTTCTTGAGAATGTCTTCTGATGCACAAAAGTTTGAAAATTTGATGAGGCCCAATCTATCTATTTTTCTTTGGTTGCTTGTGCATTTGGTGTCATATCTAAAAATCCAATATGGTATCATATCTAAGTGTCAAAACAAGGTGATGGAAATTTACCCCCTATGTTTTCATTTAAGAATTGTGCAGTTTTAGCTCTTCTATTTAGGTTTTTGTCAATTTTAAGCTACTTTTCATATTGTGTGAAATAAGGTTCAAATTCAATCTTTTCCATGTGGCTATCCAGGTGTCCGGCACCATTTGTTGAAGAATGTTTTCCCCCATTGAATGTCTTTGGCACCCTTTTTGAAGATTAATTGGTCATGTATGCGTGAGTTTATTTTTGGAATCTCAATTGTCTTCCGTTGTTCTATATGTCTATAGTTATGCCAGTACCACCACTTTGTCTTATTATTGTAGTAAGTTTTGAAATCAGGACATGTGCATCCTTCTACATTGTACTGTTTCAACATTGTTTGGGCTATTAAGGGTTCTTGGCAATCTCAAATGAATTCTAGATTCAGCTTGTCAATTTCTACAACTAAATCAGCGGGATCTCTAATAAAGATTGCATTAAATGGGTAGATCAATTTGCTATTTTTCCATTAATTTAGATTTTTAAAAATTTTCAACAATGCTTTACAACTGTTTCCAGAGTCTAAATTTTTCACTTTTAAAAATGTTTATCCCTACTTTATTCTTTTTAATGCAATTTTATAGGAAAATGTTTTCTTAATTTCATTTTCAGGTTGTTCATTGCTGATATACATAAATGTAGTTGACTCTTATATGTTGATCTATTATCCTAGAACTTTGATGGACTCCTTTATTAGATTTCTATTTTAGTAGCTTTTTATTGGATTTCTTGCCATTATTCATATATAGTATCATGTTATCTGTGTATAGATAGTTGTTGTTTTTTTTAATTTTGATGTCTTTTATTTTTATATATTTATTTTTGGCCTAATTACCCTGAGTAGAACCTCTAGTAGGATGTTACGTAAAAGTGGTGAGAGTAGACAGCCTTATATTTTTTCTGATCCCATGATGGATACATGGCGTGAAGAAAGTGGAGTTGGTCTGGTCAGACAACGCCGGTGACCAGCACGGAGGCCGTGGTGGTGGTGGTGGTGGTGGAGGAGCCACAGCAGCAGGCGGTGGCTACTGGGAGAACTACGATGATCCACACAAAACCCCTGCCTCCCCAGTTGTCCCCATCAGGGGCCTGATTGATGGTGTGGTAGAAGCTGACCTTGCGGAGGCCTTGCAGGAGTTTGGACTGATCAGCTATGTGGTGGTAATGCCTAAAAAGAGACAAGCGCTGGTGGAGTTTGAAGATGTGTTGGGGGCTTGCAACGCAGTGAACTATGCAGCCGGCAACCAAATCCACGTTGCTGGTCACCCAACTTTTGTCAGCTACTCTACCAGCCAGATCTCCTGCCGTGGGGACTTGGATGACTCCCAGAGTATAAGCAGTGTGCTTTTTTTTTTTTTTTTTACCATTCTGAACCCCATGTATTCCATTACCACAGAAGTTTTTTACACTATTTGTAATACTTGTGGCCCTGTCCAGAAAATTGTCATTTTCTCAAGAATGGAGTTCAGGCCAAAGAGCCTAGAGGGCCAAAAGCCTCACGCAATGGAGATGACATCTACTCTGGCTATTGTACTCTGAAGATTGAATATGCAAAGCCTGCATGTTTGAATGTGTTTAAAAATGACCAGGATACTTGGGACTACACAAATCCCAACCTCAGTGGAGAAGGTGACTCTGGCAGGAACCCCAGCAAATGCCAGAGACAGCCCCCTCTCCTGGGAGATCATCCCACAGAATATGGAGGGCCCCGCAGTGGGTGCCACAGCCATCACCATGGTGAGGGCTACAGGCCCCCCCACCTCACTAGGAAGGGAAAAGGATGGGCCCACCAGTGGGAGGTCACTGTTGGAGCCCAAATCACTACAGCCCCCACTATGGGCACCCCATCCCCTCTCTTAACACCCAAATATGACCCCCAAGCCGACACCCCTGTGCTCATGGTCTATGGCCTGGATCAATCTAAGGTGAACTGTGATTGAATCTTCAGTGTCTTCTGCTTGTATGGCAATGCGGAGAACATGAAATTCATGAGGAGCAAGCCAGGGGCCACCATGGTCGAGATGGCTGATGACTATGCTGTGGACTGGGCCATCACCCACTTCAACAACATCTTCACGTTTGGGCAGAAGCTGAATGTCTGCATTTCCAGGCAACCAGCCATCATGTCAGGTCAGTCATACAGGCTGGAAGACGAGTCCTCCAGTTACAAAGACTTCAGCGAATCAAGGAACAATCAATTCTCCACCCCACAGCAGGCAGCCAAGAACTGCATCCAGCAGCCCTGCAATGTGCTGCACCTCTTCAATGCCCCACTGGAGGGCACTGCGGAGACCTTCTTTGAGATCTGCGATGGGCTGGGAGTGACGCAGCCATCCTCTGTCAAAGTATTCTCAGGCAAAAGTGAATGCAGCGCCTCTGGGCTGCTGGAGTGGGAATCCAAGAGTGACGCTCTGGAGATGCTAGGCTTCCTGAACCACTACCAGGTGAAAAGCCCAGATGGGTCATACTCGTATGCTCTGAACTTGTTTCTCTACCGCTCAGCATGCCTCCTAGTTGGGTGCCTAGGAAGAGTCCCATCTGAGCAGGAAAACCTTTCTCTTCCCTTTATGCCATGGTTGTGTTTTTTTGTTTGTTTGTTTGTTTGTTTTGGCAAAAGTTCTTGTATTCCTTTTTTCTTAATGCTAGGTTACTAGAGTCTTAACCATAATGGACAACACTGGAAGTGTAGATGGGGAGGGAAAGGGGAACTGAAATCTCCCAAGATTAACCTTCACATTTTAAAAATTATTGTACATGTGACTTTTTTCCTGTTCATACATTTGTGCTGCTTATGTACTCTTGGCACATTTCAATAAAGTTGTTTGGAAAATAAAATAAAATAAAGGCACATATCCTTCCTTAGAGGTGGCAATTCCAGCTCCTCAGCCCGGATAGAACAAGCCCTCCCATTATTCCCAGCCTGTGTGCCCCTCCAGTCTGCTCCTCGTCTACAAGAGTGTGCTGCACGTCAGAGGCAATTCACTCCTCATCCTAGAAAAATTGCTTGTGAAGTCTCAACCCCTCAGTGTACTAAAGTTTCACAAATAAATTTGTTTCTCTCCCTGGAAGCATGGTCCATAATCCATTGCACATTTACTTTCTCTCTGGGCAGGACACTTGCCACAGAATGTCCTCAGATGCTAAGAGCAGGACCATCACTTACTCATCATTTATGCCCAAGTGCATGTAGCTGAGATGTAAAGAATGAAGTGAGGAAATGTAGGAGTCTAGGGACCCTGTCACATAGAATCCATGGTATATCTAGCATTTCACAAACATAATGCAGAAGTGTTATTACTTATTTACTTATCTTCTCTAAGGAATTATTTCAGGGAACATAGATAATTTCTTTTTTTTTAAATTTTAAGATTGGAAAGTGTTAACCACTCTTCTCAGTACTTGAATATTGAATTATTTATCTTTCTGTAAATTGCATGTGTATTTTAATTTCAAGGACTGTTAGACTGAATAGAGTGATAGAAGTGGCCTTGTAGCATCTTTCCACTTCAGACAACAGAAGATGTGCAACACAGTGCTAAATCTCTGGGAGCCACCCTGCAGACTTCACAAACGATCTCAATGGAACCTGGAAAGGCCGCTGAGCCCAAAAGGATGCACTGAATGACCACTTGCCACACTTCTCTGATGGTGACGACTCAGCCTCTGCAAATGTGTATCAGTGCCCCAGGGTGGTCCTGCTGACTGAGTCTGGGGCCACTGCAGCTCCACATTCTTCCTTTTAAACTTGCCTCGGACTAAAATGATAAATGCAACACTGGGAGATCATTTTAGTTTTTTAAAATTGAAGATTTCAAGCCTCCATTTTGAGTTCTGTGGGTCTGGATCTCTAGAAATATAGTAGCTCTCATCTGTTGGGTGTCTAGTATGTGTTAGGCACATACATTGTGCCTAACTTACAATAACATACTTTATTTCTAATCATTAAAATAGCCCTGTGGTATGGTATGAATGTTTATGTCCTCTCAAATTTCATATACTGTAATCCTAAGTCCCAATGGGAGGAGATGAGGACTTTGAGAGGTGATTACGTCATGGGAGCAGATCCCTCATTAAGGTGATTAGTGCCCTTATAAAAAGAGGCTTGAGGGAGCTTCTTTGCCCCTTCCACCATGTGAGGACAGAGCTAGAAGGCACCATCTATGAGAAAGTGAGCCCTTACCAGACACCGAAGCTGCCTGTGTCTTGATCTTGAACTTCCCAGACTCCAGAACCATGAGAAATAAATTTCTATTATTTATAAGCTATCCGGTTTATATTTTGTTACAGATGCCCAAACAAACTGAGACATCCTGCATTGATTTTAATTCTCATTTTAATGTAAAAGCTAAAGTTCGTAAAAGTTAAGTCAATTTCCCAAGACAGACAGCCAATAAGTTCCACGGTCAATATTCAAAGACAGAACTATCTGAACCCAAATCCTGTGCATTTTTTGCTATACCATAGTGCCTCAAGGCATCAAACGAGCAAAATAGGCACAGGCATTCAGAATGGACACAAAACAAGCTCTGGGATCTTTCTCCTGTCCAGGTTCTATTCTGCACCAGCTTAGGGCCCAGTAAGCATCAACCAGCAGCTGCCCTCTCCTGGGTTTGCAAGTACAACAGGGACACCCACCAGGGCCACTCCCAGAGGTATCCAAACTCTGCAAAAGGGCATTCCAGTAAAATTCCTTTGGTTTTGATCAACATCTGTTATTATTATTATCTAATGGTGTATTTTTTAAAAAAGTAATATTCAGAATAAATCATAAGTGTTAATACTACTGTTGCCTCCAGATGTTTCTGATTGGGAAATCATCTTCAGGGATTTCTGCTGTCAGGAGCCTTTTCTACACCTGTAGTTTCTTGATCGGACCTGCAAACTCAACCCTCTCCCCTCTGAAGCTCTGGGGCCATTTTTCCCTAATTTAGAAGGTGATTCAACGTTAAGTTCACCTTGATGGTTGTTCTGGTTAGCATTGTTACTGAGCCTTAGATAAAATCCCTTTGTCCCAGGTTCTTGTCATTTGGATCTATTTCCCTGAATCCCTACCTTGGAAGGACAGTAACTAGCATGAGGATCACTGTCTCAGGCTCTGAGTCTGGATCCTGGTACCAGCACTTTTAGTATGACCAACCATCCTAGCTTGACTAGTACTGTCGAGTTTCAGCACCCAAAGTCCAATATCCCAGGAAATCCCTCAGTTACAAGCAAACTAAAATGGTGAGTCACCCTAAATTCACTTCCTAATTCTGCAGCCTTGAGCAAGTCATCTAACCTCTCAATGCCTCACACGTACAGTAGGCAAAATACTAATACTTACATTATTGAATCACTGTGAAGATTAAAAGAGGTGTGTGTACAGTGCTTAGCGCAGGATAAGCATGCAATACATTTTAACTAATCATATTAAGACTCTTAACCCATTAGTATTGCTCAGCCCATAATTTTTCCAGAGCTTCCAGAACTGGAGGACTGTTTTGTTCTTGCCAATCCCTTCCAAGAAAGAAAAGTCCTGCCCCAGAGCCTGAGATCCAAAGTTGGGGCCCTTTCCGACCTCCGTCTACCTTTGCTTTTCTCATATTCCTTCTTCCTATGCCAACAGCCCCCCTACTTAAGAAGCCTCTGGGAACTCTTTGTTTTTAAGCATCAGTAATGATTCTGACAGCTCACACTCCACAAAGCCTCAGTGACCATGAGAATGTCCCTCTCAAAGAGGCACAGCCAGTTATGGAGAGAGAAGATCTAAGCCTGGTGGTGCCAAAAATCTGGATGTGGCTGAAAATGTACACCTTGATTCTATTCACTGGTCTAACATGGATCTCACCTCGAGAATAATTTTGTTGATGTGGCCAATAATCCTTCTCAATTCAACTGTATCTAATGTCCTGTGTAATTAATGATCTTTCTCCAACCACGCATTTAATGGCTGTCATGTCTGACTACACTTTGATACATATATCTTCATCATCATTGCAAATATTGCATCTTACTACTTCATAAAAACACCATTCATAATTGGATTCTGTTTTATCTTATAAAATATAATTATTTTTCTTTGCAACAAGAAAAAGAAAACATGGCTAGAAATGGTGCCTGCAGTATTTTCTTTTTCTGTCTTCTGTACACTTGTGTTTATGTTCAAACACATTAAAATGCATGAATGTATCACCTCACTTAAGAAAGCTTCCCAAGCCATTCTGGCTATATATTATCCACTATTCCAGAAATCATAACCAAGAGTCTGCAACTGAAAATAATGTGCTTTATTTCTGTCTTCTGAAGAGATACTCAGGGTTTACATTTCCTTTTCATAGAATACCATCTCTCACTAAATTTTTAGACTGTGCCATTTTAAATTAAATTGATACCTTGGGACATTAGTATCTATATTTAGTCCTTTGTCTCTTCATCTAAAATGTCTTAGTAAGCAGCCCAATGACTGATTTGCACAGCAGAGCCAGTCTGGACAATTCTAAATGCAGATTTCTGTATAGCTCAAGTCCACCTTCTTCAGAAGACTCGGCTGATGTGCTCACGTCACCACACAGTAGAGCTCATTCTCCCACTTCACTCCGATCTCTAATCTCTCTCTGAGAGAGGGCACAAGACAGCTGCCCCAAGAGCCACAGTCTCCTCTGACTCTGAGAGAGAGACTCCCTATCTACACAGTGCCTCGGCCTGCTCTCCAGCTAACTGCATAGAATCAGTCCAAAGGTGCAACTGGGGATGGAGCGTTTAGTAGTTCAGCTGGTGAGGTGTCCACATGTGGATAACTGACCCACATGCCATGATTTAACAGGAACTCTCAGGGAATTAAGGTATCACAATAAATAATCTCTCTATTAACTTCCAATCTTCGGGTTTTATGCTAAGTTAAACTGAGTGGACCCGAATTATGTAAATCACAATATAGACATGATGAAGAATAGGTCAGTAATACTGGAATCTGAGGCACTTCTGGAAGAGTCAATCAGGAAAATGCACAGTGGGGACAGAAATGGCAGGAGCTTGAAAGTGGGGAGAGAGAGAAGAACTTCAAGGTACTTTCCTTTGACATGTTCCAGGTTGACTGTGTCGGCATTACGTGGCCATTACAATTGCCAACGTGCTATCAGGAGCACCAGAGGCAACAGAAAGCACTCACCTAATGGAAGAATATAGTCTTATTCTGAAATCAATCAATTGGTTAATCAAATCCCCTGGTTCTATAAAGGTGTATGTATCACCATTATGCCAATGCATGTTTTCCTCGTTGCAAACATCTGTTTTTCACATACCCCTAAGAAATAAAGCTTCATGGGACATAAAATCCTAGACCCGTAGGATGTCAGAGCTAAGGGCATTAGGTAATTGCCTAGTCCAGCTATCTCATTTTACAGATGAGAGAACAGTCCAAATTGTGAAGCACAGGTTTCTCCAGACAGGCCTTAAATTCTCCAGCAGGGTTTTAGGAATAGGATTTTTCCTTACCACAAAGAAGAGAGGTATGAAATTATAGGTTTTAAATGTGATCATCATGTTTAAAGAATACCCATTGCTTTTGCTCTCTAAATTATTGGATCAGTTCTAATTAGCTAAGGTGGTCATTAAGTTTTAATTTAAACCCGAAAAGGACAAGGAAAGCTACATGATCTTATAAGGAGAAATACATGGAAAATTTTCCAGTTCATCATCCGTGACTTTTTGTACCATTATACATTCCAAATCCTAATTTTACTTCTGTGGCCTGTATCAGCACACTCTATTTCATGTGGCTCTCGTTACTATCTTAGACCTAGCATGGAGTTCCTAACGTAAATCTGTTTCTAGAGGACATGGAAAGTTTCTGAGAGTAATAAAGTTTTGTGCAATCTCAGATTGGTTTGTTAATATCATTGTTTCAACATTAAAGGACAGATTCAAGCAATTTAAGATGTTTATGTATAAGAAATACCTTAACTGTCCCTATGACAGCATAACATGGAAGAACCACTGATTCACTGTTCAGAATCTTCTATCCATATCAAAAGGAGCTTCAACCACTTTAAACTGTTTCTCACAAGTGCTGGCATCCTGCCTGTAATTTCTCTCCTGAAGCAATTCTATTCCATTAATTCAGACATTTCATCACTTCTGTATACTTACTTAAACACTCCTACCAAAAATAATTATTTAATAAGAAAATGAGTTGATGACTCTGAAGAATGACTGAAAGATTTGGTAACTCCATTTGTAGTGGTTATCCCAACCTTTGACTCAGTGGATTAATCACCACCAGAATGAAACACAATCCCATACTGTACAGGGTATAACTAACAACAACGTAATGATGCTCCAGACCTTTGTATAACCTCATTCTGTTTCCAGAGTTGTTATATAACTGTGAAGGTTAATTCTAGGTGTCAACTTGATTAGATTAAAGAATGCCAAGAAACCTGGTGACACTATCTTTTTAGGTGTGTCCATGAGGGTAAGCAGAGATTAGCATGCGAGTCAGAGTGGACTGAGTGGGAAAGACCTGCCCTCAATGTGGGTGGGAACTATGCCATCCACTGGGGGTCCCAGAGAGAACAAAAGACAGAAAAAAAGGTGAAGCTTTCTCTCTATCCACTGGAGCTGGGACACACTCTTCTCTCCTGCTTGTGAACATCAGAGCTCGAGACTCTTCAGCTTTGGGGTTCCAGGACTTACACCAAGGACACCATCAGCTTCCCTGGTTTTGAGGCCTTTGGACTTGGACTGAGCCACGCTAGTGGTATCCAGTTTGCAGACGGCCTGTCGTGGGACTTTTCTTCACAGTCGCGTAAGCTAATTCCCCTAATAAATCCCCTCTCATATATTTATATCATATCCTATTGATTCTGTCTCTCTGGAGAACCCTGACTAGTAAAATAACGTACTTTCAAATCAGAAGATTACCTCTGCTCACAAAAAGTTGACGGCTTCCTGAGAGAATACCAACAACAAAGACAGAAAGCCTTACTTTGGTCTGGATTCCTCTAAGGTAGTGATGGAAGGAAGAGTTCACACAAGCATGGAACAAAACTTGACACTTTGCAATCCCCCTCTGACTTATAGGGAATCCTTCCTTTCAGGCTCCATTTATTCATTCTTTCATTCATTTAACCAACATTTATTGAGCAGACTGCTATATGCCAGGCACTAGACCTACATTAGAGATTCAAAGACAAATAAGCTCTGTTCTTTCTCTCAAAGAGCTTGTCATCAATCAGACAGGTCAGCTAATAATTACACCGCTTCACTCGTGTCTATAGCTACAGTAAATGCCTATGTAATTGATGAGCAGACTGCACTGATCAACCTTCAACCCTTTCTGTACTTAGTGAATTGGTATTATAATCTCAGCATATCCCCTCAAAGTCTAACAGTTTCACACTTTAGATGATTCTTTCAATAATGCCTAGGCTTTGACTAAAATAATCAATCCCCCACCACAAAGGTGTCCAAAGTTATTGACCATTCAATTTCACATCTTACAGGAATTTATCCCCCTCACCACCCCTCCCCACCACACACACACACACACACACACACACACACACACACACACACACACACACAGCATTTGTCTCACAGTTTGTCTAGTGAGCACATCCCTTGAGTGCTTCATCAGACTCTTTCATCCTGCAGATACCATTCCAGTAACAGTGACAGGCAAGGAGTCCATTAACCACTCAATACCCTCCAAACAATCTGGAAACATCAGAGAGGCAGCTTTTGACATTGGGAAGACTGGTAGTAGTTAAACAAAACACCAGCCGTAGGACTAAGGTTTAGAGGCATGACTCTTTTTCTTGTAGAGATGTTCCAAGATCGAGAAAGTAGTTATTGTTATTGAGTCCTTACCATATGCCAGGCACTATGTGTTTAGTATTTAGCAGGTATTATGTAATCCTCACAAAAAATGAGGTATGTACTGCTATTATCCTTATTTTAGACATACGGCTATTGAGGCCAAGTAACTTGTCCAAGGCCACACGTATTAAGTGGTGAGGCCCTGATTAAAGCCCCAGAAGTCTGACTTTAAAGCTCACTGATTAAGAGGACATGATAGAGAAACTAGAACCCACAATCCTAGTGTGGCATTTTGTTAAAACACCTGAGTGCTAAACTTAACTCTTCATATTTCCTTTGAGGATAAGACTGTCCCTAGATTTTGGTGAACACTATGTGTCATGGGAAATGTCCATTATCCACACAATTTTGTCCCTGTCTTAATAGAGCCTGATTTGCATGGCCAATCCGCTTCCCAATTGTACTGTTTCTGCTGTATCAGGATGCTTCTTTATAAAGCTCATCTCTGATACAGAAGTAAAAGAAAGCAAAGAGTTCTGAAAGGATCATTAGGACTATGAGAAATAGATGTTCAAGCTTCACCATCAATGGCTTATTATAGTTAGCCAGTCATTTTCAGCTAGGAGTATAATGGCTGTTTGCACCCAAAGAACATTTTTATTCCCCTTCAGAAGCCTATAATTGCTTGTTAAGAAGAAAGTAGTTCTGAGCCAGTAAAGAGGCTCCCGTTGCCCTGAGCCTGCACTAAAAAGGAGCACAGAGCCAACCATCTTTAACATCCACAAATGAGCCTCACAGACACATAGAAGTGTATCTACTTGAGAGCTGTGTAGCAGACACCCACAGGGCCCCGCTATGGTTAACAGTGCCAGTATAAAGTCCCATGTCTGTCATCTGGGGGCGATCTTTGTGATGATGGCATATTCTTCCTTTCAATTCTTTCTTCCCTCTTAAGGAAGACTGCTCGTTTACGTCCTCTGAGGATGCTCATAACAAGACGGATGTACCATCATCACACACTTAAGGAGGGAGGAAAAAAGGCAACTGCAGGAGTTCAGGAAAAAAATGAAAGCTGAATCATCGTCAGTAATCTCCCACATTTATATCCCTCAGTATCACAAGCCGAATTATCTTTATAAACGTTAGTTTAGAAAAACAACTTTTCACTTACAGCTGCGTGGTGAAGAGCTACATCACACTACATCACATCCATACAGTAAGGATTTTATTTTCAATCTAATGTGCCAATGGCAGTTTCCAATAAGAAGAAGCAATTTGCTAGTCTAGCCAATTACACTTTGTCCTTGGCTGAAGATGACAGCTAAGTCTGTGCCTCTGGTTCATTGAAAACGTCAGAAAGAAGTCCCTGATACTCAGTCTGTCTCTCTGTGAAGTTAACCATTAAGGAGGAAATTAAAATTCAGCTTAACTTTGGTACAAATCAAAGAAAAGGCATCGCTATCTGAAGGTAGGAGAGAATTTTCATAGCTGTCCAAAGCAGCAATGGCATGCATTTAAAGTCCAAGTCTGGGGACAATATTGAAGCTCAGTGCCTCCAGTTATACCCTCCCCAGGAAGCCGCTCTTCTGTACCCTACAGGTACAGGGCTTCTGGAGCTATCTACACTACTGCACACAGATTTACTTAACCATGCAGCCCTTGCTCTGTTTGATAGCTCTCTTACCTAAAGATGCCCCTGGCTGTGAATGAGAGGTCTAGGAAGGAACAGCTCCCGATTATGCCCCCTATTTCCTGTGTCATGACCAGAAAATCATTTTGCCTCTTTTTGCCAAAGCTTTAATGTTAGGACACATCAGAGAGCTGATTGGTGAGGTTGCTATGACAGGATCAAATGAAAAAGCAGATCGGAGATATTTGCTGTGTTAAAAGGCTTTTAAAGATGAATCAACTGATGGCACCTTAATGATTACCCAAGAAAATACTTTTGAAGTTCACCTACCACTATTATATCAATGCAACGCTGGATTATTAGTGTGAGAAAACAGGAAGCTTTGCTTGATAATTAAAGGCATTTCCTATATCTTGGCCACAAATTGATAAACAGGAAATTAAGTCTAAATTATCTCCTCTGACTCAAACATCAAACAAAAGTCTTGGGGAGAGACATGGTCTGCCCATTTTTTTTTTTTAAATTAATTCAATAAACCTTTATTGAATTTCTACTCCATGCCTGGTTTGGTTTTCCTAGAGGCACAGAGAGGAGTAAGACTTGGGTTCTGCCTCAAAGGTCTCACAGGGGAGTGAAGGGGACACACCTGCTCTCCAGCCCCAGCTGTGACCCCTGCCCTTGCTTGGATGTTCACACTGTCCATGAACCTGTCTATAGCTTTATGTGCTGATCTCTGTGGGAACCCACCCTACTATGTTCTTTACCTAGTTAATGCCTATTCATCATTCAGATTTTAGCTCTGTGACTGGCACATGGTATTCGCTCAATAATATTATTGAATGAATGCATACATGAACAAAACATTGTAGAATAAGAGAAGTTCTCAGATAGAGGAGGAAGCAAACTGCTCTGGAGGCACTGAGACCATGGTAAGCCCATCAAGGAAAGCTTGACAAAGGGAATTTCACTTGGTGATACTTGAGATGGATTTTGAAGGATGAAGAGAGGTAAAGGGTAGGAGACAATGTGAGAAGAGGGTTGTAAAGTGTTAAGAAAGCATTAGGAAAAGTCATACCAAACAAAAGGAAGGAACATCCTCTGCAAAGGTATGTGGGTATAAATGAGGGTGTGGTGTTTGACAAATAAGAAGCTCAGGGTGACTGCAACATACAGCACACTGAGGACAGTGTAGCCCAGAGGGTATATTTGAGCTGTACGTTGAAGGCCTTAGATGCCATGGTTAAAAGTATTGATTGGGCCGGCCCCGTGGCACACTCGGGAGAGTGCAGCAGCGCTCCCACCATGGGTTCGGATCCTATATAGGCATGGCTGGTGTGCTCACTGGCTGAGCGTGGTGCGGGCGACACCAAGCCAAGGGTTGTGATCCCCTTACCGGTCACAAAAAGACAAAAAAAAAAAAAAAAAAAAGTATTGATTTTTTCCTAGGGTGATGGGAAGTTTTTATAGGTTTATAGGCAGGTGTAAATTGGGACTCAGAGGCAATAGCAAACCAAGCAAATGAGAAACAGTAACCACTCAAGCTTAAGAAGAAAAAAAGAATTTATTAAAGAAAATTAAGTAATTCATAGACACTCTGGGAAGGACAATGAGTCCAGACCTAGAGGCTGTAGCACAGACCACTGTCACCTCCCCTGATCTCACTCTCCAGCAGCCACACCAATGACCCTGGGCTCTAGTTGGCAAAACCTCCACCAATGCTTCTAAGAAAGCTATTTCTGTCACCCTCAGCAGAAATGACTTCCACATGTCATCTCCTTCCTCATATTGCTCTTTCAAATCAAAATCTTGCACACATGCCAGGACCATAGCTTCAAGGAAGGCTGGAAAGTGTCTAGCTTCTCCCTGCATGGGTAGGAACTATAATGTGGGAGATTCCAAACATAGAAAAGGCATTTTAAAGAGGCTAAGAGGCCACAAATCACGGAAACTGTCCACTGCCACAAGGAAGAAACATAATCAAATTTATATCATTAAAAGATTAGTTTGACAGCATTATTGAAAATGGATTGGAGAAGAGGAGAGTTGGGGGACAGGGAGATTAATTTAGAAGGTTGGTTCAGGCAAGAGATGAAAAGAGCATGGACTTTAGTGCTGGCAGTGGACACAGAACAAAGTGAACACAGAACGAGGATGTAAGGTCTTAGCGAGCAGGACCAGGTCTGTCTTCTTCACTTTTGGAGCAATAGCAATTCTTTACATTTAGTAGGTTTTCAATAATTTTTTTCACTATTAAGAAGTTATTTATATACAGTGAAATTCACCTTGTATGTGAATTTTGAACATTGTATACCATACTGTAACCACTACCATAATCAAGACACAGAATGGTTTCATTGCTCTCAGAATTTCCTCATGCTGCCCTTTTATAGTCAATCTCTCCACTCCATCCCCCTGAAGACAACACACATACAGTGTGTAACCTTTTGAGTCTGGCTTTCTTCGCTCAGCATAGTGCATTTGAGTTTCATCCTTACTGTGGTTGTATTGGTGTTTCATTTATTTTTATTGCTGAGTAGTATTCCATGGTATGGTTGTACCAAAGCTTATCCAAGCCCCAGTTGAAAGACATTAGGGTTGTTTCTAGTTTGGAAGACTACAAATCATCCATGTTTTTGTGTGAACATAATTTTTTTATTTCAGAGAAACACCTAAGAGTGGGAACATTGAGTTGTACAAGCTTATGTTTAACTTGATAAGATACTGGAAAACTGTTTCCCAAGATCAGTGTATGAGAGTTCCAGTTGCTCCACATCCTTATAAGCACTTGGTATTGTCATTTTTTAAGCCATTCTGTTAGGTGTCTAGTGGTACCTCTTTGTGGTTTTAACTCTCAGTTCCCTAAAAACTTGTGATGTTGAACATCTTTTCATATTCCAATCTATTTTTTCATGTATCCTTTTTGCTAAGATGTTAAAATATCTTGCTCATTACTTTTCAATAAATATTTGATTAGTATGTAAATAAACTGATACTACTATTTAGAAAAATAAAATTACCTCCACCTGGTATAATTGAACCTTGCTAAGAGAGACGAAGGAGGGTTGAGGATGACATCAAACTTTTTAGGTGAATGTTGACTAAGCGAGTTTAACTGAAGGACTTAGTAAGAATGACCAGACGTGGCTGTTCTTCTGCCTTCCAATTAATTATTGCCATTTGGTAGTTTTCACCCAAATCTAAAATGCATGAAATTAGATAGCTTAATAATGCTTTCCTGAAACTTTCTGCATTTGTAAAAACAGATGAACCTCAATTGTTTTTCACCTCCTTCTTATAAGAGAGAGAAATAAATCTCAAAAACCAATCCCATGGAATTCCTCCAGAAACCCTGGCAGTGGCTCAGTGTTTGCCCTCCCAAAGAGGACTAAATAAAATACCTGATCAGGAGAAAGAAGATGTGAAACTGGGAGCTGTAGGCCCTGGAAGTCAATTAAATGGTTGATCCTCTATAATCAGCTTCCCTGCAGCGAAGGATGCTGAAAAGCTAGGTCAGGAGATTAAACTTTGCTGCTTCCTGAATCATTGAAAAAGCAAAGGTTCTGGAATGGAAGGGGTGGCCAGTTGCTGATGGAGGAAGAAGATCACTTTCTTCACCTGGAACTTCCAGATTGTAAGATATTTTTACATACATTGTGGGTTACTTCTGAACCAGGACAAATCAGCACTTCACTGGGCCTCTTGCTGCAGCTGGGGTGAAGAACTGATAATCGAGAGAAGCTGGAGCCAAGAGTGAACACAGGCCTGCCAGGATTTGGGTGCTTCATGAGAATCAACTAATCTTAGTCTCCAGTTCCACAGTTATGGTAGAACATTAGACATCAGGGAAACCCAAGAGAAGAAAACAAAATATGAATAGGCACCATAGTATTACTGTGGAGAAAAAACATTGGTTGAAAAACACACTGTGTATTGAATCAGCCCAAGCAATATCATGAAAAGGCCAGTGGGTGTGGATTCTTTCTGTCCTTAGTTGATTCTTCCAATGGGGGAAAACCATACTGTGAGGACCTCAGAGATCATTGATTTCAGCCCTGCTGCCTCAATAATATAAGTGATAGAAGGGCATAGGAGAGTTTATGACTCCCCACACTAAGGAATTTATTTAATGGCATCACAAATTAGAACTTGGATCTGGTGATTTGCTACTCAGTCCCTCTGCCAAAAATGCCAGCTAGGAAGAATGAGCCCAGCACAGGGCCCATGACCGGGCTCTTGCTAACGTTTTGTACAAGGCTTTTGATGAAGCTCTAGCTTTACCCCAACCCCATATCTGCTACCAAAAACTAAACAAGTTATCAAAGAACTCATCATTTAATAATTTTTAAAATGAATTTTACACTTAATATAAAGAACACTTTATTCAGTGCTAAGTTAAGAGAAAGGAGAGGGAAGAGAAGAAAACAAAATTAATAAAAAGGAATCTCTGTAGCATGGTCTGGTAGAAATGACTATGTTTGGATCCCAGATTTGCCGTGTGTTAGTCCATGAACTTGGGCAAATTATTTAAGATTTCTGAGGTTCAGTTAGTTTGTCTCTATATGAACATAGTGGTAGCTTCCTGTTCGGGATGTTGTTTGATTCCTTCTCTAAATCTCCAGGACTGTGCACATCCTGGGCTGTATAGAATCAGAAGCTGCAAGAGAAACATCCGTCCTCCCGGAGCATCCATTTCACTCTACACCAAATAATTTTAATTATTATTATATATTAATATATGAAGACACGGATAATGAATAAGAATGTAAAATTCAGAGGAATTTTGAATATAAATTGTGCCCTTTCCAAAAATTTGGAGTTATAGCAAGTTCTTTTCTTTATGCCCTCAAATATATCTTCTCTACTACAGAAAAAAAACAAAAACAAACAAAAAAAAATCACCAACAAAATCTCACACTCCTGTGAAGTGGTGATGGTTATTCAGTGAAAGGAAACTGGGAAAGGAAACAGTGCTTGGCATCAATACAGTTTATTTCCTTCTTCTGTCAAGTTGTCTCTACTTGATGAGAGAGACTAGATGTACATGCTTGACACAACTTAAAAATAAATCAAAATTGCAGAATACTATAACACAAATTGAATGACAGGTCACTAGAGAGCCACAGAAAGCAAGTGGGTGCGATGGGCCAATGTCAAGCTGAGAAGGAGGTCTGGTGAGTTTCCAGACTGTTCTCAGACTAGATCTGGGACAGGAATACACAGACAGAAGCCCATGCTCACTCAGGGTTGGTTCACAGCAGAAATGACAGCTTAAAGATCTACCACAGTCTCCTGTTACTGAGAGGGCACAGTTTAAACATCCACTGAGGCTTGTCCCTGGATTAGATAACTGCCCACAGTTCTTCTTTGGTAAATCAAAGCCATCAATTACTGCCTTCTAGTGAGGGTGCTCCAGGTTCTGTAAGAGGCAGGGCTGAAAAGGAAAATCATTGGCTGCTCCTAGCTCCTTCTGGAGTTGTTTGCTGCCAGTGATTGGTGTCAGTCAACCACTGAAGACATCATTTGATTCCTGCCCCCATGCTGGGCTTGGACCCCAACTGAGTTCTGCCCAGAGCCTGCCATTCATCATCCCGCCACACGCATCTGAACCTCAAGACACTTGCACAGCCTTCGTGGAAGTATGGAAAATGCTAATTCCCTTGTCCTTTGCTGGTTCTACAATAATTAAAGCTTCCTTCCTACTTTACTCCTGCTAGTCTCTCAGTTTTAATGATGCTGCTCACATGCATAGGTGTGTCTGATCAAACTCTGAATGAAAGTGCTCCTACAAGGCACCAAGAACCCAAATTAAGACAGAAATTTTTAGAAGATAATCACACAGTGAAAGGTTAAAAAACAATAGCTTTTTGAGCAGAGGTTTGAATTATTTACAAACAGTGATAATTTTTAGAAATCATTTGTTCAGTCAGTAACTGTTAAATGCTACTTTGAGCAAGGCACTGTTCTAACCTATACCCAGCACTGTTTGATAGTTGCATATATGGATTAAACTTAAAAGAATAACAGATACTTTAAGAATGAACAATTAATACATGCTTGTAAAAAAAAGGTTCAAAAATACTTGGAGATTATATGAAAGCAAATGTTCATCTCATGACCGCAACTCCCGTCCCACTGTAAGTAATCTGTTGCTTAATTCTCCATTCATTTTTCTGTGCAATGCACGTGTGTGTGTGTGTGTGTGTGTGTGTGTGTGTGTTTAAATATAAACTGCTGAGTAGTGTTTTTGCTTTTGACAAAAGTTGTTACACTGCATGCACAGTTCTCTAACATAATTTTTTTACTGAATTACATGTGATGGACATTTGTCCATGAATCATACATATATTTTTTATTCTTTTCACAGCTATAAAATGTTACACTAAATTAACTTAGTGTGTTTGATTCCATGGTTTTCCCTATCAATGAATATTTATTTCCAATTTTTTCCTATCACAAATAAGCCATTCATGAGCATCTTTGTATTTATATCCTTGTGTACTTATGCAAGTATCTCTGATGGATGATTTCTAGAAGTGAAACTGTTGAGATAATAAGCTTGCATGATTTAAAATGTATACAAGTAGCACTAATTGTCCCCCCAAAATGGTTTACCAGTTTACACTTTAACTACTATTATATGGGAGAGATCTATTTCTCACACCAAATTCAACAATGGACTTTATCAATCTTGTTAAATTTTGGCCAGTCTAAAATTTTTTTAAATGCATCTTTAAGAAGCATTTCTGTTGCCTTGAATAACGTTGCCCAATCACTGTTGAAGTTGGTCATTTTTTCATTTGTAGGCCATTTTTATGCATTCTACAAATTGCCAGTCCATGTCATTTACTTGGCTTTTCAGTGAGGCTGAACTCCAACAGTCAGAGTTATCTTTTCATGTTTATGTGCAGGAGCTTTTCATAAAGCAGAGTTTGCACTTAGTCTTCCATATATCTTTTGCAAGTTAGTTTTTTTCCTACTTGTTTATTTTCTTCTGTTTTGTTCTGTCTCCCATGCTGCATACTTTCAGTAAAATGCCTGCTCACCCTGTGCTGTGTGTTCTCATTCAGAAGCAAGACTTTTAAATACCGATTTACACTCTGGGTATGGAGACAGGACTTGCCAAAGGTGGACTTCATTGTGAGATTCCATGGAAAGCTAATTCTTCATTGGGAGACCTCGAAATATTAGTATCAATAGGTCTTTTCCCTGAAACTGTCCAGTTTCCCAGAAAACAATCTGTCTCTGCCTGAGAAAAGTGGTGACATGGAAGCTTTTCATAGATATCCTGGAAGCCTGTCAGGTTTCTATCAGGTGGGCTTGAGATTTCATTTTTTAGTACTCAAACTTTTACCTAATTCCCCTATTTTCAGCTGGGGGAAAATGCCCCCACTTGATCTCTCTGAGTCAAGAAGGTCTCTGACCAAACTTCTCCAGAGTATAAGCCCACCATCTCCTGCAGAAGTGGGGTGGGGGCATTAACCTGGCTTCGTAGATTAGGGGTGGGGTTCCTGGGGTGTCTGACTACCCTTTAGAACCTTTCAACTAAATCTCTGGGATTCGGTCCATACTTCATTCTAACTCTCCATGGTCCCTGGTGTCTCTGTTCCTGAATCAGTATAACATTTTTTGAGATGAATTAGTGTGCTTGTCATTGACATCCATTCTGAAACTTCTTGGTTTTTGCCATTCTTCCAGCTGTCTGCTTTCCATCTTCTAAACACTTGTTAAAATCTCATGCCCTCTATTGCTTCCTCTTCTGTTTCATTTGTCCTCGTGGTTTATGCTTTTTAAAATCTTTTACTGCTGTTTTAATAGAATGAAGGAAAAAAAGTTATGTGTCCAATCTTCCCTAAGTTTTCCACTTGATTTGTCTTAAATACAGATATTCCTGGGAGTATCTGTCAAGTAGAGATCATCAGTAATTCTCTCTTTAGTTTATTTAACACTTTAATTTGTGTGACAAATTTTCCTAAGGATTCCTTACAAATGGGCAGAGAAATGTTGGGACGAATAGGGAAAGTTCTGAACTGGGAATCAGGAAACAGGCTTCAGTTCTGATTCTGCCGGTAATTAGCCAATTTTCTTGAGTAAGTCATTCCACCTCTTTGAGGCTCAGTTTCTTCATCAGTAAAATGAGAGGAGTTAACTACAAGACTGCTAAGTTAGCTGCTCATTTTAAAAGGTGATGGTTCTTCGAATAAAGGATGTTGAGACCGGACCTCAGGGCATGTCTGAAAGATGGAAGGAGCTCACAGGACACTGCAGGTGAGGATGTCCCTTCACAAAGAGGCAGAATAGTGCAGTAGAATTCAGGGAGGTGGAATCAGAGAGTCTCAAATCCTCAGTGCATAAAATCTGGGTGGTCTGCTGTCAGCATTAAAAGGTCCAGCCCAGGGGGTGAAAATGCATGAGCCTTGAAATCGGCAGCAGAGGAGTGCAAAGACTTTGAGTAGACTGAGCTGCCTGGAATAGGACCAGTTCTCCTCCCAATCTGGTGACTAGGGAGAAAAAGTCAATCCCTGAAGAGACAAAGAGAGATAAGGGAGAAGGCCAGGTCCCAACCAGTGGGCTCAGGCTGTAAGGATAGCGTTGTGGTGATGGCAGGAACTTAGAGATCCAATAATGAAAATACCGAGGCAGAGGGCCAGCTGGTCAGGGTGGGCTCAGGTGGCTGGGTCAGGAGAAGACTATGGTACAATGTGCTGGCACGTGTCCAGGGCTCCCAGCAGATTCCTTTCCATTTCACAGGGGTGGCAGCCAAGACTAAAGCCAGTTTCCTTTTACTTCCACGCACAGCCTGCCTTGCCCTGGAATGGTCCAAGATGTGCAGGGTTACACCTGCAGGGACCCCCAGCAGAGCTGGCTTGGGGAGGCAAAGGGCAGACACAGACATTAAACCCTTGTTTACTTTGCTGCTCAAACAGAGCATAGGCCACACATAACTGCATTTTACCAAAAGTTGAGGGAGGACACTGACAAAGGAGGGTGACTCTTACAGGTGTTGAATGGTGGACTTAAAGAAAGAAAAATTGCACAGGGAGAGCAGCTTCATGCTCATCCTTTGCCTGGTAACTTTCTTCTTCAAAAGAATGACTAGGAGAAGAAAATAGCTAGATGGATGTGCTGAATATTAGAACCGCAAAATATGAGATTAAGAGAATTCCTCAGAAAAGTGTGATCCAGGGCATGTAGTTCACTGAGACCAAGCGCAGAAGCAGCCAGTCTGTCTGGGACTGTATCAGTGTCTCCAAATGTGCACTTTGCCGAGCAGCGGGCTTTTGATGGGGATGGGAAGAGCAATTTTTTAAAAAGAAATTTTCTTTTAATGTTAGTAATCAACTTTATTAATGTTCTCAAAGTTCATTTAAAAATGAAATTTCAAAGAGCTGCTTCTTTTTCAATTACTCAATCTGACAGGCCATTTTTGACATGTCATTTCTGATGGATTAGGCCAAATTGCATTCAATTATAAGTGTCACACAGCTTAGCATTAATAATGTCATAGAACAGGACATGCATGTCAGTGACGAGTGTACCAGAGAAGGTGTTTTCTGGCAGATGTATACATCTAGCTCTCTATTTCTCTTCTTTGATTCTTCTTCTTGAACTTCATTTTCCCAGCTGTGATTTTTCTCATATCTCTCTTGGCCTCTTGAATGCCTTCCTGTGTACTTCACCTCCTGTATTTTGCCCATTCCCCAGAGAGAACTGATGAGTGAAAAGGCTGCTTTCCCTAGTCTGTCTTGCTCAGGTCCCATGTGAGCACTGCAGGAGAAGAGGACATAACACAGATGGGTTGGCTTACCTTGTTGAAACTTAAGAAGTGCCTAAATACTGTGACAAGCAAACAAACAAAAAAATTGAGTTGCCTCTCTTTAAAAAAAAAAGATCTAATGGCATAATATGGGGTAATTCACAGCACTGAATGGAAAAGTGAAGAACCAGTCTTTAAAAAGGACAAGAACTAAAGGACCTCTTGAGGTCTACATGGTGGGGATAAGTCAGTCCCATAGGGACTCCATCATTTTTTGGCGTCATGTGTTCTGTTCTGTGTGCTAATTCCAGGGAGAAAACTCTGGTGGGCTCAGCAGGGTCTTTTTCCACCACTGAGCTAAGAGAGAAATGAGCTTCTTGATTGATCATCCCACTAGCCTGTGCTTGTTGGAGGGGAGAAGCAGCTTCCACTGCAAACCCCCAGATATCCACGGCAGCACTGAAGGAGCTGGTTGCCATGAAGCTGGATCTGGGTGGTAGAGACGGGCATGGTAAGTAAAACGGTGCGCTAGAATTTCAGTAGTGCTGGTTTCCACATGAAATGAAGTGTGGTGACGCCATTACTAAAATTCAGTGGTAAGTGGTAAGAGGAGGTGGGAATGAGCTCCAGGTCCCAAACACCGAGATCACAAGAGCCCACAATCAGCCAGTACAGCAGAGGTCAGACACTTAGGCACCAAGTTCAGGGAAACGCGGGCTTGTAACAATCTTTCTGATTATGTTTCCTCATCTGTAAAATGAGGATAAAAATGACACCTCCTTATAGGGTGGGTGTGAGGGTACGTGAGAGTGACTGCAGGGAGGCATACTACAGCACACATTACTTTGTAAGCATCGATGTGAGTTCTCCTTTTAGAGACAGTCCCAGAATTGTCAAGTGAATGTTACTTCACTACTACGGTTTATTCCTTTCAGATGCTTATTTTAAGCCTCTGTTATTATGGAAGTTTTTCTGCCTGAAGGAAGCTGTGTTCAGAAGCCTCCATTAGGCATTCACATGGCTGGGGGTGGAGCACAAAACAAAAATGAAATGGCTCCCTTTCCCCTCTGTACTAAACTTGACCACTGCCATGCCAAGCACAATTCCCTCCTGTCTATCTGTTACTCTGGACTTCGGGGAACCGTACAGAAGGAGTGACGTGCATGATGAAACTCTTTGAGAGTTGCATATGCATAGAACCCGAATGGGAAATTGAAATTACTCAAGAGCTCCCCGTCACCCACAGTCCTCCTGTGTCCACCATGCCATGCCCAGGACTCTTTAATGGGCAATTGTCATTGGAGACGCTGGTCTTGTAGGGTTATACACAGAGAACCAAAACATAGGCAGCTTCCCGGCTGCCCAGTTTCAGCCTACAAACTCCAGAGAAATGCTTAGTTTCTCAGCCCCAATTAGTTTCAGGCTGTTAGAATTCGACTTCAGCTGATAGAAGAATTGCTAACAACGTTCTCTTCTCCAAAGGCCATTTAAGCTTTTAGGAGGTTGTACTTCTACCAGGTCAATACTAATTGGAGCTGGTGCTGACATCTATAGCTATTGGAGTGACAGGCATCACATCAACTCCTGGTCTCCTGATCTCATCCAGAAACATCTCTTTCCCTCATGGCTAACGGTTCTTGCCTTCTCTTTCTCTCTAAGACCACTTATAAGATGTAGCTCGTTAATTGTGCTATACGGCGCTGTAAAATATCTGGGGAGAAAGTTCATATTAAAGCTTGTCTAAAACCCAAAGAATATAAAGCACTGTTATTGGCAGAGCAGCTACAATTATAGTGGCAGAGAATTCGGCAGATAGCATGTTTCTCGTAGTCTAGGGAGAGAGTATAATCTTAGGCTTTATGAAATTTTAATTAAGTGAATATATGGGCTCAAATAATATTGAGCAGGCACAAGACATAAGACTTTCAATTGATCTCCAGTGAATTTTCTGTTCTTCAGATGCAAGAAAGAGATATACTTGGCAGATGGGCCATCTATGCAACACATCGTGCTGATATCCACAATTTGTTTTGCATCTTACAGGAAAGATGAACCTGAAACTTCAGCTGTATGATATAACTGAACATGTACATATTTATGTGAATAATATATTTGTATAATCAAGAGAGCACTAAGTATAAAATAGTTTTTAGGCCTAAGTATCTTAAAATGTCCAGGATTTAGTTTGTAACTTAAATTTGTAATGACCTTTTCATTTAGGCAATCTATTGATAAAATGTTTTATAGTCTATCTCTTGTTACTAAATGATAGAGATAAAAATTATCAAAATTTGTCATCCATTATATGTGGATAGGGTCTATAAATGGGGATCAACTCCATTGCTACTGAGAAAACTGAATTTGCCCCAAGTTTAACAGTGAAGATGCTGCTACATATGACTAATCTTACTGTTCAAAAATGAAGGATGCAGGTACATGTCTGCTTCCAAATAGGGTCTCATGAGAAAAGCATCTGGATAATTGACTAAAATTTTCACTTTTTTGTCCTAATATTTTGGCACCAGGAAGATAGCCTCACATGATATACTCTGCAACTGCAACAACACTGCCTCAATTCAGAAAACATGTAGTGGGTGACACATGAGGTCCTGTGGAAGACACCAAGGTGACTAAGAATACTTCAGGCTACAGGGAGAGATTCTGGTAGAATGCAATAGACACACAGGTAAACCATGGTACCATAAACAGATGATGACATAGAAAAGAGAAATGGGGAAGGTGTGCAAAGCAAATGATGCCCCTGGAGTGGGCCATGCAGGGGCCTTGAGAGTCACAGGTCTGAGATTTAGAGTTGGATGACCTGAGTTCAATCCCCAGCCTTGACATGTATGACATGGTCAAGTCACTCAACATCTCTGGATTTCCATGTCCTCGACTACAAAGTAGAAGTCATAATCTCTCTTCACAGGGTTGCTGCATCATTGAGATAAAGTATATCAAGACAATATTAGTTAAACTTGAAGTGCAGGTAGATGAGATTCTAAAGTGAAATTTATTGGCCATTTAAAACCTCACTTAGTAGTTACTACTGGTTTGATTTTGCGAGCAGTTTTAAAAGGAAATAAAAGGCCACTAGAAACTTTGATGCATCCTAAATAAACATGTTAGTATATAAAAAATGTTTGTTCATAGTAAAAGATAAAGAAAAATATTCAAATGTACAATGGCGATGTAATTCTTTTCAGTAATTTAAGCTTTATGATCTAGTTTTTGTAAGTAGTACTAGCTGTTACTTTCAAGTCATTGAATATCCAACTTCATTTTGGATAATTAATGGAGCACTAATTCTTTTCTTTTACACACCCACCCAACATGTGTACGTGTACGTGCATATTCTATCCTGGGTATAATTACTATTGCTGCAATGTTTGCTCTTGGAAAATTTTTAATTGCTTTGAAAATTCTTTTCAGTTCCAGTGTCACTTTCTATTGGAAGATTACGTTTTGATTAAAGATGTAACTTTAAGTGTTGGCATCTCCTCTGAGGTGAAAGTTAATCAAATAACTTCATATTGTGCTTGCATAATACCTCGACAAAGATGGAAGCTAGGTTTCCAGATACTTTAAAGAAACAATATGTGAGAGTAGAGAGTAAAAGATGCAAAGCAATCCGTACCTGGCACCTAGGGTAGTTAAATTCATAGAGATAGAAAGTAGAGTCGTTGTTACCAGGGTTGGGGGAGATTTACTGTTTAATCGGTGCAGTTTCCATGTGGAAAGATGAAATAGAGATGGGTGGTGGTGATGGTTGCAGAACAATGTGAATTACTTAATGCCACTGAACTTTACCCTTAAAAAAAGGAGCTCTCATACATTGTTGGTGGGACTGCAAAATAGTGCAGCCTCTATGGAAAATGGTGTGGAGGTTCCTCAATTACAGATAGATCTGCCATATGACCCAGCTATCCCACTGCTGGGAATATACCCAGAGGAATGGAAATTCCATGCTGAAGGGACACCTGTACTCCCATGTTTATTGCAGCACTATTTACAATAGCCAAGAGTTGGAACCAGCCCAAATGTCCATCATCAGATGAGTGGATAAGGAAACTGTGGTATATCTACACAATGGAATACCACTCTGCTATAAAAAGAATGAAATACTGCCATTCAAAGTAACGTGGATGGACTTTGAGAAAAGTACATTAAGTGAAACGAGTCAGGCACAGAAAGAGAAATATCACATGTTCTCACTTATTTGTGGGAGCTAAAATTAATAAATACACAAACTGGGCAGGGGAGGGAAGAAGACACAACAATCACAATTCCTTGAAGTTGTTACGACAGCCGAACAGATATGAGGTTGATGGGGGGGAGAGGAAGTGGGAAGGGAGGTTTTAGTAATGGGCCACAATAATCAAACACATTGTATGTTTATAAAATAAAATTAAATTAAAAAATATGTAATAGTTAAAATACGAAATTTTGTTATGTATATTTTACCACAATGGAACAATTTAACTTTAAAAAATATATATTTATAGCAGTTTTTAATGACTCTCACTACTCCTAAATAATCCTGGTTTTCTTGTTGGTTTGCAAATATCAGTTCACTGGAGGTAAGAGGAAGTATTAAAAATAAAAGAGAAAGTTAATATTATAGTGGCATCTGAAAAGCTCTTTCAAATGGAAGTTCTTTAGAAATTGTACAGATGATTGAAAGTATCTCTGTTGCTTTATCCATGTATGCCTGGCTTCAGAGAATGAACAATGTCCAAAAGGCAGAAAGGAACTAACACTAATCACGTAGTGGGCACTGTTCTAGATGCTTCTGCTGGCCTTGTCTCATTCTGTTCTGACCATATCTTTGTGTGGCATATTATCATTTTCCTTTTATAATACAGGAAAGTAAGACTTTGAGATTATAACGGACAAGCCCAGGTTTATATTCCTAGCAATCTATGAATTTAGTGATTTGAATCCATGTCTTCTAAATCAAGGCTCTCCCCAGATTTTTTTTCATTTGGTTTTACTCGTGTGTTAACAACTTTATATTTGTTCCTTCTGCCTGGGTAAGGTTGTTGCTTTGGCAGTATTTCTCCATTCCTGGTGGTGTATATGGTGTACCATAGCAGAAAGAGTAATGACCAGGAGTTTGGAGCAACACTCCAGTCATGGCACGATCTTTTACTCCCAGTCACCGAGGCGAGTCAGTGAACCCCATCTGGGCCTTTCTTCCCCACGGCTGTGAGGGGGAAGAATGACATCTGCTCTGCTAGACTGAGTTATACTGTAAAGGCCAAAAGTGATCACATGTGGAAAAGCACCTGACAATGATTAAGGGCTGTAAAATAAGTGAATCTAGAATTTACAGCCACAGTCCCTAGTTATTGCTTAGATCTGTCCCCATTGCCTGGCTACCCTATCACCATCCAGTAATTTAAAACCTTTAGATTTGAAAAACTCTTATACGCCCTCATTTTCTCAAGATAATCTCCCCGGCCTTCTTGGTAAGGCTAATCAGTGGCATGCTGACATTATCTGGTGTGTACAGAGTTCTGTGAGGTTGAGAAGCTTGTCTCCAAAACAACAATGACTTCTTCCCTTTTTGCTCCACAAGCTCTCCAGGCCCTGGCCTTCCCCTATCAAATAAAATCTCACAGCTCTCAGAGTCAGCCACCGATGAGAGAAAGTTGTTGGTGCCTATGCAGCAGCTCAGCAGTCATTGTTATATTATATGTCAATATGACACATCTAGACATACAACTGGCTTATAGTTTAAAACCGCCTCAGAGATGGTGCCCTGACAGCCTTCCAGACATGTGGTAGGGGCTGATGAATGAGGTGGTTGCCACGTAGATAAACTAGGCTGGCAGAGAAAACAATTAAAATGATGTGGCCACAATGCCAATGTTATTTTAAAATTTAATCGTACTGCCCGGGTGGCTTAATGGGAATTTATTTTCCATAATAAAGAAACCATGCCAGATGCTGGTGCTATGAATGAGATCCTATCTACAAAGCCCAAAGCAAAATGCGGTTTGGATGATGAATCAAGTTAATTTATAAATGTAGACAGTAAACCAGCATAATTCAGAACTCAAAGTTGGTTTTCTCACTCTGATTTAGTCCATTAAATTTGCACTTTAGTGAAGCTAATCTGGTAACTACAAAATGTCTTCACTTTTATTGTGGAGATTCAGCCTAGAGGGTTATAATGACAATTAAGGATGAAAGAAACACAAACACCCAGGAGAGCGTTAAGTATCCAGTTGATCAACTTTTAACTTCTAAACCAAAAGAAAATAGTTCTAATAAGCAGTATCTTCTGGTTATAGCAATTGACTTCATTCTAAATAAAGGAAGAAGTCATCTTCACTAGGTAACACCATTAGTATGAGACATGCCCTTGACTTTTCACTTTTTGTTATGTTCAAGTCAGTAGGAGCACAGTGGTCAAGATCTCACCTCCTAGAACAGCACTCAGCAATCTACAGCCTGTGATTCAAATGTAGCCCATTGCTTGTTTTTTTTTTTTAAAGTAATTAGAAATTAAGAATTTATTTATGTTTTCATCTTTTTTAGAAATAAAAATGTTTAAAAAACAAGAGTTGCAAAAATGATAAGTAACTTTGTTATATACTAATTGTTTAGGTGTATTCTGTAAATTCCAAATAAGTAAAATAATATAAAAATATATTTTCAAATCTTTATAGAACAAAAAGAAAACCACATTAATCATTAAATACTTTTGGACTTTCTTTACTCCTCCCACAGTTAAATTCACAGATATAAAAACTGATGTACATTTATAATCTGAAGTACAAATCCAACGGCCAAGTAATTATAGTTTATTATGTGCAAAGTAGACATTTCATATTTACTTGCTATGGAAAGCAGAGTACATGGTCAATGGAGAATAATCATTAAACACTGATTATATTTAAGAAAATGCTGTTGTATAAATGTACAATAGTACATATACTTTTGGTAATTATGTATTTCTCTTTTTAAGGTAAATACAGCGTTTAGATATAAATCTTTCAAAGGTTATCTTTGAAGAGCTGTGAGGTGACTATGTTATTTCAGATTTGATGAACAGTAATTTGTCAGTAACCTTCTTAAAAAACCAAGCCAGGAAAGGACTTTTTTGTTTTTTCTTTTTCTCCATGTGGTCGGTTTCACTCTTAAGAAAGGCCTGATGCAGTAAGAAGATGGATTTCACAAACCTCTAAAACAAGTTTGGGAACTGTCAACTAAAGACACCACCTCTGATGTGGATGGTTTCATTCAATCCATGTTCTACCAACTTTATATCTTCTAGATCATCTTTTATGATGCTAATCGAGTGGGTAAGGCCTTCCTGTTGTTGTTTCAAATGCTGCTTGATTTCTCTTAACAGATCTGCATCTATGTAATATCTTTCTTCAGATTTGACTGCTCCGAAATGATTCTGCATCCTTATTTGGGACATCAATTCATTTAGTCGGCCCTTGAACTGAGTAGGTGCATTTAGTTCACACTGAATTGTATCTAGCTGAACTCGCAACTGCTCTTCATCAGCCTGGATGGCATAACCACTCTTCCTTTGAATTTCCTGTTTGATTAGGACCTGTAATGTTCTATGGGAAAGATCCATGAGTTTCCTCTTGTATTGTGCAATTTTGGCCATTGTTGTAGTTTGATTCTTTTGTAGCTCACTGATATCTTCAGATATGATATCTAACCTGGTCTGATGCTGCTTAGTCATCTGATCTTGAACCTTCAGTCTTCGGAGAAATTCTTTGAAACCAACCATCGGTACAGGAATTAACTTTTCAGAATCAGGGTTATCCACCTTGGCTTGTTCCCAGATAATAGGATCAACACCAGCTGGAGGATTCTGTAAAAGCTGTTTGATCTGTGCAGGAGAAAGTTCTGTTCTAGTCATAGAGAGGGTTACACCAAGTTGCTGCAATTGTGTTTTTATATTGGCTTGCTCAAAATGAGCATATAGTGTTGTAGCTGGAACTCTTCTTGAAGTACCATTTGGAGAACGCTCAACAACATAAATGACAACTTCTGTCTGATCATCTGGCAATGTTTTAATACCCTCCACATTTACAGTAAGGGTCTGGTTTCCTCCCAAAACTTTATGCAATGATTCTACCAACTGCTGTTGCTGGCTTCGAATATCTATTTCTTTTTTGTTGAAAACTAAAACCACTAGCCCATCTTCATCTTTATTATTGGGCATACAACTATAACCTACTGCCTTAAATCGGCAAAAGGGATTTTCTTGTGTGAATTCCACTGGTGGAATGTTATTGTTGAAATATCCTTTTCCTGTTCCCCAAAAGGCCTGAAGTTGATTCCACTTTGCCAATATAGCATCTCTCTCATCTCCCAATAATGTTGGAGCAGAAAGAGCACTCGCAGTATTTATCAGTTGGTTGGACTGGGTAGGAGCTTGTGTAGGCTGACTGAAGAGACCACCTAATGTAGTTTGCTGCTGCTGCTGTGTATTAAATCCTCCAAATCCCAGTCCAGTTCCCAAACCAGTACCTAAACCAGTACTAGTTCCTGTTGTTGTGCCAAAGCCAGTGCCAAATCCAAAACCTTTGTTCTGAGTAACACCAGAGTCCAGTAGTGCCTGTGTTAGCTGGGGCAGAAAAACTGAATGCAGAACCTGCAGTTGTAGATGTTGTTCCAAATCCTCCAAACCCACCCGCGGGGGCCGCGGGGGCTGCAGTGGTGCCCGAGGTGCCCGAGGGAGCCCCAAAATTGAAAGCCATGTTGTGAAGGCAGGGGACCAAGGCGCGGCCGCATTGCTTGTTTTTACACAATCCACACGCTAGCAAGGTTGATCACATTTTGTAAATGGTTTTTAAAAATCAAAAGAAAATAATATTTTGTGATAGGTGACAATTACATAAAATTCAAATTTCGGGATTTATAAATAAAGTTTTATTGGAACACAGCCACACCCATTCATTTACATATTATCTTTGGCAGCTTTTGCACTACAACCACAGAGTTGAGTAGCTGTAACGGAGACCATATGGCCCTCAAAGCTAAAATATTTACCATCTAACCTTTTACAGAAAGTTTGCCAACCAATGTCCTAAAATTATCCTGCTTAAGTTCACATTCTGTTCTTCTACTTATTAGCTGGGTGTTTTGGGGTGACTTAGCCTCCCCATGCCTCAGTTTCTTCATCTGAGGATTATACTGCCAACTGCATGTTACTTGCAAGAACTCAATAAATTAAATTTGTGTAACATGCTCGAAACAGTCCCTGGTGAAAGTAAGCACTCTATAAATGTTATTGGTCATTATTATCACACTTTGCAGTCTAGAAAGTTAAATGGCTATGCTGGTGTGGAAAATGATAAGAAAGAGTCTTTATTAAGTGAGAAAATAATTGAAATACATAAAATTGATTATAAACATACTGTGTTATATAAGTTCAGCAACAAATTGCATAGGAAAAAAAATAGTGTAGATATGTTTATTATTCATCCCATCACCCTGTGTATTAGTCCATTTCTGTTGCTTATAACAATATACACAGAACTGGGTGATTTATAAAGAAAATAAAATTTATCGCTCACAATTTCTGAGGCTGGGAAGTCCAAAGCCTAGGGAACACAGCCGGTGAAGGCCTTGGTGGTGACTTCAGTGACAACAGGGTATCACACTGCAAAACTCTGGGCAGAGAGAATGAGAGAGACTCTCCTCTCTTCTTTTAAAGCCCTCAGAATCACACCCCTGACCACCATTATTAATCCATTCATTATGGCACGATTGTACAATCTAATCACCTCCTCGAGGTTCCACCTTTCAGTCACTATAATAGGATTTCTTTTTTTATTATTATTTTATTATCAGCATATTCATTCTTAGAAATGTTGATATATCGGGAAACAATATATATCTGACAAAGGATTAATATCCAGAATATATAAGGAACTCAAACAACTGTACAAGAAGAAAACAAGCAACCCGATTAAAAAATGGGCAAAAGAGCTAAGTAGGCATTTCTCTAAGGAAGATATACAAATGGCCAACAGACATATGAAAAACTGCTCAACATCACTCAGCATCCGGGAAATGCAAATCAAAACCACATTGAGATACCATCTAACCCCAGTTAGGATGGCTAAAATCCAAAAGACTATGAACGGTAAATGCTGGCGAGGCTGCGGAGAAAAAGGAACTCTCATACATTGTTGGTGGGACTGCAAAATGGTGCAGCCTCTATGGAAAATGGTATGGAGGTTCCTCAAACAATTGCAGATAGATCTACCATATGACCCAGCTATGCCCATCATCGGATGAGTGGATACGGAAAATGTGGTACATCTACACAATGGAATACTACTCAGCTATAAAAACGAATGAAATACTGCCATTTGCAACAACATGGATGGACCTTGAGAGAATTATATTAAGTGAAACAAGTCAGGCACAGAAAGAGAAATACCACATGTTCTCACTTATTGGTGGGAGCTAAAAATTAATATATAAATTCACACACACACACACACACACACACACACACACACAAACCGGGGGGGGGGGAAAGATATAACAACCACAACTACTTTAAGTTGATATGACAAGCAAACAGAAAGGACATTGTTGGAGGGGAGGGGGGGAGGGAGAAGGGAGGGAGGTTTTGGTGATGGGGAGCAATAATCAGCCACAATGTATCTCGACAAAATAAAATTTAAAAAAAAAAAAAATAAAGAAATGTTGATATATCTTTATACCCTTTGCCTGACCTATCACTTCTCAAACCCCCTCCCTCCCTCCCTCCCCCCATCTCTAGTATCCTTAGGTTTGTTCTCTCCTTCTGAAAGTTCAACTTATTGTTGTGGTCTTGTCTTGCTTTCTTTCCTTCATTCCTTCCTTCTTTCCTCCCTCCCTCCCTTCCTTCTTAGTAGCCAGTTATGAGTGAGAATGTGCTGTATTTCTGTTTCTTTGCCTGGCTTATTTCACTTAACATAATTTTCTCCAAACTCATCCATTTTGTTGCAAATGGCAGAATTTCATTCTTTTTTTATGGCTGAGTAGAATTCCATTGTATGTATATACACCACGTTTTCTTTATTCAGCCAGCCATCAGTGGACACTTAGGTTGGTTCCATATTTTGGCTGTTGTAAATAGAGCTGCGATGAACATGGGCATGGAGATATCTCTTCAACATGTTGATTTCCATTCCTCTGGGTATATACCCAGCAGTGGAATAGCTGGATATATGGTAGCTCTATCTGTAGTTGTTAGAAAAACCTCCATCCTGTTTTCCATAGTGACTGTGCTAGTTTACAGTCCCATCAACAGTGCAGAAGAGTTTTCCTTTCCCTGCATCCTCTCCAGCATTTGTTATTCTCAGTCTTTTTGATAATGGCCAGTCTAACCGGGGTGAGATGATAGCTCAGTGTGGTTTGATTTGCATTTCCCTGATGATCAGTGATGCTGAGCATTTTTTCATGTACCTGTCATCCATTTGTATGACTTCCTTTGAAAAATGTCTATTCATCTCCTTTGCCAATTTTTTAATTGGATTATTTGTTTTTTTAGTGTATAGTTGTTTGAGTTCTTTGTATATTCTAGATATTAATCCCTTATTGGATGTATAGTTTGCAAATATTTTCTCCCATTCCATAGCCTGTTGATTGTTTCCTTTGCTGTGCAGAAAGTTTTTAGTTTGATATAATCCTATTTATTTATTTTTTCTTTTGTTGCTTGTGCTTTTGGGGTCTTGTTCATAAAGTCATTGCTCAGTCCTATTACCTGGAGTGTTTCCCTTATATTTTCCTTTAGTAATTTTATGGTTTCAGGTCTTATGTTTAAGTCTTTAATCCGTTTCAAGTTGATTTTGGTATGTGGTGAGAGGTACAGGTCCAGTTTCATTTTTCTGCATATGGATGTCCAATTTTCCCAGGACCATTTAGGATTTCCCACCCTCTTAACAGTCACAGTGGAGGCCAAGTTTATAATACATAAAATTTGGGGGACAATTCAAGCTTCAGTGAGTTTTGAGGGGACATTATTCAATCCTCTATACCCCGTAATGTTCTTAGCCAAAAATCTTGGTGTAATTTTGAAACCCATTAATTCAAGAGCAAAAATACAGTTAGGTAAAAACAGTTGTACTGGCCCCTTAACAATATTGCTTAAAGATAGAAATAAGTCGCCTGGAATTATTTTCCTAATAAAATACATGATTAGATGTTGATTGCTAGGCTAAAACAGCAGCTGCAATTTAAACAGTTATGACCAATAGTATCAGCTCACTGTATTACCTTCAATATTATAAAATATAGGATAAGCCCTTGAAAAACTAAAGATATTTTAATTTCAAAATTTTGCTTTACAGCTTTGAAGCAAATTTTGTCTTTACTTATATATTGAAAAAATTTAATCTAGGTTGAAATTGTATGTTTAAAAAAATGACAAATCAAAGGTGATTGTGGAATATAATCTTCAATATAAAGAGAGTTCTTTGAAATTATTAATATTGAAGAATTAAAAATGGGTAGGGAACATGAATACAAATTTTAAGAAAGAACACATGGGAAATAAATCAAGATAAAAACACAAATAGTAAATAAACAAAAGAAAAGTCACTCTTTTTTACAATCATATTAATTTGGTTAACATACGATATATTTACTTATGGACTGGCAAAGATTTTTCCTAAGTGATAATAATGCCAGTAAGGATAGAATAATCATAGCAAAGGCCAATGCATTTTCTACCAGGGAGTCATGTTCTTTTCCAAGGGCTTTATATGAAATAATTCTTGTAATCCTCAGAACAGTCCCCTAAGTTAAGCATTATTATTGGAGGCATTCTAACAATATTTTACTAATAAAGAAACTAGGGTCCAAGGTCATATACCTAGTTGGAGGTAGATCTGTTACTTGAACCCTGGCTATCCGGTTCTGCAGTTGTGGCTCCCAACCATTATGCTACTGCTGCAGTCATATGGACACATTCATTCTCTGCTGGTTTCACAGAAAACACTGCACATTGTGAGCCAAGGACTGGTAAAGAGGGGCGAAAAATGTTCTCCATTGATTTCCTCTTGATCTTAACCTCTTCCAAGAGAATATGCATCCTCATCCTATGGCCTGTCCTAGATAGATGGTAAATTTTAAGACAACATAACAAAAGTTTTTCCAAGGCTCATAACAACAGTTTCTGGTCAAGTCAGGCTATTACACAAATACATTATTGTTGTTTTCAGGTTTAGAATCAAAAGAGCAATCACAAATTGAAGATACAGATGGGGTTTTTATGTTGATTTTCAGGAAAGGGAAGGGATAAGCATTTATTGAGGTTCTGCCAAGTCCTTAAGAGCTTCGGGTGCATTGACTCATACTGACCTCATAACTCTGTGAGTTGAGTTATTACTTCCACTAGGTAGAAGACATTTCTAAACCAGATCAGCTGAGTTATTTTAACTTAAAAGTTCACACAGCTGTTAATAGCATAGCCTGGTTTTAACTTATTTTCTGATTCCAAGACTCTGTTCTTTCCAGTACACAGCATTAGCTCCTATCTAAGGAGTTATTATCTTAGGCTTAATCTTTAACCAGAGGAAGTGGAATTCTGAAATATCCTGTTGGGAGCATGGGGTGATCCACATCGTGTGGGCCACTCTACATTTATTCAACTGAAACCTGATGAAAATGTACATCAAAAACACCCATAAAAGAGAATGTAGGTCAATACCTGTGTACCAGGTAAAGTCTCAAAGAGGGGAAGGTTGTAGATTCCCAGGACTAGGAAGGACCCCAACATGCAGTGAGAGATGGCAGCGTTAGGAAGCCACACTCGTGGTGGGAAGCTGCCCAGACGGTGCAGCTGACAGACAGAGGGACAGCCAGCAGTGTCAGTGCCAGAGGACCTGTCATGGGCTGATAGGATCCCAGAGTGGGAAGAACTTGGGCCAGGGGAGCAGAACAAGGCCAGGGAGGGGCTAAATGAAGTCCCATTCTGGTTGGTAAAACACACTTCAAACACTTTACCAAACTCTGTCCTTATACAATGATGTGTCTGGACACACCTGGAAATGAGACCAGGAACTCCTTAAAGGAAGATCCACCCTTCAACGTCCAAGCTTCCTTCACTTCTCCAGGCTTCTCCCTTACAATAGGTAAACAGCAGTCGGAGCTGGGGGTACAGGGGAGCAACTCCTCAGGAGGCACTTGGGTAAAATGGAGCAATTGGTGTTGCTACCTCTGGAGGCCCATGAGGAGTGTGCTCAGGGCCTTGGAGTTGCTCTAGGGAGGGAGTGTCTGTGCCAATATCACAGCGGCCACCAAGCGCTGGAGGAGAGACGAAAGCGGTGTCTACTTTTTGTTGCTACATGCGAGACCGAGGCTTCCGACATCTTCAACGGCAATGTAGATTCAGAGGGGATGCTTTTGTTTGTTTGTTTGTTTTTTATTTATTTATTCATTTATTTTAATTTTATTTTGTCAATATACAATGTGTTGATTATTGTGGCCCATCACCGAAACCTCCCTCCCTCCTCCCTCTCCCCCTACCCCCCAACAATGTCCTTTCTGTTTGCTCGTCGTATCAACTTCAAGGAATTTTAATTGTTATGTCTTCTTCTCCCCCTGTTTTTTTTCTTTGGTGTGTGTGTGATGCTTTTTACGTTAACACCTTTCAGTTTCATAGGGCATCATGATCCACTGGGAAGAGTGAGAGGGGGTCCATGGGAGCAGCCTAAGCCAGCAGGCAATGACTGGGGTTTGGGTCAAGCTCCACTCCGGTGCTGACCAGCTCTGAGCTGTCTCCTGACCCTTGTGTTGCTGCTTAGGGATGTGATTTCACTATGCTATGCCTCAGGTTACACGACGGTCTTAACTGCGTGGGAATGATATGATGAGACCTCACAATAAATATGAACAATGCAAAAAGCGCTGTACAAACCCTAATTCATTCTTTTTTTCTTTTCACATTTTGATACTGCCAATGAAAGCCACAGCTTGTTAAGATACCTGCTCAGGAGGGCCACTTGTACTAGATCTAGCATTCGCTATGCTCTGTGTTTCAGCCCACCAGCCTTCTTCCAAATATGCAAAGCTCATAACTAAGAATAACTAAGAATAAGACTTAGTTATCAGTACTTTCTATCTGGCTGCATAATTATGAGTTGATTACAAAGTCTCTTTTTAGCTCATTTGTATCTCCAGGGTAGACACAGAATTAGACGGCTGTAATTTTAGAGGCTGGAGAAACTGTGAAGTTTCGAATTGGTGTACATTAAGTGAAAAGGGGAGAGAAAAAAAAAACCCAAACATGCCCGCTTAAATTAGTGAGTTTTTATTCACTTGTTTCCAATTCTCCATTACAACTCTGGAGGCTCATAAATAAGTTTTCATGTAGTTTACTACTTTTCTCTTTCTCTCCATACATGTATTAATGCATTTTGATATAAGGGTGAACTCTCACAAGCAATATTAATTTCCTAATATGTACTTATTCTGACCCCAATAACTGACTAGGACATTGGAAGATTATTTCTGAGTCACACACTGTGATCGATTTTATATGCAGAGACTGAAATCCTGCAGAAATGAAATCATGATATCTAAAAACCTCTCAAGATGAAGCTGGAAGAACAAAACGGCCCAGGATGCATAGAGTCCTAAGAATATGGCAGAATTTGATCCTATTTTATTCTTGTTCATACTTTGTAGATCAAAATATTTCTTTAACTTGAAATAAACAAATACACGTATCTTTCTTTTTCCTCTTCCCCAAAAAGATAAGAGCAAAATAAAATTATCTTTAGTCTGCAGCTGCTACCAGAACCGTCAGGAGATAGCACCAGTAATTCACGTAGCCACATAAAAAGCTGTGAAGCCCACAGACATGTTCTTCCTCTGCCAGAGGTGGGGGCACAGCTAAGTGAGCAGAGTGAGAAACAGTGAAGCTCGTGACTCCTGGTGACGGTCTCTGTTTCTGTCCACGTCGGAAGGTTCTTTTTGAAACCCGAATCTCATTATTTCAGGTTGTCCTGCTCACAAAGAAATCATTAACTTAACAAATACATAAGAGGGTTTACTCCAAACGAGGTAAGGTGTGTTTTAACAGTAATGTGAGCACAGAGGAAGCAAACGCATCTGGCAGGTGAGTCAGGAAAGGTTTCCTAAAGGAGATGGCATTTCATTTGAGCTGGGTCATCAATGTAACAAATGTGGAAGAATATTCCAGGCAGAAGGAACAACATAAGCAAAGTGTTGAAGACATACAAGTGTTGGGAGACTGAAGTAATGGTTAAAAAGTCCCATGTAGCTGGAGCACAGGGTACTTAGGAGGATGGAGAGGGGACAGGGCTGGAGAAATATATGGGGACAGATTGTAAAAACTCATGTCTGCAGCTACAAAGCCGAACTTTAACTGAAAGCTGTGGAAAACAATTTTGAGGTTTCTGTGCAGAAAAGTGACCTGATCAGAACTGTGGGAGTTTTATTTTTTTGTTGTTGTTTTATAGATTTTATTGAAGTGTAATATAGATATAGAATAAGTGTACAACTTGTTGAATACCCAGGTCAAGAAATACAACATTGCCAGCTCCTCAAAAGACCCCCCTCATATTCCCTTCCTGTCGTTAACCTCCCACCCTGCAAAGGTAACCATTATCTTGATTTCTAATACTGTTGATTAGTTTTGTTGGCTTTGAACTTCATGTGAGTGGAACAATAGGGAATGTGTGCTTTGGTGTTTGGCTTCTTTTGCTCAAGATTGTTTGTGATATTCATCCACGTTGTGGTGTAGAGTTGAATTCATTCATTCTTATTGCAGTATAGTATCCCATTGTGTGGATATACCACAATTTATCAATTCTAATGTTGAGATGAGCTTTTGAGCTATTTCCAGATTTGGGTTATTAATAAGCAATGCTACTACGAGCATCCTATCCCTTACAAGTCTTTTGGTGAATATGTGTATTCACTCCTGTTGAGTATATGTAGTAGGAGTGGATTTGTGGGTCAGAGGGTATGCTGAGGTTCAACTTTAGTAGATACTGATAAACATTTCTCCAAAACCTGTTGTAATTCACACTCCCACCTGCAGTCTATGAAGTTCCAGTCCCTCCACATCTTCACCAACCTTGGTACTATCTTTTCCATTTTAGCCTTTATGAGGGCATATGGTAGTATTCTGCAGTGCATTTTGAAAAGAGTGACAGTGGAGAGAGACTAGAGGTCCAGTTAGGGAACTATGAAAATAATCCAGAAATGAAGATCTGGATCCAGGATGATGCCAGTAAGGCAGCGAGCTTCTGCTAATGTCCTTATTTGTCATAAATCATACATACGCAGTGTAGAAAGGGCACATGCAATAATACTGAAAGCTTATGGTGAAATGTTTCTTATCATTTCAGGCATACTTGCACTTTTCCTTTTCAATGATAAAATAATTTCCATTTATATGGGATCCTTAATCCCAAAGCCCTTTGCAAATGAAGCCAAAGACATGAAGCCCAGTCCATGTCACTCAGCAGAAGAGAGAAAACAAAAGGCCCAGGTGTGCCTGCCACCACCCCCTTGTCAGTGGTGTGTTGCCAGGCTTGGCTCCACCTGCGCTCACCCCTTTCGTGCCTAAGGGAAGCAGGCTGTGCCTGAGTGCCTGGCCCTCAGAGGTGCGGGAGCCCGCAGGGAGCCAGCTTGGCTTGATGAGTTTTCAGCCTGTAAGAGAGCATCTGCTCCCCACTCGAAGAGCTCACTTCACCAGAGCAAGCTGACGAGGACAAGGGAATCAGACAATGAGTGGGAGACCAGCCAAGGCACCTGCGAGCAAGAGAGGGGATCTCAGTTTCCTCTGAATAGGTTGACTAATGATGATCACTTCCTATGAGAGCAAGAAGGCTTTTGTTTGTGAATTTTCAATTGCAGGTGTTTTAAGACAGTTTTCAGAAAGTTGGCAGGCCATTCCATTTAAGGAAGCATTTCTGAGAGGCAGGGTCTACAAGGTGTCAGGGAAGTAGTACCCTGGTGGATTGCACCCTGGGCTCCCAACCTACAGAGAGGCTGCAGCTGTCCCCATGCATTCTACTCCTCCCTTCCTGCCCCACTCTGCGACAAGTGGCTTCTGGGGAACCCGAGGGCCATGCCCCTTATCTACCACACACCAGTGCAGTAGAATTCCTGGGCTACCTTCCTGCACCAAGGGTCATGCAGGTGGGGTTGCTGGGGAGAGTGCCCACCTGGAACAAGACAGTTGGAATTGGGACTGGGAAGGGAGTATATGTATATAGAGGATAGCTTTCCCCACTAGTTTGCCTTATTGAACTGGAGGGTGTTTTCTCTTTAAGGCAAGTAGAGATGAGTTTCTGCTCTATCTCTTTTTCTCTTTGTTAGTTTCCCCTTTCAAATGTATCTCCCAGCCCATCAATAGCTGTTTAACCTTCCTTGTGATTCCTAACTAATTGGACTCTGGAGTCAGCACCTTAAATTCCCTAAGCAAAGTATCTGCTTTCTCAAACCTTCTGCTTCTCCTTTTGGGGTTGCATTTCCTATGTCTGCTAATAGCACCATTTTCACCACCAGGCACTGATTCAGAACCTTCTAGGCATCTTTAAACTCTGCTTCTACCTCCACCACTGCCCACCACACTCCAACGAAGTCCTATCAGTTCTACCTCTCACCCCTCGCTGCATTTTAGTTTTCTACTTCCACCACCCTGGTTTGGTCCACTTACCTGGAACCTTAGCAGAACCCAGCCTGAGCTGCTCAGCTCTAGCATCTCTAGTTCGATGTGTCCCACATTGCCCTGAAAGTTCAACATTCTGCATATATATATATATATATATATATATATATATATATATATATATTCTTGTATATGAAGCATTTATTTTCAGATGCTCATATTTTTAAATGACCAAGTTTTTCCAATGTCTTCAGAATAAAATGCAAACATTAGATGGACATTTAAGGCTTTCTCAGTAGAAGCCTCAATCCATCCAACATCCACCTCATTAAGTACTTTGCAGTCTGGTCCAGTAGATTTTAAATTCTGTGTTTTGGAACACCAATGTTTCATGAAAATGCTATAGACTCCATCTCAGGGACTAAAGTGAGGGGCATGGGGGATGCTGAGCAGGTGTATTAATCCATTTTTGTTCCTTATCACAAAATACACGGAACTGGGTACTTTGTAAGAAAGTGAAATTTATTGCTTGCAGTTTCAGAGGCTGGAAAGTCCAAAGTCCAGGGAACATATTTGGTGAAGGCCTTGGAGGTGGTAACAGTGACCCAGGGATCTCACGTGGCAGAAAATGGCAGACTAACCTCTCATCTTCTCTTTTTTTAAAGCCCTCAGAACCATGCCCCTGACCACCATTTTAAATCCATTCACTACAGCATGGTCCTAGAATCTAATTGCCTCTTCAAGGCCCCACCTGTCAATTACTATAATAGGATTTCTCATCCTCAACAGTTACAGTGGGAATAAAGCCTTAATGAAGTTGGGGAGCATCCAATCTACAATAGCAGGTAAGCCTTTGCCCCTAATTTTATAACATTATGTATTTATACTATATTTACTACATAAATTTATTATAGTATAATCTTATACACCTAAGTTCTACTGTTTAAAGAATAGTAATGAGTTCTAAGCCTGCTGCTCTTGTAACTGAAAATGTTTCTGAACCCTTGATCTTATGTCCCTATATTTTGCAATTATGGCCTCCAACTGGATGAACTGCTCTTAATTCTCCCCACCCATTTCCACTTTCCCATATCCAGGAACTCCTCCAAATCTATCTTAAAATGCATGTCTTCCAGAAGCCCCTTTCGCTAATTCCAGAAGCCCCTTTCTGTCTCCACTGTTGAGCCAAAGTTCTCTCTCTCACCCTGCAGGAGAAGGCTGAAGGGAAGCTGTAAGCACACTGGCAGCGCCTACTGACTGGCAGGCTTCCATTGTGGTGCACATGTGTGTAAGACGCAGGCAGGCTGGAGAACCCCTAAAAGACAAGAAAAGGAAGGACTACTTCCAGGCACTCTGCCTCTCATTAGGCTTCTTTACTTCTTTAGAGGGAAATTTGTATGTGCTTCCACGGAGGGCAAAACACCATGGTGAGAAGGCTCACTCATATTGTCATTTAGGAGACAAATTTCCAATCACCCCACAAAGATTTCTGTCTTTCACCCCACCTCAGTACTCCCATACCCATCACCCTTTTGGGGGAGCCGTTCCTTGAACATGATTCTTGCTTCTATTAAAAACTTCCCCTGTGGGTGCTCTCAACTCTGGCTCCCCCACAAATTTATCCAGGAATCTTTCCCACCTACCTTTCATCTTCCGGGAGCCTACCAAAACCTTTAGTTCAATTATACCCTTTCTTCTCTCTCAGTGTTTTGAGCTTGAAGTCCTCACATTTTACTAAATTAACATCTTTCTTTATTAAGTTCAAAGATGCAGGCATTGTCTGTGTTAGCAAAGATACCTGAGGTTCACATGGGCGACGAGTTAAGGAAGTTCAACAAGACGAGCAGGATTGCACAGGAAACTAAATGAAGGTCTAAGAGGAAATGGGTCAAATCTGAAGTGTTGGACAAAACTGAAGACAAAGCAAGCAAAAAGCCTCAAATCCAGGAGTCAGCTGAGACAGTGGCGTGAAATAGGAAAGAAAAAGACTTGAGCCTCGTGCCAAAGTAGAGGCAGCTCTACCTCAGTCTTTTATAGTTGATCTGGGGATGAGTGGTCTTTACCAACAGACACTAAACGTCGGAGCATTTACCTGTGGTGTGGCCCAAATGTGGTAAGCACAAAAAGTGGATTGACTGGAAGAAAAACAAATTCTCATATGCAGTAAACCACATATAATCCTTTAGCATTTTAGCACAGACATAGCAGAACATAGATAGCAACATGCCCAACACAAATATTTATAATTTGATACATTAGATGAAAAAAATTACAAATAGTATTATATAGCTTGATAGAACAGAAAGTATGTGGCTTTTATAGTAAAATATGGGTTTGAACACAGATTCAGCCACTAACTAGCTTTGTGAGTACGGGGACATTGCTCAACTTCCATGAGACGTTTTTGCCTCTATAGTACCTCCCATGCTAAGATGTTAGAATTGTAGAAATAGTAACATATAATGCATAGCTCTGAATGCATAGGTGCTAAATCATTCATTTGGACATTATTGTCATCATTAGGATTGCGGTATGATGCTGGTGTTTGTGCTCATATCTGAATGAAAGGGGAGGGTCTGTATTGGTCTTGATAGGACAGGACCCCTTTATTCTTTTCTTATCCTGCTCTGTGCCTCCTTTCGTTGAATGGCCCTTTCTCAGTTCTGATCTGACACTGTTGAAAGTTCAGGCTTTACAGTGAAACAATGTTTGACTTGAACCACGCAACTGCATTTCTATCTTATTTCAAAAAATTTAGCCATATGCATATTTTCAAACAAAATCTTAGTAATGCAAGATAGATAAAAGTAGAGGTGTTCTGCTGGAAGTGTCCTCAACGCTGCAGAGATCTATAAGACACAGCCAGAACACTTAGCACTTTTTGAAGTGTGTCCAGTGGTTCTCGGCCAAGGTGGTAGTGACCCTTAGGGTACATTTGAAAATGTGTGTGGATCCATAATAGCAGTCACGGTGATAGGTGGGGTCACTCAGAAGGACGCTCCCTCACTTCTGTCACTCCCCAAATGACATTAGTGCCCCCAGTGAAAAAGCTCAGAACTCTATCTGTCCCTCCTTGTTCTTGCACAAGTCTGTGTGTGAGGCAGGTGAGTCATTCTTGCAATGCTGTCTACACAACACCCTCTGCTCAGCTCTGCTTTAGTGTGAGCCAAATACCACCTGTAAGATTCTTCTAACCTCAAACTTGTGAAAATCATAGCAAAGCTGAGCAAAAGTATAAGGCTGAAAAGAACTATGTATCTTTCTCAAGGTCACACATAACACATAGGACCTGGATTTATTAGACTCCAGAGCCCATTTTTCCACAGTCCAACAAACTGCCTTGCAAGCAAGAATACTAATCTCTCTATTATCAGCAGATGCTCCATTTTAGCACTGTGGAAAATCCAAAATAAAATGAAGACGACAGTCTCTGCTCACAGGAAGCTCACAATCTGGTTGGGCTAATGGGACATAGGCCCCAGAAGCACAAATCCCAACCTAGCAAAATTGCTATGTGCCTTATGAAGTTAGAGGCTGGAGATCACTGAGAGCAGGAACCGTTCAGAGTACTACAGGGGAGGCGGTACTTTTTCTGCTACAAAGAAAAGGTCACATTAGGTTCAACAAACTTTTTCTGCAAAGGGCCAAATAGTAAATATTTTAGGCTTTGTGAGACATACAGTCTCGTTGTAACTACTCAGCTCTGCCACTGAGCAGCATTGTAGCATAACAGCCACAAACAACATGTAAACAAAAGGGCATGGCTGTGTTCCAATAAAACTTTATTTATAATAACAGATGGGAGACTGGATTTGACCTGCAGGCTATACTTGGTTGGATTAGACTATAGATTAGTCATAAACCTCTTAGTCTGGTCTTAAAGGCCTTTCCAGTAAGAATGAAATTTACCTTTGCAATCTCTCTATAATTCTCAACAGATAAAGTGCATTAAGGACAGAGCTCTTCTTGCCAAAAGCAGTGGAGGCAAGAATGGGAAGTTCATGTCCTGGGTAGAGAAAAGTCCAGGTAGCTAGAACAGAGGATTGTGTAGAAGAGTAGAAAGAGGCTGTAAACACAGATTTGAGTCTAGCGGCAGAGTGCCTTGGGAGCCAAATATGGGGATTTATACCTGAACATATAGGCAAAGGAGACACCTTAGGCATTTAAAACAGATATTTTTATGAGATTAATATTTTTGAGATCAAGGTTTTTCTTTAAACTTCAGAGTCATTAATACTTACTCTATTTGAGGCAAACATGTAGACATGCCACCCAGATCCCCCTTCAAGGAAGGACTTGCTGTCCACGTGAGGAGAGCAGTCTGCAGCCAGCCTTCAGCCCTCAGTTCCTTCAGGGTCTGCCTCTGCTTCAGAGAGATGCCTCACCTGAGGTGATGACCTCCCCGGGCAGCCTACATTGGATGACTGAGCAAGGCAGGGTGCAAAGGCCCACCACGGCCTGCAGAGGGACTCTCAGGCAGTATTTGCCCCAAAGCTCACCGCCAGATGGCCCAAGGTTTTGTAGAGCCTATGTCACCATCTCACCTCTTCCCCTGCCCAATGCTGCTTCTTCACCCTTTCCCTAAAAGACAGACACCTTGAATTATAAGTTGAATTATGTCCCCTCAAAATTCATATGTTCAAGTCCTAACACCTAATACCTCCAAATATGACCTTATTGGGAAATAAAGTCATTGTAGATGTAGCTAGTTAAGATAAGGTTGTACTGGAATAAGGTAGGCTTTAATCCAATATGACTGGTGGCCTTACGAAAAGGAGAAATTTGGACATAGACACACTCACAAGGAGAATGCCATGTGAAGTAGGAGGCAGAAATTGGGGTGATGCCACCACAAGCCAAGGAATGCCAAAGATTGCCAGTAAATCAGCAGAAGCTATGGGAGAGGCATGGAACAGATCCTTCCCACAGAGCCCTTAAAAGGAACCAATCTTACTACATCTTGATTTCAGATTTAGCCTCCAGAACTATGAGACCATAAATCTCTGTTGTTTAAGACACTCAGTTTATAGTACTTTATTATGGCAGCTTAGGAAATTAATACATACCCCAAACTCTGTCTCGGCGTTTACTGCCAGAGAAGCCAAGTTGTGAAAATATTATTTTAATAAAAAATCAACCTGAAAATATTAAACAATAATGTAGCATGCCCTGAAATATAGAGTTAAAGAAGGTTTCACATAGACCTTTTTTTGGTAACACAGGGAGCCAAACCTTCTACCTTGGTTTTATCAACAACTAACCAACTTAGCTAACTGGACAGCCCTCATATAGGCTTTTACTTTAATACAACAAGTATAAAACCTTCAAGTTACTTCCATTTACATAATGGAAGATTTGTGTGTGTTTTATTTTTAAAAAAAAAAAAACAAAAGCAGAGGCCAGAGAATAAGTAGAAAAGCAGAGTTAAGAATATGGGAAAATAATCAGAAGTATACCAATATTTTCCTGAACTATCAAAAGCACAGGTTAATTAGGTAACATAAAATTGCTGATTGCACCGAGTATCCGTAACTCAGAGAGAAAATAAATATTCCAGCTGAGAAGTTCTGCTCTGGTCTATCTTTAGGTAGAAACCACTGTGTTCCAAATTGTTTAATATACTTAAATTATGAACTTCCTACTAAATTTAATCTGCTAGAGGCAATAGTGAAAGATGTTTTCTTTGATCTAAAAGATATCTGGATTAAACCCAATGCAACAAATATTTTTCCATGTAACAAAGCAGTTTCTTCCAAGTTTTTATTTGTGACATGAACCCACACTTCTATCACTTGGCAATCACAAAGTTTGGGACACCATGGCTCTGAAGGCCTGAGTTTGTCCTAATCTCACCCCAATAGATCCAGGGTTAAAGTGGATGAGAAAGGAGGGTACAGAGTACAGCAAACAGAATATGAGTGTCTGGACTATAGTCTCAAGTCAACCACAGACCAGTGTGTGACCTTGAGTAAGTTACTTCCTGTCTCTGAGTGTCCATTTTCTCATACGTAAAACTGAGGGTTGAACCAGATGACCTTTAAATTTTGGTGATTCAAAGGTTTTGAAATAGCGGATGGACAATGAGGAAAAGAGTGGGGGAAATGTCATATACAGGATTCAGAAGAAATGTTTGTCGCGCTGCAATTTACAGCTGGCAGCCACACGTGTCTGCACCCAGGGTGGGCACTGTGTGCTCCGGGCAGCGTGGGAGGCCCCACCGCGGCACCTGCTCAGAGCAAACGAGGTTGCTCACCTCACAAGCTGCCCCTTCTCATCCTCCTCTGACCGTGTTCTCCGTTAGAAGAAACATAATGGAAAACACACAGGCTTTTTAATAAAATTGATCTGGATCAAGTCATATTTTTAGCATAAATAGTCAGTTCCTTTGAACACCAGCCTAAGTTCTGTGAGATTCTTTACCTTGCTGGTGTAAGGAAGATGAGTATGTAAATGACATAAAAGCTTATTTTAAAAGAGCATTATATAAGCTTAAAAAAAAAAGATGGCAATGCCTACCTTAAAATGTTCCTGTGAAGAGTGGTCATATGTATGGAGAACCAGAACTTAGGAAGTGCTCAAAAAACAGCAGCTATTAATACTCTCTTTGCAATGACATGTTCACATGGACATTTTAGAGGTTTCAGTTCTCTTTCACTAGCATTTGCTTCTTTAATCTAAGCAGAATTAATGAGTCTAGAAAGCAAATAATAAAGCTAGGGAGATTTCTAAGAATGTACCCACAGAGCACGTAACACCATAAAAGTATCTTTTCTTTCCCCCTCATCCCTCAGCTGATTGGGGGAATAAATGAATCTTCAGTAAACATTCCTGGCATCAGATATTTCCAGGCATTGTATTATGCCTCCAAATGTCTGTGTAAGTTAATTATCTTCATGAAGATTGGTAATTATTTGGAAAGTGTGCTTCTGAATCTACTTGTAGAATCACTGAGGACTCAATCAGGAGGGCAATAGTCTATTCACACTTGAAGTGGATCTGGAATAAGATATCGGCTGTACGTGAACCAGAAGCTTTCCACATGAAAATAGGGCATTGCGGGGTTGGAGGGGGCGGGGGGCTGTTAGTGAAGGGCTTAGAGATACTTTAAAAATTATAGAGTATTAGACCTGGAGGAAAATGCAGAGAAATAGATAGTAATGTGGTCCATTCATTTTCATTTGAAGTATCTGGGGTACAAAAGAGTTAATGATTTACCCAAGGCCATAGCTTTGTAGTGGTACAACTCAGACTAAAATCTGCATGGCCTACCTTCTAAATTAATATCCTTTCCACATCTACCAAGCTTTGCCATGACAAAATAAGATATTAAAAAATTGACATATGTTATTGGGCCAGATTGAAATTGGGACATATAATCTTATCACGTGAGTACGTATAATTTCTTTCTCCCTTATCTTGATGCCAGAGAAAATGAGAACAGGTCAGAAGACATAGGCATGCCCTAAGGAACCCGGTGGAATCATGGGACAACATAGGCTTTGGCTCCAGTAAGACATGGGTTTAAATGACAGCTCAGTGTACCTTTAAGCTAGTTCCTCAACCACTATAAGCCTCAATTCCCCATGGTTCCCATAAAATGAAGATAATACCTGTCTTAAGGGCTTAACAAGGGAGCACAGAGAACACATGTAAAGATCTTGGCAATAGTAGGTGTTCAATAAATGCCAGTTATTACCACTGAAGTTCACACATGACTCAGTATCACCCCAAGGCCATTTGGAGAGGATTGGGTATCACATTGAGCTTGAGCTCAGGTCTAACTGCTACCAGCTGTCACAGATACAAGACCTCAGCCTTGCTCTTGTCTTGCCTGAGCCTTGGCTCCTGTTTATAAATGGGAGCTATGTTCTACTATCCCCATCAGGCTGTGACCTACTGTGGGGATTCTTCTGTTTCCCCAGTGCTAGTCCCAGGGGTCTACCAGAGTCAAATCAATCCATGAATGTCGAAAGAAGAACACTGCAGAGGAGTCCAGAGTGGGAGAGACCTGCCTGGACTGTCTCTCCTACCTGTGTCCCTGGAAGGTTCCTCGGGGAGACATTCTCCTGACCACCCTGAATATCCCTGCTCCAAGGTGTCAGGAAATTTTATTGTTTAGTCATTGCTCTATGTTCAGCACATGCGCCCACACAGAATTCCACTTACATGTCCACTTACATCTGAAACAGTCATGTTTTCTCAAGAAAACAAAGTTCATGCTCTTAGGCAGTAAAAATACCTTACTTTTTACTCATTTCCTTCACCATTCCCAAACTCCATATGGTATGCTTTGTGGTGATTTGAAAAAGCTGTTCTCAACAGCTCCTGCTTGCCCCCTCTCTCCCCACAATGTCTTTATTCAAAATATAGCATAACATTGCTAACCAAAAAGACATCAGCCATCTGGCAAAGTACTATTTTTACTGCTAAGGAAACCAAAATATTAATTACCTTAAAATAGTAACACCTTTTTTTTTTTCCATTGACCCTCTTTTGTAAATTCCTCTAAAATATGTTTGCTAAAAACTATCTTTAGGGAGCTGGAGACTAAGATAAGGTCACCCAACCATGGATAGCAGTGGGTACTCCTGCGATTTAATTATCATCCAAGTGTTTAAATAAAATAAAGGCCCAAGACATGTATTTGGAGACTCAGAGAATAAATGACAAATTGCAACTTATAGATTTACATAGATTGAGCTTTCTGTCTTCAGTGCTGCCAGGAGAAAACCTGACACTGACGCTTTCAGCTGCTTTGTGCTTTTCAAGAAATTTGAAAAATAACACCTTGAAAGTCCTTAGATCTTTCCCATCCAATAAAGTAGAATTTGTTTTTTTGGATAAGGATTTGAGTTCTCCAAAAGGCAGAAAATGTGCCTGCGTGGATGAACCCTATCTGCTGAAAAATGGCATCTTCAATTCCTTCATCACCATTGTCACCATTTATCAAGAATTTAGAATGTATATAAAATTGCACTAAGAGCTTAACATGTAGTAATTCAATTCATTTTGACACTAACTCTGCAAGGAAGGTAATGTCAACTTTAATTTGTAAATGGGGAAACTGAGGCACAGAGAGGCTCATTTCCCCAGTCGTGAAGCTAGGACAGAGCAGAGCCATAATTCAGATTCAGGTGAGCCTGGTTCCCAAGCTCATGCTCTCTCCACTGCCGACTGGATCCCTCGCTGAGGTCTTGATGTCTGTGGCTGTTTGATGAATTGTATCTTCTAGACTCTTAAGGATTCAGCTCTAAATTAAAATATCTCTAACTCATTTGTGAATAGAAGGAACTAAGAGAATCATGGGACACTGTGAAAACCATGACATTTTTTAACCAGATAATTAAGTCATGACATTAATAAATTTGTTGAGAGTCTAAGATTTTTTAAAAAATTAACTAATATGTTCTTTTTTAACTCACTTCTCAGAGGGGAGTCTTCTCTAACTGTCAAGAGCTGGAGATTTCTTGCTGCTAATGTTTGCTAACGCCCCAGCCAGCCTGCTTAGGAACATGTTGACAACATTAAAGACAGGCTGAGTGTACTCATGAAAAGATAAATATTAAAAATGAGCTGGAGGAAAGGAGAGAAAGGTTTTTTTTATTATTATTAGCACATGTCATTAGGCAAACAAACGATGCTGTTTTCTTTTGTTCTGTTTGTTTCTGAAACAAAAATGATGGTGGATGGAGGGAATCACATCTCAGAAATCAGCAACTTCAGAGTCAGGATCAGATTATTAAAATCCTCAACAGGCATGAAACGTTTCACTAGAAGGACAGAAACAGAATATTTGGAAACATGCTATGGTAAAGATTTTTTGTCTCCCTCTGATCAAAGTTACCAAAAGAAAAGAGATGTAAAGAGTCAAAAAGACACGTATGTGCACTGCTGCCTTGAAAAACAGAAGTGCTGGCTTCACATTGTGACAATATGTAAATTTCATCACTTGACAATGGGATTGGGCCCTTCAGGCTGATCATGGCTCCATCATGGACCCTTAAGCAACTAGTCCAAGCCAAAGCATAGAAAACACTAGAGCCTAGTAATTAAAGGGTCTTAAATCTGGAAGGGACTTACCTAGCTCATCCCCTAGGTAAAGGGAGGAAAGACTATGCCTAGTTGGTACTGGCGAGAACTTCTTTCTTATAGATCACTGGAAACTCTTAAAATTCTGCTTAAAATGTAATTCCCAAGCAGAAAGTTAGAGGTTCTTTTTTTCTGATTAAATACGGACTTCTTTAAAGCTATTCACATAAATCTTTTACTTATATACTTTCCTTCATTCATTCCTTCATTTAATCCTTCAATAAATATTCATAGAGCACACACCATGTGCCAGGGCCCCTTCCAGGTGATAACAATACAAAGATGACTAAAATTTGATCTGTACTTTCGAGAAGCTCACCTTCTAATTCTATTCACTGTGATTAATGAGCCTATAACAGGGAAAAGTACAAGATGCAGCAGAGGCAGGCACAAAAGATGTAACTCAACCCAGGAAGGTCAGAAGTGAGGTTTCAGTCGAGACCTGATGGAGGGAGAGCAGCTCACCAGGCAGACGAAAGGGAAAGGGGCTGTCTGGGAAAGGAGGGAGTTCAGACAAGACACATGGTGCCATGGTCTCCATGCCCTTATGGATAGAAAACTGAATGGAATTACTTATTCGTGAGATGGTATAGGCTAAAAATTAGGATGTCTTTAAAATACTTCGGAACTTTCTAAATAACTGACAAATAATGAAGGTGGCTAGGATGATTGGGGGTATAGCATTCACTTTTTAGATAACCGTACTCTTCCATATTATATCCCTGATGGCTCACATCAGAAAGGGAAAAGCCATCTTCACCCTCTGCATATCAGAGTAAGTGGCCTAAATAGATAGTACAGGTATTTAATCAAAGACAGAATCCTGAGCCGAGAAAAACACAGGGCTCCCCAGACTGGTGATCCCTGTGTGGCTTGTCTGGAGGAGTTGCCTCTCAGGCTTAGCTCCACGCCGCCTTCCTGCCGTGCCCAGCAGCGCTCGGCTGGCTTTCTGGCTGCAGTGCCGCATTGCTGACTCACAGGCGATCTGACAACCACCCAGAACCTCCTGTCCTCGTTCTGCCTCTGTTTATGGGGGGAAGACATAGCCAGGTCTTCCCCCCATAAACATGAGCACATTTGAGCCTTTTCCCCATCCTGTGTCTACATCTGCTTCTAGTTAGACACAATTTCTAATCTTTTTTCTAAAGCACCAATGTCACTTTGAATTCTGAATCTTTTACCAAAGTAACAGAACTCAGTTTCTACAACCTTGTCATAGCCATACTTAAATAATTTATTAGTCTTCATTGAACTCTGCTGTGTCATTGATTGAAATGTGACTTACCTTAGTCCCAAGGGTTCTTCCTACTGAACATCACTCATTACTTCCCTAGCCTACCATTTATTTTCAAGGACAATTTTCAAATTATGTTTCTAACCAGATGTTAGAAACGTACCTAGGAATTGTGTGTGTCCTTAGCCACATTTCCATAGGGTCTGATATTGTGATGTTAGAAACGTACCTAGGAATTGTATGTGTCCTTAGCCACATTTCCATAGGGTCTGATATTGTGATGTTAGAAACGTACCTAGGAATTGTGTGTGTCCTTAGCCATATTTCCATAGGGTCTGATATTGTGATGTTAGAAACGTACCTAGGAATTGTGTGTGTCCTTAGCCACATTTCCATAGGGTCTGATATTGTGATGTTAGAAACGTACCTAGGAATTGTATGTGTCCTTAGCCACATTTCCATAGGGTCTGATATTGTGATGTTAGAAACGTACCTAGGAATTGTATGTGTCCTTAGCCACATTTCCATAGGGTCTGATATTGTGATGTTAGAAACGTACCTAGGAATTGTATGTGTCCTTAGCCACATTTCCATAGGGTCTGATATTGTGATGTTAGAAACGTACCTAGGAATTGTATGTGTCCTTAGCCATATTTCATAGGGTCTGATATTGTGATGTTAGAAACGTACCTAGGAATTGTATGTGTCCTTAGCCACATTTCCATAGGGTCTGATATTGTGATGTTAGAAACGTACCTAGGAATTGTATGTGTCCTTAGCCACATTTCCATAGGGTCTGATATTGTGATGTTAGAAACGTACCTAGGAATTGTATGTGTCCTTAGCCACATTTCCATAGGGTCTGATATTGTGATGTTAGAAACGTACCTAGGAATTGTATGTGTCCTTAGCCACATTTCCATAGGGTCTGATATTGTGATGTTAGAAACGTACCTAGGAATTGTATGTGTCCTTAGCCACATTTCCATAGGGTCTGATATTGTGCTACAAAGATCAATTTAGAAACATTACCAAGGTCAAGAGAGATGACTTCTACAGGCACCGAAACTGTCCTTCTGCCCTAAATGAGACTAATTTTCTTCTGATAGGGCTTGATCTTGACAAGCAGTAACCATAATGCCAACTAGTATTTGTAGTCTTTAGAGTGTCCAAAGGAATGTCACATAACTGAACCTAACGATACCTCCATGAGGTAGGTGTTATAGGTCTCAATAGATGAGAAAACTGAAGCACACAGAAGTTAAGAGTTTTGCCCTGATTCGCACACAAGTAAACAGCTAAACACAGATTTGAAGGCAGGTACTCCTAGGTCAAATCCTATATCAACGCTAGGGTCTTGGAAAAATTAATTTTATAATAATTTCCTGTGTTAAAAAATTAGAGTTATAGTCCTGCAATTTCCCATTTAATCTCCAGGTATGTTCCCAGACTTCTATTAACTCTCATTAATTGAGCTAATATCCCATGGATAGCAGCAGGCAACTATTTTAGTGTCGTGGAATGTAAGTCAGCACAGCTTTTTAGACAAGAAACATAAGCAGAACATGGTGCTTGAAAATAAATGGTAGACTAGGGACGTAGCAAGTGATGTTCAGTAAAATGAAATCTTGCAACCAGGGTAACATTTTAATCAATGACATCTCAAAAAGCTCAGTGAAGAAGTCTGCACATTTTTACAAATCTTTTTCTGACCCTTCTTTACTTGTTTTTTCCTGCCTTTGAGTCTGATGTCTGCCCATTTTCAAAGAAGTCGTCTGTATTTTTTACCACATTCAGTTTTTAGCATTTTGGTTTTATAACACTAAGTAACTAAGATTGAAAGAAAGGCAATAAGAGAGTGAGATCAAAGTATGTGGAATTTTTAAAAAGCATTACAATAGGCCTTGAATCTTTTTTTAAGATGAAAGAAACAAATTAGCCCCCAATACTTTAATAGGTGCCGCTAATTGGCATAAACTTAATTTAAGGTCATAGATAAAAAAAAACCTCTCTTATGTGACGAAGAAAGCAGTTTAGGGAACTGATAAACGCCCTGGGCACCACCTTTTCCAGAACATAGGTGAATAGTTCAGTCTCTAACCTGCTTTTGATTGCCCCAAAGAAGGAACACTGGTAATAACTATTGGAAGTCTTTGGAGAAATTAGCAAAGAAAGAGGGTGGTGATTGTGGGGCTCCCAAATGAAAGCAAAATGTGAGGGTTTCTAAGTCACTGTAGAACCTGCAGGACAGAGTGTTTGGTCAGTGACTCACCACGTAAATGGAACGCCAGCAGGCACGTGCATCTTGGCAGAACACGTAGGAGGAGGGCAAGCGGAAGCAACTTACCAGGACCCACGTGGGTCTATTTGTAGAGAAGTGAATTCTGTGACCTCATATCAAGGAGGGCAAGAGTGTGGAATTCCTTTGGAATTACTTAATAAAGCTCTTATACAGACAGCTCGATTTGGTCAGATGCCAGCTGCATATATGAATACAAGGAATCCAGTATAGTTTTGGAAAAGAACCAAAAAGGCAGTCAGCAACTAGTTTTGCAGAAGGATGCTCCGATTATTTACATGCTTTTTCTTTTTTAATAACCTGCTTTATTTCTGTCTTGGAGGGATTACTAAAGCCTTGGTTAGGCCCAGAAGGCAAATTATTTTCATTATCTTTTTTAGAGGGCTGTACATAGTTTATGTGACAAATCATTTTTTAAAGTGTACTAAATTAAATGCATCATAGGACCTACGTGTGTACATGCAATGTTTCCAAATGAGCAGATGCAGCTTCAACAGCTTTCCTCTGCACATTGCTTTACAGTTTGTCTAGGGCCTTCAGATGCCCTGTTGTTTGGTTCTCACAACACTCCTATGAGATGTTCATGACATATTAGTATCCCCATATTACAGAAGGGACATGTGTATTACTTTTCCAAAGTGATATTCAAAATTCCAGCATGCAAAGTTCAAAAATGGCAGTGTGATACTGAAAACCACGTTTTCCAGTTGTAAACACAGGGCTCTTGCCTCTAAACTAGGCTACTAGAGAAGTTCTACTGGAAATTACTAGGATCTTCCCTTGCCCTGCCCTCCTGCATTCATTAAGGACTCACCAGCATGGACATTAGGAGTTCAAATGATGGCAGCTGGTCATTCAGGCTTTACTGTGCACCTGTTCATGTCTAAGCACCCACCTGTTAATTGTGCTATTAAATGAAGTTATGAAAGTAAAAAGACATATCCAATTCAACTTATCCCTCAGTAAAAGAGACACAAACAATTGTAATAAAGTGTGGCACATAATAGAATACTGACATGAGTAGAGGAGGAAATCCTAACTTGTTCTGGATGGGGCCAGGCAAGGCTTCACTGAGAATACGGTACTTGAAATGAGTTTTGAAGGTAGTGGACTATGGTGTTGGTTTCCATATGGTACATTTTACATGCCCAAATAAACTGGACAACTGAGTATAAATCATATAGATTATTAAAAATCTTGCAAGTTGAATGGAATTAGGAGAAAGCAATTAAATACAGTATGAACTAATAATTGCAAAGCATGTTAGCTATTCCTCATTCCCCTAGGATAAGTAGCATCTGGAACAGATGTTTCCAGAAACGGTCAGTCAACCCATCAACAATTCAATAACTAATGACCAGACAAATGAAGGGTTTTGTATACTGGGAAGTCTGAAGTCAAGGGACACATCTGGTGAGGGCCTTGCTGTTGGTGGTGACTCTCTATAGCGATGCAGGACATCACCTGGTGAGAATGGGCACAGCAAGAGTGAGTTAACTTTCTCACTGGCTCTCCTTGTAAAGCCATCAGAACCATGCTGATTGCCATCCATTAAAACATCAGCTCATTACTCCATCAATGGATGAATCCATTCACCAGAACATGGTCCTCACAATCTAATCACGATAAAGTCCCCACCTTTCAAATACCATAATTGGATTTCCCACCCTCTTAACACTGTTACAATGCAGATTAAGTTTCCAATACATGATCTTCTGGAGGACACGTTTGACCCATAGCGGACTGGATGTTGGCTTTTATCAAATGCCTTTTATATCTTTCAGTAAGAGCATATGCCTTTTGCCCTTGAGTTTGCTGAAGGCTTAAGTTCATAGATTGATAAACATTTCCATTATTAAATAAATCCTACTTTGTCACAATATATTATTACTGTATATTATTTGCCACAATATATTATTATTATTATATGATACAATGCTGTATTTTATTTTCTAATACGTTATTTACAATCTTTGAATCTACATTCATCAATGGACCTGATGTACAATTTCCTTTTCCTCCTCGCAGCTGTTTTGCTGCTACTCCTTTTCTGTTGTTGTTTGCAGTGGATTGAATTATGTCCCCCCAAAACTTACTGAAGCTTGAATTTTGTCTCCAAGTTTTATGTATTAGAAACTTGGTCCCCGACGGTGACTGTTAAGAAGGTGGGAAATCTGCTTATGGTAATTGAAAGGTGGAGCCTTGAAGAGGTAGTTAGATGTGGGACCGTGCAGTAGTGAATGGATTAAAAATGGTGGTCAGGGGCTTGGTTCTGAGGGCTTTAAAAGAAGGGAGAGGAGCTGACCTTGTTGCTCACTCAGGAGAGTGCGGGGCTGGGAGCGCAGCAGCGCTGGGAGCACGGAGGCCGCGGGTTCGGATCCTATATAGGGATGGCCGGTGCACTCACTGGCTGAGTGCAGTGCAGGCGACACCAAGCCAAGGGTTATGATCCCCTTACCGGTCACAAAAAAAGGGGGGGGGGAAAGAGAGTCTCTCTCTGCACTTTCTCCGCTCTCTCTGCTTCCACCATCTTGCAACAGAGATTCCTGGGTCACTGTTGCCACCATCAGATGGACTTTGAACTTCCCAGCCTAGTAACTGTAAGCAATAAATTTTGGTTTTCTTCATAAATCACCCAGGTTCAGGTATTTTGTTATAAGCAACAGAAATGGACTAATACATTTTTCCAGAAGTAACTTTATTCTGGTTTGGTACTAAAGTTATTCTGACTTTATAATAATCAAATTGAATGATTTGCTTATCTTTTTTTTTATAATCTGGATTAAAAATAGCTTTAGAATGACCTGTTCTTTAAGGTTGAGATAAAATTTCAGCTACAAACACACAAGTGATTCTGAGCATTCTACATGTCTAGGTATCTAATCACTGGTCTGATCATTTCTGTGATGATTGGTTAGTCAAAATTTTTGTTTTCTTTTGGGTCAGCTTTAGCAATTTATATTTTGCTATGAAATGATTCATTTCATCTAAGTTTTCAAGTTTTTTATTTTCTTACAATTATTTTAATCTTTTATATTTGCAATTACATTTTCCTTCCAATTTATATATATGTTTTTCTTACTATGTTTTTTTAATCATGCTCAGATAGGGTATTCGATAAGATTTTTTTAAGGCTTAAGATTTATTTATCTTTTCTTCCATTTTCTTATTTCCTATTTCACTAATTTCTGCTTTTATCTTTAATTTCTGTTTCTTTTTTGTAAATTGCTTTTTTAATCTCTTCAGATGAATACTACTAGCTTTACTTTGTTATCTTTCTTTTTTAGCAGTTAAGGCATTTAAGGCTGTACATTTTCAGAGTCATCAGTTATAGCATAAAGGGTCTCTATTATAGTTTTCTACATAAGTAATAATTAACATTTGATGTTAACCTCTTGGTACAGTTGTAATTCAGGAGTGTGGTTTGCTTGTTTGTTTTTTAATTTCTAAGGAGTAAGCCTTTTTTGGTCACCTCTGTATTATTTATTTCTGCCTTTATTTGTACTTAATAGGAGTACATGAGTCATAAAATCTCAACTTTAAAAATTTTGTAAGGTTTTCTTTTTGCTAGCCAAGTACTTGGTTATCATCATTATTACTATTCTATGATTATTTTGTAATTGTGATTCTCTAATTGAAAGATGGAAGCCTTTACAAATACTTATGATGTGTGATACTATTCAATTCTTCTATGATATTTTTTATTTTTTGTTTACTCAATCTGTCCAATTCTTAGAGTTTTCTCTCACTTAAAATCGTGTTACCCATTATAGTTTTTTAAAGTTCTCCTTAAATTCTTTTGCTTTATGTATTTCCTGCCTTGATGTTTTTTTATTTTTATTTTTTTTTTAAATTTTATTTTGTCGATATACATTGTGGTTGATTATTGTTGCCCATTACCAAAACCTCCCTCCCTCCTCCCTCCCCCCCTCCATGTCATCAATGTTAATCTTTCCTTTTTGTATGCCATTTTGGTGTATTCTTGGAACTGAAGGGCCTTCAGCTTTTACAAGAGGACGTTAACTTTAACTTTCATACAGTTTTTTTTGTTTGATTTTATTAATGTGGTGTATCACATTTATTGATTTGCATATGTTGAACCAACCTTGCATCCCTGAGATGAATCCCACATGATCACGGCATATAATTTTATGTATGTGTTGCTGTATTCTATTAGCTAGTATTTTATTCAGGATTTTTGCATCTATATTTATCAACAATATTGGTTTATAGTTTTCTTGACAAATCTCTATGATGAGAACTACAAATCACTGCTGAGAGAAATTAAAGAGGACACAGGAAGATGAAGAGATATCCCATGCTCTTGGTTTGGGAGAATTAACACTGTGAAAATTTCCATACTACCCAAAGTGGTCTAAAGATTCAACACAATCTGCATCAAAATGCCAATGATGTTTTTTCTCAGAGTGGAAAGAAAAACATCCCAATATTCATATGGAAAAACAAAAGACCATGAGTAGCCAAAGCAATCCTGAGTAATAATAATAATATTAATAATAATAAGCCAGAGGCATAACACTACCTGACTTTAAACTATACTACAAAGCTATAGTAACCAAAACAGCATGGTAATGGCATACAAACAGACACACAGACCAATGGAACAGAATAGAGAATCCAGAAATCAACCCATGCACCTACAGCCATCTGATCTTTGAAAAAGTCTCCAAGGCCACACACTGTGGAAGAGACTGCCTCTTCAGTAAATGGTGCTTGAAAAATTGGAAATTCATATGTAGGAGAATGAAACTAGAACTGTACCTCTCACCATATACCAAATCAACTCAAAATGGATTAAAGAATTAAATATACATCCTGAAATGATAAAACTCCTTAAAGAAAACATAATGGAAACACTCCAGTAAGTAAGATTGGGTACAGAGTTTAGGAATATGACCCCAAAAGCACAGGCAACCAAACGAAAAATAAACAAATGGGATTATATCAAACTAAAAATCTTCTGCACAGCAAAATAAATTAACAGAGCAAAAAGACAACCAACAGAGTGGGAGAAATATTTGCAAAATATACTCTGACAAAGAGTTAATAAACAGAAGATATAAGAAACTCAAACAACTTAACAGCAAAAAAACAAGTAACCTAATTAAAAAATGGGCAAGGGAACTGAATAGGCATTTCTCAAAGGGAGATAAAGAAATGGTCAACAGACACATGAAAAAGTGCTCAATAACACTCAGCATCAGGGAAATGAAAATCAAAACCACATTAAGACACCATCTCACCCCAGTTAGACTGGCTATCATCAAAAAGATGGAGAACAACAAATGCTGGCAAGGATGCAGAGAAAAGGGAACCCTCCTACACTGCTCGTGGGACAGTAAATTGGTGCAGCCATTATGGAAAACAGTATGGAGATTTATTAAACAACTTCAGATAGAACTCCCATGTGATCCACCAATTCCACTGCTGGGTGTATACCCTAAGGAATGGAAAGCATCATGTCAAAGAGATACCTGCACCCCATGTTTCCTGCAGCTCTATTTATAATAGCCAAGATATGGAACGAACCTAAATGTCCATTATTAGATGACTGGATAAGGAAAATGTGGTATATATACACAATGGAATATTACTCTGCCATTAAAAGAATGAAATATTACCATTCACAGCGACATGGATGAACTTAGAGAAAATAATATTAAGTGAAATAAGCCAGGAACAGAAAGAGAAATACCATATGTTCTCACTAATAAGTGGGGGCTAAAATAATAAACATATAATTTAAAGAAAGAGAAATACAACATTCACAATAACATATTGAACTTTCAAAAGGAAAAATAAGGTTACTAGAAGTGGGAAGTGAGGAAGGAGGGAGGAATTGGTAAAGGACCATGAATAGAAATGAGAATATATATTATTGAATATAATAGTTATTCTGATGTAGGCATCACATATTACACACAAGCACAGATATTCAACTCTGTACCCCACAGATATGTACATTCAAATATGTTACAATAAAAAAATTATACAAAAAGAAAGTTGGTGTGAAACGTAATTAAAACATGGAATATTAATATATTTCATAAATGAGATTTAGTAAAAAGACACAAGGACTTCTGTGAAAAAGTAGAAGTCCACACCTCCCATTGTCATCCCAGAGACTTTCAGTTTTGGAAATGACTATTCATTATTTCTTAAATTACTTAAATATACATTTTTATGTTTAATAAAGCCATTATATAACTATTATATTTTTCCGATTATTTAATGTAAAAGGGATGACTGTTTTGTATATTACTTTCCTATTGTTGTTGTAACAAATCACCACAAATTTTGAGTTTTACAGAAACGCCTATTTATTATCTCACAGTCTGTAGGTCAGAAGTCCAGGCAACGTATGGCTTAACTGGTTTTCTGCTCCAGGTTTCATGGGGTCAAAATCAAGGTGTTGACAAAGCTCCTTCATTTTCAGGGTCTTTGTGAGTAACCTATTTTCAAGCTCATTCAGGTTGCTGGTAGAATTCCGTTCTATGTGGTTGTAGGACTGAGCTCCCTATTTCCTTGCTGGCTGTGGGTGGCTGGTCATTCTCAGCTTCTGGATGCTTCTTGCATTGCTTGGCTTCTCCCCTTTCCTCCATCTTTACATACAGCAATGGCAGGTTGAATCCTTCTCACACTTTGAATCTCTATTGCCTCCCCTTCAGCCTTTTGTCTCCTCTTTCTTATTCTGACATGTCTCTGCCTGATTCTTCTGGCTTCCTCTTCCGCTTTCAACGGCTCATGTCATTATGCTTGAATGACCCTGGGTAATCATTCTCTCTTAAAGTTGGGTAACTAGTCATCTTACTTCCATCTGCACAGTACCTTTGCAGTAATAGCTAGATTAGTGTAACCATGGGATCTTAGCACATGGGCAAATCTTTAGAATTTGCTAATCACAATTTGCCTGCCTTTCAAGTTTATAAATTTTTCATGCTTTTTTACTCAAAAACTTAGTGTGTGAAGCTGATGAATAAAGCATAACCCCACCAAGTTTTAGTCATTCAAAGAAAATTAATCACATGTGAAATATGCTAAGTCTTCTGTTAGAGAATGTAAATATACAAATAAAAGGCATGGCTCTATCCTCAAGAAACTGAAACATTTTTTGAGGCTTTTTATAAACGAAACAATGAGAAGGCAAATTTTTTCATTTGATTGATAGATTGCTAAATTTTTTTTAGTCAATTAAATACTCCATTGACGATTAATTTATTTGGAATTGAATAGTAAGACCTTATTTAAATAAAAAATTGTTTATAGAAAACTTCCCATGATTAGGGGATCACTGATCTTTCTTTTTAGTTAGCCCCTGGCTTCCTGGCTGAACTCAACCTGTGAGTCAAATTAGAAATCCAACAAAAAAAGTAACTCTAAAAAAGTTGGGTAAGCAGTTCCCCGGCTATGGCTCATGGTCCTCTGGCGATGTGACTTACAATTGTTGGACACCCCCTGAGTACTAGGTTGTATCAAATGATGCTCTAAGTTAGTTCTGAGAGTGTCCCTGGCACTGAGGGACATCTTACAATGCTGGGAATAATTGAGACTTGTGACTTTGGTGAAAAAGAGTGTGGAGCCCTTCACGATTGCTTTGTCCAGGAGCCTGAAGAGATCTTTGAGACTTGGTTAAGTTTGCTTTGATGGTGAATGAGGCAATGTTGTTAAAGTTAGCGAGGGACAGTGGCGTCTTGTTGGGTGTGTTACTGTAGACACCTTCCTCCAGAGCGCCTTGACTGCCTAAGGAGGAGGAAGGTAGATTGTTAGAAAACATGAATACCTGAGACCCTTGCTTTCCTCCGCTTGGGACTATTTGGGCTCAGAAAAATTTGACCCACCCTGATGGGTTCACTGCTGCCACTGAAAAACGTCTGCACTGTCCTCACAGAGGCTAAAGCAGCCCTGTGAGCAACGCGGTTGTCCTTTGAGTCACAGCAAGAGTGTAGGAAGAGCAGATGATAAGATCATGAAGCAGGCTAGATTTCTAGGTTTCTGTGACACTCCCACTGGTTTCCAAGTGCAATTAAACCTCTTTATGAGGTCAGGTCAATCGAACGGGCACACAATCTGAGGTTTAGCTGGCAAATTCCTCTGCGTGAAAACAGTAGACACGCTCACATGAGCAGCCTGACCAGTAGAAAGAGCAGCCTAAGGTGGTATCCAGGCGCCCTCTCCTGAACGAACTGAGCACAGACCTTCTCCGAGGGATCGCTGGATCTGGTTACTCACGGTCAGGGTCTCCAGGGAGGACACTGACGGGCTTCCTAGCAAAAAGTTTATGACGAAGTATCCCACTAGGGTCTGCTTGATGACACCCCCTAACACAAGTGCTATCCCTTCTTCCCTTTCCGCGCCCTCCCCCCACCCCCAGTGAGTCTGGAGATGAATTGTAGAGCCCTGCCAACTTTTCCATGGACCTCGGGGCTGGATTTCAAAACTAAACAAGACCAGAGGTTGGGCTGAGCTCTGACTCTCCCCAAAGGAGATCAGAGGTCCTATGACAAAGTCAGGATTTAAAAGAGGGTGTGGAGAATTGCACTTCTTGTGCCTTCTGGATATGAGGTGAACAGGTGACTTTGATACATGCAACACCTGACGCCAGGTTGGGGAATAGCTAATAATACTTTTTGCTTTGGAGTCTGAGGCCACCATCATTGGAACCCTTGCTCACATCCAGCTGTGAGTGGGTCCTTTTGGACCCCTATAAACTTTGTTGTCATGGATCCCACTATTGAATATATTATCAGTATGGTCTATTGTATTGCTATTAGTCTATGTCTCCTGCTACTCACCTTTGCCCTGAAACGCTGATGGGAATTACTGCACTTAGGGCTATCTTAGTGGGGCATGTGGAAGACTGTGCGCCAATCCAACTAACTAATGCTTCGTGCTACTGCCCCCCTAAAATGATGTCAGCTGCCTGGGAGAGAAAATAAGATAATTACCCTTATTGCCAAAGGCCTTTGGGAGGCTATTTCTCTATTTGATAGTATTTGATAGCCATGTCTAGCCTTGCACAAGGCCTGGAGACTCACCATTTATTGTAGGAAGCTAAATGCTGTAGCTCAGCCTTTGGCTCCAGACCTAACTGACATGGGACTGACCTGAGCTGAAAGAACTTAATATGCAGCAGTTGACATTGCACTTGCCTTTCTCAGCCTTCCTCTCTACCTGGTTGATCAGGTTCAGTTTGCCTCTATTTTGAATGGGTTGCAAAACACCATTTATTTTCGTCTACTAAAAGGCTACTTAAATTTCCTGACTATCTGATATCTATTGGTAGACCACGATCCAGATTTCCCCCCCCCCCCCCCCGCCCTTTGGGAGAGAGAACTAGCGTTTTGCTATATTGATGACATCCTCTTTATGGGCTGAGACAAGGGAACTGCCCAATAAGGACCGGAAGGCCTCATAACCTACAGGTGTCAACATGGCTGCAGATAATGTATAAGGACTTAGTACCCAAGTGAAATTCCTGGGTGAAATCTGGAAAGAGGCATGACATCTCATTGCAGAGGAGACAACTGGCAAGTTTTGACCTTCTTTCCCCTGACAAATAAAAAGGAGGCCATTTTTATTAAATCTGTTTGGCCACTTGGGCTCTTACATTCCCCATGCAGAAATTCTGGTGACATTCATCTACTGTATTACCAGATAGGCTATACTACCTTTGAGTAGGGCCTTGACTGGTAAGACACCATGGAGACTCTTCATCAGGCCACCTAATCTGCCCTTTTCCTGGGCCCCATCAATCACATTTGCTGTTTGAGTTGCAGATCTGAACAACTCAAGTTAGTTTGCTGACCCAAGTCTATTACTGATTGGAAATTGTCACTAGCTAGTGACACCCTTTCAACGTATGGGCCTATGAGCTCCTGCAGTTGGCTGAAAGGTACATACCCTGTGAGAGGCAATTCTTGCCCTATTATTTGGCCTTGATGGGTAGTATGTGATTCATGGTTATGAAGTAGTCTTAGCATGTCATGAGTCTGAATATAGGCCTCAATTTGTTAAACGGGGCTCTAGTTAAGTGGGAATGGTACATACAGGAGTGGGTGAAGCTTTGCCAGCTGGGGTCTTGCAACTTCACTAAAAGCTTCAGGAGTGCCCGTCCCCCTCTGCCTCCCAGGCATATCACCAAAGTAGCCACTGTCTCTGGTGTCCCAATGGGGACTCAGATATAGAGACCCTCTGGATCATACATGGGCCTAGTTCACCTGTGGCTCTTCCCAGTTAAGTTCAACATGAATAGAATGGGGTGTGGCTGCTGTCCAAACTGAGAGAAGCCTGTCCTTTACTGAATACAGTAAAGAAGGCTTGGTATAATGGGCAGAGCTTCATGTGGTGTAGAGGCTATGCAGGCCACCACAGTAAATGAGGTAGGTTATTTTTTCACCTAATCATGGGTCGTAGCTAATGGCCTGGATGTTTTTTAGGGTCACTGGAAAGCCTCAGACTACAAAAAAAATAACCCTCCCTCTTTCCCCATACACCTCCATGAGGAAAAGAGATCAGGATAAAAATTGACTCTGTTCCTAAGATGCTTTTTGTCATCCATGTGGATATTCAACAGAAAATCCCCTATGATGACAAAGGGGAAAATAACAAATGAGCAGAGTATAGTTGTCAGCTAAATACATGAAATGATTTGTTCTCTGCCCCATAGGAAACAGACGTGCTTGGGTACATGGAGGAAAGATCATAGAAATTCAAACAACATCCTAAGTTAAGTCTGCATTCACAGACTGCCACTATTGTCAGCAATGCTGAAACAGCATTTACATGGACAAGCTGTCCCACCTGCCCGAATCTGGCTGAGGCTAAACCTACTGCTCAGGTGCATGTCCCTACAGCCAATGGGCCAGGGAGTTCTGCACAAATAGATCAGGTTTGGCCTCTCTTCCCATCTGGAGGAGTTCTGTTGGATCCTGACTAGTTGACATTTTCTCCAGGTTTGACCTGTCTGCACATTTCACTGACTTTGGCCATACTTTCCAGGCCCTACAAGGCAACATTTGTTTCCTGTTTGGGTTCCTTGAATACATTAAATTTGATACGACCCCCAGATTGTGGCCCATGCTACACATCAATGAGCCTCATCATGGAACACATGATGCTCTAAACATGTTCCATGTCATCCCCAAGCCACAGGGGTGTAAATGTAATAATAATCATTTTAACCAAAACTTCAAAAAACTATAGTTCCCTGAACTTTAGTAGTGAGAATTTGGGGTGTTTTATTACTGGACACATGTAGAATTTCAAGAGACGTAGGGTAAAGAAATATGAAAGTGCACTGACCAACACAGAAACAAAATGTAGAGAGCATCTATAACTCAAGGAACACAGTGTATAGAGAATAGAAAATACAGATCACAAGGAAGGTGCTCAAAATGTTTTTTGAATAAATGCATATTTTGAGCTTACTGCAAAGTGGAGGGAAAAGATAGTTGAGGAGAAACTGAATAAAATCATGAGGAAAAAATTAAATGTGTATAAAGGGAAGGCAAAAGCAAACGAGAGATTACAGATTACACATAAAAACATCCGGCTAAACTATTGGCTTATATCCATGACCATGATATTGTTTCTTTAATTTTTCATGTTCATTTAAAGGAACGCATACTATATGCCTTATGTATTCAAAAAGACAGTCAAAATTATCAGTAAATACCATTTTTGGTTAGTTTTTAAAAAAATATTAACCACTATACAGCATTATATTACCATGCAAGCCAGAGAGTTTTTTTGTTCTTTTTCTTTACTTTTAAATTGAACGCTAAAAGTATGTTAGGAAAGATTGATGAAAATAATTTAAAATTCATTGTTTAATGAGAAAAATGCATTAAGGTTAGAGGTTTAAACTTTGCTGAAGTCAAGAAGTATGAAAGTAGAATTCCTGACAAAGTTACCTTGTTTAAATTTTATGAGTCTCAACCAGAATATTATTAGGTAGAGTTGAAGTTATTATTATTATGATTCTCACCTTGAGAATAATAGAATATGAATATTAGAACAAATGTATGTATATATTTCAAGCAATGAGATTTTTATTGTGCGATCCCCTCTTCGATGTCCTTATATGTCTCCAACATACTCATTCCTCCTGCTGAAGGGAGCTTTCTACAAACTGTGGGAGCTGAAGTTGGTTACTCAAAAAACTTTACACTGAATTAAAATCATTCCTTCTGCATCTTATTTTCATTGGCCCTGGGACAATATGTAGACAGAACCCCACACAGTAATTAATAACTCATGTTTTAAACATGTTATCCTCACAATTGCTCTACAAAGCGGCAACCCGAATGGCCATTCAAACTCAAGCACAAATAGTTTAAGTATATATTTCAAGTTTACGAATATAGTATGTGACTGAGACAGCCTTCACAGCCAGGCAGTGTGGCTTTAGAATTCACATCTAATCATTGTTATGTTTTCTTATGGTATGGCTTAAACAAAATGTGGTTGATATATATTGAGTTTGTATCAACGATCATATGATTTCTTTGTATCAATGATCATAATATGATATCTTTAATTTTCTTGGATGCTTTGCCACCAACAATTTGTACTCAATCTGTTCTCTTTGATGACTCCCATAGCTGCAATTTCTGCACTAATGGTATATCTTACTAAAATAACAAGAGAAAGCAAAACTGACAATATCATGCTTGTCCTGAAAAAGGAAATTATGAGAGCATTTAAAACTGCCTTTTTTACATTCTTTTCATTTTTGGTAAATCCAATTTGTTTCCTATCTCTAAATTGATGGGTGACCAGATTAATCCAGTGTTCCAAAATCTAGTGTCCCAAGAAAGTAAAATACCTGACTTAAGAATGTTGATAAGCTAAATGGCCCCATATAGTGAATTTTTAGCAGGTACGTACACCATGAGCTTTCTTTCTGTCTCAATATCCCATGAGAACTATCCACTTATTAAGCAATTACTGAGATTCCACAGGATTTACCTAATAAGTATTAGACAAAACCAGACATTTTAATCACAAAAATGAAGCTATTTCTATGACTCGACATTCCTGGAGGAAATGACATTAGCTAAAACTCATCAGCAGAATCATGATGCCTGTCTTTGATTTTATGTAGAGGGCAAAGGAAAGGGTCCTTACAGTAGGTTCACAGGGGCAGCTGTGAGAAGAGTCTCTGTGTTTTTATGGTCCCATTCAAGACCCGCTTGGATCAAGGTCTGGGCTGTCTGTGTAAACCAAAACAACAGGGCAAGAACATACAGCAGTTAATATAAAAGTTGTCATTACTTACTTGTGACACTTTGAGTGTTTCGTTGATTCTACTCACTTGTTTTTAGATTTTCTAAATTTTATGAAAGTGTATTTCATTAGTTATGAATATAAGTTATAATTTTAGCGTTACATTTTTATTGTTCTTATTTTATTTTGGATACAAAATTCTTTTAGTTATGGTTCATTTAAATGTTTTCTTTCTTTCTTTCAGATACTAACAAGAGAAGAAATACTAACAAGAGAATCAAAAATTTCTATATTGATTTTCATGTGGTACTTTCTTCATTTGTAATGAAAATTCATTTGACTGAGTTTACTACACATACTTTTGACATCTTGTTCCATCCTATCAAGTTTATTTAAATCATTATAACTTTCAATGAAACAGAAAAAAATATATTAATTTGAATTTCAGATTATATTTGCAAGCTTTCTCAATTGTTGAGTATGTTACTATATTACCATATCTTGAAGTCATCAGGGCTATTCTGCAAATCAAATGTTTTCATTGTTCTGATTAAAATATTTATGTTCACATTAATAATACTTTCTATGACTTTCAATGCTTCCCTTAATTCTAAGAAGTATAAAATATCTTTGCAATCTCTATCATTTATTTTTTTAAAAGCTTTCCTTTAATTTCTACCTCATTTAAAAACAAACCAACAAATAATAAAACAGTTGATAGGTTGACAATGTAGGCCCAGAGGTTGCTTACATTTGTGGGCAAAGCTCTAAAACACAATTTTGAATATTTACCTAATTATAGTTCATTTGAAAAAATATTTGGCCTTTTGTAGTATTAAATGAATATGTCATCATGTATAGGTTCACCATGGTACAAAAGCTACAAATAAGAGTGTTATACTGGCAACTCAAATACCATGAGCGGCATTGACATTGGCACTAAACGTTTCAAAAAAGGCAAATGTCTATGTTAATAATCTGAACAGAAGATATTTACAGTATTCCCTCTATTTACATGGTAGTTTCATGCTTAGAAAAAATCCTAGATATTTTAAATTCATATTCAAATATATCAGTAGTATTTTGTGTTTTTATGTAAATTTTAATTATTAATAACTGTTTTACTTACATGAATGCTTGGCTAGGCATTGAAAATCATGAAAATGAAAAATGTAGCAAGAAAGTTAATTGCAATATGTGAAAACACATATTCTATGGGAAAAACTGGAGAGGATAGAGGAAGGGGATAACTAGAAACATGCCGATTGAATAAAATAGAGCATTGTTAAAGAGGGTTTGGATGACTTGTAAAGGAGTTGAGGCTTTAAACTATAGGACACAGGAAACAAATGTACAGAATTCTTAGGTTTTTAAATGATGAGTAAGTTTAAATTAAAAAAATATGAGAAAGATAGATTAGAATGGGTGAAATTTCAAAGGCATTTCTCATGTGTGGAAGTTATTTGGACTGTGGGAGTGAAGCAAGAATCTATTTCAGCCATCAACTTATTAGCATAAGTTACTTTGTGTATGATAAAATCAATATAGGAAATGGAAGGAACTGGAATGAATTTGTTAGAGAATATAATTAATCTAATTAGAAGGTACTAAATATTAGTAGTTGTCATATACGGAGATTTAGAAATGAGCTCTGGAGCTCCAAAGTGAGGTTGCAGCTTGAGGTGTGGTTTATGAGTAATTGTTGAAGCTGTGGGCCATGGGTGTACCAGGAGACAGTATATATTAGTACGAGGAGAGCAGGGAGGCCACAACCTTGGGTGTTGGTGAGGGATGGGTGAGTAAAGGGGATAGAGAGAGAGTAGCCAAGGAAAAACACTGAGAAACATATTCTGGAAGACAGAGAGATGAGAAGCTGCAAATAAAAACATAAGCATCACTTACTAGTACTGTAACTTACGTCTAAACATAATGAAGAAATAGTAAGAGAGAAGAGTTGACACAGAAGTTGTTCCTGATATAGTTGTCCTTTCTTTCTATGTTCTGATTGAGCATTTAAACAGTCAATTCTATAAACTAGGAAGGATAACAATTGCATAGTTTATTTTTACCCTAAATCTAGTATGCAAAGAATTTGAGGAGAAAATGTGAAAAACACTTCAACTAAAATATAAAAAATTCCTTTGTTGACAAACAAAAAGGAAATATATTATATATTTAATTTATAAATTATTACATAAGTTCTCAAATTGCATAATTTCTACAATTGCACAATGACCAAAAATAATGCCTATGAATTAAATAAGTGATTAAGGCATCAATCTCCAAAGTTATAGGGGATGTTGTTTTATATTATTTTTGTTTCTTTTGGTAAATAAAGGCTGATCAGAATAATAAATGAATTCCTGCTTATCAGTATTTCTTTAGAACTCATCAAACGGTGTAGAGTATGCATAAAGCAAATGGACTTCACAGGGCCTGGTTTTCCAAAGCCCTGCAGTTTTAAATATTGACCTTGCAAAGGACAGGAAATTTCCCCCAGGTTATATAGTCTCTATTGCAAGATAAAGGATTGTAACACAATTTGTAACACAAAAAGTTGCTGGCTCAAAGGCAGACAGGTTACTGATTGATATGTAAAGATGCTGGGAAACTGCTGTGGGTAGAAGGAACGTTTGCTAAGATCAAGCATTTGTTGGTGGATCAACTTCACTTCTTGAAAACTGCATTATGGAATGTCTGTGGTTAAACTTGCTAAACTGTACTTAGAAACCCCCCACCTCTGTTCTTTTCCTGCAACTTCCTGGTCTGAAGAATAAATGCGGGAAGAGAACCCCAATTTGTGGTTAATTTCCCAAATGGAAGGAATGCCTCTATCTTGAGGGTTCCATGAGATTAACCCCTTTTTGGGGCTTCTCACTGCTCAGAAGAGATGGGCTTAGAGTAATCTTTGGTGGCTCCATCATCCAGGGGCAAAGGGTAGACAAATCTGTGGGAGGCAAAGCAACAAAATAATGTAGATTTGATTAGAATATTTTGCCTATTGTTATACAACATTAAAATAGAGTGTTTATCTTTTTTAGACTATGATATTTATGGGGGACCATTATTTTGGACTAGTCTCTGGTACTAGGCCCCAGCAGACCAGATCAAACTAGAATGGAGTCACTTGGGCTTAGTGCCACAGTAATCAAACTATAGCTGGAAATGAGTCAGTTTTCCAAAAATACAGGAGATTCCAGTCAACCTGCACCAGAGTAATAAGTAAGTCCCCTGTGTTTTAGACCTATAAGAAAAGTAAGTTTGAAATGACCATCAGCTTTTTGCACTGTTTCTGCTTTTTCAGCCCTCTTTTGCCTATAAAACCAACTCCCTCTGATCAGCTCATCAAAACACTCATTTATAGAATGAGGTTTTGCCTGATTCTAGACTCATAAATAAAAGCCAGTTAGATCTTTAAACCATTATTTTTGGAATTTTTGTCTCTTGACACAACAGTGGTCTGTGACCTAATCTATACAGTCTGAGTGATGGCACTGGATGAAGCCCTGGGACCAAGGGCAGCCCCAGGGAGATTGTGGTGTGGACAGTACCACTGGGTAATGGAGGGTTCATACATGGGTCTACATGTTTTTTGCATGTTCAAAAGGCACCAATAAAGGCTGTGGCTACTTCTGATACAAAGTCCTGGGGTGGCAGCCCTTGACAGGTGTGCATGTCAGGCAGGAGGATTGAAGGAGAAAGCCCAGACCTGGAGTGACACACTCCACTTTCACATGCAGAACTTGAGGGGCTCCCAGGAGACCCAACACCACCCCCAGGCCACACTCTAGTATAGGATACACATCTCCAGCCTTCCCTGCACATACACCCCCACCCCTTTCACCTGTCCTAGACAGAGCACAAGAGGCTCTAGCCAAGGCCAGAAGTACATGGAGAAGCAGAGAAGGATAGGATAGGTCCTACCTACTCCTCCTGTTCTGTGCGGCTCAAGAACAACCAATGCTTCTAGGAGGAACAATTTTACCAAATCAGGAAATCCTTGAATGAATGTGTCTGACTAGCACATTCATTCATCCAATCTGCATTTTTGTTTCTAACTATTAATTTTCCATCCTCCAAGTTTGCATATTCATCAGCCCTTGCTTTGCAAATTACAACTGAAATCAACACTCCAGAAAAGGGTGGCCAGGGCCCAGAGTCAGGAAGAAATCTATCTGGAGCAAGTCCTGCAGGGGTCCTGAAGGCTGTCTGGTCAAGGGTGTGACCAGCAGTGTCCTACCAGTGCTCAAGGATGTCTGCCCTAGTCCCCACCCCAGCCAGATTGGGGGTCCCTGTGCCACCATTTCCTGCCCTGGCAGCAGGAAGGACCCCCACCTTTGCAGGCAGCTGGGGCTGGGCCAGGAGGTCACACCCCTAGACCACTATTTGAGATTTTCCTCTGTGCCGCATTCACGGGGCTGTGGAGGGTCAGTGGCCTGGCAAGGAGTGGGCAGTACCCACGTGCCTGGTCCCACCATTGATGATCCAGACGTGGGCGGCCGCGACCCTCCCAGGGGCATAAGGCAGAGCCCTGGAAGGCAGCACCTCTGGGCTGGATGGCGACTGCTGAGTGCTTCCCATTCAAAGTCAGCCCAGACCCCTCACAGGTGGAGAACGGCCAAACGTTGGGGCCACGGGGCTCCGTCCTTCCCTCACCTTCCCGGATTCCCTCCTGCCGGCCAGTCCCTGCACCTCTCTTCATCTTTGGCCAGGTGCGTGGACACTGTGTCCCTTAGGCCAGGGCCTGAGTATTGGGAGTGCAAATCGCTGGATTCCATCCACGTAGGGAATGGACAGTCTTGGTCTAATCCTCCTCTGGAAGAAAACCTAACAGTAGCGTTTCAGCATTTAGTGCATCTGGATGGTCATAGCTCCCTCCGTATTTATGAAATGAGATTAGATTTACTTTTGTTTCTCAGAGTGCCCCGGGTGAGTCCTGCGACCTCTCCTTAGCTGACATTGTTTTGTCTCATGACATCTTACTGTGCTGTGCACTCTGCCTCAGCTGACTGGTAGAACCTATCAGATTAGTTTATATTCTCCAAAAGGTGAGACTAATTTTCTCTGATACTGGCTCAGCAGCCCAGGGGAACAAAACCCCAGAGAAAAAGAGAAATAAGAGAGGATGGCCTTTTCCCCATTCCTCTGGGATGCAAATAGGGAGCCTGGGTAGAGGTCAAATTGTGCACTCACCAAAGCTCCTGCTGTGTCCTTACAGGCAGCATGTATCCCCTGCCACAGTGACTGTCCGAGGCTGGTGACAGCTGCTGGGGTGTGGACAGTGGGGCTTGCCATCCCTGCTGAGGACGTTTGCCTTTTCCCTCCTGTTGGGATTTAAAGCACTTCTGAAGGTTAAAGGTTGATTTAATACATCATTTGCAAGAGTCCCCCTGTCCCCTGCCTGATCTCAGCATCTGAGCAAAGACTTCACCTTAGAGCACCTTGAGCTTGGTCTGGGTACCCACAGCCCCTTGGGGGACAGTTGGGACATGGAAGGCCATAGACCCAAGGGGTGCAGGTCCTTGCCCTCCCCCCAACCCCCACCTAAACCGTCATCTCAGAAGCTGTGTTCTCGTCCTGTCCCCAGGATGGAGAGGCAGTGAGTGGAGGCTCAGATGGTAGTACCAGAGCCAACCTGCCTCAGGATTTGAATCTAACTCCCAGAATCGTGACAGTTGTGGGTTCTCACTGATGTGTTTAATGTGAATATCCAGATCCTTCACCTGTGAAGCTGGGTGGAAAGAACTGTGCACCACTGGCTTCCACAGGCACCCAGAGGTGGCCCCAGCATCTCTAGAAGTGGGTGCCTGCAGGGGGCCGTTGCATTTTCACTCCCACCCAGACACCCATGGCCCACCACGGAATGGCCCAGCTCCCCCAATGGCCTTGGGCCACAGCAGCCCTACCCACAGCCTTCCCTGCTGGACCCCTGGGGACCAGCCTGCACCTGTGGCTGTTTCCCCCACTAAGACCTGTTGCCAAGAAGTCTTCTGAAAAGCCATGGAATTTACGTGCATTTTGAGAGGCACCTCTACATGCTTCACATGGGCAGGTACTAACAGACTTGACTTTGTCAGCCTGGAAGGTGGAAAGCAGATTTATTCTCTGCAGACTGGATAGTCCTCAGCCTCACGCCCCCGTAACTGAAGTTTAATAAATGCTCCGTGGATTCAGCATCCTTCCTGAAGGCCTATATCACTGTTAGGCAATTCTTGTTTTTTCTATAAATGAGCTCATTCTTCTCTCAGCGTTGACCCTTTTTGTCTTCACTGAGGCTTCTGACCCTGGGAGACAGAAAGGAGGTGCCCTCTCTTTAATTTTTTCCTTACTGCCTGTTCTAATTCTTATTTCAAACATGTGACTCTTCCTAGAGTAGCATTAACTGCTTACAGGTTTTTTTAACTATAAAAGGTTGAAAATAAGTTTAAAGTTTAAGATAAAGTAACATAGAACATAGGTTTCTAAATAACGCAGTGAACTAAATCTCAAGGCAAGGAGAAGAATTTGCAGCTGTTTCTTTCTAGGTTTCACTCTAATGCAGAGCACACCAGTGTCCCTCAGCTGCACCTCAGAGAGCTGGGTTCATTGTCATTTTTTGTCATGCTGACTTTATTCTACTTTTATTTTCATCTGTTTTTCCTATAAACTGCATGTGTTGTGCACACTACCTTTTATAGTAATTTAACACCCGTTTCCCTGCAGTTGTACTTTCCATACAGCAAAATAAGGGTGAGAATAGATTAGCTCAGGACTCTTGGATTCTTACATTAGTGAATGCTTGACAAAAGTAAACCATGAAGAAACGTGTGCACACACATACCCACATGCACAGACACAGACACATGCATGAGCACACACATATACATACATATACACACACAGGCTCCCACACATACACACACATGCACAGACGTGCATATATACAGACACATGCTGTGCACACACACATCCCTAGGCCTGTACAGCAGAAATGTTAGAAAAGTTGATTTCTAATTCTTGCCAAGAGCTGAAAACTTTGTGTACCCGAAAAATCATTTAGCCTTTGTAATCCTATTTACCAAATTTAAAAAAAGAAATGTGTCCAAGTGTAAAGATTTTAAGTGTTAACATTATTGTTGAATTACCAAAGTTTTAGGTTACTTTGCACTTCGAACAATGCTTGAGTGAAATACCTCAAGTAAGAGAAAATCTTCTAAAAGAAAAGCAAATCTAAAATCATGAAAAAAATTTTTAAATGTAACCTGCTGTGTCTCCCCCAAACAAATTTTTTTTGTTAAATTTATATAACCTGCACTCATTTTTTATAGTCATCCAAATTCATTAGAAAAATTGTCAGCCAAATGCCACAAGACCTGTGTTCTTTGACAGTCTAACTCGGAGTTGAAGTGGCAAGATATAGCTGAAGCTCACCCTTAATAGATAGATACCTGGTGTGGACAATACCTTGACAGAAAGTTTACCTTGAAAAATCAGAATGCAGAATTAACCGGTTTGTGACAAAGGCTTGAGCAGGTTCCAGCCATGACTGACAAGATAAATAACAGATGCCATGTTCTTCTTAATGTAAAACAAGGGAACAGCAGGTGAGGACTGGACAGGGAAGGAGGGGTCAAAAGAGGCACGTGAACAGCTACAGGGGAGGGGCTTGGCTTGAACAGTGACTTGATGCCTTGGCATCCAGGCTGTGGGCATCATGTGCCAGCTTCGTGGCTTGTGATCGTGCCAGGAGTGTGGGGACGTGATCGCAGGCAGCATCAGCCAGGCAGCAGAGACCACTCCAGGTGTCTGAGCAGAAGGGATTCAGGACAAGGGGTGACGGGTCTCAGGTACTGGTGGAACTGGAGACTCCAGCATATTAAAATCTACCAGAGGAACGCGGTGTCCGTTGACTGAGGTTTGCCCAACATGAGAGAGGTCCACGTTTGTCAGGGTTCCTGTGGGGACGTGGGATTTCAGCAGCGTGGACACAGCCTTCAGGTGTGGTAGAGAGGCCCAGAGGGGCACAGCCAGAGGGAAGCAGCAGGGGGCGCGCGTGTCCCACGACAGCGGATCTCAAGCCTGGCTGGGCGCGCACGTCTGCCAGCGTGTGGACTGCGAGCCTGGCACCAGGGCAGCAGGGAGGGCCGGAGACCGGGGGCCACCGGATGGCTGGGGCAGGGGCACATGTCGCCTTTGAAAGAAGGGCGTCGAGTCAGCCAGCACGTTTCTGTCACGTTTCGATTTTACGCAGTGACTGTGAGAGAAGCGGCTCCGGACCCAGCAGAACCGCGGCTCGGGAATGGGCTGGGGAGGGGCCCCGGCCAGTCCCCACGCCCGGCAGAGACGCGGCCCCGAGCGGCTGCGACCCGCCGAGCCTCCCCCTCCGCGGCGACGCTGCCGCCGGCTGCGCCCTGCGCTGTGCAGCGCCCGCCCTCGGCCGCCGCGCCCGCGTCTCCCGCCACCGCCTCCGCAGCAACTCGCTGCCCCTGGCCACGCGCCACCTCCGGGCTCCTCTCGCCCAGGACCTTCATTCTCGGGACCTCAGCACCCGCATCGGAGCCACCTCCCCCTCACCGCCTCCCCTTCAGGACACCACCAAAGCCTCACCTCTCACCTCTCACCCCTCACCCCTCGGGCGCCTGGGGACCTCAGCCACCGACCAGCGCCGTCCCTCCGCCCCCTCTGTGACCTGAGGAGGCACGAGAAGCAGACCAGTCCGTGTCTTTGCAGACGCAGCAGGTCGCTTCTGCCCCAGCCCCGGCTTCCGCGGCACCACGGCTGCAGCCCGGACGTCGTCCCTACGCGTGGCCGTCCCGGGCCCCCAGGACGCCTGCGGCTGTCCTCGCCTCCGCGGGTGCCACCCTCCACCTGTGCTCTACGGTGACCCGAACTCACGCTTTCATGAGCAAGGAGAAGCCTTCCGTGGGAGACTCCTGTCTCATCCGGAAATCTCGCAGCATTTGCAGGGATCTCTATCTTTTCCCAGAACCTCCCAGCCAGGGATGGGCACCTGCCTTTGTCAAGGGACAGAGGGGAGTTGTCTTGGGCTTCGTGGTCTCTGTCCCCACCAGCCAGCTCTGCCTTGGTCACAGGAAAGCAGCGGAGAGGGCACATCCGTGGACTGCATAGCTGCGCTCGGTAAAACTTCACGGAAAGGCAGGATCCCAGCCACATTTGGCCCGAGGGCCACAGCTGGCCATCTATGCAGACGAACCCAGTAGCAGACACCCCTGGCAGGATCCTCCTCCACCCGGCAGACTCCTGAGGTGTCTCTGCTCCCCCAAGTCCCTCAACCCACCTCTAGTGCAACCCAGACCACCCATCACCCCACAGGACAAATCCAGGGAGCAATCTGCCCTCTTGCTAATCAGCTTCACGCTCAATGCCCCTCACACAGAGGACCCTCCTTGGTGACACCTTTTTGTCCTTGTTCCACCCCTATCCTGGTCACCCCACCCACTTCTCCACTCTCGGGCTCCTCGCCTGCAATCGGGCCAAGGTGAACATCCCCAGGGAGCTCAGTCCTGTCTGTATCGGTAGACTAGAAAGTCCTGAGTGTGGACAAGCTCCCCTGCAGGAAAAATACAAACTGATTCATCGTAGAGACTGAAGACCTAGGAAGAAATGGATTTCAGAGGAAGAAAATGGACCAAGGATAGCCTGGGGCTGACTGGCTGCACTGACGGACTGTGGCCTTGGAATGAGCCTTTTGTAAGTTTACAGACACAGAAAATTGATCCATTTGAGGCAAATGAAAACTGTGTTCATAAAGACTCTGTGACTCCTGGAATGCTGAGGTCACCAACTCCAGATCAGGGTCTCTGGTTTGGCTACAGCTGCTGTCTTGCATAGGCAGGGGATCTGCACAGACCCCAGACCCACGGGCCCTTCCGGAGGACAGTCCAGTACCGGCTTTCTCCGTTATCCATGGACAGTTCAACCCTGACAACAACTCACCTCTGGATACCTTTCCTCTGCTGCTTAGTCTGTCCATAACAGTGAAGCCATCCCCTGAGGCTCTGTGCTATAATCCCTGGGTGTCACATGCACTGACCTGCTCATATCTGAGGCCACTCCTCTTATTAAAAGATATGGGTTTTCTTTAAAGGAACTGCATAAAATTATATATGTTCTCCTTGGTCATAATAAGTCAGGAAGAAGATTCTCTAAAATAATGAAATGATCAAAAGTGACCTGCTGTAAATGATACTACACAAAGTGCCTCCCAGATCCTCTCTGTGAGAGGCTTCAGCTGCTCATGGCTCAGTGAATTCCAAGCCCGTGATCCCAAAACCCTGAGTTTCTTTTCATTACCTTCTGGATCTGAAGGAGGTGGGTTCTGTGAAATCCAGACAGTGCCTGCTCCACAGCATCTGAGGACAAAAGTCACTCACAAGATTCCAAAGCCTTGACAATGGAACCTCTGCCTTTTATTTTATGACCAGTTGTCCACCATTCCCAAGCAGTGTCCTTATTCTAAAATTGCATCCAGAAAAAATGCATTTACATGGATTTGTGGGCAAAGACATGATACAAACAAAGGTGTCATTTTCAAGTAATCCTGAAACTGAATTATTCATTAATAGTTATTAAATGGAATATTTTACAACCTGCGTCAACTACAAAGATTGGCACAGCTTTCTGACATAACCCCAGCAAGTACCTCTTAACAGGACCTTTCTACACCTGTTTGAATACAATGAGTGTTACATATTTGAAAGCATCTCAAATCTGATACTCAAGGAAACCACAAGATCTCATAGAGGGAATATAGGTTTTTAAAAAGGATAGAATACTGAATTCGTGGATAAAAGAAAAAACCGTAATGAGGTGAGAATTTTGAAAATGATGTATTGTTCATTTATTATTATTTTTTAAATTGCTGTATCCAATTAACATTTGTGAAAAGCCAGAAGCATGGGTCAAATCACAGGTCACCTCATGTGCTTCTTCATCAGATAAGGTGCCACTGCAGGGCCACAGAACCTTCTCCCCACCCTGGCAGGGATCATTCCATTCTCAGAAGAGATGTCACCTCTTCATGTTTGGGTGCTTTACTTTATCTCTATCTTTTAAAATTGTGTTATTTATTGTAATGATGAGTTTCACTTAAATGAAAACCTTATGTTTCAGAAAGGATAGAAAGACCATAAAATTTGTTGTCATACCTCAATTTAAGTGTTCACTCTACAAAATATTGGCCAGGCACACTGGGCAATTTATTTAACCTTCTTGCTCAATTTTTCAACTGCAAACTGGACATAGTACCATTTGTTTCATGAAGTTTCACAGGGATGTTGGAGAATTAATGATCCCAGTTAGATCCAGATGAAGTAAAGAAAAAGAGACAGGGAGGGAGGATCTAGCCAAATTCTTATTCCTAACAAGTGCTTAGTAATTGTTAGGTGAAACACAGAACACAACAGTCCAGAAACTGCGGGTATCTGAGAATTTCTTGTCTAGGCGTTAGGAGCACAGCAATGGCAGTTTTCTGTGTGGCCACACTGCAATGTAACAGCATCCTACTTTGCTCTGCCCTCACTTGGTGACTTTGCATTCTCCACACAGGAGTTCAGTGTCTGCTTTTATTGTCACCTCACCAAAGGATGGGTCCTAATCCTCAACCGTATGGCCCAACAAGCTGCATCTTTGTGTCCTGGCCTCCTTCACCAGCACCCATCTCTGAGGCCTTTGTTCTCTGTTTCGCCAATATCTGTGCTCTCTGCTCTCTCCTCTGCCCACTGATGATGGCATTATCAAAGGCACCCACGGAGAATGCAGAATAAAGGAGATAGCATTTTGAATTAAATATTTGAACATTTGAATCTAAAGGTCTTGGAGTCCATGTCATTATAAAAACGAATCTCACACTCAGTTTTAAATCATATGCAGGAGTTTCCCAGACAAGAACAGGCACAGCAAACGGACTAGGGTAAAGGTGGGTAAGGTCGTTGTGTTGTGCAGGATTCTAGGACATCTCATGGCCTGATGAAGTTGAGACATCAGTGCAGGGAGGGGTGCGGGGATGCGTGCATGCAGGAGGTACAGGGAGGGGTATAGGGGAGACATGCAGGAAGGGGGTGCAGATGCAGGGAGGACATGCCCACAGGAATGGCTTGGGGTGGGAATTAGGCAGGTGCCAGGTTACAACATCACCTGGGGACTATGGGGAAGGCAGGAGAATTGTGAGAGAGCCATCAGATGGGAGCAGGGTCAGGATGGCTGTGAGGGGGAGCAGAAGCATGGGGGGGATGAGAGGCAGAGGGCCTTGCATCCCTCAGAGACCTTACAATATATCTGAGCAGCAGCGTCCTAATGATGCAGAAAGGGCAGAGGGAGCCGCGCTGCATCCAGAATTCTCCCAGCTTGCCTTTGCCTCAAAATTAGTTGAATCCTTGAAATCATTAGTACAGCTTGATGCTGGGTCAGTCTGTGATTGTGTGCCTCTCTGTCCTTCGTAGCTTTATTTCTCCACATGAATCTAACTCTTGTTTTCTCTATTTAAAGAAATCTATTTTTATTTACTAATTTTCTAATTGACATGTATCGATATTTATGCATTACAGAGTCATATTTCAATACATGTATATAATGTGTGATGATCAGATCAGATAATTAGCCTATTCATCATTGCAAAACTTTACCATTTATTGGTGATAAGAGCATTTGAGCTCATCACTTCCAGCCATTTGAGAGAAAACAATAAATTACTGTTAATTATAGATGGCCAGCACTGCTGTGGAACACTAGAGCTTATTTTTACTACTGGCTGTAATTTGTGTTTGTCGGATTCACCTCAGTATGAGATATCTTTTTAAGAATAATTTTGCTAGAAATTAAAGAACTGAAGCAGATTTTCTTTTTCTATTTCCCTACTGCTACGTGACAAAAAGTGACATCTCTTATTTTCTAGATAAAAGGACTTCAAATTACCTACACTTAAGAACAATTGAAAAGTCTAACAGATTCTGAATGAAGAACATAAACCTCAAATTAAAGAGATTATCAATTCAATATTAAGGTGGCTATTTACAATGAAGTCTCATGTATTTTATTGTTAGCACATCTGAAATATGCTAAGAGGTCAGATCTCATATTCAGTGTTCTTACCACACATGCACACACACACACAGAAATTAGGGGAAGTGTTGGGCAGATCTATCACCTTGATTTTTGGATGGTTTCAGCAGTGTTTGTACAATGTATGTCAAAACTCATCAAACTGTAAGTCCATCCATGTTGCTGCAAATGGTAGTATTTCATTCTTTATTATAGCAGAGTAGTATTCCATTGTGTAGATGTACCACAGTCTCCTTATCCACTCATCTGCTAATGGACATTTGGGCTGGTTCCAGCTCTTGGCTATTGTAAATAGTGCTGCAATAAACATGGGAGTATGGGTATCCCTTTGCTGTGATGGTTTCCATTCCTCTGGCTATATTCCCAGCAGTGGAATAGCTGGGTCATATGGCAGATCTATCTGCAATTGTTTGAGGAACCTCCACACCATTTTCCATAGAGGCTGCACCATTTTGCAGTCCCACCAACAGTGTATGAGAATTCCTTTTTCTCCACAACCTCACCTGCATTTATCATTCTCAGTCTTTTTGATATTAGCCATCCTAACTGGAGTGAGATGAGATCTCAAAGTGGTTTTGATTTGCATTTATATTAAGTGAAACAAGTCAGGCACAAAAAGAGAAATACCACATGGTCTCACTTATTTGTGGGAGCCAAAAATAAATAAATAAATAAATATACAAACATACAAAGCGTGGCAGGGAAGAAGACACAACAATCACAATACTTTGAACTTGTTATGACAAGTGAACAGATATTATGTAGTTGGGGGGAAGAGAGAGAGGGAGGGAGGAAAGAGGAATGGGTCATGAAAATCAGCTACAATGTATATTGAGAATTTAAAATTTAAAAAATTAAATTAAGTTTTAAAAACTCATCAAACTGTACACATTAATGATGTGCAGCTCTTTGTATACCAATTATACCTCAATAAAACAGTTAAAATATGATTAACTTCAAACCATCTAAATGACATTCTACTATAAAAGTATGCAAAGCTATTGCTTAAATAATTGATTTTTCAATGAAAGTCTCATTTAGAAGAGAAATATACTGTGAAGTCAGATTAATTTTCAAGGGTAAATGAATAACTAAGTTCTGTTACTCCAAACTTCAGACTTATCTCAGTGTTTATGCAGCCATTAAGCACACTGGAGATCTACAGTGATCTGTAGAAAAAGGGATTTTCTTGAAACGCACAAAAGTTCAGTCCCCTGGCATGTGTGGATCATGAGTAATATTTGCATATGGACGGTGTACATGACACTGTGCTGAAACTGTATAGGGGAGAATGTGAGAAAACAGAAAACCTCGCTTGCTTCTTTATGCTTTTATTCATCAGCTCATAGAAAACCTTTATGGATGGAGGATGCCATGGTTGGATGTTGGGGCCATCGCTGGACACACTGTGTGGGGACCAAGCCATGAGTGCTGCACACCCTCACCAGGTGACCACAGCCACTTACACTGTGGAGATCAGGAAGGCGTGTGTGGATGGATGTGGCTCTGGGGGCTCTGAGGTGGAATCCACATGCTGCACCACATCAGCCAAGAGGATGGGGCCTGGCTGAGCTGTCGCCTCCTCAGACTGGAGGATGCCTCCGCTTTTCCTCCACCCAGAAGAGGCCCATCTTCTCAAACTCCTTGTCCTGTGGGAGCAGGAACCCTCTGGACATGAGCTGCAGCCCCTGCAAGGGACACCACATCACCCCTAGTCCCCTGGTGACCCACAGAAGACCAGCAGCCAATGACCATCAGGACCTGGAGCTGGGGAGCAGGGCTAAATCAGAGATGCTGTGGGGGTTTTTTTTGAGGGGCACATGATGGGGCAGAGGCTTGCTGAGCCCCATCCAAGCCCCTCAGAGCCACGTCACTCTGCTCTGCACTTCACAGGATGTGGTTTGAGTGGTCTCTGATGAGCCGCCCTGCCTGTGATCTCTGAAAGTAATGTGGCCTCCTCCCCCAAATTAGCCTGAAATGGGAGGCTCCTTCCATCCAGACCCCAGATCCAGATCCACATACCTGGGTAAAAACCCTGCTTGACCTCTGTCAGTGTCCCGAGTTGCCCCTTGGCGGAAAGTAGGACAGAGCTGGCGCTTGCCTTCCAGAGTGGCTGCAGTAGGGATCGGTTTTGGCGGGGAGTGGATGAGTGAATTAGAGAATTAGAAAGGACCCTGGCACACGGGAAGCACATTCCAGTGTTGCACGTTAGTCTTAGTTGACAGTTCGCAGCGCAGCCTCCAGGGGCCTTCGTTTCCCACAGTGTCTGCCGCGGAGTGCGGGAGAGAGAGGAGGCGCAGCACTAGAGCCAGGAGCATGTGGCTGTCTTGCTGTTCCTTCCTGGCAGAGGGCTGTGATGGTGCCACAGTGTCCTCCTGGCCTAGCTCACCAACATCCGTCTTGCTTGGCTGCTCCTCGCAGCCTCCTGCTGTTAGGCATGGCTCCCTGGGTGTGGCTGAGGGAGTGGGGAGAGATGAAGTGGGGCACGTGCCTCCTGGCCCGCCCATGCAGGTGGCCATGCCAGCCCAACAGGGCTTCTGGAGCCCAGGGAGATGGACAAGGGCAGAGCCTTAGTGGGCCTGGACCCTGGAGGCCTGGTCACCCCCCTGCTTTGTCCCGGGAGCAAGGGGACACTTCCACTGTTTGGCTGTGCACATGGGGCTGTTGGCTACAAGGCCGATGGTCTGCCCTGACTAATAAACCACCCCTGCCCCGACACACACATGCAGTCTGACGTCCTTGTCCCTCTGGACACCCCCTCCCCGGTTTCTGACTCTGGCCCACCTTGTACTCCTGGATGATCCCTTCCCAGTCTCTGATGGGGGCCACCTTGTCCCTAGACACTTGTACTCCTTCACAGCCTCTCCGACGGGCACCACCATATACGGCCGGTGCTTCTGTGACTCCCTGCAGACCACGCAGATGGGGCTCTGGTCCTCCTGGCAGAAGAACTTGAGGGGCTCCTGGTGCACCTGGCACAGGTCCTGCTTCCGGAGGCCCAGGTGCTGGCGTGCCATCTCGGCCACCTTGGTGAGCAGGCGGTTGGACCGCACGTTCCACTGCGGGGACATCTCCCTGCACTCCGGGAAGGGGAAGGAGCCCTTCTGCTTCCTCTGCCCCTTCTTGCCTTTTGCCTTCTCCCAGCTTAGGCAGATGCAGTCACGGCAGAAGTTGTGGCCACAGGAGGTCATCACGGGGTCCCTGAAGTAGTCCAGGCAGATGGAGCAAGTGGCTTCCTCTTACAGCTTTCTGGCAAGTTCCACAGCGTCCATGGCTCCTGGGGAGACACAAGGCAAGTTTCTGCTTTGAGCAACCCCCAGAGAGAGGCTGGGCTAAGTGGTCCCCTCATGTTCCCAGAGCTCTGGGCTCGTTCCCTGGCAACGAGCAGGCTTCCTCTGTGGCCTCCTGCTGGAGGCGAGAACTAAAACTGGGGTCCAGTTAGGGGGTCCGTAGCTGTCATTTTTAGCCTTGCCAGTGACAGGCACAAATGCCTCTCTGGAAACTACAAAGACCCTCCTTGACCAAAGGCTAGCCAGGCCCCTCTGGCCCATGAATTCTGGACCCTGCCTTGTTCAGTCCTCGGCCTGCCCAGCCCAGTCTTCGCAGAGAATCCTAAGCCACCCCCACCTCGATATCTGATCAAGTCCTCACCCCCACCTTTGACATCTAAGCCCCTGACCTTCCTGTTAGGCCAGTTTCACCAAAAGCCTCCTACCCTTGAAGTCCCTCTCAGTTATTTCCATCCACGGACCCCAGCTGTCTGTGCTGGGTTCAGAGCCTCAACTCATCCCCAGGGTGACATCCCCATTGCAAAAAGCTTCAATAGTGAGCCTTTTAACAAATGTCAGAATAATTTTTTCTTTAACAAAGCCCCTTTAAAACCAAGGAAAAGCAGACTTTAAGAAGAAAAAAGATGTCTTCCATTAGGGAGTAAAGAGCAGTTTGGAAAAGACACGCTCTGTGTGTGTGTACACACACATATACATACACATGCCTGCACAAACACATGCACACGCTAATACATGTGTGTACATGGACAAACACGTATACACAGACATGCATGCATAAATACGCGTACTCACACAAACACCCTTGCTAACAAATATACACATGTGCACACAGCACACCAACTCAGGTGCACACACATGCACAACATGGACACAATTACAAAGCACATGTAGACACAAATATACATACATATGCATACATGCAAATGCACAAACACGTACTTAGCCATGCACAAACACATGTACACAGAGAAACACATGTAAACACACGCACAGGCACACACACAAACATGCATGCACATACACACTGGCCCACACACGAATTCACACAGACATGCACAGGCACACACACACATAAACGTGCATGCACATACACACTGGCCCACACACAAACTCACAGAGACATGCACAGGCACACACACACATAAACATGCATGTACATACACACTGGCTGACACACAAACTCACACAGACATGCACAGGCACACACACATAAACATGCATGCACATACACACTGGCCCACACACAAACTCACAGAGACATGCACAGGCACGCACACACACACATAAACATGCATGCACATACACACTGGCCCACACACAAACTCACACAGACATACACAGGCACACACACATAAACATGCATGCACATACACACTGGCCCACACACAGACTCACACAGACATGCACAGGCACACACACACATAAACGTGCATGCACATACACACTGGCCCACACACAGACTCACACAGACATGCACAGGCACACACATGCGAGCACACAGGCACCCTTTGGAGTTAGAATATGTAACCCCACGCAGTGGAGATCCACAGCGTCGCCTGCCTACTTCACGGGGGTGCTGTTGGGACCGAGTTAGGAAAGGGATTTGAAAATCGTTTCTAAACTCCAAGCACCACCCTCCTCTATTTTTCTGCAATCCCGAAAGTGATGGCGTCTATGGACTGCAGACATTCGGAGTCTGTCCCCTGGGAACTTGATCAGCGCTTCCTGCGCCCTAGCTCTTGGCGTCAGCTCTCTCCCTGGTCCTCAGGGTTGGGGGACTCTGTCTACGCGGACAGAAGCCAGGGATGGGGAGCGTCCAGTGAGCTGGGGGTCTGACTCAGTCTGCGCAGAGGCTGTCATCAGGGCTCTGGTCACCTTCGGTCCCGGGGATGTTCCTTTGTTAATGCCGGGCTCATCCAGGTGACAGCGGGTCCTGAGTGTCCACGGTTCCCACGTATCACCCTCTGCAGGGACAGGACGGCCGGGAGGGGCGGGAAGGCGCCGCCGTTAGAAGGCGGGGGTGGACGCGGGGTCCTGACCCAGAGGCCACAGGAGGGTGGCCTGCAGGGCCGGTACTCACAGGGAGGTGGCCCTCGCACCACGCCAGGCGTCCGGGGCTGATCGGCGATGGCCGGGCCGCGGGGGACTTGGTGGCGTCAGCTGGGTCAGGGTGGGGGAGGGGAGGAGAGTGGAGGAGCCTCGGCGTCCTGGGACAGCCGGGAGTGGGGCCGCTTGTCCTGGGCAGGGGGATGGACAGGAGGTTTGCTGGTGGGGGAGGGGCTGGGGGACAAGGGAGGAAAGGGGGCGGCAGCCTGTCCGGTGTGTTTGGGGTGAGTCGTTGGGAGGGGAAGGGGGTCCCTGTGGAGGAGGCGGGAGAGGGCGCCCCCGTGGGCGGTGGGTGAAGGGGGTCGGGGGGACAGGCGGCAGCGAGCAGGGGCGGGTGCCCCCCTGGGAGGGTGAAGCGGGTCGCCGGGGGTAGTGATCCCCCAACTCTCCCGGGCATCGTCGGCGTCGGTCCGGGGTTGAAGAGAGGGGGCGTCCGGCTTAGGCGGAGACGGTGGGCGGGGCAGGCCGGGCTGCGGGGAGGCGACAGGTAGGTCCGGTCCCCTGGGGCGGGGCGGGGGATGTTACCAAGCCCCGAAATGCCGCCCCCCAACCCTGACCAACCCGTGTCCGAGTCCTGGGGTTGAGCGGACAGACGAGGAAACTGAGGCTCTGGCCACGCGTGGGGTGTGGGGAAGCGAGCAGGAAAGCAGAAGGCCTTGAAGGCTGAGCAGCACCTTTCTGCCACCTCCTGGGGGTGCGAGTACAGACGGCCTGGCTGCGGGTGTAGACGGCCTGGCTGCAGGTGTAGACGGCCTGGCTGCAGGTGCGGATGGCCGGCTCCGGGTGTGGACGGCCTGGCCGCGGGTGTGGATGGCCGGCTCCGGGTGTGGACGGCCTGGCCGCGGGTGTGGATGGCCGGCTCCGGGTGTAGACGGCCTGGCCGCAGGTGTGGATGACCGGCTCTGGGTGTAGACGGCCTGGCTGCAGGTGTAGATGGCCGGCTCCGGGTGTAGACGGCCTGGCTGCGGGTGTGGATGACCGGCTCTGGGTGTAGACGGCCTGGCTGCAGGTGTGGATGGCCGGCTCTGGGTGTAGACGGCCTGGCTGCGGGTGTGGATGGCCGGCTCTGGGTGTAGACGGCCTGGCTGCAGGAGCGGATGGCCGGCTCTGGGTGTAGACGGCCTGGCTGCAGGTGTGGATGGCCGGCTCTGGGTGTGGACGGCCTGGCTGCAGGTGTGGATGGCCGGCTCCGGGTGTAGACGGCCTGGCTGCGGGTGTGGATGGCCGGCTCCGGGTGTAGACGGCCTGGCTGCTGGTGTGGATGGCCGGCCCTGGGTGTAGACGCCCTGGCCACAGGTGTGGATGGTCGGCTCTGGGTGTAGATGGCCTGGCTGCAGGTGTAGGCGGCCTGGCTCCCAGTGTAGACGACTGGCTTTCCCTGGGCTTCCCGGCTGGAGCTTTTCCGTGGTGTCTCCTCACTAAACACACGAGGACGGGGTCTGGCCTTCGATTCCGTGTGGCCCGGAGGGTGCGGGTGGTGGGCGCGCACAGTTCTCTGCATGAGCGAACAACTGCTGTTAATTCTACTTTACCAACCCCCATCCCGGTCCCGGAACCGTCTCTGCTGTTTACATCAATGGGGGAATGTGGCCTGAGGGTTTCCTTCAGTTTAGAAAATACAATCAGGATTAAAAAACAGCAACAAGGAAAAAACCTTTAATGAATAATTTCAAGCAGTTGCACCCAAGACAACAGGACAATGAACTCCATAAATAAACAATCCAAATAAGCATTTTACTGCATTTTCTTCATCTGCTCTGTTGTTTTGTCTTGACTGAAGGGTTTTCTTTTTCTGAGAGCAAATCCCAGACATCAGTAGTTTCACTTCTAGAAGTTTCATTAACGTTTTACCGATAGTCAAGGCTTTGCCTACCCAACACAATTGACAGTAATTCCTGTTTTTTTCTGACCTCTGATTCCTGTTCAGATTTCACCTATTATCTAAAACATGCATGTTTAAAAAGTTCGTTTGTTTGAGTCAGGATCCTAACACGGTTTTGAGGTCTTTTAAGACTTACATTAGTATTGTTTCTCTTTTCTTTTTCTTATAATTTTTTCTTCATCTTTTTCTACTTCATCTTTTTAATGCTGTAGGGGAAGGGGATATGGCTTCCCTCTTCCCTTCTGGGTTCTTGGGATGGGCAGTGAATTAAATTGACATAAGACACATCAACAGGAGAAAAACTACTTTAATTGTGTGCATAGGTACAGGAGTCCCGCAAAACATGAGACTCAAGGAAGGGCCAGATGACTGGAGTTTGTACAGCGTCCTGAGCTACAGAAAGGAATAGAGCTGGGGCTTCTGGGCGTGGTGACAAGTTACAGGAGGGTGAGTAAAGGTTGTCTTGTTATGCAGAAGGACAAATAGATCCAGAGGGTAGTTCCTTTCCCCAGAACACCCCCCCCCCCTTTTCCTGATGTGGAACTAAACAGAGACCACCTAATGAGAAGAGGCAAAAGGCTATTTACTCAGGGCTTGCAGGTAACAGAGCCCTGTCTTCTCCACAGCGCAGGTTACTGGAGGAACACTGAGAGCACATGCACCCGAAGCTGTCCTGGGATAGGCTCTGAGATCTGCCCTGTGCCTGGGGGTGTTTGCTGGGCTTCTGCCCTGTGTGGGAAGCCCGATCAGGTGGGGCAGGTGCACAGAAGCAGCTCTGGCCACGGTGCTTGTAGAAAGTAGAGGGAGGCTGTGGACGATGGTGCAGGATCTTGGAGAAGATTAAATGGAAAAATCATCCCATAGGACTGAGGAGCACTTGAGTGCCTGAGACTTTGGACTTCAGGGTCTCACCTCACCCAAGACAGCCTGATGGAGCCAGCGCGCAACTGTCAGCATATCTAGCTCTTTTCTACTTATTTGGTTTTGTGAAGTTTGTATGATTTTAATTTTAATTATTTTTGTTTCCATCCATGTTTGCCACCATGAGTCTGAGGGATGGAAACCCTAATTCCAAATCATACAAGTATTATTTGAAATTTACAAAACTAGGTGTAGAAAAAATATGAATAAACTTTCAAAGGAAAAGTCTTATGTTTGTAGTATTTATTTTTCTGAGGTGTAGGGGAGAAAAACCTTTTCCTATACTCTCTTAGTGAATTAAACTGACAAAAGACAGTTTAACAGAACAAAACCTTACATATTTTATTTGGTGTTAACTATTTTTTATTAATTTTCTTTTCTTCTTTTTTTCTTTTCTTTTCTTTTCTTTCTTCTTTTTTTTTGGTGGTTGGCTGGTGAGGGGATCTAAGCCAGTGTCATAACGCCTCGCTCTAACCAACCGAGATAACTGGCCGTCCTGATGCTAACTTTTTAAATAATGTGCATGGGGGCTTCACAGATGTTAAAAAAAAAAACCAAAAAACATAAATAGCTAAAAACCGTGGGGACTTACAGCCACTGTAACAACAGGTGATAAATTGTGGGTAAGTGACTAGACAAAGGGAAGCAGAGGAGGTCTGGGCTTCTTGCGTGGTAAATTGTGGGAAGGCAAATACATAAGGAAACATAATAGATAAGGGTCATTTAACAAGAGTTATTTACACAGATCCACCTCAGTGCTGTCTCTGTCTTTGGTGATAGGATTGTTCTCCTGTGGGAGAGGGGGACACCTTCACAAGGAGGAATTTGCATTCTCTTTCAAGGAAGACAGAGGGAAGGCAGAGAGTTCTTCCTGTGTCCGCTTTTTCTCAGCTTCCTCCAGCTCACAATAATCTTAATGTCAAAGTGGCATATTCTAGGGTGACGTATTCCGATCTCCTCCAGAGGTTATTGTTGAAGATCAACTAAGGCAGACACGAGTTAAAGGTGGTAAAGGCAGATGTCACGTGGGTCTACTGCAATAAGGGAAAGAGGCCACTGTGTAGGACTGAGCTCGATTCTGAATATAGCAGGGTCCGCAGGGGGTTCACAGCCAACGAACACAGTGAGGCGGTAAGTGCGTGGGACATTACTGAGAGGGGACATCAAGGGTAGGGGCCTTCTTGCTAAACTCACCAAACAGGATTCTTGTGATGGACAGAACACAGACTTAAAAATCAAAGGTGAGGGATGAGGATTGGTATATTAGTCCATTTTCTGTTGCTTATAACAGAATCCCTGAAACTGGGTAATTTATAGAGAAATATAATTTATTTCTTAGATTTCGGGAAGCTGGGAAGTCCATGGTCCAGAGGGTGCCTCTGGTGAGGGCCTTCTTCTGGGTAGGGAGTCTCTGCAGGGTCCTAGATGGTGTAGGAAATCATGTGGTGAGAATGGCCTGAGCAAGAGAGCTGAACTTCTCCTTACAAAGCCATCAGAACCATGCCCATTAAACCATCGGCACGTTACTCCACGCATGCACCAACCCATTCAGAGGGCACAGTCCTCATGGCCCCTTAAAAGCCCCAACTTTTACCACCACATTGGGGGTTAAGTTCCAACTTGAGCTTGGGGGGACATTCAAACCACAGCACCCTGATGAGATGTCAAGGGTGGGGGGCTCTCTCTAAACTGACCTATCGGGACTTTTTGCTAAGACTGTGCTAGGCAGGATGAAGACAGGGTCCAAGGCTGAGGCCTCATGGAAAAGAGGGCCCAGAGGCACCTGACTGAAGTTTGGTCAAGGGGTGAGTCTGTGTCATTATTAAAGCTTTGATTTGCTCTAAGACTTCTGGAATGCCACAAGTTGTTGCCCCCTCACCATCTGGTTTGTTGGAGCTGTGGGGTGTTTGCACATTTTATAGTGACATTGGCTGGGAGAACAGTCGGCGTTCCTGTAAACCTTAAAGGCAGTATTGTATGGAATAAAATATAGGGAACACTGAAGGGCATTTGATATCAAATTTTGATATCAGATCCATAGTGCTGTGTGGTGCTGGTGTGGGAAGGTACCTGCTATGGGTCAAATGTGTTCCCCCAAAGTTCGTGTGCTGGAAACTTGACCCCCACTTTAACAGTATTAAGAGGGTGGGAAATCCTGTTATGATACTTGAAAGGTGGGGCCTTTGAGAGGTGATTGGATCATGAGGACTACACCCTCAAGAATGGATTCATCCATTCATGGAGTAATGGGTTACCATGGGTGTAGACTGATGGCTTTCTAAGAAGGGTGCTGTTCTTACCTGTGACACCCTACATCACCAGAGGACCCTGTGGAGAGTCCCCACCAAGAAGGCCCTCACCACATGCACCTCCTGGACTGTGGACTTCCCAGCCTCCAAAACTGTAAGAAATAAATTCAGTTTCTTTATAAATGATCTAGTATCAGGTATTCCATTATAAGCTACAGAAAACAGACTAATACAGGACTCTGGCGTTACAGGACCTGCCCAACTTGTTCTGTCACTGCTAGAGTGAGCAGGACTGAAGCCACGTTGGGACCTAAAACTACATGGGCTGTAGGCAAATTTTAAAAGGACAGTTTTTTCTTGGCATGTATTTCTGAGTTCCTTCATTTCCCATGGTTATTTGATATTTTAAACCTTGATATGGGGCAAGATGACATTATTTACAGAAACGTAAAGTTCTTTTCCAGACAGCCTGAAGCTGCAGACTTGCCAGGATGCACACACTATCCAGACCCGGAGATAACCACAAGGATGGGAGCAGAAACCAGGCGGAGTCTTGGTGAGACCTTGCACCCGGCTCCTTGAACGGAGCCCCCACAGCTCGTGTCCCCCTCCGTCCTGCTTTTCATTTCCCATGCTCCCTTCCCTCAATCCCCTCTTTAAAAACCCCTCAGTAAATATGAGTCTGGCCTTTCTCCTTCAGGTTTATTGGAGAGATGGTTAGCCTGACATCTCTCCTCAGGTCACTGGTATTTCTGAATAAAAGCAGACTTCCATCTTTACCACCATTTGACTTTTGAGTGGCTTGTTTTTGAAAGGGAGCAGCCGGACCCATGCCTGGTAACAACATGACCCTGGTGATTGGCCCCCACCTCCTAGTGAGTGCGATGCATGCCCACCTTCCCAGGAATCTGGTGGAAATGGTGTTATGTCTGGTGTCTGCAGCCCAGAATTTTCCAGCCCTTTTGAAGTAACAAGGAGCATGTCCTTGACTTCTTCTATCAGATGGAGATCTTCAAATATCTGGTCTCTACTTTATCAACCCTACACCTTCTCCCAAACCTTGCTCCCTGACCACCAGGTTGTCCCTTCTTTAGCCCTAATATCTTCATGCCTGCCACAATTTCTTACAGGACCTGGTTTCCAGACTTTTTGCTAACTAATGTGATTATTTTTTTCTGTACTCAAAATAGAGCCTGTGCTGTATCTGTCAGGGTTTTGTTGCAGTAACAGACAACCCTGCATCCTGGAGGCTCACCATAGCAAGGGTTATTTCTCACACTTACAACATGTATATCACGGGCTTTGTAAGGGAGGGGGAAAATATCCTATATACTCTTAGATTTGGTGACTGGGGACTGCAAATTAAACTGACAAAAGACAGATTAACAGGAGAAAAGACATACATGTTTCATCTTTTAAAAAAAAATTTACATATGATAACTAAAAAATCTGCTGTGACCAGGTCAGCTAAATTATAGTGCCTTGGGGGATCTGGGATAAGTCAGCAATCATGTCCACCTGTCCTGGAAAACATTATCATAAGACCATTTTACTTAGAAGCAGCTATAATGGCACCAGGAAGCCATACAATAACCTAGAATAATCTTCCTGACCTTCATCCTGGATCCCTGCATGTAGCTTGTAACCTAGTAACAATCCCAAGTCTATATGTAATGTACAACAAATAGAAAGGTTGATGAAGAGATGAGGTGGGACTGTCTTCTCTCACTGTCCTTTGACCCTTCCTCCTTCTTGTGGTTATAAATGCTAAGTTCTGCTGGTTCTCTTTGGAACTCATTTCTCAGGGTGACCTGACTATGCATTTCCCTGGTTGCAATTGTCATATTAGATCAATACATCTTTTTTTTTTTGTGGCTGTTTGCCAGTATGGGGATCTGAACCCTTGACCTTGGTGTTATCAACACCCCCCCCCACCCCCACAAGTGAGCTAACTGGCCACACTGGCTATAATAAATGCTATGCTTTTAATGTTTGGCCTCAGTTTCTTTTAGGTCAACACATATATGGGAGCTTCACATAAGAGAACTGAAAACCTAAAGAGGCAGTTAGACCCAGGGGCTTCTATACCATTTTCACAAAGAGCAATAAATTGTGGAGAAGTGACTAGGGAATGTATGGGGGAAACTCATGGTAGATAGACTCACCTCTGGTGATGAATCGATCGCCTTTTCCTGGTACGGGAGAGGGGGCATCTGTACAAATGGAAATTTCCTTTACAAAATTTAAATTTATACTCTGATTTTAGGCAGAAAGGGGGAGGGCAGGAAACTCCTTATGTGTTTGCTGTTTCTCAGTGGCCCTCACTCAAAATAATCAATATATGAAAGTGGCATATTTTAGGGTGGCATGTCCTGATCCACTCAGCCTCCTGGGGGTTTCATGTGACACATGATCACTCAGGAGGCCAGTTCATGGCCTCCACCATCTGGAATGCTTCAGTGATAGGGTTTGGGACACACTACCCCAAATACACATCTTTGGCATAAGGATTATTTTAAGCTGATTATTTGAGGAAATAGCCAACACAGAAGAAACCCTAAAAAGAGAGTAGAAGTTACCCTTTTGTAAGGGAAATTTATATCTATAATGAAAGTCTCCATCTGTAAGGATGGCTCTCTCTTAGCACCAGGAAGAAGGTGACTAACTCACTAGAGACTCTTAGTGAAAACAGCACTGACTGAGCTCTACGTAATGTTTCTTACCTGCGTTTAAGGTGCTTTTCCTGGCCACCTATCCAGAACTAGTCTCCCCTTTCTTGGTTCAGAGAAAGATGGTTATGTAAGTCTGAAGTCAGAGCCACTTCTTGGAGATTTACTCTTGGAGATTTTCCTGAGTATCTCCCATGTGTACAAAGAGGTATGTGTGTTATTAAACTTCTGTTTTTCTCTTGTTAGTCTGTCTTGTGCCACAGGTAGGCCCAGCTGAGAACTATGAAGGGTCTGGAGAAAATTATTTTTCCTCCACTTGATATAAACATATTTTTTTCTTTTTTAAAATTTCCTTTTCTTTTTTAAATTTTAAAATCATCCTTATTTTTTACTTTTTTATTTCTTGTGGTTTTTTTCCTTTTTTCCCTATTTATTTATTCTACCCTCCATATACTGGTGCCTTTTGAACCTGAGCAATAGGGCTCTGTGGTGATATTTAATGGCATCTGCTCGATCTTGCTATGAACCTAAAACTGCTCTTAAAAAATAAAGTCTGTAAATTTTTTTTCTGGTTTGGGAGCCCCACAGACAGTGCATCAGAGAAGGGGAGGCCACAGCAGGGCCTTCCTGGAGGGTCCTGTTGGGGCTAAGGGTGAGGCTGGTGTGTGGTGAGGGTATGGAACTTTCATAGCTAGAACTGTCCATTGACTGGAGCACAGCAGGAAGCTTCTAGAAAGAATCCTGGAACCCTCCTGTTAGCCTCACCCTCTGACCCTTCTTAAGGGACAGCTCATGGTGACCAGAGAGCCCCCACCATCCCAGCCCCCAGCCACAGGCTTCCCACTGGGCATGAGCCACTCCACTCCCCATGGCTATCCTGTGGTCTTTGCATGAGATGCAAGTGGACACCTGCCATGAGCTGGGCCACAAGCCCTTGGGCCTGATAGATAATGTCATTGCCCAGATCAGAGGGTGGTCACAGAACATCATAATCTAATGAACACACTTGTCTGGTGCCTGGCACATGGTGGGTCCCTGTGTTCACTATCTGTGGTGGGCTGAATTTTGTCCCCTCCAAATTCATATGTTGAAGTCCTAACACCCAGGACCTCAGAATGTGACTGTATTTGGAGAAAGGGCCTTTAAAGAGGTGATTAAGATAAAAGGAGGTCATATGGGTGGGTCTTAATCCCATAGGACTGACGTCCTATAAGGAGATTAGGACATAGACAAGCACAGAGGAATCACCATGTGAGGACACAGGGAGAAGACACTGTCTACAAGCCACGGAGAGAGGTCTTAGGAAACACCAACCCTGCCTACACTTGGATCTCAGACTTCCAGCTTCCAGGACTGAGAGACAATGAGTTTCTGTTGTTTAAGCCATCCAGTCTGCAGTATTTTCTTATGGCAACATGAGCAAATGAATGTACGGTCATTACAATTAAAATTAGCATGTAGTATTTCTTTCTTTTCCTCCCAGGTTTTGGATTTCAGGAAAAAAGAGCATTTCTTGACTGTTGCTCTGGTGGATGAAGCTGGGAAGGGTGAGAAGGCTACAGAACTATTGTTTGTGGCGTTTATCGTGTGTGGAGAAAGCCAGATGAATACAGTGGGGGCTGAAAAGAACAGAGGTGGGAGACAAAAAGATGGATTAGTCTGGCACTGGGGCCACAATCTTATTGGATCCTGGGGCCCCTGCTTTGTGAGATATCCTAGTAATAAACATGCCATATGCTTGAAACCAGATTGAATTGTCATTTCTGTTGCTTGTAACCAAGAGTTCTAAGAAACAGAACACAACCTTTAATGTAATAGACAGTGGCTGGATCAGTTTATTCTAATAACAACTGCAGAAGATAAAGGACTTTAAATGAATGCATTCTAATTCTAGCACACATGGTGAGTCCCAGTGGCCAGTGCCCAGTGTTGTCCCATCAGAGGAAGGGCAGCAGCTGTGCTAGGGGTCCACTCTGACCTCAGGTACATCTGTGCCTATTGGGCAAATATAAAAACAAAATCTCTCCCCAACCCAGAAAACCCCTCCACAGAGGGAGAAGAGAAAGAAAACCATTTTATTTTTGAGTAAGCATTAAACCAAAACATCATGCACATCACAGGCAACTCACTAAGAGACTGAAAAGATGAACAGCAACCTCACCCTTTCATCAAGTTGAGTGGATACCACCCATTCAGTACTTCAGGGAGGTTTTGCAATTCAGAGCCAGGTGACATCTGAAGTGAGGCCCATCTCCTTCCAGGCAGCTGGAAGATGGAGTGTTGTCATCACCTCTCGTAGAGTGACTGAGATGCAAAGGATTACTCAGAGCTCACGTATGCAGAGCACTGAGAGGCCTCAAGTGTCTGTCTGCAGGGAGAACTCCTTCAAGAGAGAAGGGGCCCAGGCACAGCACTGGGTCAGGTTTTCTCTCAGCTTTTATTGTACAGGCAAGAAAGTTACAGAAGAAACACAGGGGGTTAATCATTCATAGTGAAAACAAACAAACTGGCTACATGACAATCTTCATTAAAGCAGGTGTAACTTAAAATAGTTCAAGCAATTTACCATCAGAAGGAGTAATAGAACTAAGCTATGTGACATACAAAAACAATGAAATAATCACTATAGCAGTGCTTAGCTCCCTAAGAAACTCAAGGAAACAGCTGAGGGTAAGATGTGGAACATCCCCCAACCAGTAACTAGCAGAAGAGCCTTGAAGGTTTTAGTTCACATACTTTCCCATTATTTAGGTTTAGCTGCACCAAGGGCAACTGCCCCCAGAGCAATCACTTTTGCTGTGTTTCAATTCTCTTATCTACATTAAAGACTTCAGTCCTGTGAAAGTTTTTCTGGTTTTTCCCAATCTTAGCATTTCCATGTGTTTTTCTAAAGAGTTGGGCTATGACTTAAACTACAGGACTTTAGTCCTGCTAAACTAAGGACTTTGGTCCTACTACGCTATAGGCTATGGCCCTGTGAAATACATGTGTTTATTAATGTCAGTGTCCTCCACAAGGTGCTGTCTTCCTCGATGGTTATGAAGGAGATCAGAGTGTGCCATCCCAACATATGCTATGAGTACACAGGCACGGGGATTATTTTGAGCTGAAGACAATTGAAGAAACCTTCTTGGAGCTTCCTTTAACTAAAAGCAGAAACTTTGAGAAATGAGGACTGCCGGAAATCTCCTCTCTAGGGGAGTTTTTATGGCCACGCAGAAGATGGAAATTCTGCACCAAGAAGAGTCTGCACAAATAATCCTTACTAAACATCCCTTGTCTCCTATGCATGCCCTAGTCACCTTCCCATAATTCATCACCTGTTAAAAATGGTATCTGAGTGCCTGAGCCTAACAGCATCATTGGTTTTTAATTTTTCTCTGAAGCCTCCGTGCATGTAAAATTAAAAACTTAAGATGAAAAGTGCATGCTTTTTCTCCTGTTAATCTGGCTTTTGTCAATTTACTTTGTAGGCCCCAGTTACAAACCTAAGAAGGTAGAGGTTTTTTTCCTTCTCTACAATTACATTTCAGAAATAGCTCCAACGTCCTTCAGGATATATTCCTGAGGTGTCACACTGGCAAGAGGTTTGTTTAGCCATTAACAAGATTTACATACATTTGAATTTGAAAAAGACAGAGAATGGGGCTACTGGTTAGCTCAGTTGGTTAGAGCACTGTGGTACAGTGCCAAGGTCAAGGGTTTTGATCCCAGTGGCAAAAGAAAAAAAGAGGACAGAGGATGAAGTTCTGAAAGAAAGGGTTATATTTGCCCTTACAGGGTCTCCGCCTGTTCCTCGCCCTCCCTCCCCACCCCACCCCCAGCAAAATGTGGATATTCAACAAATACTTGCTAAAATACTGCATCAGCCTAGTATTTCAGTATTAATGTTCTGTTAGGGACCCCTGGTTATTGGGCTGAGATGCTATCTTTCCTTTATGGTAAAACAATTGGAAACAGCCTTAATATCCTGAAAAGGAAACACTATAAAATCATTAAGGAGAATCAGAAAGCTCTTATGTATCCTGGTAAGCTGTTAGGTTTACTAAAAGACAGGTCAGACAACATATATGCACATTTCGGTAAAAAGTCATAATTAGATGGTTGTATATGCACCTCTTGAAAAATATACAAGAAACTCCATCTGAAGGGAAAATTAAGGGCTGAGAAACCCCCTCCAATTGAAAAAGATTCAATTTTCACTATATAAACTCTTGAAATTCTTAAATCTTATACCATTTCTATAGATTGTCTTTTTAAAAATAAATAAAATTTTGAAGTGAAAATGTCAGCCATGTCAATTCGGAAACCAAGTCTAAACAGTTACAAGGCGGCTGTCCCTTCACTGTGACGGTCAGTGGCACTCTTTCAGTGTGATGCTGCTCCCTCCAGCCCCCATGAAGTTATTAACATTGCAGAGAAGATGAAAGAACCAGGCACTCCTGAAAAATGGTGTGCTCCATGGAACGGAAAGGAAGACGGCCCCCGGAAACAGGACAGCAGGGTCACGGCATCTGTGTTCAACCCTGACTCCTAGTCAGGAAAGTCCATTGTGTCGGGTAAAGACAAATCCAGGTTGTGACGGACTGAATGTCTGTGTTCCCCTGAATTCCCTATGTTGAAATCCTAACCCCAAGGTGATGGGGTTAGGAGCTGGGGCTTTGGGAGGTGATTAGATCATGAGGGTGGAGCCCTCATGAGTGGGATTAGTGCCCTAATGAAAGGGACCCTAGAAAGGGTCCTCACCCCTTCCACCATGTGAGGACACATGAAGAAGCTGCCATCTGTGAACCAGGAAATGACCTTGAGAAACTAAATCTGCTGGCACCCCATCTATGACTTCCAGCCTTCAGAACTGTGAGAAATAAATTTGTACTGTTTAAAAGCCACCCAGGCTATGGTATTTTGTTATAGCAACCTAAACAGAGTAAGACGACATAAGACAGATTAACAGGAGAAAAGCATACATATTGCATTTTTATATGTACCAGGGCACCTTCACAGGAAAATGAAGACCCCCAAAGTGGTTCGGCCTACGTGTTTACATACCAGGTTGAGCAGAGTAGTGACTTGTAAAAAAGTAACTAAATTATATGAGGCTAAAGGAAGATACAAGTTATTTTAACAAGGTGTGTATTTTTCTCAGCCTCAAGTCCCCATCTCTGGTGATAAGACTCTTTCTTGTCTCCTGGTATAGCAGGGGCATGTTTCCCATGGGAGTCAAGTCCCCTGCTTTCAGGAAGAAAACAGAAGTGCCTTTTTAAGTGCCTTTAGCTCAAGGTAATCCACATGCCCACCTGGCATATTTGGGGTGGCGTATTCTTTCCTCTGATGCCCAGCCCTCTTTTCCTTCCATTGTTTATTTTCAGGGTTTCCGCTGCATTCTGCTGGTAAACGCTCCACTCTGAGGCTGTCTCTGTAGCATTCAGGGGCTCACAGAATTCAGTAAAAGGGGAACAAATGTCTACACTTCAGCTTACTATTCCCACATGAGTAGGACCGGCAGGACAGCAACAAAGGCCCCAGTCCAAATTGTAATAGTTTCATAGTTTTATAAAAATGATTCAAATTTTACAGGTGGGACTAAATTGGTTCTCATGACAAACACTTGTAAACAATTAACTTAAAAATATTCAAGCAATTGTTTCCTACCACAGAGGGCAGCGTTACTTGTTCTGTATTTAGAAGCTATTTCCTGAGTGACCCCAGTTATATCACTAGGGGGAGAACCCGAGCCTCTCCTGTCTCAGTGCCCTCTCCTCTTCCAGCTTTTCTCAAGTCATCTTCTCTCTGCACCACCAAGTTGGTGGCATGGCATCTGGAGAGTGAGAGGGCATCCCAATGGGGCCCAGTTGGTGCATCCCTGTCCTTGGCCACCCTGCCCAGTTCTCAGCACGACTCTCCAGCTTTGGGTCCACATGGTTTTGAGTCAAGGATTCACATGGGACCTGACATGCATGTTGCCTGCAAACCCCTGGATGCAAAACCCTTGCTGGGCTTTATCAGTCCTGCTGCGCTTCCTGGACAGGTCCATGTCTTTCTGCTCAGAATTAACACTGCCTAGTGCAGAGCTGTTCCCCTTCCGCACACACAGTCCTGGGATGTAACACAAATGTGTGTGTTGGAAAGGCTTCCTTGAGTACTATATTATTAGTCTGCTTCTGTTTATAACAGTCTCTGCGTACTGTTTTCTGGACAGTCCTTCAAGGATTTGTCATCAGCTTACTTACGTACATTCTAAAAGTGGAGATTTTCAATTGTGTGCGTACTCATTTAGTTGCTATAGCGTTTGAATTGAGTCGGCAGGATATAGGCCGGGCTCAGAGGCTTCCAAATCCCACTATTGCATTCTGAGAGCCTCTTACTCACACCCCTTGCTATTCATAAGAGCACTTTTTACTATCATTGCTTCTACATGCAATACAAGCCTCCTTCACTCAACTGTAAGCCCCTGGAAAACCGAGTGGCCAGTGACAGTAGGGAATGGATTTTACTGTGTTCTCAGCACCAGACAGTGCCTGGCTTCCATTAATTTAAGCCTTTAGTGAAGAATTGTAATTTGTACCAAAGAAAGAAAATTCTTACGTCCGTATCCTTACAGCCACTCAAGTTATCCCGACCTAAACTCCACTACTGGGTTCCTGGCTAACCACCCTGGTGACAGGATTTCTCCTCAAATTGATTCCTCGCCCCTCGTCCCCAGATTATCAGTCTACAGGTCTGGGAGGCCTGTTTCAACGTGCCGGCATGTGAGCCATCCATGGCAGACACTGCTCAGGAAGTTAACTACCGGGGTAGAGCACCTCCTTCCACTTAGGCTGTTAACATGTGACTCTGGACTTCTGGCCTAACTGGAGATGGCCTGAGAACACACACGCCTCTAGCCAGCCCAACAGCAGATAGACCAAGCTAACAATGCGCCCCACTCACTGGCACTAAGCCGAGTTAGCGCGCCTAACTAGGCTGCCGTCTGAACAGATGCTCCAGTTAGTGCGGACAACTAGCAGGGCTCGTAACCTAATTGGCATCAGGCAGAGTTACCGCAAACACCTCACTAGGTTTATTACCTAATTGATAAGCGAACAGAGGGGACAGAACCGGCACCGACAGCCGGAAGATGACCCCTTGACACCCAGAAACCCGCCATGTTACAGCCACTTTCTGTCCCAAACGCGTGGCTCTGAAAAGAGCCTTTGGAGTGACAGGACCTCAGGGCGATCGCCCGTGGAGCCTATAAACGCGTTCCGCAGAGGCGGCGCGCCAGGTGTATGTCTCTGAGCAGGAAGGTGCCACGCTTGACGTGGATGGCGCACAGGTTCGTGTCCTCAAACAGCCCCACCAAGTAGGATTTGCAGGCCTCCTGGAGCGCCATCACGGCCGACATCTGAAAGCGCAGGTCTGTTTTGAAATCCTGCGCGACCTCTCGCATCAGCCGCCGGAACGACGGTTTGCGGACCAACAGGTCGCTGGATTTCTGGTAGCGGAGGATCTCGCACAGCACCACCGTGCCGGGCCGATAGCGGTACGGCTTCATCACGCCGCCGGTGGCCGGGGCGCTCTGGCAGGCTCCCTTCGCGGCCAGCTGCTTCCGCGGCGCCTTGCCGCCGCCGGTCGAATTCCACGCCGTCTCCTTGGTGTGATCCATGACCAAGACGGGACCACCGCTGCCTCAGCTTCGACTGGCACGGAGCAGCTCAGCGCTCTCGCTTTTATAGAGCCCGCAGCGCTCCCATTGGTTGGCCGCCGGGTGGCGCGACCGCAGGCTGTGCTCTGATTGGCTCTTGAGGCGCTCTTGCTGGGCGGCCTGCCCTTTATATTCTCGCCTCTCAGTCCTGGCCACGACAGCTGGCACCTGCGTGTTGGGGGTTGTTCCGGGTAAGCCAGAGCACTGGGCGTCATCACTCGCTTGCAGGCTCCGTCATTTAGTCTCAGAGCTCCCCTTTCTCTCCCTCCTCTCCATGGCTGGAGCCCGTGAAGAACCCTCCAGAAGCTAGCACAACACATTCTACCTTTGCGCACTGACAATGGTGAATTTTCCCCAGCACTGAGATCCTGAAAAACAGCCACAGTTAAAAGAAACCCCCAAACCCTTAAGACCTGCAAAGAACCCCCTTCCCATATGGTCCAAAGGAGGCTCATTATGCTGAAGGAGTTAAAAACATGCCTTTCTGGGGTCCACGGTTTAACTCTGTTGGTTAGGACCTGCTGCTGGTAACACCAAGTTCTGTGGGTTATGATCCCCATACCGGCCAGTTGCCAAATAAGTAAATAGAAAATATGCCTTCCTGTCATATTGACTATTTTGAGGTAGAGACACTTGAGCGTACACACGTCAGCACACGCACACCCAAAACAGCAGGTGCATAAACAACGCTTTGACTTTTGTGCTGTTTCTTAAAAGCAGAAGATGAAAGATGCTCTCCCTGTATTGGCAGGAAAGTTACATCGTTACCAGCAAGGACAGGAAGTTGCAGCCCAGGGAAATCTGTGCAAATCTCGTTAAACTAACCCTTAGTGACTAGGAAGACCTCGTCACTTTTACACACTTGCTCTTCTTTGTTCAACCTAGTTTATGAGTACTTAGATCTAGTCACTTCTCACCCAGTTAACCACCCTAGCCCAAGCCTCTTTGCCTTATCAAATTCCACAACTTACTATTGTTTGTCCACCTGCTCCTTTGGGCCTTCATTTCCTTATAAAGGCTCCTGTGCCACGTAAAATTCGTGAGTAACCGGCCTTCTTTCCGGGCAGGGAGTGCTTGTCAAATTGGTATTGGCATTCTGATTGGCTGACATCCCACAGGCGTTTTATCCAATTAGAGAGCCAAACTGGCATCAGCTAATTTAAATGTGTGATTTCATCCAATCAGATGCTAGCCTTATCTAAGTCCTCATTTGAATATGAGCCATATAAATAGGGCCATTTGTGCTAATAGCTTTTTCAAGTTAATTGCTATCTTCACCTACAATATGCTTATGCACCCGGGAAATGTGACTGTGAGTGTGGGTTGCTGTGCTTTCCCGGTAGTCCCCTTCAGCAAGGCACACAAGTCCTTTCACACTTGGAATCTCTCTGACTTCTGCTGCTGCGTCTTTCTTACTCCATCTGGAGAAAGTCCTTTGCTTTTCAGGTTCCTGTAATTAGATTGGGAAATCCAGGCTACTCTCTGTATGTTAAGGTCTGTAACCTTGATGACATCTGCAAAGTCCCATTTGCTGTGTGACGTATTTACAAGTCCCAGAGACTAGAACATAGACATGTGGCAGGGGTTGGTGACATATTTAGCTGTCATTACTGGAATTACTGGGGATAGATAATAAAAACAAAGCTCGTACCTTCACAGGCAGGTTTATACGTGTTGATAGGATTTACGTCCTCGCCATGAGCACACACACACGGCTCAACAAAAAGGGATGTAACTTCGCTGGAAGCGTTTTCAAGAACAATGTCACGATGAAATGGGGTGTGAGGGAGAACTCAATGCAGAAGTCCACGGTGCTATTTTGTCTGAGTTTCTCAAGGGCAGGGATGTTTCCTGTCCCCTCAGAGTGTGGTTGAATGAATGACTATGGAGCTATCAGAGACATAACAGATATTAGGGTTCTGTGTGGATACAGCACGCCTTCTACAGCAGAACATGTCTGCTCTCAGTGAAAAGAAATGAAGACAATAATGAAATCACAGCCTCCTAGCGTGTATGTGAAACAGTCGAGGGAACTTCAAAAAGTTCATGGAAAGATTTATATTATCTTTCAATACGCATCTTTGAAGTACTCTCACGTGCATAGCCATGACTTTAACTATGACCATATGACAGGGTCATGCCAAATAAGAAGGTGACCTCAAAGTCTTTGCAAACTGACTAAAAAGAACAAAAATAAAGTGCTAAATGAGTTATTTTTCTTTAAAATATATGGAAAATTTCAAATATATAGAAAGATAGACAAAATGATGAAACAAACCAGCAAGTGTCAGCCTGAGACCAATCTTGACTGGTTTATTTATTTATTTGGGGCACTGGCCAGCGAGGAGATCTGAACCCATGACCTTGGTGTTGTTAGCTCCACACTCTGACCAACTGAGCTAACTGGCCAGTCCTTCACTCATTGCTACCTCTACCCTCCTCTCAATTATTTTGGAAAAAAATTCAAAAATTGGGTTATTTCACATGTAAATATTTCTCTGAGTTCTCAGGCCATCCAAGTCCACTGAAAGAATGTAGTTCAATATTTCAGAGGTATAATTAATGACATTCATCAACAAATGACAGATCCCATCTTCTAGGTGTGCATCAGAAACAGTCTTTCTCCAAGAGTATACCACACAGAGTTTATGGTCATGTGAGTTTTCAAAATGGCAATAGCAGAGCAATTTTATGAGACCATTATCAGGAGCAAAGTGTTTTCTCAGAGCCATGGTATATGGGTTTGCTGGGGCTGTCGTAACAAAGTACCGCGGATTGCGGGGTTAAACAACAGAAATTATTTCCTCACAGTTCTGAAGATTGGAGGTCCAAGATCCAGCTGTGGGCAGCTCTGGTACCGTCTGGGGCCTCTGTCCTCGGCTTGCAGAAGCATCTTCTCCCATGTTTCTCACACTGTCTTCCCTCTGTGCAGGTCTCTGTCCAAATTCCCCTTTTTAGAAGGACACCATGTGTATTGGATTAGGGCCCATTCTAATGACCTCATTTTAACTTGATGACCTCTGTAAAGATCCTATCTCCATATAAAGTCACATTCTGAGGTGCTGGGTGTTAGGACTTCAACATATAAATTTTGGGGGGACACTTTTCAGCCCATAACACGTGGTCACTATCGATAACATCTCATAGAACCACCACAAACAAAGCAAAATGGACCCTAAAATCAGAGCTTTCAAACAAAACCCCTCGTGGCCAGTTGCCTCAGATATGCCCAGAGATTCCTCCCTCCTGCTGTTCCTGCCTGAGGCTGCGCCCACCCCTTGCCTTACTGACTTTCTTGAACAAATGGATTCTGGCAGAAGTGATGACATTTCTGAGATTTGGTTATGTGGCTTCCCATCGTGGGCTTTCTCTCGCTCTCTCTGGGGAAGCTGGTGTCATGCTGTGGGCAGCTCAGAAGAGAAGTCCACATGAGTGAGTCCAGAAGCCAAAAGTCCCACGCAAGTGCTTGGGAGCAAATCTTGCCCAAGCCAGGTTGGAGATGACTCCAACCCTGGTGGCACCCTGATCACAGCCTCCTGAGAGGCCACAGGACCCAGACACACTGCATTCAGATTCCTGCCTGTCAGACAGACACCGTGAGATAGTAATACATGTTGGTTGTTTGTGTTCAGCTGTTAAGATTGGGGGTAACTTCTTATGCAAATATTTCCTCCGTTCTAGACCAAGATTAGCCATATGATGGATCTCTGTTTGACTAGAACCTTGGGTCATATTGTGTGATATGAAAATTCACCTTAAGTAGCTGCCTTTATGCTGCTGTAACAGAATACAACAGACTGGGTGATTTATAAGCAACAGAAATTTGTTTCTCACACAGTTCTGAGGCTGGGAAGTTTAAGGTCAAAGTGCTGGCAGGTTCAGTGTTTGGTGAAGGCCTTGTCATACATGGTGCTAAGTGTCCCTACATGGCAGAAGAGCAGAAGAGAATGAACCCACTCCTTCTAGCTCTTTTATGAGGTCCCTCGGTCCCTTGTCTTGTCCATGAGGGCTCTGCCCTATGACTTACCACCTAAAGTCCCCACCTCTTAATACAATCAACATATGAATTTGGGGGGACATATTCAGACCATACCACTAGACTTTGCTCTCTAAATCAAGTGGTTAAGCAGTGAAACCCAAATTTTCAAGCAGTTTGTTTGTTTTATTTATTTATGTTTTTGGTGGCTGGCTGGCACAGGGATCGAACCCAGGACCTTGGTGTTAGTAGGATGCTCTAACCAACTGAGCTAACTAGCCAGCCCCAAGGAATTTTATACCCAGTGATTAGAAGAAAGTACATTGTATAATAGTTGGGATTTCATAATAATGTCAGTTTTATTATTGACTCCTAAACAGCTCTAGTTTATCAAATCAGGGCCGTGGGTTCCTAAGTCAGGCAGCTTTTGGTGGTAGCTGCTGAGAAACAAACAGTTCCACAGACACAAACAGGCACTTCCTGCCCATGGCCTGTGGGGGCTGCAGGGCTCTGGGCTCCGCTCGGCTGGATGTGTTTCCTGTGCCTTCTCATTCAGGGGCCCCAGATCTAGCAGTCGGTAAGTGGCACTCATCCCACAGGGATGAGGCAGGCATTATTTGCCAGATGATATTAAATCTCAGAGCATCCAACTCTTTGCCACAGGAATGCACTACCGTTTTCTCCATTCCACACTGAATATACATTACTTTTATTTTTATTTTATTGTGTGGGGGGTGGCTGGCCAGTACAGGGATTGAACCCTGGATGTGGGTGTTATCAGCACCATGCTCTAACCAGCTGAGCTAACTGTCCAGCCCCAATGTGCATTATTTTTGAAGGGTGGCCAAACACACCATCCTGAAATATGCCACGTCGGACTTCTGATCAAGATGGCAGAATAGATGGTCCCCAGTTTCACTCTCTCCCACAATCAACCAATTTACAACTATTAAAAATCAATCACAGCCAAGCTGGGTCTGCTAGAGCTCAGGGGAATAGGAGGAGAGACGTACAGAGCTCATGAAGGCAGGAGAAGCCACGATGAGAGAAAGAAAGGATCACTCCGACTGTTTCAAGCCCCAACCACTTCAGGTCTAAAGTTGGTGAGCACACAGAGCAAGGGCTGGCAAAAGCCACAGCTGTGCCCTTCCCATGAAGTTGCCTGGAGGCAGCAGGGGAGAGGAGGGCATTGAAAGCCCCCAGGCCAGCAGGACCACTAACAGGGTTCCCGTGGACTCACATAGGAGTGAAGAGCCACAACAACTGAAAAAAAGAGCCACTCAGAGGCCAGTGAGTCCTTGCAAGGGACCAGTACATGGCCCGTTCCATGGGAAGAGTTTGGAGTTCAGGTGGTGGGGGAGACAGGCCCACCAGGGGAACTGAGGCACAGCATGGACAGCTTACCTGCCCCCCAATCAGCACAGGACCACTCAGTGGTGACTGGTTAGGAATGTAGAACTGCAGGGGGTGCAGTGTGATGAGAAGACTCAGGCCCAGACCAGAGTTTCCACAACCCAGGTGTATCAGACCTCATAAAACCCATTAGTACATACGAGGTCAACAATTAAAACCTGAGCTGCACAAAAAGCCTTCCCCAGACAATCGGCAGCAAAGCAGCAATTTAGCTCAAGCACAGGGCTCAAATGCTGGTTCCCACAGGAATTTGCCTCATTTTAGAAGTAAACAAAGGACAACAAATTAGTTCCAATGCAGAATATAAGTGACAGGAGCAGCAAATAATGCAATGCAGAACTGAAAGAAAAAACAAAAAAACTCACAGATCAGAGACAAAGTTCTGATGTTAATCAGTAAAGGTCTAGCACCACCACAGAACAACTATTAAACCTAGAAGGAATGGAAGCCCCTTTAGCTCCCAAGCTGGAGTCGGGGGAGGGCCAAGGGCCTCTGTATCCAGCCCAGCATTGACCACCAAGCTGCTGCCAGAAGTGCCCCAGGCTCCCAGAGTTTGGGGGAGCCACACACCCCCAAAGTCCACATCCGGCCCCGCTACAACTGAGCCACTGCTAGAAGCCCCCTGGGCTCCCCTGCAGAATGTGGGGGTGCCACGGACCTCGATCACAACCCTCTGCCTCCTTCCTCTCTTCTAATCAGTCCAAAATGGCCAATACTTGATTAATAACTGACAGCTTCTCTCATCTTTGCCCCCACATCCAACTTAGGACCAACCAAAGAAAGCCAAGTATGTGCCCCTAACCAGTCACATAAGATGCCTCACTTGTGCTTAGCTTGTGTCCGAGTCTGTTTTGTGCTGCTAGAACAGAATACCACAGACTGCGTAGTTTATAATGAACAGAAATGTATTTTTTTAAAAAAATCCACGTTGGCAGAAGGGTTATTTTGAGCTGAAGGCAATTGAGAAGAAGATGCAAGAAAAGCTCTCTGTCCTCCCCCTACTTGCCTAAATGCAGGGCATAAATTTACAAAGGTGTCCCCCTCTCTTCTCTACCAGGCAGGACAAAAGTCATTCATCTGAGATGACTTTAGACCCTTATCAGCCAGAAGACAGCACCACAGGGATCCACATAACAAACTCACTAACTGACCTGCTTCTACCACTAGTTCCCCACGTATTCGCTTTTCTACAATTTGCTGCCCCAGAAGCTCAAAGTCCTTTTCCTTTGTCTCATCGCTTCTGTAAAGATGGATTGTGCTGTGTTGCAGATGCTGCATAAGCCAGAGTTCTAACCACCTCTTCGAGAATTGCTCACCTCCGGGCATCTCCCCTGTATCCATAAAATATACATGTTAAGAGACTTCGGTTTTCCTCTTGTTAATCTGCCTTTTGTTACAAGGGTCCCCAGCTAAGAACCTGGAAAAGGTAGAGGGAACATTATTTTTCTTCTGCTACACTCTCCTCCCAAGAAGGACAGCCAAAGGTCTCATGTCACAACAGCACCAGGCTTCAAGTCCAGGATCTGACCTTGACACTAAGATGACAAATTCCTTGTCCTCCTCTGCTCCCCAAGGAATGATGGAGAAGCAGAGTGGGACAATTTGGGAGCAACTACAGTTTGTGACAGACAGGAACGCAGAAAGCTGGCAGTCACTGGCCCACAGGGAATCTGGAAGTTTTCTGCAGGAATGTTGCTGGGTCCCCCTCTGGGGGTCCCCCTTCTTGGTTAGGCAAAGGCTCTGCCCCTGGAACATTCCCTGACCATGGTTCTCCATGACTCCTGTGTGTGCCTTGGAAAGGTCTTTATCCAACACCCTCGGTCTCAGCTAAGGCGGGCTTTGGAGGATACGCTCTCCCCACGGGCCCAGCGGCTTTCTCCACCTGCTTCATGCTCATGGAAACTTGGTGGCTTCAAGGTCTTTTTCTATCTGTGGATCAATCAGAGTCTCTTTTAGTCTAGGCTAGGAGGGTGCTTCTGTTCATGCAAAAATTTAGGAAGAATTGCATGCAATGCCAGCCAGCTCCCAATGCTTGTTGACAGCTGGGCCTCTCTCCTGCTCTCTGGATTTAATTACGTGAACTTAGAGCCTTCAGGTCTTCTTTAGCCAAGAGATTTTTTTATCTGGACATTTCATTCCTGTGAAAACATTTATTGGGAGCCACATGATTCAAAGCAAACATTTGAACAGGGATGAAATAGCTGGACTGGAGACTTGGTTTTGGGGTTTGAGACTTTTCTCAATAGTCACATCTTTGATTTGCAGATTGCTATAGCATCTTAATTTGTCCTGCAATACCTGTGTGATGGTTGATTTTATGTGTCAAATTGACCAGGCCATGGTGCCCAGCTATTTGGTCAAAAACCAGTCTAGATATCTCTATGAAGGAGTGGACCAAAATTAAGGCTGCTGAGGTGAAATGTGAGGATCGACCTGGGAAATGTGAGCGAAATGTGAGGGTTGACGTGGGAAATCAAACCAACAAAGTTGGGAAGTGTTCTGAAGTCTATTACAACCTGAAAGATTTTATGAGAAAGTTTGGAAAAGGGAGGGGGACTCCCCACATCAGAGTTGTCCCATTTCATTGCTGGGCAAAATACAGAAGGTATAACCCACAGATTACAGCACAGGAGCAAAAAATATCTATGTGCAGGACGAAGCATCTTTGTACAGGATGATGCTTTGGCTATTCTTAAAGATAACTTGGTGTCTTACTTAGAGTTAGGAGGCTGTATATTAATTGGTACATCAATAATTTAAAGAACTTACATGAATTCTTTGACTAAGAACAGGATGTCTCACCCAAGCCATGAGGCCCCCTCCCAGGCAATTGATATTTTTGAGATCTGCTTGTGTAGCTGAGTCAGCTACGGGTCACCAAAGGTATATTTTTAGATGTGATTCACATTTACAGTCAGTAGACTTTGAGTCGAGCAGATTGCTCTCTGTAATGTGGGTGAGCTTCATCCAAACAGCTGAAGGCCTTGAGAGCCAAGACAGAGGATTAAATGTAGAAGAGACAATTCTGCCTCCAGACAGTAAAGGTTAATTTTGGGTGTCAGCTTGACTGGGTTACAGGGTGACCAGATATGTGGTTAAACATTGTTCTGGGTGTGTCTGCGAGGGCATTTCTGGATGAGACTAACAATTGCATTGGTGGACTGAGAAAAGAAAATTGCCCTCCCTAATGTAGGTGAGCCTCGTCCAATCAGTTGAAGGTCTTAAGAGAAAATACTGGGGTCTCTGGAAAAAGAAGCCAGCAGATGGCCAGCCAGATAGCCAGACGTGAACTGCAGCATCAACCCTCACCTGAATTTCCGGCCTGCTGGCCAGAGATTTTGGATTTACCAGCCCCATGATTGTGTGAGCCAATTTCTTAGAATAAATCTCTCTCTGTCTGTCCTACTAGTTTTATTTGTCTGTAGAGCCCTGACTGAGAGGACCTGGATTCTGCATTTTCTCTTTTCTCCTTCCACACTAGTTGTTACAAGCCAAATTCTTTTCTGTCCTTATCATGTTTTTGTAATACCATATCACAAGCTACTAATAACATCCATTTATGCTGTGCTACTAACACTCTACAACCAAACTTCTCTGCTCAAAACCACAGTGCACTGGTGGCATTTTTGCCTTTTGGATATTGTGTGTGATGGTCTCACTGCACAACATGAATGTCTGGGTTTCCAGCCTGTCTTGAGTCTCCTGCCATAAGTTGTAGGAACCTGCTTCCCTACTAGTCATTTCTGTGTGATAAGGCTGCATAAAAACAGCTCCAAACCCCGGTGACTTACAGCAGAGCCCTGCGTGTTTCACAAAAACCACAAGCTGGGGTAGGGGAGAGTAGGGGGCTTCCACCAACACACTTTTCTTCTCTCAAAGTTTTGGAGGCCAGAGGACTGAAATCAAAGTGTTGGCAGGGTGGGTCCTGGGTGAGAATGGCAGAAACGTTCGGCTCAAATGACTCCATCCAAAGCCTATGCTCTAAAACACTTTGACCAAACTCTAGCATCCCTTTCCTAAGGCTGCATTCCTGGATGGCCTTGTCCCCTTTTGAGTTCCTGTCTGAAAAAGCTCAGGCTACTGTCTTAGTCCATCTGGGATGCTGTAACAAAACACCATGAACTGGGTGGCTTATAAACCACAGACACTTATTTATCGCAGGTCTGGAGGCTGGGAGTCCATGATCAGGGCATGGCAGATTTGGTGTCTGGTGAGGATCTGTGTCCTGGCTCATAGGTGGCATCTTCTCACTGTGTCCTCACATGGTGGAAGGGGTGAGACAGCTTTCTGGGGTCCCTGTTATAAGGGCACTAATCCCATTCATGAGACTCCATCCTCATGACCTAATCACCTCCTGAAAGCCCCACTAATCCCATCACACTGGAAGTTAGGATTTCAACATAGGAATCTGGGGGGACACACACATTCAGAGCACAGCAGCTGCCAAAAGAATTTCCGGTTTATTCTAGCCAACACCTAAAGGTAGCCTCCTGACCTTCTTTCTCAGAGCATTCAGTTAAAAACAAAAAGCTTACTATTGTGCATGCTTTTTCTGTTGCTTTGAGATGTCTGTGTCTCCTACAACCTGGGAGAGTCTTTCTCAAGAAACTGAGAGCCATTCCTTTGAAATCCGGACAGCTTGGGGCTCAATGGAAAGGCAGATTCCTGTCTTTGATAGACACAGATGGCCTCATCATGTCTACATTGACTAATCCTTTGTAATTTTTCACCTGAGCTTCCACTTGCCTCCAATCCCTCTCTTTAAAATGCCCTATCACTGCTATGCAGATCGGACTGGAGCTCAGCTCTTTCCCCTACTGCAGCAGCTACTTCATGAAAATCTGTTTTTACCACTTGGACTGATGTCCGGCTTTGTTTACCTTTGACACAGGGGACGTAGAGGAGGACCTTTCCTCACCTCTTCCAGCTTTGGGCAACTCCGGCAATACCGGGCTTGCGGTCGCACCACTCCGATCTCTGCCTCCCTCTTCGCGTGGCTTCTCCTCTGTGTGTATCAACACTCCCTCTGGCCCTGCAGGGTCGTCCAGATCCCCCTGCTCTTTTTCTCTGTCCTGACCGAGAAACACAGGGTGCCTTGACGCCTCTGTGACCGGTCAGCTGCATGTTTTCATAGCAGGCTTGAACCCAAGTGAGGGCCTTGAACATTCCCAGGCACTGATAAAGGTGTTTAGGTTGTTGCTGAAAACACTGAAGATCAAACATGTTGCTAAATACAGAGAAACTAACTTTGCCCCTGAGAAAAATTCCTTCGACCTTCCTATAAACCTCATAACCCAAAATCCTGTTGCAGACATACCTGGATGGAGCATCTCTTTTCCTGTCAGTCTCAATGAAGCCATAGCCCTGTGCAGCAGGTCACCTGATAAGTACTTTGGACTGATCACCCTGGCGTTCAGTGCTTCTTTCTTTGGGATCCCAATCGGCTCCATTTCAGGATAGCATGGGGCAGTCCCCTGTAGGAACTCCCTAGCTGCCATTTTGGGGTGACTCCACTGTAGGTTCTGCTGGATGGAACAGCCTTTCACCTAGAAAGAGTCATATGATTGCACTTAGGGCTCACCCAAATAATCCAGGATAAGCTCCCCTGTCAAGATCTTTGACTTACATCTTTTTCCAGATAAGGTGATATCCATAGGTTCTGGGATGAGGAAGTGAATATATCATTGGGTGACTATTTTCTCAGCCAACCACACACAGGTCCATGGGGAACAGAACAGGAAATATTATTCTTGGGGAGTGAGAAATGGGGTGCACAGTTGGGGGATATTTGCTAAACTCCAAGTAGACCAGTCCCGAAATGTGATTTGGGAGGTGGAATGTGGAATGTGGGGCAAACCCATCTCCCACCATGATCGAAAATGAAGAGAAGGAAAGAGCAGACGGGTGACCTTTCTTAAATTTGTATTGCTAAATGCGGTGATCCAGATGGAAAACCCACACACATACACACATGCATATGCACATAGGCTATCTGGCTTTGCCAAAGAGAAAGGCCACATATGAGTTATGTGAAAAAAAGAAATATTCATATAATCAGTGGTGCCCAAGAATCACGGTTCTACCTCATGTTGATTCTTGTTGGGTCAAACCAAATGGAGGACAAAACAGCCAGGAATCTGTGGACAATAGTGCGTGATGCTGATCTCAAAATCAGGGGTACACAGATCAGTTGCCTATTTGTAGATATGCCAATTAACATCCAACAAAGTCCAGTTGCCCTGTGTTTATGTGAAGAAATGCAGATAGCACAACCATTAGGACCCTGAGCCCCCCAAACAGCAGCAACCATGCCAAAGTCGCAGTATTTTTTATCAAATAACTCGAACATGTTCTTTCCCTTGAACAGTTTGTTACAGCAAGTGTGCACGATTCACCAGAACCACTAGGTTGAACTGAGCATCTGCTTTTAGAAATGTTTTTTCTTTGTGTTTGCAATGTTGCTATGGACTGAGCCTGTATACCCCCCTCCCCATTTATTTGTTGAATCCTAACCCCCAGCGTGATGGGATTAGGCAGTGGGGTCTTTGGGAGGTGATTAGATCATAGATGTGGCGCCCTTATAAAAGGATTAGTGCCCTTATAAAAGGGTCCCCAGAAAACTGCCTGTCCCTCTCTCTGCCGTATGAGGTTGCCACAAGAAGTCAGCAATCTGCAACTGGAAGAGGGACCTCACCAGACCCTGACACTGCTGGCACCCCGATCTCGGACTTCCAGCTGCCAGAACTGTGAGAAGTAAATGTCTGTGGTTTGAGCCCCCCAGTCTATGGTATTTTTCTTATGGCAACCCAAACAGACTGAGACAAATGTTCTCACTTAAGGATCAAAGGCATCAAAATTGTCATGGAAGGACTGTCAATGATCAGAATGACTTTTTTTTCCTTCTTTTATTTTTATTTTTTAATTGACATAAAAATTCTATATATCTATGATGTACAACATGATGTTTTGAAATATGTGAAGATTGTGGAATGGCTAAATCGAGCTAACTAACATATTCATTACCTCACATATTTGCGTGATGAGAACATTTAAAATCCACTCTTAGCAATTTTCAATACATGACCATACATTGTTATTAACTATGGTTATGTTGTACAGTAGATGTCTAGAACTCATTCATCCTGCATAACTGAAACTCTGTATCCTTTGACCAGCATCTCCTCCCCCCCACCCCCAACCGCTGGTAATCACCATTCTACTCTCTGCTTTTACGAGTTCAAGTTGTTTAGATTTTGTATATAAGGGAGATCGTGCCATCTTTGTCCTTCTGTGACTGAATTATTTCACTTAACATAGTGTCCTTCAGGCCCATCTGTGTTGTCACAAATGACAAGATTTCATTCTTTTTTGTGGCTGAGTAGTATTCCATTCTGCAAATACACCATATTTTCTTTACCTGTTCAGTGGGCGCTTAGGTTGGTTCCATATCTTGGCTATTGTGAACAGTGCTGCAATAAACATGGGCGTGCAGATATCTCTTCAACATACAGATTTCATTTCCTTTGGGCATATCCCCAGTAGTGGGATTGCTGGATCATGTGGTAGTTCTATTTTTAGTTTTTTGAGAAATCTCTCTGCAGTTTCCCATAATGGCCGTACTAATTATCACAATGACTTCAAAGATCGATATATGTCCACAGGATAGACACGTACATCACCATTAAAAGGGAGCACAGTAAACATGAGAATCAGGAACAGCTGTTCATTCACTTATAAAAAATCACAGGCAAAACAGAAGTTGCACTTTCTCCCCCTACCCTCACCCTCTATGGACACTCAGCTCTTCAATTTAGTCTATAATACTAATTTTCCTTAAGAGCAACACAAACTCCATGAAACGTAGTTTAATCCACGTCTTGTGTCAAAACACGAACAAAAAACGAAATCCCATGATAGATCTGAAATAGTTTTTTTGCTATCAGAAAGCAAAGAGGCTTTCAACAATTTTAGGGGCTGTCCTAAAAGGACAAAAGAGACATTTTAAAACATCTCCCAAGGGCCACAGCGTGATCATTTGAGGATCAAACGCCACGAATAAAAACGGTTAATCAGAACATGCTTAGTCTATAAAAGAAGAGTTAACGTACGGAATTCCGATCATAAGACAAGAAAAGGACGGAAATAAGATTGTGTTGAATTTTTATTGATTTGGTAAAAAGGAACGCGTTGATGCATAGGGGTGTTTTGGGTTTTTTAAAGCATATGCCTATTTATAAAGTTTAGAGATGGACGTGTGTCTGTCTGTCTAAGCAGGAGAGAGTGAACAAAACCCTGAAAGCCCAACAGCGCCAGGGCAAGTGACCGTGGGAAGGCGCGTGGGGAAAGCCAGGCTGGGCCGGGTGCGCGCTGAGGCTGGCGGACCTGGGCTCTTTCCATCCGTGTGCGCCGGGAACAAAGGCGGCCTGTAACGCGTCACCCCCTAGCGCGGGCTTTTGGGACCACCCGATTAGAGAACAAAGTCGACTTTCAGGAGGAGCGAACCGCAGCCCTTACATCTGGGGAATCCGCAATCCCGCGAGAAATCGGTGACGTGAAGCGTGTGAAGCCAGGAGAGCGCCCGAGATGCGGAGCCGCAGCGGGAGCGGCGGTCGGCACCAGGAGCCCGCAACCAACGTGGCCGAGCCTTTGAATCGACCCGCAGGGAAACGTCCTTCGGCGTTTCTCGCAATGAGTCCGGACTGCCTAGCGCTGGAATCCGGAGCCGGCAGCACCACCGGTCTCCCGACCCTCCGGGTGGCGCGCGCCAAAGCCCGTGCGCTGCGCTCCTGCGCTCCTGCAGCCTTGGATCCCCGCGCCCCTGCGGCCGGGCACCCTGGCACACCGCCGCCCGTGCGCTGGGGCGCCCCATCGCGCAGGTCCCCAAGACCGAGCCCGACCACGACGGCTCGGCAGGATGCGCGAGGCCGGTGCGGAGGCTGCGGCCCCAGGCAGTGGGCCGGAAATGGCGTCACGGGCTCCGAGTGACACGAAACTTCAATCTCTTTACCTTTCAGCCAAACAGCGTGCGCTTTCTCCCCGGTAGCCTCTGGGGACCCTGAGGAGGCCGCGCCTTCAAAGTCCCTTTGCAGTGGATTTGTTGCATCTCAGAGCCAGTGGGGGATGGGGTGGGGGTCGCACCCTCATACTTGGGTTCCTAATTTTCTTTTCTTGGAAACTTTCTCTCAGCCCAAACCGGAGTGTGCTCGTCTGACTCTGGTGGGAAAGGATCCGGTGCGGCGGGGTCGCCCGGCGGTGGGACAGGGCCACCCTCCTCTCGTTGGCTGTTTTGCCACTGGAGCTCAATTTAATCCTTCTCTCCCTCCACGGTCTAGATGGAGAAGAGTCCTTTGCTTAAAAACAAACAAACAAACAAAAATCATCGAATCTCCGTTGAGCATCTTAACTGCCAGGCAGAGCTCTTCGCACGCACGTCAGACAAGAACGCGCCTCCTGGAGCCTACATTCCAGTGGGGCGGGCGGTGACCGTGCACGTGAGCTGGGGGCGCCGCGTCGCAGAGGTTTGCACGCTAAGCAGAAACAGGGCCCTATAAGCCCGTGGTGGCGCCCCACGGTGGAGATCAGAGCGGAAACTGGCAGGAAGAGCCGCAAGGCCCTCGCGGTGGGCGCCCGCACAGGACAGAAGGAGCTGGCGGTGGGAGGAGACCTGGTCCGAGGTAACGGGAAGGGAGGAACTCACAGCCCAGCAGAAAGACTGGGGCTTGCTTCGCTCTCTGAGGAATGTCCACCCTTTTCCTCAATGGCTGTACTAATTCACCTTCCCACGAACAGTGTGCAAGGGTTGCCTCTTCTCCACACCCTCGCCAGCACTTATCTCTTGTCTTTTGACCACAGTCACCCTAAGGAGAGCGGAGATATTTCACTATGGTTCTGATTTGCATTTCCTTGATGATTGGTGATGTCGAACGTTTTGTCATATAACTGCTGACTTTGGAGAAACGTCTGTTCAGGTCCTCTGCCCACCCCACCCCCCGGCCCCCGTTTTTTTTTTTTTTTTTTTTGTTTGTTTGTTTGTTTTTGGCAGCTGGCTGGTATGGGAATCCGAGCACTTGACCTTGGTGTTATAACTGCCCATTTTTTAATTGGGTTATTTTATTAATTTATTTATTTTGCTATTGAGTTATAAGAGTTCCCTATATTTTTTGGATATTAACTCCTTATCAGATGTATAGTTTGCAAATATTCCTCCCATCCCATAGGTTGCTTTTAACTTTGTTGATCCAGCAATCCCGTCTCTGGGTATATACCCAAAGGAGATAAAATCACTATCTCGAAGAGATATCTGTGCTTCCATGTTCATTGCAGCCTTATTCACAATAGCAATATATGGAATCAACCTAAGTGTCTGTCGATGGATGAACAGATAAAGGAAATGTGGTTTATTATTATTATTATTATATATTGTAACATAAAAAGGAATATTATTCAGCCATTAAAAAAAAAAAAAGAAATCCTGCCATTTTGGGCGATATAAATGAATCTAAAGGACATTATGCTAAGTAAAATAAGCCAGACAAAGAAAGACAAATACTGCATGATCTTATTTATTTATTTATTTATTTATTTTGCAGCTGGCCAGGACATGATCTCATTTATATGTGAAATCTAAAAAAGTCAAATTCAGTGAGTAGACGGGTGGTTGCCAGGGGCTGCGGGTGGGGGGTGGGAATGGGGCGATGTTGGTCAAAGGGTACAAACTCTCAGTTAACGAAGGACCAGTTCTGCAGATGTACAGCATGGTGACTATAGTCATCAATAATATATTGTGTACTTAAAATTTGCTGAGAGGGTAGGTGTTAAGTGTTCTCACCACTCACGTAGCTATGTGCATTGATGGGTGTATTAACTTGATTGGGGTATCATTTCATAATTATATGAAAACATCACATTGTACACCTTAAATATATACAAATTTTAATTGTCAATTATACCTGAATAAAGGTGGGAAAAAGTAAAAATACATCAAAAAAGCAGTCTTAACAATAAAAAGAAAAGACTGGGGCTTTTCCTTGCAGAGCCATGCTCAGCCCCTGGAGGGTTTCTGCGAAGTGACCTGAGGTGGCTCGCCGTCAAGGGCTTTGAAACTGTATAAGTAAATCTCCTCAGGCCAGAAACGTGACAGTTTTAAAAATATGTGGGGGGCGAGTCTGTCATCCACAAGCGCCCCACAGCATTCATCCTCCTCAGACGCGATGTGCCGATAGTCTACACACCTGGATGGGTGCTGTCGCGGACATGCAGTTCCAAGAGCGCAGGTGTCCTCGGGACTCAAGCCAGGCAACGTTGCTCCTGCCCTCGGAGAAGTGACCTTGCTGTTGGGGAGACAGGAGTCACCCACATTTCCACAATTCGATGGAAGGTAACATGCCCAGGCTCACTTGCCTTGGGGTAGCCTCCCACAGCTGCTGGTGCTGGGGACCCATGGGAACTCACTTTGAGGCTACAGGGCCTGCAGCAGAAAGGCTCATAGACCATGTTAAAAAGTTCAAATCATGCAGTTTATTAAATCAATCAGAAACACACGTCGAAAAGCTAGGGGAAAGGGATGGGGTAAGTTGACTCATTTAGGGAAGGCATCGGTGGGGAGGAAAAGCCACCCACCTGACCTTGGGCACCGGTGGTCATAGGTGCTGACGCTCTGCCATCAGCCTTTTCCATGGATAGTGTGGTTAGGAGGGCCAGGGCTCAGGTGTGAGCAGACGCAGCCTGGAGGCAGGTGCGGCCACACGAGGACAGGTGGGCGTGCATGGGTGTCCCCAGCAGGTAGTGGAATTTAGTGGATGTTGATAAATATGGGTATTGAGTGCCTCAGATGTGTCATGCCTGTTGAGTATACCGGGAATATTCAGTGCCTCTGGTATACTTAGTGTTAGGCTGATATTTAGTGCCTCTGGTATACTTAGTGATCATAAATATTTAGTGCCTCTCTTATACTTTGTGACCCTGAATATTTAGTTCCTCTGGTTTATTTAGTACTCATGAATACCTAGCTCATCTTGTTTATTTAGTTATCATGAATAATTAGGGCTTTGGCATATTTTGTGATCATAAATATTAAGTGCCTCTCTCTCACATATTTAGTAACCCTGCATGTTAAGTGCCTCCTGTGTACTCTAACAATCATCAGAATTAGTGCCCAGATGCCTTCTGTTTATTCACTGCCTGGCTGAATACTCCCAGGCTCTCTTCCCTTTAGGGCCCAGGCCCTACTCACAACTATTTTTTGGTGGCTGGCTGGTATGGGGATCTGAACCCTTGACCCTTTGGACCCTGGAGCTGTAACACTGTGCTTGAGCCAACAGGCCAGCCACTACTTTTCTGTGTTTACCTCATCTTAGGAGACTCATCCATCCTACTGATATGGGGCCTTCATGGCGTGAGGAAGTGAGAGGGCTCAGCCTGTTCTAAAACCAAGGGTGTTTTTTTTACTGTGGGGTGCTGAGTTTCCTTACATGTTCTAGTTTCTTGACTTTCATCAGATATTTGGTTTGCAAATATCTTCTTCCAGTCTGCAGCAAGTCTTTTCATTCTCTTCACCTGGGCTTTTCAGAATGAAAGTTTTTAATGTTGATGAGGTCCAAATTATCAGTGTTTCCTTTCATGGATCATGCTTTTGGTGTCAAGTCTAAGAACTCTTTGCCTAGCTCTAGACTCTGATTTTTTCTGTATTACGATGCTACATTTTATGTCATAAATTTCGCCATAATAAAAGAAATCATGTGTGAAATTTAAAAAATGTAGATTCTAATAAAAAGAAAATACTGTATAAGTAAAAGTATATGTGACAGTGCTAAGCTATACTTAAGGATAAATACAGCATTAAAAACACACTATCAGGAATGGATTCAGGCTTGAAAACAATCTTTCAAGTGGATGATTTTGAAGACCTAGAAAATCTTGGAAAACCATTCCTGCAGATAATGCTATAATTGCAATTTATATTTGCTACTTACCTTTTTCCTTTCAACACTTCATCAGTTGTTGGTCTAATCACGAAAATTCCTGTCCTGATTTTTTTCTCTCTCTTCAAACCTTAAATGCTTCTTCTTTACTACAATTTCTCTTGAGGCAGGAAAATACAAATGGAAGTAAAAAAAAAAAAAAGGGTATTTTAGGCAGTTTTGTGCAGGTATTAACCTGATGTGTGACACTTTTAGTCTCCTTTTCTGTAAGACACGGGAACTGGACTGAACCATCCCAAACACATCCCCCAGTGTTAACATTTTTATGATCCCACTTTTTTCTTTTTCATTTGCACATGGAAAATTTGGAGGAATACCACAGTGACTTCAAATTTACCTCCTAGTTAACTGTATTTCTTAGTGCTGTTTCTGCCTTTTAGGAGCAAAGAAAATCAACTACTTTAAATTCCTTTTCCATGTGCCAGACATGAAATTTCCTGAGAGTCATATCTTCTTCACCTAAACATTTTTGTACCTTTGATCATTTCTCTTACACATGAAGTTTATAGTCTCTTTACCACTTTTTCCTGTACACCCTGAATTTTGAGAATAGAACTTCAAGTAGGGTAAAGCCACAATGCAGTAAAAAACACATAAAACGCACGTCAAATACACAAGTTGAATAGGAGATTACAAATTCCTATAATTAGAATCTTTCACTTCTATTCCAGTGGTCTGTTTTGTTGCCGTTGCATTTTTTAAAAAACTCCTTTACCACCCTCTTACAGAAAATATTCAGATATTTTGTAGTTGCTTGCCAATGAAGTCCCCAAACATTTTACATGAATCAATCTAAAATATTATCTTGAGAAAAGGAAAAAGGTTCCATACTGCTATGGGACAAATGTGTCCCAAAAAGGAAACTTGACCCCCATTCTAACAGTGTTAAGAGGGTGAGAAATCCAATTATGGTATTTGAAAACTGGGGCCTTTGAGAGGTGATTGCTTAGTGAGGACTGTGCCCTCCTGGATTAATATTTTTTTTTTTTAGTGGTGGTGGGTATGGTATGGGCATTGTAGTGGATTATATTATGTCCCCCCAAAATTCACTGAAGCTTGCATTGTGTCACCCCAGTTTTATGTATTAGAAACTTGGCCCCCACTGTGACTGTTAAAAGGATTGGAAATCCTATTATGGTAATTGAAAGGTGGGGCCTTGAAGAGTGACTGGATTGTAGGATCATGCCATAGTGAATGGATTAAAAATGGTGGTCAGGGGCATGGTGCCAAGGGCTTTAAAAGAAGAGGAGAGTCTGTCTCTCTCTGCTGCTCTCTCTGCTTCCACCTTCTTGCAATTTGAGACCCCTGGGTCACTGTTGCCACCACGGGCTGGACTTTGGACTTCCCAGCCTCAGAAACAGTAAGCAATAAATTCTTGATGTTTCCTAATAAACCACCCAGTTTCAAGTATTTTGTTATAAGCAACAGAAACGGACTAATACAGGCGTTGTTCTGATGGCTTTGCAGGAGAGCGAGTGAGAAGGTTATCTCTGTCTTGCTCCTGTGAATCTGGCCATATGACATTCTGCGTTGCTGTAGAGAGTCACTACCAAGAACAAAGCCCTCACCGATGTGTTCCCTGGACCTTGGCCTTCCCAGCCTCCAACCTATAAGAAATACACTTTGTTTCTTTATAAGTCTCCCAGTTTCAGGTATTCTGTTATTAAGCAACAGCGGCGGACTGGTCTTCTTTAGTTATTTGATGTTGATGTGATGGGAATCCAAGAACATCAAGACACCCGACACTTGTAAATGTGCTACCATCTTTTGGGTGTCTATGAAATGTAATATTGAGCAATGATAATGTGTAATATTGGAGCAAAGGCTCCACTCCGCCTCTGATGGGAAAGTGGAAGTCTTCAACTTTCCAAAAGATTCAAGAACAGATGAGGGTGAAGGGGCACCTCTCTTCACCCGACCCCAGTACAGACAGCACCAGGCTAAATCTCTCATCTGGAGGCCAGAGAGGAGGGAGGCTGGAGCAAGAAATGCCAGGTGGCCTTGTCATCATGTTTGGGAAATGGGGACGCCAGCACCACACTGTGGGTTCCGCTGGCAGTAAAGGGGAGGGACTGACATGCAACCACATTTGCCAGTTCCCGTTTTCAACTCCTGTACACACATTTTAATTTGATGAAATGGAAGGCCTGTACAATTTGTGAGTCATTCTCCAATTATTGGACCTTTAAGGTTTTTTTTCTCTCCCCAAATAGTTATACGACAAACATTTCTCAACAAAACAAAACAAAAAACACAAAACAAAAAATTTTTTTTACAGGCTTTACTTCCATTTTGGGTTATCTTTATAGTCTGATTGCTGAGAAGAGGTATTAACACATATTGCTGCATGGTTTCCCAGAAGCACTATCCGCAAAATCAAGGTTTTTCACAGTTTTTTATTATTGGTCTAATTACTTAATAGTAAATAAAAGAAATCTCATTTTTATTTTCCTATTTCTCAATAACTGGTCATACTACATTTTATTTCTCAGATCTATTCAATCGTGTTTTTTCGTGTGAATTGACAAGTCCCCCATGTGTGTGTGGGGGGGTGTATCTTTCCATTGTACTCTTCCTTACCAAATTTTATGAATTCTCTGTTTATTTGGGGCTAAAATTTTCCTGGTTTGGCTGTTTGCCTTTGAATCCTTCTTGATTTTTTTTTTTCACTCACAAGATTAGTCCAACATGACTTTTGTTTTTTGTTTTTTACTTGTCTCTCCACAGCAATCCTAGTTTATCCAGTTAATCCGCTTGAAGCCTTCTGTATTAGTCTGTTTCTGTTGCTTATAACAAAATATATGGAAATGGGTACTTTGTAAGAAAATGATATTTTTTTCTTACAGTTTCTGAGGGTGAGGTGTCCAAAGTCCAGGGAACACATCTGGTGTGGTGACAGTGACCCCTCACATTGCACGATGGTGGAAGCAGAAAGCAGAGAGAGACTAACCTCATTCACTCCCTTTTTAAGCCTTCAGAAACACACCCATGACCACCAATATTAACTCATTCATTACGCATGGTCCCACAATCTAATCTCCTCTTCAAGAGTCCACCTTTCAATTACCATAGTAGGTTTTCCCACCCTCTTAACAGTCACAGTGGGGGCTAAGTTTCTAATACATGAAACTTGGGGGATACAATTCAAGCTTCAGTGAATTTTTTTTGGGGGGGGCATAATGCAACCCACTAGACCTTCTAACCTTTACTACATAAAACTAAGCTGAGTTTGCTAGTCTCACTTCTTATTGCCTACCTAGTGCATTTCCAAGTCTACACCAGATTTTTTTTAAAAAACCCTCCAAAACAAAACTACCTCTGAGTACCTTGCACTTGTATGAAATAACAGATTCATGTTCTAAAATTTAAAAGTTACTTAGGGTCAAATTACATATTTTTTTAAACCACGCGCTTACTAATTTTCAAAAAGAAAAAAATAGATTACTCCTCCCCAAAAGGATTTTTTCTTCCGTTTGTTTTATTCAAAAACAGTGTAACAACATAATAAACTGGGTCGGAAGGTATTCATTTATAATTTTAGTACTTAAAGAGTTTCATTTTAGTTTTTCCATATGTGTTTGTATTTTTTATAGGTAAACCCTATTTAAATTTTTTTGGTATCTTGATTTTCTTTAGCTAACATTGTGAAACATTTTCCCAAGTTGCTTACAAATGCTTATCTGACGTCCTCCGCTGCTCAGTCAATGAAAGGGAGCTTCCTCCCCTCCACAGTCCCCCGCACCCGTGTACAGCGCAGGGCGGACAGCGGACACCACGGCCGGCCCCAGGGGCCAGAGCAGAGGCCGCGCGGGGAGGTCCACGCGAGACCTGTCCACGCAGGGAGGGTCCGCCCTGGGAAGATCGAGCAGGATGGTGCAAGTGGAGGATGTCCACGCGGGGCTGTGCACACAGGACGGATGAGCGCGAGGACGCCCCACGTGGGACACTTCCACGAGGGCCAGTGCGTGAAGGACGGGTGCACGCGAGGACCTGAGCACGCGAGGGGTCCCCACACTCGGAGGAGCCGCCCAGGGCAGGCACGCCCACGAGGGGCGGGGCCGCGGGAGGGCCCACGCAGCCGCTTTCCGGACCCGTCCCCGCCAACGTGGGCGGGGTCGCTCTGCCCAGGTCCTAGCAGCTACAAAAATGTCTTTAATAGCGGACTCTCCAGATAACAATAAAACTTTGTTTCCCTCTGGGTGATGAGTCATTTGTACGGGAAGTGACAGCTCTCTTAAGATTTGAAGGCACGACGTCGGCCGGTCAACGGGCATGACAGTGACGCGCGCCGCCGCCAGGACCCCGCCCCGCGCGCGCGTCCCCGGCGCTGACCTCGTCGTCGCCCCCGGCTCACTGTCGGTTCTGCTCTCCGGCCTGCTGTCCGGCCGCTCTCCGGGCGTGCGTGGTGCGCTTCTGGGCCGAGGAGGACGGGCCCTTCCCGTGCCCCGAGTGCGCCGACGACTGCTGGCAGCGCGCTGTGGAGTCCGGCCGCCCGCCGCTCAGCCGCCGCCTGCTGGCGCTCGAGGAGGCGGCCGCGGCGCCCGCGCGCGACGGCCCGGCCAGCGAGGCCGCGCTGCAGCTGCTGTGCCGCGCCGACGCGGGCCCGCTGTGCGCCGCCTGCCGCATGGCCCCGAGCCGCCCGAGTGGGAGCCGCGCTGGAGAAAGGCGCTGCGCGGCAAGGTGCGCCGAGGGTGGGGGGTCTCGTGCCCTGCCCTCTCCGGGGATCCCGCGGCGCCCTGCGCGCCCCCTCATCCCTGCGTCCCCGCCTCCGGGCCGTGCCCTGTGCCCCTGCCCACCCCAGCGTCCCTAGCCCGGCAATGCCTTGTGTACTCGTCCCCACGTCCAGACAGTGTCCCTTCTCCCATCTCCCCATCATCTTATTTCCTAACCCAACTGTGCCCTGCCCCAGCCCTGCCCCCTAGGTCCCCTTTCGCTCCCAAAGATTGACCACTTCCCCTCAGTGCTCCTTTGGGCCTGACGTCACTGCAGCAGCCCCCGCCCCCTGCTGGTGAGGCCCTGAGTTCTGTCCAGGGGATGAGGCCTTCAGCCCTTGTCCAGTGCGTGTCCACTGGGCCGCCTTCTCCCCGACCCGCTGGGCCACACGGCCCGCACCTGGCTGCCCTTCAGGGTTACCCCCGTCCACCCTGTTCTGGAACATCCTCTGCTGTGCTCTCGACCATCGCGCGTGGTACCTGCCATCAGAGTCTGGCCACAGCTGGGTTGCAGGGGCCTGGTGTGCGCCTGTGGTGGGGTGAGTGTGGAGACAGCGATATTCTGAACGAACAGACAGCCAGGTCCCTGAATACCAACAGTCGTGCCTGGTCCCTGCCCACTAGAGGAAATGACAGAGGCTAGCGCGGCGCGTTTGAGCCTGAGCCGTGTGCCAGGCGCTGTTTCCTGCGTTCTGGGGATGGCGCCTGTGTGCCACCCATGAGCAGGGGGAGGTGAGGGTCAGACTGTGTTTCTGGGCTCTCCTGCGGTGGAGCTCCTCCCACTGGGCACAGCGACCGTCTTCTGGGTCAGGCAGGACAGTGGGCAGGGAAGGCTGTACAGGCCTGTGGTGCGGACAGAGCTCACACTAACCGGGGCCTGTTCACGAACGCGGAATTAATTATGAAACACACCTAAACAGCCGCCTAGCTCGGGCACCCAACTCCTTCTGAAAAGGAGCAAAGACCAGACACCTTTTAAAGGCTTGTAGCTGTAGCTGATTACCCCCCCAACCACCTTTTTTTTTTTTTTTTTTTTTTTTTGCATTTTATCTTCAAGGCCAAGAGCATGCACTTGAGGACTGTTTATGGGACAGTCAGACTGTTAGTGGAATCAGCCGTTGTGATGGCTCCCCAGACCGGGCCAAGCCGGGGGACCCAGACCTGCTCACCACCCTGTAACTAACCTCTCTGTACAGGAAAACAAAGGGTCCATGGAGATCATGAGAAAGGACTTAAACGACGACGCCCGGGACCTGCACGGCCAGGCAGAGTCGGCGGCTGCTGTGTGGAAGGCAAGTGGGTGTGTCAGAGTCTGTGTGAACTAGGGGACCCCTGGATGCAGGACTCTGGACAAACGGGGCTGGCCAAGCAGGCCGGGCCCCAAAGCCGAGCAACTTCCTGGCCTGGTTGCCAAGGGGAGGGTACTCTAAGTGGACTTTGATGAACTCCAGGGTATTTTTCTAGAATGTGTTTGGGGGTATTCCGAAGTAGAATCTGGTGAGCTTTTTTGGTTTGTTTGGTGGCTGAAGGGTACGGGATCTGAACCCAAATAGAATCTAGCCAAAGTGAGTGGGAATCCTCTTTTACTCTCCACATTGTACTGGTAGGTGTTTGCAGCATCCACCTTTTTTTTTTTTTTTTTTTTTTTAAATACACAGAACTCTTTTTGTAGTACTCTTGGTTCTCATCTGAGAGCAGCCCGTTATTTTCCAGTAGAACCAGCATTGTGCCAGGTGACCTTGCTAAGTATTTGTCTTGGTCTGTTTGGGGTGCTATAACAGAATACCGTAGACTGGGGGGCTTAGACAGGAGACATTTGTTTCTCACAGTTCTGCAGGCTGGAAGTCCATGATTAAGGTGTGGCACATCTAGTGTCTGTTGAGGCTGCTTCCTGGTTCATGAAGCACCTTCTTGCTGTGTCCTCACATGGTGGAAGGAGTGAGGGAGGTCTCTGGGGTCCTTTTATAAGGGCACCAGTCCCATTCATGAGGGCTACACCCTCATGACCTAATTGCTTTCTAAAGCTTCTGCCCCCTAATACTGTGACCTTGGGGGTTAGGATTGTCAACGTGTTTATTGGAGTGGGGACACAAACATTCAGTCCATAGCAGGATTGCTTTCTTCCAGTGCTGTATGAGTCCATTTCTGTTGCTTATAACATAAATACCTGAAACTGGGTGATTTATAAGAAAACAAAATTTATTGCTTGTAGTTTCAGAGGCTGGGAAGTCCAAAGTCCAGGGAACACATCTGGTGAGGGTCTTCTTTGGTGGTGGCTTCGCAACAATGCAGGGGTCTCAAGTGAGAGAAAATGGCACAGCAGAGAGAGAGAGAGAGTGCTCCTCATGCACTCCCCTTTTAAAGTCCTCAGAACCACTCCCACGACCACCTGTTATTAATCCATTCACTATGGCATGGTTCTACAGTCTAATCACCTCTTCAAGACCCCACCTTTCAATTACCATAATAGGATTTCCCACCCTCTTTACACTGTCACAGTGGGGATTAAGTTTTGGGGGGACATCAATCCACAGCATTCTGCCCCTGGTCCCCCAAAACTCATGTCCTTTTCACACACAGATGCATTCATTTCATCCCCAAAGTTTTAACTTGTTTCAACTCGAAAGTCCAAAGTCTCAAGGTCTCATCTGTGAAATCAAAACAAGTTATCTACTTCCAAGATACAATGGTGGGACAAGCATAGGATACATATTCCCATCTGGAAAGAGAAATAGTAGGCCAAAAGAAAGGGGTAACAGGTACCAAACAAGTCTGAAACCCAGCAGGGCAGGCATTAAATCTCAAAGCTGGCGAATCATGTACCTGGACTCTATGTTTGATCTCCTCTGTACACTGGTGAGGGGGTTGGGTCCTCAAGTCCTTGGGCAGCTCCGCTTCTATGGCTTTCCTGGTCTCAGTCCACACTTCTGCTCTCCCAGGCTGGTGTTCCACTCTGGTAGCTCCACAAGTCTGGGGTCTCCATCGCAGTCCCACTGTCACGGCTCCACTAGGCATGGTGCTGATGGGGTTTCTCTGCTGTATGTCCAACTCCACATTTCCTCTTGGCATTGCTCTAGGGAAAGCTGTTTGCAGTGACTCTACCCCTGCAACAAATCTCTTTCTGGGCCCCAGGCTTTTCCATACATCCTTTGAAATTGGGGTGGAGGCTCCCAAGCCTTCACAGCTCTGACATTCTGTGAGCCTGCAGACCTAACACCATGTGGACGCCGCCAAGGCTTCTGGCTTAGAGCTTCCAAAGGTGCAGGTCCAGCCACACCTGGGGCCAATTTAGCCACTGCAGGAGCAGCCAAAGTAGCTGGGGTGTGGGTGCCAGTGCGGGTGATGGAAGCAACTTCCCAAGGTGGCCCTGGGCAGCAAGCCCATGGAGGGCACCTTGGGCCTGTTCCCCAAGACCATTCTGTCTCCCTAGGCCTCTGGGCCTGTGATGGAAGATGCAGCCTCCAAGATCTCTGAAATGCCTTCAAGGCCTTTTTCCCCTTCGCTTTTCTTCTGTACTCATCTCCTTAGCAAAGTGTCCTGGGCTACACCCTTGTCTTTGTGTCCAGCGTGAAAGTTTTCTAATTTTTTGCTCTCTGCTCTCTTTTGATTTGTAAATTCTGGCTTTACCTCATGCCTTTACTGCCATGTCTCAGCATAGGCTGTTGTAAGCAGCCATGCATCTTCCTTAACGCTTTGCTGCTTAGAAGTTTCTTCTGCCAAATAACCTGGGTCAGCACGTTGAAGTTCCACATTAAAACTTTTGGGCATGAACAGAATGTAGCCAAGTTCCTTGCCAGTTCCTAGCAAGGGTGATCTTTGCCCCAGTTTCTAATAAGTCCCTTCTCATTTACATCTGAGATCTTCTCAGAATGGCATTTATAGTCCGTATTTCTATCAGCAATCTGCTCACCACCATTTAACCACTCTTTAAGATGTTCCAAACTTTCCCTGGTTTTCCTTGTCTTTTAAATTCCCACCAGCAGCTGGGCTTTTTCTAGCCTGTTCTTTAAAATTCTTCCAATTCCTACTCAACACCCAGTTCCAAATCTGTTTCCATATTTTCAAGTATTTGTTATAAGCAACATTGTACTTCTCTGGTACCAGTTTTCTGTATTAGTCCGTTTCTGTTACTTATAGCAAAATACCTGGAACTGGGTAATTTATAAGAAAATGAAACTTATTGCTTACAGTTTTGGAAGCTGGGAAGTCCATAGTCCAGGGAACACATCTGGTGAGGTCTTCTTTGGTGGTGGCTTTACAGCAATGCGGGGACTCACATGGCAGAAATGGCAGAGCAGAGAGACAGATAGCTCCTCATTCACTCTCCTTTTAATGCCCTCAGAGCCACACCCCTGACCACCATTATTAATCCATTCACTACGGCATGGTCCTACGGTCCAAACACCTCTTCAAGGTCCCACTTTTCGATTACTGTAATAGGATTTCCCACCCTCCACAGTGGAGACTAAGTTTTGAGGGGACATCAGTCCACAGCAGGTGCCTTCCACAGCATTATACCCCAAGGTAATGTCACACTATAGTTCTTTTAGGTTACTCACCAGCAAAGCTACACATTAGTTTAAACTCTTTCTGGTGACTTTTTCCTCTTATATAGCAAAATCTGTACTGGTTTCTTGATTTTTATAGCTTCTGTACCCTGTTTTGTTTAGCATATAAAAACAAAGTGCTTTTTAAAACTACAGAAGCTCTCGGATTGTGGGTTTGCACCTCAAAACCAAGGCCACCGGTCCTACCACCATGGTGGTGCCCTGTGCTCTGGATCCAGCCCAGCCCTTGCCCACTCCATGGAGGTCTGAAGTGCAGGCCTTCCTCAGACAGGGACAGAGAGGTGACAGATTGGGTATGAAAGGACGAGTCGACACCAGTTGACAATCCACCGGAGAGAGCTCATTTATTAGGCAGCACACACACATATATATAGGGCTTTTAGGGAAGGCTGATTGGCTTAAAATACAATCCCTACTTAGCATACCGCATGGGGCTTGGGGTGAGCTGATTGGTGTGCGATTCGCACCAGTGGGAAGGAGAGTAAGGAAGAGAAGGGCAACCAGCGCCATGATGGGGTGTGGCCGAGAAGGACTTATGTGATCAGGGTGTGATCCCTTGGGGCATTTGGGTTCTTACAGTGTTGGGAAAATAGAATAATTTGATCAGGCCCCCTCCTCTTAGGTCCAGTTAGAGGAGGTACGGTACATTTTTGTAAATAAGTCGTGTGTGGGTGGAATTAGTGTGCATGGGCAGTGCCTGGACCTGGCTGGCGCTGACTTCCTCAGGCATCTGCTGCCCATGGCCATGCTCTCGAACCTACGGCTCCAAGGACATTTTTGCCAGTTACCTAGCTCATAGGCCTGCATGTGAGGGGTCTGGGGATCCAGCCTGGCGTGTGAAGGGTCTGGTGACCCAGCCTGGCATGTGAGGGGTTTGTGACCTAGTCTGTGAATGGGCTTGAGGGGTCTGTGAGCACCAGACCCAGCCCTAGCTCGACAGGTGACATTTGGGGGAACGCATGGAATCTCTGTGGCCCTTCCCCTGTTCCTAGCCCTGTGCATCTCTTAATCTGTATCCTTTGCAATATCCTTTATAGTAAATGGGTAAATGTTAAGTAAGTGTTTCTTTGAGTTCTGTGAGCTACTCAGCAAATAAGTCATTGTTGTCAACTGAAATTAAGACCATTGAGGCAAAAATAACTTTGTAAAGTTTATTGGAAACCAAATGTGAAGATGGACATAGGAAACACCACCCCACACAGAGAAGTGCTTCAAAGTCTATTACAAATAACAAAGGAAAGAGTGAAGAAAGTGGAAACAAAGAACAAAAAGTGGATCAGTCATCTCAAAGTTACTTTCTTTGTAAGGTGGAGACAGGGAGACAGAACAATGGGAAAATAACTGATTAGTTAACAGCACGTTGCTTCAGGCTATCTCTCTTGTGTAAGGATTAAAGCAGAGGGAACTTTATCATCATACCTATAGAAGATTTAGACTGGCTGTTGTCTCTTTCTCCTGACTTCTGGCAAGGTCTGACCACAACCTAAGTGACACAGAACTTAGCCCGGGCAAGGCCATTTTGGGGGTTTGGTCTGTTGGGGCCCAGTGCAGGATCTTAGTCCGAAGCAATGGCTCTAATAATTATATTTAACATTGTCACATGTGTTACATTTACATTAAAAATTTCACTATATGATGTTATAATTTTTGCTTTAAATAGTCATATGTATTTTAAAGGAATTAAGAGTTAAAAAGTCTTTCTATATTTACCTAGATTTTTACCGTTACTGATGTTCTTCATTTTTTTCTGAAAGTCCTAGTTTGCCTCTGGTATCATTTCACTTCAGCATGAAAACTTTTTTTTTTTTTTTTTAGAATTTCTGGTACATGTTTTCTGTTAACAAATACTTAGCTTTTGTCTTCTTTTTTGATGTCTTTACCTTTTTTTGAGAATATGTTCACTGGTTTGACAGTTTTCCTCTTCTTTCTTTCTTTCTTTTTAGGTAAAGAAAGACTTTATTTGAAAGGTTTTCTGCTAGGTGAGGCTGGGGAAGGGACTATGGCAGCAGGGAGAACTGTCTGACAATGAGATCTGCAAGTGTCTCCAAGGTTATGCAAAAAGGAGTTTTCTTTCTTAGGGAGGATTAAACAAAGCTGGGAAGATCCAGGTGTTGGGGAGTGGGATGAACGGGTGGGTGGCGTGACTACAGAGAAGATCTGAGAATGTTTTAACCTGAGGTCAGCTATTTTCAGGAGGGCTCCTAAAGGTGGGGCTGTGTGCTAGCCCAGATTCAGGGGGAGCCTAAGTCTAGGGGCCTGGGAGAAGGAGAGAAACTTCACCAAAGTTTGATTAACTAGCGCTTTGTTCTGGTTTTGACTCCATGGGCTACTTCAGTACGGCCAGCCTTTTTTGTGACAGAGCATGGGGATCTGGAGGGCCTGTGTCTGGCCTTGTCACAGGGAAACAAGAGGACATCCAGGAGTCCTCTGGATGAGACATGCAGAGGGGCAGTTCTGTGCAATGAACTGAATTCCAGAACACAAAGGGTAGGGGGATTTCTTAACCTTAACCTGCTTTCCAGGATTACCAGTCTTTGGTAAAATTCAACATTGTCAGTCCCCCATTTTGTTCAAGATGAATAGTATCTTTTGTCACTGAACAACTCAGGATCATAAATCTCCTGAGTCAGATGAAGTGGGGTCTAAGAAACAGTTTCCCGATTGTCTTAGTCTGTTTTGTGTTGCTATAAGAGAATACCTGAGACTGGGTAATTTATAAAGAAGAGAGGTTTATTGGGCTTATGATTCTGGGACAGCTGCATCTGGCACAGGCCTCAGGCTGCTTCTACTAATGATGGAAAGTGGCAGGCAGCCAGTGGGTACAAGCAGATCACATGGCAACAGGAAGCGAGAGAGAGAGAGAGAGAGAGAGGAGGTGCCAGGGTCTTTTAAACAACCAGCTCTCGCAGGAACAAATAGAGTAAGAACTCACTCAGGCCCCCCTCCCCCAGGGAGAGCATTAATCCATTCATGAGGGATCCACCCCCATGACTCAAAAGGCTCCCAACACTGCCACAGTGGGGATCAGATTTCTACATGAGTTTTGGTGGGAACAACACAACTAAAATCTATTACTCATGTTATTGCTGTTCCTGAAAAATCAGTTGAACCATTTGTTAAGTGGTAGTGGTGAAGATTAGTTGTCTTAGGGTCAGGCATGTTAAAAGATGAGTGCTTCAAATGAAACAGGAATCTTAATATAAAAGGTTGTAGGTAGCTAGCTGATAACACCAAGGTCAAGTGTTCAGATCCCCATACTGGCCAACCACTAAAAAAGAAAAAAAGTTATAAGCAGGTCTAAGAGGTTGGTGGATAAATATCTTTCAATGATGCAGCCCTCTATTGAGTTCCTTGAAGTGAAGATGTAGATGCTGTTGGTGATGCTGTCCATAGTCATAGCAGCTGCTTGAATAAGGGCATGTATGACCTGAGCTTTTTGCCAGACTTCCCGGTTGGCTCAGACAGTGGCTGGTCCAGAGACAAATCCAGCCCAGGTGTGGACTGCTGCAGTGATGAGTCTTTCGAAGTATGTATCAAGTCACTGAGTTTTAACTTTTGGTGCTTCTTCAGATCCTGGGGGAAGAGACCAGCTACCAGGCAACCTAGAGTTCCAGTAAGGATCTGAGCATCAGTATTTAATTAGTTTTAGAGGCTGGGAAGTCCATGGTCTGCGTGGTGCATCTGGTGAGGGCCTTGTGGGTGGGAAATCTCTACAGGGTCCTGTGACAATGCAGGCAATCACATGGTGAGGATCTTTTTTCTCACTTTAAAAATGTATCCCACTAGTTTCTTTGGCTTCCTTGGTTTCTTTTTTGTGACTGTCCAGTATGAGGATCCAAACCCTTGACTCTGGTGTTAGAACACTGCACTCTAACGGCTTCCTCAGTTCACACATTGTGCCCTTGTGTGTAATGCGTTGTTTTCCTCTGGCGGCATTCAAGATTCTCTCTTTGTCTTAGGTTTTCAGCAGTTTGGCTATATGAACCCAGTCATGGTTTTGTTTCTATTTATCCTACGTGGGGTACACTGAATTTCTGAAACCTGTGCATTCATATCTTTCACCAAATTGAGAAATATTTTGGTCATTATTTCTCCAAATATTATTCTGTGCCATTCTCTTCCTGAAATTGTGTAATGTGCACTTATAGTATATTAGACATATGGATATTATCCTGGTCTTTGAGGCTCTGTTATAATTTTTTCCAACTTTTTTTCAGATTGGATAATTTCTATTGCTTTGTTTTCAAGTTAATTGACTTTTCCCTCTGTTTTCTTATTCGGCTGTTGGAATCATTCATTTTGTTTGTTTGTTTTAATTTCAGAACTAAATAGTTATGGAATTTTCATTTGATTATTTTTATATTTTTTATCTCCACTGCACTTCCCTGCCTTTCCATCCACTAGAGGTAAGCAGGCATGTGAGAATAATTACTTTTTAGAACTATGGCTTTATTATCCTTCTAGTACTGCTGTACTTCTGGGGGTAAATTTCCACAAGGAAAGCGGCTGATCTACTCACCCACCCTCCTACTCTCTACTGCACATGATTTATCATAAAGATATCAAGTCTTTGACACATATGTTTAAAAAATGGGAGTACCAAAATTCATTATTGTTTTTCTCAGATCAGTGTTCTCTGATCTACCAATAGACCATTCTCACAGAATCTGATGCTTTTCATGGTACTCAAGGGGCAGATTGTACATGATGTTCATGGAGGGGCTGTCAGTGGGGGAGAGCAGAGGAGGAAGTCTCATTGTGCATATTCAGTACAGTCTTTACAGCTTTATCTCAAAGGATGACCAAGACCTTGTTCTGTTTATTATTCTATTTAATAACCAGACTTTTATTACTCTTAAGTCTCCATTGTTTGATTTTTGTCTTAATTGGCTCCTTTTTTTTTTTTCTCAAGGACATATCAGGAAGATATATATATAAATTTTAAAAATCTGGACCTATATGTATTTTTAAAGCACTTCCTTTTTATGTTCACATAGCTGTGCAACCATCACCACTATCTAATACTATCTAATTCCAGAACACTTCCAGGAGACACCCTGCATCCATTTGAAGTCACTCTTCATTCCCCCTTCCCCCAGCCCCAGCAATGTCTAGTCTACTTTCTGTACTACAGATCCGCATTTTCCAAACATATCAATGGAATCATATAATATATGACCTTTTATAACTGGCTTCTTTCATTGAGCATTATGTTGTCAAGATTTATCCATGTTGTAGCATGTATCAGAACTATTAATTTTTTTTGACTAATAATATTCCATTATATGGATATACCACATCTTGTTTTTCATTCGTCTGTTGGTAGACATTTGGATTGTTTCCACTTTTTGGCTGTTATGAATAATGCTGCTGTGAACATTTCTGTGCAAGATTTTGTGTGCACATATGTTTTCATTTCTCTTGGGTATACATCTAGAAGTGGAGTTGCTGAATTCTAAGCCCTTTCTTAGAAATTTATTCTGTTAAGTGTCCCATATGAGAGATAACACAACTAATGATAATATTTTGGAGTTATAACTCTTTCCTAAAAATTAAATGAATATTTCTTTGTAATCATTTTTTCCCCCTACATAGATTGTAGAGAATTTTTTTCTTTTTCATAAATCCAGACAGCCTACAGAAGTGTGGACTTGGGGAGAACAGATTTCACAATATGCTTTCTGACTGCTCTCTTTCTAGTGGCCTTTGTTTGTGTTATAGTTTGTGTGTGTGTGTGTGTGTGTGTGTGTGTGTGTTTTCAATTCATTTTCATCAACCTTACTTTTAGTGGTCTTCGGTGGAAAGTCTTTTTAGAGAATTGTCTTCTAAGACTCTGGCACTGGGTTTTGGAGATAAATTTTCATCTTTTCTGTGTTCTTTTTTTCACAGTTACTTTAGTTTTAGTGGGAAGTTAAGACTGGAACAGAGATACATCTTAAGTACCTGCTATTGAAACCAGATGTTGGGGTTCCTCTTTTTTAAGGGGTTCGTTCATATTCTGACTGTAACAGTGGACCTATACTTAGAGCATTAAGAAGAGTCCCCACAAATTGGCAGGAAGCAGAACCCACTGTTCAGAGTATAGCTTGGACCAGGCGGTAGCATGGAATTTTCACGGGATGTTTTGTTTAGTACTTTTCCAGGGCATTTTACTGTGACCCTTTTCTGGTGTAGTTGACCTTAGTTTTTAAAACCCTTCAAAAATAAACACCCAGGGTGGAATGTGAGTTTCTATTAGCTACCAAAAGCCTAGTTTGGAAACAGTCTATACGTTAAAAGGATGTTCAAGGACAACGAACAGACTCATTGCAGCACACGGCTCTGTGGAAGGCATCGTGGAGATGCATCCGGGGAGGACAGAGCCGAGTGCAGACCTCAGCTGCACACTGGCCAGTCTCAGAAAGTCACCATTCTTTTCACTATTAGTCTGAGACACTAACTGCTTATTTAGATTTACTAAGCTTATTCATTTAGCTTTCTCACTAGAAGTATTTTTTTTAATGTTCTCCTTTATTTCAATAATATATTGTCAAATGCACTGCTGGAAAAATAGGAAAACGCTTCTTGCATTTTCCCACAGTTTTTCATGTCAGATATTGTACAATCTTTATTTTATATCACTAGAAGGTGTGCTCCTTGAGGAAAATAATTAGAGTTCAGGAGCTGATATATTGTGTGGCTCATTCTATCCTCGGGACATATTTGCTAATTATGTACAACGTGCCAATCCCTCTCTAGACCTTGGGGACAGGAAGGTTGCCACGATGGACAGTCACGTGATAGGCACGTGCAGCCGATTGTCCAGGACAGCGGACCAAGAGCAAGCAGCAGCAGGATGCGCCACGTACTGTCCGCGGGCCGCACTCGGTGCCGTGGACGAGGCAGGGCGCAGGGCCCAGGGAGCCTCTGGACCAAGAGTCGTTTATGCTGACACCTGAAGAAAGTGTCATTAGGCGAGAGGAGGCCGGGAGGGTGTCTTAGCCAGGAGGAAGGGCACGAGAGAGGCTGGCAGGTCCAAGGGGGAGGCTGAGGTGTCCAGCGGTGGGAAGAGTGCGGGAAACTCGCTTAGGAAGATGTGCGGAGTCGGACCCGGACGGACATGCGGCCGGAGGCAGGACTGTACCGACGCCACTCTCCTGGCGGTGGATAAGCTCCAGGGACAGCATTAGACGTGGAGGACAATGGGTGGAGGTAGATTAGAAACACCAGGGTAAAGACACGTACGACCCTGAACTGCCAAAAGCAAGAATAAGAAGGCAAAGAAGAAAATTTCATTTTCCATGACCCTAATTTATGTGATAAATTTTTTTTTGCCAAATACAATAAAGTCTGAATGACCGCAGAACATAGTGGAAACATTATTTCTGAAGTTTCCTGTTAGGCCACTTTTTCCAGAAGTAGGTGGCGCTATTCCGATGCGTCCCATCAGTGATCCATTACATGGGCCCCTGTGGCCTGGGGCCGCTGGGGAACCGCAGGCTTCCTGACCTACGTGACAGCGTGGAGGGGTGCTGGGCGCAAGCAGAAACCCCAAAGGCATCTTGATAAGGACATCTTGATGGCAGCTTGATAAGATAAAGACATCTGGATAACATCTGCCAGGTGTCACCCAGCTTTGAGGTTGCTGTTCACAGTGCACACATGCGTACATTTATCCACATAAAGTCTCATTCACGATACAAACACTCGTGACACGTAGGGGTCTACTGTGTGACCAGCAGCCCTCCTGTCAACCACAAGGGAGGAAGCAGGATATGATTTCACATACCACTGTTAATCATCTAGAAAAGTAATGGAAATAAGCTCTCAATTAGAATAACAATAGAACTGTAGCGTTTCTAGAAAATTACCTAGCAAAGAATGGAGCACATCTTTAGCGGGTAAAATTAGAAACTGTTTTAAAAAGTTTTAGAAAGACCTGGGGGAAAAAGGACACATATGGTATACTCATGAATAGGATAACTAATAATGATAAAAGTGTTAATTTTTCCAGATAAGTTTATACATTTAATTCAGTTTCAATTAAAATCCCAACAGATGTTTGCGGACATTTAGGAAACTGATCCTGAAATTTATATGAAAGAATAAGGGTCCACAAAAAGCTTAGACAATTTTGAAAAAGTGGAGCAGGGAGTGGAGTGCAGCCCACGTTACAAAGCCATGATCAGGAAAAACATGGGTCTCTGTGGTAGCTGACCGGGACTCCAGAGGAGCAGACAAGAAGACACGTGTCAGGAAGCCTGGTGTGTGCTAGCAGAGGCCACGTGAACTGGTGGGAAGCGTGTCTTATTTGCTGATGGTTCTTGGAAAGCTGGTTCTATATTTTAAGAAAAACAATGTTAAATCCCATTTAACTTCTAATACAAAGGTGAAAACCCTAAATGTGAAATGCAAAATTGTAAATCAAACAGAAGAAAATGTAGGAGTGCATCTTTCTGACTTTCACGTAGGACTAACTTCTTTAAAAAGAGGCCAAAGGAAAAAACCACAAAAGGAAAATAGATGGCTTTTATTATATCATAATCAAACATTTCTATTCTATAAAGAACAACAAAGACAAAATTAAAAAATGGATGATGGGCTCGATGAGTATGTTTGCAATGTCCAACGCTAACAAGCAATCAATATTTAGCTATCAAAAAATCAGAAAGAAAAATACAGCAAACCCAGTAGAAAATGGACAAAGGGTGGAAATAGACATTTTGCAGAAGAAGAAAACTGAATGGTTAATAAGCATGCAAAGAGATGCTTAACTTTTCTAGTGAATGAGAAATGCAAAATAAAACAACAGGAAGATACAGCTTTGACCCTACATGTTGCAAAAATTATAAAACTGATTCATATTAAGTGCTGGTGAAGCTATAAGGAATAGGCAGTCTTCAAACACTGTCAGTTACAGCTTCAGCTGGTTACCCAGATATGACAGCATCTAAATAACATTAAGCATGTACATATTTCTGTGGCCCAGGATGCCAGTTACACATTGCAGAAAAAAACTTGTACGAGTCCATGAAGAGATGTGAACAGACATGTTTATTGGATCATAGTTTGTGTTTTCAAGGAGTTAGAGGTAAGCTGGTGGCCATAAGTAGGGAAATTGAGGAAATTTAACCCATGGGGTTCATTTGTAGGATATTGTGCAGTAGCCAGAAATGGCGCAATAGGATTTACATACAGATCGCAGAACACACTGCGGACGGGGTTAAAATTTATTTCACAATATTAGGTAGGTTAAAAATATACACACAGTAAAACACTATATATATATTTAAAACACATGTACAAATAAATTAACTTATGGAAAATTTATTAGAACTATATATAAATTAAATAGAAGAGTATAGGTGTGTGTGGGGAAAAGTAATGATAATGAAAAACAAAAAGTAGAAAATATAAAATAAAATAAGAGAAGCCTTGTGTGAGCAAAGATGTGTGAAAGGAGCTAAGGAATAATATCTTCCAATTAATGCACCTGTGGTCTAAGTAGAAACACAAAATAAAATAAAAACAGAGCAAGAAACCTCAAAGACATAATAAAGAAGAAAAATTTCTTAAAGGAATATGGAGTCTACAGATTAAAATAGCGCCTTATGTCCCGAAAGAAAAAGGACAAAATGACCTGTAAGATATCCTGGTTCATCTATCGCACACAAATACTGATAGTCAACTCTGTACCCCATAAATATGGGTAAATTAAAAAATAGAATAAAAATCTTAAAATTAAAAAAAAAAGTTCTGGTCATACTACAGGGCTGGACAGGGACAGAACTCTGAATGAAAACAGACAAACAAACAACACAGAAGAGAAAACATGTTGGCCTCAGACTTAGCAGCAACTTGTCCATGAAAAGATGGTGGAGAAACGTCAAGAAGGAAAGGAAAGAATTCTACACAGAGCTTAGTTCAAGTGCAATTCAAGTACAAAGGCAACAGATATTTTCAGTTATTTGTAAACTCAGGAAATACGGGATGAGCCCTTCTTGGAACTAGTTGGTGAAGACGTCGAGCACAACAAGAGATAAAAAGAGGAAGGATTGAGAACAGAATTAAGGATGAATATCCACAGAGATTCTGGTTGTGGGACTGAGTGTCAGCATCACACAGCTCGACGACGCAGGCTGTGGAGTGACACGGAGCAGGCGGTGGGGTGGAAGGACCCCCAGCTCTCCCCGACTCCACAGTGAGGGCAGGGAAGACTATATCTGAAGCACATAAATCAAATAACAGATGAAAATATACAGCTATGTAAAAGCAACAGTGATGTAAAATAATGGTTTATGTAATCAAAATTAGGAAGGGGGGGAAAGCAGATGAGATGGGGGAGGTGTAATGTGCAAACTTATTGATCTTTCATGGTTGGGAATCTATAGAAATAATCTAACACTGGAAAATCAAGAAATGGAGCTGAAACGTGTACTGATGGAAGTTAAAACAGTGGTCATTAGAAAAACTCAAATCACACTAGGTGAGTTAATCACCTGGAAGAAAATGAAGTTGTGGTTACATGGTGGAATTTCAGAAATAGTGATATCAGCAGTTGTGCTAACTTTCCTGATCTATACTCTGGGGATAACAGGAAATTTAACCTTCACATAGGCGTGTGGAAATGGCCATTGTTCCTAAGGTGAGTGCCTCTGAGTCTGCCTATGAAAGGAAACACTCCCTTTGATATTGGGGCTTCTTGGTGTGCAGCAGACAGAACAGGCCCCGGTCACTAAGCAGTTCCAGCCTCCAAGGTCTTCTTTTGGGACAGCAGAATAGGGTAAAATAAAAGGTCAGTATGAGATAACAGGAAGAATAAAATCTCCTGTAATGCCTGTAGATCTGGGTATTTCTAATTCATTAAAGGATTTCTCAGATAAGGGTCCCCATGGTGCAGTCAGTGAGTGAGGGAATTGAAGTCCCTGCTTGAGATTCTTTTTTGTTACTTTGGGATTATGATTGCCAGATCAAATACAGGACTCTCAGTTAAATTTGAATTTCAGATAAACAATGAATACTTTTTTAGTTTATATTTCATGCAATATTTGGGATATTCTTATATTAAAATTATTTCTTGTTTAACTGAAATTCAAATGTAACTGGGTATTTTGTGTTATTTGCTAAATATACCAGCCTTATTTGGGATATATGGGAAGTTGCTGGAGGAAATCAAAAGAAATGAATCATCTTTCAGAAGCATAAATGATATTTTCTGAAGCTGATCAAAATTACCAAATGCTTTGGTAATATACGTTCCTGGAAACAAAAGAGATTATACTGCAAAAACATGGTCTGTTTGATCAAGTTTTCCTCAGTTGGACAAAGCTTCCTTTCCTTAGTTGGACAAAGCTGTCATACTTGGTGACAGTGGGTGATTTTTTACAATTTCATGAGTTGACTTTGTCCTCTGAAACATGAATCCAGTTGTACCTTTTGTTTCTTCTCTTTGGCCCATAGGCTCTCCTCTTTAATCAATGAAACAAATGAACAAAGTGAACCTTCTCTCTTCTCTTTAAGAAGGTGGAATCTCCATTTCTTTCTCAAGGAGGTCATGGGGCAAAGCTAAATGGATAATAGAGAAAATTATCACAGTACTAGATGAAATCCTTCAGTGAGAATAAAGTTTGTTTTTTGGGGTGGGGGGACGTTGCTAGTTTGGGGATGATTCTTTTTTTTCTGATGGGAAGTAGGGTTTATTGGTTGGCGTGAGTAGGGAGGGGGCAGCACGGGGAAAGCCCACATGAGTGCAGAGCCTGCCACTTGTCCAGGTTGCCATGGTTGAGGATGTATTTGACCCCAAACCCATCCAGGATGAGCTTCTTCTGAGCCACCATGTCTTCAAATTCCTCCGCATTAAACTTAGTAAAGCCCCACTTTAAGATGTGGATCTTGAATTTGAACTTGGCCATGTGTAGGGCCCCAATCACAAGCTCCTTATTCTGCAGCTTGGTACAAATGGACATGATAGCTTGGCCAATGTGAACCCTGGCCACTGTGTCCTGGGACTTTCCAAAGGTACCCCACATACCAGTCTGGAGCCTAGACTAGGAATAGCACAAGATCAGAGACATGAACATCCATTGGAAAGGGCTGTCTCCAAGGTCCCTTCAGGCAACCCATACAAGCTACAGGCTGCGTACACTACCAAGAAGGCTGCTGTTTGCAGCCATGGCACACCCAGACCCTACCCTTCTTTACATTTTCCTACATTTTCTGTGGTTTATAACAAACATTACTACATTTTAGTTTTTTTCACTTTTCTCAAAGTAATGTACTTGTAGGCATGCCTTACAGTTCTCGCATGCTGAGTTCAGGATTCTGGGGGTCAGAGAAGCAGAATTTCCAGGGAGCAGGGATGCTCCCATCTGAGGAGTGGCTCTGGGCTCAGGTGTATGCTCTTTGCCAGACATGGGCTTATCCTGTGTTCACTGCTCCCAGAGGGAAGTCAGAAGCCTTTGGCAAAACTACTTCTGATTGAGACAGACAGCCAGGGCTCCTGGGACATAAGCACAGACCCAGAACTTGGTCTTGATTAAGTCATTACAAAATCGCTCTATATCCTTTACTCTTCCTGCCAACCTCTCCTTAAATTCTAGTTGGAGAAACCGAACAGCAACAACAGCAACAGAAAAAACCAACATCACCGGCTTTCAACACAAGACTTCCTGCAGCCTCCAGATCAGCTCACACTTTGCAACCAGTGTCTGCGGAGGATAAAGTCAGCTCTGCAGGGTTGCCTGATGGCAAGAGTTATATACTCAGAAATCACCATTGTGGTCTCTGTTTGTACAGAGGTGCCCCCAGAGCCTGTCTACTGGTCTTATTCTCCCAGTGGCATATACAAAAGACTTATAAATAGGTTTGGGTCTGAGGTCATATGTGATTTTCATACTGAAAGTGATTTTGGTGAAAAGGAAACAGGTTAAAACCTCCTCATGCTCTTTATTGTCTTCAAACAGCCTAAGCAGAACACAGAAGAAATACAAGCCTCTCTTTTTAAACACTGACCTTCTTTCAAATCAGTTTCCCCAGAAGTTTGAACAAGGAATCAATGGGCAAAGAAAAAGATTTGGGAGCACAGTTGAATGGCAGGCTTTTTCAAAGTGTTTTATCATCTTGCAAGAATGGATACACTTGACTGGAGCTAGGGGCTGTCTGCCAGTGAGGATTTCAAGCTCAGGAAATCAGCACTTACCGTCTTTCTAGAGTTTGATCTACTCTAACACATATATGGCTGCTAAGGTCATTGCTACGCCTTAGAAGATGATGCGATGATACAGTGCTTCAAGTAGACTTGCAAATGACTTACCAGCCACAGAGGAATTTTTTTTTTTGGTAACCAGTCTTGACTTCTTTTTAAGATAAACCCAGGTGCCAGTGAACAATGAAGCAGTGTTCCTCTGTTTCCTGAACGTGAAGCTTAGTTGTAACAAGGTACTTTAAGATCACACATTTTAATTTTGAATTCTTGTTAGGTGCTAAATTACCCAGAAGGTTCTCAGGGCTTCCTGAGATGATCTCAGATGCTAGAGAGAGAGAATAAAGCTTGATGTTTAACCTTCAGCATGTCCTCACGCTGTGCCTTCTCTCATTGTCCTCTGCTCTGGGTTGTCATTCTCTCTCCACTATGTGTCCACATCCATCTGGCCTTCAAGATTCAGCTCATCCATCATTTCTTCTTTTTCTGATTCAATTTTGGAGGCTGGAAAGTCCAAAGTCCCAGGAACACATCTGGTGAGAGTCTTGTTGCTGGGTATTGAGTCTTCACAGCAAAGCAGCGTGTCACATGGTGAGAACGGGCTGAGCAAGAGAGCTGAGCTGCTCACTTGCTCTCCTTTAAAACCACCAGCTGGGGGGAGTCTCAAGTATTTCAGCAACTCTCCTTCCTCCCCACGGGGCTTTGCCCTGGCACACGGCTGTGTTGTGATTCTTGATGCGTTACACTTTGAGACTTATGAAGTATGAATTGTCTTGAGCTCTTTTAGGGAATTAAATCTTTGGGAAAATAAAGTGGAAAATTGCTTCCCCTTCTTACTAATGTCACTGAAAAAATCATACTAGTAATAATACTTTCTTCACAAAGTTAGTTTGGGGGCAAAATAAAATAATATTTGTTAAATTGTGTTGTAAACATAGAAGGCTGTTCTGTGAATTGAGTAAGGATACTATGAGGTTTTTGCTAAAATTCTTCTAAAGATGAATTATTTCAATCATGAATCATAACTGTTATAGGTGTAGAGTTTTTGTCATGTTTTAATACCCTAAAATACATACTTATTAATTTCTTTAATACATTTTATTATTAGCAATCCTTAAGACCAAGTGGAGTTGTAGTGAAGCAGTACTATTTTACTTAGGATTGAGAAAAAGGTTTGTTGTATGTACAGGGACAAACTAGCCTGGGGTAACCATTCAGAATTTTATATTTACTTTAAGGATGAAATTTATCCTTTGTTTGGTGACACATGCTTTTTTCTTTCTAAAGGGAGAGAAAGGAAGACAATTTTTTTTTGTAGGTGGATTCTTCTGTATATAAACATGTATCTCAATAGTAGAATGTGAGTCAAATTTTGGCAAGTCAAATTCTCCTATTAAAGAACCCTTCATCTTCATTCTGAGTGATGCTGATTACCGGGGACATAGGAGACATTTAGGTGCAGCAGGGACAGAGGGACTTAGATGCTCATAAGAGGTAATAATAACACCGAAGCACAAGGAAAATCACTGGTGTGTTAGTTCCTCTGTGAGTTCTGTGGCAACTTGTCACTGTCTGAAATGACATGAGATGCTAAATAGGAGGAAATCTGTGTGGGAAGAAAGAAAAATAAAACCAGGAGTCTTAAAAGGACTTTCTATGATTTAATCTGAATGTATTTACATATGCTAAGAACTTCCTATTCTTAGCCCATAAACATTTGCCATTTGTATGGAGCTTCTGCACCTCTTCTGTACTGTCACCAGGCACTGTTCTAACGTGGAGTCCTGGTCCTGTCATTCTCCTGCACGCAGCAGGCGGTGGCATGAAGCTGGAGTGACTGAGCAGGACTGGGGCGGGCCCTTTCCTTGCATGTGGTGATCGGAGGAGGCGGAACCGTCACTGGTGTTCTGTCTCCTGACTTGACATTTATGTTTGAATTGCAAGAGGTTCTCTGTGTTCAAGTTGACACGTGTAGAGCTGGGCAGCTGACATGTCGCCTTGCCCTCTAACAGGCCTCCCTCATCTGCTCGTTCTATGTCGGTAAATGGCAGGGCCATCCTGCCAGTTTCTCAGGCCCAGATCTGGGTGCTGCTCGTCACTGTCCTCTTCTCTTACACTCCAGTGTCCGTCAGTGCTGCCTTCAGGCCACCTGGCCCGGCCACCACACCCTCTCCCCGGCGTGTCATGGGTGCCCTTCAGTGACACCTAAGCACAGCAGTCTGAGCAGCCCCGCGCAAGCGCAGGCCGCGTCCCGGCATTTCTTTGCTGGAGCCTTTCAGCGGTGCCTGTCGTACCCGGATCAACGGCCAGATCCTTACAGGTCACGGGGTCCTGCACACCCGCCCTCCCTTGCTTCTCGTCTCTCCTCTCGCTCCAGCGATTTCCCAAACGAGCCCGCGGACTCCTGCTGCCTCCCACGGGCCCCGCCGCCTGGAGCCGCCTCCCCGCTACAGGTCGCTGTGCAGGTGCCGCGTCCTCCCTGAGGCCTGCCCTGGAGAGTTTCCACAACCGCACGCTTGTGCACCCGCACACCACACCACACACACCACACACATCACACATGCACACGCCACACACACCACACCACACACGTCACACATGCACACGCCACACACATGACACCACGCACGTCACACACACCACACATGCACACGCCACACACACCACACCACACACACCACACACATCACACATGCACACGCCACACACACCACACCACACACACCACACACATCACACATGCACACGGCACACACATCACACCACACACGTCACACATGCACACGCCACACATGCACACCACACACGTCACACATGCACACACCACACACATGACACCACACACACCACACACGTCACACATGCACACGCCACACACACCACACCACACACACCACACACGTCACACATGCACACGCCACACACACCACACCACACACACCACACACACCACACCACACACGTCACACATGTCACACATGCACACGCCACACACACCACACATGCACACACCACACACACCACACATGCACACGCCACACACATCACACCACACACACCACACACATCACACATGCACATGCCACACACATGACACCACACACACCACACACACCACACATGCACACGCCACACACATCACACCACACACACCACACACATCACACATGCACATGCCACACACATGACACCACACACACCACACCCATCACACACGCACACGCCACACACATCACACCACACACGTCACACATGTCACACATGCACACGCCACACACATCACACCACACACGTCACACACGTCACACATGCACATGCCACACACACGACACCACACACCCCACACACATCACACATGCACATGCCACACACATGACATCACGCACGTCACACATGCACACGCCACACACATCACACCACACACGTCACACATGCACATGCCACACACATCACACCACACACGTCACACATGCACACACCACACACATCACACACGTCACACATGCACACGCCACACACACCACACCACACACACCACACCACACACACCACACACATCACACATGCACACGCCACACACACCACACATGCACACGCCACACACACCACACCACACACACCACACACACCACACACATCACACACGTCACACATGCACACGCCACACACACGACATCACACACACCACACATGCACACGCCACACACACCACACCACACACACCACACATGCACACGCCACACACGACACCACACACATCAGACATGCACACCACACACATCACCAATGCACACCCCACACATCACACCCCACACATCACACATGCACACGCCACACACATGACATCACACACATGACATCACACATGCACATGCCACACACTCATACACCACACACATCACACCACACACACCACACACATCACACATACACACGCCACACACATCACACATGCACACAGCATACTTGTACATCACACACACTACACACATTACACCACACACACCACATACTCCCATACCACATACATCACACACATCACACCACACGCACACAAACCACATACTCATACACCATGTCCACACCCCCTTACCTCCCACATACCACACATAAACACACACCATGCCCCTCCACATATACACCACACACACACATGCACATATACACACTACACTGCACTCCCCCACACCACATACACACCACATACACGCCACATACACACCTGCCACACCCACACCCACATACTACATACAAACACACCACACACAAAGCACACTACCTACCCCACACCACACATCACACATGCACCCGCACATCACACAGAAATACACACCACACACATATTTCCTATCACCTTCTCCTTGGCAGGCAAATGGGCTCAACCTTTTATATTTTATTTATTTAACTTGCTCAGGAATGTCTTGCCTATAGAATGTAAACACCATGAGGGTAGGGATTTTTACCTGTTTTGTTAAGTGGTTGGCCCAGTACCTATTTATGAAATTAATTTTTAGAATGGCAGCATTCAGTAGTTACTAAATGCATGAATGGAACAACAACGTCTTATTCTCTGAGCTTCTTAGTGAATTTCTGTGTAAAGTCACAGGGAAGTGCTGGAAAGGAGGATTGAAAATCCCTGCTCCTATTAAATGTGCTGGTCTTCTGATCTGCACCTTAAATTAGCATTTGTAAGCATGTTCTACAGAACGGTAACCTTTGGAGAAGCTTCTTAACTATATATTTCCATGATGCATTGACAAGTTAACCTGAGAAGTCCGCAATGGAAAATGATTGACCTACCACTTCCCAAACTTATATGAAGGTAGTTCATGGAAAAATAGAATTAAAAGATAATACAAATCTTTCCATGAACTTTTTGAAGTACCATCATGGACCATAGATCATGGATCTTTTTTTCTTTCCCCCCACAAAAGACCCATAAAAACCCTTGGAATGATGTCATGTGGAACGTGCTTTGGAAAGAAAAGCATTCTGCCCTGTCCACTGTGATCAGAACACCTTGGTACTACATGAGTCCAGTCAATACAGGAAAACTACTAGTTGCTGGGAGAAGTACCACATACAAACACACACCACACACTAGCATCTGAATCCAGAATTTTGGGTTGAGATTTAGGTATCACTTTGTTGAAAATCAGCCCAGTCAGTGTGTGCTTTAGACGCTTGGACAGATGGATACAGCAGTGGTCCGGTCAAAGCAGGGGTGAGAACATAGAGTGAAAAAATTAGCCTGAGACCTCATGTCCTGGATGTATTTTCAGGACGAACCCTCTATCTAATTAAAACAGGCATGGCAGCATTTTCCTTTCAGCAAATATTGGTTGAACAGCTACTATGTGCCAGATGGTTTTTTAGGTGCTGGAATAGAGCAGTGAGCAAAACGAAGCCCCAGCTCTGTGGAGCTTGCAGCTAGTGGGAGAAGGCGGAGCATAAATAGACAGATGAGAATGCACGAGGACACGTGGTGCTCAGTAAGCACCATGAGGAAAATAGCAGCCCCTGTAGGACCTGTCGGGACGTCACTGCTTGAGACCAGGCTGAGAGTCCCAGAGGAGGTAAGAGAGGGGCAGGGGCTGCAGTTGCAGACACTGTGCCAGGGAAGGCTGGACTGAGATTATGACCGCTGAACAAACGGGAACCCAAGGAAAGGGTGGGAGAGCCTGGTGTGGCTCTGCAGGCAGTGGGTTCAGACTCGGAGGAGACTGGGAGGCTGGGTGGCACGTTCAAGGCAGAGCTGGCAGGATTTGCAGCACACGGGTGAGAGGTTTAACAGAGGACACGAGACCACGCCCAAGTTTTGGAATGATGGAAATGCATTTCCCAGACGGGAGAACTGGAGGAGCAGAGGTGGAGCGGTGGTGTGCGGGTCCAGGGTGGAATGGGGCTTAGTGAGCTTAAAGTGCCCATCACTTACTCAAGTGGAGATGCTCGGCCAAGATGTGAAATGTACATGTATTTTAAAATATGATCTTATCTGACATTTTGATGCAGTTAATGAATGCGACTGTACCTCATATTTATTTGCCTGGAAAATTATATTCAAAATGAGTAATCGTGCATATCCTGTAGGTCCTTGTTTGGAACAAGAGCATCCGGGCAGCAGAAGGGTGGGGTATTCACTAGGACTAACGATGAGAAAGATTACTTCCCCCCTACTCCCCCCAAAATAACACCAGCAGTAGCCCACATAAGCCTAGGTAGGCACAAAGAATATTCCTCAAGAATTCAATTCATAGCTTTGGAAAATGCTTTGGACCTTATCTGTAAGGTCCAAGTCCCGATCTTCTCTTTGGGAGACATTAGCTGAGGTTTCAGTTTTGATTTAAGGTTCCTCATTGTATTAATAGTTACTCTGTTTTACACTTTACACATGGAAGAAGGGAATTTCTGTACCAGTGTCTGGAATTCCTACTCTGTAGGTCTCTTATCTGGGGGACAGGAAATTGGGACAACAGTAGGAGATGATGGAAATACGTCCGTTATTTTAAGAGTGGAAATGCATCATAACTTACTGACACTTTCACTCGTGTCTGAATCACAAGAGACATAAGGATTTTGGAAAATCTCAGAGTTCTATAAACATCAGTGATGTAAATTAGCAAAACCCTAAAAAATTGATCAAGAGGAAGTTTGGGGAAGAAGCTACCAGATAACAGCAAGGCTGGTCACCTGTGCTCTGAATGCCCCTGAAACAAGTTTTGGCATAAACAAAAGACTATTCTTTATTTTAAACTAAAATTTTAAAAAATTCCCTTCTCCATGGAATTATTTTTCCCTAAATTTCTTTTCTTTTTCAGGAAGAGGAATGGACAGGGCTGCTGCTTAAGCTATTTGTTTTGGAATAAACAAAATACATTCTCAATGGACTTTAGAATTATAGATTTAACTGAGAAAGATTTACTAACTCAGTAGCTACAGACCGATTCTATGTATGTAGGGATTGTGTTTACTTTTTAAAAATATGAGTATGGAGAGTTGAGGCTAGGACTGACCTCTTTGCGAACCCTGACTCCTCTGTTGCTCTTCCTGCAAAGCCAAAATGACACAGATTATTTTTGCACCTGGCATTAATTTTTAGTTGAAGTCTGGTTCTGAAATAAACAAGACAGGCAGATTGTTTCCACTGTGAAAAATTTGGTGAAGGTTCGGTTATCAGCGATTCAAGCCAAACTGTATTATATATGGTTATTCAATTGACAGAAATGGTCTCCATTAAATTTCTTTCTGTGGGCTGCTAATTGCTATTTTCAGCCTACAATTTCTTGCAGATGATTTGTTTGAAACCATGATTGTGGCTTCTGCTAAATCCTTTGAAATTCAGCCCTTTAATCCCATGCTTTACAAATTGTTTTAAAAGTACTGATCTAATTAAGCAAATTGATGCAAATATTACTTGCCAAGACCAAATTCTTCTTGTCTAATGGACACTCTTATTTACATCATAACTTTAATTAAGCTCTTGGATTCTTATATGCACAGTCAAGTGTGCCTCAGCTGTCCTTAGAACCGGTGTCTGTGAAATTGGAGCATGTCTAGGTCTCATGGCATTGAAATGCCATGAACATTTCAGCTTAAAAATATCACTAACAATGTGTTTTCTCAGTTTGTTGACTCACTGGAGAGCTTTTGTCTTTATGAACAAAGACTTATAATTAATGATTAGAAATGATACACTAAGAAAGTATCACAACAGTATCCTTCATACCCATCCAGTATATTTTCATTTCAGATGTTGTGTTTTTTATCTCCAGAAGTTCTATATGAGTGACTCTTTTTATATCTTCCTTTTCTCACTAAATTATATTCACATTTCCCTCCATATTCTTGAGCATAAGAAACATATTCATAATAGTATTTTAACATTCTCGTCTGCTAATCCCATCATCTCTGCCATTTCTAAAACTGTTCTTCTTAATTTATCTCCTAGTTATGGATCACATTTCTCTGATCCTTTTATGCCTGGTAAATCTTGATTTGATGTCAGCCATTATTGGCCATTGTGAGTGATGTTGGGTGCTGGATTTTGTTGTATTTCTTTAAATAGTGTTGGACTTACTTCTGCAATTGCTTATAACCAGTTGGACTTTTCCAAGGCTTGCTTTTAAGTTTAGTTACATAGAGTCTAGAATAGCCTTTTGTGTAGTACTCAACGGTCCCATTCCCAAGGCAATACTCTTCAGAGGACTTTACTCTGATTTTAAGAAGTCTTTCCACTGTGACTAGTGGCAACACAAACTCATTCTTGCCTCCTGCTTTCTGGGTGTTTGTTCCACTGCTTTGGGTAGTTTCCTCCTGTGCACAGATCAGTACACAGCTGTGGATGTGAAGGGAGTTTAGTTAAAATATGAAAATCTGAAGGGCTGTCTCTATGCAGCACCCCCCTTTCTGGTGCTGCTCTGTGAATTCTACCCCCCTTGTTCTCCTGGACTCAGATCTCTGTCATCTCAACAAACCCAAAACATTGGGCTCCTGAAAGTGCCTCCAGTGTGTGTCCCTCTCTCAGAGGTCAGAGTCCTGCCCACCTATTCAACGTCATTGTTTCTTGCATTTTGTGTGGTTTTCTAGTTGTTTAATGTGGAAGGGCAAATCTGATCCTGTTAATCTTGGCTACAAGAGGAAGTTATGCTTTGTGTCTGGAAATCTGCTTTTCATGTTAAGGTTATGAACTAGGAAATAATTAAACAAATGCTCATTAAGTGCATGCTCGGTGCACAAGCCACTATAAGCACTCTGAGGATTTAAAGTAGAATCAAAAATTGTACTAATTCCTCTAAAAATTCACTTAAACAAACAGGAGGCAGAATGTGTTGCGTGTCATAAAGGAGATATGAACAACCTACAGGGATGTAAAGGATAAAGAAAGCAGGCTAGCAGGAATATGGAGAGCACCAGCATGAACACAAAAGCCAAGGGACAGAGGTGGCCACCAGGGCTGAAAAAGGCAAGAAAACCACTTCTTCCCTCAGAGCCTCTAGAAGGAAGTGCACATGTTGACTTTAGCTCAGTGAAACTGAATTTGGAGTTCTGCCCTCCCAAACTGTAAGAGAATAAAACTGTTTCGCTTTAAACCACTAAATTTGTGGCAATTCATTATAGCAGAAATAGGAAACTAACACCAAATTGTATATTCAACATAACAAATGAAAGTGTGTTATACTTCTCACTGTGTAGCAAACACCAAAAGAGGATTACTCAGGGCACCCTGAATGCAGTGAGAAGCCTGAAGGGTCTGTACCCCAGCAACTCCTCTGTTAGAAGGAGAAACTGTGTGCAGCCCTGATTCAAAGTTAGCCTCTGTATTTTATTGTAAAGACAAGGAAGTTTCACAAGAAAATTCAGTTGATTCAAGCATCACAAAAGGACACAAAGACATGGGCAGTGTTAGAAAAGTTATCTATGGCTAAGTATAGCTTAATAATGGAAACTAGTAACATCAGTAAAACTAACACTGTGACATTCCGAAGTACAGTTACTGAAAATGAAGTTGGTCAAACTGGCTCATTATTACCTAAAGTATAATTATCTCTAAAGTTTTCCCCAACAGACAGCTAGCCCCTAGCACACATTTTTTTCACATCTTTCCCTCCAGCAATTCTTAAGATCTCTTAACAGGATGGATATGGCAACCATGTGTTAGCTCTAAACTAACTAAAGTACACAGTCCCATAGCTAAGCAGTGATTAGAGCTGATTAGATGGGCTGTTGCCCCCTGGCTGTAGGCTGTGGCCTCCTAACTGAGGGCTTTTGCCCCATATATGTATTCACCTAAAAACTCTATTATAAAAACCAAATGAGAATCAACATTATTTAATTAGAATTGATTAAATGGGCTTTTGCCACACTATCCGTAGACTGTGGTCTCCTACACGAGGGCTTTTGCCCCATACATGCATTTACTTAAAAACCCTATTCTAAAATCAAATAAGAATCAAGATTTCTAACCCTCCACAAAAGTGTCTGTTTGTTCGTTTTTTCTTACTATCTAAATGGAAACAGAAGGAAAGAGAGTGGGAAAAGAAGATATTGAGTTGCTTGCATGTGCTTTTTAGGTCTTGCAATCTCTACCTTGAAGTCAATTTGGCAGTTTCTGTACAGGATTTATTACTGGGCACTAAAAAAGGTAAAGCAGTCACTGATAAATGTTTCCCACTTTTACCTCTGAATTTGAGCATTGCTTAAAATCAAGATATAATTTTCAGATCTGTTAAAATCACTATCAAACATCCAATCGCTGTCATAGACATGGGCAAGATAATAATGATACACTTAAGAAACACTAGTCGTTGACTATTCTCAGTGCTTGTCAGGATTATCTTATTCAACCATCACAACAGCAGGACACATGAGTGTTACTATGTCCTCATTTTGCAGCATGGATGAGAAAAGTGAGGTACCTCATCCAAGGTCACACGGATGACAAGTGTTAGGACTGCTGTCTGCACCTAGGTACCTGCCTTGGGAGCCCAAACAGTCAATCAGATGTCTGTTTACTTGTCATGTTATTCATTTACACATACAGCTGTATGTGAAGATTAATAATCTCGGGTGACCCTGGCGGGACCAGAGTTTTTTGTTGTCGTTGGGTTTTTTTCCTTCCTTTCCCCCCCACAGAAATAGGCAAATCTCTTTTCTGAAATGACAGGTGGCATTTTCTAAATTCTGTGGCTGTGCATCATGAGATTCAACTGTTTGGACCAGCAGCCGTTTGGACTTCTTACTTGAATTAAAGGAGATTCAAATCAGATGCATCGCTAGTTCCATCAGACACACTAAGTGGACTCAGGTGTAGGGAAGACTCAACCACGCCTCACTCAGCCTCTCGTGTTGGGCAACCAAACCACTGAGGTTTTCTACTTACATGTGTAGACAGCCACACAGATGAGTGTTATTCGATAGAGACATACTATGAGCCACAAATACAAGGGTGCTTCAAAAAGCTCATGGAAAAATAGAAGTAAAAGATAATATATGAGTCTTGCCATGAAGCTTTTGAAGTACTCTCACAGAAGCTACATATGTAATTAAAAAATTTCTAGTAGCTACATTAAAGAGAAAGAAAAAGTAAAGGTAAAACATTTTAAAATTACTTAACTTAGTATATCCAAAATATTCACATTTCAACATTGCTATAAAAATTGAGATATTTTACATTTTTTATTCACACCACATCTTTGAAATCCAGGGTGTATTTGACACTTAGGCCACATCTGAGGTCGATTGAGCCATATCTCAAGTGCTCCATAGCCATATGTGCGAGGGGCCACCGTGTTGGACTGTGCAGATATGAAATGTGCTTCGTGAGGTCATCTGACATCCTGGTATCCACTGACACTCTGGAGTAAAGGTGTTTTAGTCCATTTTGTGTTGCTATAACAGAAATACCCGAAACTGGGTAATTTATAAGGAAAAGAGTCTTATTTGGCTTACAATTCTGGGACAGCTGCATCTAGCACAGGCCTCAGGCTGCTTCTACTCATGGCGGAAAGTGGCAGGCAGCCAGCGGGTACAAGCAGATCACATGGCGAGAGGAAGCAAGAGAGGAGGTGCCAGGGTCTATTAAACAACCAGCTCTCAGGGGAACTAATAGAGTGAGAACTCACTCATTACTTCTCCCTCCCCTAGGGAGAGCATTAATTCATTCATGAGGGATCTGCCCCCATGACTCAAACAGCTTCCAACACTGCCACATTGGGGATCAAATTTCCACATGAGTTTTGGAGGGGACAATACATCCAAACTCCATCAAAAGGGGAGGTGAAAATTCTCTCACATTTTGGGCTCCCAAGAAGGGTACTTTAGGAAATAGTATAACACCGAGACCCCAGGATGTGCTTTGCAGAGCCCAGTGTCCCACTGGGGACTGTTTTGATCACTGGAGGAAACAGCCTTACAGTCTCGAGTACCCTGGTTAGGGTGGGTGAGACCATCCCCTCCCACTGCGCCTGCAGAAGACCTGCACATGCAACTCTGGCTGTAGCAGTGCAGTCACTAGTTCAACCTTGAAGATAGTGCAGTAGTGTATTTTGCTAGATTTCATGTTTGTCTTTATGTCGAGTACATTGTAGTTATTGAACCTGGCCAGTCCAACAGCAGAAATGGCTGGGGGGGTGTGTATGTGTGTGTGTGAGAGAGAGATTCATGCATTTCATAAAAGTGAAAATGGTATTTCTAGTCGGGGTTTCTGATAGAGCTCTGGGGAGCAGTTGAGGGTCAAGCAGCATTCCAACATGGTAGGATAGAAGGCCTCCCCCGCTGGGAAGCCCCCGGACCCCCGTCCCTCTGCAGATTGCTTTGCTTTGTGACCCACTTCATTTATTTCCTGTCGAGGCTGAGTTTTATCCCAGTCAGCCTGTTTATCTAATTTTGTGTTAAGAGTTATGTTTGCATGCCAAGGAAATAATATACCTTTTTTTTTTTTGGAAATAATATACCTTTAAATTGAACACTTCTACAAGTAGCTTTCTGGTCTTTGAGCAGTTAGGCATCAAGCATCCTCCTAGGGCATGGATCGCATGTGGGAATACAAGAAAGAACAAAACACAGCATTTGCATTACACTTACCATCTAGAGGTGGAAAAGGAAGGATTCCAAAAGCAACCCTTGCTGTATTTGAACCAAATGAGATTTCAAGTGGTTTTCTAGTTAATCCTGATGTGAATAACATTTCTAGTGAAAGGTCCCAAAGAACTTAAGTGAAGGGTAGTGTCACAGGATCACAGGGTCTGAGAGCTACAGCATCTAAAACAATGTATAGTTTATGCCAAAGGAGATAAAACAACACACATAAAAAAATGGAACACCCAGAAATAGACACAAATTCAAAGGAAGAATTAAGAATATATTAAAAAGATATTTAAAGGTCCTGGGGAATAGATTGTTTATTCACTGTCTAGGTACTTGGGGAAAATAAATTTTGATATCTATCTTACATCTTATATCAAAATAAATTTTTGCTAAACACAAAATTACTGTATAATAGGCAAAGAAGCAGACAAAGTGATTGCTCCTTATGTGTTGAGGGAATAATACATAAATTAATTGGGCTGCAGGGTGAAATCAGGATCAAGACTGATAAAAAACCAGGTGACACAGTGGCTAGGGATTCATTTATAGATAATCTTGAATGCTGAGTGAGCAGGAGAGCTGAGATTTGGGCTGCGTGCAGTGGGAAGATTTGTATGGGATAGTCCTGTGTAGAGCTTGGTCTAGGAAGATGATCATTCTTTTAACACGTTAGCCTGGTGCATTAAATCCTCACACTTTCATAGTACCAGGAAGCTCCTAAGCACACCATGATTTTATAGTCTCTTAGCTCTTCTGCCACAGCCTTTCATTTGTCCAAGTGTTTGACATACTGAATGAACAAAAACTTGCCTAAGGGAATGTTATCAAAATAAAATGCTTATTGGTGGTGTTCCCTGTTTTCCAAAGATCAGACATGGCACATAATGTTTTTTGTTTTTTCTTTTTTCTCAATAGTCTACTAGTTCCTGGAGAGAAACTATCCTTTAGCCCCAAGGCAGGGAAGCTGCTTGTCACAGGTCTCATCCCTGAATTATTGTAGCTGACTACTTTTTTACTTCTCTAATGTCTGTGACACTAACTGCCTTTGTTAAATTCCTTCTGCTGAAATGCCAGCGTGGATTCTGCTTTTTGGATTGGAGCCACTATCTTTCAGGATGAAGAGTTACCTGTGTGAATAGTAGAGTAAAAGTGTTTCTGGAAAGGAGGAAAATGTATTTTAACATACGTGACTGGCTTGAGTCCTTTGAGTTTTCGAGGGATCCCTCTGGCTTGAAAGGTGGAAAACACACTGGAGTAGAGCAGATGGAGACAAGAAGGTAAGGAAGCAATAACAATTGGTCACCAGCTTTTGCCTAGATGCTTAAGCCGGGGGCCTAGGGTTACTTCAAAATACTTTCCCTTTCTCCACACCTCTAATTTATTAGCACCTCTCCCCAGAAATCTCTTTTCCAACAATTCTGGCTTAGTCTGCTTGATGTTCTCTACAGCACTGATAATTTTAAAAAGTTCCCCAGGTTATTCTAATTAATGTGTACACAGCCCTGGCAGTCCACGGGAGGGCTTCACACTATCCTGCAGCAGAATCACCTGGGAGGCTTGGTAAGCCACAGATTGCTGGGCTGTGCACCAAAGACTCTGACTCAGTTGTTCTTGGGTGAGGCCTGAAAACGTGCATGGCTAGCTGGTTCCAGGTAATGCTGAAGCTGCTGGTCTGGGGACCACACTTTGAGAACCACTGTCCTAGGCAGTTTTCATGCAAGTGGACTACAATAGCTTTCTACCAGGTCCCTCCTTTTACTTTTATCTTGCAGCAGTCCGTTCTCCACATACTTGCCAGCGAGATTTCCAAAAAGTAAATTGGATCATATGAACCTCTGTATCCCTACATTTTCATGTGTCAAATTCCCCAATGTCTTCCAGTGCAATCAGAATAAAATCCAAAGCCTTAACCAGCCTGCAAACATCCTGCATGATTTGGCCCTGCTGACCACTAGGAACTTGTTTCTTATGGTTCTGCCCTTCACTGCTGCTCTCTGATTGCTATGGGTCAAATGGGTCCCCCAAAAGTTCATGTGTTGGAAACTTGACCCCCATTGTAACAGTGCTAACGGAGTGGGAAATCCAATGATCATATGTAGGGAAAGTGAAGGAAAATGGTCAGGGCCCCTCAGATGTTCAGAATCTGGCTGAGCATTTGATGTAAATACGCACATGTAACCACATGTTCCTTGGTTATTGTCAAATGTAATTGCATATGTGTGCCCAGGTGTCCCGTGTTATCAGACTTAAGGATAAAAGATGAATGGCTCTGATCCACGCCCCCCCACCTCAGGGGATGCCCCCAGGGGGGCACAGGAAGGCTGCTGCTGCTGCTACTGCTGAGGACTGAGCTTGTGTCATCTGCCAATGGCTCCCGGGAGCTTTCCCAATCACCTAGCTTGTGGACCTGCATATGAGGGGTCTGGTGACCCAGCCTGGCTTGTGAGGGTGACTCAGTCTATACAATGGGTTTGAAGGGTCTGAGCCCTAGCCCTGACAATACAAATGTAAACTTAGTATAACTAAAATAATGAAACATTTTGGCTTTAGTTATGAATTACCCAATCCTACAATTGGCATAATCACGTAGCTCTACATCATACTTGAAAGATGGAGGCTTTGAGAGGTGATTAGATTGTGAGGACCGTACCCTAGTGAATGAATTCATGGAGGAATGGGTTTATGGTTTAGGGGGTGGTCATGGGCGTGGTGCTGAGGGTTTTATAAAGAGAGTGAGTGAGCAGGTCAGCTCTCTCGCTCAGCCCATTCTCACCATGTGGTACCCTGCGTTGCTGTAGAAGAAAGCCTCCAGCGCATGTGTTGCCTGGACTTTCTATTTCCCAGACTCTGAAACTATGAGTAATAAAATTCCTTTCTTTATAAATTACCCAGTTTCAGGTTTCCTGTTATAAGCAACAAAAACGGACTAATACGCCACTCCTGCCAGCCCTCCTTCCAACCTGCAGACACACCAGTTTGTTTTTGCCACAGGCTTCCCCCACCTCCCGTTTGCTGGCAACGTCCTTCCTCCCAAATTCTCAAGGCTGGCTTCTCATTAGCCCAGACTCAGCTCAAATGTTGCCTCCGAGCCGCCTAATCCCAGAAGTCACTCTCTACCTCATGAGCTGATTTTCTTTTCTTTTCTTCATGACACTTTTCTCTTTTAGTTGTTTGTTTGCTTGGCTATAACTAGATATAACTTGGAACGTAAGCTAAATGAAAGTGGGGGACGTAGCCTCTGGGATGGACCACTGTGTTTGCAGCACCCACACCAAGGCCTGGAATGCCAGAGCCTTTAATAAATGTCAGTTGACCGAACAAGCTCATATAGTATTGTAAGGAAAAAATACCCAAGGAAAAGAGACAAGTAAGCCCGTATGTATTCTTAGGGTAACGAGTCTTCTCAGTTTGCCTGGGACTGAGGGGCATTCCCAGGATGTGAAGCTTTCAGTGTTGAAACCAGGACAGTCCTGGGCAAACTGGGATGAGTTGGTCACTCTCGTGTTGGAGAACTTGTAGCGCTCCTGAGCTGAGCATTCATTGTGTTCTCTTTGTAATATCCTCACATTCCCTTACTCAGTCCCTGTAGCTTCTTTAAGACAATCGTAGCGTTGTATAACCAGGAAGCACCCTGAGAAGCCATCCTGTCCTTTGAGATTGCTTTCAGGTAGGACCGAGAAATCACTGTAGCTTTCTTTGGTTATCTCATTCTATTTAGCACTGCTCCTTAAAAAAAAAAAAAAAAAAAAAAAGGCTTTGGTTGAAATTTAAACCCTTGCACGCCAGCTCAAGGACATTTCATGTTAGACCTCAAACTAGGCTGGCTCAAAATAAGAATAATTATAAGGAAAAGAAAAATCGATGGGTGTTGAATGGAAGAAAAAGATCTGGGGAGCAACGTGGACCACTGCTTTAGTAAGCTCCGCCCCAATGCAGAAAAGAATGTGTGAACGAATCATTTAGCGACACTAGTAACTGTGATGACGAAGGGTGACATATTCTTGTCCAGGTAACGGCACGCCTGCCTGCTCATAGGCAATATTTGACTTTGATGAGGTGGTCTCTCCCATCCCTCGCTTCCAAGAAGGGCCTGCACTCTTCCCCTCCACTCCGTCTCCACAGCTCCTCAGCTATCATCTTTCTCAGCACAAATTCACAGAGCTGTCATCGCTGAGTTTCTTCTCTTTTCCTCTTTAGAATATAGGCACGTGGGGGGCAGGAATACGTGCTTAGCCCAGGTTCTGGCAAAAATGAGATTTTGGAATGATAAATAAATGGGTAAGTAAATAAACAGGTACGTAACATAAATATAGCAGTCCTTTCAAAGTTGGTCCTAGCACTTCATTCAAGACGAGTAATGTGCTTTATACAGTTAAAGAAATGCATAGCCATTATCTGAGCGATTTTTTTTTCTATTTATAAAACTAATGATAAAAATATAGATTAACACTTCCTGTGAGCCAGATGTGGTGCCAGGCTCCTTACATACATTAACTCACTTGAAACAGGTGTTATTATTACTCAGTTTTGTAGGTGAGAAAACTGAGCATACCAAGAACGAGCAACATACCCCATACTCCCTGGCTGAGGATTGCAGCCTCTGTCAGCCTGATTCCAGAGCTCGATCCCAGATCTTTGTTATATAGGTAACAGGTCATAACCAAGACAAGCGACCTGGACTTGTCCTTCCAGAAATCCTGAATTTAATATGTTTTCCATGCTTAAGTTCAAAGTAACTTTGCAGTGTTTAAATGCCCAGTGTTAGTGCCAAGTGGCGATTCCTCACGTTTTGAGTAATTTTATCATTTTTGAAATAAATAGTCATCGCTGTATTTTGATGTAACCAGGACACTCAAGTGCCTGCAGAGAGCATGCTGAATTTTGCATAACTGTCCATCCTGTGCCTAATGTCCACCTTGACTTGCGGTATTATTTTGAATTTTTTTTTTAAACAAAGCATTAGTTAAGGGAAGTGCTTTTGAAAATCATTCTCAATAAATCAAAGGATTTAAAAATATAATTTACTCAACTTCAGAGAGGTCCAGCATATCAAATACTAGACTGGCAATTAATGCCCATTGTTCAAATAGTCCCGAAATGATTAGAGGCTCCCACAAGGGAGAAATCTGAAGTGGCCACATTTGGTACCAGGTGTTTGAGTAAAGGGTGTTATTGGTCTTGAGATGTAATTGGGGTCAGCTACGCAATAAAGAGGTTTAAACTTCGTGCCTCAGCTATTATTACTGGGCCAACCCCAACCCCTTTCATCAAACTCTGGCTCCATTACTGTCACTAACAATCGTTTCCTCACTGGGAGTTATCAATAAGATTCTAGCTATTGTTAGGATCTGTTAGCCAAAAATTATTGACTCAGCATTGGAAGTTCAACAGCTGCAGTTTCTGTCATTTAGCAGGACTCTACAATGCAGTGTGCATGAATGAAAGTCATATGTTAATGTATGTACTGCATGTTAAATTATGTACATACACACAAAGACAATTTTTCATGGGTTTCTAAGGAATTGTTCAGCTGTATTCAGAGGTAAAAATCATTTTATCAGTGGAAACTATGTGAATTGACAACTACCTTCTGTTAAAAAAATGCAAAAAGGAACTAGGTAATTTAAAACCCTCCTAGAAGCCATAAATAACATTGCATTAAAATATATATGTATTACTTTTCTATCAGTAAATATGACATATACAAGTTTTGTAAAAATGGTGACTCATAATTGGAGATGTAAAACTGAACAATTATAAAATCTGAGTATATTTTTGAAGAAAATAATACATAGTTGTATCACTATTTTTTCAGTTACTCTTTTCATGAATTTCTCCATTTTTAGTACTAACATAAGAGGGAAATCCTGAATGTATTTATTACATATCAGTTTAGTATATGTAATATAATTGCAATGACATAGATTCTCTTAATATATGGGCTATTTTAAAAATTAGCATAGACTCTTATGCTTTATGAATTTCTGTTATGGAAAACTCTCTTTCCAGCTAAGATTATTTTAATGGCTCTCACTTTAAACTAAGTCTTCAGCATCTGTTCTTTCTTTAATTCAAAATGCTGAAAGAAATTAATTTAAATGCTTCATAAAAGAGCTATTTTATGTTTTTAAAATCCCTGTATGTATCTTGACTCTCAGTCTAAATGTATATTGGCGATCTCCAAAAACATCTGGAGTTAAACAGCTGTTCTTCGACATCTGATCTGGAATACTTCCCAGGGAAGACATGAGATCATTCCAAAATGGATGTATTACAGACTCAAAAGTCCATTCCCTCTTCTCGTGTCCTGTCTTAAGTATATCATCACTATTAAACTAATAAAGGAATGACAATTTTAATATAGTGTTACCATGGTTTTATAAATAGAGTTGTTTTTCTTTTTTTTTTAACCATAGTTTTGTTTTATTTATTTATTTTTAAATGGTAACTTTTTTATTGGTTATGAATATTCATGGGGTACAAAGATGACTGTCACCACTTGTGCCCAAGATGTGATGGCCAGATCCATACTAGCAGCATGCCCATTACCACATATTGCAGTTATACCCTGTGTCCCCCACCCGATTAATCCCCAACCTCCCTCCCCATCTCTCTTTCCTCCACTCCACTTTCTATCCCTCGGTATGTTCTCTCCCTCTACAAACCCAATGCACTACTGTGGTCTTTCTTTCCTTCCTTCTTTCTCTCTTAGCTCCCACATATGAGTGAGCACATGCAGTATTTTTCCCCTGTGCTTTGCTTATTTCACTCAATATAAGTTTCTCCAAGTTCATTCATGTTGTTGCGAATGGCAGAATTTCATTCTTTTTTATGGCAGAGTAGTATTGAACAGAGTATATGTACCACAGTTTCCTTATCCAGTCATCCATTGATGGACATTTAGGTTGTTTCCATATCTTGGCTATTGTAAACAGAGCTGCAATGAACATGGGAGTGCAGGTATCCCTTCAACATGATGATTTCCATTCCTTTGGGTATATACCCAGAATTGGAGTTGCTGGATCATATGGAAGATCTATCTTAAACTGAGTTTTAATGCTCAGGTAAATTTTTCTTCCCCTCAGTATTTTCTAAGATATTCGCACTTAATAATTGCATTGATTAATTGATTGCATTTTCTTTTTAGCCAAATCTTATGCAGCACCGTTTCTGGAGTGTAGAGAACAGTGCTGACAGAGGTTGGGTACAGTCACGGTCATAGCAGCACTTAAAATGCTTGAGATGTAACAAGGAAATTCATGCAACCACACATCTCAGTACCTGACACCTCAGGAAGCCGGCAGCAGAGGCTCATTGTGAAAACTGTGGAGGATGTTTCCTGGGAGGCAACACCTACAACTCAGCCTGTGCATACTTAGTGCCCAGTGCACTTTCTGATTTCTTTCTTCTTTCTATACAATGTAATTATAAACTAAAATAGGCTGCAAATGACGTGAAATGTACTGTCATTATTCTTGCACGAGTGACATTGTGGCAAATTTTACTTTGTTATGACAGCTATTGGGAAGATTAGCAGTTTGTTTTTGATGCCGTGGCAATCCCGACAATGTCAGCATCAGTGTTCAGAAGTATCAAGGGGAATGTTTTCTCTGGACAGTGAGGACACCTCACACCGCTTGGTCCACCAGGAGCTGCTCCCGTGTAGGACTTGCTGTATGGCACCAACAGTGCCTACACTCTCCTCGCTGGGAATGCCAGGTTCATTTCCAAGTGCTCCCCAATACAGGAAGGCATTTCTTTGGAGCTGGCTTCTGGGCTTCTTCAGTTCTTTCCTGTGGAATCTCATTCCCTTCAGCGAGTCACTGTGACTCTGTGTGCACTTGTGCCACACCTCATTTCCTTGCATTTCTTGCTAGGACTTCCCTGGAAATACAGTGGCCGAAGAAAAAGTGAGTGCTGGTAGCTGCAGGCAAGGTCAATGTTACTCACGGTGACAGGCGTTTAGAAGAGAAGGCACGGAGGGTGCATTGGTGTTTACTGAAGACCATTGCATCATAGGAGGAAAAAGAACCAATCAATGTGACATACATAAAAGGAAAGAAATTTAGTGGTTAAGGAGACATATTAAATGTCTAAGCAATATTGTTTGAAAACAAACAGCAGGGAATATGATGTTGTGTTCAATAAGCAGAACAAATACTGAGATGAAAAACTTTATATTTCATTAAATACAGAAGGGGCAGTGAAAGGCAAAGATTTGGAGAAAGAGGAGAGATGAGGGTCAGGGAAAGTAGAAAGTTACAGAAAAAGTGGTGAGAGAAGGACAGACAGAAAGGAGAGAGATGAGGAAAGGCAGGCAGCGAGGCTTTCCCTAAGTGAGCATTTGTTTCAGTTCATTTTTTTTAAGTCGAGTATCATAACCAGCTGTTCACCTGGGCTTGTGATTGTTACTACCTCTTAACTAAAACCTTTCGCCTTCTGTAGGTTAACCTTGCTTACAGATGCTAAGCGGCTCCAAAACCTATACTTTTAGAATAGGCATTAAAAATTCAAATGTCTTCAGAGGCCACGTAGGTAGGAAATGTACATGAGTAAAGCTGTCTGTATGTAGAAAACAAAACAAAACAAAAACACAGACAGAACAAACCCAGCTGCTGGAAACGTATCACATTTTCTTTATCTCTGCTGAACTACGGTTTAAACACAAATGTACACTGTACATCCCCCGCTCCCCTTCGGAGCATGATGTTTATTGTCCTATAATCGAGAAATGGGAATCTGGTATTTTACTTCTATACCAAGATCTCAGTCAGATCTTCCATTTTTCATTGTGATGTGAGTAAAGAATTAGGCTTTGACTCTGACAGAGTAATTTAGATTAATTCAATTTTATGTTCGAAAAGCAGCTGTTCACAGAGGTGGGTACTTAAGCACATAGATATAATCCTTGTATAATAATTTTTGTTGTACTGAGATAGTAAAAAATTACTGATATATCAACATCATCATAGTTAGATTACACTATTTTACTAAAGTTTGACAATTTTCATTTCTCTTTTTGATTCACAGTTTCAATATAATTTGAGAAAGGAAAAATTAACTGATTTGTTCAATAATTCTAGGTATGAACTTGTTAAATTCACAAAGTGATTTGAATATGTAAAACAGCGTGTAGTAGGTTCACTTCTTGTGAACTGAAAACTTGTCAACTGGAACATTTTCAGTTCGGCTTCATAATAGCATTTTGACAAACTGTGTCTCCCTCTAGTGAGATGAATCATTATTCTTTTAAAAATACACTAAAAATTGGATCCTCTGAAAGAAATATTTACTCCAATCCAGAAAAAAAGCATATCATTAAACAATAAAGTCAATACACAGGGACACCTGGAGTTTATTTGACTGCTAAAGCAAGAGCTTTGGAGACTGTTTTCATTCTACATGATTATGTTTACTTTAGAAAAGTTTTAGTAAAGCATAGTTCTCCTAACATCTGTTGCTTTCTTAAATAATGGACAGGCATTTTACATATTAATTGCTATAGTGGAAATCGTGCAGCTCCCTGGATTTCAAAGGATAGAAACAAAATCGCAATTTACTGCTGGCACATTATGGTGTGTTGAAATTACCAAGGTAGATCTCATTCATTCCTTCAGTCCCCTCCTGAGTGTCACTCCCCGGAAGCTGGACGCCGGAGATGCTGGACGAATAAGCCAGTCATTGTTTGCAACCCCTTGTCACAACAAAATGCTCTCAAGAAGCATTTCAAAAAAGTTCCTATACTATTTCAGCATTCAAATATTTTCGTCCAGAGTATTTGTTTTGGGGACGAGGCTAGGCAGCTACGAAGTACACTCCTCTGCACGGAAGAGAGCTCCCGAGGGCTGCGAAGACCTCCCCACACAAAGCAAGAGCAGGTTTGCTGACCGAGGTCGCTTCTGAAGCAAACGAGTTGCAGACAAGCCTGGTCTGCAGCCTGCAAATGAAAGAAGACGGTTTCAGAAGTAAAAGTAACAAAGCTCCAAGTCTGTGCCCTCGTGACTGGGCTGGGCCTGGGGGCAGGGAGTGTGTAGTAGGGAGGGGGAGACCCTGAAGGCCTCAAGGTCCAGTTTCAGAAAGACCCTGTACAGCTCAGCTCCAGATTCTTCTCAAAAAGCAGAAGAACCAATGTCAGCACCAGCGGAGGAGCCACGTGCGCTGGATCCTACACGTAAACAGGCTGAGAGCGCTGAGGGATACTCTGCAAATTAAAATCCTGTGCGGAATTAGTGGGAGCCGGTGGGAACCGGGTACGGGTGGGAGAGAAGAGCCCCCGCGCCGCGCCCCCTGCAATCCCGGCCGCCTGGAGGCTTTCTGGAGCGTAGTTACTTTTGCAAAGAATTAGAAGTACCAAAGAAGTGTCATTTCATTATCTTTAGGGCCTGTATTAGGGCTCTGCAGCGAGACGGAACCAACAAGGATGTGTCTTTGAGGAACCGTCTCATGTGATCCTGGGGGCTGGAGAGACTGACATCTACAGGGCCGGCCTGCAGCCTGGAGACCAGCGAGGAGCTGATGTTGAGCAGAACTCCCCTCGTACATGTCAGTCTATGCCCAGATTTTCTCTTCTTATAAGGACACCAGTCACACTGGATTAGGGCTCACCCTAGTGACCTCATCTTAATTACTTCTGTAAAGATCCTATCTCCAAATACAGTCACATTCTGAGGTATTGGAGATTGGGGTTTCAGCATATGCCTTTTCGTGGGACACAATTCAGCCCATAATGTAGGCATATGAAATATTTTATTTTTAAAAAATGATGTATAAGCAAATTACAGTGACTTCTGATACTGGTTTTAGGAAGGCTTAATACCTATGCCTGTGCTATGTTAGGGACTTTGCAGTGACTAATTTACTCATCTGTTATCAGTCAGGTGCTATTATTACACCCAGTTTGCAGACACTGAAACTGAAGCACACGGGATGTGCTCGCCCAGTGCTGTGAAGTCAGGAGTGGTGGCCCTGGCCCTGGGACAGGCATTCAGCTCCAGGCAGGCACTTGAGCTGGCAGACATGCCAGGAATTGTAAAAGTGCTGCTCCTCAACTTATGTTCAAAATTCTTGCGGCCCCTCATTAAAATGCAGATTCCTGTGCTCAGCACCAAATTGACTGAATCAAAATCTATTGGGAGTGGGGGGTGAGGGGAGTCATCTGTATTGTAAACAGGGACCCTCCAGGGACTTCTATGCCTATGAAAACTGGAGGATTTACTAGAATTATTTTGCATGGTTCATCTAACTGCTTTTTTCAGCTTCTGATTCCAGTGTTTAATGCCTTCACTATCTTCTGGGTGAGTCTGTTTTTGTAATTTATTCATTTATTGAACCAATATTCACCAAGCAATGTTGCTAGGTTCTATGGGTTTACAAGGATAAATCAGATGTGAAATTTCTCTTCAAAGACCATGCAATATTATGTTGATATTATTGGGTTTTAAAATGTTCTTTCAAATGAGGAATATCTGTACCTTATTCTATTTTTAAAGGCTATGTGTTTCATAAATGTGAATGCTGCTCTTATTTTCTATTCAGGAATGGCTCTATATATCATGTATTTTAGTTAACTCTTAATTTTCTGGTAGGAAGGTGAATAACATACATTATTACCTATAAATAATCAAGACTATGTTTTGAGAGTAGAATAGTAAAAAATGTATGCCAGCTGCTCCTATTATTCAAGGCTTTGTATTTCTCTTGGGTTTTTATGATTGTATTGAAGTGTGCAGGTGCATGTATGTTTGTGATCCAGATAAAAATGTTAAACCTATCATTAAAACAGTTCTTTAAAAACATATTCTTTTTGTGATGAGTAAAAATAATTTCACTTGTTTATAATGTCCTTCCTCCAAAACATTTGGCAGGAGGTACATGGCTGCCTTCTGCCCTTTACCACTGGATTTCTTTCCAATGGAGGTAGCCCCAGGGCACAGATACTTGTTGCAGAATGCCAGGTCTTCTGTGCATGGAGGAGTCATCAGGCTGACCATTGGCAGTGCCTTCCCCGGTGTTCCGGGGCTGAGCTCCCATGTGGTTACACAGAGCATCCCAGTATCTAGCAGCTCTGTGAACACCCCCCTACCACTCCCCTTCCCCTTCTTCCTCCTTTCTCCCACCTTTCCCTCTGCAGTTATGATGAAGTTAAACCCAGGAGTAGACATCAGCCCAATATCAACTGCCTATAGCAGAAGGGGCAAGGCTTACCAACCGACTGCTCTTAATGCATGAATTATTTTTTCTGCACCAAGTTTGAAGTGTTGGTGGGGCTGGAGGTGGGAAGGTAGGAGAAATAAGTAGGTTTTCTTCCTTTCCTAAAACCAGAGACTTTCTGGAGAACTGGGGTGAGCCCTGCTCCAGAGAGAGGATGGTCTCCTCAAAGGATGCAGGACAGTTGTGGGCACAGGGCATGAATACTTTTTGTGTTGAATCAAGGTTAATTGTTAGGGGATTTGTTTGTGTTTCTTTGTTTGTTTTAGATTTTCTACTTTGACAGTGGGTCTCTTGAAGTCACACATATCACTTAACTCACTTGCTCACCTAGCTAGTTGGTGACAAAGGGCCTGAAATACTCTGAGCTGGAAATGAGGCTCTTCCCACCACACCCCAAGGCATGTGCTAGACTTTCAACTAAGGTCTAGGCCATTGCCTACTTTTAAAGTCAAAGGAAATGACTTGGGCTTACCACAAATAAGTAAAATAATGAACAGAAGTATAAAATCTTTTCTATAGTGCTGCTTCATTAGTTCAATCTACCTATGGTTGACTATAACTCAAAATATAACATATTTGCTTTACATGTTTGTCATATTTTCACATCTTGAATGAAAATTTTAATTCATCACCCACGATGACTAAATTAGTCTTTTAAAGAGGTCTTCGTTAACAAGAGAGGTTACAAAAAAAAGAGAAAAAAACCCCCAGCAATTTTGAAAAACTTAATGCTTTTTAAAATGAAAATGGTGTAATAGACTGGTTGGGGGCTCTTTCTTGAAGCAAAATGTAGAAACTAGCTTTTCTGTAAAGGGTGCCATGAAGGGGAAGGTTGGAGGGCGGTGCAGGCTGGTTCACGTGCTGTGCACAGAGGAAAGAAAGAGTTTGTGATCCTGTGCTACCTGTCAATCACGTCTGTTATTAATTTTTCCTGGAAGTACTCCCTGAATTTCGTTTTTTATCCTTAAAGGGACTATTGACAAGAACACGGAAATAAATCTAGAGATGAGGCAGCCCAGCGTCACAGAGACCAGGAGGATAGTCCCAGCCTGGCTGGACGCCCCGGGCTCTGCTGCTGAGGCTCTTGTCTCTGCCGTGCTGCCCACTCTGCAGCTACCCCTCGCCCCGGACACTCGCCTGAGTTCCAGAACTCCTTTTCTTGACTGGACCCTTTCCGCATGCCATTCCTTCGGTCAGGAAAGAATCCCATTCCCTAGACAGTTCTTACTGCTTTTGGCATCTCAGGTCCAATGTCATTTCTCCAGGGAAGTCTGTCACAGTCTCCCCTTGACATTTGCTCCATAGCACCTTATGCTTCTCCTTTCCAAAAATGCACCCCAACTTTTTATTTGTTCCATATCTGTCTTGGCCACTGGACTGCAAGATCCAAGAAAGGGGGAATTTGTCTTTTTTCCAGTGTGTCTCCAAGACCCTACACATTACCTGGACCATGGTATATGCTACACAAACATTGGCTTATTTGCTGATTGATCTCCACAAAACCCTGGGTGGCCAGGCTGCCTCTGACGTGACGCTGTTTCTGAGCAACTCCACGAGATCCATTAGTTCAACTTAACCCTTTTAAATGCTAAACCTAAAGCTGATAATTGATTCTGGGCTGTTCTAGGAGGGTCCTGATTAAGCATGTTCTTTGACTTTATAGAGCAGAAATTTGCAGGCTGTGTTCTAGAGTTCGAGGGTTCTTTGGATGTGGGTTAGGGCCTCTGCGGCGTGAGTGAAAGCACTGGGCTGAGTCTGCGCACACCTCGGCCTTAGCAGTGATAACTCAAACAAGCCTGCAGACGGCATTTACTGTGCAGCAGACACTCTTCTGAGCACTTTACAAAATTAATTCAATCCCCATGATGACACTAAGTGCAAAGTAGGATTGTTATCACTTGGGGAAACCGAGGCACAGGGCAGGCAGACTGTCTTGTTCAAGATCTCTACAAAGAAATGCAGAGCCAGTTTGAAGCCAAGAATCAGGCTCCAGAGCTATGCTCTTTATTAAAAGCTGCAGTCTAATGCCTCCCTCTCATCATGGCAACTTGGTTCTTGTATGTTTGGGGGTAGCAGTTCAGTATTTGGGGAAAGGCTCTGCTGCCATAAAAACTTAAAATCTGTCTTGTTAGGGCGCAGCTGAATATCCAAGTTCTTGTCAAGCAGGTTCCAGCAGACCTATGCTTTTGTCTTTGCTGGCCTGAGTCAGGCATCTGCCTACAGTGTTTGCGTTGGTCTGTGCAGATATATGGGGTAACACTAAACTGGGGACAGGCTGGCCTGAGGAAGAAGGCAGAGGAGGGAACTAGTCTCCAGGAGCCCCTCCACATGCTGGCACTGGGCTCTGTCATACAGTGGGTGACCCCTTCAGTCCTCCCACCGACCTCGACCTCGACCTCGTGATGCTGTGTTCTCCTCATCTTACCCCGGGGGGAGGGAGCTGGAGTCTGCGGAGGGTCTTACCAGTGGTGAGAGCTACACCTGCACCTGAGAAAAGGTCCCCAAGGGCGGCCACTAGGCACTTTCCTGACACTGCCTTGCTCTGCTATTTAATGTCTTCTAAATCTCCTCCTCCTCATCAATTTGACGTCTTCCAAAGAGCAAAAAACAGATTCTTATCAAGGACCACTACACCACTGGCTTTGATGCAGGCTACCCTACACGAAGAGGGCAGGTGCATCAACGTCTCTCGCTCCTCCTGAGCTTGGAAACATCCAGCTCTGAGCCCAGCAAATCCTGCCGCGTCTCAGCGTCACTAAACTCCAGGCTGCCCCGACTTTTCCTAAGTTGATGGCATTTGCTGGGAATTCATTAGGAAAGGATTGCTTTTATGTTTTCTGGATGTGTAGAGGACAGACTTCTTCCCTCAGCAAGTAGGAAGTAAAGAGGCCTTTAAAAAAATTAATGGCATCAAATTGCACTTTTAAAACAATGTTGAAGTGACAAACATTTTACAACACTGGAGAGAAGCTCCAACTATGTTTTTGCTTTTTTAAAAAAATTACTATGCTTTTAAAAACGTTTGTCATGTGCTTAGAACACCTCACCTGCTACCGGTCGAGCGGTGGCCCGTGGGCGTGTGTGTTGTAAGTGTCAGAGCTGGCGGGTCTCAGTTATTGCTGCTTGGCGCCGGCAGCCGGTAGGAGGCGCTGCAGACAACGGGCAGGGTGGCCGCACCCTCTGGGTCCGCGAGGACACGCCGGGGAGGCGTGCCCGGCTCTGCGCTCCACTCCAATACATTCTTCCTTTTGCAGCTTCCCACTTCCCATCTGTGCCCACCCACTGGTTTCTCAAAGAATTTTTAAAAATTGGCACGGTTCAAGGGAAAGGAATCAGGAATATGCGGGCTCCCTCATCCTAGGTTCACAGTGTCGGAGGCGCGTGGCCGCTGTGGCCTGGCCAGCTCCTTACACTGGTTCTGAAGCTGTGATCCCGCATGACCCGCCCGGGCTGTGCATTTTGCCGCACGATGCAGATAGATCGGAGCGCAAGTTGTACTTTGTGAGTTGCCAGCAAAACATTTTCTTTTCATCTTTGCCAGTGCTGCCTGCAGACTCCAGAAGGCATCTTGAGAAAGCTGATAATTAGAGCTATGGAATCTGAGCATGAGTAATCGTTACCTATTTTGCTTGGGTGCAGTTCTTTAGAGAGAATGATGTCCTTGCCAATAATTATTAGGTTATTGTCTTGTCATATTAACTCCTCCAGGAGCCACAATTTGAGGATAAACGTTAGGCTAACTTTGCTGTTCAATTCTCTGATTCAAATGAATCCAGTATTCCAAAAAACAAAAAACAAACCGAAAATTCTAAGCAGCAGTTATTTCTGAATAGAACACAACTATATGACTGTTTTAAAGACATTTTAAAAAATGAGTACTTAGTAAAATGGCTGTTTTATCCAGCAATAAACACATTGAAGCAGCCAGGAATTCAGAATCTCACAGCACATTTTGCAGAATGCTGTCTAGATTCTGCCATTTTGCTGGATGCTCCTGCACTGCTCATAGTAATAGCTTTGTATTGACTGATGAGTAAGGCTGTGTTGGTGTATAGATGGATTGCAGCAAACTCAACTTCTGCAGAGACTTAGCCCTAAACATTAGGTACTTGCAGACATAATGCTTTGTCAATGTACTTTGGAAGTGGAGAGAGATGAGGAACACACAAGTGGGGTTTGAATTTGGGCTGACCAAGGGGTGTCTTGTCTTGTTTTTTCTCAATGAGGAGACATAGGTCATGGTAAGAACAGGTCCAGTCAAGAAGCTGTCCTCAGGTTAAAGACCCCATGGCTGTTTTCCCCAAAGGCTCTGTCGCCAGGTGTGGCCCCAGTGGAAATTCCTCAGCTTCCTTTGTCAAGTTCATCTCAGCCTGGGCCTCAGAGTGAGCTCCTGTGAGAAAAGACTCTCCATGACAGACCCAGGAGGCAGGTGGTGTGAAGGGGGTTCTTGATGCATGGATGAAAGGCTTTCAGTAACAGAGGGAATGAATATTTGTGTTTCATTGGCTGAATCAAGTCACAGGCCCCAAAGGTCTGTGTTTTAATGCTGGTATCTTTGACACTTTTCCCTGCCTGTCCACACACACCCATTCTCATCTTGAGGAAGGGACATTGCCTAGCTATCCCTGAATTTTCTTAATCAACTACCGGTTTTGTTCTAGATCCATATTTCACCGGGTAAGAACCCCATCTTTCCAAATTTGCCTCTAGGTACCCATTTTCACTTAGCAAGTGAAAAAAATAGTTCAAAATTATACGTGGAGACAATTTTCCCATCTGAAAATGTGAAGAAATAGAAGTTGGGTTTTGCAAGTTTGTTTTGGGTAAGCAGCACGCATATTTCCCTTGGTTTGTTCAGCAAAAACATTTCTGTCCCGTCATCTAGTTAGGGATGAATGACATATTGTGGTTTCCAAAACTGAGACTGCATCGGCTGCACCCTAACTTGCTCAGTTTGGGAAGCTCACAAGTAGGCTTGCCTTTGGTTTTTTTTTTTTTTTTTTTTCCTTCTTCTTCTTTTCCTGAGTTCTTTTTTGGCTAAAGAGAAATTGCTTTTGTACCATTCAAAATACTCAAACTTATCTGCAACCCGGAATAGAGAAGTAGCCAGTGAGGGCCTTTTCAAAAATTCATTGACATGTGGGGTGGAAGAAGTGGGTGGAAGAAACAGGAAGGTCACAAAAAGTTCTGGTGTCTTTTTACTTTTTCTGGAAAAAAGATGGATGTTGATCCACAAAGAGAAGCTCAGAGGAGAAAATGCTGATGGATTTTGTGACATGCCTTGAGCTTCTCAGATAAACTTAAGGTTTTCTTTCATCAATCTTTTGATTTCCAACAATCAAAACCCGCATAAAACTCAACTCATGCCTTCTAAATGTGTTATTATGTTATAGATATACGAGTCCTCTGAAAGAGATAAGTGCAGAAAGAGATAGCATATGGGGCAGGTACATAAAGAAAGAAAACTAATTTGGTATTATGAATGTCTTAGAGTTGATCAAAAAAGATTGTGAAAAAATAGATCCATCTAGATTTCTCTAGAAAAGTGGACAGGAATGGCTTCAACCAAAGAAGAATAGGTGGGACAGCTGGCTGGCTGCCGTGGGCCAGGCGCTGCGTTAGATGCTGGGGAAACCTCAAAGAATGTAAAATGCAGGGTCCCTGTCTTCCTGGTGCGTCTCCTCTAGAAGAGTTTATTGTGTGCAGCTTAAGTAATTGACATGTTGAAAAAGCACCACTCCTGACAGTACCAAACTACGATTTAATTGCTCCCGTTGTTCTTGTAAACTTTATTCTGTGGGACCAATGTCCCCGATCCCCGGATGGACACCCCTTTTGCTCTCTGCTCCTCCTGCCCCGACAGGAAGGGGGGGTAAGGGCACCAGCCGCTTCCAACCCGGCTGGCGGGCGCCGTGTTCTCTGCCCCAGCAGACGGTCAGGCCCAGCTCTCTCCGTGGCTCACACTCCGGGGCACGGGGTCTTCGGAAGTCCCGGCAGCGAGCCTCCTTGTGCGTGGAGGTCCCTGGCTCCCGGCGGAGGCATCTCACCTTTGCCATCAGCCCTGGTCGCGCCTCCCGCGGCCCTGGCTGTCCCGCAGCGGCCCATGCGTGCCATCTCCAGCCCTGTGGGGCAGGTCGGGAGGATTTCCTCTGCTGGCCCCATGGACGGAGGGGCACGCAGTGGTCCTGGGCACTCTCCTTCATGCCCTGCCCGCCCCGTGGGGCAGGTGCAGTCCTCGGAGCGGTCTGTCGGCTCCTGGGTCGTCCCAGGCAGGTTCTGCGACCGTCCCCGTGCAGGGCCTGCTTGGGCTTTCGGGGGCCGGCTCCCTTTTCCCGGCTGCAAGAGCACGTCCTGGAGCCCCGTCCACCCCGAAGCCCCTACCGCTCCCTAAAGGGGCCCTGGCGGACCGCGGGGTGGCACCGAGGCGGCCTGTCCACGGAAGTCCTCTTTCTAGTCTCTAGTCTTTCTCCGTGTCTGTGACCTGGCTCTGGGGCAGGGCTGTGTACTCTGCACACCTGCGTGCTGGGGCGGCTGCAGGTGACACTTGGCGCTGAGGTCTGAGCACAGGAGCTTCCGACCGAGCGGGGGAAAGAGCTGCGCTGAGATTGGGTCGCGCTCATGTCGCAGGCGCTGGAACAGCACTTGCGAGTCGTTTCACTGACGACTGAGACCGAGCAAGAAAGGTGCAGTCACTCTCACCGTGACACAAAAGGAAACTGAGCTCTCCCAGTGGTTTATAATGAACTTGCCCGAAGGCAGCAACTCAGTAATGAGGTCGGGCCTAAAGCCCAGACCCACTGACCAGATCCTGTTCTTTGTCACCACAGCGACATCGTGCATGTCTAGGTGAAGGAGCCAGGGGGAGCGGGCAGCCTCCGGACAGACATTCCGGGCAAGCCTGGGATGAGAAAGTCAAAGACCCCCGCCGCGGCTCCCTTCCTGCCTCCACCGTCTGTGCGGTGCCCGCTGTGTTTACAGCAGGCCCTGGCAGGAGGCAGGGAGGCCGGCCCCACGGCCATCACCGACCGCTGCGGCTGTGACTGCGGCCCGGGACATCAGCCCGCTTGTTCGCTCACTCCCTGAGAAGAGTTTTGAAACGAGCTCTGGATAGACAGCATTTTCTTGGTGCGGCTGGTAAATAACACAGAGCAAGGCGAGCAAGTTGCAGCGCTTCTGCATTCCGACTCTATGGAACTTTTCGGTAGGGAGGGCAGGATGTTTTTAGCAGAATGTGACCTCACGGGAACACTAGAGGTAAGGAGAAAAAAATGATTAGGATAACTCTGAATATTTTACCATCTCGGAAAACATAGCTTTTAATAAAGCTACATGAAGAGAGGTTTCTGGCATCCTGCTACACAGAAACCGATGCCTGGCAGACTTGTGGAAGGTGCTGTCCACATTGGTTTGGCATTTGTTTGGATTTGACTGAAAATCAACTGTTTTCTTATAATAATTCTCATGTGCACATTTTTTTTTCTCCTTTAGAAAATAATACAATTTCTGAATGAGGAAGTGTGGAGAAACCCTAAGAGAAATAGCATAAGAGCATTTTGGAATATGTCCAGGAAAAGATAACTTTCAGCACACCTGTAGACATTTGCCAGGTAAAGCTAAGGAAAAAATACTGTAAAAAGTAGATTCAGGTTATTTTGTTACTTCTCACTGGGTGCAGCTTTGGGAGAAAAACACACACCGCTGCTGCGGGAGGGCTGAGGGCCCACCTTTTGCCCCTTCCTCTTATGGTCATGGCATGGTAGCCTTGTGTCAACTGTGACCATCAGCGGCCAGCTGGAGTTGTTGCTAATGTCAGCTGTGCAACAGTCTGCAGCGTTTCACAGGGTGGAGGGAACCTAAGAGATGATGATAGTAAGCAGGCACTTCTGCTAAAATGTCAGTGTGTTTAATACTGCAAGTGTTACTTGTACAGTATAGAATTTCTTTTAGATTTATATTCGCACTGGAACTGACTCATTCTTCTATTTAGGATTTTAAAAATATCACTTTTACGGTGCTCAGGTGAGAAGTACATGTGTTGCTTACATACAATGAGCATCGGATAGGAAGACATGTTGAATACTTGTGCCGCTTGTTTGTCGCTATAGGAGACCTGCAACATATGCCTGCTATATGTCTGTTTGCTGGAATACAGGCATAGAGAATCGAACAATATGGTTCTTCCCTTGAGCAATAAGACTTTTTAAATCCTTAGCTAATTTAGGTCACTACAGATGAACATCATTTGGACTCTTGAATGTATATTTTGAATAAAGTTCAGAGGGACAAAGGTGGCATCGGGTACCTGCAGTGCTTGGGATTCTGGGTGAGTTTCTTAAGCAAAGCGTTATAAACACTTATTTGTTGGTATACTATAGTCACATAACATTAGCTCTATAACAAGATTGCTTTTCCAGCATCCATAGAAATCAAGCTGTGATTCTCAGGACTGAGTCAGTTTTTTGTCTTGGACTGTGGATAAGGCAAAGCAGTTATAACTAGAGTAGTACAGAAAGTGAGATTCATGGCAGGAGTTTCAAAAGGCAAGAGCTTTTAATTTTCGAGCAATTGGTGGATGCATCTATTCTGTAAAACTTGGAGGCTCAATCTTTCAAACTATTTCAGATAAACTGCTGTCAAATTTTGTCCCTTCAAATCACCTTAGTAAGTGATTTGATCTGAAAGTGGTTTTCCTGTGAGCATGTTTATGCAGCCAAGATAAAAATTGTACCATTCCTACCAAAATAATCCCAGATTAAATAAATTCAAAATAACGTATTTCTTTCCTTACTGACTTTATAACCAAATTTATTAGATGGGACTGCATCTTTAATTTGTGATTGTGCAAGTTATTATCTGGGAAAAGCTGTATCTGCAACATGAAATATAAATTAAAATCAGAGATCTCAAGAAAAGTAAAGCTTTACTTTAATTATTTCTTTAAACATTTTTGATTAAAATGCAGCTCTGTGCATCACCACTTAAGAAATACAGCCCCTTGAGCAGTGTATCGATGAATTGGGTTTTAGCGACGTGAGAGGGTGAGCCCTCAGAGGAGTTTCCTACTACAAGTCTGAAAATGTCCACATAAAAGTAGTCCTTTTTGGACAGCGTCCTCCACCAAAATTGTAGATCTCTAAAATAATCATGAAAACTCCCCAAACATATTAATCTCTAAATGGATCTCTCACTATGCAAGTGTTGAGGTGCGAGGGACAAAACTTTAATTCTTTCAGGTCCTCAGAGATGTTCACACTTCCATTTCCCTTCTGATTTATTTTATTTCAAAAGGCTATATGAGCTCTAGTACCAATACTCGAGTTCTACAGCACTTCATTATATAGCTTTTTGGGGTGATTTTTCTGATGAAAAACATTGAAAAATTACACATTTAGATTCATGAAAGAATTCCTACCAAACACAAGCATTTGAAGCAAAATGCAGCTTAGGAAGTTTTCCATTATATTTTCTTGATGCAAAACGATAGTGCATTGTTCTACTTGTTTTTTTCTCCTCAGAATTACTACAATAAGCATTTTTTGTTCTATAATAAAACACATGTAATACTCAACACTGGATATCCATTTTACACTGGAAATCTTGAGAGAGAAACTTACTACACTGGAATAGAACCTCAAAGAATTTAGGGGGGTGATTTTATGAAAACATGTTATATTTTGTTCTACCATTATAAAACCCTAGTTTAATGGTCTATGCACAAACATTTAAGGGATCTAAATGTCCTTTATACTGAATTTTATCCTGTAATCTGAAAGCTAGCATTAAGATTATCATACTTATAGGCTAATTAGGATTATAAAACTCTTTTCTCTTTTCAAAAGTTCATGAGCACATAACAAATTGGAACTACTTTGACCAGCCAAGTGTCCCTCTTATGCCATTAGCTTTCTTGGATTTACCTTCTAAATGACTTTGGCTCATATTGACTGCAGATATTTGACATATCAAGTATTGTTGTCTTCAAGGGTTTCCCAGGCAACTGCAACAATTCATCCAGTTCCCACCAAAAGTGCCCTTGAACTCTCCGCTCACCTCATTTCCCTGTATGAGTGATGTGTGCAGTGACAGGAAAACACCACAGACCTCACGTAATAGGCTAATGTGAGAGGTTTGGTGAAGAGAAGGATGGATTTCACAAAAGTATCCACTTGGATGTTAAAACTTCAGCTGGCTGCCTGCAGGTTCCCTTTGTCAAGCTCTCATTTACATTTGGGGGGAGGCCACAATCCACACCCTGTGCTCTGGGTTCTGCTTCACTCCTGCTCTCACTTCCTAGGCTGACTCCTGAGAGTAGAGGCCCAAACTCTTGCTCTAAGTCACCCCGAGAATTCCTTCAAGCACTCCCCAGGGAGCAACCGCCTCCAGACCTCTGAGTGACACCTCGGGTTCCCAGCTGTCACACACACTGATCTTAGGGAACCCCCGTTTCCTCTCATGTAACTCATCTTGAAGCCCTGGGTAGAGTCTTGTTCCGTTGTGCTTACAGGGAGGGTTTTGTAATTACCTCCCAAACAGTTCCTGAAGAACAGAGGAAGAGAGAGATTGGAAGCACTGATCTGGTTGTTTGTGAAAGAGCCCTCTGTTTAACATTGATTAGATTCTGTGTTTTGTTTAAAAGGAAAGATTTCACCTCATCTAAGCAGACAGTGCAGTTAGATCATTATTTCTTTTCTTTTTTCCTTCACTTCGTCTCTTATTCTCACAATTGACTGATTAGAATGATTGACAAATAAGGCAATATAATATATATAGTCTGCAAATCCCACCAGTGTAACTCTTTAAGTGGGAGCAGAGTGCTGTCTATGTGTGGGGCTTCTGCAGAAGTCTCCACGTTGGCTCCACATTGAACTCGGAGTCTGGAGTCTGCAACAGGAGTCATGGGTCATCTGGGTCCAGCCCTAAAAGCACAGTCCTCCTCATCCCCCATTTCTGCCCCTTTCCTTCCTTCTTCCCTGTGTTTGTTGTATTTTGTTCTGCTCAGAATACTCACTGGGATATAAACATCCCTTTGAAATGTGTCTAAGTAGGCAAATTTTTAAAAAATCTACTTTTATTGGCCTATAACAAATTTTAGTAAGGATACTTTCATATATATATATATATATATATATATATATATATATATATATAAAACATAATACAAAATATATATAATCGTTGCTGTAGCTATCAGCCCTCCTACCCACTACAGTTACCTCTGTGATTATCATTTTGAATAATCCTTGGGTTGTTAAAATTAATGTAGGTAAATGGAATTTTATAGTAGGAAATGTAGTTTTCAGGATGTCAAATAATAGTCATCAATTTGAATACTTGTATTTGTTTTCATAAAAGTTTTAATCCTCAAAAGAGAACCCTGACCAAAATAGGAATATACCAGGATCAATGAAACAGGTGGCGTGAGTCATATCACTGACTTTTAATTAAAAACGATGCTGTGGATGTTGGCGTGGGCTGGACCGCACGTAGGCGGCTTCAGAATTTCTTAAGCTGAAATCCAGCTGGAGAGTTCTCAATCAGAATGGGCTTATTTTGATAATTTATAATCTATCTGTTGCTGTTAGTTTTCATACCTAAATCATAGTTTTAAAAATTCAAGGAGATATATGAATCTTGAGACTTGGACAGTTATTCCTGAGCCAAAGGATTTTTGTGCAAAGCTAATATGTATAATAGACAATCAGTTTTTCACTGTACAGTTTTGTCATCATATTTCAATAACTGAATGAATAATCTGAATTAATAAGCATAACATTTGTGTAAGCCAAAGACTAGTCTAGGCTCTGCATTCATTGATGGGAACCTTAAGCCAACGTTTCTTTTCATCAGCTTGTTCAAAAGGCATAAACATAATTACAGTTCTGAGGCAAAAGCATATCGACCGGTGAAAACAGTAACTGAGCCTGGACACGATCGCTTAGGGTAATGGGTTGCATGTTGCTCTGAATACTTGGAAGAACGTGGAAGAAGTTTTTTTTTTTTTAACATGTAGATATTTATATGTTTTATCTCATAGAAAATTGAGCATTAAAGCACATCAAAAGTAATTTTTTAGATTTTGTTTGTTAACTAAAGCTTTGGTTGAAATCCAAACAGATGAATTGATATTCATAGCTGGAGAGAAAAATATAGAAAAGTAGTGGAAATAGCAAAGGATGAGTTCGTTTTAATTATCAAAATGTGAAGAGGGGCAGAGAGGGGACAAAAGGGACTCGGCTCACCATCTTCTGCCACAGCTTGGCTTTGTATCTTCTGCCCAGGTTAGTTCACGAGAACAATGCTGAGTTTGGGGATCACACCTCATCACCCTGCACATCCCTGCTCCTTCTCTCTCGCACGTCAAGACTGTCATGAAAGCAGAGGAGGCATGTGGGGGCCTGTGCCCTGGCTGGGAGCGCCACCCTGTGTCCCCTCCTGCATTTCTGCTGTGCGTCCTTCATGCAGTGCCTTCTGTGTCAGTCTCTGCGGTGAAACTATTAGAGCCCTCAGAAGTCGTTAGTGTTACCCCCATTGTACAGGTGATGAAACTGAGATTGTCAGAGAAGTAAGAAAAAAATTTCAAGATCATAAAAGTAGTAAGTGCCAAAGTTGGGAAGTTGGGATTTAAATTTGAAACCACAGCTTTGCTTATTACTGCTTTAGAAATAGACCTAAGGAGCTGACGCTTCACACAGTTCATGGAAAGGTTCATGTTATCTTTTAATTCTATTTTTTCCATGAACTTCTTGAAGTACTGATATTTCCAAACTTTTTATTTTAAAATGATTTCAAATTTAGAAAAAGTTTAAGTACAAAAGTTGTAAGTATTAAGAATTCCTGAATACTCTTCACGCAGATTCCAATTGTTAACATTTTACCAGATTTTCTTATTATCTAGCTCTATCTTTGTGTATTTGTGTGTATTTACACATTTTTCATAAAATATTTGTAATAAGCTATAGACACGATTCCCCTTTACTGCTAAATACCTGAGTGTATAATGCTAAATACATGCAGATTACTTTACATACCCACAGTACAAGATCAAAATTATGAAATGAACAGTATGCAATTTACAGACCTTACTCAAAATTTGCCAGTTATCACAATCATGTCCATTACAGCAAAACCAAAACAAAATAAAACCACTGTGGGCCAGGATTCAATCCAGGCTCATGCATCATATTTAATTGCAATGTGGCTTTAATCTCTTTTATTCAGGAACATTTCCTCAGTCTTGATCTCTCATGACCGTGACATTTTTGAAGAACAGAGGCCAGTTCGTTTGTAAAATGTTCCTCAGTTAGAGTTTGTCTGATGTTTCCTCATGATTGGATTCAAGGTCTCCATTTTTGGCAGGATCACCACGGAAGTGACGCTGTGCTCTCTGTAGTGCATTAGGTCAGAAGCACACGTACTGATTTGTCCCCTCACTGGTATGTTCCGTTTGGGTGAGGTCGTATCTGCTGGACTTCCTCATAGCACAGTTACTGTTTTTCCCACTGTAAGTATGAACACCTTATAGGGAGATATTTTGAGAATATATAAATAGTTTCTTATCTGATTTTTATTTCACTAGTTTTAACACCTACTGATGATTCTTGCCTAAGTCAGTTATTACTGATTCTTGCCAAATGCTTTTGTCTATCTTTCTGAGCCCCATTATTGAGTTACTGTTAGTCTAGAGAAACACAGTATCTCTCGTCTCTTATGTCTAGACCATTAGTCTGGAAACACGTAAAATGCCTTACAGTACTATTTCCTTGGATCTTCACAACATCCCCGTTAGGTAAACACTATAATATCCACATTTTTTATATGAGTAAACTGAATAGCAAAAACCAAGATGGCAACATTTTTAGAAAAGTAATATTAAAATTAACCTTTAAAATACCATTAGGGATATTCACAGTAAGGTAATAAATGAAGTTTAAAAAGCAAAAAAAAAAAAAAAAAAAAAAAAAAAGAATTTAAAAAAATCAGAAAGAATCATATACAGTGTAGTGCCATGATTTTTAAACTTTGAAAGCAGAGACCAGGGAAGGAGACAACACTCCACGGCACCATAACACTGAAGCAAGGAGAGGTGAGTGAATGGAAACCTGAGAGATCTTGACACCCCGCTTGGAGAGAAGGCCAAGAGGGCCTATAAATGCCAAAGGAAAGACACGCAAAACCCCTGCAAACTGAACTGCAGTGTTTCTCCTCGGCTGATAACTAAAGGTGAAAAGGGGAGGCCGAGAGATGAGGATCATCACATCTTAATCATCTGAGCAAACAGTAGCCATTTGCAGAATTGAGAACAAGAGAGAAAGCAGACGCGATTCTTTAAGTAGAAGGACACCCAAGAGGTGAGTAACGAGAGGGTCTTCGCGTGAAGCCCCGGCCCTCACTGCACACGAACTTCAGGACCCCAACCTGTGCGTTTTCCTGTCTTTTTTCCCGCCCATGAGGAAGGGAGCTACATGGTTTCTGGGGAGAAAATCTAAAATGGGGCGAGTGAAGGCCTGAGGCACATGGTGTGTCTTGTGGCTCCGCCGAACAATGGGAAAGTACCAGTGTCCCTCTAAGGGTAGAGACTGAACACTAAATTAGGACTTTTAAATGGAGAATCCTAGTCCACCAGCCACACGCACCCACGCTAGAGGACAGCTCCTCGGGACCCCCCCAGCTGTCGAGGCAAACAGAAGGGCTCGAATAGGAAACAACCAACCCTCAAACCCGAGCTCTGAGGCACAGATCAAGGTGTCAGAGACAGTGGGCCGATGGCCGACGGTGAGCAAAGGGACTTTATTCAAACTCTCTCCAAAAGACAAAAGGCCCTGAAAAACCGTTCAGATTAAATAAGCATACGATGAAAGGAAATGCCACTGTGACCAAGCAAAACACTACAAGAAGAGGAAAGAGAAAATGAGACCCGAGGGGAAGAGGAAGAGGAGTGAAGTGGATGTGACATGTAGGAGACGTTGCGCTTCTGAATCCACCCACAGGATGTCTGGGTGAAGGTGGTGGGTGGAACACATACATCTATTTTTGCCTCTTTACAAATCCCAACAGAAATAATAGAATTTTTGAAATGTTGGACGCTGGGAAATAGATAAGAGACAAATGATCCACCAGCCCGCCAAAGTCTAAATTCCAAGCCAATAGGTGGAAAGTTGACAGCCGATCTCATTGGGGCAAAATCCCCCAATGGCTTAGCAATTGAGAGTGCGTAGTAATGTTAGAAGTGGAGCGTGAAGGGAGACAGCTAAAATAAAGGGGCCTGATTGCAAGTCCATAGAAACAGAGCTAGATCCCCTTCCTCGTACTGTGCAGCTGATGACAAACCACCCTCATGGAGGCAGATGATGGAGGTTTATTTTCTGGAGTCAGTAATACAAGAGGGTCTCTCTACCGAAGGCCCCAAGTCACAGCTGAGTTTATCCAACTGTTTGCATCTGGATGTGGAGACTCCTACCTCCACTCTTCCCCCACCAAGCTCCTACTTTACTAGCAGCCAGGTCTTTATTATCTAGAAAAATATTAGAAAAGTTCTCCCTGGGATTTGCACCAGACAAAGAAGAAAGATCCTGAAATAATGACAATGGAAGACCACCTGCCGGTGCAGCCTGCAGGTAACAAGCCCCACTCACCTGCTCAGGGCCTAGTCAGCCTCTGACCTCTCCTCCAACTACCATCAGCTACCCAAGGAGGCCCTGAGAAATGAGGAAAGCCTCTAAACAAAACTAGTACACAGAGCAAAGCAACTTGGAGGTAATAGAGATAATAGAGAGTAAGAAATTTTTTAAAAAATAGACTCTTATTTATATCTCCAAAGAGATACAATCATACAAGACATTTGGAGAACAAAACCACTCTTGCAAATAAAAATAAAAATAAAATTAAAACATGAGAGCAAAATACAAACTCCAGAGAAGCATTGGAAGATGAGTTGAGGAAACTTCCCCCCAAACAAAGTTAAAGTATAGAGTTGAAATAAAGAAGAAAAAAGTAAAAAAATGGGAGAACCAAGAGGAAGGAATCAGTATATAGCAATTCAAGAGGGTTTCAGGAAGCTGAGAGGCCAAGTCCCCAGCCTCAGAGCGTGTGAGCGCTGCAAGCGGGATGAAAGCACGTGCAGTCAAGTGCATCGTTTGGAAATTATAGCCCTCAGAGGACCAAAAGAAGATCCTCTAAGCTTAGAGAAAGAGAGATTCTAAGGAGAAATGCATGAAATGGATCAATATCTGAATGATTTTGGACATCCTCACAGAAAGAGTGGAAGTTAGAAGGCAAGGATTTCTACACACTTCTAAACTATCAATTAGGTGTGAGGGTAGAAGAAAGATGTTTGAAAATATGCAAAGTTTCACAACGTTTAAACTCCCAGGCACCCCATCTCAAGACCTACTGGAGGATATGCCTCACCAAATCGAGATATTAAGCAAAGAAAGAAGGAAATGTAGGGTCAAGGAAACAGGGTCTATGACTGAAGAGAGCAGACGGCACTCAGGACAAGGGTGAGAGAGTTTTCAGGATGGTGGCCCTGCCGGAGCTCAACAGAAAACGGTGCAGCCTGGAACAGGCTGGATGTCCTGAAACAGATTCTCGGGAAGACAAATTGGTAACACTCCCAAAGCAACTGAATGTCTTGAGAGATATATGACTGGAGAACAGTTTGAAGTCAAATTCATTATAATGATGCGGAAAACTCTGCAAACAAAATTTAAGACAATTATCAGAGTACAGATCCATATTTGGGGGCCAGAACCTTATACAATTTGGGGGTACCTTTTTGAGATTAAAAATACAGAATACCAAAACCGAATTTAGGTACCAGAGTAGATATTTATTTAGAATGAGTACATATAATTATAAGAAATTACACATTTAAAAATGCAGACAGATATTGAAAACAAAACAAATTACAGATGCTGTTTTTATTATAAAATTATCTTTTTATTAACCAACAGCCTGATATATTCCTATAACATTATTTTTTTCTATTTTTTGAGTACCTCTTTATAGATGATTTTGTTAATATTTTCTATAAAAAGAATAGAAAGATAATTCAATATTTTTTCTAGTATGGTTAATCAAATTTATTAATTTTTAATTACTGATGGCTTATAAAATATTTTTTAGCATCTCCATTTATTATAGGGATTGTCATAAGTTTTAAATTTTTCTTCATCATTTATGACAAGGTGATAATACTGTTCAGAACTGATAAATCAGTTTAACTTACCTGATAGCCAAATTGATAACCAAACTATTATTCTCCTTAAAGATATGGTAACCACTAAATGATTTAAACCAAATTCTAGGCCAGAAGCTCTTTTCATCAGTGACTATCTTCGGTATCTGTTAGGTGGTAAAGCCTGGTCCCCGGTCACCAGTATTTCTGTTCTTTTTGCTTTTTAGTTTGTAATTTACCAAGGAATACTTATTTCCTGACTGATGATGTTGATGTTTAGATACTTTAAGGCCATATTAAGAGTTAGAAAGGAGTAACAGTGAGGCGGCAGACCAGAGGGGTCTGACACTTGTAGCCCTTAAGAAAACGGACCAAAACAGCTTCCAGTCAAGACTGTGGAATAGATGGTCCCCAGTGTCACTCTCTCCCACAGATCAACCAATTTACAGCTATTAAAAAGAAAAGACAGCCAAGCTGGGGCTGCTAGAGCTCAGGAGAAGAGAAGGAGAGACCTATGGAGAGATGAATGTGGGAGAAACCACAATGAGAAAGAAAGAACTCCTCTGAACTTTTTGAAACCTGGCCACTTTGAGGCTGGAGCTAGTGAGCACATGGAGCAGGAGCCGGCAAAAGCCACTGCTATGCCCTCTGGATGAAGTTGTTTGGAGGCTGCAAGGGAAAAGAGGGCCTCAATGACCCCCAGGCCAGCAAGAATACTAATAGGGTTCCCATGGACCCACACAGGAGTGAGGGCCCACAACAACTGAAAAAAAGGAGCCACTCTTAGGTATTGATTTCTTTCTTCTTGGAAGATTTTAAGCTCCCTTATAATTTTTTTCCTGTCCAACGCTCAAAGAATATTTAAAATATCTACCAAGAATCCTATATCTGCCCCAGAAAAGTTATTTTTAAAAAGGTAAAATAAAAACACTTCAGATTTAAAAAACAAACAAACAAAAAACCTGAGGTAATTCATTGCTAGCAGACAGACCTTATGAGAAATACTAAAAGGAGTTGGGGGCTGAAAACAATGGAGCCCATAAAAGGACTTGAATGCACGAGAAAGACAAAAAGCACTAGTAAAAATAATAATATAAGAGTATAAGTGAATTGCTTTTAACTGATGTTTAAAAGCAACTGTATAAAATGTGTTGGTAATTGTATTCTTGGGGCTCTAACAGATAAAAGTTGAATGAGTTTGCCAATAGCAGCACAGAGGATGTGGGTTGGGAAAAAACCATATTGGGCTAAGAAAACATTTCCAGATAATAACATTTTTTGACAGTTTTTTTATTGAAACATATTTGTACATATTTGTGGGTTTTGAATATCAATACCTGTGTACAATATGTAGTGATCAAATCAGGATAATTAGTCTACTCGTGTTTACAAAATGTGATCAATCTTTGTGATCCTTGACCAAGTTTTCTCCTACCCCTCCCCCTTTCACACCTCTAATAATCAGTTATTATTTTGAAAGTTCAACGTATTATTGTCATCGTTGTTCCTTCTTTCCTTCCCTCCTCTTTCTTTCTTTCAATTTTATTTATTTTTTAGCTCCTACTTATAAGTGATGATATGTAGTATTTCTCTTTTTGCATCTGGCTTAACATAATTTTCTCTACCATCCATGTTGCTGTAAATGAGAGAATTTTATTCTTTTTTATGGCCAAGTAGTATTCCATTGAGTGTATATACCACATTGTCCTTATCCAGTCACCTGCTGATGGACATTCAGGTTGGTTCCAACTCCTGGCTACTGTGAGTAGAGCTGTGATGAACATGTGAGGGCAGGTGTCCCTTCAACATGATGATTCTCATTCCTTTGCATATATACCCAGCACTGGGATTGCTGGATCTTACGGTACTTCTATCTGTATTTACTTACGGGAACATCATTCTGTTTTTCATACTGGCTGCACTACTTTACAGTGCAACAATAGTGTGGGAGGATTACCCTTTCTTTGTATCCTCCCCAGCGTTTGTTATTCTTTGTCTTTTTGATGTCAGCCAGTGTAACTGGGATGAGATGATCTCTTACTGTGGTTTTGATTTGCACTTCCCTGATGCTTAGTGATGTTGAGCATTTTTTCATGGATCTGTTACCCATTTTTATACCTTCCTTTGAGAAATGTCAAATCAGTTCCTTTGCCCATTTTTAAAATTGGGTTCCTTGTTTTCTCACTGTTGAGTTCCTTGTATACTCTGGATGTTAATCCCTTGACAGCTGTATAGTTTGCAAATATTTTCGGCCATTCTGTAGGTTGTCTAATTGCTCTAATTGTTTCTTTTGTTGTGCAGAAGCTTTTTAGTTTAAAATAGTCCCACTTGTTTGTTTCTTTTGTTGCCTGTGCTTTTGGGGTTTTATTCACAAAGTTTTTGCCCACTCCTACATCCTGAAGTGCTTCCCTTATGTGTTCATTTTTTTGGAATTTTATAGTTTCAGGTCTTATATTTAAGATGTAAAATCCATTTTCAGTTTATTTTGTTGTTGGAGAGAATTATGGATCTAGTTTTATTCTTTTATAAATGAATGTCCAGTTTCCCCAGCACCATTTATTGCAGAGGCAGTCTTTACCCCAATGTATATTCTTGGTGCCTTTGTCAAAGATTAGTTGGCTCTAAGTATGCAGGTTGATTTCTGTGTTCTTTATTATGTTCCATTGGTCCATGTGTCTGTTTTTCTGCCAGTACTATGTTGTTTTGTTTATTCTAGCTTTGTAGTATAATTTGAAGTGAGGTAGTGTTATGCCTCTGACATTACTTTTATTTTTGCTCCAGATCGTTTTGGCTATTTGTGGTCTTTTGTTGCTCCACATGAATGTTAAGGCTGTTTTTTCCATTTCTGTGAAGACTGTCATTGGTGTTTTGATGGAGATTTTATTCAATTTGTAGATTGCTTTGGATAGTATGGAAATCTTCACAATGTTAATTCTCTCATTTCAAAAGCATGTAATGTCTTTCCATCTTTTTGTGTCCTCTTTAATTTCTTTCAGATGTGAATTGTAGTTCTCATTCTAGAGATCTTTCATCTCCTTGGTTAAATTGATTCCTAGGTAATTCATTGTTTGGTGACTATTGCAAATTGACTTGCTTTCTTGACTTCTTTTCCTTCTAGTTTGATATGGGAGTGTAGAAAAGCTACTGCATTTTGCATGTTGATTTTGCATCCTCCAACTTTACTGAAATTGTTTACCAACCGTAAGAGTATTTTTGTAGAATTTGTGTTTTTTTCTATACATAGGATTGTGTTATCTACAAAGAAGGACAGTTTAACTTCATCTCTTCCAGTCTGGATGCTCTTTATTTCTTTCCCTTGCCTGACTGCTCTGGCTAGTACTTCCAATATTATGTTAAATAGGAGTGGTGACAGTGTGCATCCTTGTCTTGTTCCTGTTCTTAAGGGAAAAGCTTTCAGCATTTCCCATTCAGGATGATATTGGCAGTGGGATTGCTATATATGGTTTTTATTGTGTTGAGGTACTTTCCTTGTATACATAGTTTGCTAAGAGTCTTCAGCATGAAGTGATGTTGAATTTTGTCAAATACTTCTTCAGTGTATATTGAGATAATCATAGTTTTTGTCTTCGATTTTTGTCAATGTGGTGTATCACATTTATTGACTTGCATGTGTTCAGCCATTTTTATATATCTGGGATGAATCCCACTTGATCATGGTGTATAATGTTTTTGATGTGTTGCTGTATTCTGATTGCCAATGTTTTCTTGAGGGGTTTTGTGTCTATGGTCATCAAAGATATTGGCCTGTAGTTTTATTTCTATGTCATGTACTTGTATGGTTTTGGTATCAGAGTGATACTGGCCTCATTGAATGAATTTGGGAAAATGGTCTCTGCTTCAGTTTTTTGGAATAGTTTGAAGAGAATTGGCATTAATTCCTCTTTAAAAGTTTGGTGGAATTCAGCTGTAAAGCTGTCTTGTTTTGGGCTTTTCTTTGTTGGGTGACTGCTGATTACTATACTACTTCAATCTCATTGATTGTTATTATTCTGTTCAGGTTTTCTACATCTTCTTCACTCAGTCTTGGTAATTTGCATGTGTCCAGCAACTTATCTATTTCATCCAGGTTTTCAAATTTGTTGGTGTGTAGTTGTTTATAATAGTCACCAATAATTCTTTGTATTTCTGTGGTATCAGTTGTAATGTCCTCTCTCTCATTTGTTTTTTGTTATTTTGGTCACTTTTTCTTTTTTTAGTTAACCTAGCTAATGATTTGTTTATTTTGTCTTCTCAAAAAACAAAACAAAACAAAACATTTTGCTTATTTATCTTTTGTATTGCTTTTTGTGTCTCTATTTTATTTACTTCTGCTCTGATCTTATTTCTTTTTGTCTACTCATTTTGGGACTGGATTGTTATTGTTTTTCTAGTTCTTTGAAGTGTAGGGTTATAGTTTGTCTATTTTAAATTTTTCTGTTCTTTTGATGTAAGCATTTACTACAATCGACTTTCCTTTTAGTACTGCTTTTGCTATATCCCACAGGTTTTGGTATCTTGTGTCTTTATTTTCATTAGTTTCAATAAATTTTTTATTTCCTGTTTAATTTCTTCTTGGATGCATAGGTCATTCAGGAGCATGTTGTTTAATTTCCATGAGTTTGTATAGTTTCCAGAGTTTTCCTTCTTATTGATTTCTAGTTTTAATCTGTTGTGGTCTGAAAAGATATTTGAAATAATTAAGAAAATTCAGGGATAACTACGCAATGTCCCTTCCTCAAGATGAGAATGTGTGCACAGGCAGGGAAAAGTGTCAAAGATACTGGCATTAAAACACAGACCTTTGGGGCCTGTGACTTGATTCAGCCAATGAAACACAAATATTCATTCCCTTTGTTACTGAAAGCCTTTCATCCATGCATCAAGGAACCCCCTTCATACCACCTACCTCCTGGGTCTGTCATGGAGAGTCTTTTCTCACAGGAGCTCACTCTGAGGCCCAGGCTGAGATGAACTTGACAAAGGAAGCTGAGGAATTTCCACTGGGGCCACACCTAGCAACAGAGCCTTTGTGTGATATATGCCATATATTATTAGTAGTATATTCTATCAAAATAAAAATGATGGAAAATAGAGGAAGCAGGAAAGAGAGAGGAAGGTTGAATAGGTTATTGATGATTGTTCTGGAAATAGAAGAAAAGTTAAAAAAATTTTTAAAAAAACTATGAACCAGACAGTAATGGATTAAGTAAAATAAAATATGATAAAGTAATTTAAAAATAAAAAAACTGAAAAGTAACTGCAAGAACAACAATAACAGCAAAACACAGAATACAATTCTCCCCAATTACCAAATAAGTAATTTTTAAAATGATGAAATAAATATGCATTATGTAAAAAAGAAACACAGACAATATAAGAATTAACATAATAACAAAATAATATAATAGGTTTAAACCCAAACATATGAATTTTATCAGTAAATGTTAACAGCCTTAACACACTTTTTTTAAGTAAAAAGATTTCAAATTTGGCCCCCAAACCAAGAAAGAATGTTATGTTACATACCAGAGACATGCCTAACACACCGTGATTCAGAAAGGCTAAAAACAAGAGGGCAGAAGCCACCAGTGAGATCAACAAGTAAGCAGGGGCAATCCTGGCATCACAGGAGAAGCAGAACCCAGAGCCCAGGAGTGACAGAGGAGGCAGCCCTGTCCTCAAGCAAACCCCACAGCCTGCACTGGAAGCGTCAGCACCAAGTGACAGACGAACACTCTGTATCCACAGCAGCATGAAGGAGTCAGGCACAGAGACACACTGATAATAGGAGAATTTAACACAGACAAAAGGCAAAATGTGAGTAGGAATGTAGAAGACCTCCGAACCACAATCAATGGGGTAAATTTTATGAATGCATAGCAAAAGCCGCACCTAATTAAACAATGTACAGCTTCTTCTTAAGTTCACGTGACACATTCACAAACCTGCTCAAATAGGATATAACACAGAGATTTAACAGTAAGTCTCCTAAAGTAGAAATATTATAAACAACACACTGATCAAAATGTGATAAAACTAAAAATATTAACATTTTAAAAAAGATTCATCCAAGCAAATATTTCAAAACAATTCTTAAACAAATCTGAGAAAAAAGAAAAACAGAAAACAAAATTACAAAAGTGCTACACTATTGGTAGTGGAAGCAATGCATTTCAGCATTTTAATGCATTCAAATTAGTCATCTGACAAAAACTCAAACCTTTAAATACTTTTATCAAGAAAAATAAAAGAATGAACAAAATATATTTACTTTGCATCACAAAAGACAAGAAGAACAAAAGAGCAACAAAGAATATCAAATGAAAGCAAAAAGAAAAAAATAAAATTATAAAAAGTAAAAATTAATAAGATAGAGAATGAAAGAATAATATATTTAATTAACAAATCAAAGTTCTTTAAATGTTAACATGCTATAGAGACAAATAGATCATGTATCTGGAAAATCCCAGATAACTTAAGAGAAAAGGCAGAAAACAAATATACACAAAATAGGGGGAAAAAAAAGAAAAAAGAAAGGAGAAAAAGAAAAAGATGGAAAAATTATTGAAAAGACATTAACAATAAACTACTTTCCAGCTTATGTGAATAAATTTGAAAATCTAAGTTGAAAAGAATTTACTAGGAAAATTCAGTTTAACAAAATTTATTCCATTGGATTTACATAGTTCAGTAGATACGATTCCATAGAAGAAACAAGGAAATTTATTAAGGAAATACTCCACAGAAAAGCACCTGATCCAGATGGCTTCACAGAGAAATTCTAAAAAACCTTCAAAACCCTTTTAGTCCCAATACTCCAAAAAAAAAAAAAAAAAAAAAAAAAAAAATTCTTCCAGAGCATTGAAAATGAAGGAAAAATCTTAAGTCTCACTATGCAGAAAGGATAAGATTGATCGCTAAATCTGATGAAGACAGAAAGAAAAAAGAAAAACACAGACCAGTTCACTTATAAAATCGGTATACATCTTCTAGGTAGAATATTAGTAAATGAAAAATATAATACCACACAAAAAGTGATATAATATGACCAAGTAGAATTTATTCCAGTTTTAATATTAGGACATCATTAATAATATGTACCAAATTAAGATATCTAAGGAGAAATATCACTTGATTATTTCCATAAATGCCAAAGGAACTTTTGACAAATGTCAACACCAATTTCTAACAAAACATTCTAAGAGATAATTACTGATAGATACTTTCTTAAAATGATTCCATAAATATACAGGTAAACATATACAAATTTTTTATTGAGACATATGAGGGTACTTCAAAAAATGTCATTGAAAGATTTGTATTATTTTTTAATTCCATTTTCAATGACCTTTTTGCAGTACCCTCATGTACTATATCTATGTCAATAGCTACATCTATGATATCAGTATCTATACCATCTAAATAGCTTAGTCCTATAGAGAGCATCTCACTTAAAGGCACACACTGGGGAGATACCTGCTAAGATCAAGAGGCCAGTAGGCTCCACTGTTCTCCAGCATGGAGCAGGACATTTAGCAGGTGTTATCAGAAGAGAGAAACCAATAGGAAGCATAGCACCTGGAAAAGAAGTAACTTGACCTCTATTTGCAGGTGATACAAGCGTGTATATGGAAATCCTGGAGAATCATGAGAATTCGGTGAAACAGGATATGAACATGCCTTCACATACATAAACAATAACCAGTTAGAAGACATAATGATAACTCTTTACCCCACCAATAAAGAAAATACAATTATTTGGGGATAAATTGAACAGAAACTGCGCAGATGAGTGTGAGAAAAACTTCTCCAGGAAGAATAGGCTTAGAAGAGGATGTGCTTAGAGCCTCTTGTGCCAAAAAGTAAGAAAGCGCTCAAAGAAGAATGAGTGTGTGTCCAAAAGGAACATGGCTTCATCTGGAACAACTTAAGCATCAAATTAAATAATGATAGGAAAGAATTATTTAGAGGCCAGAGATTTTAATAGTAGAAATGTTGACAAATAAATGTGCAAGGAACAGTGGAATTCAAAAACATCATTTGAACAACCATTGGTAATGTTTCAGATAAGATTCATTAAAGGACATTAAGACAACGGGTCAAATTTTCAGTTATTAGAGAACATTTATATAGTTTCTGTGCATCCCTCGGAAGATACTGTTAGTTACAAACACAAAACTAATTTTTTATGGTTGGGAATCCAGCAGACACCACTGCCTCAACAAAATGGTCCGATCAACAGCAGCAGTAATGGGCCATTATGGGGATAACAGGAGAAATTTAAATATGAACCGTGAGTTAGAAAAGAGCACTATGTCAATGCTCATTCCTGATATTGATCATACCATGACTCTGTAAGCAAATACCCTTGCTTTTAGGAAATACGCAATAAACTTTTGATGCTAAAGGAGCATCATGTCTTTAACTGACTTTAAAATAACTCAGAAAACAAACATTTATGTGTGTGCCTGTTGAAATAGAGAGAGAAGAGGGGAGCATGAGGGCAAAGCACATGTGAAACACAAAATGCTGAGCTTGGAGACCTGGGTCAGGAAGATGTGATGAAGACTTTATTCCTCTACCTCTCATATTTAATCTGAGATCCAACTGGAACTGAGTTCATGCAGTGTGAAGTAAAGGTCAAGATTTACTTTATTCAGGGTGAGGCCCCAGGCAGGCAGAAAACCCAGGTAGCCACTGCTGCCAACCTGTTCCACCCACACAGAAGGCAGAAACCCCCACTGTAGATGTCAGCCAGGACTCAGGTAGGCAGAAAACCTGGGCAGCCACCACCATTGCCCCCCCCACACAGAAGGAAGGAACCTACACCACTGTGACTGAGGAAGCCTCACATATCTTCCAGTGAGGTGGCCCACAACAGCCACTACCACAGCTGCTACTGCTGCATGGATGGCTTTCTGCCACAGTAACATCCACATCTACTGTGCAGATGGCCCACCACATATTTAGAGTCCAGATGACCTCGTCTCCTTTCCAGCTGAGCTGGGCTCCTCTAACTTGGCTGTGTTGTAATTTAATCTCAGGTAATGGTTTAGGGCTAACTACAATGCAAGAAGAGCCAAGTTATTTTTCAAGAAATAAGCTAGAGGATATTTTTTATGTGGCTAAGGTTACACATTCAGACTGACCAGCAAGTCCAACCTTTCCTGCAATTAGTGGCACAGTCTTTACTTCTAACTCTGTGGTGGGAGATGGTAGGGCAGGAGGTCTGGATGATGTGCAGACTTGGGGTCTGTGGGTGAGCCAGGGATGGAATGGAGGAACCACCACAGATGGCAGGGAATCAATTCCAGAAGGAAGAAGCATGAGATTCACCTATGGGTCCCATCGCAGGAGTGCAGAAAGGGGCTCTCCTGTTAGGCTGTCTTAAGAGAGTGCTGTTTTCACCTGATGTCAAAAATCATGAGAGGGCACTTCAAAATGTTTGTGGAAAGATTTGTACTATCTTTCAGTTCTATTGTCCACAAACTTTTTGATGTACCTTGTATTACTTAAGAGATATTTACTTGGTAGAAGGATACTGATACTGTAGAAAATTACTGGTGATCACATTTTAAAAAATAAGGTTAAAATATACTTTCTGATTGATAGGCACCAACAATAAGATTGCATTTATTTTGGAAAATGAGATAGGGTGTCATTGGAATTTCTAAGCTAAAGTGGGGAGACCGAAAAACCCTGCAGGTGGGCTCGAGTGCATAAGAAAGAAAGTCCACTTCACAAAAGTGCATCCAAAAAGTACCAGCACGGTCCAGTTTGACCCTCTCTCCTATATTCTATTTGAGTACATTTTTCAAACTCTCCAATAATATTCTACAACTGATATGTCCAAGTTTTTGTTTATGCCATGAGGGAGATAGGAAGTTTGCAGTTGAAATGGTGAGTTCATTTCTGAGTGAACTGATTCCTGAATATAACAGACATTTTGTAGACAAATTGGATCGTTCAAACTTTTTGTTTTTGTTTTCTTAAAGTGATTTTGGTGGTCATTACTCATGTTCATAGTAGCATAAAAATATACCTGAAGCCCTTGAGGAATGATTAAGAAAATTCAGGGGTAGCTATGCAATGTCCCTTTCTCAAGATGAGAATGGGTGTGTGTGGACAAGCAGGGAAAAGTGTCAAAGATACTGGCATTAAAACACACACCTTTGGGCCGGCCCCGTGGCGCACTCGGGAGAGTGCAGCTCTTGGGAGCGCAGCGGCACTCCCGCCACGGGTTTGGATCCTATATAAGGATGGCCAGTGCGCTCACTGGCTGAGCGTGGTGTGGGCAACACCAAGCCAAGGGTCATGATCCCCTTACCGGTCACAAAAAGACAAAAAAAAAAAAAAAAAAAAAAAACCCACAGACCTTTGGGGCCTGTGACTTGATTCAGCCAATAAAACACAAATATTCATTCCCTTTGTTACTGAAAGCCTTTCATCCATGCATCAAGGAACCACCTTCACACCTGGGAAATACACTACTTCTCCCTCATTTCTTAGGGCTAGGCTGACTTGGCTGGCAATTTTTTCCTTTTAGTAGTTTGAATATTTCCATCACATTTTCTTCTTGCCCGTAGGGTTTTAATCTAGAAGCCTGCTGTTAGTCTGATGGGGGTTCCCTTATAAGTGACTTGACACTTGTCTCTTGCTGCTTTTTGGATACTGTCTTTGTCTTTGAGCTTTGCCATTTTGACTACAATGTGTATCAGAGAGGATCTTTTTTAATTGAATCTGTTCAGGAATCTGTGAGTTTCCTGGATCTGAAGGTCCATGTCTCTGCCTATACCTGGGAAGTTTTCCATTATTATTTCATTGAATAGATTTTCAATATCTTTACCTTTCTCCTCCCCTTCTGGAACACCATGACTTGGATGTTTGTGTGCTTAAGATTTTCTGCTAGCTCTCTTAGACTTTCTTCATTTTTTCTTTTTCTTTCTTTCTTTCTTTTTTTTTTTTTTTTTTTTTTGGTCTGCCTGGGTCATTTCATAAAGAAATTATTCATTCTCCTTACTGTAATCTGCTACTTAAACTCTGGCTTGTGTTTTTTTATTTCATTGACTGAACCTTTCCGTTCCAGGTATTCTGGTACGTTCTTTTTTAAGGTAAAATCTCTTTCTAAATTTTGTTCTTCATATCCTGGATATTTCTTCTCATTTCATTGTGTTATCTGATTCCTCTTTTATCTCATTGAATTTCCTTAAGATGGTTACTCAGAATTCCTTTTTAAGTCATTTCAAGAGTTTCCTGTTGTGTAGGGTCTGGTACTTGAGACTTACTAAATTTTTTTTGAAAGTGTCATATTTTCTGTTTTGTTTTGTTCACATTTCTAGTATCTGTACATTGGTATCTGGTCATACCCGACTTCTGCCCAAGTTACCTCCAGCATCGCATCACAGCACGTCAGGGCCAGATGGGACTCTGAAATCTGAATCCCATGGACTTGACCTCTCTTGTGTAGGACCCTCCTGAGAAGCTGCTTAACTTTACAAACACTGAAATCCTGTAAGGATCATGTTCCCATCATATATTGTTGTCGGACAGCTCAGAAGCAAACTGTCACCCAAGTCAAGGAACCAAACCAGACATTATACCAGCTGTGCTCAGTTATGGCTCATGGTTCTCTGTGATCACAAGAGGTTTTCTTATGTTTATTTTCCTTTCTTCTGTTACTTCTCCTTTCCTGTCACTTTTTATATTTTTATAAGTGACTTCAAATAAGCAACTTAGAACTCAGTTGGAAACTAAAATTCACATTTGTCTACCAGGGCTGCAAACATGGAGTCACGTGCATCATCCTGACTGGGGAAGAGCAGATGGCGGGGAGGGGCTTATGGTGGTGGCAGGTGGCACCCATGTAGCCAGTGCTGGAGCAGTCACGGTTGAAGGCCTCCAGGTCTGGGAGCACACGCTGTCACGCTTGCAGTAGTTGGGTAAACACCTGAAGGAAGGAGCAGAACCATCTGCTTCCCATCCTGAGTCACTGTGAAACATGGGTCACATTGGCTGAAACTGTGTAAATGGCATGCAGACCATGTGGCAGCCACCCACACATAATTCAACATGGCCAGCAGTGAGTGACTGTTTCTCACTGTTTCCCCTCCCAACACTCAAACCCAAGTTAATAAATTTGTCAGACTCAGCTCCTTATCATGCATTTGGGACAGCTGGACTTGCAATTCTTCCCTTTATAGTGGAGAAGCATTTGTGTTTTCTGCCAAGATAACCCCACACTGACTTTACATGTGGCTAGAAATAGTAATTGCTTACAAAATTAACAGTAATGCTTCATCATGTTCAATTATTCCGTCACTTGAAATTTTAAAAGGAAGAATAGAAATGAAGGGGAGAAACTAAGAGTAGAGATGGAAGAGAAAGGAGTGACAGGCAGACAAGTCCTTATCTACACATTACATTGGCTACAGATCCATGAGGTCTTGAATTGTAGGCTCACATGTCATTGTTCTGATTATTTTTCCATTTAGAATTTAGAATTAAAGGCCAGTCAGGACAAAGTTTTACATGCATTTTGTTTTCCCAAGAAAACCAGGAAACACTCAGGAAAACCCAACAACCATCTGTGCATGATGGATATTCTGCCTAATTAGAATTACAAAAAGGACACTTGAAATTTCACTTACAGGACATGTATGAATTTTCATTGATTATAGTACAATTGACTTTCTTGAATATAACAAAATAAATGTTCATTATTAAATATGCAAACAACCCAAAAGAGTACCAAATAAGTAAAAATTATTTGAAATCCTAGCACCTACAGTCACCACTATAGTCATGCATGTATAAGGAGGAGGGCAGGTTCGATCTCTGAACAATTCAGAGTACCAGGTTTCAGTCCTCTTTATTTTTGCCAGAAAAAACATTACCTTATACCTCACAGGGAAAAATCAACATGTCCGGTGAGTTATATAAAAATCAATGTTCACAGTAGAAACATTCCACAATCATCATCATGGGGCAGCACAAACTCCTGGCATCTGTTCAATCATGCTGACCTTCAATATCTAAACTGCGTTGCAGCCAAAAAATCACTGGAAAGAAGTATGAAATTGGAGAAAAGGAAACAAAGAGAGGAGGATCAAAGAAGGCACCACTAACTTAAAAAAACAAAGTAATAAAAGAGCTAGAGAGTTACAAAGAGTTAGTGCATTACTGAGATGCCAACGGGCACACAGAAGAAAAGGGAACAAGGAAGATAAAACTGGGGGAATTTCAAAATCTTGGTTAAATGTTCATTAAGTAATTTGTCACACATATTAAAAGACCAGATAGGCACTTTTCCCCTCTTGTGTGATCGTTCAGGAACAAAGGCTGAGCCAGACTTAAAACACTACAAAGTGAGGCAGAAAATACAGAGATGAAGTGCTACCGACTCACAAAGCTGGATATATTTTCCTCCTCTTTGATTTTTTACAAAAACGAGGCCAATCTTTCCTTCAAGCTAAGGTGTGCTGCTGGTGGCACAGCCAGTTCTACTGACCATTCTGTAATTGCCTCCATGGATACTCAGGCTGGTGCATACAGTGTTTTTATGCTCAGTGTTCACAGGGAGAATCAGACCTTCTGCAACAGACATAGCACCATCAGTGGGGGAATGGGCAGCCACAAGCAATGGGGACAGAAGCTACCCTTTTCTTGTGAAATAAGCCAGGCACAGAAAGACAAATACCATATGATCTCACTTATATGTGAAATCTAATAAAAAACAGTTCATAGAAGCGGAGAGTAGAATGGTGGTTGCCAGGGGCTGGGGTGGGGGGGTATAAATAGGGAGATGTTGGTCAAAGGGCCCAAAATTTCAATTAGGTGGGATGAATGACTTCTGGAGATCTATTGTACAGCATGGCAAATATAGTTATTATTAACATGTTATATATACTTGAAAATTGCTTAGAGAATAGATCTTAAATGTTGTCACCACCTGCCCCCACCAAAGAAACTGTTAACTGTGTGAAGTAATGGATATGTTAATTAGCTTGACTGTGGTATCATTTCACAATGTACACATATATCAACACAGAATGCTTTAAATATATATAACTTTTGTTTGCCAATTACACCTCAATAAAGCTGGGGGGAAATAATGGTGATGATAACAACAATAACAAATGTTTATTGAGTATCTAGAATGTTCTGACTGCTAAACATTCATGATCTTTAATTTACACCATAAGGCAGTAATAATAATACCAGTTAATGTTTATCGAGCACCTAGGCCATTCCACATGGTATACATCCATAATGTCCTTTAATTCTCCATACAAGCTCATGAGGTAGGGATAACATCCCACTTTTACAGATGCATCTTAATCGGGTTATGAAACTTACCCAAGAGTTAGGACGAGGTGGAGCTAGGGTTGGATTCAAGAGCTGTCTCCTCCAAAGTTTATCCTCTTTCTCCTGTTCCTAGACCTTCTCTCCTTACATGTTCCCCTCATGCACACACCTCTGGGTAGATCTCTTGCACGGCACTTGACCAGGAGCCTGGGGAGCCCTGGGCTCTGGTCCCAGCTTTCCTATGTATCTTTTCCTATGTGCCTTCTGCGTGACTCTGCACGAGTCCCCTGGCCTCATCATGTCTTTATTTACACATTCACTGCAGTTCACTGCAATTCCACCTCAGAGAGACTACTGATAAAGAATGTATAACAACCACCATTTATTAGGCACCTAATCATCTTTCATTTAATTATTTACAAATGTTTTCTAAGCATTTACGGTATGAACCAGAGATACAAAGTGTGAAGGCAAAAGCACCACGTTCAAGAGTTGGGGAGACAGACATTAGATACAAAACTACAGAAATTATTTTTGTAAACTACTGATGTGGAAACATGGGCCATGGGCCTCAAGCCCCACCCCCACCCACAACCAGGCAAGCACCAGAGCCAGCTGCCTGAGTCATGAGACAGTTGCCGAGGGCGAGTCTTACCCCCTCAAGCCCCCCAACAACATCTTAAAATGTACTTACTAGCCACATGTGTTTCTTCTTGGGGTGTGTGACTTAACTGAAGTCCTTCACCAAAATTTCTGCTTAGATTTTTAAGAATTCTTCTGCATTAAGAATATTAATCTTTGAGTGCTAAATTTGTACCTTATCAATTGGCTTTAAATTTAATTTGTAAGATTTTTCTTCATTTCTATGTCGAGAAAATCATTTTCTATCTAAACATTAAATAAGAAAATTTAAAAAATTATACTTGTGGGTCCTTCTTTCATCATTCAGTGCACCTTTCTGGAGTGCTATTGGGGTCAGCTAGTATTCTAGGCACTGGCTCTTATGAGAGTATAATAGACACCCTTGATCTAATCAGAGGGACCAAAAATGCTTCCGTGAGGGGTGACATCTGGATGTAGTTTTGAAGAATGAGTAGAAAGTAAAAGTGGAGGAGATGGAGACTGAAGAACAATATGCTTCAAAACGCCAAGGAAGGAAAGAGCCTGGGGCTGGAAGCAGCTTGAGCTAAGGCTGGTCAAGTGGATGGGAACTAGAGCAGGCCAGGTGCTTTCCAACTAATTCTCACTTGTTCTTACAACCACCCTGTGTGACAGACGGCATTCCCCTTTGACACATGAGAAAACTATATGCATACCGATTCAATAGTGACTGTTCGAAGCCACACATGCACTCCCATGTTCACTGCAACTATACTTAGAACACCCAAGAAATGGAACTAACCGAAATATTAAACAGAACTGGATAAGGAAAATGTGGTATATGTACACAATGGAATACCACTCAGCCATAAAAAGGGTTGATATTCTGCCAACCGCAACTAAATTGATGAGCTTGGAAAAAGCTACGTCAAGTGAAATAAGACAAGCACACAGGGAAATCTACTGCAGGTCCTCATTTATATGTGGGAACTAAGAGAAAGAACACAGAGTGGTGCACTAGAGAACAGACCTATGGTTACCTGGGGTGGAGGGGGAAGCGGGGAAGGTAGGCAGGGAGAGTTTGGCAGGTGACATGGAGAATAATAGCAACTGGTGGTAATAGGCATGCTGATGGTTTTGACCTGATCATCACATCTTGGGCACACCTGGTGACGGTCAGCTTCACATCCCATGAACATACATAATCAATACAAAAACTCAAAACCAAAATACCGACCTTTCACAAATACTTCCAAATAAATAGGAGAAAGAACAACACAACGCAATTTGTTCTATTAAACCGGGCTTACTACAACACAAAAACCACTCAGAAGTATCACAATGAAAAATTAACTACAGTTCATAATAACTGTGGACAAAAAAAATCTCACATAATACGAGAACACTAGACTCAACAAGAGAAAATACAGCATAACGAAGTGGAACTGTGCCACAGACGTACAGCCCCTGTCACATATGAGAAATTATCAATGTTCCCTTCCACATCAATCCTTCCAAAAGCCTCCCAACCACCGTGTGTGTTGTGCGAGCAGCCCTTAGCGCGGACATATTTACCATCCTGTCTGTGGTGCTGCACCGCGGGAGTATGTTTCACTCCTAAGTGATTTCAACTTTTGGCATGAGAGCGTCACTTGCCTCTATCGCGAGTCGCCTGCATCACCCGCCGGCTCTCACGACCGGGGCTGCAGCCCGCTCGGGTCCGGGCAGAGGCAGGCAGGGCCTCAGTTGCCCGCACATAGGCACCCTGCTCCCCGGCCTCCACTCTCCGTGTCTCTGCGCACAGCTGAGAGGGAAAGCCGACGGCACCCGGTACCTGCGCCCGGGCCCGCTGTTCTCCGCTGCTCGGTGCAAAGACTGGAGAAAAACCCGACAGTACCCCGATACCGGCGCCCTGGCCCGCTGCTCTCCATGCCCGGCCCCGCCTCTCTACTACTCGGTGCAGGGACGGAAGAAAAAGCCGACGGTACCCGATACCGGCGACCCGACCCGCCGCTCTCCACCGCTCGCTCTCCAAGTTCCGGCCCGCCGTTCGCTCTCCATGCCCCGACCCGCCGCTCTCCGATGCTGCGGGCTGGGACGGGAGAAGCCGACGGTACCCGTTACCGGCGCCCCAGCCCGACCCTCTCCACGCCCCGGCCCGCCGCTCGCTCTCCACGCCCGGGCCCGCCGCTCTCCACTGCTCGGCGCAGGAATGGAAAGAGAAGCCGACGGTACCCGATACCACCGACCCGACCCGCCGTTCCCCACGCCCCGGCCCGCCGCTCTCCGCTGCTAGGGGCTGGGATGAGAAACGCCGACGGTAACCGGTACCAGCGACCCAACCCGCCACTCTCCAATGCCCAGGCCCGCCACTCGCTCTCCACGCTCCGGCCCGCAGCTCGCTCTCCACGCCCCGACACGCCGCTCTCCGCTGCTAAGGCCTGGGGTGGGAAAAGCCGACGGTACCCGATACCACCAACCCGACCCGCCGTTCCCCACGCCCGTACCAGCGACCCGACCCGCCGCTCTCCACGTCCCGGGACCGCCGCTCTCCACGCCCCGGGACCGCCATCCTCCAAGGCCCGGCCCGCCGCTCTCCACGCCCCGGGACCGCCGTCCTACAAGGCCCGGCCCGCCGCTCTCCACAGAAATGGGAGAAACCAACGGTACCCTGATACCGGTGCCCCGGCCCGCCGCTCTCCACACCCGGGCCCGACGCTCTCAACGCACCAGCCCGACGTTCTCCGCTGCTGGACACAGGGACGGGAGAAGCCGACAGTACCCCGATACCGGCGTCCCGGCCCACAGCTCTCCACGCATGGGACCGCCGCTCTCCGCAGGGATGCGAGAAGCCGACAGTACCCCGATACTTGCGCCCCGGCCCACCGCTCTCCTCGCCCGGGGCCGCCGCTTTCCACGCCCGGGCCCAATGGTCTCCACTGCTCGGCGCGAAGATTGGCGAAAAAGCCGACGGTACCCCAATACCGGCGCCCCGGCCCGCCGCTCTCCGCGCACCGGCGCTCGCGATAAATGGGAAGACTCACCAGGGCTGAGACGTTCAAAGAGAATGGAGAAGCGCGTGGACCCAGCAAACTTCTCCACCTTGGGGGAACCTGCTTATCTTCGGACACATCTGCGGAGCAGCTTTTCCCGTTGCGGTCATCGCTTGGCTTCTCAACTCCTTATCCTGGAACTGAGGAAGACACCTCGGCGAAAACCGAAGAGCCCAGCGAAGACCAGACGTAGCACCCGTTCTTCACTGCAGCTCCGCAGAAGAGAAAATGCCGAGTGTGGGCTTGCTCGGCCCATTTATAGACTCTGTATTCAAATGAGGGCTCCTGGAAGACACGTTCTGATTGGATAGTTTCACTGCTGTTACCAACCAATCAGAAAACAAAAGCCAAAGAGGCTCCACCAAGGGTACTTTCAGTGGACCTTCACCCCGGGAGCCTGTGTTTTTATGGAGGTCGTTCTCATGACCCTGAAGGAACACGTCGAGATGTTAAGCTGTTACTGCCCATCCCCACATCCACCCAACAACTAGCAACCTGCCATATGCTTTCTGGCTCTGTGGATTTCCTCATTCTGCAGATTTCATAAAAGTAAGTGACCTTTGGTGTCTGGCCTCTTTCACTTTGTAAGATGTTTTTGTGTTACAGTGACCATCAGTACTTCATTTATTTTTGTCTAAATAACATTACATATATATGGATACAATGTGTATGAGGGAACTTCAAAAAGTTCAAGGAAATATTTGTATTATCTTTTAATTCTATTTTTCCATGAACTTTTTTGAAGTACCCTCATGTGTGTCTATATATATGTACATGTACAAATATATGTATATATTTACCTGTAAGTATTTATATTTACCATCCATTTTTCAGTGTTTATCCATTTATTAGTTGATAGAAATTTAGGTTGTTTATACCATTTGGCTATTGCAAATATTGCTGATATACCACTAATTATATATATGATAACATTATGTAGAGAGATATTTACGTATCCATTTATTAATCCATGATATACATAAATTTACTGAAAACTATCCATAATTATCTTATTTATTCGTTTTCCAACGTTTATGCACATATCAGTTCATGAGCATTTGGGTTTTTTTTCACCATTTGGCATTTGTGAGTAGTGCTGTTGTGAACATTTTTTTACAAGTATTTGTCTGTTTCAATTTTTTCAGAGTAGGGGAATGCAATTCCTGGGTCATCTAAGATGCTTCTGCTGTATATTAACTAGATGCTGATTGTGTGTCTTATTACTAGACTCACAGGAAATGAAGAAATACCCCATGAGCAAAACCAAAAGGTACATGCACATGCAAGACATTGCACATTGACTCTTTATATGGGTCTGTTTCTGGGCTTTATTCTATCCTTTTGATCAAAATGACTACATAGGCCAATACCATACTGCCATAATAACCACTACTTTGGAGTAAGTCTTGATATCAAATAGGGTAAGCCCTCCAGCTTTTAAATCTTTCTTCAAAGTTTTTTGACTATTTTTAATAAACTTTAGAAACAGCTGAAGATTAACATCAATTACCACAAAAAACCAAAACAAAAATTCACCTACTGGGATTTGATTGGGATTTCTTTGAATGGATTGATCAATTTGAGGAGAGATAACACCATCACAATATTAAATCTTCTGATCTGTATACATGGATTTTCTCTCTGTATATTTAGGTCTTCTTTAGGTTATCTTAGCAATATCTTCTAGTTTTCATTGTACATGTGTTAAAAATATTTATTTGTCAAATATTTCTCAAAATAGTTCATATTTTGATGCTTTAGAAATGATATTTAGTATCATCCAATTGTTCATTCAAGTATATGGAAACACAGTTGCATTGTCAAGCTTTCTAAACTCACTTGTTAATTCTAGTCATGTTTTTGTAGATTATGCAGAATTTTCTACAGATGATGATATTCTTAGTGGGTAATGATGATCTCACTATTTTTCTTTCCAGACTTGGTGTGTTTTTGTTTTTTTTTTCATGTCTTATTGAAAAGACTAGCATTTCCAGTGCACTGTTTATTTGCATTGGTGAAGCCAGACAGTCCTGTCTAGTTTCTGATCTTAGATGGAAAGTTTTTCTCCTTCCCCATTAAGAACATTTCACAAGATGTTTCTGGAGAAGATTAGGAAGAATGAACAATGAATGAGGACAAGGGGGATTTTTCCTTAGTCTATAATATTCCATATTTTATTTTGTTAAAAGAGTGTAACAATTATTATAGAATATTATCAGGTGGCAAATTCTTCTTTCATTTTTCTTTGTATTTTATTTTTAGTTCTTGTAAACATACCAGAGAAGTGAAAATAAAATTAATTTCTATAAAATTATGAAAAAAGGTAGTATAATAATTATGTAGCAGCCAACTGCCTGGCCTGGATCTGAGCCTCCAAGTGCACAGAGGACAGCCTGCAGGATCTTGTTCCAGATGTCACACCTTATCTCTGGAACTTTTCGTGATGTGGCCTTGGGCAGGCAAGGGACCAACCCTCCCCACCTCTGTTTCCTTTCTGCCAAGCAAGGAGGACAGCAGGCCACTTCAGGGAACCACACAGTGCCTGGCCTGTGCTTGACTTGCACTGGGTCCACCCAGAGCCCAGGAGGAGCTCCCAAGGGCACAAGAGGATAGTAAGGGCAAAATGCAGAGTGTTTTCCCACAGCCTATGACAGTGCCTCAAGTTAACGCACATGCACACATGGGCGTACAAACATATACACACAAATACACACATATACACACAAATACACACATATCTACACAAATCTACATGCATACATACAAACACATGTTCGTATGTGTATAGCTATATGTATATGTGCATGCATATATACACACCCATGTACGTACACACACCAATGCACAGACAGGGACACACACAGATACACACATGCCTACATACACTCACATGCACATGCATATATACAAACACACATGCTTGCATGTACATGCCATGTATATACACACACTGATGCATGTATACAGGCATATATACATAGTATACACACATACATACATACATACTCACAAATACACACACACATATGCAGATGTAAAGCTGTGAGAAAATAGCTAAATGAAACATCTTACTATTGTTCTGATACTCTAATATTTTAGCACTTTTTAAAAATTATACTTTTTATATTCTAGTTTTTCTTATTCAATATTGATTCCTTGGTTACTATACCCTGTTTCTAAATTTCCTAAAAAGATTTCTTGAGCCAAATGATTGAATGTTTCGTGAATATATCTCTAAGCAAACAGACTCAATTAAACATCAGGCAAACCACAACATCTTCAACACAGAAGGATCCGTTTACAGGTGCACGTGATGGATGTTGCCACAGGTCCGTGAGCATCTCCCCACGTGTGCCGGGGCCCCCACAGCTCCTGAGGCTGGGCCACCTCTCGACTTGCCTACAGGAAGTTGTGTGTAATTATGACGGCTTCTGCACTGTCCTTCAGGTCAGTTCTGTTAGCTAATTCAGTTAATTATGGTTGAATAAGTCATTATTTAATTATTTAATTCCCTTACAGCATCCTTCAGATTAAGTGATTACATGCAAATCAGCCATTGCATGAAACTGAAACATATTTACTCTTGAAGATGAGAGGCCAGGCCCCTCCTGTTCCTCTCACCTCACACTTTAAAATGGTTTGCTGTATTTCTCATTACTCACTTGTTCAAATACAACTGCACAGCTTGAACAGAATTACTCACCCGACTCATTTTTCCATTTTTATGCATTAAATGTATGTATGCATATGCGTATTTCTAGATCATTCCTTTCTTCATTTTCTTTTTTCTTTACAAATGATTAATTTTCTTTATGCTTTTATTAACTTTGACTACTTTCTCTAACATACTATAAAATTTAATGTATTTTACTTTTTAATTACTGTATTTAAACCTGGATTAAAATGACCTCAAAAAAAAAAAATAACAGAAAGTGGAGCTGGCCAGTTAGCTCAGTTGGGATAGAGCATGATGCCCATAACATTAAGGTCATGGCTTTGATCCCTGTACTGGCCGAGAGAGAGAGAGAGAGAGAGAGAGAGAGAGAGAGAGAGAGAGAGAGAGAGAGAGAGAGAGAGAGAGAGGGAAGGAAGGAAGAAGAGGAGGAGATGGAATGAGAAAGAAAAAAATGAATTCTCACCATTCGAAGGACTTGTGACAAGATGTATTTTTTATTCTTCACAAAAACTAAACTATTGTTTTGAGACTACAGGTTATTGAATTATGGGAAAGTCATTTGAGATATTAATTAGCCTCTGGTGATGTCATGTTCTACACAACTTGAGGTCACGTCCAGCTTTGGGCGTGTGTTGTATCTGTGTGTTCAGCAAATTATGCATATTTTTATTTATGTGCATCTTTTCTATGTAAGTGAGCAAATCTCTGCAAGGTGCACAGAATGTCTGAGCCACATGTTCACTGACCAGACGGTATCAATACGCCTCACGCAGGGTGATCACAGCTAGGAGTGTGCACTCAGCATTTTCTGGGCCTTTCTGAGGTTTGGGGACTTCCAGCATTCCTTTGCACGTTGTCCTTCATCAGCCCTTTCTAACTGTGTGTTCTAGAAAATGTTCTTCTCTATTGCATATGAGCACACATTTTTATGCCTAACTTTTAAAATAGTTTTTGTTTTGCACACTTAAGTCAATTCTTAGCTTTCAAGATCCAAGTCCATCTTCTTGAACAGGAAGGAGGAGCTGCCTGAGGCAGGACATGGGTTCTTTAAAGCAAAGCTTCTGGCCTGGGTGGGGATGGGTGGGCCCTAATCCCTGGCTGGGGTGGGGCTTGGTCCTCCTGTGCTTCTGCACGGACTCTCTCACAGTCAGGTAATTGCTCAGAACATGGTAAATGTCAGCTGGATGTTCTTGCTCCTGACCAGGACAGCCCTGGATGCCCAGGAGAGAAAGATGTTTGCTGCAAAACCGTTGGATGAGCCAGGCCAGAGGGGAGGTTTTGGTCAAGTTACTCCAGTTTCTCTGGGCCTGGCCACTGTGAGTGGGGCCCAGGCTTCCTCTGGGTCTCCTTAGCCTCTGGGTCTCCTTAGCTCTGGCTTTGCACAGATGACCAAGGCATATCCTGGAATATCTGCAGCTCTGAGTCAGAGAGCCACTAGGCAGAGGCCCCTCGCTCCACCTCCAGGTGCCTGCCAACCCTCCAGAAGGCCGCCAGTACCATTTCCAAGGCCAGAATAAACGCCTTCTCCTTAGTGGGCCACACGCTGTTCCCACCCATTTTCTGCATGATGCCTGTTGTCCATTCAGAAGCTCCCCCTCCACATGTGCCTGACCCCACACATACATGCCTGACCCCTCACATGTGAGATCTCCACACACATGAACCAGATACCACACTTGACCCCCACATACGCCGACCTTCCCACATACACACAACTCCACACACATGCCCAGCCCCACACATATACAACCCCACACACATGCCCAACCCCCCACACTCAATCCTGCACACACACCGAACCCTACACATATGCCTGACCCCCCACACATGAGTCCTCTCTCACACATGTGCCAGATCCCCCCACATTTGGCCCCACACACATGAGACCCCCCCACACCTGCCTCATACCCCACAAACATACCTGACCCCCCCACACCCCCCTAACCCACCCTCACTTGCCCAACTCCACAAACACACCCCAACCCCCCACACACCCGAGCCCACACACATGCCTAACCACACACACATAAAACTCGCCCTGCGCATGTGACTCTACACACATGCCATGTCCCCCACAAACACACAGCTTCTGTTAGCTTCAAACAGATACTTTCAAAGAAGCCTGGTCCAGCAGAGTCCACCTTTGCCAGAGCAGAACTAGCAAGTGCTATGTCCTGCACACCACGGTCGGAGTGAGGGACAGGTGGGAGAAGACCAGCTACCGGCACCAGATGCTGGCAAGCACTTTCCCCAAGTGGCACAACAGTGCACAAGCACAGCAATTCCTTCTGAGTGTTCCAGTTTTCCCACATCCTTCCAACATTTGTGGATTTGTTTCTTACAGACACCTTAGTTTTTGTCTTAGTCCCTTTTCTGGTGCTTTAACCAAATACCATGGACTATGTGGCTTTCAGGACAGAAAAGTGTTTCCCACTGTTTTAGATTTGCTCTTTTCTTCCTTTTCAGAACATTGTCTGTGAGGTACCTGTAGTAGACGGAGGATTTTTGTTTATTTGTTCTTCATTCTCTTTTGTATTATTTTCCATGTTCTCTGGGATTGCAATTAAACAAGGTCTTAAGGCAAACTTCATCTATGGTGACAGAGACAGGAAGTGGTGGCGCAGGGGTTTTCCAGGAGTGGTGCAAGCCTGGGTCCTGGGGAATGGTGTGACAGTCAAAATCATCACATCAACAGCATAAAAATACACACCAGCGTAAAAAACCTGCTTGTAGTCAAGTAAATGCAAATGAATCTGGCCATAATGTTTCTAATTTTAAAAAGTATTTCCTGCTGCCAGTAGGCAGTTAATTGGGCCCCTCCCTCTTGCAGCTCACACTCAAAATTGCTACAGTTTCTGAACAAATGGAAACAAATTTATACATTTGTCCTTTGAACCTGTACTTATTCTTAAAGGCACTGAGCCTGCCTTGATTAGCATATTCTTAGCCTATGAGAAAGAGAAAACAGCCTGGGTACCAGGTAAGGAGGGGTGGGTTCATTAGGCACCTGCCTCCTCTGGGCAATCAGGCGCTGCTCACAGCCCTTGTTTATAGTTGGAAGGAGTTTGCAAGTGTTGGTCCTGGTGTCCTAAGAGCGTCCCCCATGCTCTGTGTGTGCTGTGCATGTGCCATGTGCGTGCTCTGTGTGACATGTGTGCGACGTATGTGCTGTGTGTGTGATGTGTTCTCACTTCCTTCTAGAAAGACATTTATGTTTTCACACAACAGTTAACAGTGGAGACGGAAGGGGAGGGGATGTGAAATTACTGTTTTTTGCATTGTTTCATGTGAATGAGTGTTAATTTTACAGATTTGATCAAGGAAGTAATTTAAATAATTCTAAGACGTCAAACACATTAGACATGTTTTTGGATGTCACTCCTCTCTCTTCCCCAGGGTCCCATGACTGCTGACTGGTGGCCTGCGATGCCCAGGACCCCGGATCCCCACATGCTGAGGGGGAGATCCCGGCCTCCTCGGGAATGTGGCACTTCATTTTGGAAACATGCATCGGAAGCATCTCGCCTCCTCCTGCAGGATCAGCTCTCATTACAGGATCAGGTCATTCCTTCCACGCATTTATCGAGTGCCTGCTGCGTACAGGCACTGCTGTATGCACCGTGAACAAACGACTGTAACCATCCCAGCGAGCGCGGGGCTGCACTTCACTCAACGGAAGACGATGAGCACAAGTGAGCCCTGCGGCCGCCATGAGCGACAGCGCCACGCGGAGGACACGGCGGGGATGGAGTCGGGCACCGTCTGCTCAGGCGCCGTTTCAGTTCTGATTCAGCGGCTGGGGCGGCCTCATCGGAAAAGTGCCTTTGACTGGAGACCCAAGGACAGGACGATGGCCCTGCACGCGACCTCCTGGAGGCCAGCGGAGCCCAGGCCCAGGCAGAGCCGCAGGTGGGGCGGGCGAGGAGGCGGGTGGCTGGGGCGGGTGTGGGGGGAGAGGTCAGACGGCAAAGCGGCCAGGCCTGGAAGGTCTCCAGGCGACAGGAAGGAACTTCACTCCTGCTGCGGGACGGGCAGCCTGCGCACAGTGTGGCCTGCATTTTAGCGGGATGGCGGGAGGGTGATGCTGAGGAGGACCAGGGGGTCCAGGCAGGGGCGGCGGGCGAGGCCAGCAGGGAGTGGGGGTGGGGGCGGGGCAGGCTGGACTCGGCACGATCTGAAGACCGGATAGCGGGTTTTATTGCCAGATCGAGCTTGGCGTGCGGGAGCGCAGACCGGGGGGGTGGGGGCGGGGACTTTGGACTCAGCCGCGAAGACAGGTCGTGCCTGCCCGAGGTGGGAGGCTGGGCCGGGGGAGTCCTGCTCAGGTGCTGCCGCATAGACAGGACGTCCAGGCAGCTGGACCTACAGTCCTGAGTGCGGGGAACCTGAGCTGGAGACAGGAAGGTTGGAGTCACTGAGATCACACGTGACCCTAGGAGATCGGATACGAATCCCCAGGGAAGGGAGTGTGGACGGAACAGAAAAGGATCCCAAGGGTCGAGCCAGGTGCTCCTGCTGTCAGGATCCGGGAGGCCCGGCGGGCACGGGCGGAGGGATGCGGGCACTGGGGCGAGGGCACCGCAGTACGGGCTGCTCAGGGCGGGCCCATGGGCTTGGACACGGGGGGACGTGGGTGATGCTGCCTGGTGAGTCTAAAGAAACGCAATCGGGGCATCCTGGACATCCCGAGAGGGGATGGTTCGGAGGGGGGAGGAGAGCGTTTGTGCAAATGGAAATTCAAAGGGCAGAGAAAAGCCAGGACATACCTGAGGAAGGACAGGTTGGGGGGCTTGTGCTACTGGGACTCGTACGAAGCCGCATCCAGGAAGACGGAGGAGACAAGGCAGCAGCGGCCTCGCAGGCGCAGGTTTCCTCGGGGCCTGCAGGGGGCGCTGGGGTCTGCCCCGCTGACGGCGCTGGGTGCACTGGGGGCGCAAGTGGAAAGCAGTGGAACTGCAGACGCGCGTCGCATAGGGAAGCGTGATGTTAAACCATTTTTAAAAAGGACTGTTGGAATGCAGAACGACATGGGGGGTGGGGCGCAAAAGGATAGAAACACGGAAGATTCTGCAACATTCTGCACGAGACTATCTTTCAGTGTCCTGTAGGGAAGACAGTTTACACAGCCCACACCTTGAGGGACAGGAAGACTGAGGTATTTAATCCATTTTCTTTCCTTTTCTGGACAACTTTCAGGTCTCCTCTGCTGTAACCTTGCTATCCTGAGATGTCTTCGTGATGTGCACTGGTTTTAATAAATTCTTTTAATTTATTCTGCTGGCTGTCTGGAGTACCCGTTTAACTGAGAAACTCATGCTCTATAACATAAATTGATTCCTCCCTGACATTTTCCTGTCTCTTTCTGTTATTACCAACAGTCAGGCACTGGACTCCTTCAACTGATGTTCTAAACTTCCTATTTTTTCCCACCAGTTATTGCCAATTCTGTACTTTTAGTTCTATATTTCCATGTAGATTATATTAACTCTAAGTCCAATCCTCTAATGTATATTTTTTCTTTCTTTTTTAATTGGTTATGAATATTCGAGGCGTACAAAGCTAATTGTCACCACTCATGCCCGAGAGGTGACGGCTAGATCCACACTGGCAGCATGCCCATGACCACAAATTGCAATTATACCCCATGACCCCCACCCAGTTACCCCACCCTCCCTCCCCACCCCCTTCCCCCCACTCCACTTTGTAGCCCTCGCTGTGCTCCCTCCCTCTGCAAGCCCAACGCACCCTGTGGTCTTTCTTTCCTTCCTCCTTTCTCTCTTAGCTCCCACTTATGAGCGAGGAAATGCAATATTTTTCTCTAGGCATCTGGCTTATTCACTCAACGAAAGTTTCTCCAAACTCATCCATGTTGTTGCAAATGGCAGAATAGTATTCCATGGTGTATATATACCACATTTTCCTTATCTAGTCATCCATCGATGGACATTTAGGTTGGTTCCATGTCTTGGCTATTGTAAGCAGAGCTGCGATGAAGATGGGAGTGCAGGGATCCCTTCGCATGATGATTTCCATTCCTTTGGCGATATATCCAGAAGAGGAATTGCTGCATCGTATGGAAGATCTGTAGTTGTTTGAGAAACCTCCATACTGTTTTCCATAGTGCTTGGACTAATTGACCGTCCCACCAACAGTGCAGGAGCATTTGCTTCTCTCCACACTCTCGCCAGCATTTGTTATTCACCGTCTTTTTGACTGTAGCCCATCTCACTGGGGTGAGGTGGTATCTCAGTGGGTTTTAATTTGCATTTCCCTGATGAGTAGTGATGTTGAACATTTTTTCATGTACATATTGGCCATTTGTAAGTCTTCCTTTGAAAAATGTCTGTCCAGCTCCTTTGTCCTTTTTTTAACTGGATTGTTTGTGGGTTTTATTTTTTAAATTTTTTTTACTGTGTACTAGCTTGAGTTCCTTGTGTATTATGGATGTTAATTTCTTGTCAGATGCATAGTTAGCAAAAACTTTCTCCCACTCTGTGGATTGTCATATCACTCTGTGGATTGTTTCTTTTGCTGTGCAGAGGCTTTTAAGTTTGGTATAGTGCCATTTGTTTATTTTTTCTTTTGTTGCCTGTGCTTTCAGGTTCATGTTTATAAAGTGTGTGCCCAGACCTAATTCCTGAAGTGTTTCACCTATATTTTCCCTTAGTAACTTTACAGTTTCAAGTCTTATATTTAAGTCTTTAATCCATTTTAAGTTGATTTTAGTATATAATGAGAGGTGCATACATAGTTTCATTCTTCTGCATATGGATATCCAGTTTTCCCAGCACCACTTGTTGAAGAGGCAGTCTTTTCCCCAATGTAGATTTTTGTTGCATTTGTCCAATACCAGATGGCTGTAAGACTGAGGGTTGATTTCTGGGTTCTCAATTCTGATCCACTGGTCTGTGCCCCTCCACTGAGGCAGGGGCAGGGCCAGAGAGGGGTCTGGCTCATCAGGGCAGCATCTCCTACCGGGGGCTGGGGTGGCTTTGGCTTGGCCAGGATGAGGGGCTGAAGTCACGGGGCGGCCATCACCCGAAGAGCCTCAGGAAGTGCTTGCAGGGGTGGGTCAAGCCACCTCCTGCTGTCATTCCTGGCTTTCCTCTGGTGGGATGACCCAGGGGCCTGGGATGTGTTTATCTTCCTAGAAAACCTATTATTATAAATTAAAAAAAACAAATAGAGCTAACACACACATTTATTAAAATGGCTGTTATAATCATATACATAAACTATTTTCTCCACTTGAATTCTGTAATTATTAGTATATAAATATGTAAACAAACATGTAATGTGTAAAATGTTCAGAAAATATAAATAAATGTGAATAACTTCAGAAAAAAAGACTAACCTATGCCAAAATTAAAAGCTACTAAAATACACAGTGAGTGATTTTAAAACATGAAAGTTCAGGGATGTTCTCAGATCAAAATATTTTAAATTTAAAGATTACATATCTTTCTCAATTAATCTGTAAATATTTATTTATAGGCAAAATCCTAAAGGGATTTTTGGGGGGTTCCTTCCTTTTCGAAAAATGAGAAATTTGTGCTAAAGTTAAGATAAAAGAACATACAATATAACCAAGAAAAAACTTGTAAAACAGTAATTATAAGAAATATGTCTTAGTTCTGAATTAAACAGAATATATAATATCCATATTTATTTGATGTGTGCACGTGTGAATGTACACATATCCAGTGTGTTAATTCACTTTTTTCCTAAAATGATACATATGATGCTAAGAATATAATTTTAACCTGAAGTAAATCTGAATGAAGCCTGAAGAAGCCTAAACACCAGATTGTATCACCTGGGAATAGCACAGAAATCAGAAAAGTGTCACTGCAGTGTGTAGGAAGGAGACACTTACGTTCTCTAAGTCACCTCTGCACACTGGTGGGGCGGGGGCACGTGTGAGTGTTGAGCTCTCGCCTGCCCTGCTCCCGATTTCCCTTCCTTCCTCCAGGCCTCATTCCCCCTCTCATTTTGGTTCATTTGCACCTAGTAGAGACATCATCCTTCTCCCAGGATGGCTACCCAAGTGTTGGGGTATGTTTGGTAGAATCCAAATTACGAATTCTTTCTTTTGTGAGTTTTTTCACCTTCAGAATTGGGAATATAACTTAAACCTAGGTGAGGTTGGGAGGGATATATTTTCTACTTGATGTAAAGTCTGGCAACAGAGCTCAGTAAAGAACATAGACATTCATCCTCACGCTGCCAATCAGCTAAATGTGCACGAGCACATTTGTTACAAACATTAAGCATATTTCATTGTATCTGAAAATTATTTAGATAGGAGCAGCATGAGGACCATGGTCCAGCGGTGTGAATTGCTTTATTATCTCACCTCAAAATTTCTGTTACGTTGTGGCAACCGTGGTGGATAACATTTCCTTGTTCTTTATATTTTATTGCCAAGAAAATTCACTTGATTCTTTATTTGAGTAAGAAAGCGAACATAAAATACTTTTGTGAGTGAAAAATTAAGCATATACAATATTTATGTAGATGGGTATTTATTACGTCAGTGTGTATTGTCAAAATGGAATTGTCTTCTAATGTAGAAAGCCAGAGAAAAGGGTATCTTTGAAAACTCTTTCCCCTTAACTAGTCCATTTTGGTTTATGTGATTGTATTTGTGTTGAACTGAAAACATCATTTACAGCTATTTCCTACCTGTTTATGTGTTTAATCATATGTCTTGCCTAATCCCTTTATTTCCCTTTAGGATTGTAATTGAATTTCAGCAACATCAAAGGTAATTCAACAAATCAAATAAGTTAAGTTCGTTGTTGCTAAAATAAATAGGGCTACATTGAGCTGGCAGTAAATACATCCGCTTGAATTAGTTTGTACAATGTACTTATTTTATACCCTATTTATCACCTCTTTCTAACCATGAGCTTGCAAATAAAAAGCCAAGAGAAAGACAAACAAAATAAATGTTCTACTTGAATATTTCTTAATTTATATATTTTAATTCATATTTTGGGGACAAATTTTTATCCCTTGGCTATTTGCATATAATGCATTTGTAAATTATTTCTGTGTATTTATATATAGGCTCTTCAACTTATGATCTAACCTGCATTTTTATGTCTATATTGTATTAGTCCATTTCTGTTGCTTATCACAAAATATGTGAAACTAGGCAACTTATAAAGAAAACAAAATTTATTGCTTACAGTTTCTGAGGCTGGGAAGTCCAAAGTCCATCTAGTGGTGGTGACAATGACTCAGGGATATCACATTGCAAGATGGTGGAAGCACAGGGGGATGAGAGAGAGAGAGAGAGAGAGAGAGAGAGAGAGAGAAAGAGAGAGAGAGAGGAACATCCTCAATCACTCACTTTGTGATGCCCTCAGAACCACACCCCCGACCACAATTATTAATTTATTCACTACTGCACGGTCCTACAATCCAATCACCTTTTCAAGGCTCCACCTTTCAAATACCATAATAGGATTTCCCATCCTCTTAACAGTCACAGTGGGGGCTAAGTTTCTAATACATAAAACTAGGGGACAGAAATCAAGCTTTGGGGAGTTTTGGGGGGACATAATTCAATCCACTACCATATTCAATCACACACCTGCGGTGAGTTCCAGGGATTTGGGGGCTGATAAGAAAAAAGATACGACCATGAGGAGGCAGTAGCACACAACAAGCTTTATTTGGGAAGCACTTTGACAGGAATCCAAGAAGAGTGGGAGAAAGTCTTTTACAGCACAAAAACTTCCAGAGGCAGCCTGGGGGAAGGAGGGCAGCGAACGCACAGGTAGAGACTTTGCAGAGGGACCTTATTTATCACGATGGGGAGTCATTGGGTCAGAGTATCCTGAAGGACATGTAAAAGGCTTAGGGACTCTTATAACACAGGAATTTCTTATCTATGGCTAGTAGATGTTGGGGGGAGTTTTGCTGGGTATGCAAAGCAGGCAGACTCTAAATGGCTAAAAAATATGCTTATTTGAACTATTTTTAAACCAACTGGATGTGTAAAAATTTGAGTTCGGCACCAGTGGGCTTTTTGAGCCCACCAGTCTTCTGTGAAGTAAACAACAGAGAGTCAATATAGTAAGACCATCTTCAACACACTTATATAACAGCATGCACGAAAGTATCTGGAACACAATAAGATTTCAATATTTGATTGCTGCCAAAAGGAAATTTTTAGCTCTAAATAAGAAAACCCTAACTATACACTTTTAGGCTATAGAAGAATCAGATTTTATTCAGTAAGATTTCTTTTCAGCTTTAAGTAAATACAAGGAAAAAGAAAACATTAGGAAAAGGAAAATAATTGTGAAAATGTAAATATTATTTTAAATGGTTTAGGTCTTTGAGGAATGTATAAGTTTTGGACCTTTTTTCTACAATATTTACTCATTAAATTAAAAGGATTTCAAATATCATTTTATTGCTTTGCTTTTTAAACAAAAATTAGGTCAAAGGTCTATTTCTTCTGTATTCAGTTCTTTGATACATTAAAGTAAAAAACAAACAAATAAAACATTATTAGTATTAATGGCTATTAAGATCACAAATATTTAAGTATCAAACCATAAAGAACTATTACGATACATATTTTTAAAAGATTCAATAAAACTTGTAACATATTTTTATTGTATTCTATAGATATATTCTTGAGATTGCTTTTTAAATAGTATTTAAGGTTTTTTTAGTCTATTAAAATGTTATCACAAATTTATTTTATCAAAATTTTTGCCTGATTCCCTTTTGTCCGATTCAGCAGGTATGAACTGTTTTTCAGTATAGCTCAGGAGATTTATCTTTGATACCAGGATAAACTGTAGCTCATTATAAAGTATTTTTGCCAGAAATCCATTTTTTTGACTTTTGAAACACATTTCTTTGTATCTAGTGGGATATGTAATTTATGGCTTGTATATATCATTCTTTAAAATTTTAATTTTTGTTGCTATCAATTGCTATCAATTTTAAGGATTTTCTGGAGGAAGAATGAAATTAGAAATTGTTTTACATTATATAAAATCTTTTTTAAAAAAATTTCTAGGCCAATGGCAACGTATTGCAATATTAATTATCATTTCAGCATTATTTAACTTATTGATACAGTTTGGTTGAAACTATTAATAATCAATAGCACTTTTACATACATGGCTAGTAGATTTCTTTGGCATTTTGCCTAGGAAGGAAGAAAAAATATTTGATTTAATCCAAGTTACCATGGTCTGTGCATTTTTCAAATAACTTTAAATGATCTAACATAACATGTTAACTAACTTTGCAACAAATACATTTTAGTAAAATATATTTTATTGGATTTTAGGAGGACTTACTCTTACTTAGCAGCCTTTAATATAAAACTGACTCATTCAATCCAAACAAAACTCTCCAGTCATAATGCAAGGCTAATCATTTCTTCTTTCTCTTTCTTTCTCTCTTTCTCTCTGTCTTTCTCTCTTTCTCTCTTTCTCTCTTTCTTTCTTTCTTTTTTATTTGGCTTATTTTTATTTTATTTTATACTTATCTGTTTATTTTTATTGAAATGCAGTTGACTGTACATATCTGTGGGTACAGAGTTGAATGTCAATACCTGTGTGCAATATGTGATGCTCAAACCAGGACAACTAATATGTTCATCACTGTACAATGTAATCAATTTTTGTGGTCCTTTAGCAGTCCCTCTATTATCTCCTACCCCCCTCCCTTTCCCACCTCTCATAACCTCAGCCCTGTTTTCTCCTTTTGAAAGTTCAACATATTATTGTGATTATTGTTTCTTTCTTTCTTTCTTTCTTTTTAAAATTTCTTTATTTTATAGCTCCCACTTACGAGTTAGGACATGGAGTATTTATCACTCCATGTCTGGTTTATTCACTTAACATAATTTTCTCTAAGTTCATCCATGTTGCTGTGAATGGTAATATTTCATTCTTTTTTTATGGCAGAGTAATATTCCATTGTGTAAATATATCACATTTTTCTTATCCAATCATCCTGTGATGGACATTTAGGTTGGTTCCAACTCTTGGCTATTGTAAATAGATCTGCAGTGAACATGGGAGTGCACGTATCCCTTCTGCATGATGATTTTTATTCTTTGGGTTACATCCAGCAGTGGGATTGCTTGATGTTATTGCAGTTTCATCTGTAGTTGTTTGAGGAAGCTCCATACCATTTTCCAAAGTTGCTGCACCAATTTATAGTCCCACCAACAGTGTAAGAGGTTCCCCTTTCTCCACATTTGTTATTCTCTGTCTTTTTGATAATAGCCAAACTGTTTTTTTTAAACTAAGTTGCTTGAGTTCCTTTTATATTCCTGATACTAACCCTTTAATGGATACACACTTTGCAAATATTTTCTCCCACTCTGTAGGTTGTCTTTTCACTCTGTTAATTGTTTCTTTTGCTGTGCAGAAGCTTTGTAGTTTGTTGTAATCCCATTTGTTTATTTTTCCTTTTGTTGCCTGTGCTTTTGGTGTCATATTCATAAAGTCTTTGCCCAGTTCTACTTCCTGAAGTATTTCCCTCTATGTTTTCTTTTAATAGTTTTACAGTTTTGGGTCTTACGCTTAAGTGTTTAATCTATTTTGAGTTGATTTTGGTATATGGCAAGAGGTATGGGTCTAGTTTCATTCTTCCATGTATGGATGTCCAGTTTCCCCAGCACCATTTATTTTAGAGGTAGTCTTTTCCCCAGTGCATATACTTGGTGCCTTTGTCAAAGATCAGTTGGCTATAAGTTCATGGGTTGATTTCTGGGTTCTCTATTCTCTTTCTTTGGTCAGAGTGTCTGTTTTTATGCTAGTACTATTCTGTTTTGGTTAGTATAGCTTTGTAGTATAATTTGAAGCCAGGTAGTGTTATGCCTCTGGCTTTATTTATTTATTTATTTATTTATTTATTTATTTATTTATTTATGCTCAGGATTGCTTTGGCTATTCAGGGTCTCTTGTTGTTTCATATGAATGTTAGGATTGTTTTTTCTATTTATGTGAACAATCTCTTCAGTATTTTGATGTGGATTGCATTGAATCTTTAGATCACTTTAGGTAGTATGGGCGTTTTCAAGTGCATGGCATGTCTGTTCATCTTTTTGTGTCCTTTTTAATTTCTTTCAACAGTGATTTGTAGTTTTCTTTGTAGAGATCTTTCACCTCCTTGGTTAACTTTATTCCTAGGGATTTTTTTTTTTCTGATAACTATTGTAAATGGGCTAGCTTTTCTGATCTCTTTTTCTGCTAGTTTGTTGTTGAAGTGTAAAAATGCTACTGATTTTTGCATGGTGATTTTGTATCCTGCATCTTTACAGAAATCTTTTATCAACTCCAAGATTTATTTTTGTAGAATTTTTATGCTTTTCTACATATAGGATCCTGTCTTCTGCAAATGCTGAAAATTTGACTTCTTCTTTTCCAATCTGGGTCCCCTTTATTTCTTTCTCTTGCCTGATTGCTCTGGCTAGTACTTCCAATACTACATTAAATAGGAGTAGTAACAGTGGGCATCCTTGTCTTGTTCTTATTGTTAAGAAAAAAGCTTTCATCTTTTCCCCATTAAGGATCATATTAGGAGTGGGTTTGTCATATATGACTTTTATTGTGTTGAGATACTTTCCCTCTATACTCAATTAGCTAAGAATCTTTATTATTAAGGGATGTTGAATTTTGTCAAATGCTTCTTCTGCATCTTTTGAGATAATCATATGTATTTTTTCCTTGATTTTGTTGGGGTGGTATATCACATGTATTTACTTGCATATTTTGAATCATCATTGCATCCCTGGTATAAATCCCACTTGTTCATGGTGCATAATTTGTTTAATGTGTTGCCATCTTTTGTTTCCTAATATTTTGTTGATGATTTTTGCATCTATGTTCATCATATTGGCCTATAGTTTCCTTTTTTTTTTTTTTTTAATCTCTGTCTGGTTTTGGTATTAAGGTGATTCTGTCCTCATAGAATGAGTTTGGGAGAATGACATCTGTTTCAATTTTTTGGAATAGTGTGAAGAGAATTGGTATTAATTTCTCTTTTAATCTTTGGTAGAATTCAGCAGTAGAGCCATCTGGTCCTGGGTTTTTCTTTACTAGGAGATGGCTGGTTATTGTTTAGATCTTGTTGCTTGCTATTGGTCTCTTTGGGTTTTCCATGTAGTCTGGGTTCAGTCTTGGAGGTTTGTATATGCCCAGAAACTGATCCATTTCCTCCAGGTTTTCAGATTTTTTGGCATATACTTGTTTATAATAGTCTCTAAGGATTCTTTGTATTTCTGTGGTATCAGTTGTAATGTCTCCTTTTTCATTCCTGAATTTTGTTCTTTGGGTCTGCTCTCTTCTTTTTTTAGTTAGCCTAGATAATAATTTGTCTATTTTGTTTATGTTCTCAAAAAAACCAACTTTTTGTTTCATTGATCTTTTGTACCATTTTTTGTGTCTCTAAATCATGTATTTCTGCTCTGTTATTATTTCTCTTCGTCTACTAATTTTGGAGCTGGATTGTTTTTGTTTTTCTAGGGGGTTTTTTTTGGTGTAGTTATTACATTGTTTATTTGAAATCTTTCTGTTCTTTTAACATAAATGTTTATTGCAATAAACTTTCATCTTAATACTTCTTTTGCAGTATCCCACAGGTTTTGTTATGTGTCTTTATTTTCATTATTTTCAACAAATTTTTTTATTTCTTGTTTAATTTCTTCTCAAACCCATAGTTCGTTCAGGGGCATGTTAGTTAAATTCAATGTATTTGTATAGTTTCCAGTGTTTCATTTGTTATTGATTTCTAGTTTTGGTTTGTTGTGGTCTGAAAAGATACTTGAAATTATTTCAATTTTAAAAAATATGTTGAGACTTAATTTGTGACCTAACATGTAGTCTCTCCTGAAGAATGTGCTGAAGAGAAGAATGTATATTCTGTAGTTGCTGGATGAAATATTTTGTAGATGTCTGCCAGGTCCAGTTGGTCTAAAGTGTAGTTTAAATCCTGTGCCTCTCTGTTAATTTCTTGCCTAGATGATCTGTCCAATGCTGAGAGAGGGGTGTTCAGGTCATCAACTACTATTGTATTGATGTCTATCTCTTTTTTCAGGTCTAATAAAAAAGACTTCATATTTCCAGTATTGTTAAATTGATGTCTAGTCATCTGGTAGAGCAGCTGCTGCTTCTATTACTCTGGAGTGAGCTTTCAGGAGAGAAACTTCCTCCTGTAGGTGTATTTTATACTAACCATTGAATGGGTTGTTTTAGTATTAGTTCGAGGTAGACACAGTAGTGTAGTCTCTGTGTGGGTACTTTGGCCATATTCAGTGTTAGAATTGTGTGTGAGTACCTTCGTGGCCTAATCACTAGGGCACTTAGTGATTCCTTGCAGTGGTTGGTGACACTATGTTGGTTCATCCAGGATGTGGGCAAACTCTCAAGTTCTTGGAAGAAGTGCCTAGGTGCATGTTTGCACTCTGGCTGGGGTGAGTAACCCTGGATGGGCCTGTTGGGCACCCCAGCTAGCTCCCTGTGAACCTTATAGGTATACTGGGATATAATGGTGCTCCCAAGTTTAAGTGTGTGTTTTCTCTTTCCTCATTTCTGCTGGGACCTTGCTTCTCCTGATTGGGGGATGGGTTGGTGGTGATTGGGAATTTTCTTCTTTATTCTATTTGGGTATCCTAGGTTTCCATATTCCCAGGAAGTTCTCTGTGTGTCTCTCCCTGGATCAAGGCAGTCCCATGGGCTGTGCACCTACCTGTCACCCCAGAAGTGCTACCACGTATGGCAGCATAATTCCGTGTCAGTTGGACCGCTGGGTCATGGGTCTGTGCTTGCTTGCCTCTTTCCCTGGGCTCCACTGGTGATTCTCCTTCTGTCTATGCCAATGAATTTTCAGTAGGACACCTGTAAGACAGTGGTGGCTACTGGCGTGGCAATGAGCTGCCCTTGCGGTGGCAGTTATTGTGGTTGTGGCTGTCATGGACGACTTGCACAGTACTGGTGTCTGCAGTAGCAGAGGGGAATGCCACTGCTGGTGAGGTCACCAAACCCACTACTGCCATCAGTCAGGCAGGTAGGGGTGCTTCCTGGTGCTGGTGAGGTCACCAGGTCACTGGTACCATCAGCATGGTGGGCAGGCAAGGCCAATCATTTCTAATGAAAATTAAAATGGATATCAGCCATCCTAACTGGGGTGAGATGGTATCTCAGTGTGGTTTTGATTTGCATTTCCCAAATGGTGAGTGATGTTGAGCATTTTTTCATGTGCCAGTTGGCCATTCGTATATCTTCTTTTGAGAAATGCCTATTTTGCTCTTTTGCCCATTTTTTAATTTTGTTGCTTGTTTTTTTCATGTAAAGTTGTTTGTGTTCCTTGTATATTCTGGATATTAAACCTTTGTCAGATATATATTTTGCAAATATTTTCTCCCACTCTGTTGGTTGTCTTTTAACTCTGTTAATTGTGTCTTTTGCTGTGCAGAAGCTTTTCAGTTTGATATAATCCCATTTGTTTTTTTTTTCCTTTAGTTGCCCATGCTTTTGGGGTCATATTCATGAAGTCTGTGTCTAGTCCTACTTCCTGAAGTGTTTCTCCTATGTTTTCTTTAAGAAGTTTTAATGTTTCAGGCTGTATAGTAAATTCTTTAATCCATTTTGAGTTGACTTTAGTGTACGGTGAAAGGTATGGGTCTAGTTTCATTCTCCTGCATATTGATATCCAATTATCCCAGCACCATTTGCTGAAGAGGCAATCTCTTCCCCAGTGTATAGGCTTGGTGCCTTTGTCAAAGATCAGATGACTGTAGGTGTGTGGCTTGATGTCTGGATTCTCTATTCGATTCCATTGATCAATGTGTCTTTTTTTGTGCCAGTACCATACTGTTTTGGTTATTATAGCTTTGTAGTATAGTTTAAAGTCAGGTAGTGTTATGCCTACAGCTTTTTTTTTTTTTTGCTCAGCATTCCTTTGGCTATGCGTGGTCTTTTGTTATTCCATATAAATATCTGGATAGTTCTTTAAATTTCTGATAAAAATGTCATTGGAATTTTGATGGGGATTGCATTGAATTTGTATATCACTTTGGGTAGTATGGACATTTTCACAATGTTGATTCTTCCAGTCCAAGAGCATGGGATATCTTTCCAAAAGACTGTGAATGATAAATGCTAGTGAGTTTGTGGAGAAAAAGGAACTCTCATACATTGTTAGTGGGACTGCAAAATGGTGCAGCCTCTATGGAAAATGGTATGGAGGTTTCTCAAACAATTGCAGATAGATCTACCATATGACCTAGCTATCCCACTGCTGGGAACATTCCCAGAGGAATGGAAATCATCAAGACAAAGGTATACCTATTCCCCAATGTTCATTGCAGCACTCTTTACAATAGCTAAGAGTTGGAACCAGCCCAAATATCCATCATCAGATGAGTGGATATGGAAACTGTGGTACATCTACACAATGGAATACTACTCAGCTATAAAAAAGAATGAAATACTGCCATTTGCAATGACATGGATGGACCTAGAGAGAATTATATTAAGTGAAACAAGTCAGACACAGAAAGAGAAATATCACATGTTCTCACTTATTTGTGGGAGCTAAAAATAAATAAATAAATACATACACACAAAAAAAAAACCAGGGCGGGGTGGGGGAAGAAGACATAACAATTACAATTCCTTGAAATTGATATGACAAGGGAACAGAAAGGACATTGTTGGGAGGGAGGGGGGAGAGGGAAGAGGGAGGAAGGTTTTGGTAATGGGCAACAATAATCAACCACATTGTATATCGACAAAATAAAATATAAAAAAATAGCACTCAATAAAAAAGAAAGAGAGAGAGAATTTCTTAGAGTATTGTGTTATATGTTAACGCATATTATAAACTTGAAACCACTTTAAAAATAAAAAAATTAAATTAAATTAAATTAAAATGGAAATAATATATTTCTTTATCTTGATTCTTGGTTATTTTTATCTTGTGCATTTTCTAAGACTTTTCCTGGTCTTTCTTATGGTGATGAATCAAACAAAAATTAATTATACAGTGCAATTACACTCAATGTAAATAAATGGAATTAAAAATTAGATATAAGATCATAAATAGATAAATATAAAATAGATTAATAAACTTATAATAAATACAACCAAAAATTGATTCTTCGGGAAGCTTAAACAAATCTATAAAACCATGAACAAGGAGAGAGAGAGAGGAAAGAGAGCAAAATTTAACAATATCAGTTATAAAAAAGGGAGCATCATTACAGATACTGCAGACATTATGAAAATGAATAAAGAAATTGTATAAAAAGCATCATGCTTACATGTAAATAAATGGGATGTAAAAGACAAATTTTCTGAAAGATACAAATTATTAAATGTGACAGAGGAAGAAATAGGGCACAGAAGGCAGGAATAGCACCTGCAGATACTGGTGAGGACCCAGCAGGCAGGAAACCTGTACGTGTTTGCGGCAATTACACGGGAAACATTTGTAATGACACATGAAATGCTACAGTGTCTACTTCTATGAATCTCTAGCAAAAGTAAAGAAGACAGTTCATCAGGCAAAGGAAGCTGACGCAAACAGAGAGAGGTCCCAGGGCCCTGGTGCTGTTGGTATGACCTTTTATCAGTTGTAGAAATTGTGCCTTGTGTTTGGACAGTGAATTGACAGTGAATTAATCAGAGACACATTAGTCATGGGACCGGAGGCTCAAGTTTACTGAAGGATACTATATATCTCATAAATAATAAAACTAAAACCCTGCTCTATAACCAGTTAAAGCAGGTTTTAATGATCAGTGCATACATTTTCAATAATAAATTTGATAGCCCGTGCCTTCAAGGCAGGGGATTTTCAGGCTTTATACAGTACGGTATAATAAATCATTCTCTAGTGTGTTTTATCCCTATCTTGGTGAAAGATAAGTACCAGAGTTCCAGGCATTTCTGGGTATCACTATACAGCTGCTGTAAATCATATGCACATTAATGCTATCCACTTCAATTCATAAATCACAAAAGGAACAGTAGTCATATACCAGTCAATGGTCCTATAGCACAGATGTTTCCAGTTCTCCTCTGAGAAAGGACACGTGTCTTCATTTGGTACTGGTTCTTCTTCCTGGGTTTTCCTATCTATTACTTTGTTCTCTCCTAATGTAGGCTGGATTCTCTCAGGTCTTGTTTCTGCCTCTGAAACATTCTTGCTTTTCCATAAAAAATGGCCTGTATCTGCAGCAGTTCAGTCGTTTTCTTAGCCTGTAGAAAGTTAGGAACCCAGGGGGCTTTTGGTAATTAGGCAATCTCAGTTCATTTTAGCCCACGCTGATGGCTTTTGGCTGATACAATTTTCGTAAAATCTTTATGGGGATTTTCTATGAATCAGAAATTTTATCACCTCACGTGATAAAAGTCACACTCACCATTCTTTCCCAGGCAGAAAGAATTTCCAGTGGCTTTTCATGCTGCTGCAGAACAATTCCCATAAGATTCGTTGAGCCTCTTTTGTCTAGTTTTTGTGATTCCTGTTGTTGTTGGTCTAGAGCCTGGTCTACTAGGCACTGCCCTAAATCTTTCAGAGTTCTTAAGAGTCTTTTAGCTGCACTCGCATTTGATCTTTGACCCCAGTGCTCATTTAGATTTGAGAACATTTTATCAGCTGAAAAATCTGGGGATGACAGACAGTTTTATTAATCAAACCTAGGAAGTCCTGAATCCGCTATATTGTATCTAAATTCTGTCTGCAAAATGAACAATTTCCTCTTTATTTCATTTCTCTCTTGCACCTATGTATCATTTACAGTTAATAAAACCAAGCTGCACTTACAGCACTCATCCCTGTGATCTCCTTAGTCAGGTTCAAACATTCATTGGATATACTCATTACATTCCAAGTTACCGCAAAAGAGAGTTTGGATATTTATATTTTAACTACTATGCAACATGAGCAGGCCGAGGCTAGAAAAACAAAGAAGAAACTATTAGCAAAGGCTGAGGAAATACCTAGCCAATGGTTAGCAGCAGCTGAGAAAGCAGTGAGGTAGGCAATTGGGATAGCAGGCTGGAAAATGAGGCACCTGCCACATTCTCCCCAAAGCAATGGCTCATGTTTTAGATATTTTTCATAGCATCATCCCACTTTCAGGTACCAATTTGTGTATAATTTAGTTGTTGCTGCGGCATAAACATCCCAAATATCAGTGGCTTAAAATGATAGCCATTTATTTAGATTTAATTTTGCTGGTACTGTGTTATTTTGGTCTGGACCAAGTTCAGCTGATCTGACCTGGTTTGCTCATGTGTCTGCTGTCAGCTGACAGATCAAGTGAGAGTGGCTTCTCTCAGATGGCCTCACTCCCATGTGTGGGAGTTGGCTGGGATGACAATGACAATTGCACTTATGTTGCTCATTACCTAGCAAACCAGTTCAAGCATCTACACATGGTAAATGGGTTCTAAAAGGAGCAAGAGCGAGAAATTTGCAAGCTTCTGGAAGACTATGTTAGCAACTTGCTTACAGTTACTTCTATCACATTCTAATGGTCACAAGTCACAAGGCCAGCCAATGGTGGGGTCTTAAACTCCACATCTTTGTCTTTCTGGGAGGAACTGAAACATTTTGTGGACATTTTTTCAGTAACACCACTGACCAGGGTAAACTGCAGGAACACTATCTTTGTCTTAACCTGATATTTCTAAAAGGGTTTTAGAACCTAGAAAATGCTTATTTTTCTACAGAGACAAGCCTTTTCCTTGATTAGTAAAAGCACAAAGTTTGTGTTAAAAATCACAACCTACATTCTCAAGTGCCATCAGAAAAAAAAATATATAGAACCACATAGTAAAGGAGAATTTCAGATTGACTGAAAATAAAATACATAATTGATTGCTTATTGATATTTTAATCTATGTTCTATAAATTATTTCCAATGGGTTAAATATATTAGATTTATTTTATGATAGTTTACATAGCAAAGAACTCTGCTGTAAGTAAGTTGATTAATTAATGAATATAAATGCTTGTGCTGGATGGTTATACTTTTATAATATATCCTGTGTAATTTGTACTTTCTATAATCTTTGAAATGAAAAATAATGTGACAGCTCAATGTAGGTAGCAGTACCACAGAATGATGGTACTGAGATTATCTGATGAATGAATTGTGATCTGAGATCAGTCTAATAGTTATGAGCCAATGATATGATTAACAATGTAAGTTCATTTTAATAACATTTAAATACTAACCGTACAGGATATAAAACAATGAGAAAACACAAGAACATAGTTGCAGTTCTATTACAAATTGGAATAACATATTTTTTTCTATTTTTATTCTCTATTGCTATGTAAATTCCCCTTTTGAATATGATACCCTGTGAACTGTTATATGGCTTCTGTTAAACTCCTTTTAATTCTGAATTTGAGAACCATGCAGATAAGTGTGTTTATAATATTTTTATGTTTAGGAGAAGTATCAAAATAAAATGTCATAATTTAAAATGTCTCACTTATTTTAGATTATTGTCAGTACAGTAATGTTTTTTTAATTGCATATTGCTGTATGTTAGGCAAACACTTTTATACACGGGAGAAATAACTTTCAAAAGGAGAGAACAGAACTGAGGTTACCAGAGGTGGGAAATGGGGAGGGGTAAGGCAGCAATTGGTAGAGGCTGCTCAAAAATATTGGTGGAATATAGGAAATAATTTTGAAGTATTAATGATTAATAAAGATTAAGATGATATCACTTTGTCTTGAAGATAAACAGTAGGCCAGTTGACGTTTATGAGAGTATAACTCCCCTGTATGTTGCAATTCTCCTATAAGTAGAGAAAGGACAAATTTGAGGGTTGACATGAGAAAGCTTCTGGATTTTGCTCAAAATGCTTTCTATTGCTTACTGAGCACTTTTTACAGCTGTTAGTATTAACTAGTATTAAAATGCCACAATATTATTCAATAGTTTTATAACAAATATTTGCTGCTGACCATGTCTTCTGTGACAAAGGATGGAAAACTTAGCATGAATTCCTCATGCTATAAAAAAGACAAAAATAACACATTTCTGTGAATAGACTCTTTGGCTATTGTTTCAATTCAAGGCCATGTTCATTTCTTTAATTTAATGCATTGCTAATCTGGAGTAAGAATAGTTAGAAGAGCAAAATATGTACGTCCGTAAAGCAAAAACACTTAGATAGTTATTGATATTATATTTAGAAGTGGGCCTACAGATTTTATTGTTCTTACCTTTAGTAGGTCAAAAACCTCTCTGGATATCTGAGAAAAGCTATGAAAATTTGTTCTAAAAAAATTTATGTGTGCACTTTACTACAGTTTTACAAAAATTGTCATGGGTTTTGTGGACCCCCCTCAAGCTTATCTGTAGACTCTGTTAATTATGCAACTTATGTGTATACACGGATGTATACAAAACAAAACACCATGAATGAATAAAACACCTTAATAAGTTTTTGAGGAATCTGTAATCCAAGAACTTCAATACATTTTTGCAGGTGAACAAGCAGAGTTTTAAAGCATAATTTGCAAAACCTACTGTGCTGATTTTGGTATGTAAATTACTATTTAATATTGTTTTTCTTCTAAAATCAATTTCTTGAAGAGAAATCTACTAAAAAGACTAAGAACTCTATTCAGACATTCTTATTCACTTCCTGGAAATGTATACTATGTATAATAAATAAATATAAAAATTTTAAATACAAAATAAACAATCTTCTATTATCATATTGTCCATTAATCCTACAGTAATGATTAGCCCAGCACAAAATAATGTCTTTCACAAAGAATTATTAGATAAAACTAATTAAGCTGTGCTGCTTCTAATTAGCAAATAAATTCTGCTATGACAGGATTTAGAAACAAAATAGGAAAGAGAAAAATCACATTAAAACCTTGTAAAAAAAAAAAAAGGCCCCCAGGGTAAACCAATAAATTATTAGGTTGTGATATTTTGATATCATTTGCCCACTTTCAATATTATCTGAGTTTTGTTGAGTTAATCACCAAACAAAAATGTACTACTTAATAAAGCCAATTATACACAAGTAGGCTGTGAATAAATGTCTGAAAGTTACAATATTTCAGAAAGTCTACTAAAAGTTAGTTAAGGTAGATTTCCTGTCTTTGCTTACCTTTTTTCAGGATCAGTAAATTAGTCATAGCTATAATGTGATGATTAAATTTTGTGCACTTAAATAGTAAAGAAATAAATATCTAAATATTGAAAATATGCATTGACTTGAACCATGTATTAAAATTAACTTCTGTAGGCTCTGCTGCAACTCTGAGCTAATTACCAGTGTCATGTCAATAATTATGCACCGTATTCATTTCACAGAGCAACGCTTAAGATGGCAATAACATAATTTAGTATGCCCACTTTAGTAAACTGTAGAGCTGAAAATATACACGATAAATTTTAAGGTACATGAGTTCTTGGATCAGCAGTGTCACAAAAAGTCTGGGTAGTAAACATTAGTATCAACCAATTACTTATTTTAAACAACATCAGGCTCATGACTTTGCATAAGCCCTTATTGAAATTAAAAACCATTAAATATAATTAATGTAAATTTTTATACTCTGAAATCTTTGATTATGTAGAAAAAACTGGGACTAATTTTAATGTATCAAGGACATATTGATTTAAATGTAAGCATTATGGTTTGTATTTCAAGAAGAATGCTTACTTTTTTGATAAAACCAACTTTTTAAAGCAATGTTTTTAAGCTTGAGACTGACTTTTCATGTGACAGAAGAACAAATAAAGTAATGGATTTGGCATATTCTTCAGTAATTAAAATAGCAATTCAGAAACAAACATTTCTTAAGATGAAGCAATAGGAGCATAACTTCTAGAGGAAAAAGCAATGTGCTTTTGCATATATTTTATTATTTATTATTTAATCCTGAAATAACGTGGAGACATAGGAATGGATATTATTATTTCTCAAAAAATCAAGCATTAGAGAGGTATTTTATTTATGAAGATAGAATAGATAGTAGGTGCTAAACAGGGATACTATCTTGGGCCTTCTGGTTCTAAATCTGGTGTAGGCCAAAAATACCACTTTGATGTAATCGTGCCATTTCATAAAACATTTAATAAATATTTTCTGGGGAAATGAACATTGATTGATATTTAATAATTAACACAAATTAAGAGCTTGGCAGAAACTCAGATGAAAGTCAATAAGATTATAAATACATTGGGAAGTAGAGTTTGATAATCACCCTTCCCTGCTCACGGCTCACCATGTACCTTCCTCCGGAACTGGAATCCATGAAATCTCACAGACTGAACACCAACCCTGGTTCTGGAACCAACCTGACACTTTTCGGGTTATAGGTATCTAGTTCCATTAATGCAAATCACTTTACTCTATTTCCCAGGTTTGAATACTTGCTTCAACAGCCTAGCCAATTCCCCAGTTCCCCCTAGAGAGGGTCCCTTCCTTGGTATAACTAGACTTGGAATTCTGAAATGGAATCCCACCCCTGAGGCTCTGTCCCCTACTGCCAGACTTCACTAATTTTGCCCCTTTATCTGAATCTCAGCCTATTGCCTTCTGTTGGGTTCCCACTGCTATATTAGGATCACCTGCAGAACACCTCTACTTGCTGTGCTCTTCCAAATATGTTGATATTTGAGGTCGCCTCTCTGTCTGGGCACTAGTCCTTTCTTGCCTTTTACTAGTCAGTACGTTTGTTAGATATCATGACTTTTTTCTCATTAAGTGATGCTGAACTAACCACGCCCTGATGTACATTTACTGACAAGACCTTACAATCCTATTAATATTGATTCTACACTTGATTTATTTCTCCTCATAAAATAGGTAAATTTCAATTAAATAAAATCTTTAGCTTAGGGAATAAAAAGTCTAAATCTCTAAATATGAAAAATATTAATAAGCAATGCTTCTCAATGTCCCCTGAAAATATAATCAGCAATTATTAGTACTTTCATTGAAAATAGGTTAGGTGACATACAGCACATGCTTTATTCCCTCTGACCAACACTTCTAATTTTTTTAAAAATCTGGGAATGTGTGATAAACACAAATAGCATCATTTGTGACTGAGAATTCAAATAAAAATAATCTTGTCTCATTTACCTAGAATTATTTTTCTTTGTGTTTAGGCAAGTTAAGTAATTTTGTGTTTTAATCTCTCTGTGCCTTGTTTTTTAAATCTATACAATAAGTAATCCACAGGGTTGTTGGAAAGAGCAGTGTAATTCATTTAAAATCATGTTTTGATTATAAAATTTCTCTCTCTATATAATATACATGTAATTATACATAATATGTATATAAATTATCTATTAAATTGAATTTTTTAATTAATAAAATATTTATTTATACATTGAAAATATATACCTGAACTGTTCTAAGTCCAGAGATGATATAGAAGATGACATTGTATGCCCTTGCGTATCCTGCACATTAGTGTAAAGACCCATATGAAAAAATAATTTCAGGCATCTGGTAAATACTGTATCTTACTTCAATTACAGTATTTGCCAAAGTGATACTCTGGCTGCAGAAGGACCTCCCAATTGGTATGAAAAGAGTACAGTCTTGTGTGCTGTGCTCCAATTTTGATTTTGCTCTCTAAATTATGGTAGTCAATGAAAAAATGTAAAACAAGTGAATGAAATGCTGTGTACATTTAGTATATAAAAATTATTTTACTTCTCGGCCCCAAAATGCCAGTAGACATTTGGTGTTATTATAATCCTAAAATGAGTTAAAAGGAGTAAAATTAATGGGTTGTTATAAAAGGAATATATTTTTTTGGATGTAGAACTTTTGGCCAACAGGTTGGACTTAGTTTTATTTATAATCCCAGGAGATATGGGTTGAATGTATGTCCCATCCAAAACTCATGTGGAAGATTGATCCCCAATGTGGCAATGTTGAAAGGTGGGGCCTTTAGGAGGTGATTGAATCATGAGAACTATGCTTTCATGAATGGATTAATCCCTTCATGGAGTAATGAGTTAACAGTTTAATGAGTTATCATGGGTATGGCTTGGTGGCTTCATAAGAAGAGCAACTGACAATGTTAACAAGTGAGCTTGTGTGGAGTATACTAACATTTATAAAGCAAATGTATCTTACAGGGCCTAGTTTCCAAAGCCCTGTAGTTTCAGGTATAACCTAACCTTTTAAAATTACATATAGAAATGTTAAGCTTTCAAAAGACAGGAAACTTTCTCCAGGCTAAAGTCTCTGTTGTAGATAAAGAATTGTAACACAGCAAAATGGAGCAGGTTAACCTAAAGATGCTTTATTGTTATGTAAACATACTGAGGAAACTGCTGTAGGAAAAGACAGTATTTGCTAAGAACAAGCTTTTGTTGGTGGATTAACTTAACCTTTTGCAAATTGCATTATGGAATGTCACTTTGTTATTTCACTGATGTTACCAGCCTCTATTATTAAACTATACTTAGTCATAACTGCACCTATGTTCCTTCTCTGTAACTTTCTCACCTGGAGAATAAATACTGGGAGAGGATCCCCATCTGGGGTTAATTTCCTGAGGAGGAATGCCTCTCTCTTGAGGGTTCCTGGAAATTAACCCCTTCAGGGTTTCTCACTGCTCAGAAGAAATGGGCTTCGAGTAATTCTTTGCGTGTCCATCACCCAAGGGAAGAGAGGTGACAAAGAGAGGGCAACATGCTTACCATTCTCACCACATGATTGCTTATGTCACCACAGGACCCCGTAGAGAGTTCCCAACAAGAAGATGGCCCTAACCAGATGTGCTCCCTGAGCCTTAGACTTCCCAGCCTCCAAAGCTATAAGAGAAAAACCTCTTATCCTTATACATTATCCAGTTTCAGGTTTCTGTTATAAGCTACAGAAAACTAACACACCAAGTATCCATTATTTTAATGTCTAACTAGTTTTTAATAGGAATGGAGCAGTAATTGAACAGTAGGAGTTCATACCCTAGGAAAGAGATAGGATCCAAGAAAATATAATAACTTACTTTTCTGCTTCAGTCCTCTTTTATCACCTATAACTGAATAGAACCCACTTTGTGTTTTCTAATTTACTGAGTGTTGGGTGTTTTACACAGGGCTGTCCACTATATCGATTCTTCAAAGCTCACTTTAGATTGGCATACCACTACTTTATGGCTGAGTGAACAGACAGGGAGAGTATTTCTTAGTCTACTGTTAGATTTTAAGAGCTTACAAAAAAGAAAAAAAAAAGCACGGATTTTTTTCATCCTCTTAGAATCTTAATACGTATTTTAACCAAAGTCAAGATAAGATTTATAGAAAGCCTATCATACAAAACTTAAGTTTTTAGTAACTACCAACATAATTTTTTTCCTTATTAGTGTATATCTAGTTTTTTTTCCTCATTTCAGTAATTCCACTTGTATTTGTTAACTCATTTTATGGCTGATTTTATTGAAAATTGGAAAATGTAAAAAGCTTTTTTCTTTTAAAAATCAATATATATTTATATATAAAATTAGCACTTTGAAATACATAATATATTGGGATATTTCCTTCATAACCTATTCAAAATTAATAAAAAGCAAAAAAAGGCCTTTAGTATGTTCAATTTATATTCTAAAATCATGTCATTTAGCATAAACCATCAACAAAATGTTTTACTTCTTCCTTGAGTCTATTCTTATTGACCATATATATGCCAATATTGTCATATTTTGCTGATCATATTGTTCTGCCATATTTTCCTAAATCACCATTATTTTGGTTCATTATTAACTCATTCAAGTAAGTTTAATATGTGGAATTGTCAGGGGCAACACCTGCTTTGTAGTGTGTGCTCAAAAATTCACCTTCCTTTTGTATATTCTAAAAGTGAAAATTTTAATACTTTCATTAAAGATAAAATGACAGTAATAATGATGATTTTGAGTATAACAAGTAAGATTTTTTAAAATTCTTATATGCCAAACAATCTGCTAATCACCTTATACAATGTATTTCTCACAACTATCTTGTGACTTGTACAATAATATACATAATAATGCATTTATATTTTTACATGATTAATTAATTTAATTAATTGACAACTTTTGAAACTACCATCCGTCAGACAATTTATTGGGTTGCAGATGTGTTTAATTACAACAGTCAGTGGTTAATAATAATATAAAATAATTTTAGCACTACAATTTTCATTTCTACCAATGTGTCTTTTTTAGTTAGTAGAGCAGAGTATGATTGACCACATTTCTCATGTGAGACTGTCATTGTCATACTTCAACCTAAAATACCATTATACAGCAGACACAGAAACACAATGTCTTAGTCTATTCGAGCTGCTGTAACAAAATGCCATAAACTAGATAGCTTATCAACAAAGAGATTTATTTCTTACAGTTCTGGATGCTGGCAAGTCCAAGATCAAGGCACTGGCAGGTTTGCTCTTTAGTGAGGATCTACTTTCTGGTTCATAGACGATGCCTTTTCTCTGTGTTCTCACATGGTGGAAGAGGCAGAGGATCTACCTCCGGCCTCGTTTATAAGAGCACTAATCCCATTCATGAGAGCTCTACCTTCTTGATCTAATTACCTCCCAAAAGTCTCACCTTTTAATAATATCATGGTAGGAGTTAGTATTTCATCACATGAATTTTGTGGGGACACAAACATTTAGACTATACAACAGGATAATGTTTTATTTTTATATTTTTATCATTAATACATCAATAAAATAATATCCCAGTCTGTGAGATATAAACAAATCTGTGAATTAAAAAAATGAATGGAAATGTTTAGCAATTCATCAAATTCCATACAAGAATACCTGCATTTTTTTTTTTTACTTTCCCTCCTATTGTATCATGTTATTTGAGACTTCTTGGACATTTTGAGTTGGAAGAATGATGACTAGTTGTTGAGGTTTGAAATTTTGATGTGATCTTTGAAATTTACCTAGGTAAATATAAAATTTGAGAAATTTAAATCATAAGTATTAGTGGTAGAACAGTAAGTTTATGACAAATTGAATTCAGAGAACAACCAGTTCCCCACCCCAATTTCTCTCCAGCAGACTATATGTAGTAATTATGAAAGGTGTTTTGTCGGGGTAGTCAATATTGTTTGAAGTCAGGTAAGCTCTGCAGTTAATGAATTTGGATTATGTGGATGTAGTTGAAGAATGTTTAGTAAGCTGCTGTTATCACATCCTCCAGGGTTAAGTGCAGAATTAATCTGATCAAGGTCTGCCATCTGTATTACTAGCCAGGCAAAGGGACAGCTAAGGCCCTGTAAGAGATTGCTATACTTATGATTACCTGCCACCTTCGACTCTCCTAACATCTGCCAGCACGAGTCTCCTAATTTGATAAATGGATACATTGTAGACAGATTTCAATGTTGCTGGGGTTTTTTTTTTTTTTTTTTTTTTTTTTTCTTTTCAGCTTTTCCCAGTGAGGCTTTTAGGGAAAAAGAAAAGTCCTTTTCTTGTTCTCTCCAAATTCCCCCTGCTTCGCAACTGGAATCGGTGCAGTAATATAAAAGAGTGGCAGATTTAGATATAGTATAAGCACGCCCAAGTGTTACGTGAACACTAACACTTCATCTGTGTTGTCCGTGGCAAAAGCTGTGGTAGTTGGCAGAATGGCTTCCTTCAGAATTGCAATCCTGAGTTTCCTAAATTAAATGATTGTTAACAGAGTGGAATCGAACACATATGCCCAGTTGTCCAATCGCCCGGTTAGTACGTGAGTGTGTGAGTGTACACTGTGAGGAGCACAGCAACAAAAGTGTTTGCCCTGTAACTATGCAAACTTTATGTTCTTGGAGAAGATATAAAATAGACAAACGAACTGGAAATATGCAGAGTATCGCGTGGGTTTAAAAGCAATACACTGTGTTATGAACACTTACATATTTAACCTTATCCCTCTATCTGTTTTTCTTTGTATTCATGTAGATTTACTGTATTTATAATTCAATTTCTCTAGGAGGTAGACTCCAAGGACAACATACACAGGAAAAGATAAATAGGAAACAAATAAGGAATTTGACCTGGGAAAATACAAATAACACCCTATGAAGAAAATATTTAAAAAATACAAATAACAAAGTAAATACTACTAATGATTAAGCGCAAGGACCCAACCGATGGCTTGGTTTCTGGGCTCAACTCTAAAATTGGATATCTAAATGACTTTGGGCAACTTTGGCAACTGTTTCCTCATTTGTATAGCCCCATAATTTGTAGTGAGAATTAAAAAGTTAATATATATGAAGAACTTAGAACAATGCTTATAACATAGTAAAAGCAAAGTGTTTATTATTATAAAGTATTCAGGTAATAAAGCATCAATGGTAACTATAGTCCAGTTTTAATATAACACATCTCTTTCCAGTAGTAAAAGTGAAAATAAGTTCCTTCCCCCCCCCACAACTTATTCATTTAAAATTGAGTTTTCTCATGTTAGAATTTCTAGCGATTATATTTGTTGTATGGGTAATAAAACATATAAATTATGATCTTGTATACATTTAGTACTTATTAACTGTTTATTATTACTGTTATTATATATTGTCAAAACAAACATTTTGAGGTTAACAAAGATTGTTTTACATTTCTGTTTTAATTTGTTGGATTTTTTGCACTAATTTATAGTGTTAATTTTTCATGGAATATTAGAAAAATAGGATAAAAATGCTGAGAATGTTATTTCTTCTAAAATCGTATAAGTAGTATCAAATGGAATTTCCTAAATGTCTTTTGATAAATGTTGAAGTAGCAATGTTTAAGTGCAACTCAATAGACACAATTTAAGAGAAGATTTAAATTAATATATAATAATATATACAGTTGAAGATCATAGCTTTCTTACTTCTGGATAGGTTATACAACTTTTTCTAACCTATCTTAATGATCATTTTTCTAAGGAGGTTTTAGACAACAATTGGTCAGCAGAGAGTTTGAGACTGAATCTCTAATGAGAGTTTCAAGCTCTGGAATTCTTTGTTACTAAGTGATTACAGTACTTTGGGAAAATCATAATGTAAAGTTATATGCATGTGAGTGCATATGAATGTGGTTCGTTAAATAAGTGTGGTATCTAACAGGGAATCCTGACTAGGTTATGAACTTCCTTATCTCCATATAAATAAAAACTCCAAAAATAACTTCTTACTTCCATATAAATATGATCTCCAGAAACAATTCTTTATCTCCATATAAATCCGAATGAAGACAGGGCTTGTGTTCAAGAAAAGACATGATTCACATCAACAAAAATCAAAACAATAATGATATTTCCCTAAATCTACTTGATGGCCTAGAGCCTTGTAATTTTAATTTAAACTTTTTTTGATAGTAGTTGTTATTAGCTCTCTGCCTTTACCATGGAAGTCTCTCAATAATGCAGTCTTTAAATGTGAAGTGTTGAGAAAAAATTCTTAGTTAATTCTAGTGATCCTAAAATGTATTTGTTGAAAATAAGTGCCATAACAACTAAACACACAAAATAAATTGTATTCTATTGGGTGATTAAATTTGAACGACATTTTAGAGTATATTTTTAAGGATAATTATCTTTTATTTTATTATAGAAAACTGTGCTATAATTCCTTCACCAATATTGTAGTTAGCCACTCATTTTATTTGGCAATGACTTGCAATTCATAAATGTAAGAACTTACGTACTTATGGAATCAAAGTGACTTAAAATAATGTGGACAGAAATGAAATAGATTGGTGGGAGGCTGGCCTATCTTTCTTTTCCCACTAAGATTTCCACATGGTGTTTCAAGATCAGAGTTGAAGATCAGTTGTTCGATCATGCCTGAATCTCAAAGTATTATTGAAATTCAGGCTGAGGCATGCATTATTAGCCAGCATTTTATATTGAATTAGTATAGAGTAGGTAGTAACTAGTTTCTGCTCAGAGTCAAAAGCCAATGAAAAAATCAATGTTTCAACCACTGATATTGTTCTTGATGAAATTTTCCAGAAATTGAGTGCATAGCTTAGACAAATAATTATGTTTCTAAAGCCCACTAGATTTTACTATAAAATAATGGAATAAAAATACCTAAGTGTTTTAAAAAGAAAATTGGCACTAAGCTTAGTGGACTTTCCTGAAAACCATGTGTAAATAATTTTTGAGGTGTTGCACAATTTTCTTTTTGAAACAAAAATAGACATTGGCTATTAGTTTATCTGAGAATATAGTTATGGAATAAGTTTAGAAGAGATTTTGTTAAGCCTTTTCCCACTATTTTGATAGCGAAACTTGAGCCTTGGTATCCATTTTTGAAAGTAAAAGAAGTAGTGAGAGAAAAGAGAACTTGGAATATATATTTTAAAAACGATACTCAGAATTTTCTGAGTACCCTTATCTCACCTTTAAAACATTGTCCTAGAGGGTAGAACTGTAAATAAAAACATGTAACAGGTTGAATACAGAAACAAAAGTTAACAAAGAGGTAAAAGATGAGTAATAAAGCCACAGATCCTTATGAAATGAATTAAAAGGGAAAGAGAAGATGAATGTTCAGTTTTGGACATCAAAAAAAAAATTCATGAGCTTACAGAATATAATGGTCATGAACATCAGGCTTTGTCTAGAGAGAAAGGAGTTTATAATTAAAAATACTTTAACTTTACACATCAAGAGGGAAAATTAGCCAACTCAGAGTTATGGAATTTTAAGATAATTTGTAAGTTAGAAGGAGAGGAATATGCCCTTCCAATATGCTTTATAGAAGAAAGATTGTCAAAGCCTTTCCTTTCTGATTCTAATGGAAAGTGGGGCATTATGCAGATCAGATGCCATAGGATCTTAATTCTCTAAACTGTGCTCTGTGTTTGTCTAATAAGGTTGATTCATGAGTTTGGAGGAATAGGTGATGTGTTAGAAATGTTCACTTGACTAGTGAATGAGAAAATACTGGGGCCAGTGTGCTTCCTGCCTAACCTAGAGACATTTGCAAGCCTTTAGTAGCAGCCCCCCATTTCACTAAGTTTCCGTTCTAGAGTGTGAGAGCAAAACTCCACCTACAAGGGATTTTCTACTTTCTTAGCAAATGGTTGAGATAGGCCAATGGTTGTTTGTGGATTGCACTTGATGCAGGAGTTCTCATTTTTCTCACTCCCTAGGACTGAGGAAAGTTTTGAGAGGAGAGGTGCAAAGATAGAGATCAAGGATTTGGAAGATGAAGCTCCTGAAAGGAGAAACTTAAGATCTTTGGGTTGCATAATTAGTAAGAGTAGAGGTCAGAATATACATGAAATACTTGTAAAATCAATTATCAGCAAGAGATTTAGTGTGTCAGAGACCAATTCACAAGGGAAAAAATAGGATGAAATATCTAAAATAAGGGAACAATGAGAACCAAGAAGCCAGTGCACATAACAATGGTGTGGAGCCAAGGCACATAACACTCATCACCTAGAAGTCATGTAAGTAGTAAAGCTTTAAAGAGGAGAAGATCACAACTCTAGAAAATGTATCAGAGAGTTAGGTTTGCTTTGACTGCTAGTTATCACCCTTGCCTCCCACCCCAAGCAATAAAGAAAAGTTTTTTTTTTTTATAAATGAGAGATTTAAGCAATATTCCATTTTATCTTGCTAAGTAAAAGGAATGGAGTCAGTAGTACCTGGTTTGGTGAAATGACTTAAAAACATCATTAAGGACCTATCAGGGGCCTAAGCATTTTCTCTTTCTCGTTTGGCTCTTCTGGAAGTTTGTCATGGCATCTAATGGCAGCAAGATGGCTACTGAATCAACAGGCACAGTGTCATTATCCAAGGCAGAAGAAAAATCAATGGGCAATTCAGGGGGCAACTGTCTCTTTGTGCTAGATTTTTTTTCTTTTTTCTCCCAGAAGCTCCACAGAGAGAGGAAACTTCCTTTAACCTTATTGGAAAATATCAAAAAAGTCTGGTAAAATAAGTATCTTGATATGGAGAATGGGATAAGCATAAGTGGCTTACATTCATCGTGTAGCCATCGATTTCTACCCTGCAGCTAAACGTGTTGTTACCCCACAAAAAAAAAAAATAGGAGTTTTATTAGCCTTGAACAGAAGATAGTTGGCTTTCGGGTGGTCCACTAACAGCATCTAACACAATGAGCATTTTCTCAAAAAGAGTGGACACTTGTGAGAAAAGAAATGGTGTTTCCTTATAATACGAGCAGATTTCCACATACTTATTGATGTGAAAACTCCTTCTATCAGAGAAGCAAACTTAACCTAATGAAGCATTATGTGTCTGTCACCCAGGACCTCTGCCATCATTCTGAAACAAAGGCCTCGTATAAGTACTTCCGTGGCAGTCTATACTTTGATATCATAAAACTTCTAATTGATTTGTCTATTTACTTTTTTACTTTCTACCAAGCTAAATGTGCTAATATATATCATATAGGCATTTTCTATCAAAATATGAATACCAAGAAACTACCAGCCACTAGGAAGTGGGTGCTTGCATTTTCATAGTCCTTATTTTGATACTAGTTGACAGAGAAGAGGCATTTCATCTACTCCAAAAGATAAAGCAAAATAAGGATGAGGAGTGATAGAAAATATGGGCAATCCAGGAAAGTGTGCTCATGAAATACTGTACTCCATAGGGCATGGCTAAAGGTGAAAGGGGAAACAAGGAAGTGTCTGGATAGGGTTAAGTGGAACCTGAGCAGAAATCAAAATATGTGAGGAAATTTATATGGTGCAAACAAGCTCTAGGTTGTGTATTAGGTACCAAGAGTTCCAGCCTTGGTTTTGATAAATAAGCGTGTCAGGCCATTAATTTTCCACGTATGGTCCACAGACCCCAGGGGGTCTCTAAGACTTTTTCAGGTGTCAGCCAGGCTTGTTGTAAAAAAAATACTAAAAAGTTATTTGCTTGTTTTCATTGTATTGACATTTTCATTTACATTGCAAAAACAATGGTTGGAAATATGTTTCTTTACCAGGAATCAAAATGCGACACCAAATTATTCTCATAATAATATTGAATTCTTCACCATCATACATCCATGGTGTAAAATAAACTAGCAAACAAACAAACAATACAAACAAAAACAAAATTCACATAAATCTGTGATAAACAGCAGTAAAGAATCTTAATTTTATTAAAATGTGTACTATCATTTTAATATTCTATTTGCTACAGTTGTAAGTATGCATAGTGCAATTCTGCTCCATACATGTCTGTACCAAAGTTTTCTCAAAAACATGTGTGTGCATTGTTTGAGTTGAAATCTGAACCGTCTTTTGATTGTAAAAACAGTTTAACTTGAAAAAATGATTGACAGACAAGCAATGATTATTCAGACTTGGTAACTTTTAGACAGTTTTTCAAAAAGGAATGATTGAGCTTTTTACATCAAGGAAATAAAAACTGATAGCACCTGTTGTTAATGATGAGCATTTTCTTTCAGAATCTTCATAGCTAATCTGTATGTCTAGAAATTACTTCCCTGTCTTTTTCCAATAGTAGAAGTTTAGAAAGCTTATATTCACCATTGTGATTTTCCAATGAGGTTAGGATTTTCTGATGAGATTAATGGTGATATTAGCAATTCTGATCTTTTAAATATATATTTTATGATAAAACGTGTCAAGTTTTGTAAGATCTGTATAATTCAGAACCAATATTTTCCAAATGACCCATGAATGATGTTACAAAACCATGTGTTAGTAAAAGTTCCATTGAAAGTGCAAGATGGATCAATGGCTTTTCACGTAGCAGAGTAAAAAGTATATATTTTTAAAATTTCAGACACCACATTACAATTAAACTTTTTAAAAAAATCTACCACATGTTGAGTTTTGCCACAGTGTCAAAGAAGAATATCCGTGATCAGCTGAAAAGAACAGTGGGATAACATAAAGCTGCATCACTCCCATCTGTTACGTGAACACCTGCAGTGAAGAGTGTAGGCAGCCGAGGGCCTTCAGATGCTCTCCCGCAGAGACCCACTGCAGCAGGCAGGCTCAGCCTTGCTCCCTGCCGGCTGCTACTAGACAATGACTGACCAGTATGGGTACTGGAGCCGGACCACTTCTGTTTGAGTTGGGCCTCCTCTGTCAACCTTTTCTCTGGTGCTCCTCATTGGTTTAGCCAAAGATGCACTGATATCTCAGACTCTTCCTTCCAGATCTTTCTTCCTTAACATTTCTTTGGTGCTGGACCAGGATCATTCTGAAAGCTCTCCCTGAATAATATTGCTCCCTTTCTGGTATGTCTTCCAAACAGGTCTCCTTCAGTGCATATTTCTAACTTTGCATCTGCTGCCTGGGGGAACTTAACTTGTATCATTTTTATTTATTCATTTTTTTGCACTCCGGGAAGGGGAAGGAGCCCTTCTGCTTCCTCTGCCCCTTCTTGCCTTTTGCCTTCTCCCAGCTCAGGCAGATGCAGTCATGGCCGAAGTTGTGGCCACAGGAGGCCATCACAGGGTCCCTGAATTATTCCAGGGAGATGGAGCAAGTGGCTTCCTCTTGCAGCTTTCTGGCAAGTTCCACAGCATCCATGGCTCCTGGGGAGACACAAGGCAAGAGTTTCTGCTTTGAGCAACCCTCAGAGAGAACCTTCTCATGTTCCCGGAGCTCTGGGCTCACTCCCTGACAATGAGCAGGCTTCCTCTGTGGCCTCCTGCTGGAGGCAAGAACTAAAACTGGGGTCCAGTTAGGGGGTCGGTAGCTGTCATTTTTAGCCTTGCCAGTGACAGAGGCAGAAATGCCCCTCTGGAAACTACAAAGACCCTCCTTGACCAAAGGCAAGCCAGGCCCCTCTGGCCCATGAATTCTAGACCCTGCCTTGTTCTGTCCTCGGCCTGCCCCGCCCAGTCTTCGCAGAGAATCCCAAGGCACCCCCACCTCGATATCTGATCAAGCCTCACCCCCACCTTTGACATCTAAGCCCCTGACCTTCCTGTTAGGCCAGTTTCACCAAAAGCCTCCTACCCTTGAAGTCCCTCTCAGTTATTTCCATCCACGAACCCCAGCTGTCTCTGCTTGATTCAGAGCCCCAACTCTTCCCCAGGGTGACATCCCTATTGCAAAAAGCTTCAATAGTGAGCCTTTTAACAAGCATCAGAATAATTTTTTCTTTAACAAAGCCCCTTTAAAACCAAGGAAAAGCAGACTGTAAGAAGAAAAAAGATGTCTTCCATTAGGGAGTGAAGAGCAGTTTGGAAAACACACACATATACATACACATGCATGCACAAACATATGCACACACGAATATATGTGTGTACATGGACAAACACGTATACACATATGCATGCATAAACATGTGTACTCACAAACACTCCCATGCTTACGAATATACATATGTGCACACAGCACACCAACTCAGGTGCACACACATGCACAACATGCACACAGTTACAAAGCACATGTAGACAGAAATATACATACATATGCATACATGCAAATGTACAAACGCATACTCAGTCATGCACAAACTCAAGTACACAGAGAAACACATGTAAACACACGCACAGGCACACACATAAACGTGCATGCACATACACACTGGCCCACACACAGACTCACACAGACATGCACAGGCACACACATGCGAGCACACAGGCACCCTTTGGAGTTAGAATATGTAACCCCACGCAGTGGAGGTCCACAGCTTCCCCTGCCTACTTCACGGGGGTGCTGTTGGGACCGAGTTAGGAAAGGGATTTGAAAATCGTTTCCAAACTCCAAGCACCACCCTCCTCTATTTTTCTGCAATCCCGAAAGTCATGGCGTCTATGGACTCAGACATTTGGAGTCTGTCCCCTGGGAACTTGATCAGCGCTTCCTGCGGGCCTCGCTCTTGGCGTCAGCTCTCTCCCTGGTCCTCAGGGTTGGGGGACGCTGTCTACGCGGACAGAAGCCAGGGATGGGGAGCGTCCAGTGAGCTGGGGTCTGACTCAGTCTGCGCAGAGGCTGTCATCAGGGCTCTGGTCACCTTCGGTCCCGGGGATGTTCCTTTGTTAATGCCGGGCTCATCCAGGTGACAGCGGGGCCTGAGTGTCCACGGTTCCCACGTATCACCCTCTGCAGGGACAGGACGGCCTGGCTGCCGGTGTGGATGGCCGGCTCTGGGCGTAGACGGCCTGGCTGCAGGTGTAGGCGGCCTGGCTCCCAGTGTAGACGACTGGCTTTCCCCGGGCTTCCGGGCTGGAGCTTTTCCGTGGTCTCTCCTCACTAAACACACGAGGACGGGGTCTGGCCTTCGGTTCGGTGTGACCCGGAGGGTGCGGGTGGTGGGCGCGCACAGTTCTCTGCATGAGCGAACAACTGCTGTTAATTCTACTTTACCAACCCCCCGCCCGGTCCCGGAACCCTCTCTGCTGTTTACATCAATGGGGGAATGTGCCTGAGGGTTTCCTTCAGTTTAGAAAATACGATCAGGATTAAAAAACAACAACACGGAAAAAACTTTTAATGAATAATTTCAAGCAGTTGCACCCAAGACAACAGGACAATGAACCCCATAAATAAACAATCCAAATGAGCATTTTACTGCATTTTCTTCATCTGCCCTGTTGTTTTGTCTTGACGGGTTTTCTTTTTCTGAAAGCAAATCCCAGATATCAGTAGTTTCTAAGATCTGCCCTGTGCCTGGGGGTGTTTGCTGGGGTTCTGCCCTGTGTGGGAAGCCCGATCAGGTGGGGCAGGTGCACAGCAGGAGCTCTGGCCACGGTGCTTGTAGAAAGTAGAGGGAGGCTGTGGACAATGGTGCAGGATCTTGGAGAAGATGAAATGGAAAAATCATCCCATAGGACTGAGGAGCACTTGAGTGCCTGAGACTTTGGACTTCAAGGTCTCACCTCACCCAAGACAGCCTGATGAAGCCAGCGCGCGACTGGCAGCATATCTAGCTCTTTTCTACTTATTTGGTTTTGTGAAGTTGGTATGATTTTAATTTTAATTATTTTTGTTTCTGTCCATGTTTGCTACCATGAGTCTGAGGGGTGGAAACCCTAATTCCAAATCAAACAACTACTATTTGAAATTTACAAAACTGGGTGTAGAAAAAATATGAATAAAATTTCAAAACGCCTCGCTCTAACCAACCGAGATAACTGGCCGTCCTGATGCTAACTTTTTAAATAATGTACATGGGGGCTTCACAGATGTTAAAACAAAAAACCAAAAAACATAAATAGCTAAAAAGCGTTGGGACTTACAGCCACTGTAACAACAGGTGATAAATTGTGGGTAAGTGACTAGACAAAGGGAAGCAGAGGAGGTCTGGGCTTCTTGCTGGTAAATTGTGGTAAGGCAAATACATAAGGAAACATAACAGATAAGGGTCATTTAACAAGACAGATTTACACAGATCCACCTCAGTGCTGTCTCTGTCTTTGGTGATAGGATTGTTCTCATGTGGGAGAGGGGGACACCTTCACAAGGAGGAATTTCCATTCTCCTTTTAGGAAGACAGAGGGAAGGCAGAGAGTTCTTCCTGTGTCTGCTTTTTCTCAGCTTCCTCCAGGTCACAATAATCTTAATGTCAAAGTGGCATATTCTAGGGTGACGTATTCCGATCTCCTCCAGAGGTTATTGTTGAAGATCAACCAAGACAAACACGAGTTAAAGGTGGCAAAGGCAGATGTCACGTGGGTCTACTGCAATAGGGGAAAGAAGCCACCGTGTAGGACTGAGCTCGATTCTGAATATAGCAGGGTCCACAGGGGGTTCACAGCCAACGAACACAGTGAGGCGGTAAGTGCATGGGACATTACTGAGAGGAGACATCAAGGGTAGGGGGCTTCTTGCTAAACTCACCAAACAGACTTCTTGTGAAGGACAGAACACAGACTTAAAAATCAAAGGTGAGGGATGAGGATTGGTATATTAGTCCATTTTCTGTTGCTTATAACAGAGTCCCTGAAACTGGGTAATTTATAGAGAAATATAATTTATTTCTTAGATTTCGGGAAGTTGGGAAGTCCACGGTCCAGAGGGCGCCTCTGGTGAGGGCCTTCTTCTGGGTAGGGAGTCTCTGCAGGGTCCTAGATGGTGCAGGAAATCATGTGGTGAGAATGGCCTGAGCAAGAGAGCTGAACTTCTCCTTACAAAGCCATCAGAACCATGCCCATTAAAACATCGGCACGTTACTCGACAAATGGACCAGTCCATTCAGAGGGCACTGTCCTCATTGCCCCTTAAAAGCCCCACCTTTTACCACCACATTGGGGGTTAAGTTCCAACTTGAGCTTGGGGGGACATTCAAACCACAGCACCCTGATGAGATGTCAAGGGTGGGGGGCTCTCTCTAAACTGACCTAGCGGGACTTTTTGCTAAGACTGTGCTAGGCTGGATGAAGACAGGGTCCAAGGCTGAGGCCTCATGGAAAAGAGGGCCCAGAGGCACCTGACTGAAATTTGGTCAAGGGGTAAGTCTGTGTCATTATTAAAGCTTTGATTTGCTCTAAGACTTATGGAATGCCACAAGTTGTTGCCCCCTCACCATCTGGTTTGTGGGAGCTGAGGGGTGTTTGCACATTTTATAGTGACATTGGCTGGGAGAACAGTCGGCATTCCTGTAAACCTTAAAGACAGTATTGTATGGAATAAAATATAGGGAACACTGAAGGGCATTTGATATCAGTTTTTGATATCAGATCCATAGTGCTGTGTGGTGCTGGTGTGGGAAGGTACCTGCTATGGGTCAAATGTGTTCCCCCAAAGTTCGTGTGCTGGAAACTTGACCCCCACTTTAACAGTATTAAGAGGGTGGGAAATCCTATTATGGTACTTGAAAGGTGGGGCCTTTGAGAGGTGATTGGATCATGAGGACTACACCCTCAAGAATGGATTCATCCATTCATGGAGTAATGGGTTACCATGGGTGTAGACTGATGGCTTTCTAAGAAGGGGGCTGTTCTTACCTGTGACACCCTACATCACCAGAGGACCCTGTGGAGAGTCCCCACCAAGAAGGCCGTCACCACATGCACCTCCTGGACTGTGGACTTCCCAGCCTCCAAAACTGTAAGAAATAAATTCCGTTTCTTTATAAATGATCTAGTATCAGGTATTCCATTATAAGCTACAGAAAACAGACTAATACAGGACTCTGGCATTACAGGGCCTGCCCAACTTGTTCTGTCACTGCTAGAGTGAGCAGGACTAAAGCCACCTAAAACTAGGGACCTAAAACTACATGCGCTGTAGGCAAATTTTAAAAGGACAGTTTTCTTCTTGGCGTGTATTTCTGAGTTCCTTCATTTACCATGGTTATTTGATATTTTAAACCTTGATATGGGGCAAGATGACATTATTTACAGAAACGTGAAATTCTTTTCCAGACAGCCTGAAGCTGCAGACTTGCCAGGACGCACACACTATCCAGACCCTGAGATAACCACAAGGATGGGAGCAGAAACCAGGCGGAGTCTTGGTGAGACCTTGCACCCGGCTCCTTGAACGGAGCCCCCACAGCTCGTGTCCCCCTCCATCCTGCTTTTCATTTCCCATGCTCCCTTCCCTCAATCCCCTCTTAAAAAACCCCTCAGTAAATACGAGTCTGGCCTTTCTCCTTCAGGTTTATTGGAGAGATGGTTAGCCTGACATCTCTCCTCAGGACACTGGTATTTCTGAATAAAAGCTGACTTCCATCTTTACCACCATTTGACTTTTGAGTGGCTTGTTTTTGAAAAGGAGCAGGCAGCCGGACCCATGCATGCCTGGTAACAACATGACCCTGGTGATTGGCACCCACCTCCTAGTGAGTGCGATGCATGCCCACCTTCCCAGGAATCTGGTGGAAATTATATTATGTCTGGTGTCTGCAGCCCAGAATTTTCCAGCCCTTTTGAAGTAACATGGAGCATGTCCTTGACTTCTTCTATCAGATGGAGATCTTCAGATATCTGGTTCCTACTTTATCAACCCCACACCTTCTCGCAAACCTTGCTCCCTGACCACCAGGTTGTCTCTTCTTTAGCCTTAATATCTTCATGCCTGCCACAATTTCTTACAGGATCTGGTTTCCAGACTTTTTGCTAACTAATGTGATTATTTTTCTCTGTAGTCAAAATAGAGCCTGTGCTGTATCTGTCAGGGTTTTGTTGCAGTAACAGACAACCCTGCATCCTGGAGGCTCACCATAGCAAGGTTATTTCTCACACTTACAACATGTACATCACGGGCTTTGTAGGGGAGGGGGAAAATATCCTATACACTCTTAGATTCGGTGACTGGGGACTGCAAATTAAACTGACAAAAGACAGATTAACAGGAGAAAAGACATACATGTTTCATCTTTTTAAAAAAAATTTACATATGATAACTAAAAAATCTGCTGTGACCAGGTCAGCTAAATTATAGTGCCTTGGGGGATCTGGGATAAGTCAGCAATCATGTCCACCTGTCCTGGAAAACATTATCATAACACCATTTTACTTAGAAGCAGGTATAATGGCACCAGGAAGCCATACAATAACCTAGAATAATCCTCGTGACCTTCATCCTGGATCCCTGCATGTAGGTTGTAACTTAGTAACAATCCCAAATCTATATGTAATGTACAACAAATAGAAAGGTTGATGAAGAGATGAGGTGGGACTGTCTTCTCTCACTGTCCTTTGACCCTTCCTCCTTCTTGTGGTTATAAATGCTAAGTTCTGCTGGTTCTCTTTGGAACTCATTTCTCAGGGTGACCTGACTATGCATTTCCCTGGTTGCAATTGTCATATTAGCTCAATAAATTTTTTTTTTTTTTTTTTTTGTGGCTGTTTGCCAGTATGGGGATCTGAACCCTTGACCTTGGTGTTATCAACAGCCCCCCACCCCCGCAAGTGAGCTAACTGGCCACACTGGCTTAATAAATGCTATGCTTTTAATGTTTGGCCTCAGTTTCTTTTAGGTCAACACATATATGGGAGCTTCACATAAGAGAACTGAAAACCTAAAGAGGCAGTTAGACCCAGGGGCTTCTATACCATTTTCACAAAGAGCAATAAATTGTGGAGAAGTGACTAGGGAATGTATGGGGGAAACTCGTGGTAGACAGACTCACCTCTGGTGATGAATCGATCTCCTCTTCCTGGTACAGGAGAGGGGGCATCTGTACAAATGGAAATTTCCTTTACAAAATTTAAATTTATACCCTGATTTTAGGCAGAAAGGGGGAGGGCAGGAAACTCCTTATGTGTTTGCTGTTTCTCAGTGGCCCTCACTCAAAATAATCAATATATGAAAGTGGCATATTTTAGGGTGGCATGTCCTGATCCATTCAGCCTCCTGGGGGTTTCATGTGACACATGATCACTCAGGAGGCCAGTTCATGGCCTCCACCATCTGGAATGCTTCAGTGATAGGGTTTGGGACACACTATCCCAAATACACATCTTTGGCATAAGGATTATTTTAAGCTGATTATTTGAGGAAATAGCCAACACAGAAGAAACCCTAAAAAGAGAGTAGAAGTTACCCTTTTGTAAGGGAAATTTACATGTATAATGAAAGTCTCCATCTGTAAGAATGGCTCTCTCTTAGCACCAGGAAGAAGGTGACTAACTCACTAGAGACTCTTAGTGAAAACAGCACTGACTGAGCTCTGCATAATGTTCCTTACCTGTGTTTAAGGTGCTTTTCCTGGCCACCTATCCAGAACTAGTCTCCCCTTTCTTGGTTCAGAGAAAGATGGTTATGTAAGTCTGAAGTCAGAGCCACTTCTTGGAGATTTACTCTTGGAGATTTTCCTGAGCATCTCCCATGTGTACAAAGAGGTATGTGTGTTATTAAACTTCTGTTTTGCTCTTGTTAGTCTGTCTTGTGCCACAGGTAGGCATAGCTGAGAATTATGAAGGGTCTGGAGAAAATTATTTTTCCTCCACTTGATATAAACATATTTTTTTCTTTTTTTAAATTTCCTTTTCTTTTCTTTTTTAAATTTTAAAATCATCCTTATTTTTTACTTTTTTATTTCTTGTGGTTTTTTTCCTTTTTTCCCTATTTATTTATTCGACCCTCCATGTACTGGTGCCTTTTGAACCTGAGCAATAGGGCTCTGTGGTGATATTTAATGGCATCTGCTCGATCTTGCTATGAACCTAAAACTGCTCTTAAAAAATAAAGTCTGTAAATTTTTTTTTCTGGTTTGGGAGCCCCACAGACAGTGCATCAGGGAAGGGGAGCCCACAGCAGGGCCTTCCTGGAGGGTCCTGTTGGGGCTGAGGGTGAGGCTGGTGTGTGGTGAGGGTATGGAACTTTCATAGCTAGAACTGTCCATTGACTGGAGCACAGCAGGAAGCTTCTAGAAAGAATCCTGGAACCCTCCTGTTGGCCTCACCCTCTGACCCTTCTTAAGGGACAGCTCATGGTGACCAGCCAGTCCCCACCATCCCAACCCCAGCCACAGGCTTCCCACTGGGCATGAGCCGCTCCACTCCCCATGGCCATCCTGTGGTCTTTGCATGAGATGCAGGTGGACACCTGCCCTGAGCTGGGCCACAAGCCCTTGGGCCTGATAGATAATGTCAGTGCCCAGATCAGAGGGTGGTCACAGAACATCATAATCTAATGAACACACTTGTCTGGTGACTGGCACAAGGTGGGTCCCTGTGTTCACTATCTGTGGTGGGCTGAATTTTGTCCCCTCCAAATTCATATGTTGAAGTCCTAACACCCAGGACCTCAGAATGTGGCTGTATTTGGAGAAAGGGCCTTTAAAGAGGTGATTAAGATAAAAGGAGGTCATATGGGTGGGTATTAATCCCATAGGACTGACGTCCTATAAGGAGATTAGGACATAGACAAGCACAGAGGAATCACCATGTGAGGACACAGGGAGAAGACACTGTCTACAAGCCAAGCAGAGAGGTCTTAGGAGACACCAACCCTGCCTACACTTGGATCTCAGACTTCCAGATTCCAGGACTGAGAGACAATGAGTTTCTGTTGTTTAAGCCATCCAGTCTGCAGTATTTTCTTATGGCCACATGAGCAAATGAATGTACGGTCATTACAATTAAAATCAGCATGTAGTATTTCTTTTCCTCCCAGGTTTTGGATTTCAGGAGCAAAGAGCATTTCTTGACTGTTGCTCTGGCGGATGAAGCTGGGAAGGGTGAGAAGGCTACAGAACTGTTGTTTGTGGTGTTTATCGTGTGTGGAGAAAGCCAGATGAATACAGTGGGGGCTGAAAAGAACAGAGGTGGGAGACAAAAAGACGGATTAGTCTGGCACTGGGGCCACAATCTTATTGGAACCTGGGGCCCCTGCTTTGTGAGATGTCCTAGTAATAAACATGCCATATGCTTGAAACCAGATTGAATTGTCATTTCTGTTGCTTGTAACCAAGAGTTCTAAGAAACAGAACACAACCTTTAATGTAATAGACAGTGGCTGGATCAGTTTATTCTAATAACTGCAGAAGATAAAGGACTTTAAATGAATGCATTCTAATTCTAGCACACATGGTGAGTCCCAGTGGCCAGTGCCCAGGGTTGTCCCATCAGAGGAAGGGCAGCAGCTGTGCTAGGGGTCCACTCTGACCTCAGGTACATCTGTGCCTATTGCGCAAATATAACAAAAAACAAAATCTCTCCCCAACCCAGAAAACCCCTCCACAGAGGGAGAAGAGAAAGAAAACCATTTTCTTTTTGAGTAAGCATTAAACCAGAACATCATGCGCATCACAGGCAACTCACTAAGAGACTGAAAAGATGAACAGCAACCTCACCCTTTCATCAAGTTGAGTGGATACCACCCATTCAGTACTTCAGGGAGGTTTTGCAATTCAGAGCCAGTGAAGAAAGAACTTTTTAAGCTAGCCGTAGTAACGCCATTTTGCAAGGCACAAAACATTACCCTGGTTAAAAGTCCCTAGCATAGGAAAAGTACAGCCTGAGGTTGAGACCAGATAACGAACAGGATATCTGTGGTTATGCACCTGGGCCCCGGCCCGAGGCAAAGGGCGGATAGTTCCCAGAAATAGACAAGTCAGTTAAAGTTTCAAGAGTGCCCCTCAGCTGTTTCAAGGACTCCCAACAGTTTCCAGGGTGCCCCTCAGCTGTTTCAAGGACTCCCAACAGTTTCCAGGGTGCCCCTCAGCTGTTTCAAGGACTCCCACCAGTTTCCAGGGTGCCCCTCAGCTGTTTCAAGGACTCCCACATAACCGAAGCTCACCCCAGGCCTTATTTGAACTGACCAATTAAACTCGCTTCTCGCTTCTGTACCCGCGCTTATTTGAACTGACCAATTAAACTCGCTTCTCGCTTCTGTACCCGCGCTTTTTGCTATAAAAAGGACCCAGGAGCTTCACTCGGCGCGCCAGTCTTCCAAAAGACTGTGTCGCCCGGGTACCCGTGTGTTCAAATAAACCTCTTGCTGTTTGCATCCGTCTTCGTGGTCTCGCTGTTCCTTGGGAGGGTCTCCCTGAACTGACTGACTACCCACTTTGGGAGTCTTTCATTTGGGGGCTCGTCCGGGATCGGAGACCCCCACCCAGGGACCACCGACCCACCAACGGGAGGTAAGCTGGCCAGCAGTCGTTCTGTGTCTCGTTTCTGTGTCTCGTTTCTGTGTCTAATCCTGTGACTCTGACTGTCTTTCTGAGTGCGCGCATTTTGGTTTCAGTTTGTTCCGGGTTAGTCGCTCTGGGAGCGAAGTGCGGGTAGCGAACAGACGTGTTCGGGGGCTCGCCACCCGGCAATCCTGGGAGACGTCCCAGGATCAGGGGAGGACCAGGGACGCCTGGTGGACCCCTTGGCAGAGGATTATTGTGTTTTGGTCTCACCGCGTCTCGGGAGGCGCGCTCTGCCATCGGACTCTTTCTTCTATTTCTACGGCACTCGGTCTCGTCGCCGTTTCTGGTTTCTTTTTGTCTTAGTTGTGATAGGTCTTTGCGTCGTCGTTCCCCTATTGGAAATTTTCGAGATGGGGCAAGGTGCCCTTACGCCTCTCTCCCTTACTCTAGATCATTGGAAAGATGTCAAAGCCAGGGCTCACAATCTGTCCATGGAGATCAAAAAAGGAAAATGGCAGACTTTCTGTTCGTCTGAGTGGCCCACATTCGGCGTAGGTTGGCCGCCAGAGGGAACCTTTGACCTTTCTGTCATTTTTGCAGTTAAAAAGATTGTTTTTCAGGAGACCGGAGGACACCCGGACCAGGTTGCCTATGTCGTGGTATGGCAAGACCTCGCCCAGAATCCCCCTCCCTGGGTGCCACCCTCCAGCAAAGTCGCTGTTGTTTCGGGATCAGAAAATACTCAAAGGCCACCTACAAGGAAGCCTTCCGCCCCTCCCCAACCCCCCGTCCTCCCGACACCAGATGACCTATTTTCTCTCTCTGAACCCCCACCTTACCCGGCGGCTCCGCTGCCCCCTCTGGCCCCTCAGGGAAACAGATCGGCACCAGGCCGAGCGCCCGGTGATCCTAGCCCTGAGGGACCGGCTGCGGGGACTAGGAGCCGCCAACCTCGCAGTCCGAGAGACGGCTCCGGTCCTGACTCCACCGTAGCTTTGCCCCTCCGAGCCATAGGGCCCCCAGCTGAGCCAAATGGCTTGGTCCCTTTGCAGTATTGGCCTTTTTCCTCAGCAGATCTTTACAATTGGAAGTCTAACCATCCTTCTTTTTCTGAAAAACCAGCAGGTCTCACGGGACTTCTTGAGTCCCTTATGTTCTCTCACCAGCCCACTTGGGACGATTGCCAACAGCTACTCCAGATCCTCTTCACCACTGAAGAGCGAGAAAGGATTCTTCTGGAGGCCCGCAAGAACGTTCTCGGGGATAACGGGGCCCCTACACAACTCGAGAACCTCATTAATGAGGCTTTCCCCCTCAATCGACCTCAATGGGATTACAACACGGCCGAAGGTAGGGAGCGTCTTCTGGTCTACCGCCGGACTCTAGTGGCAGGTCTCAAAGGGGCAGCCCGGCGCCCCACCAATTTGGCCAAGGTAAGAGAGGTCTTGCAGGGACCGGCAGAACCCCCTTCGGTTTTCTTAGAACGCCTAATGGAGGCCTATAGAAGGTACACTCCGTTTGAACCCTCTTCTGAGGGGCAGCAGGCTGCGGTCACAATGGCCTTCATCGGCCAGTCAGCCCCAGACATTAAAAAAAGGTTACAAAGACTAGAGGGGCTCCAAGACCTTTCCTTACAAGACTTAGTAAAGGAGGCAGAAAAGGTGTACCACAAGAGAGAAACAGAAGAAGAAAGACAGGAAAGAGAAAAAAAAGAGACAGAAGAGAGAGAGAGGCGGCGTGATAAACGCCAAGAAAAAAATTTAACTAGGATTTTGGCCGCAGTGGTAGGTGAAAGAGGGTCTAGAGATAGGCAGACAGGGAACCTGAGCAACCGGGCAAAGAAAACACCTAGGGATGGAAGACCCCCTCTAGACAAAGACCAATGCGCGTACTGTAAAGAGAAGGGTCACTGGGCAAGAGAATGTCCCCGGAAAAAGAACATCAGAGAAGCCAAGGTTCTATCCCTAGATGACTAGGGGAGTCGGGGTTCGGACCCCCTCCCCGAACCTAGGGTAACATTGACAGTGGAGGGGACCCCCATCGAGTTTCTGGTCGATACCGGGGCTGAACATTCGGTGCTGACCCAACCCATGGGGAAGGTAGGGTCCAGGCGGACAGTCGTAGTAGGAGCGACCGGCAGCAAAGTCTACCCCTGGACCACTCAGAGACTTTTAAGGGTCGGACATAGGCAAGTGACCCATTCCTTTTTGGTCATACCTGAGTGCCCTGCTCCTCTGTTGGGCCGGGACATCCTGACCAAACTAAAGGCTCAAATCCAGTTTTCCACAGAGGGCCCACAAGTAACATGGGGAGATCACTCTACCATGTGCCTGGTCCTAAACCTAGAAGAAGAATACCGGCTGTATGAAAAGCCGGCCTCTCCCTCCATCGACCCATCCTGGCTCCAACTTTTTCCCACCGTATGGGCAGAAAAGACAGGTATGGGACTGGCCAATAACGTCCCACCAGTAGTAGTAGAGCTGAAATCAGGTGCCTCACCGGTGGCCGTCCGACAGTATCCAATGACTAAAGAAGCCCGGGAAGGCATCAGACCCCACATCCAAAGGTTCTTAGACCTAGGGGTCTTAGTGCCCTGCCAATCGCCCTGGAACACCCCTCTGCTACCAGTAAAAAAGCCAGGGACCAATGACTATCGGCCAGTCCAAGACTTGAGAGAAATTAACAAAAGGGTGCAAGACATTCATCCCACGGTCCCAAATCCATACAGCCTCCTGAGTTCCCTTCCGCCTAGTCACACTTGGTACTCAGTCCTGGATCTCAAGGATGCCTTTTTTTGCCTCAGACTACACCCCAACAGCCAGCCACTGTTCGCGTTCGAGTGGAGAGACCCAGAAAAAGGTAACACAGGTCAGCTGACCTGGACACGGCTGCCACAGGGGTTCAAAAATTCTCCCACTCTCTTCGACGAGGCCCTCCACCGAGATCTAGCTCCTTTTAGGGCTCTCAACCCCCAGGTCATATTACTCCAATATGTGGACGACCTCCTAGTGGCAGCTCCCACATATGAAGGCTGCAAAAGAGGGACACAAAAGCTCTTGCAGGAACTGAGTAAGTTGGGGTACCGGGTATCAGCTAAAAAGGCCCAGTTATGCCAGAAAGAGGTCACCTATTTGGGGTACCTGCTCAAAGGGGGAAAAAGATGGCTGACCCCGGCCCGGAAAGCTACAGTTATGAAGATCCCTACTCCCACAACCCCCAGGCAGGTCCGCGAATTTCTGGGTACTGCCGGATTCTGCAGGCTCTGGATTCCTGGGTTTGCTTCCCTGGCTGCACCCTTGTACCCCCTGACAAGGGAAAACATTCCTTTTACCTGGACTGAGGAGCATCAAAAGGCTTTTGACCACATAAAAAAAGCCTTGCTGTCTGCCCCCGCCTTGGCTCTCCCAGACCTCACCAAATCATTTACTCTGTACGTAGATGAAAGAGCCGGTGTAGCCCGAGGAGTGCTTACTCAGACCCTAGGACCATGGCGACGGCCAGTAGCTTATCTATCAAAAAAACTGGATCCAGTGGCCAGTGGGTGGCCAACCTGCCTAAAAGCGGTTGCTGCAGTGGCACTCCTCCTCAAAGACGCTGATAAGTTAACCTTGGGGCAAAATGTGACTGTGATTGCTTCCCACAGCCTCGAAAGTATCGTGCGGCAGCCCCCCAATCGGTGGATGACCAATGCCAGAATGACTCATTACCAGAGTTTGCTGCTAAACGAAAGAATATCTTTCGCGCCCCCTGCTGTCCTGAACCCAGCTACCCTACTACCAGTCGAGTCAGAATCCACCCCAGTACACCAATGCTCAGAAATCCTTGCTGAAGAAGCTGGGACTCGACGGGACCTGAAGGACCAGCCATTGCCCGGAGTGCCTGCCTGGTATACAGACGGTAGCAGCTTCATTGCGGAAGGTAAGAAGAAAGCAGGGGCCGCCATCGTAGATGGCAAACGGACGGTATGGGCAAGCAGCCTGCCAGAAGGGACATCAGCCCAGAAGGCCGAGCTAATAGCCTTGACGCAGGCATTACGCCTAGCCGAAGGAAAAAACATCAACATCTACACGGACAGCAGGTATGCTTTTGCCACTGCTCACATTCATGGGGCAATATATAAACAGAGGGGACTGCTCACTTCTGCTGGAAAAGACATTAAAAATAAACAAGAAATTCTGGCTCTGCTAGAGGCCATTTACCTCCCTAAGCAGGTCGCCATTATCCACTGCCCAGGCCACCAGAGAGGAAATAACCCTGTGGCGGCCGGGAACCGGAGGGCCGACGAGGCTGCAAAACAAGCCGCCCTGTCGGTCAAGGTGCTAACAAAAACTACAAAGCTTCAAGAGCCAATCGAGCCTGCTCAAGCTAGGACCAAGCCAAGAGAGCTCACTCCTGACCAGGGAAAAGAATTCATTCAGCGGTTACATCAGCTAACACACTTAGGACCAGAAAAGCTCCTTCAACTGGCAAGCCGCACCAGCCTCTCCATCCCGAACCTCCGGTCCACTGTTCAAGAAGTCGCCAATCGGTGTCCAGCTTGCGCCATGACTAATGCGGCTACCACCTACCGAGAGACCGGAAAAAGACAACGGGGAGATCGACCCGGCGTATACTGGGAAGTAGACTTTACAGAGGTAAAGCCTGGCCGGTATAGAAACAAGTATCTGCTAGTATTTGTAGATACTTTCTCTGGATGGGTAGAAGCTTTTCCTACCAAAACGGAAACGGCCCTGACTGTATGTAAAAAGATACTAGAAGAAATCCTGCCCCGTTTCGGGATCCCTAAGGTGATCGGGTCAGATAATGGCCCAGCCTTTGTTGCTCAGGTAAGCCAGGGACTAGCCACACAACTGGGGATAAATTGGAAATTACATTGTGCGTATAGGCCCCAGAGCTCAGGTCAAGTAGAGAGAATGAATAGAACCATCAAAGAGACCTTAACTAAATTGGCCTTAGAGACCGGTGGAAAAGACTGGGTGGCCCTCCTTCCCTTAGCGCTGTTCAGAGCCAGGAATACCCCTGGCCAGTTCGGTCTAACTCCCTATGAAATCCTCTACGGGGGACCCCCCCCCATACTTGAGTTGGGAGAAACACTGGGTCCCGATGATAATTTTCTCCCTGTCTTATTTACCCACTTAAAGGCTCTAGAAGTTGTGAAGACCCAGATTTGGGACCAGATCAAAGAGACATATCAGCCCGGTACCATAGCTGTCCCCCACCCGTTCCAGGTCGGAGACCGAGTGCTGGTCAGACGCCATCGACCCAGCAACCTTGAGCCTCGGTGGAAAGGCCCGTATCTGGTATTGCTGACCACCCCGACCGCAGTAAAAGTTGATGGCATCGCTGCCTGGGTCCATGCTTCCCATCTCAAGCCTGCACCACCCCCGGCACCAAACGAGACCTGGGAGCTGGAAAGGACTGATCATCCTCTTAAGCTGCGTATTCGGCGGCGGAAAAATGAGTCCACCGGGTAAGAACCCCCACCGGCCTGTGATCCTCACCTGGAAGGTACTGTCCCAAACTGGAGAAGTTGTCTGGACCAAACAGGCTACCCAGCCGCCTTGGACTTGGTGGCCCGATCTTAAACCTGATGTATGTGCCCTGGCGGCGGGTATTGAGACCTGGGATATCCCGGGATACATAGCATCGGGCTAGGCCCAGATCAGACCCCCTGATTCAGACTACACAAAAGCTTATAATCAGATCACCTGGGGGGTCCCAGGGTGCAGCTATCCCCGAGCTAGAAACAGGCTTGCCGCTTCCCCCTTCTACGTGTGCCCCCGGGATGGCCGGACCCTTTCAGAAGCTAGAAGGTGCGGAGGGCTGGAATCCCTATATTGCAAAGAATGGGGTTGTGAAACCACGGGGACAGTCTACTGGGGACCTAGTTCCTCATGGGACCTCATAACTGTAGAACGTAACGATAGCAGTAAAAACTGTGACAACACCGGCTGGTGTAACCCCCTTAAAATAAAATTCACAGAGAAAGGAAAAAATTCCAGAGATTGGGCACAAGGAAGAACCTGGGGACTAAGGTTCTATTTGACGGGAAACGATCCAGGTGTACTGTTCACCATTCGCCTAGATATCACCAATATGCCAACTGTGGCAGTGGGCCCCGACCCCGTCCTTGCAGAACAGGGACCTCCTAGCAACAAGCTGTACCCAATGACTAGCAGGCAACCCCCCCCGCGGCACAAAGGAGCACTGCTACACAGAGCCTCCTATCACCAGGCACTCTACCCCCCACCACGGGTGACAGGCTCTTTGGTCTTGTACAGGGGGCCTTCCTAGCTCTAAATGCCACCAACCCGAACGCCACAGAGCATTGCTGGCTCTGTCTGGCCATAAGCCCCCCCTACTATGAAGGAATAGCCTTTTTGGGAGAGGCCAATTATACCAGCGCCGAGAGTTGCCGTTGGGGGACCCAGGGAAAGCTTACTCTCACAGAGGTCACAGGACAAGGGTTATGTATAGGAACAATACCTTCTACCCATCAACATCTTTGCAACCAGACCCTATCCATCAATTCCTCCGGGGACCATCAGTACCTTCTCCCCTCCAACCATAGCTGGTGGGCTTGCAGCACCGGTCTCACCCCTTGCGTTTCCCTCTCAGTTTTTAATCAGTCTAAGGATTTCTGTGTCCAGGTTCAGCTGATTCCTCGCATCTATTACCATCCTGAAGAAACTTTGTTGCAGGCCTATGACAACCCTCATCCCAGGTTTAAGAGAGAACCTCTCACACTTACCCTAGCTGTCCTACTGGGAATTGTGGCAGGTATAGGTACCGGCTCGGCTGCTCTGATTAAAGGACCTATAGACCTCCAGCGGGGCCTAACCGAGCTCCAGACTGCCATGGACACTGACCTCCGGGCCCTCCAGGATTCAGTCAGCAAGTTAGAGGACTCATTGACTTCTCTATCTGAGGTAGTACTCCAAAATAGGCGAGGCCTTGACTTACTGTTTTTAAGAGAGGGAGGCCTCTGCGCGGCCCTCAGAGAGGAGTGCTGTTTTTATGTAGACCATTCAGGTGTGATACGAGACACCATGGCCAAACTCAAACAAAGACTAGATAAAAGACAGTTAGAGCGCCAAAAAGATCAAAACTGGTTTGAAGGTTGGTTCAATAGCTCCCCTTGGTTCACTACCCTACTATCAACCATCGCCGGGCCCCTAGTACTCCTTCTTCTGTTGCTCATTCTGGGGCCCTGTGTCATCAACAGGTTAGTCCAATTCATCAATGATAGAATAAGTACAATTAAAGTCCTGGTTCTTAGACAAAAATATCAGACTATAGATAATGAAAATAACTTTTAACTCCGCTCTAAGATTAGAGCTATCCACAAAAGAAATGGGGGAATGAAGAAAGAACTTTTTAAGCTAGCCGTAGTAACGCCATTTTGCAAGGCACAAAACATTACCCTGGTTAAAAGTCCCTAGCATAGGAAAAGTACAGCCTGAGGTTGAGACCAGATAACGAACAGGATATCTGTGGTTATGCACCTGGGCCCCGGCCCGAGGCAAAGGGCGGATAGTTCCCAGAAATAGACAAGTCAGTTAAAGTTTCAAGAGTGCCCCTCAGCTGTTTCAAGGACTCCCAACAGTTTCCAGGGTGCCCCTCAGCTGTTTCAAGGACTCCCAACAGTTTCCAGGGTGCCCCTCAGCTGTTTCAAGGACTCCCACCAGTTTCCAGGGTGCCCCTCAGCTGTTTCAAGGACTCCCACATAACCGAAGCTCACCCCAGGCCTTATTTGAACTGACCAATTAAACTCGCTTCTCGCTTCTGTACCCGCGCTTATTTGAACTGACCAATTAAACTCGCTTCTCGCTTCTGTACCCGCGCTTTTTGCTATAAAAAGGACCCAGGAGCTTCACTCGGCGCGCCAGTCTTCCAAAAGACTGTGTCGCCCGGGTACCCGTGTGTTCAAATAAACCTCTTGCTGTTTGCATCCGTCTTCGTGGTCTCGCTGTTCCTTGGGAGGGTCTCCCTGAACTGACTGACTACCCACTTTGGGAGTCTTTCACCAGGTGACATCTGAAGTGAGGCCCATCTCCTTCCAGGCAGCTGGAAGATGGAGTGTTGTCATCACCTCTCGTAGAGTGACTGAGATGCAAAGGATTACTCAGAGCTCACGTATGCAGAGCACTGAGAGGCCTGAAGTGTCTGTCTGCAGGGAGAACTCCTTCAAGAGAGCAGGGTCCCAGGCACAGCACTGGGTCAGGTTTTCTCTCAGCTTTTATTGTACAGGCAAGAAAGTTTCAGAAGAAACACAGGGGGTTAATCAGTCATAGTGAAAACAAACTGGCTACATGACAATCTTCATTAAAGCAGGTGTAACTTAAAATAGTTCAAGAAGTTTACCATCAAAAGGAGTAATAGAACTAAGCTATGTGACATACAAAAACAATGAAATAATCACTATAGCAGTGCTTAGCTCCCTAAGAAACTCAAAGAAACAGCTGAGGGTAAGATGTGGAACATCCCCCAACCACTAACTAGCAGAATAGAATCGAAGGTTTTAGTTCACATACTTTCCCATTATTTAGGTTTAGCACCACCAAGGGCAACTGCCCCCAGAGCAATCACTTTTGCTGTGTTTCAATTCTCTTATCTACATTGAAGACTTCAGTCCTTTGAAAGTTTTTCTGGTTTTTCCCAATCTTAGCATTTCCATGTGTTTTTCTAAAGAGTTGGGCTATGACTTAAACTACAGGACTTTAGTCCTGCTAAACTAAGGACTTTGGTCCTACTATGCTATAGGCTATGGCCCTGTGAAATACAAGTGTTTTATTAATGTCAGTGTCCTCCACAAGGTGCTGTCTTCCTCGATGATTATGAAGGAGATCAGAGTGTGCCATCCCAACATATGCTATGAGTACACAGGCACGGGGATTATTTTGAGCTGAAGACAATTGAAGAAACCTTCTTGGAGCTTCCTTTAACTAAAAGCAGAAACGTTGAGAAATGAGGACTGCCGGAAATCTCCTCTCTAGGGGAGTTCTTATGGCCACTCAGAAGATGGAAATTCTGCACCAAGAAGAGTCTGTACAAATAATCCTTGCTAAACAACCCTTGTCTCCTATGCATGCCCTAGTCACCTTCCCATAATTCATCACCTGTTAAAAATGGTATCTGAGTGCCTGAGCCTAACAGCATCGTTGGTTTTTCCTTTTTCTCTGAAGCCTCCGTGCATGTAAAATTAAAAACTTAAGATGAAAAGTGCATGCTTTTTCTCCTGTTAATCTGGCTTTTGTCAGTTTACTTTGTAGGCCCCAGTTACAAACCTAAGAAGGTAGAGGTTTTTTTCCCTTCTCTACAATTACATTTCAGAAATAGCTCCAACTTCCTTCAGGATATATTCCTGAGGTGTCACACTGGCAAGAGGTTTGTTTAGCCATTAACAAGATTTACATACATTTGAATTTGAAAAAGACAGAGAATGGGGCTACTGGTTAGCTCAGTTGGTTAGAGCACAGTGTTACAGTGCCAAGGTCAAGGGTTTTGATCCCAGTGGCAAAAGAAAAAAAGAGAAGGACAGAGGATGAAGTTCTGAAAGAAAGGGTTATTTTGCCTTACACGGTCTCCGCCTGTTCCTCGTCCCCCCCCCCCACAGCAAAATGTGGATATTCAACAAATACTTGCTAAAATACTGCATCAGCCTAGGATTTCAGTATTAATGTTCTGTTAGGGACCCCTGGTTATTGGGCTGAGATGCTATCTTTCCTTTATGGTAAAACAATTGGAAACAGCCTTAATATCCTGAAAAGGAAACACTATAAAATCATTAAGGAGAATCAGAAAGCTCTTATGTATCCTGGTAAGCTGTTAGGTTTACTAAAAGACAGGTCAGACAACATATATGCACATTTCGGTAAAAAGTCATAATTAGATGGTTGTATATGCACCTCTTGAAAAATATACAAGAAACTCCATCTGAAGGGAAAATTAAGGGCTGAGAAACCCCCTCCAATTGAAAAAGATTCAATTTTCACTATATAAACTCTTGAAATTCTTAAATCTTATACCATTTCTATAGATTGTCTTTTTAAAAATAAATAAAATTTTGAAGTGAAAATGTCAGCCATGTCAATTCGGAAACCAAGTCTAAACAGTTACAAGGTGGCTGTCCCTTCACTGTGACGGTCAGTGGCACTCTTTCAGTGTGATGTTGCTCCCTCCAGCCCCCATGAAGTTATTAACATTGCAGAGAAGACGAAAGAACCAGGCACTCCTGAAAAATAGTGTGCTCCATTGAACGGAAAGGAAGACGGGCCCCCGGAAACAGGACAGCAGGGTCACGGCATCTGTGTTCAACCCTGACTCCTAGTCAGGAAAGTCCATTGTGTCGTGTAAAGACAAATCCAGATTGTGACGGGCTGAATGTCTGTGTTCCCCTGAATTCCCTATGTTGAAATCCTAACCCCAAGGTGATGGGGTTAGGAGCTGGGGCTATGGGAGGTGATTAGATCATGAGGTGGAGCCCTCATGAGTGGGATTAGTGCCCTAATGAAAGGGACCCTAGAAAGGGTCCTCACCCCTTCCACGATGTGAGGACACATGAAGAAGCTGCCATCTGTGAACCAGGAAATGACCTTGAGAAACTAAATCTGCTGGCACCCCATCTATGACTTCCAGCCTTCAGAACTGTGAGAAATAAATTTGTACTGTTTAAAAGCCACCCAGGCTATGGTATTTTGTTATAGCAACCTAAACAGAGTAAGACGACATAAGACAGATTAACAGGAGAAAAGCATACATGTTGCATTTTTATATGTACCAGGGCACCTTCACAGGAAAATGAAGACCCCGAAAGTGGTTCGGCCTACGTGTTTACATACCAGGTTGAGCAGAGTAGTGACTTGTAAAAAAGTAACTAAATTATATGAGGCTAAATGAAGATACATTTTAACAAGGTGTGTATTTTTCTCAGCCTCAAGTCCCCATCTCTGGTGATAAGAATCTTTCTTGTCTCCTGGTATAGGAGGGGCATGTTTCCCATGGGAGTCACGTCCCCTGCTTTCAGGAAGGAAACAGAAGTGCCTTTTTAAGTGCCTTTAGCTCAAGGTAATCCACATGCCCACCTGGCATATTTGGGGTGGCGTATTCTTTCCTCTGATGCCCAGCCCTCTTTTCCTTCCATTGTTTATTTTCAGGGTTTCCGCTGCATTCTGCTGGTAAACGCTCCACTCTGAGGCTGTCTCTGTAGCATTCAGGGGCTCAAAGAATTCAGTAAAAGGGGAACAAATGTCTACACTTCAGCTTACTATTCCCACGAGTAGGACCGGCAGGACAGCAACAAAGGCCCCAGTCCTAATTGTAATAGTTTCATATTTTTATAGAAATGATTCAAATTTTCCAGGTGAGACTAAATTGGTTCTCATGACAAACACTTGAAAGCAATTAACTTAAAAACATTCAAGCAATTGTTTCCTACCACAGAGGGCAGCGTTACTTGTTCTGTATTTAGAAGCTGTTTCCTGAGCGACCCCAGTTATATCACTAGGGGGAGAACCCGAGCCTCTCCTCAGTGCTCTCTCCTCTTCCAGCTTTTCTCAAGTCATCTTCTCTCTGCACCACCAAGTTGGTGGCATGGTATCTGGAGAGTGAGAAGGCATCCCCATGGGGCCCAGTGGGTGCATCCCTGTCCTTGGCCACCCTGCCCAGTTCTCAGCACGCCTCTCCAGCTTTGGGTCCACATGGTTTTGAGTCAAGGATTCACATGGGACCTGACATGCATGTTGCCTGCAAACCCCTGGACGCAAAACCCTTGCTGGGCTTTATCAGTCCTGCTGCGCTTCCTGGACAGGTCCATTTCTTTCTGCTCAGAATTAACACTGCCTAGTGCAGAGCTGTGCCCCTTCGGCACAGACAGTCCTGGGGATGTAACACAAATGTGTGTGTTGGAAAGGCTTCCTTGAGTACTATATTATTAGTCTGCTTCTGTTTATAACAGTCTCTGCGTACCGTTTTCTGGACAGTCCTTCAAGGATTTGTCATCAGCTTACTTACGTACATTCGAAAAGTGGAGATTTTAATTGTGTGCGTACTCATTTAGTTGCTATAGCGTTTGAATTGAGTCGGCAGGATATAGGCCGGGCTCAGAGGCTTCCAAATCCCACTATTGCATTCTGAGAGCCTCTTACTCACACCCCTTGCTATTCATAAGAGCACTTTTTACTATCATTGCTTCTACATGCAATACAAGCCTCCTTCACTCAACTGTAAGCCCCTGGAAAACCGAGTGGCCAGTGACAGTAGGGAATGGATTTTACTCTGTGTTCCCAGCACCAGACAGTGCCTGGCTTCCATTAATTTAATAAAGCCTTTAGTGAATAATTGTAATTTGTACTCAAGAAAGAAAATTCTTACATCTGTATCCTTACAGCCATTCTCAAGCTATCCCGACCTAAACGCCACTATTGGGTTCCTGGCTAACCAGCCTGCTGACAGGATTTCTCCTCAAATTGATTCCTCGCCCCTCATCCCCAGATTATCAGTCTACTTTGCAGGCCTGGGAAGCCTGTTTCAACGTGCCGGCATGTGGGCCATCCATGCCAGACACTGCTCAGGAAGTTAACTACCCGGGGTAGAGCAGCTCCTTCCACTTAGGCTGTTAACACGTGACTCTGGACTTTTGGCCTAACTGGAGATGAGGTGAGAACACACACGCCTCTAACCAGCCCCACAGCAGATGGGCCACGTTAACAATGCGCCCACTCACTAGGCTTCCAACCTAATTGACACTAAGGGGAGTTAGCGCGCGCCTAACTAGGGTGCCGTCTGAACAGATGCTCCAGTTCGTGCAGACAACTAGCGGGGCTCGTAACCTAATGGGCATGGCTGAGTTACCGCAAACACCTCATTAGGTTTATTACCTACCTAATTGATAAGCGAACAGAGAGGACAGAACCGGCTCCGACCGCCGAAAGAAGCCCCCTGGATGCCCGGAAACCCGCTATGTTACAGCCACTTTCTGTACCAAACGGGTGGCTCTGAAAAGAGCCTTTGGAATGACAGGACCTCAGGGCGATCGCCCGTGGAGCCTAGAAAGGCGTCCCGCGGAGGCGGCGGGCCAGCTGCATGTCTTTGGGCATGACGGTGACACGCTTGGCGTCCGCAAACAGCCCCACCAAGTAGGACTCGTAGGCCTCCTGGAGCGCCATCATGGCCGACATCTGAAAGCGCAGGTCTGTCTTGAAACCCTGCGCGACCTCTCGGATCAGCCTCTGGAATGGCAGTTTGCGGACCAGCAGGTCGCTGGATTTCTGGTAGCGGCGAATCTCGCGTAGCGCCACCGAGCCGGGCCGATAGCGGTACGGCTTCATCACACCGCCGGTGGCCGGTGCGCTCTTGCGGGCTACCTTCCCGGCCAGCTGTTTCCGCGGCGCCTTGCCGCCGCCGTTCGACTTCCGCGCCTTCTGCTTGGTGTGATCCATGACCACGAGGGGACTCCCGCTGCCTCAGCTCCAACTGGCGCTGAGCGCCTCAGCGCTCTCGCTTTTATAGAGCCCGCAGCGCTCCCATTGGTTGGCCGCCGCGTGGCGCGACGGCGGGCTATGCTCTGATTGGCTCTTGAGGCGCTCATGCTGGGCGGCCTCTCTTTATATTCCCACCTCACAGTCCTGGCCACGACAGCCGGCACCTGCGTGTTGGGGGTTGTTCCGGGTAAGCCAGAGTGCTGGACGTCATCACTCGCTTGCAGGCTCCGTCATTTAGTCTCAGCGCTCCCCTTTCTCTCCCTCCTCTCCATGGCTGGAGCCTGTGAAGAACCCTCCAGAAGCTAGCACAACACATTCTACCTTTGCGCACTGACAATGTTGAATTTTCCCCAGCAATGAGATCCTGAAAAACAGCCACAATTAAAAGAAACCCCCAGCCCCTTAAGACCTGCAGAGAACCCCCTTCCCATATGGTCCAAAGGAGGCTCATTATGCTGAGGAGTTAAAAACATGCCTTTCTGGGGTCCACGGTTTAACTCTGTTGGTTAGCACCTGGTGCTGGTAACACTAAGGTCTATGGGTTACAATCCCCATACTGGCCAGTTGCCAAATAAGTAAATAAAAATATGCCTTTCTGGCATATTGACTATTTTGAGGTAGAGACACTTGAGCGTACACACGGCAGCACACGCACACCCAAAACAGCAGGTGCGTAAAGATCGCTTTGACTTTTGTGCTGTTTCTTAAGAGCAGGAGATGAAAGATGCTCTCCCTGTATTGGCAGGAAAGTTACATCGTTACCAGCAAGGACAGGAAGTTGCAGCCCAGGGAAATCTGTGCAAATCTCGTTAAACTAACCCTTAGTGACTAGGAAGACCTAGTCACTTTTACACAATTGCTCTTCTTTGTTCAACCTAGTTTATGAATACTTAGATCTAGTCACTTCTCACCCAGTTAACCACCCTAGCCCAAGCCTCTTTGCCTTATCAAATTCCACAACTTACTACTGTTTGTCCACCTGCTCCTTTGGGTCTTCATTTCCTTATAAAGGCTCCTGTGACATGTAAAATTCGTGAGTAACCGGCCTTCTTTCCGGGCAGGGAGTGCTTGTCAAATTGGTATTGGCATTCTGATTGGCTGACATCCCACAGGCGTTTTATCCAATTAGAGAGCCGAACTGGCATCAGCTAATTTAAATGTGTGATTTCATCCAATCAGACGCTAGCTTTATCTAAGTCCTCATTTGAATATGAGCCATATAAATAGGGCCATTTGTGCTAATAGCTTTTTCAAGTTAATTGCTATCTCCACCTGCAATATGTTTCTGCACCCGGGAAATGTGACTGTGAGTGTGGGCTGCTGTGCTTTCCCGGTAGTCCCCTTCAGCAAGGCACACAAGTCCTTTCACACTTGGAATCTCTCTGACTTCTGCTGCTGCGTCTTTCTTACTCCATCTGGAGAAAGTCCTTTGCTTTTCAGGTTCCTGTAATTAGACTGGGAAATCCAGGCTACTCTCTGTATGTTAAGGTCTGTAAACTTGATGACATCTGCAAAGTCCCATTTGCTGTGTGACGTATTTACAGGTCCCAGAGACTAGAGCATAGACATGTGGTGGGGTTGGTGACGTATTTAGCTGTCATTACTGGAATTACTGGGGATAGATAATAAAAACAAAGCTCGTACCTTCACAGGCGGGTTTATACGTCTTGATAGGATTTACGTCCTCGCCATGAGCACTGCACACATAGCTCAAAAAGGGATGTAACTTCGCTGGAAGCGTTTTCAAGAACAATGTCACGATGAAACGGGGTGTGAGGGAGAACTCAATGCAGAAGTCGTCGGCGCTATTTTGTCTGAGTTTGTCAAGGGCAGGGATGTTTCCTTGTCCCCTCAGAGTGTGGTTGAATGAATGACTATGGAGCTATCGGAGACATAACAGATATTAGGGTTCTGTGTGGATACAGCACGCCTTCTACAGCAGAACATGTCTGCTCTCAGTGAAAAGAAATGAAGACAATAATGAAATCACAGCCTCCTAGAGTGTATGTGAAACAGTCGAGGGAACTTCAAAAAGTTCATGGAAAGATTTATATTATCTTTCAATACGCATCTTTGAAGTACTCTCAGATGCATAGCCATGACTTAAACTATGACCATATGACAGGGTCATGCCAAATAAGAAGGTGACCTCAAAGTCTTTGCAAACTGATTAAAAGGACCAAAAATAAAGTGCTAAATGAGTTATTTTTCTTAAAAATATATGGAAAATTTCAAACATATAGAAAGATAGACAAAATGATGAAACAAACCAGCAAGTGTCAGCCTGAGACCAATCTTGACTCGTTTATTTATTTATTTTGGGCACTGGCCAGCGAGGAGATCTGAACCCATGACCTTGGAGTTGTTAGCTCCACACTCTGACCAACTGAGCTAACTGGCCAGTCCTTGACTCATTGCTACCTCTACCCTCCTCTCGATTATTTTGGAAAAAAATTCAAAAATTGGGTTATTTCACATGTAAATATTTCTCTGAGTTCTCAGGCCATCCAAGTCCACTGAAAGAATGTAGTTCAATATTTCAGAGGTATAATTAATGACATTCATCAACAAATGACAGATCCCGTCTTCTAGGTGTGCATCGGAAACAGTCTTTCTCCAAGAGTATACCACACAGAGTTTATGGTCATGTGGGTTTTCAAAATGGCAATAGCAGAGCAATTTTATGAGACCATTATCAGGAGCAAAGTGTTTTCTCAGAGCCATGGTATATGAGTTTGCTGGGGCTGTCGTAACAAAGTACCGCGGATTGCGGGGTTAAACAACAGAAATTATTTCCTCACAGTTCTGAAGATTGGAGGTCCAAGATCCAGCTGTGGGCAGCTCTGGGACTGTCTGGGGCCTCTGTCCTCGGCTTGCAGAAGCATCTTCTCCTGTGTTTCTCACACTGTCTTCCCTCTGTGCAGGTCTCTGTGTCCAAATTCCCCTTTTTAGAAGGACACCATGTGTATTGGATTAGGGCCCATTCTAATGACCTCATTTTAACTTGATGACCTGTGTAAAGATCCTATCTCTATATAAAGTCACATTCTGAGGTGCTGGGTGTTAGGACTTCAACATATAAATTTTGGGGGGACACTTTTCAGCCCATAACACATGGTCACTATCGATAACATCTCATAGAACCACCACAAACAAAGCAAAACGGACCCTAAAATCAGAGCTTTCAAACAAAACCCCTCCTGGCCAGTTGCCTCAGATATGCCCAGAGATTCCTCCCTCTTGCTGTTCCTGCCTGAGGCTGCGCCCACCCCTTGCCTTACTGACTTTCTTGAACAAATGGATTCTGGCAGAAGTGATGACATTTCTGAGATTAGGTTATGTGGCTTCCCATCGTGGGCTTTCTCTCGCTCTCTCTGGGGAAGCTGGTGTCATGCTGTGGGCAGCTCAGAAGAGACGTCCACATGAGTGAGTCCAGAAGCCAAAAGTCCCATCCAAGTGCTTGGGAGCAAATCTTGCCCAAGCCAGGTTTGAGATGACTCCAACCCTGGAGGCACCCTGATCACAGCCTCCTGAGAGGCCACAGGACCCAGACACACTGCATTCAGATTCCTGCCTGTCAGACAGACACCGTGAGATAATAATGCATGTTGGTTGTTTGTGTTCAGCTGTTAAGATTGGGGGTAACTTCTTATGCAAATATTTCCTCCGTTCCAGACCAAGATTAGCCATACGATGGATCTCTGTTTAGCTAGAACCTTGGGTCATATTGTGTGATATGAAAATTCACCTTAAGTAGCTGCCTTTATGCTGCTGTAACAGAATACAACAGACTGGGTGATTTATAAACAACAGAAATTTGTTTCTCACACAGTTCTGAGGCTGGGAAGTTTAAGATCAAAGTGCTGGCAGGTTCAGTGTTTGGTGAAGGCCTTCTCATACATGGTACTAAGTGTCCCTACATGGCAGAAGAGCAGAAGAGAATGAACCCACTCCTTCTAGCTCTTTTATGAGGTCCCTCGGTCCCTTGTCTTGTCCATGAGGGCTCTGCCCTTATGACTTACCTCCTAAAGTCCCCACCTCTTAATACAATCAACATATGAATTTGGGGGGACATATTCAGACCATACCACTAGACTTTGCTCTCTAAATCAAGTGGTTAAGCAGTGAAACCCAAATTTTCAAGCAGTTTGTTTGTTTTATTTATTTATGTTTTTGGTGGCTGGCTGGCACAGGGATCAAACCCAGGACCTTGGTGTTAGTAGAATGCTCTAACCAACTGAGCTAACCAGCCAGCCCCAAGGAATTTTATACCCAGTGATTAGAAGAAAGTACATTGTATAATAGTTGGGATTTCATAATAATGTCAGTTTTATTATCGACTCCTAAACAGCTCTAGTTTATCAGATCAGGGCCGTGGGTTCCTAAGTCAGGCAGCTTTTGGTGGTAGCTGCTGAGAAACAAACAGTTCCACAGACACAAACAGGCACTTCCTGCCCATGGCCTGTGGGGGCTGCAGGGCTCTGGGCTCCGCTTGGCTGGATGTGTTTCCTGTGCCTTCTCATTCAGGGGCCCCAGATCTAGCAGTCGGTAAGTGGCACTCATCCCACAGGGATGAGGCAGGCAGTATTTGCTGGATGATATTAAATCTCAGAACATCCAACTCTTTGCCACAGGAATGCACTACCGTTTTCTCCATTCCACACTGAATATACATTACTTTTATTTTTATTTTATTTTGTGGGGGAGGTGGCTGGCCAGTACAGGGATTGAACCCTGGATGTGAGTGTTATCAGCACCATGCTCTAACCAGATGAGCTACATGTCCAGCCCCAATGTGCATTATTTTTGAAGGGTGGCCAAACACACCATCCTGAAATATGCCACGTCGGACTTCTGATCAAGATGGCAGAATAGATGGTCCCCAGTTTCACTCTCTCCCACAATCAACCAATTTACAACTATTAGAAATCAATGACAGCCAAGCTGGGGCTGCTAGAGCTCAGGGGAATAGGAGGAGAGACCTATAGAGCCCATGAAGGCAGGAGTAGCCACGATGAGAGAAAGAAAGGATCACTCCAACTGTTTCAAGCCCCAGCCACTTCAGGTCTAAAGCTGGTGAGCACAGAGAGCAAGGGCTGGCAAAAGCCACAGCTGTGCCCTTCCCATGAAGTTGCCTGGAGGCAGCAGGGGAGAGGAGGGCATTGAAGGCCCCCAGGCCAGCAAGAACACTAAGGACTCACATAGGAGTGAAGAGCCACAACAACTGAAAAAAAGAGCCACTCAGAGGCAGTGAGTCATTGCAAGGGACCAGTACATCGCCTGTTCCATGGGAAGAGTTTGGAGTTTGGGTGGTGGGGGAGACATGCACACCAGGGGAACATGCGGGCACAGCATGGACAGCTTATCTGCCCCCCAATCAGCACAGGACCACTCAGTGGTGACTGGTTAGGAATGTAGAACTGCAGGGGGTGCAGTTTGATGAGAAGACTCAGGCCCAGACCAGAGTTTCTACAACCCAGGTGTATTAAACCTAGAAGGACTGGAAGCCCCTTTGGCTCCCAAGCTGGAGTCGGGGGAGGACCAAGGGCCTCTGTATCCAGCCCAGCATTGACCACCAAGCTGCTGCCAGAAGTGCCCCAGGCTCCCAGAGTTTGGGGAAGCCACACACTCCCAAATCCACATCCAGCCCAGCTATAACTGAGCCACTACTAGAAGCCCCCCGGGCTCCCCTGCATAATGTGGGGGTACCATGGACCTCAATCACAACCCCCTGCCTCTTTCCTGTCTTCCATTCTATCCCATCCACCTTCCCCCAACTGTTCTGCAAAATCTTAGAATATCAAAAATAATAATAATAATAAATTAATTAACAACAACAAAAAGTAACAGTAACCTAAACAATAACAATCAGTCCAAAATGGCCAATACTTGATTAATAACTGACAGCTTCTCTCATCTTTGCCCCCGCTTTCAACTTAGGACCAACCAAAGAAAGCCAAGTATGTGCCCCTAACCAGTCACATAAGATGCCTCACTTGTGCTTAGCTTGTGTCCGAGTCTGTTTTGTGCTGCTAGAACAGAATACCACAGACTGCGTAGATTATAATGAACAGAAATTTATTTTTTAAAAAAAATCCACGTTGGCAGAAGGGTTAATTTTGAGCTGAAGGCAATTGAGAAGAAGATGCAAGAAAAGCTCTCTGTCCTCCCCCTACTTGCCGAAATGCAGGGCATAAATTTACAAAGGTGTCCCCCTCTCTTCTCTACCAGGCAGGACAAAAGTCATTCATCTGAGATGACTTTAGACCCTTATCAGCCAGAAGACAGCACCACAGGGATCCACATAACAAACTCACTAACTGACCTGCTTCTACCACTAGTTCCCCACGTATTCGCCTTTCCACAATTTACCGCCCCAGAAGCTCAAAGTCAGCACAGCTTTTCCTTTGTCTCATCGCTTCTGTAAAAATGGATTGTCCTGCGTTGAAGATGCTGTATAAGCCAGAGATCTAACCACCTCTTCGAGAATTGCTCAGCTCCGGGCATCTCCCCTGTGTACATAAAATATGCATGTGAAGAGACTTCGGTTTTCCTCTTGTTAATCTGCCTTTTGTTACAAGGGTTCCCGGCTAAGAACCTGGAAAAGGTAGAGGGAACATTATTTTTCTTCTGCTACACTCTCCTCCCAAGAAGGACAGCCAAAAGTCTCATGTCACAACAGCACCAGGCTTCAAGTCCAGGATCTGACCTTGACACTAAGATGACAAATTCCTTGTCCTCCTCTGCTCCCCAAGGAATGATGGAGAAGCAGAGTGGGACAATTTGGGAGCAACTACAGTTTGTGACAGACAGGAACGCAGAAAGCTGGCAGTCACTGGCCCACAGGGAATCTGGAAGTTTTCTGCAGGAATGCTGCTGGGTCCCCCACTGGGTCCCCCTTCTTGGTTAGGCAAAGGCTCTGCCCCTGGAACATTCCCTGACCATGGTTCTCCATGACTCCTGGGTGTGCCTTGGAAAGGTCTTTATCCAACACCCTCGGTCTCAGCTAAGGCGGGCTTTGGAGGATACGCTCTCCCCATGGGCCCAGCGGCTTTCTCCACCTGCTTCATGCTCATGGAAACTTGGTGGCTTCAAGGTCTTTTTCTATCTGTGGATCAATCAGAGTCTCTTTTAGTCCAGGCTAGGAGGGTGCTTCTGCTCATGCAAAAATTTAGGAAGAATTGCATGCAATGCCAGCCAGCTCTGGTGCAGCAGCTCCCCACACTTGTTGAGAGCTGGGCCTCTCTCCTGCTCTCCGGATTCAATTACATGGACTTAGAGACTTCAGGTCTTCTTTAGCCAAGAGACTTTTTTATCTGGACATTTCATTCCTGTGAAAACATTTATTGGGTGCCACATGATTCCAAGCAAACATTTGAACAGGGATGAAATAGCTGGACTGTGGACTTGGTTTCGGGTTTGAGACTTTTCTCAATAGTCACATCCTTGATTTGCAGATTGCTACAGCATCTTAATTTGTCCTGCAATACCTGTGTGATGGTTGATTCTATGTGTCAACTTGGCCAGGCCATGGTGCCCAGCTATTTGGTCAAAAACCAGTCTAGTTATCTCTGTGAAGGTATGGACCAAATTTAAGGCTGTTGAGGGGCAAATAATTTTCCAGAGGTTTATTGAGAGCCAAATGTGAGGATCGACCTGGGAAATCAAACCAACAAAGTTGGGAAGTGTTCTGAAGTCTATTGAAACCTGAAGGATTTTATGAAAAAGTTTGGAAAAGGGAGAGGGACTCCCCACACCAGAGTTGTCCCGTTTCATTGCTGGGTAAAATACGAAGCTATAACCCACAGATTACAGCACATGAGCCAAAAATGTCTATGTGCAGGAGGGAGCATCTTTGTACAAGACAATACTTTGGCTAATCTTAAAGATAACTTGGTGGCTAACTCAGAGTTAGGTGGCTGTACGTTAATTGGTAGAGTACATCAATAATTTCAAGAACTTACATGAATTCTTTATTTAAGAACAGAAAATCTCAGCCAAGCTGTGAAGTCCTTTCAAGGCAATTGATTTTTTTTTTAGAACTGCTTGTGTAGCTGAGTCAGCTACAGGTCACCAAAGGTATATTTTTAGATGTGATTCACATTTACAATCAATAGACTTTGAGTCGAGCAGATTGCTCTCTGTAATGTGGGTGAGCCTTATCCAAACAGCTGAAGGCCTTGAGAGCCAAGACAGAGGATTCAATGTAGAAGAAACAATTCTGCCTCCAGACAGTAAAGGTTAATTTTGGGTGTCAGCTTGACTGGGTTACAGGGTGACCAGATATGTGGTTAAACATTGTTCTGGGTGTGTCTGCGAGGGCATTTCTGGATGAGACTAACAATTGCATTGGTGGACTGAGAAAAGAAAATTGCCCTCCCTAATGTAGGTGAGCCTCGTCCAATCAGTTGAAGGTCTTAAGAGAAAATACTGGGGTCTCTGGAAAAAGAAGCCAGCAGATGGCCAGCCAGACAGCCAGACTTGAACTGCAGCATCAACCCTTACCAGAATTTCCGGCCTTCTGGCCAGAGATTTTGGATTTACCAGCCCCATGATTGTATGAGCCAATTTCTTAGAATAAATCTCTCTCTGTCTATCCTACTAGTTTTATTTGTCTGTAGAGCCCTGACTGAGAGGACCTGGAATCTGCATTTTCTCTTTTCTTCTTCCACACTAGTTGTTACAAGCCAAATTCTTTTCTGTGCTTATCATGTTTTTGTAATACCATATCACAAGCTACTAATAACATCCATTTATGCTGCGCTACTAACACTCTACAACCAGACTTCTCTGTTCAAAACCACAGTGCACTGGTGGCATTTTCTGCCTTCTGGGTATTGCATGTGATGGTCTCACTGCACCACATGAATGTCTGGGTTTCCAGCCTGCCTTGAGTCTCCTGCCATAAGTTGTAGGAACCTGCTTCCCTACTAGTCATTTCTGTGTGATAACGCTGCATAAAAACAGCTCCAAACCCCAGTGACTTACAGCAGAGCCCGGGGTGTTTCCTGGGTCTATTGTCACAAAAACCACAAGCTGGGGTAGGGGAGAGTAGGGGGCTTACACCAACACACTTTTCTTCTCTCAAAGTTTTGGAGGCCAGAGGACTGAAATCAAAGTGTTGGCAGAGTGGGCCCTGGGTGAGAATGGCAGAAACTTTTGGCACAAATGACTCCATCCAAAGCCTATGCTCTAAAAGACTTGACCAAATTTTAGCATCCCTTTCCTAAGGCCTCATTCTTGGGATGGCCTTGTCCCCTTCTGAGTTCCTGTCTGAAAAAGCTCAGGCTACTGTCTTAGTCCATCTGGGGTGCTGTAACAAAACACCATGAACTGGGTGGCTTATAAACCACAGACACTTATTTATCGCAGGTCTGGAGGCTGGGAGTCCATGATCAAGGCATGGCAGATTTAGCGTCTGGTGAGGATCCGTGTCCTGGCTCATAGGTGGCATCTTCTCACTCTGTCCTCACATGGTGGAAGGGGTGAGACAGCTTTCTGGGGTCCCTGCTATGAGGGCACTAATCCCATTCATGAGACTCCATCCTCATGACCTAATCACCTCCTGGAGGCCCCACTTCCTAATCCCATCACACTGGAGGTTAGGATTTCAACATAGGAATCTGGGAGGACGCACACATTCAGGCCACAGCAGCTGCCAAAAGAATTTCCTGTTTATTCTAGCCAACACCTAAAGGTAGCCTCCTGACCTTCTTTCTCAGAGCATTCAGTTAAAAACTCCTACTACTGTGCATGCTTTCTCTGTTACTTTCAAACAAGGTGCTATGAAAACGATGGAGGGTCTCTCCTGCTCCATCGCCAGCCCCCCCTCTCTGACAGGAGGTGGGCTGAGAGCCGCCTACCCGTGAGTATTCTGCTCAGTTCTGTTCTCACAGTCACTGAGCGCAGGTATCCACGGCCCTGGATGCTGCTGTGAGACAGCTAAGAGACAGCTACAGGGCTTGTAGTAAGAGGGGACGGGTGGCAGGTCCCTGTCCTCAACCTGGCTAGGGGGTGCTGGGGAGATGCACTGTTTGGGTGCAGGTTACTGAGATGAAGCACAGGTGGGGGTGCAGGGAGAGCCCCCACGAGAGCTTGGCCTTCTGGGGGAACCAGAACAATGCACCCCAGTATCAACTTTTTATAGTTTTTTAAAAAATAGACTAATTTTTAGAGCAGTTTTAGGTTCACAACAAATTTGAGCAGAAAGTGCAGAGATGTCCCATATTTCCCAACCCCCGACCACACACAGCCTGCCCCAGCATAAACTTCCCCACCAGAGCGGACATTACTTGCAGTGGGTGAGCCTGCATGGACACGTCCTCGTCACCCAGAGTCCACAGTTTACATCAGGGTTCACTCTCGGTGTGGCGCATTCTGTGGGTTTGGACCAATGTATAATGACATATCTATCATTATAGTGCCACACAGAGTATTTCACTGCCTAAAAGTCCTCTGTGTTCTGTCAATCCATCCCTCCCTCCCCAGAACCCCTGGTGTATTAGTCCATTTCTGTTCCTTAAAGAAAATATACAGAACTGGATAATTCAGAAAGAAAATATTTATTGCTTATAGTTTCTGAGGCTGGAAAGTCCACGGTCCAAGGAACACATCTGGTTGTGGTGAGAGTGACCCAGGGGTCTCACATTGCAAGATGGTGAGAGCAGAGTGAGAGCAAGAGAGAGACTAACCTCATGAACTCTCCTTTTAAAGCCCTCAGACCCATGCCCCTGACCACCATTTTTAATCCATTTACTACTGCACAGCCCGACAATCCAATCACCTCTTCATGGCTCCACCTTTCAATTACAATAGGATTCCCCACTCTCTTAACAGTCACAGTGGGGGCCAAGTTTCTAATACATAAAACTTGGGGGACACAATTCAAGCTTCAGTGAGTTTTGGGGGACATAATTCAATTCACTACACCCTGGCATCCACTGATCTTTTTACTGTCTCCATAGTTTTGCCTTTTCCATAATGTCATAGGGCTGCAATCCCACAGTATGTAACCTTTTCAGATTGGCCTTTTTTTTTTTCACTTGGTGATATGCATTTAAGTTCCCCCCCCCCCCCGACTTTTCAGGGCTTGATGGCTCATTTATTTTTAGAGCTGAGTAATACTCCATTGTCCGGATGCACTGCAGTTCATCTGTCCATTCACCTACTGAAGGACATTGGCTTGCTTCCCAGTTTCATTATTCACAATTTTTATTTCTCAATGATGTCAAACTTACAGAGCATTTGCAAGAACAATACAGAGAAGTCTGTGCACCCTTCACCAGATTCACCACATTTTTGACATTTTGCTCATTAGTTGGCTCATTTCTCCCTCTCTGCTTACAGTCTATCTCCCAAGCATCCATTTATACCCATCCATACAAACACATGTGTATTTTGTTCCTGGACCATCTCAGAGTAGTCTGCAGACATTGTGCCCCCCAGCCCATGAATCCTGTAGCCTGTGTGTCCTAAGAGCAAAGAGGCCCTCTCACAAAATATTCTTGACTCTCCAGAACCCCCTCCCACTCCCTTCTCCAGGAGGCCCCTGTCCATGGAGTGGAGAATAGCTCTGCCTCTGATCGTCACTGTGGTGGAACTCCCAACCACCAGAGTGATCTGCCGGAAATGTCACAGGGAAAAGAATAAGAAACAGCTGGGAGAAGAGGAACAGAGGCGGTGAGCCAGCAGGGAGGAGGTCCAGCAATTCCACGGTGAGCAGAGAGCCCTGCCCCGCTCAAGCCCGGGACGCTGATGCGAAGCCCTGAGCAGACGCAGTAGGAATGGAGCGGCCAGTGGGGAATCCCAGCTCTGGAGCTGCCCGGTTTCAATCTGCCCGGTGGAAACCATCTGTCTGAGCTGCCCCTCAGTTATTCTTCACTACATGGTTCCCAGCGGGCTGGTTGGCCTCCCTCTTGGAAAGAGACAGATCTGAGCTTGATCCCTGAGGCTGGCGGGTACTGGCTGAGGGATCTGGGGGTGAGCCCCGAGTCAGCCTACCTGTTGGAGGTGATAGCACCATCCTGATAGATTGCTGTAGTGACCGATTCAATAGTGTCCACCGCAACGCCTGGTGCGTGGGGAGGTTTGTTGTTGAGATCATTACCATCATCACCAATACTGATTGTTTCATTCATTCGTTCACCCTACTTACTTCCTCATGGTTCATTTCAGCATCTGGGAACTTGTCCCTAGAGTTCTGGCCCCCGTGGCTGGTTATCAAGGCTGCATTATGCAAGACTTAGGAAGGTTGAGGAGAGACTGAGGCCAATGGGTTATTCCATATACACAGCTGTCCTCAGGAATATGACTAGCTCCCTTACCAATGTACTGAGCATTAAAGAACATACATCTTCCTTATTTTACAGAGCAATTCTAAGAAAAGCTCAGTAAGTTCTTTTTTGACTTAGCTTTCCAGAACTGGAGTTTGGCCCCATTTTGATAGGCTGAACCCCACAATTTCACATCTTTCTGTTTCCTCAAAGTTGGAGAGATAACAACCTAATGTATGGTGAGGGCCACATTTGGAGTCTCAGAGCCTTTGCATCCCAGTCCACCCTAAGTTCCACCCCTGACCCAGCTCCCTATGGGCAAAGGGGACCAGAAGCATAGGCCTAGTTTCATCAAGCAGGGATGAAAGGATGCGGGCTTGCTCCTGAAATCAGAGCTGGTCTTGGGGGAAGGAAAGGGCAGAGAAGTCCTTCCTTCAATGGCATCTGGGCCTTGGTTTCTCTCCCTCATGCACTCTTTTCTGATGGAAATAAAAAAAGAGGCCCAGTGTTACTCAAGAGAATAGTGACAGAGGGATGGGCGAGGGCCACCAAGAGGCAAATCCCGAGTGTCTCTGGCTTCAGTCTGCATTCTGATGTTGGTCCCTGCATGTGTGTCTGCACATGTGTGCATGAGTGTGTGCATACCTATGTGTGTGATAAACATGAGTGCATGTGTGCACACGTGCATATGATCATATGTGTGCAAGTGCATGAGTGTGTGCATGTATATGTGTACACATGTGTCTGCATGTGACTGCATGTGAGTGCGGGCATTTGTGTGAGTGTGTGCATTCATGTGTATGCAAGTGTGCATGCATATGTGTCCATGCATGCACCTAAGTGTGAGTGCATATACATGTGTTTATGTGTGTACATGCATGAGCATGTTCATGAATATGTGTGCACACATGCTTGTGTGCATTTGTGTGTGTGTGTGCATGGTCATGGGTGTGTGCACATGTGTGCACATTAATGTGTGTACATGTTCATGCATGTGTTCATGTGTGTGCATGTGCATGAGTGTGTGTGCATGATTTGTGTTCCCATCTCCACAGAGCAGAAATGCTGTGTCAGATGCTGGTAAGCAACAGCCACGCCCTTGTAAAAGTCGTTTTAGCTGCCATGGGAGATTGTAGCTCCCTCTTTCATATTTTCTGGCCCTGAAAGAGACAAGGTAGAGAGCCTGGGGCAGCAACTGTCTCACATGTGGGAGACACCAGGGGAGTTTGCTTTTGTAAGACAGGACACAGGGGATGCTGTTACCATGTACAGCACAGATGTCAGTGGCTTTCTACCTCTAATCTGATTTCGTTAGTGGGGACTGTAGAGAAGAGATGCTGTGGAAAGAGAGAGCCCAGGACCAGGAGAGGCCAAACCAGCTGAGCACAGGACAGGGCCAATGGGAAGCCTTGGTAGGGACAGTGGGCAAAATCTGAATGAGGTCTGTAGATGATGTAATAGTTATTTAATAGTATCATATCACGTTAGCTTTCTGATTTTGGTGGTTTTACTATGGTTATGCAAGATGTTATCATATGCATATACTTTATACTATTTTTTGCAACTTTTTCTGTCTGGAATAATTTTTTTTAATGTGAATAAATTTTTTTTTTTAAAAAGATGACCAGTAAGGGGATCTTAACCCTTGACTTGGTGTTGTCAGCACCACGATCTCCCGAGTGAGCGAACCGGCCATCCCTATATAGGATCCGAACTCTTGGCCTTGGTGTTATCAGCACCACACTCTCTCGAGGGAGCCACGGGCCATCCCTAATAAAATTGTTTTAATGATGAGTGAAATTTGAATGGAGGGAAACAGGAGGAGCCAGGATAATTCTTAGTGAGGAAAGAGGTGGCTGAGGGTTGGTGTATGGCCACAGGGAGATGGAACCTGAGTGAGCCCCATCCCCAAGGCTCAGACTCAGTGGAGAAGGGTCTGGATGGGCAGGAGGGGGAGAAATGCAGAAAGTAGCAGTGGAACTGTCTGCAAGAAACAAGGAAACAGGCTTTGCTGGAATTTGAATGGGATAAAGGGACATTTTGGTGGGAAGCTGGGGTTTTGATAGTAAGAGATCATGGATCCTATCAAGCCAATGGGGATGAGAGTTTAGGAAATAATGAATGATGAGAACAGCCAATCAGAGACTCAACTAAATAGCAGCACACAGGGCTTTATAACAGAGAAGAGTGGCCAGTGGCTCTAGTGCTGGTACCAGTTATTGGAAAGGTGGCTCCTGGAAAGCTGGGCACCAGGCTGGTCCTGGCTGCATTTCATTTAGGAAGCTCGAGTGTAGACAGAGCTCTGCACCCAGGTCATGCCCTGTCAGGCTGGGAGCTCTGTGGCTGGAGGAAAGAAAGGGGAACCCAGGTGGGATGGTGGGTCAGAGAGTGCCATGGGATGGAAGAATGGGACACAGGACACGGGGCCGGGGCACACAAGAAGAAGAGAGAGAAGGGCTTCTCGCAGGTGTGCTCTGTCTTGAAAGACATTTGTCTCAGTGTCTGAGGCTTCCTCTTGGGGTTTTCCAGATGAAGCTGGCCAGTTGCTGACTCCAGAGCTGTGGGACAGCACCTGAATCAATGAACGTGCCATGCCCCGTGTCCCCCCATCAGTGCAGCCTCTCTCTCTGCCTCTGTATCTGTCTCTTTCAGTCTTTCTGACTTTGTCTCTGTCACTTCCTCTGTCTCTCTACCTCTGCCTTTCTTTCCCAGCTACTCCTCTGAGCTCCCTTCTGCCTCCTGCCACAGGACTGGGAACTGTCTCTGGCAGTCACAAGCAAGCTCCACAACCCCTTTGTGGTCCCCTCTGGTCTTCCAGGCTCTTCAGTACCTAGTCTATTCCCTCTGTCAAAGTGCTGGTGTGGTTACTGTCCTGATTGGACCCCGACTGATGCTGAGGGCAAACAGGAGTGCTGGGATCTTTGGCTTGGCCTCTGCATGGCCCTGCACCAACCTGTCATGCTGAGGGAGGGAGAGAGAGGGATCTGAGGTAGACCAGATGTCTGAGTGGTTGCCAGGAGGGAGAGGAGGAGGAGGAGGATGAAGGCTAGTTTTTATTGAGTCGCTATCTACAGGAAGTACATGTCTGACACTGGGCTGGATGTTTTACACATGCCTCCGAGTTCCTGTCACAAAATCACCCAATGGTGTACTTATTACTAGTCTGCCTGGGCTGCCATAGCAAAGCACCACAGACTGTGGCTTTAACAACAGGAATCAATTTTCTCACCATTCTGGAGGCTGGAAGATCAAGGTGTGGTCAGGGTTGGTCTCTCCTGAGGCCTCTCTCCTTGGCTTGCACATGCCATCTTTTCGTTGTGCCCTCACATGGTTATCTGTCATCTCATTGACCCTTTCTGATTTCTTGGCCTTTCAATCCCCTGCGATCAATTCCCTCTATTAAATTCCTGTGTTTAAAATGTCTAGAGTGGTTTCTGTTTTCCTGATTTGACATTGATTGATACAGTCTCCCCATTTCTTGCTGCTATATGGGTATCTAACCTAGTGTGTTTAGTATCTATCCAGGGACATGAATGAATCCTTGTAAAATATAGGTTTTTTTCTGTTGTGTTTTCAATTTACACAAATGCTATTGTGCTATATATCTCATTCTGTTTCTTCCCTTTTACACGAAATCATTTTATTAAGATCCATTCATTTTGGTGTTCTATTTCTGGTTCCCTGTTTCTGATTACTGCATACTATTGCATGGTAGGCATCCACCTCATTCCATTTATCCTTTCCCCCAGAGATGGTCTCTGAGAGCATCACTAACTCCCTGCTACCATAAACAACACAAGTCTGACTTATGTGATATTTTCTATGGCATTTACCTCTGTAGTAAGGTCTGGTCAGACATCACATGCTTCTTCAGTTACATACATACAATATATTAAGGTTGCTCTCAGGAATGGCTGTACTTGTAGGGCTGGTGGTTTCCTATTCCTCACATCCTCATCAGTATTTATTATCTGATGTTCTAATTTTTGCAGATTTAGTGAGTATAAATAAAATCTTGTCATTTTACTTTGCATTTCTTTATTAGTGAGATTGGCATCTCATTTGTGTACTTGTTAATTTTAAAATTTCCCCTGGATGGCTTGCCCACTTATAGCCTTTGACCATTTTTCTATAGGGTTTTTTCTTTTTTCCTAGTTGATCTACAGGAGTTCTTTGTCTATTCTATTTATCCCCATTAGTTTAAGGCATTGCAAATATCTTGTCTTCTTTTGTTGCCTTTCTTTAACCTCTATCTAATGTATCCTTTGTGGAACACAAAAATTTGTATATTATTGTAAAAATTACTGTTGCTTTGCCTCCCACAGATTAGTCATCCCTATCCCCCTGGGTGATGGAGCCACCAAATATTACTCAAAGCCCATCTCTTCTGAGCAGTGAGAAGCCCCCAAAAGGGGTTAATCTCCCAGAACCCTCAAGATAGAGGCATTTCTTCCATTTGGGAAATTAATCACGAATTGGGGTTCTCTTCCCACATGTATTCTCCAGACCATGAAGTTCCAGGAAGAGAACATAGGTGGGGTTTTTTCTAAGTACAGTTTAGCAAGTTTAACAATAGAAGCTGGTAACATTCAGTAAGACAGGCAAGGTGACCGTCCATAATGCAGTTTGCAACAAAAGCTTGATTCTAGCAAACATTCTCTTCTTACAGCAATTTCTGGTATCTTTACATATCAATCAGTAACCTGGCTGTCTTTGAACCAGCAACCTTGCTGTGTTACAATTCTTTATCTTACAACAGAGACTATATAGCCTGGGGAAAATTTCCTGTCCTTTGCAAGGTCAATATTTGAAACTGCAAGGCTTTGGAAAACCAGGCCTTGTGAAGTACATTTGTTTTATGCCTACTTCACATCTCCCCCCATTTTATTTATTTAAAAGAAAAAGAAAAATCTATAGATCAGGTTTTCACAGTTAAGACAAAAGCATTTAAAGGAAAGTTGGTATCATTTAGCATGGCACTTGCTTTTAATTTACTTCAGGTGAGGACTGATGATGTCATTGTCTCAGAGTGGCTGCATCGGCATCATTCAAGGTGCTGTGAATTAGGTGTAATTACCACTTGTTGAAACCCCAGAATGGAATTTTGCTCCATATAATAGTTGATTCTGAGTCCAGAGAGTTTGTTAATGTTCACCTGTCCAGGACATTACAGTTTTTAAAGCATCTAGTCTTTTGTAAAATTTTTGATCAATTACAAGTCTTTTGTTTAGGAACAGGATGTCTCATCCAAGTTACAAATACCCTCTTTAAGGCCAGGTAAATTTAGAAACTGCTTTTGCAGAAAAGACGTTATTTCCCACTTTATGATCAAGGCATGCCTCATAAAAGCATTGATGATCAATATCTTGAACTAGACAAGGATGCCCACTCTCACCACTCCTATTCAACATAGTGTTGGAAGTACTAGCCAGAGCAATCAGAGAAGAGAAGGAAATAAAGGGCATCCAGACTGGAAAAGATGAAGTCAAACTGTCCCTGTTTGCAGATGACATGATCCTATATATCGAACAGCCTAAAACCTCAACAAAAAACCTCTTGAAATTGATAAATGATTTCCGCACAGTAGCAGGATACAAAATCAACACACAAAAATCAGTAGCATTTCTTTTCTCCAATAGTGAACATGCAGAACAAGAAATCAAGAAAGCCTGCCCATTTACGATACCCACCAAAAAAATAAAATACTTAGGAATTGAGTTAACCAAGGAGGTGAAAAATCTCTATAATGAGAACTAAAAACCACTGCTGAGAGAAATTAGAGAGGATACAAGAAGATGGAAAGATATCCCATGCTCTTGGATTGGAAGAATCAACATAGTGAAAATGTCCATACTACCCAAAGTGATATACAAATTCAATGCAATCCCCATCAAAATTCCAAAGACATTTTTCTCAGAAATGGAAAAAACCATCTAGTCATTTATATGGAACAATAAAAGACCACGCATAGCCAAAGCAATGCTGAGCAAAAACAATAAAGCTGGAGGCATAACACTACCTGACTTTAAGCTATACTACAAAGCTATAATAACCAAAACGGTATGGTACTGGCATAAAAACAGACACACTGACCAATGGAATAGAATAGAGAATCCAGAAATCAACCCACACATTTACTGCCATCTGATCTTTGAAAAAGGCACCAAGCCTATTCACTGGGGAAGGGACTGCCTCTTTAGCAAATGGTGCTGGGAGAACTGGATATCCATATGAATGGATACTAGACCCATACCTCTCACGATATACTAAAATCAACTAAAAATGGATTAAGGATTTAAATATACACCCTGAAACAATAAAACTTCTTAAAGAAAACATAGGAGAAACAGTTCAGGAAATAGGACTGGACACAGACTTCATGTGTACGACCCCAAAAGCACGAGCAACCAAAGGAAACATAAACAAATGGGATTATATCAAATTAAAAAGCTTCTGCACAGCAAAAGAAACAATTAACAGAGTTAAAAGACAACCAACAGAGTGGGAGAAAATATTTGCAAAATATACATCTGACAAAGGATTAATATCCAGAATATATAAGGAACTCAAACAACTTTACAAGAAAAAAACAAGCAACCCAATTTAAAAATGGGCAAAAGAGATAAGTAGGCATTTCTCTAAGGAAGATATACAAATGGCCAACAGACATATGAAAAAATGCTCAAGTAAAATAGGAAAACATTTCAATACGAAGATTGATTACTAGGTTATATTCAGTTACAGGTACCGAAGTAGGAGTAAAGTTCTAATACTTGTTAGTGAAAAGAACAAGGCTGTAAAAATTGTCTAATGGAAGACCAATTGGCATTACTTTTGATGGATCAAAGTTTGGGGCAAGAACATGAAGAAAAATGGCATGAAGATTTGGAGGACTTCTATTTTCTTTCCTGTTCACTCTTAACAAGTATAAAGGCAAACAGTAAAAATGTTTTGAAAGCCACTTTCTCTAGGGAGGCACAATGTTTTTTATAATTCAGCTGATCTCACATTAACTTTGGGGCACTCTCCTTGAAAAACGGGAAGCTTAACTCCCTGAAAAAACGAGGAACTCCCTGAAACAACTAGAAACTTCCCAGAAAGTGGTGCACTCCGCCTTGTGTCGGAAACAAACAAACAAAAACAATCCACAGCCTGCCGAAACCTGTTTGTTAAGTAGGGAAGGAAAATGCAGTCAGCCAGACAGTCTAAACACAGGAAGGTTGGGCAGGAGATCAGATCCACGATCGGAAAGGGAGAAGAAACCGATAAGGCTACGGAAGAAAGCAGCGTCACTCACCAAAACTGGTTTCAGAGGTAAAGTGAGGAGGGTCAGGATGTTTATGATACGATCACATTGTGCTGTTAAATCCTGGCACACACCACAGGAGCTGTGACTAAGAGGCACAATTTTAATACTAACTCGTAAGCGCCAATGTGGAACCTACTAAATTGTGCTTAGGTGCAAAATGAAACACATTTAATTTAATTTTTTAAAAAAATCAGTAGCATTTCTATTCTCCAATAGGGAACATGCAGAAAGAGAAATCAAGAAAGCATGCCCATCTACAATAGCCACCAAAAAAATAAAATACTTAGGAATTGAGTTAACCAAGGATGTGAAAAATCTCTATAATGAGAACTACAAACCACTGCTGAAATTAGAGAGGATACAAGAAGATGGAAAGATATCCCATGCTCTTGGATTGGAAGAATCAACATAGTGAAAATGTCCATACTACCCAAAGTGATATACAAATTTAATGCAATCCCCATCAAAATTCCAATGACATTTTTCTCAGAAATGGAAAGAACTGTCCAGACATTTATATGGAATAACAAGAGACCACGCATAGCAAAAGCAACGCTGAGCAAAAAAAATAAACCTGGAGGCATAACACTACCTGAATTTAAACTATACTACAAAGCTATAATAACCAAAACAGTATGGTACTGGCATAAAAACAGACACACTGATCAATGGAATAGAATAGAGAATCCAGAAATCAACTCACACACCTACAGCCATCTGATCTTTGACAAAAGCACCAAGCCTATACACTGGAGAAGAGACTGCCTCTTTAGCAAATGCTGCTGGGAGAACTGGATATCAATATGCAGGAGAATGAAACTAGACCCATACCTTTCACCATACACTAAAGTCAACTAAAAATGGATTAAGGATTTAAATATACACCCTGAAACAATAAAACTTCTTAAAGAAAACATAGGAGAAACAGTTCAGGAAATAGGACTGGACACAGACTTCATGTATACGACCCCAAAAGCACGAGCAACCAAAGGAAACATAAACAAATGGGATTATATCAAATTAAAAAGCTTCTGCACAGCAAAAGAAACAATTAACAGAGTCAAAAGACAACCAACAGAGTGGGAGAAAATATTTGCAAAATATACATCTGACAAAGGATTAATATCCAGAATATATAAGGAACTCAAACTACTTTACAAGAAAAAAACAAGCAACCCAATTAAAAAATGGACAAAAGGGTTAAGTAGGCATTTCTCTAAGGAAGATATACAAATGGCTAGCCCACATATGAAAAAATGCTCCACATCACTCAGCATCTGGGAAATGCAAATCAAAACTACACTGAGATACCATCTCACCCCAGTTAAGATGGCTAAAATCCAAAAGACTCTGAACGATAAATGCTGGCGAGGTTGCGGAGAAAAAGGAACTCTCATACATTGTTGGTGGGACTGCAAAATGGTGCAGCCTCTATGGAAAATGGTATGGAGGTTCCTCAAACGATTGCAGATAGATCTACCATATGACCCAGCTATCCCACTGCTGGGAATATACCCAGAGGAATTGAAATCATCAAGTCTAAGGTATACCTGTTCCCCAATGTTCATCGCAGCACTCTTTACAATAGCCAAGAGTTGGAACCAGCCCAAATGTCCATCATCGGATGAGTGGATACGGAAAATGTGGTATATCTTCCCAATGGAATACTACTCAGCTCTAAAAATGAATGAAATACTGCCATTTGCAACAACATGGATGGACCTTGAGAGAATTATATTAAGTGAAACAAATGAGGCACAGAAAAATAAATACCACATGTTCTCACTTATTGGTGGGAGCTAAAAATAAATAAATAAATTCACACACACACACACACACACACACAAAAAAAAAAAAAAAAAAAAAAAAAAAAACCGGGGGGGGGGAAGACATAACAACTACAGTTCCTTGAAGTTGATATGACAAGCAAACAGAAAGGACATTGTTGGGAGGGAGGGGGGATAGGGAGGAGGGAGGGAGGTTTCGGTAATGGGCCACAATAATCAACCACATTGTATATTGAGAAAATAAAATTAAATTAATAAATGAGTAAATAAATAAATAGATAAATCTTCTATAGTCATAAAAATAAATAAAGAGCATGGTAAACTCAATTCTGTAAACAAGTCTAAAACATAAATCAAAGGTAAGTGCTCAGGACAAGGAGTCATGTGACATGGGACTAATTTAGGGTCTGATTCACCATGTCACCTTGGCCAAGTCACCAAAACACATAAGCTTCAGATCTTTCACCTGTGCTAAATGCAGACCTAAATGTAAGAGCTAAAGCCATAGAGCTTCTAGAAGAGAACACAAAAGAAAATCTTAGTGATACTGAATTTGGCAAATATTTCTTACATCTGATACAAAAAGCGTAACTTATAAACTTAAAACTCATAACTTAACAAACCCAATACATTGAACTTTATCAAAATAAAAACTTTTGCTTAAAAAACACTTACGAAATTGAAAGTGCATGCCACATATTGGAAGAATATTTTTGCAGAATGTATTTCTGATAAGAGACTTATGTCTAGTATATACAAAGAACTCTGACAATTCAATGGTAAGGAGACAAACAACCCAATTAAAAAATGGGCAAAAGACTTGAACAGACATGTTACCTAAGAAGACATGTGGATGGCAAATAAGCACATGAAAAACTGCTCAACACCATTAGCAAAATGTACTAGGGAAATGCAGAGTACGGCCATAGTGAAATACTCTAGTCTCCCACTAAAAACCTAGGCTAAATATAAAAGATTGGCCAAATCAAGTGGTGGTTAGGATACGAAAGAATTAGAGCTCTCAGATACTGCTGTTGGGAATGTAAAATGGCACAGCTGCTTTGCAAAACAGTTTGGCAGTTTATTTTTAAAAATTAAAGACATAGGCTGGCAGGTTGCTCAGTTTGTTAAAGTGCAATCTTGTAACACCAAGGAGAAGGGTTTGGATCCCCATATAGGCCAGCCACCAAAAAAACAAACAAACAAGATTAAAGAGATGCCTATCACATGAGCCTGTGATTCTCCTCCTAGGTACATACATAAGAGAAATAAAAGTATATGTTCAGACAAAGACTTGTATGACAATGTTTATAGCAACGTTATTTGTAATAGTCAAAAAACTGGAAACAACCCAAATGTCCCTCAACTGGGTGATTGGACAAAACATGGTTGTACAGCTATACAACAAAATACTACATAAAAATATAAAGGAATCAACTATTTAAACATGTAACAGCATGGATGAATCTCAAAAGAATTAAGTTCAGTGAAAGAAGCCAGACAAAAATGAGTACATGTTATGTGATTCCATTTTTACAAAATTCTAGAATATGCAAACTACAGTGACAAAAAATAGATCAGTGGTTGTCTAGAGACTCTGGGGACAGGGGACGGGGTGTAGGCAGGGAGGCAGAGATCACCAAGGGGCACAAGGAAACTTTTGGGAGTAATGGATGTGTTCGACTGCTTCACATGTGCATACACATATGTTACAATTCATCAAATTGTATATTTTAAATATGTGCAGTTTATCATATGTCAATTATGCCTCAATAAGGCTGAAAACAAAAAATGCTCCTGGCAAGGAGTCATATGACATGAGTTCTGGGCCCAAGTGGCCATGTCACCTTGACCAAGTCACTCAACCACACAGGTCTCAGGTTTTTCTCCTGCACTCTGGGAGCTTTGGATTAGAACAGGGGAAATAGATGCAGGTGCTCTCATGGGCAAGGAAGGAAATACAAATGAACGCCATAAGCCAGGCTCACTGTGGAGAGGGTAGGGATTGTGGCCACCTGGAGAGTGTATGTCCCTGTCCAGAGGTGGCAGCTGCCAATCACTCTCGGCCATTTGCTGCTTTAATGGAATGTGGGCAGCATTGCCAATGTTTAGATGTTTCAAAAGAAACCAGAAATTCGGATTTTTAAAATGCAATTTTCTTGTTATAAAATGCTGGTAATTAATTTTGAAAAGTTAAAACATTGTGTAGGTTAAACCCACACGTGTACAAACAGGACCCAGCCTGAGCCCCACTAGTTAATGAACTCTGTGCTCAGTGATGCCTGGGGACACTCTGGCAATCCATGACCGAGGACCTCTTCTCAGTTTCCAGACCAAGTCACTTTCCTAATTCTTTCTTCCTATACTTCATCAAGAAAACATTTCTACTGATGCCAATTTGTGTCCTTCCGACTTTGCACCCACCATTTGACCTAAATAATGCCTTGCCTCTTGGTAGCCCTTGAATGCTCATTTCTTCAATTCATGGGGGAAAAGTTCTAGGTAATTTTACAGAGTTAGAAGAGGCTAGGATATTCCAAAAAGAATTGAAAACAAGGATTTGAACAGATATTTGTACACCAGCATTGTAGCAGCATTATTCACAGTAACCAAAAGGTAGAAACAACCCGAATGAGCATTGACAGGTGAAAGGATAGATAAACCGCAGCTTCTGCCTTGTTTTGTTTTTATTCACTCTTGGTGTTTGTCTGGAATAACAAGTCCACTAAAATTCAGTGGCCTTGTTCATGTCGTTGGTTTATAACCACCACCTCACTGTTGGTCTGTTTAATGCGTCTACGTTATGACCCCTCTTTGCCTGACCTGGAATTTCCAGTAAAAGGAATCACACAGGGCACCAGCTCGCGCGTTTGACTCCTTCACTCGGCATCACACTTCTGAGAATCATGCATGTGCTGCCTGTCTGAATATCCGGTTCCATTTCATTGCTATTAAGTTGACATAAAATTAACCTTCACAGCCTAGATCTCCCAGCCTCTGGGGGAGGGTAGGAACCTAACTTCCGTAAAAGCCTGTCCTGCCTGCCACCACCCCAGCAGTGCCACCAACTCTAAGTGTGCATCCCCTCATAGACCTGGGAGCAGATGGCTTTGGAACATAACACCTGGGGGTGGAATTGCTGGGTACTCGGGTCATTGTGTCCTTATTTTGACAAAGTCAGCCAGCTAGATGGTGCTGCAGAATGTCTGCTCCCTGCAATGGCACAGAAGGCTGCAGCGGGGAAGCTTTCTCATCCCCACCTAACAGGTCAAGGCATTACTCTTGGCGACCAATTTCTGTTGCTCCAGAAAAACGAACGAGTTTGAGCCCCTCTTCCTAGGCTTCCAAGCCTTTTCGGCTCCTGCTATAGACTAAATGTTCATGCCCCTTCCCTCCCACATTTATATATTGAAATCCTAACCTGAAATGGGGTGGAATTGGAATTAGGGGTCTTTGGGGGTGACGGGGTGTAGCCCTTATGAACGGCATTAGTGCTCTTATAACAGGGACCCCGTGCGAGGCCACAGCTGGAAGAGGTGGTGTAGTTCAGTCTGAGTCCGGAGCCCAGAGAACCAAGAGTTCTGATGTTTGAGGGCAGGAAAAGATGCCCTCTATGCACCAGGAAACAGATCTTCACCAGAAACCAAATCTACCACACCTTGATTTGGGACTTCCAGCCTCCAGGACTGTGAGGAATAAATTTGCTTATAAGGTATCCAGTCTATGGCATTTTGTTATACCAGCTCCTTCTTCATACCTTTGCCCATTTTAGTTTTTCATTCCATTTGTTTTTTGCTCTTCTTGATCTGCAGGAATTCCTTGCATAGTCTAGGCATTAACCACATTGGTTTGGACACTGCAAATCTCCTCCAGTTCCATCTCTCTTTCTTAACTCTGGCTGTGAAACCTTTGGTTGAGTAGAAGCTGCACTATTTTTTGTTATAAACCTGACCACCTCACCTGTGGAAACCACTAGACTCTCCAGGGGGGTGCCCGGCCTATGTCCTGGTGGCAAACGGGCTCTTCTGACAGCCTCGAAGTAAGGGTGGGGACTGTCCTACCACCCACGCAGGCAGGTGGGCAGTGTGTCCACAGGTTCCCAGTTGGCCTCGCTCTCTCATGGAGTCGTGCACCACGTAGCAGCGTTTCAGTCACTGCGGACCTGCGTACACGGCAATGGTCCCATAAGGTGATAATGAAGCAGAAAGATTCCTATCACCTGGTGACGTCATGGCCACTGTAACATCGTAGTGCGATTATTCTTTTTTGTATGAACACACCATTGGTTACCTTCTCTTGACAGGAGGGTTGCAGATGCAAATGAGATGGAAGGTGTGCAAGATCTAGAAGGACTGAATATATGTATATATATAAACACACGACTTGTGCTAGCAATAGGATAATAACTGCTCTATCAAACTCGTTACGGAATAAGTATTGAAAAATATTAAATATGAGAATTTGATCAGTTTCCGGCTAAGAAACCTCTAATTTTTCAATCTGTCAGCCCCATGGCTACCCTCTAATGTCAGTGTCTGTGACAAATCTGAGCCATATAAGAGGAGGCACATTCTTGACCTACATAGCTAATGACTAAAAAAGCACTGAAAATACTGTATTTTTCCTGGTTTTGAATCCCTGGTACTTACTAAAGTGTTGAGTATTCTTTTTTTTTTTTTCTTTCAGATTACACTTTTCTGACACCAAGCAGTCTGTACAGTTTTAGAGAAGTCACAGGTCCTCACCTGCTCACCACCATTTCTCTCCTCTGGCTGTCAGTCTGAATTATAAAAATGTGAACTTTCGGGGACATGCGTTTCTTTGGGATTAAATACGCATCTAGACCCCACGACTCTGCGTCTAACTTAAAAATGTTTTCGGTCCTCCGCTGACATAGTTGCATTTAGTCATGAAGGGTTTGTTTGCCTGCACTGTCACTGTCTTATCTGAGATCGGGTGACCCTCCTTTCATCCCCCAGACCATGGAGCCTTCCGACATCGCCACGGTCTGCACGCTGGGCCGAGCCCCTCACCTCGCCATGCGGGTCATGGCCTGTTTGCTGCTGCTGTTTTAGAGGAAAGTGAATGCGGTGAAAATTGACCTGGAAAAAAGTTGTATCATTTCTTCCTGGCAGGAATCTTTAAAACTGATGACTGCAGGGAACTTCTTACAGAACTTGCAGATTGGTCGTTCAATAATGATGCACTAAAGGGGGGACTCAGTCCTGACTGAGGTATCTGAGTCCTTTAGTAGAATATACTGTTGATGGGTTTTTGGGTTGTTATTAATTTTTTGACTTTTATAAATAAAGCTGTGAATATTGGTGTATAGGTCGTTTGGTGGCTGTTTGTATGCGTTTCTGTTGGCTGTATACTCAGAAGGGGAATATCTGGGTCTTAGGTAATACACATTTAATCAACTTTAGTAGATAATGCTGAAGAGTTTTCAGAAATGGTTGTCAACGTACACACCCATCGGTGGCCTATAACTTGTTCCACATCTTCACCATTTTCTACTTTTAGCTATTCTGTTGGGTTTTTAGTAGTGTCTTATTATTGTGGGTTTAATATGCATTCTCTGATGACTAAGGATTCTGCAAATCTTTTTATAGGTTTATCAACCTCTCGAGAATTCTTTTGTTAAGCGCCTGTTTGGGTCTCTTATCCATTAAAAACTTTTTTTTATTACTTTGTAGAATTCTTTATCCATAAAATATGACTAATTTAGTTTTTATGTGTTTGCAGATGTCTTCTGCCACTTTCTGGCTTAGTTCACTCATATTAATGGTGTCTTTTGATAAGCAGAAGTTCTTATGTTTAATGTAGTCCAATTTATTGATATTTTTCTTACTAATATTTTCTGCATTTTGTTTAGATCTTTGCTCACCTCTAAGGCAGAATAAATTCTGGGTTTTTTGTAGAAGTTTTATTGTTTTATCTTTCATATTTAGATCTTGAGACAACCAATTGGAAATACCCAATTCACATTCATTTCCCAAGCTATAACTTTAGCACTATCTTTCATGCAATTTTCAGTTCAGCATTGCCCAAGTGGCTGCTGTGGCCAGAGCATCTTGTGAGGCACCTACAGCAGCTACACCCGTAAGGAGCTTATGAAACTAGTGGGCCCTACAGACTTGTCTCAGATAATTATAACATGAGGCTCTGTGTCAATGGAATTGGACTTGAGTGGAAACCTGGCAAGTGACTCCAGGTTTCTGCTTTACCTTACCTGGTGGAAGAGCCATGCTCTTGGAAGCTCCATTGCTCCTTGTCTTTGTCTTTTCACCACCACCACCCTTCTGTTTCTCCCAGACATTCTTCTGGCTTCATTACTGTTCAAGTCTCATAATAGAAATTTGCATTAAATGAGGTCTGAATAAGAGTGTGTTCTACTGTACATTTTGTGTGTTCCACAAAGTCTTGATTCACTGAATTATTTAGGTGCTATATTTCTTTCTACTTGAAAAACATTTATCATCCACTTTTAGATGATCAAACACCACTTTTAGAAGTTCCAATTTCATCATTTGGCCAGTCTTCCCCTTCTCATGCAAGAAGGCATCCTTAATTTATTTCTGCTACTATTTAAAAATTTTATCCCTCCAGAAGATCATAATTCTCTTATATTCTTGATAGTTGTATGCTTAAACCTTAATTCATCACCCTCAAGGCTGAATGCCTCAGTTATTATCTTTACATTTCAGGTGAGAGCCTCTGTCTGAATGCATTAAGTATTTGGTTGCTGGTAAATGCTAAATATATATGTCCTTGGGCTGAATATACCTGTACGTGTGTCTGTATTTCATTGCTGATTTTACAGGTTTGTAATTCATCTACTTAGAATTAATGAAAAAAAATTTTTCTTGCTTTGGAAATTCTAATAACTGTATTAGTGTTCATCAACTAAATAATTTACTTTTCCCTGGATCCCCGTATATTTATTTAGGGTTGGTAACACTTGTCTACAGAAGACAAAGTGTACTCTACCAGACTTTTTTGCTTTTCTCCTTACTGTGCTTTCATTTTCAGGACTTTTGCTTAATATCCTGAAATATTGACAAAATATGATACCGGTCATCCAATTTTGGTCATTCAACAGTTTCAAAGGCGTTGAGAGCATATGTGAGTATGGTTTTATAGAAAGAAGTGTTTTGACTTTATTTTATTCTTTTCTTTCACAGCAGTTTCCCAAAGATACAATCAAAGAAGAATTCATAGAACTTTTGAATCCTTACTTTGACATGGCAGACTATAACATCGAAACTGCTAAATGCATGTGTGGGAACGTAGCCCATCTTTGTGTGCAGATGAAAGCCATGGCTTCCTTCTTTTCTGTAAACAAAGGAGCGCTGCCTCTGCAGGTAAACCTCCCAGGTAGAACTGGGAGAAATGCGCCTGGGAGGGGTCTCTAGGTCTACTGGTCTTATCTTTTCATAGCAGCACAGGAGCCTTTGGCCTCTAGTGTTATTATGTTTAGATCCCAGGGAGAGCAAGTATTAGAACTGCTGAGCTCAGGACTTTTCTTTCTTCTCTGTAATCCGACTCTAATCAGGATCATAGGAGCCTTTAAGCACGGACTGGCTCTCTTTATAAGGATGCTAAGTCCACTGTGGGCTGCTGGATATTTTTCCTCCACAGTGTTAACAAGAAAAAAAAATGAAACAACAAAAATCATAGAAATTATAGCACCGACTCCCCTGATAACGTTCAAGATCTCCACCCAGGGAATCCTATGAGTGAGGCAGGGTCAAGACACAGAAAATGCCTACAGCTGGTCTTGGTTGTAAGGCATGACATAGTCCTTCTTCCCTCTCCTTTGTCTCTCGGGAAGGAAACAATATCATCTACTTGCTATTTAATCGACTTTTGAGACTATACCTATGTTTCCCTTTGAGTAATTGAATTTTTAAACTTTATTTGTATATATTCCCCTACCCTAAAAGAATACTGATGTCTGAAAAATTATATCTAATGGGTTGGTTGATTATTTTGCTTCTGTATAAGTCTAAGCTCTCTCAGGCATCAACTGAAATCCACTTGCACTTGTAAGCTACCCAAGAAACTTGAAAATCGTGATAAAAATAATGAAGAGGAACAGGAAAATAGACTTAGATTGAAAGTCCCATTTTATTTTCTAATTGTAACTGTACCAGGACCACTTACTCAGTAATTGAGGCCCTCAGGATCCTAGGACAACTTCAAGGAACAAAGACTCATTCAATTTAGAGAATTTTAGGGCAAGTAATTGATTTCATGTTGTCTGACATCATGGGCATTGGAACCACTGAAACTCCAGCATAGCTCAAAAATGAACATTCTGATACAGACTGAATTATACTACCATATCACATGAAAAGCACGGGGCATCCTTTGTGCATTTTTTCTGTGGATAAGCATACATAGTGTCTTAAAGGGAATTACATTTGAATTCATGATGTGTAGTTTTTGTATTATTGTAGTTATTTTAAATATAGAGCTGAAATCTTAAACATGGACATTCTGAACAAGGTTTATGTAAAAACAGCGAAGTCCTTTCCCCTGTGTTCAATACTTTCTATATTTCAGCTTTACAGCCAGTCTTAGGACAGTCTAGAGCATACAGGAGGGAGCAAAGGGGGACCCTCTTCCTTCATCTTATAGCCTGTGCATCTCTTTCTGGGAAGGCTGTCCTGGGAGTTCCCTCCTATATTCTTATGACCATCCAGCATCTTGGACCATTCAGCTTGTCAGGTCCCTCCTATGTCAGTCAGAAGAGTGCATTCAGTTACGTAGATCCTACCTGCTCACTTGCATGGGGAGGAAGTATAAGATGAAGGGAGTGAGGTTATCACTGGCTGATGCTGCTGAATATATTAATACATGCAGACCGAGGCCTCTAACTTCACTTACTCCTGGAGGGTCTTCGTTTGCAAGCTCCTGCCTCCTAAGTGAGGAGAAGGCACGGACACTCCCTAAACTCCAGGTGGAATCCCTTCTGCACTAGCTGCTAGTGGAGACACTGAGGCGCTGTCCTCTTTCCTCTCGCAGTCCCAGTAGAGGGGCCAAGTGGCTTCTACTAGTGAGCACATTTAAATAAATATTAATTACAACAACACCAATTTAGATTCTATTCAAGTTCATTATAATGCAATTTCTCCATGAAAACTCTGAAAATCAGTAAATATCTATCCATATTAACAGAATGTTTTAGAAAGTAGAGCCTTAAATATTGAACATGGATAATAACAACAACATCTATTATTTATTGAACTCTCATGAGCCAGATACTAGGTTTGGGTTTTTACATGTTATCTTACTTAATCCTCACACAAAAAAATGCTAGGAGGTTTCAGTATTTTAATGGATAAACTGAGGCTCACAGATTCTAAGGAAACTGCATAGAGTTCTAAGCTCCTAAGTTGAGCAATTGAGTTGGAATGATTTTGGTTAGCAAGTATTGAGAGCTTTATTTTTTAAAAAATATTTTTTGAGAAGCAAAGTACTAGAAAATGTTCAAAATATTTGGGGCTGTCATAGTTTGACACTCGTGGGTCGCTCTAAGTTGTATGTTGACATTGTGGCCTTGCTTTTCTTCTGTGTTTGAGCCATGGCAATGGCTACAGTTTAAGCCAGTGCCAAGAAAGAAATGCTCCACAGTCAGATTCTTTATAAATTATAACTTTTAAGCTATGCTTTGGCCTGTCTGGGTCTATGGGTCTAGTCAATTATCAAATGCTGACTTTTTCCTTAAAGATTTATTCTGCCAAAATTTGAAAGCCTGAGGTTTTAAGATAAAAAAATAATTCATCCCTCCAAAAATTTTTAAGTAACCTTTTCTTCTCAAACACCTCACAAAGAATATGACTTTTAACATTTGGTAGATTTAAAAGAGAGAAATTTTATTAAAATTTTTTAAAGGATCTAAATTCCAGTAAGCATGGACTATTTTCTATACACCTCATGTTTTGCTAATATTGCTTTTGATTATGTCTTTTTTTAAAAAAAAATTTATTTTGTCGATATACATTGTGGCTGATTATTGCTCCCCATCACTAAAACCTCCCTCCCTTCTCCCTCCCCCCTTCCCCCCCAACAATGTCCTTTCTGTTTGCTTGTCATATCAACTTCAAGTAATTGTGGTTGTTATATCTTCTTCCCCACCCCCCCGGTTTTGTGTGTGTGTGTGTGTGTGTGAATTTATATAATAATTTTTAGCTTCCACCAATAAGTGAGAACATGTGGTATTTCTCTTTCTGTGCCTGACTTGTTTCACTTAATATAATTCTCTCGAGGTCCATCCATGTTGTTGCAAATGGCAGTATTTCATTTGTTTTTATAGCTGAGTAGTATTCCATTGTGTAGATGTACCACATTTTCCATATCCACTCTTCTGATGATGGACATTTGGGCTGGTTCCAACTCTTGGCTATTGTAAAGAGTGCTGCGATGAACATTGGGGAACAGGTATACCTTCGACTTGATGATTTCCATTCCTCTGGGTATATTCCCAACAGTGGGATAGCTGGGTTGTATGGTAGATCTATCTGCAATTGTTTGAGGAACCTCCATACCTTTTTCCATAGAGGCTGCACCATTTTGCAGTCCCACCAACAATGTATGAGAGTTCCTTTTTCTCCGCAACCTCGCCAGCATTTATCGTTCAGAGTCTTTTGGATTTTAGTCATCCTAACTGGGGTTAGATGGTATCTCAGTGTGGTTTTGATTTGCATTTACCAGATGCTGAGTGATGTTGAGCATTTTTTCATACGTCTGTTGGCCTGATTATGTCTTTTGATACTATTTTAGTAGTTTCCTCAAAATGGATATTTTTAACTGGTCATAGCTCAAGGTATTAATACTGCTTTTCTGTAAGGCAAGAAATATACAAAAACTGCTGGAACAATGTCAAGACCACCACACACAAAACCTAGATCTTTACATTCGGTGAATAATTATGCTCCATCTTTTATTATTCATCAACTGCGATGTGCCCTAATAGGTAGATAGTTCTAAATATTCAGTTTTTTTCTACAACTGTTAATATTACAATGTTCTGTAATTTGCCTATGTACATTTAATAATACAGTGTTCTAATCTAGGGACAAGCAAACTATTGTCCATGGGGCAAATCTAACCCACCACTTGTGTTTGTGTGGCTTGTGAAATAAGAGTAGTCATTACATTTTTAAATGGTTTTTAAATAAGTACCTAAACAATAGCTTTGAGATTGCTACTTGGCATAAAAAACCTAAAACATTTATTGTCTGGCATTTTATAGCAAAAATTTGCCGACCTCTGTTCTAACAAACTATATTTTTCTCCTTATAAACATTTATGTCAAATTCACACTAAGACTTGATTTTGACTTAGAGCAATTTGAAAAGATTCTAGGGGTTGAACAAAGAAGAGGTGTAAACATGTGACAATGCTGGGTTCTCAGACTCTGAAATGCAGGATGTTTGGAGGTTTGCTGCCTGTCCCTTCACTCTGTGTGTGTCCCGTGCAGGCCAACTTCGTGGTGCAGGAGAATCACCACGTCCTGGCCATGCAGAATCTGCAGAAGGCCCAGGCTGAGCTGGACAACAAGGAGGCAGAGCTCAATGTGGTGCAGGCTGAGTACGAACAGGCCATGACTGAAAAGCAGGTACCAGTCCTTCGTCATGGGAGGGACTGTCACATACTACGTGGCTGCTGTAAGCCCTCATTCCTTTTCTAGTTTTCCTCTCCAGGGGTTTGGTTTCCAGGGGGGATTCACTGAATTTATATGTAGTACATACAGAGCACGCAGTCTCTCACTGAACCCCAGACATTTTTTCTAACAAACACCAGGGATCTTTGGTGAGATGCCAGCCTGGTCAGCTGGGATAGCAGTCAGTTCTGGAACATAGCCATTCTGAGTTTCCTTATTAACGGAGATGGTGATAATAACAGCATCTTTGGTGGGATTTTTTGTTATATTTTTCAAATCATGTCCTCCTACTTTATCTTATTTAATCTTTATGCAATCTTGCAAGGAACGGTGGATATTTTTATTCTCATTTTAGGGAAAGGTACTGAGGGCCAGAGAGGACAAGGGAATGAATCTGTCATAGGGCTGGTCAGTAGCACAGTCTGGTCAGACCTTGGTCTTCTGATGCTTAGTTCAGGCCTCTCTGCTGGATCAATGTGACATGGCTATATCCCAGTGATAGTGACCATCTACAGCCTTCTCAACCTGTGCATATTTTGCAGCTTCAGTGCTTTTAGAAATCTAGTTTCCTACATTTCTTTTCCACTAGCTCTTTATTTTATTCATACTAATTTCAGCTCCATCGAGACGTTCTTCCTTCTGGTAATCAAGACAGATTTAACATCAAGCTAATGTAGCTTAAGCTTCAGGATCTCTCACTTGCACAGGTCCGTATGAGTGTTGCAGTAACCGGGAGTTGTAGAATGTTCTATAGGCAGGGGAGGCAAGGTTGTGATCAGTAAGCATTTGTTATAAGTTAGCATCAGGTAAAATGCCTTCAGAAATCTCAGAGCAAAGGCACCTGAGTTTCTAAGTCACAGGCCTTGGTCATAACTTCTTTTCCTCTAAATGCATATCACTTTCATTTTTTATATTTATAAAAATTCTCTAATAATTCTTCTTAAGGTGGTTTCCCCAGATTATGTAAGGTTCTGGTTCTACAAAATACATATCTGTCTCTGATAAATTCTGTTTTTGGTAAATAAGAGCTAGATTCACTCTACTCTTTCCTTGATAATTTAACGGAATTCACCTCTGCCCCAACCTTCACTTGGCCAGATTGAGATTCCTGTGCTGTTAGTCTCACAGGAGACCCAGTAAAGGAGTTTAGATAACATTAGGTTCCACTGAATGCATGAGATATGGTATTTTCTCTTGAAGGTAAGTCTCCTGAAAGCAAAGCAAGAGGATTTTAGAAGATTCAAAGGAACGATTATATAGCACCTATATGGGTTTGTATATTTACACCCCAGACAATTCACTTATATAAGGAGAAAATTAACATTGCAGTTTGTTAGAGCCCACATTAGAAACTGTGAGGAAGGAGTGTTCATTTCTACCATTTTGGATGCTCACTTGTACCAGGAAGCACTAATGAATACCATAAAAATATTTTACTTTCTCATTGTATTGTGTTTAAATTTTAACATTTTTCCATTAACTTATTCAATAAGCATTTTTGTTTTTGAGCATCTGCTATTAGGTAAATAATCAGAGGACCACACAAGAATTGTGACTGTAAAACTATGGCTCTAACTTTAAGATTTGCGTTTCCACAAATGTCAAATTTCTTTAATTGAGAAAGAAAGAATCTGGCTATGAGCCCTCCTGCCCTCCCCCGTGACCTTGATCTTCAGTCATTTTTGCTGCTCTCCCACCTCCACAGGGCTCCATGAGGGTCCACGGGGCTGTGGGCCACCCAGGAGGCAGGCAAATGGCCTCTAGTCTCCAGCTCATCATGGTGCAGGCCTGCATGGCCCTTTAAAGGAGGGTGTGTCATGGCTGCTCTCTACATGGGACACAGGGTCTTTGCTCAGGGTCTAGCTTCTCTCGGCCTCCTGGAGAGCTAGTCTCCCATCTGGGTCCCATAAAAGAGCGAACCTTGGGAAGGCTGCTACTCAGACACTGAGTCGATTCTGTATACTCCTCCCCACCAGGCAGAGAGGACGATCTGCTTCTCTCTCTTGTACTCTCAGATATTTTCTCTTCTCTCTTCCCGCATATCCCAATCCCCAAAAGGAGCCTGGGCTTCCAGAAAACGAAAACCAGGAAGAGAGAGGCCTGGCCATTTTTTCATATGGCTGAATGGGAGTGGGGTGGAGAATTTAGGGAAAACAAATCAATATTAAAAGTCTCTTCTAAATGAAAAATGTGTTTCTAATAAATGATGTAGAATCATACTTCCCAGCTGGCATCTTTCCTCCTGGGGATAAAAAACACGGTGTCATAGATGTGGAGGTGAGCCAGCCTCTCAATTTCTTTGCATTAACTGTAGGAGGAAGAGAAAGAGAAAGTAGACTATGACAGACAAATAAATATCTTGTTTTTGAAAAACACTGCATTGTGTATTGTGTCTTAAACATAGAGAAACAGAACCATTTGTTTTTAAGAACTAAGCACTGAGCGGCGACACTATGCGAACATGCAGGTTAAAGGCCTTTTACTGACTTGGAAAACAGCAGGAGTGGATCTGCTAAGTCAAGCATGGCTGAAATTTGTGCAGGAGCCTCAGAGCACCACAATCTAAGTTTTCACCCACAATAAAATGAGGTGTGGAGTTAGATAAAGCAATGATGTTACCAGAACTTCAATATGAGAGATAATCCTAACTTTCAACTAAGGAGATGTATTTCTTTACATTTTTTTTGTGCTATGTGATATTAGCATGTATGCTTGTATTCTATTTCCATTTTTTTGGCTGGGAAATCATAAATGATGCAAATTTTCATTATCTCTCACAGTTATTAACATGTGAGGAGGGCCTATCTAACCACTTGGCTCAAGGCACTAGCTGGAGGGATCCACCCAAGTTCCGTGAATAGGACACAGAGATAGGAATGGGCTGACACAGACACAGGAAAATGGAATCTCAGGCTTTCTGAGAAATAAACAGCTCACCTGTCTCAGAAAGGCAGATAATGTATAATGTTTTAAAGCCATATTTTTGAACCGGAACTTATGTTTATCTCAATAAAAGTTTTCTTCAGGTTACGGCCTTTTTTAGACCTTGCTTGAAGATGCAGAGCCGTGCAGACGCAAGATGCAGATGCAAGATGCAGACGCAAGATGCAGACGGCAGCCACGCTGATCAGGGGCTTGGCAGGCGAGAAACAAAGAGGGAAAGAGCAAAGTAAGGAGTTTGCTGCACAAACTAAAAGACTCATAGGTATGCAAATTCTTTTCCTAATCGGATTATGTGTTGACTCCGATAGGGAGTTAGCAAGCTCAAGCTTTCATTAAAATAAAAAAAATACTTGATTATTTCAAATTCCTCTGTGTGTTTGTGTGCGTGTGTGTGTGCGTGTCTCTCCAGCCGTTTCAGAGGGATGGACATTGGTCTGGCATCTATGCTATCCTTATTAGATGTGTTAATGACCATTACATCTCTTATTATCAGGTTACTTTTGAATTCTTCCATGAGAATGGAGTGCATGGGTGTGTTGGTCAAGGTCACTTTGAATTGAAGTGTTGTCTTGAGGTTTTGCATCTCTTAAACTCAGAGGTCATCCTCTCACTTCCAACAAAAGTCAAAATAGTCCAATGCTTGACTACTCGCAGTTATTACTTGGTAGGCCATGTGGACCTTGTTTAACAATGAATCAAACTACTGCTTATTCACCAAGGCACAGCAACATGTGATTACAATTTGATTTTTGGAACTTGGTTTAAAAGAATGATTGTCTTTTTAATTTTTTTCATTTTTAATATGTTTCACAATTGCAAAGATGATCATAAAGTATTCCAGTGATGTTTGTATTTTCTGTTTTAGGAGATGTATTGTTGGCTACGGCTTTTCTATCTTATTCTGGTCCATTTAAGCAAGAGTTTCATGATCTGCTGTTAAATGACTGGCAGAAGGAAATGAAAGCCTGGGAAATTCCATTTGGAAACAATCTAAATCTCAATGAGATGTTGATTGATGTTCCTACTATTAGTGAATGGAACCTCCAAGGTCTGCCAAATGATGACCTTTGCTAATGCCATATTTCATTGGCTTCAGATTCTATCCTGTTAAAGTCTAGGGCTCTGTTAGGTAAACAGAGAAGGACAGAGCTGTATCACACTAAGTGTGCAGCACTTTATAAGAACACTTCCTAATTATTCCATTATTTGTCACAAAAATGGTGATAGTAAAGGAAGAGCAAAGCTGCCTCACAGAGCCTCTACATGCTTCCTGGTAAAAGAGAATAATAGTCTCTAAAGAAAAGAGTGGAAACAGTTTGAGCTTTCTGTACCATTTTACCAAGTATGGGCTCCAAAGCCAGGGATCTCTAAAAATCTATTTGTCTCTAGCAATATAATGCTTTAGGCATGATTTAATGCCAGTTATCCCTGTGCATTGCATCATGATACTGTCTGTCAGGACTGACCTATTGACCGTGTTTCTAGATCACATCTCTAAATCACAAGTACTTCAGAAACCACCTGGAGGACAGCCTTTCTCTAGGAAGGCCCTTGCTTATTGAAGATGTTGGGGAAGAACTGGATCCAGCCCTGGACAATATTTTGGAAAGAAATCTCATTAAAACTGGGTCTACCTTTAAGGTAGGTTAAACATATTGATAACAATGTGCAGAACAATCACCGTGAGTCCAGGTAAACATGACATATGTGGAATTCTCTCAATAGGCAGCAACTTAAATTTTAGTCAGTGGCAAGAGAAATTTGTTTTTCTCTTCTACACTTCCTGAGTTGGGATTAAAGTGTTCAAGAGCAATCCTTTTAGGAATATCTACTTGACCTTTGTAATGGAGAGTGTGTCTCCATTTTGATGTTTGACTCGCAGTGGATTGAATGGTTCCCCGAAGTCATTGAAGCTTAATACCCACTGTAATTGTTTAGGGTGGGAAATCCTATTATGGTAATTGAAAGGTGAAGCCTTGAAGAGGTGATTAGATTCTGAGGACCATGCCCTAATAATGGTGGTCTCAGGTGTGGTTCTGTGGGCTTTAAAAGGAGAGCACGTGAGAGTCTCTCTCTCTGCTCTGCCATTCTGCCACGTGAGACCCCTGTGTTACTGTCACCACCAAGGCCTTCACCAGATGTGTTCCCTGGATTTTGGACTTCCCAGCCTCTGAAACTGTAAGCAATAAATTTGATTTTCTTGCAAATTACCCCATTTGGGTATTGTTATGGCTTCAGAAACAGACTAACACAACTCTTGACAGATTTTTGACCCCTCCACACCCCTCTCCCCTTCTGCTCCACATCTGCAAGCTGATAAGGAAACCTGGGCACTCTCCTTTGGCACTGGTCAGAAATCCAAACCACAGAAGTCCCTGTCCACACCCAGGTGTGGGAACACTCATCCCAGCCCCAGCCCCTAACCACCATGAAACCCTAAAGCAGCTGCCCCTCCATGCTCTTTCAAGCCATTTTTGGGTCCTGCTTGGGAGCCAGCTCTGATCTCCCCAGAAAACCTCATTACGCAAGTAATAAGCCTTTTCTTACCCTTTTGGGTACGTGTGGCATCATCTGTCTCGATCTCTGAGCCAAATTTTGGGTGAGGGATCCATCTTGCTTCTGTGGTATGATCACAACATTTTGGAACTAAATTTTATATTTATGAAGTTCCTTTCTTCCTTCATTCCTGCAGTTTTGTGGTTTGAAACCCTGTGAATGCCTAATGACCATTTTTTTAGCATACAAATGACAGTTCCGTAACTGCTTAAAGCAATATTTGATTCTATGCAGAAAGGTCACGGTAAGATGTATCTCTGTTTTATCATTTTTACTTCCTTTTTATAAAAAAGGTGAAAGTTGGTGAAAAGGAAGTAGATGTTCCGAGTGGCTTCATGCTCTACATCACCACCAAACTGCCCAGTCCAGCCTACACCCCTGAAGTGAGTGCCCATACCTCCATCATTGACTTCACTGTCACCATGAAAGGTCTAGAAGATCAGTGACTGGGGAGAGTCGTTCTCACGGAGAAGCAGGTGCGTGAAGGCTGCCGACCTCCTCTTCTGCGCTGCACTGAGATTCTTTCACTGATGAAAATGATATAATAAAAGTTGTCACAGGATTAAGTTTTCTCTCTTTCATTCCCTTTTTAAATTAATTACCAAGTGTCTTCTTTTCACCTAAAGGAAATTACTAATCAATTATCTACCAATAAGTTTCATATTTTTCTCTAAGTTACACGTACCATTGATTGCTTTTATACAGACTGATGATGTAACCATGAGGATATCAGTCTCATTTTCAGCATCATTATTCTGGTCTTAAATTGCTTTATTTTTCTGATAAGTTTGTCCTGTTATGAATTTTACTCACCTGTTGATTTGTTAGTTTTTCTTTCATTTGGTTCATTATTATGCTTTTAGAATATAAAATTAAAACTTTGTACTCAGATAACAAACAGCATTATCAATTCTTATTTTTTGTGATGGGAGTGATGTGAGAAGAAAGAAGTTTGTGACACTAGAGTTTCACGTGCACTTTCTACATATGCTCTGGATGCAAAGCTCCATGTCTGTATTCTCTACTTCTATTTTATGGGATAACAGCACTCAATGAAATATGGCCCAGAATTTATAAACTTCCTTCTTCTGAGTCAGTGTTTTCTCTACGGAGCATATGAGGCTTAAGCAAAGAAATGCAGAGGATTCTAATGGGGCTGCTATGGTGAAACTGCACGAACTCTTGAAGTTGCTATTGATTTTCTCCTGGGTTCAATAGCAATGAGTAGTTTAGTTTACTTTACGTCCCTTCTACGCTGACCTGAGGACTTAAGGGAAGACCACTGGCAAATCTTTGGAATCCATCCCTCCTGTTATCTCTGCCTATTCTGTATGTTGTGTGATGCTTGCTCTTCTGATCCCTACCATGTGCCTATTTCCTACCCTCCCCACCCCCTGCCCTGGGCTTCTTTCTTTCTGTCCCCCTTCCTTTTTCCTGAATCTTCTCTCTTTATTTTTAATTTTAGCATGTGAATCACAGGATCATAAAGCTGGAAGTTGCATTAGGAGCATTGAATCCAGCTTCATAAATTCACATGGTTGATTGACCTCAGTATGGCAGATACTGATGCTATAGTTCCTACCTCAGACTAGCTGTTTAACGACAGCCTTCAAAATATGTACTCGCTTATCCTTTGAGTCCTGAGTTAAATATTGGTGGACGTGGCTGAGGACATTTAGCGTTGCATACAATGACTTCAGAACAACCGAGATTCTTGGACAACAGCATGTAGCATTCGCCAAGTGCAATCCCTGAGAGTCTTCTGGGCCAGGATCCCATCCTGGGCTTTTTTTTTACCTGCAGCCTTGGTTCCAGGGAGATAATGGCCCTTGATGGCAGTTTGAATAATACCCCTGTCATTGGTTTTCTTATATTCAGTTGAGATGAATACAGTCTCCTTGGAACAAACAGATTGGCCTGACACTTTGGTTGCAACCAAAGGAAACAACAACAGCAAAAACAACATAGCACTGAGCCTTAATTGTGGCAGGAGAGGTTCAAGCACTTTAAGCTCCTTTGAAAAGACTTTTAACAGCCTTGAAAAGCCAATACGGATCCAGAGCCAGCCGCCTTCTTACTTCCTGGGAAAATTGACTGTCTTGAGAAAATTACTCTTTTGCTATTGTCTCATTATCAGAATCTGTTCCAAGCTCACAGTAAATAATTCTCACAAAAAGTGTAGCCAGAATAACATGACACTCATTCTTTCATAATAACAGAGGGTCATCTTACCCTGAACCACATTGTAATACAACATCTGACTTCTCCCCCCAACACAGTGAAGTCTCATGATGCAAGAAATGATTTAAATGCTGAATTTAATTGTGATGGATTTTAAGTAGAATACTCTCTTCAAGAGGCGGAGGTTTTTGTTTGTTTGTTTGTTTTGTTTTTTTCCTGACAGGTACTCTTGCCTCTGTATTCCTGAATCTCCTCACATTGCTGAATCTTCTTAGCTTGGGTGGTGGAGAGAGGGCCTGAGTTAATATCTGGTGCTTTGGGGTCATTTCCTATAATCTAGTTATTCAATTGAAAAGAGTCCTATGTCTGTGCCTTATGGACACAGAGACATAACATTTTTTTTGAGTCCAAATTGCTCCTTTGATTTCAGTGACCATACAGTCTTTATGACTATAAGCACTTCTTGGGTGATTATAAATACAAAATATCAATATAAAATTTTATTGGGCCAAGGAGGGGTATTGGAAGCTAGGAGGATCCCACAGATAGGAGGTGACATTTTTGGATTTCACAATTTTCTGCTTCAAGGCAGTCATATTATTTTTTTATTTAAAAAAAAGTTTTTTAAAAATTTCATTAATATTATTTTTTTACATTCTATCTATGATGTTGTTGCAGAGCAGCTGGGAGGGAGAGGGAGAGGGAAAAGGGGAAGGAAATGGGGTAGAGGGAGGAGGAAAGAGGAGGTAAGGGGGGGGGATTGAGGCCTGCAGCATCCTCCACGTACCCACAGGAGAGACTGGGGGGCTTCCAGCAGTAGCTTGGTTATTGCCGGGCTGGGTGCAGATGTCAAGAGGGTGTGGCAATAGCCCTCTCCCCCCACCACTCCAGCTCAGGAAACTAGGGCCCTTCTTGCTGAAGCTTGCTGGTCATCACTGGGCTGGTTGAGCATGAGGGGGTGTGGTCGAGACCCTCAGTCCCCTACCACTCCGGCTCGCGAGAGCCCGGTGTGCCTCCTGCAGTGGCTTGGTGGTTGTCACTGCACTGGTTGCTCATGTGGGGGGGCGTGGACAAGGCCCTCAGCCCCTAGCTGCCCTGGCTTGGGTGAGGTTGGGGCACCTCCTGCAGCAGTTTGGTGGTCGTCGCTGGCATGGTTGCACTCGTCAGGGGTATGTGGCCTAGGCCATCGGTCCCCATCCTCAGGACTGGTTGTGGGTGTGGGGGGGCATGGCTGAGGTCTCTCGCTCTTCCCCCTTCCTGGCTTGTTAGCCCAGGGGACTTCTGATCCTTCTAGGTGTTACAGGTGTTCTTTGGTGAAATGAGAACTTTACTGGTTATCAAATTTTGTCTCTGGTTGTGACAGAGACTTCGTTTTTTCTTTCAGTTCTGTGTTGGATTATTTGCTGTTCCCACCACTTAAACTCTGCACTGTAACTAATTTGTTGTCCTTTGCTTACTTCTAAAATGGGGGAACTTCCTCTGGGGACCAGAACTTGAGCTGTGTAGTTGAACTAAATTGCTACTTTGCTGCTGGTTCCCTAGGGAAGGCTTTTTGTGCAGCTCAGGTTTTAATAGTTGACTTTATAGGTACTTCCAGATCTGGTGAAATCTGATGCACCTGGATTGTGTAGAAACACTGGTCTGGGCCTGAGTCTTCTCATCAAACTGCACCCCTTGTAATTCTATATTTCTGACCAGTCTCCTCTGAGTGGTCCTGCACTGATTGGGGGGCAGATCAGCTGTCCTTGCTGTGCCCCAGTGTTCTCCCGGTGGGCCCATCTCCCCACTGCCTGTGCTCCAAACACTTCACATGGGACGGGCCATGCTCTGGTCCCTTGCGATGACTCACTGGCCTCTGAGTGGCTCTGTCTTCTCATTTGTTGTGGCTTCTGGCTCCGATGTGGGTCCATGGGAACACTCTTGGAGGTACTGCTGGCCTGGGGGCCACCAAGGCCCTCTTCTCCCCTGCCGCTTCCAAGCAACTTCATCTGAAGGGCACAGCCGCTGCTTTTTGCTGCTTCTGCTCCATGTGCTCAGCAGCTCCAGCCTTAAAGCAGCCATGGCATGAAATGTTGGGAGTGGTTTTTTCTTTCATTGTGGCTTCTCCCACCTTCCTGCACTCTGTAGGTCTCTCCTACTCTTCCCCTGAGCTCTAGCAGTCCCAGCCTGGCTGTTGTTGCTTTTTAATAGTTTTAAATTGGTGCATTTGTGGGAGAGAATGACACTGGGGATGGTCTATTCCACCATCTTGGCCAGAAGCCTAAGGCAATCATTTTAAATGCATGTGCTGTTCATGTTCACAACAAGGATGTATTTAGTTGTTTACCTGATATACTTGTGAGTAGATTTAGATAGCCTGCTATTGTTATTAGAAGAGGATGTATCCAGACTATTTTGAACAGGCAGCAAACCCATAGGCCTCCAACAACTTTCCTTTATAGAAACCAAGTCTCTGAGGCTCATCCTCACCTTGATCCTAGAGAATAAGAAAGAAAGAAACTCAAAGAGAACTATATCCTAGTAGAAAAAAATATCAATATAGATCTACTTGTCACATAATGCAAGGCCTTGGGGATCATCATTGTTCAGAATTCCAAATGAGCAAACAGGTGTGTGATTTCCTTTAGAGGTAGAAGGACCTGAACTTGGTGAAACCTGCATGGGAAGTAATTTCATAAAGTCACTAAACAGACATCATTATCACCAGCTCACAGGTGGTGGAGGAAAAACTAATCTCTTTCTGAGTTCTCTTGTTTAATCTTTCTATTTTAATTACTTGTGTAAGGAACAAAAGAGGAATCATCTTTGGTAATAAAGCCTGGGTAATACCTTTAAAAATGACAACTCTGAAGGGCTGCTATCCATTTCCTTTTCTTGATTTAAAAAATTTGGTTACAGATGCAGTTTATGAACACAAATAATTTTAGTTTTCATTTGCTAATTTGTTAATCCACTTACTTTTTGATCATTTAATTAATAAGTGCTATTTTCATGAAACTTTACTGAACCACTTCTGTACTGTCTCTATTCACTTTGAAATATTTTTCCAAAAAAAATATTGAGCATTACCACAGTTTATGTAAAAATTTTACATTGAAGCCTTAGTATGTAGAATACAGAGCACAAGCATTCCCCTTCAATATGTCTGTCTGTCTATCTGTGTATCTATGTATCTAGATGCTAAGAGATAATTCCTTTGGTGGGCAAAATGCTTATACACAAAATTATTTTTATTCATTTTACCCCATTATATTGATCTTAAAAAGTGCTATTTTCTTCTTATATATTGGTGGCACTAAATTAGTACTTCAATAGAAATATGTTTAACTTGTAGAGAGCCTTTGTCATGAACGAGTGTTAAATTTTGTTAAATGCTTTTTCAGCATCTATAGAGATGAGCATATGGTCCTTGTGTTTTACTTTATTGATATGGTGTATCACATTTATTGATTTGCATATGTTGAACCAACCTTGCATCCCTGGGATCAATCCCAGTTGATAATCATGTATAATTTTGCATATGTGTTGCTGTATTCTGTTAGCTTGTATTTTATTGAGGATTTTTGCATCTAAATTCATCAAGAATATTGGCTTCTAGTTTTTTGTTGTTGTTGTATCTTTACCTGGTTTTGGTATCGGGGTGATGTTTGCTTCATAGAATAAGTTTGGGAGAATTGCCTCTGTTTGAATCTTTTGGAATAGTTTGTGAAGAATTGGTGTCAATTCTTCTTTGAATGTTTGGTAGAATTCTGCTGTGAACCCATCTGGTCCTGGGCTTTTCTTTGTTGGGAGCCTTCTGATAACAGCTTCAATCACTTTTATTGTTATTGGTCTGTTCAGTTTTCTACATCATCTTGGCTCACTTTTAGTAGTTTGTGTGTGTCCAGAAATTTATCCATTTCCTCCAGATTTTCAAATTTGTTGGTATATAGTTGTTTATAGTAGTCTCTAATGATTTCTTGTATCTCTGATGTATCAGTTGTAATATCACCTTTTTCTTATCTAATATTTGTTATGTGTAGATATCATCCTTAATGGGCAGAAGCTGAAAGTTTTCCCTTTAAGAACAGGAACTAGACAAGGTTGCCCACTCTCACCACTCCTATTCAACATAGTGTTGGAAGTGCTACACAGAGCAATCAGAGAAGAGAAGGAAATAAAAAGCACCTAGATTGGAAAAGATGAAGTCAAACTGTCCATGTTTGCAGATGACATGTATGACATGTCCTATATATCGAATAGCCTAAAGCCTCTACATAAAAACTCTTGGAGTTGATAAATGATTTCAGCACAGTAGCAGGATACAAAATCAACACACAAAAATCAGTAGCATTTCTATTCTCCAGTAGTGAACACTCAGAAAGAGAAATCAAGAAAGCTTGCCCATTTACAATAGCCACCAAAAGAATAAAATACTTAGGAATAGAGTTAACCAAGGATGTGAAAAATCTCCATAATGAGAACTACAAACCACTGTTGAGAGAAATTAAAGAAGATAAATGAAGATGGAAAGATACCCCATGCTCTTGGATTGGAAGAATCAACATAGCGAAAATGTCCATACTACCCAAAGTGATCTACAAATTCAATGCAATCCCCATCAAAATTCCAATGACATTTTTCTCAGAAATGGATACAACTATCCAGAAATTTATATGGAGTAACAAAAGACCACACATAGCTAATGCAATTCTGAGCCAAAAACATAAAGCTGGAGGCACAACAGTACCTGACTTTAAACTATACTACAAAGCTATAATAACCAAAACAGCATGGTACTGGCATAAAAACAGAAATACTCATCAATAGAATAGTATAGAGAATCCAGAAATCAACCCACTCACTTACAGCAATCTGATCATTGACAAAGGCACCAAGCCTATACATTGGAGAAGAGACTGCCTCTTCAGCAAATGATGCTGGGATAACTGGATATCCATATGCAGGAGAATGAAACTAGACCCATACCTCTCACCATATACCAAAATCAACTCAAAATGGTTTAAAGAATTAAATATACACCCTGAAACAATAAAACTTTGTAAAGACAACATAGGAGAAACACTCCAGGAAGTGGACTGGGCACAGACTTCATGAATACAACCCCAAAAGCATGGGCAACCAAAGGAAAAATGAACAAATGGGATTATATAAAACTAAAAAGTTTCTGCACAGCAAAAGAACCAATTAACAGAGTTAAAAGACAGCCAAGAGAGTGGGAGAAAATATTTGCAAAATATACATCTGGCAAAGCATTAATATCCAGAATATACAAGGAACTGAAACAACTTTACAACAACAACAACAAAACCCCCCAAATAACCCAATTAAAAAATGGGCAAAAGAGCTAAATAGACATTTCTCAAAGGAAGATATACAAATGGCCAACAGACACATGAAAAAATGCTCAACATCACTCAGCATTCGGGAAATGCCAATCAAAACCACACTGAGATACCAGCTCACCCCTGTTTGGTTCTAATATCCAAAAGACTGAGAATGATAAATGCTGGCGCGGTTGTGGAGAAAAAGGAACTCTCTTAAACTGTTTGTGGGACTGCAAAATGGTGTAGCCTCTATGGAAAATGGTATGGAGGTTCCTCAAACAATTGCAGATAGATCTACCATATGATCCAGCTATGCCACTGCTGGGAATATAATCAGAGGAATGGAAATCATCAATCATAAATATGTATGCACCCAATACTGGAGCACCTGGATATATAAAGCACACATTCTTACACCTAAAGAAAGAAATAGGCCCTAATACATTAATAGTGAGTCATCTTAACACCCCTCTCTCAGTATGGTATAGATCTTCCAGGCAACAAGTCAACAAAGAGACACAGGATTTAATCTACACCTTAGACCAACTGGCCTCGCAAATATATACAGAACATTTCACCCAGGAACTAAAGAATATACTTTCTTTTCATCAGCTCATGGAACATTCTCTGGGATAGAACTTGTATTAGGTCACAAATCTAGTTTCAGCAATCTTAAAAATATTGAAATCATTCCAAATATCTTTTCAGACCACAATAGACAAAAATTGGAAATTAATAACAAGCAAAACTCTGGAAAATGTACAAATACATGGAAACTAAATAATAGGCTCCTGATTAACCAATGGGTCCAAAAAGAAATTAAAAGGAAATCAAAAACATTTCTAGAAACTAATGAAAATAAAGATACATCATACCAAAACCTGTGGGATACTGCAAAAGCAGTACTAAGAGGCAAATTTATTGCAATAAATGTTTACATCAAAAGAACAGAAAGACTTCAAATAGATGACCTAACACTACACCTCAAAGAACTTGAAAAACAACAACAATCCAAACCTAAAGGTAGCAGATGGAAAGAAATTAAGAACAGAGCAGAACTCAATGAGATAAAGACCCCCCAAAACAATAAAGATCAACAAAACAAAAAGTTGGTTTTTCAAGAAGATAAATGAAATAGACAAACCGTTACCTAGCTTAACAGAAAAAGAAGACAGAAGACCTAAATTACAGAAATCAGAAATGAAAAGGGAGCCATAACAACCAATACTACAGAAATACAAACAATCATTACAGACTATTATAAACAACTGTATGACAACAAATGTGAAAATCTGGAGGGTATGGATAAGTTTCTAGACACATACAAATGACCAAGACTGAACCAAGAAGAGACAGAAAACCTGAACAGACCAATAATAAGCAATAAGATTGAAGAAGTAATTAGCAATCTTCCAATGGGGAAAAGTCCAGGTCCAGATGGCTTAACAGCTGAATTCTATCAAACTTTTAAAGAGAAGTTAATGCCAATTCTCCTTAAACTATTCCAAACAATTAAAACAGAAGCTACTCTCCCAAACTCATTCCACAAGGCCAACATAACTCTGATACCAAAAACAGTTAAAGACACAGTAAAAAAAAGAAAATTACAGGCCAATGTCCTTGAAGAACACTGAAGCAAATATCTAGAACAAAATATTAGCAATCAGAATACAGCAACACATTAAAAAAATATATACACTATGATTAAGTGGGATTCATCCCAGGCATGCAAGGATGGTTCGGCACATTAAAGTCAACAAACGTGATACATCACATCCACAAACTCAGGGACAAAGAACATATGATTATCTCAATAGATGCTGAAAAGCCACTTGAGAAAATTCAACATCGCTTCATGATAAAGACTCTCAACAAATTAGGTAGAAAAGAAAAGTATCTCAACACAATAAAAGCCATTTATGACAAGCCCACCACCGGTATCATTCTGAATGGGGAAAAACTGAGGACCTTTCCCTTAAGAACAGGAACAAGACAAGGATGCCCACTCTCACCACTTCTGTTTAAAATAGTACTGGAGGTAATAGACAGAACAATCAGGCAAGAGAAAGAAATAAAGGGAATCCAGATTGGAAAAGATGAAGTCAAACTGTCTCTATTTGCAGATGACATGATACTATATATACAAAAACCTAAAGACTCTATCAAAAAACTCCTAGAGCTCTTTAATGACTTCAGCGATGTTGCAGGATACAAAATAAATGCCCAAAATTTAGTTGCATTTATATACTCAAATAATGAACTAACAGAAAGAGGAACAAAGAAAGTAAGCCCATTTACAATTGTCACAAACAAATAAAATACCTGGGGATCTATTTAACCAAGGAGGTGAAAGACCTCTACTATGAGAACTACAAACCACTTCTGAAAGAAATTAAAGTAGATACAAAAAAATGAAAAGATATTCCATGTCCTTGGATTGGAAGAATTAACATTGTGAAGATGTCTATACAACCCAAAGCAATCTACAGATTCAATGCAATCCCTATCAAAATACCAATAACATTCTTCACAGAAATGGAAAAAACAATCTTACCCTTCATACAGAACAACAAAAGACCCCAAATAGCTAAAGCAATCCTGAGAAAAAAATAAATAAAGCCAGAGGCATAACACTACCTGACTTCAAATTATACTACAAAGCTTTTGTAAACAAAACAGCATGGTATTAGTTTTAAAACAGACATTCAGACCAGTGGAGTAGAACTGAGAATCCAGAAATCACCCCTCAGGCTTACAGCCAAGTGATATTGGACAAAGGCAACAAAAATCTACATTGGGGAAAAGACTGCCTCTTTGACAAGTGGTGCTGGGAAAACTGGATATCCATATGCAGAAGAGTGAAACTAGATATGCATCTCTCAGCATACACTAAAATTAACTCAAAATGAATAAGGCCTGAAACTGTAAAATTACTAAGGGAAAATATAGGTGAAACACTTCAGCAACTAAATCTGGGCACATACATTATGAACATGAGCCTGAAAGCACAAGCAAAAATAAACAAATGGGACTATACTAAACTAAAAACATCTGCACAGCAAAGGAAACAATCAACAGAGTGAAACAAAAACCTACAGAGTGGGAGAAAATTTTTGCTAACTATGCATCTGACAAGGGATTAATATCCATAATATACAAGGAACTCAAATAGTTATACAGTAAATACCAAATAACCCAATTTAAAAAATGGGCAAAGGAGCTGAATAGACATTTTTTAAATGAGGACATACAAATGGCCAACAGGTACATGAAAAAATGCTCAACATCACTAGTCATCAGGGAAATGCAAATTAAAACTACATTGAGATACCATCTCACCCCAGTTAGACTGGCTATAATCAAAAAGATGGTGAAGAACAAATGCTGGTGAGGGTGTGGAGAAAAGGGAACACTCCTACACTGTTGGTGGGACTGTAAATTAGTACAACCACTATGGAAAACAGTATGGAGTTTTTTCAAACAACTACAGATAGATCTTCCATATGATCCAACAATCCCACTTCTGGGTATATACCCAGAGGAATGGAAATCATCATGTCAAAGGAATACCTGCACTCCCATTTTCATCACAGCTTTGTTTATAATTGCCAACACATGGAACCAACCCAAATGTCCATCAATGAATGACTGGATAAAAAAAAATTGTAGCATATATACATCATGGGATATTGCTCTGCTGTAAAAAAGAATGAAATACTCCCATTTGCAACAGTGTGGATGAGCCTGGAAAAACTCATGTTGAGTGACATAAGCAAAACACAGAGGGATAAATACCACATGTACTCACTCATATGTGGGAGCTAAGAGAGAAAGAAGGAAGGAAAGAAAGACCAAAGTAGTGCTTTGGACTTGCAGAGGGAGAGAACATTCCCTGGGCTACAAAGTGGTGTGAGGGGGAAAAGGGGAGGGGGAGGGAGGTTGGGTATAATTGGGTTGGGTACAGGGGGTAGAAATGCAATTTGGGGCAGTGGGTATGCTGCCATTATGAACCTGACCCTCCCATCATGGGCATGAGAGGTGACAATCAGCTTTTCATCTCATGAATATTCATAACCAATAAAAAAAGAAAAAAACCAAATAAAGCCTGGCACATAGTAAATACTGAAAAAGAGATCATTGAGACCATCTATAGGTTAGTCAATGTGCAAAGAAAACTTGAGACCTTTCTGATCCATTAAAATATTTAAAATTTAAAAGCACATTTTTCCTCTCACTGTTAAGAAGTGATGACTATGGACTCCACAAACTGAGGATGAAGACCTGAGCACTCACAAAAGACAGAGCATACAGGACAAGTTCATTGTCATTACACAGAGTTTTACCTTAGGCAATTATTAATATTTTAAATCCCTACATATATGAACAATCATGGATAATGTTGAGGAAAATAACAACATTATATCTACCAGGAAGAAAAAATTTATAATGTGTTTGGGCTTAAATCAGGTGTCATAAATAAAAAGCAGGACTATGATGAAATGAAGAAGCTCTTTATAAGAAATCAAGGGCTATTCTGTATAAGAGAAATACGTTTTTCAAAGTAATGATATTTGGCAAAGTCTATTTCCACATCTTTATAGTAATATCTATTTAGTTCTGAATTATTTCTAATAATATCATTTGTACAGTGATATTTTTGCTGTTTGATTTAGATTTAAGTATGTAACCTATATGATAAAATAATATTTTGTTTTATTTTATTTTTATATTAATCAAAAGTGTCATTTTCCTCATGAATTATACCACATTCTATTAGCAGCATTTTATAGCCTATAGCTGGACATCAGCTGCATAAAAAAGATTATGAGAATTGCAGATGACAATAGGTGAGGGAGGGTTGATTAATTTAGTGGCAATAGTTGGTAACCTGAGAGACATGGGTGGCAATTTCAGGAAAAGAATACCCCTTTCCCAAGAAAATTAGTTTCATGAGAAAAACCTTTATAAAACATGAAAATGCCAAATAAATAAATATGATAAGCACCACACACCTCTGATGTTGCTGGATTACTTGTAGCGTATTTTTCTTTAGCATGTGAATTTAGCGTGTGCTGCAGCTGCATGCACAGTGCTTGCTGATAAGGGTATTGCTGGTTTCATGACATTTACTTCTCAGCTCTCCTAGGGAAAGTCATAGGCAAAGAAAGTGTCACTGCAGAAGTAGCATAGAGTGAAACACTGCAAGGTTTTGATCAAAAAGTCTAAAAATGAATAAACAACTAAACGTTCTGTTTCCTGTGTGTTTTTCCAACCACCACAACCAAGAGGATACCAAAAAAGTATAGCACTCTTTTTTGTAAAGGCTGCATGTTTTATTTTTTACCACAAGCACCATTTATCATAGTAATAAGATGAGTCACATCAAATCTGGATGCACTGGTATGTAGAGATATCTCCAGTTTGGAAATTAGAATTTGGAGAAATTTATTCTTTGTTTTCCACATACACTGATTAGTAATAATCAAGTTCCCTCCCATTGGAGATAGTTCTCCCTAAATATGTACATGAACTTTCAACTTTTAACATTATTATTATTATTATTTCTCTAGAAAACATAACATGTTCTAATGTTCAGAGACAGAAGCTTCCACTGTTTTGCCACAAGGGCTTGATGTCCTCAGCTTCACAGACGGACAGTAACTATTATCATCGTATTTTTTTCTTTCTGTTTTCAAACTATTCTGATTCCATTCTATCTTACATTTTCAAAAATATGGAATTCAAACATGTTCTCGTGGCTTTCAAAAATAAAATTTTCGTGTGCTTGTCACATTCGTGTCTATATGCTTTAATTAGCAAGCAACAAATTGTAACTTTTGGAGGAAACAGAAGGGAAACAATTTAGATGATTTTTAAAATATAATAAGATGATGCTATTCTTTTAAATTTGACAAAATATTATTTTTCATCATTAACTATCTCAACCAAACTAATACATGGAAAACTTTTTAAGTTTTTTTTAATTTGGAAAACATAAAATAATAAGCCTAAATTTATTTTAAGAAGGTATTTGAAATTATGCCAAATATTAATAGCTGCCATTTATGTATGGTGGTTTTTAACTCTCCACATATTTGGTGAATGACATAAAGTGACATCTTCAGATACATATTTAGTAGCCAGAAAAAATTTTATCTAATAACAACTACTATGGAATAATAGAAGAAAAAGACCTTGACAGTCATCTTCTTAAATGTGATTAATATAAAATATTGATAATACCCTATGCTTTATGACATTATAATTTTAATGAATTCTAAAATAAATATAATGAAGTGACTACAAACTTAAATTTTAAAAGTGTGACTATGTTGTTCTGAACTAATTTAGGGGGGCCAGGACATCCTCACTTGGTGCTGGTGCTGTGGTGATGCCCTCAGGCGCAGGTGCTTGGCCATCTCTCCTGCAACACCAGGGGCACAGCCATCTGCAGCACGCTGGACGTGATGGTCCAGCGCTTGTTGTTGGGTACCAGGCTGGGGGTCACCCAAGTGATGTGCCCAAGATGTTGCTGACATAGGTCATGATGCCCAAGACCTTGCAGAAGATGCTGGTTTGGGGTGCATCTGCTTCAGTACCTGGTAGAGTTAGGTGGAGCAGCTCTCTCGGTGGAGATTCCTGTGCCTCCTGCCTTTCTTCTTCTGACTCTTGGTGGTGGCTTCTTACAACTTTTCTTGGGAATGATGTCCTCTTGAAGGTGGGATCTGGAATGATGACCACACTGTTGCTTGCCATCGAGGGCCAGAGAGGCAGCACAAAGGAGGTGGGGTGGGGTATTTATAGGCCTGGAGTTGGAAGCTTCCCAAGTAGGTGATGTGTGATTGGATGAGGACTGTGAGCATATGCAAATGAGGCAATTCTGGCATGCTTGACAGAGCCAATGGCAGATGGGCCCAGTACCTCTCTCAATGGCCACTGGTTGGTTGTTCTTTGCCAGTTGTTTCTCTGGTGTCCATGTAGATATGAGAGGCAGAGTGTCGAGACACATGAGTGACAAATCAGGGGGTCCACTTGCTCCCAGAAGGGTTGTGCAGTTCCTGCATCTGAGGGTGCCGTGGGCACCTGATGATGTCACGGTGGGGTTGGACATCCACCAGGATGGGGACCTGCTGCAATAAGTGACTGTGGCCCTGGCTATGGAAGCTGTCACCTCAACCCAGGGTGAGGACCACCTCCAAGTGGTGCAGTGTAAGGAGGGTGACTGAGCACAGGGCCAGTCATTGAAAACCAAAGGCTGCTTTCAAAGCTACCTAAAGAATTTCAATAAATTACTCCATCCCTTTCTTGTCGTCCTGACCAATTAAATTAGCTGTCTGTAAGTTCTAATCATAGGGTAGATTCCTAGAGTGGAATTCTTGTATCCTAGGATAATGCCTAAGTGTTTTGCACACACACACACACACACACACACACAACACACACACACACCACATAATGATTATATCATTTTGGTTTTTTAGCAGAAACGTACCACAGTACCTATTCCTCGACAATATTACTGATAATCAAAAAATTTTTGATAATCTCATAAGTGAGAATTGATATCTTTCTGTAGGTATAATGTAAGTTCCAATGTTTTTTATCTTTTCATACATTTTGAGTCATTTACCTTTAAGCTTTTCGTGCATTGCGTTAAGTAAGTAAAATTGTGTTAAAGATGGCATCTTTAGAATGTTGCACTACTTTATTTAAACAATTTTAACTTTATTTGAATCTTTTGGAGTCTTTTAAAGTTTATCTTACATGTGATTTACATTTTTCTCTTAAAATTTAATTCTGGTTATATTTACTGTGGCTCTTGTAAAAGAGTCTGCATGTAGCAATAGGATTTCAGTTCTTTTGGGTACATATTTGGGAGTAAAATTTCTGTATCATGCTGAGACTATATATAACATTTTAGAAACTGCTAAATTTTTGTTACACTTTGTTTACAATTGATAAACAAATTTACAATTGTTTTGCACTATTTTACACTCCCACCTGCAATGTAGAGGCTTCCGTATTCTTCACATTTTTGCCAACCCTTGTTATTGAGTCTGTTATAGCCTTTGTAGTGGGTGTTAATTATGATCTCATTTTGGTTTTGGTTTGCATTTCTGTAATAACTAATGATATTGTGCAAGTTTTCACATTTATTGACAATCTATATAACATCTTTGTAGAATTTGTTATAATTCAAATCCTTTGCACATTTTAAAATAGGTCAGTTGTCTGTTTTATTGTTGACTAGTAAGATATCTATATATATTCTGGATACTAGTCCTACTCAGACACATATAATTTGAAATATTTTCTCCCAATGTCTTTTCTCTTTTCTTTCTTCATGGTGTTGTTGAAATAAAAACATTTTATATATTTGAGAATGTACAATTCAACATTTTTTCTTTATTGTGCTATTGATGTGATATCTAAAAAATCGCTACACAATTCAAGACTACAAAATTTTCCTCCAATATTTCTCTAAGCATTTTATAGTTTTATCTGTTATGAGATAAACTGTGTATGTGTCTTATGAGGTAAATGGTGTACGATCCATTTTCATAAATTTTTTGTGTTATGATTTGAGTTATGGGTCGTACTTCGTACATTTTCTGGTAGGTATGTAATTTTCCCAGCACCACTGTTGAAAAAAAAACCCTGTTCTTTCCTCATTGAAATTCTTTGGAACCTTTGTCAAAATCAATTTACCGTAAATGAAAGTGTTTTTAACTGGAATTTCCAATCTATTTTATTAGTTCACAAGAATCTGTAATTATGTTAGTACTACTCTCTTGATTTGTGTAACTGTCAAGTGAGATTTGTTATTAGGAAGTATGATTCAGTTAATTTTTATTTGCAAGGTCGTTTGGAATATTTAGTTTCTTTTTCATTTTCATGTAAATTCCAGAATAAGCTTATTAATTTCTATAAACATACAATTGGGAGTTTGAAAGGATTGCATTAAAGTTTTAGATGAATTTGAGGACTGTTTTCATCAATGATATAACATTGAACACTGGGTGTATTTGTATTTATTTGATTTTTCTTTCATATATTTCAGCTTTATTTTTCATTTATTTAGTGTAAAGGCTTGCACTTATTTTGTGAAAGTTTTCGTGAATATTTCTTTCTTTTGATGCTATTATGACTGAAATTTTTTTGTTTGTTTTTTGTTTTTAGTTTTATTATAAGATTACACATTGCTAGTACATAATGAGTAATTGGATTTTTTATGTTGATCTTGTATCTTTTGCTCTTGCTGAACTCATTTGTTTTAATGAGTTTTAGTAAATTTCTTAAATATTTTTTATTTTTTTTAAAGATGACTGGTAAGGGGATCTTAACCCTTGACTTGCTGTTTGTCCTCAGCACTACGCTCTCCCAAGTGAGCTAACCGGCCATCCCTATATAGGGATCCGGAGCCGTGGCCTTGGTGTTATCAGCACCACACTCTCCCAAGTGAGCCACGGGCTGGCCCCAAATGTCTTAAATATTTTATAACCAAATTTATGTCATTTGCAATCAATGACAGTCCTACTTCTTTTTCAATTTTCAGAATTTTGCTTATAATTCTTATGTAAGTTTTGCTGGCAAAATTTTTAATTCAGTGTTAAATAGAATGGGAATAGTGGACATTCATCTTTTGTTCTCCGAGTTTGAGATAAATTAGAGCACAAGGGTTTCACCATTAAGTATAGCATTAGCTGTAAATTTTTTCTAGGTCCACTTTAGCAGGTATAGAAAGATCCCTTCTATTCCTAGTTTGCCAGCAGTTTTATAATAAATGGGTATTGGATTTGGAAAATGTTTTCCTGTGTCTGTTGAGAGAATCCTTGCAATTTTTGTTTAACCTGTTAATATTCTGTATTGAATTAATTGATTTGGATGTTAAGTTGAAATTGCATCTGTAAAATAATCCCATTTGGTAATGGTGTATAATCATTTTTCCATGTTGATGAATTCAGTTTGCTAGTATTGATTGCATATTTCTATATCTGCATTTATCAGAAATTTCCATTTATAGGGCTGGCCCTGTGGCTGACTTGGGAGAGTGCAGTGCTAGTAGCACGAAGGCCGTGGATTCGGATCCTACATAGGGATGTCCAGTGCGCTCTGGCTGAGCGTGGTGCAGACCACACGGTGCCAAGGGTTGCGATCCCCTTACCGATAAAAAAATTTTTTTTCATTTATATTATATTTTCATGTGATTTTTTGTCTACTTCTGATATCACGGTAATGCTGCTCTCATAAAATGAATCAAGAAGTGTTATCTAATCTTTTCGTGTGTGTTTGTGACTAAAAAAGGTTCGTGGACAAAAGGCTTGAGTCAGTACCTCTGTGTTTAGGCATGCTTAGGCAGGTAAAACCCCCAGGTAGCCCTCCAGCCTGCCTTTACAGAAAGCAGGAGCTAACACCACCATGACCCAGGAGGCCCCACAACACTTCTGTGGAAGTCATCAACAACAGCCAGCACCACACTTTCTACCACAGCAAGCATGGCTTGCCACCACAGTAACAGCCACAACCTCTGTGCAGGTGGCCTGCAGCATATTCAGCTGCACTGAGACAAGTAGAGTCACTAGAGGAGCCTGGAAAAGGAGAAGGAAGAATTCCCCCTCAAAGTCCACTCCAGAGTGATACAAAAAGAAACTGATCTACCAGATGACCAGAAATCAATGTAAAGATACTAAATATATGGGAAAAAAGAAAATGTGACACTAGCAAAGAAACAAAGTAATTCTCAAGTACTAAACCCTTGAAATGACTAAAAAGGAATTTCTAGTAACTATCTTAAGGAAACTGAAAGAGATAAGACTCAGTTAGACAATGCAATGAAATGAGAAAAAGTATCCAGAATATGAAGGAGGAAATTTAAAAATAAATTAATACTTTAAAAACAATGCAGCAGAGCTCCTGGAAGTGAAGGACATATTCAATAAAATAAAATAACCCCACAAGCAATAGCTTAAGCAGCAGATTAGAGCAAGCAGAAGAAAGAACTTTTGATCCCCAAAATGATCTTTATTAAATAACCCAGGAAGACAAAAAAAATTGGGATGGAGGAAGAAAGGAATTTTTTTAAAATGAAGGAAATCTTAGAGATCTAGCAGACAACAATAAGTGCACATTCTATTAGATTAAAACAAAAGCCAAACATTTGTCTATCTTTGAATAAAGCCTTTTGCACATGCATGGTTTTGTGACATCATGCATGGGTTATGTGAAAATTTTCTGTCTGCTATTAAATTCACTGAGGTATGCAGATCTCCAAATATTAACATGTTATGTTACTGATATCAAAATCACATTCTTCAATATCACTACCTATCTCTTCAGAAAAGTTTTTAAATATCAGAGACCTGTCAATCTCTCAATGGCAGGTACAAGTTCTCCAAAACTCTAATTTTTGCTTAACTTCTCCAATTTTATCATTTCTCATAAATACTGAAAGCTGTTTTCCTTGGAGTGTTAGGCCAACTTTTTTTTTCCATGTTTAAGAAAATATCATCTAAGTATCCATTAAATAACCACAGTTTGTGTATTATAGATTTTCCTTTAAATACAAATGTTTCGTGAAGAAAATGGCTAGTTCGGCTCATAACTAAAACAATAATGCAATTGCTTTTCCTTGGGGCCTTTGTGTTGTTTCTGTGCAGCCAAAACATTTATGTATGTTTCTATTCCACCACACAGGGTGTTAAAAAGATGTGTCCTCCATGGTCAAGATGTAACACAATTAATATTTTTATTGCCTCATTGAGGACATTCTTAAGTAACACTGGTGTTTTTCTATCTTGTCTCTGTCTATGTCTCTGTCATCTGTCCACCTCACTGCAAGTGTATGGGTGCTGCGAATGTCCTGAGGACAGTGTGTTTTGGAAACACTGCTTTGATTCAAACTGAGGCATCACAAGCTTCCTTGCAGCCTTCACTTTTGCACATCAGTGCAAATGTCAACACAGTGTATAAGGCAAGTGACCTCTTAGCAAGATTACAAAAATAGCTTTAACCTTACAAATACCCTGAAATTCCCTCTGGAGCCTCCAGGAGTCTGCAGCAAGACAATTTGAGAGCCCCTGCCTTACTTGACACATGAGAAGTCATGAGCATCAGCCATATGACCAGAATTAATCTAGAACCTTATCTGCTGAGGCTGGTACCTGGCACCTCACCCTTTCTGGGCTGGCCAGAGCCATATTCTCAGCAGCCAGGATATCCTTTCTTTACTTGTTTGACATTCTTTTGCTTTGTTTCTTCTGTTATGAAACCCAGGTACCCACCTTTCCCAGCTACTCCAGAATCAGGCAGCTCTGAGCCAAGACACTCGTCACACCATGGAGTCGAGGTGTCTCTGCAGCACAGCACAACCCTGCTCCACTGGCCCAAGCCCCAAGCTCCACTGCCTGCAAACCACATGAGGCTCTCTATTCACCCTGTTCCTCTGCCCTGAGACCCCCACCTATCCATTTATTAAATTCCACATTTATTTCTATGTTCCCTGCTTTCAAGCAGGCATGGTGACTAACCCAAGGGACGTGGAGAAGGTCAAACCACATTGAAGCCTTTGAGATATTCACAGTCTCATGGGGAGAAAGCTCTATGAATCTACATTCCAAAATCAACTGCATGACAAAAACCCACAGGGAGGGACCCCGAACACTGTGCAAAGAAGCAAAAGACCCACACGGTCTGGGCACCAGATGCTGAAGCAGGGGTGCCACAGGGAGGGCCACTCGAAGAGGAGAGGGCCCCTCTGACAGGCACCCCGCAGGGAGACAGGCTGCCAGGTGGGGTGGAGGTGGGCCCTGGCCGGGTGTAGAGCCCCAGCAGATCCCATGCTCTCCTAACTTCCTGTCCGAGGTGCGGCTCTGACTCAGAACACGGGCTCTGAATTTGCCTTCAGTTCAACCTTACCTCACTCAGTCCTTTGAGTTGGGGCAATGGCAGAGTTTTCAGCATCTTAATGTCAGTAAAATTGAAATGTGAAACTTTGGTATCTGTGTAAGCCTGATCTGTCAGGACCCTGGGGCAGGGGTGCCTGGGGAAGATGGTGAAAGTGCCTGGGTTTTACAGCCAGTTCCCAGCACAGCTGCCTACTGGGCACTCCCTTCTGCCTTTCTGAACCTCAGCATCTCCATCCCAGATGTGCAGTGCTGGCACTTGTCTTTGAGGGCTGCTGTGGGACCAGGGGTGATACAGAGCAGAGCGCCTCTTCTGCAGTGGATGCTTGGAAGTTGCTCCTACTGTGAAGGGTCTTTATTATAAGATGTGCTTCAAAATGTGTTCTGTGTTCTGTTGGAAAGATGTTTGTGTTAATTCCAGGGCTTATTTCTACCATATATGTCAGCGTGGAGAAAGTCAACATGATGAAGGTGGTTTATTTTGAACTTTTTCCACATGTATTTATTTGACGCATTCTCTTTGAAAAGTGGAGATCCATTTGGTTTAGGGCCAAATAATAACTTAGCTGAAATGGAACGTGCTTTTCACATTGCTTGATGTCCAGCGACACAACTTGAACTCAATTAAGCTGGTCTAGGACGCCTCTCCACTTGTGTTTCATAACGGGAAGTGGAGTAAATGAAAAAGCAATCAGTATAAGTATGTAAAGTGGGCACTCTCAGCATCATAAGATCATTGCTGGAATTAAAAAACAAGTGCGCAGCTCCACGCTTCCTCACAATACCCTGCTGGGCTACCCAGACCTGCTAATTAAAGCTGTGCTGTGATGGAATTGATGGAATCTGATGACCTTGCCAAGTCCAGAAGCGAGCGGGTACTGTCCTCACGATGATGGTTAACTTTCTTATTGGACTGCAAAGGTATAGGGACCAGGGCTCTTACTGATAAGTGGCCAGATGCCTATGTGCACATTAATTTCCTCTGGCCATCTTAGGCAAGGTGGAAATGAACGCACAGCCATCGGTGGAATTAAACACATTTTTCATTATCTGTGGACCCTGGGAGAAAAAAAGGCTTTAGAGACCTTAATAAGGAAGGGAGTTCATGGCAGCCCCATTTCTCATGGTCAGCGCAGGCCAGGCACAAAGCTGGGGGGCTTGTGGTCCAGCCTGTGTCTGCCCCAGGACAATGAAAGCAGCAGGAGTCTCCTCTGACAGTGGGCGCAGTTGCCCGGATGTTCCTCCAGCCTCAACAGGTGCGTCCACCACTCACTCACCCCCTGGCACTTTGCGAACTCCACTTGAATGGGTTTTGCCTCAGTCTCCCCATCTCTAAAAGATGAGGGGAAAAGCGACTTCATCCCGGTTCTCTGAGGACACAGCAGGCATGTGAAGCCTGCGGGAGGGACTGTGCCAGGCATAGCACCTGGTGCTGCTCAAGAGATGGAAGTACTGGTTGTGTGTTGTCGTAGTCGTTTGCAGACTTACCCAGGTGTCAGAAGGCCTGAATCTTCCTCCTCTGGAACATCACCACCGTCAGGAAGGCTGAGTGGATTCCCGTCTCTGAGACGAGCCCAAATGCCCTGGCCACGTGGATGGCAGCACCCCAACTGAACAAGTACCTTATGAGAAATGTGTCAGTGAGACATGATATTAACCAGAGTCTCGGCTGGAAATCAATGATAATCACAGGTAGTTAATGGAGCCTCCTTTCACAAAGGAATGAGGGGGTGTGGGAGGCCCGTGGGGGAGAGTGAGCCGCACCTGCCACACCTGGGCCAGCAGCAGCGGGAGCAGCAGCCCAGGCACGAAGACGCAAAGGAAAGTGGGCTTTGCAGACCCTGGCGAGGGCAGCTGCTGAGGGACCCTGCAGCAGGGCTGTTTCCTTCTGTAGAGGGGCACAGAAGCCCTCGTGACAACCGTGGGTGGACGCTGGGCTGCAGACTTTTCCCACCCTCTGTTGTCTCTCTTGTGCCCCATGTAGCTGCACCCCCTGCAAAGCAGAAGGCAGGAGAGCCTGATGATGTGTTCACGCAGGGAAGCCTCCAGGACAGGGGATGGGGGGGACATCCAGCAGAGCTGGGGGCCACGTGCTGACCCCTGTCTGAACACCCAGGCTGCTCAGTCTTGTCTCAGCATCAGCACAGTTGGCGGCTGCCTTGATGTCTCTGCATGTGTAGTTCCTCGAGATTGCACAGTTCGGGTTATTTATGGGGGGCTGGGGTTCAGCAGCACCATGCTCAATCTTCTATATCCTTCCCTGAGCCATGACTATTCTAGAATTTTGCCTACCATGGGACAAGGTGGGACTCCAGGGGAAACACACCTCTTTACTTACCTGGGATAAATCCAAGCAGCTGAGGCCTCTTCCTGACAACTTAGGGTGGGGGGCAAAAGGTCGGCGTGTGGAGCTCCTGCTGAAGACACGCAGGTGCACACACAGACAGTGGCCCCTCGTGTGTGTGCAAAGGCTCAGCCTTGACCTTTGTGCTAGAAAAAGACAAGTGGATAAAGAGAAGAGAGAAGGACTTGGGGAGAAGGGATTTGTGGGTAGCTGAGCATGCCGCACGCCTCCTTAACTGAGCCTGTGCTCACCAGAGCGCCTGCATACAGCAGGTGTCACTGGATTGCCAGGGCACAGAGCAGCTGCGACTGTGCATTGAACAGAGGTCTGCATCTGCGTGTGGTTGTATGTGTGTGTATATGGTTTCAATGTGGTTGTGTGTGGTTGTGTGTGCACAGGTGGGGTGTGTGGTGTGCGATGTGTGTGTGCATGTGTGTGGCATGCCTGTCCCAGGTGTGTGGGACAACACAGGCCTCAAGAAGTTTACTGTCCAGTCCAATTGAGGGATAAGTAAGATGTCTCCTTCCTGGGCCTGATGCAGTCTTCGGGCCTGAGGGGTCCAGAGTGGTGGCAGGAGGGAGGCTTCCTGAGGGAGGATGTGCCTGCCCCGGGAGCTCCAGCAGGAGGGAATGGGCTGGGGATACCAGGGGGGCAAAGCCACGGACACCATGTGAGTATGTGTGTGGGGGGCAGCCTGCTGTGAAGAGGAGAGAGCCCACGGAAAGTAGCCATATTTATATCACACCCAGAGACCCCAGCCTTGCGTGAGCCACGTGCAGGTGTGACCATGGCATCCTGGTATTTTTGCTGATGGGCTCTGTGACCTTGGAGCAGTCTTTGACCTCTCTAGGCTGCCTGGTAGCTCCTGGTGAGAAAACCTCCCCGTGAGAATGTCATGAGAAAAAATGAGGTCATCCCTGTAAAAGCACCTTGAAGGCTGGAAGAGAAAGTAGCACCATATAGATCCGAGCTAATATACTTATTACCGGACTAGAAATTTCTTCTTACCTTTAGCTAATAACTCTAATTTGTTTCTACAGTATATTAAAAATGGCAAGCTTTTAACTCCTGCTCTGAAAGCAGAAATCCTGGGCCGGCTATCGTCCTCTGCCAGGTGGGAAGCCCATGCAGCGGTGTTCAGCATTCATGTAGAAAGCCAGCCGTCCAGGTGAGACCCTAACCTACCATCCTTCAGGCCACGTGAGATGCCCCTTCGGCAGGACGTCCCCAATTTCTCCTGTGCACTCTGCACGGTGCTTACGGTGGAGGGCATGTCTTTCGCTCTCCCCCAGGAGCTCAGGCCTTCTCCCACGGTGTTCGTGCAGATGCCTAAGTTTTCATCAGAGGAATAAAGGAACAGATGAAGCAAGTAGGGAGTGAGGTTCTTGCTGTGTGAATGGGGACTATTGTCATTGTGGAGGATTCACCCGCTACAGAAACACGTGCACCACCACCCACGTGCCAGGCTGTGTTGGGCACGGAAATCCAGAGGGAGCTAAAACACAGTTTTGCCATTGAAAGACTCAGCATCTGGTTGGGGAAAGAGATGATTAGACAGAACCCGTTACCAGGCAGTGTGATGAAAATGTGGAGAGGGGAGAAATAACTCAAATATGATGGGAAAAGTATCTGCTCGGGAGAAGTGAACTGTCCGAGCCAGCTTCTGGTTGGAGAAGACAGATGCCTCCTGGGCTTGCAGAATCTCACGTCGAGGGCATTTAGATCCCTGGATGCTTGGGTCTAAAAAGAGACATATCGGGGGATCAGAAGGGCCAACAGCGCAAGCCTACTTCCTGCTGGGCCTTGTTCTCTGCTCTGAGATGTCGTAGGCCCCCAGCCCTCTCTGTGCCTCCATGAAATGTCCCCCAATACAGGCGTATTAGTCAGGAATCCCCAGGGAAACAGAAAGAATAGGATATGCAGAGATACATGAAAGGAGAATTACTGTGGGAATTCTCTCAGGTGATCGTAGCGACTGATAAATCCTACAATACACCATCTGCAAGCTGGAGAGCAGGAAAGCTGGGGTATAATTCAGTCTGAGTCCATAAGCCTGAGAAGCTGGGAAGCTATTGGTGTATATCCCAAAATATGAAAGACTGAGAGCCAGGAGCCACGAAGTCCAAGAGCAGGAGAGGATGGACAGCCCAGCTCAAGAAGAGGGACAATTTGCCTTCCTCCCACTGTCTGCTCCACCCAGACCCTCAGTGGATTGGACAGTGCTGCCCACTCTGGGGAAGTGGGTCTTTACCTCGTCCACTGATTCAAATGCTCATCTCTTCAGGAAACGCCCACACAGACACACCCAGAAATAATGTTGTACCAGATATCTGGGCTCCTGTGACCCTGCTAGAGTGACACATAATTAACCATCCCAGGTGTCCACCTCCCACCATGCTCTGACCCTCCAGTCTTTCAGCAGCATTCTCAGCATTACACCAGCTGTGCAATGCTCCAGTTGTGTTGTGCATAAACAGATGTTCCAGGTAGCAAAGGACAGGGGCTTGATCCCCCCAATGAGCTGTCACTTTGTTTAGCTTCAGACCATGTGAGAGGAGTCACTGTGAACCTGATCACGAGGTGCTAATTCTCTAGGACCACACTCATGTTATCTAATTCACACATATGCCAGGTCTGCCACTGGAATAAACAAAATGCACACATGCTGTGGCCCTGTCCACCTCCACCTGTGGCAGGCATCACCGATCAATCTTGGCTCCCTTTCCCATTGAGTCTTACCTGCACATGCGATCCCCCATTTGGGACTCCAGGCAGCCTAGGGTTGGCTTGGGACATATCTGCCTTGGCCATCCGTGCTGTGGGGAAACCATGTGATATCAAGCTGAGGTGTCTTCTGACTCCTTGTCCAGTACCTGGCTCTTAGATGCAGAATAAGCCTGCATGTTTCTGTAGAAACATGGAAACGGGGGTGTTTGCTCCAAGCTCTTGCTTAAACACTTCCATTCTGCTCCCCACCTACTCAAATCCTGTTTTATTTCCCCAGTTCCTAATTCTTAGCTCCAGACTCGATCAGGACCGCCAGTTTTACCTCTGAACCGAATCCTGCTCTTGCATCCTTCCATCGCTGCTCAGAGCTGGCTCACCCTCCAGATGGCTCTTTGATCTCTTCCAATCCTTCAGATCTTGTAGCGACCTTTACTGTTATGATAACTGTCACCTTCTTGACATACCCACCAATTGTTGAGTGGAACAGTGCCGCTCACATGTCACTCTAAAGCTTGAAGTTACACTGCAAAGTATGCGTTTACATTCCCATTTCATAGACAAGGGCACTGAGGATCAGGGAGAACAATAAGCATTTGCACAGGTCCATGCAGAGCTGGACTTTGAACCCAGGTTGGTCTGCACTGAAGCCTGCACTCCTCGTACTGTGCCATGGCACTCAGATTACATTCATCCATTCATTCAACAAGTAAGCACTGATGAACATGCAGAGAAGAAATCCAGGCCTGGCCCTTGCATTCATAAAGTTGACAAAACAGTGAGTTTTTAAAATCTATCTGTTTGTCTATTTTCCCACCTCCCACTTAATGGCTTCTCCAAGACTGGGACCAATAAAACTGCATTCCTAAACACACTGGCCAGATACAAAAGAGTTCTGGGTAAGTCTTGGTTGGATGAATGGATGGATAGGTGGATAGATGGATGGATGGATGGACAGATGGATGGGTGGATGATGGATGGATGGATGGATGGATGGATGGATGGGTGGGTGGGTGGATGGATGGATGGATGGGGGGACGGGTGGACGGATGGATGGATGGATGGATGGATGGATGGATGGGTGGATGGGTGGACGGATGGATGGATGGATGGGTGGACGGGTGGATGGATAGGTTGATGGACGAGTGGGTGGATGGATAGATGGATGGATGCATGGATGTATAGGTGGATGGATAGGTGGAGGGATGGGTGGATGGATGGATGGATGGATGGATGGATGGATGGATGGATGGATGGACAGATGGATGGATGGATGGATGGATGGATGATGGATAGGTGGATGGAAGGATGGATGGGTGGATGGGTGGATGGATGGGTGGATAGATGGATGGATGGGGGATGGATAGGTGGGTGGAAGGATGGGTATATAGATGGATGGGTTGGTTAGTGGATGGATTGATGGATAGATGAATGGGTGGATGGATACATAAGTGGATGGATGGATCAATGGATGGATGGGTGGATAGATGAATGAGTGGATGAGTGAGTGCGTGGATGGATAGATGGGTAGATGGATGGATGGATGGGTGGTTGGGTGGATGGAAGTGTCAATGAATCTAGAAGCTAGAACTAACTTTATTGGACTTTTACTTTAATCCTTTGGGTGATGTATTTTTCTGCTAATTCACCTAAACCCCTTTGTGAACACTTCCAGGGAGATAAATACTCCATGAGGAAGCTGTTCTGCCATGGATGGTAGAAAGTACCAGCTGTTGGAAAGTTATTCTTTCAATAGCTGGATTTGTTGGAGTTTCTTGTTGACAGGAGGTAGAGGTTCACAGGAGGCATGTTTGGGATGTATGTCAGTCATGCTTACCCTGGCCCTGCTCTAGTTTGTGAGTGTGGCTCGGTGAGAAGCATGCCTGTCTTGGCTTCTCAGGAGAACTTCTCCCTGCCCAGCCCTGCCCCTTCCTCTGCTGGAAAAGGAGTCCAGAGTTTCAGATAGGCAGCCTCAGTTTTCCACTGTCTGCTCATGGCAGCTCATTTGTCCATGAAAGGAGTCCAATTCAAGCTCAGGTTGGCCAGTCTCATGACACAGACACACGGAGGTTGATCATCACGTATCCCTCCTCAGCCTTCCTGGCCTAGTGTACTCACAGCGTTCACCCTGCTCAGCCTCCAGTCTCCGCTGAGACCTCCTTCCTCTTCTCCAGGCTTCCTCACTCTCCCCTTTCCCAGAATTTTCTGCTGTTTCCCTCTTTGTAGCCTCTGCAGCAAGGAGACCAGGATAGGATTGCCTGACTCAGCAGATAAAAAGACAGGATGCCCTGTTGTCTCCAAGTCAAACTTATACTAAGGAAATATTCATCTTTTCCTGAAATTCAGATGTAACGATGTCCTCCATTCTTCTGGCAGCCAGAATGGAAGAACGCAGAAATGCTGGGACTGCCTCCTAATGGGAACACACAGAGAACCCGGAGATGCTGGGATGGCCACATGTCCCTCTGGTCTAGAGACTTTAAAACTCCTCCTCTGCCTCACAAGCAATGAAAAAGAAAAAAGAGCAATGTGCACAATGACCAGTCCCACAGCCCGGTGTCCAGAGCACCCACACGAAACTGCAGCTGACAGTGGGCCACGTCTGCTCCAGGTGAGGCTCTGGGCTGTGTGTCTTCTCTTGGGAGGAATTCATGCTGCCCCTTCCTCTGCATACCTGACCCCTGTCCAAGGCCAAGTGCTCCCCCCAACTCCTACTTCTTTCCAGATGAAGGGAAATCCAGACCCATCACCCTGGGGGCTTCCTCTGCCCCCACCCCACCCCTTCATTTCATGGAAGGATAGTGGGCAACTGAGTCCTAGCATGGGGACCTCTTGCTCAGCAGAGTGGGCATGAAGGAAGAGCCCACACCCTGCTCCTTGCACATCTTCCAAGAGAATGAGCAGCTGTCCCAGGCTTGAGATGTTGCGTGGGTGCGTATCCAGTCGTACGCTTCAGCTGTGGGATGCACATGGCTGCGTGTGAAGAAATCTTGGCAGCCACCCTGAGACCAGCTCCCTGGTATGCCCTGCCCTGGATGATGTGGATGAGGTCTGAAGTGCCTCTCAGCTCTGGAATCTCTGGAACAAGCATTGCCTGTATCATCTGGTGGTGACAGGGTCCCTGGTGTCTCATGGGTCTGGAAGTAACAAGGTTCCTGGTGCCACATAACCCGGGACAGACTCCTTAGCTTGGCACTAAGCACTTTCAGAGTCTGGCCTCAGCCTCATTTCCAACACATCTCAGCTCCAGGTTTGGTGTTCTGTTCCAGCCATAGTTCTCTGGCCAAGTTGCTTTAGGGAACAGGACAGCATATTGTCACCAATCTGATTGGTGATGCAGCCAGTGTCAAATCTTGGCTGCCAGGGTGATTTGATTAGGCAAAATGGATGGCCCAGTGGTGCCCCCTCACAGGCCCAGCTCTACCATGGCTCAGGCCACCCTCCTGCTCTCTACTGACTGCCTCCACCTACCCTGCCCCCAGTCCCCACCCCGCAACACATCATAGGCACCATGGTCCCAATGCCAGCATCAGTGTATTTGGTAAGTGCACCAGTGGCCATGATGTGTCCCACCAGGAGTGGCCAGATCTGGGCCTCCGATAGTAAGCCCTCTACACCCCCTTGTTCCTCATTAGAGCCCAAGGAAGCTTTCAACTTTGCAGAGAGATCTGTAAATTTCTGGGCCAATCCCACCAATGAGGGTTCCAGGAGGGGACCCAGCTTGGCCACAGGGGAGGGGCAGCTGGCTGATGTGGACAGGAAAAGGACCTCAGAGGTAGTGGGCCAGGGTACCGAGCCAGCTGCACTGCCTGGCAGCTGAGTGGCTTCACAAACATCACCTCCTCAGAGCCTTGGTTTCTTCATTTGTAAAATGGGGTAATAACACTTCCCCCCAAAACCAGGGCATGGATTAGTTGATAATCTAAGTAGAATATTTAGCAAACAGAAAACTATGTTGATATCTTCATCCAGCACATTAGGTTTACGGTAAGAGTTAGCTTTTGAGGTCACCCTTAACATCTTTGACCCTCCCAGCTGGAGACCCAAAAGCTCTGGAGACTCTCTCAGAGGTGGGCAATAAAGAAACAGCACGCCAAGGGCGGATGCTGGGAACGGTCGGCCGCAGTGCAGGCAGCGAGCGGGAGTGTTGTCTGCAGAGGGTTTAACAACAAGAATAAAACCCAAGAAAAGTAGTGGCTTGTTATGGTTCATTTTCATTGGCAATTCTGGGCATTCTCAGTGATAAGATGGGCCCCACCTGTGAAAAAACTTTTCCTTGGTCTCAGTTCTAAACAATTGCTCTGTTTACTACTGAGTTTTAGTTATGTGTGTGCACACACACTCACAGAAACACACATACACACATTCGAGGAGACTTGAAAAAGTCATGGAAAGATTTAAACTAATTCCATTTTTCCATGAACTTTTTGAGGTACTCTCTCACACACACACATATGTACACAGATACATACTTCTGTGATGTTACTTTCGTGTCAACCTGACTGCACCGTGGGGTGCCCAGATTAAACATTATTTCTGGATGTGTCTGTGAAGGTGTTTCTGGATGGGATTTGCATTGTCATTGATGGACACAGTAACGTAGGTGCCCCTCTCCCCATGTGGGTGGGCATCATCCGATACACTGAGGGCCTGAACAGAACAGAAGGCTGGGGCAGGAGGTCACCGCTCTGCCGTCCCTGCCTGCGAGCATTAGATGGAGCCTCGGTCATCTCCTGCCCTTGTGCTGGGACTTACGCCGCCAGCCCCCCTGGTTCTCAGGCCTTCAGTGGAAGTTACGCCTGCAGCTGTCCTGGGTCTCCAGCTTGCAGATGGCAGACTGTGGGACTTCTCAGCCTCCGTAATTGCATGAGCCATTTATTATAATCTCTCTCTCTCTGTTTGTGTGTGTGTGTGTGTGTGTGTGTGCGTGTGCGTGAGTGTGTGTGTGTGTATGAATGCATGTATGAGATACTCATACATCCTATTGGCCTGTTTCTCTGGAGAACTCTGACTAGTACAACTTCAAATTAGCTCATTTTTTATTATTAAACCTTAACAGGCATCATATTTCACATGGAATTTGATTTTTTAAAATCCCAGCTATACAGTGGGCCCCAGCACCAATGGGCTCAGCCGTACAGGTTTGTTTTGAGTGAAAGTTCACAACCATGTGGAACTGCTCCAGGTCCCTTAGGCTACAGTCTGCGGCCTTTGCCCTAAGTCGTGACACATGCTTACATCGGAATAGTCGATTTGAAATAAGCAGCCACAGCACAGGGACTGTACAGAGGAAGCCCCAGAACAGAGTTACCTCCATTCTGTCATTTTCTGTGACCACATGAAGTTTTTATTTGAGTTTAAAATTTAAAACTGGGAAGTATCCTGCAAACTGCATGATGCATATTTTTATTTGGTACATGTAGATTTTATCTCACCCAGGACTATTTCACTGAGCTCTGATATCTTTAACATTGAAATTAATTCTTTTAAAGTCTTTAATAGTTTTAGAACTAAAGGATGGGTCAAGACGATCACATGGTTATGACTAAAAATAATTTTGGAATTCAGGGGAGGAGGCTCCTAGCACGATGCACTCTGGTGTCAGCCTGTTGGGAGGCCAGGCATTTAGCCTTGTCCTGGGGAGATCTGTGCAGAGTAAGGGTCCCTTCTGCCTCCAGCTGTTTGTGATGGCAGATATGTGCATAATATCCACAACTCTCATCAGGCCTTCAAAGGTGTGTTCTCTCAAAGCATGAAAAAAAATGATTAATTAATTTAATAAACTAAAGAATAAATGTAAAAAATTAAATTTATTTAATTTAAGGGTCTGGGACGTGTACCAGGGACTCATGCTGAGACAACCTGCTTCCAGGCCTCTGCTTTCTCGGCACACCAGAGAACCCTCCCTTTCTCTCACAAGAGGTCATGTGGGCACATGGTGAGATGCCAGCCGCTGGCAAGCAGAAGAGTCTCAGAGCCAGACCAGTGTTGCCCACCTTGATCTCAGACTTGGGCCTCCAGAACCATGAGGAATACACCCCTGTTGTTCAGGCTGCCTGGTCTGTGGTGTTTGTTATAGCAGCCTGAGCTGGCCAATACAGCTTACTTCTATTGAAAGAGTGATCTTATTTTTGTTTTTAAATCTGAACTTTAACAAGACATCCTGTCCCTTACTTTGTTCCGTGTTCTAAATCCACCACCCTCCTTGTTCAGGCTGTAGGCCGGACTGGGACAAGACTGGGGACTGGAGAAGAGTAGGGGACATTGGGGCTTCAGCACTTGTCAGAGCCTGGCTTGTGCTGTTCTTGTGCCGACACCGTTGCTTATGTCCCTGCCCCTCATGACATCCGACGCCACACCTGGAATCCCAAGGAAGGTGGTCCCTTCCTCGACTCCCAGTGCAGGTTCATGGAGAGAAGACACAACATCCATCATTCTAACCGTGGTGAGCTTCCTCACACCACCAGCAGGGCGCAGCCCTCACCGCCCCTCCCTGTGGTCCCCAGCAGAATGCAGGCACACGGTAGGAACTGACTTGCTGGGCAAATTTGAATCGAGGACACTACACACCTGCAACATTGCCAGCTGGCTTCAGAGGGTGTCAGGGACTGAACTGTGTCCCCCCATAAAATCTATATGTTGAAGTCCTAATCCCCAGTATCTCAGAATGTGACTGTGTTTGGAGACAGGGCCTTTAAAAAGGTAAAGAAGATAAAATGAGGTCACTGGGGTGGGCCCTGATCCAGAACGACTAGTGTCCTGATAAGCAGAGGAGATCAGGACACAGACACACAAAGGGACGACTGTGTGAGGACACAAGGAGAAGACCGTGTCTACACATCGAGGAGAGAGACCTTGGGAGGAACCAGCCCTGCCACAACTTGGTCTTGGACTTCCAGCTTCCAGAATTGTGAGCAATGAATTTTTGCTGTTTGAGCCACGCAGTCTGTGGTGTTTTGTGATGGCAGCCCCAGGACACTGCTACAGAGTGACAATGGTCAGTGTTAAGGAACTAGAATGAGACGTGCTGCCCGTGGAGGAGCCAACCCAGGTCCATCCCTTCTGAGAAGCTGACTTTGTGGTGTACAATCCCTTACAGCAAAGTGCGTTCACTTTTTAACATGGTAGTGATTTTTCCCCCAAAAGTAAATGCATCTGGGCCAGCAGTAGCAGGGAGACCAGCCTGGCCAGGGTATCATCTGAATGGTGGCCCCTCACAGACTCCATGAAGGTGAGATTATTTGGAAATGAATGGATCTTTGCAGACGTGCTTAGGTTAAAGATCTCATTTTGAATAGGGTGAGCCCTAAATTCAATTCACAAGGATGAAAGCAGAGACTGGAGTGATGTGGCCCCGGGCTAAGGCACATCCAAAGCCACCAGAAGTGGAAGAGGCAGGAAGGACCCTCCACAAGAGCCTTCAGAGGGACATCATCAGCCTTCTGGCCTCCAAATCTGTGACAGAACACGTTTCTGCTGCTTTAGGCCACCAAGCTTGTGATAATTTGTCACGGCAGCCTCAGGAAGCTCATACAGCTGGCAGACATGGGACGTGCGGTCCTGTGCGCTCCTCACAAGGCACAGAGAGGCTGAACTTGGCCACGGCATTTACAGGTGGAATGAGGAGGATATCAGGATTCAAAGGGCAGTCCAGAGGGGCCAGCAAAGGGTCATTGCTGTCCTTCTGTTCTTGTTCAGCCCAAAGCAGTCGTTTCTGAAGGGACACATTCCTGCAGTTCCAGAAAACATCCGAACGTGTACAGAAGCAGTCACATTTCCACCGAGGTTAAAGCTGCCACTCCAGATGATTAACCAGACTTTATTTGCATCTCAGAGTTGAAGTTTATGTAGTTTTGGAGGAGGCTTCATAGTTTATGTTCCATCTGCTGCATTTTTAATAGGGGACCGATCGAGCTGGCAGCTAGAAGGGAGAGGTGAGGGATGGGACGACGAACCCGGGTATTGTGATGTTTGGTTCCAGGGTGGAGCCGTGTGTGGAATCTGCCACACGCTCACCACTCAGGCGTCAAGACCTCCCTCCCAGCAGCTTTCCAGCCCTCCAAGGACGGATGGAGCATCCAAAGGAGAGTCAGTCTGCTCAGACGTGTGACCAGGAACCAAGTCAAATGACCTCAAATAGCTACTAGGATGATTGTGGATTCCAAGCTCTTTCCTTCCATGAATAGAAAATATAGATACAATATTAACCTAAAGAAATGTAAGCTCTGCCCTGTATAGTCCCTTTTCTTGTAGAACAAGTTCTAAAGAAATAAACGCTTGGGCACATTTTGGCACGTGTCTGCCTACATTAATCTGTGTTGGTGAAGACGTAGAGTGTGAATAATCTTGTGAATAGAAAGTTTAATGGCAACCAGGAAAGGAAGTCATAAGGTGAACCCCCGAGACACAAGATCCAGCCCTCGTGACTTCATTCTTGAAGGAACACGTCACTCTTGTTGTTGGTAGTGATGGTGGAGAGGGGCTGGCCATTTGTGAGGCCAAGCATCCTGGGGACAGGGGCCACCTCCCTCTGTCCGGGCCAGGTGTGAGTTGCAGCTGTTGGGTCGGGGAAGAAAACATTAGAGTTCTCCAATGTACGACACTGCAGGCAAGGCCAGTGGACTCAGGGAGGACATGTGGGCCTTGGGAAGGTGGAGACCAGCTGCAGGTGACTGTCTGCAGTCTGGAGGAGGTGCTGGTGTCCTCTCCAGTTCTTACCAGCCAGGAGAGGTGGGTCAGAGTGTATGAGGCCCCAGCTCCTGATCCAGCACAGAGCATTTCATGGGTCAGGACAGTTAGAGGTTGTTTGAGTTTCTATGACCACTGTGACAAATTACCACAAGGTAGGTGGCTTAAAACAGCACACACTTATTCCCCTACAGTGCAGAGGTCTCAAGTTTGAAATCCATCTCACTGGACTGAAATCACGTGTGGGCAGGGCAGGCTCCCTCCAGGAGGCTCCAGGGGAGAATTCGTTCCCTGACTTCTCCAGCTTCCAGGTCCACATTCATTGGCTCGTGACCCTGCCTGCACCTTCAAGTCAGCTGCGTAGCCCCTCCTCCAGCTGTCATGTTGATGTCTCCTCATTCAGCCACATCTCCTTCTGCCTCCCTTTCATGATGTCATTTAGGATGCATCTGGATAATCCAGGATAATCTCTCCATCTCAAGATCCTTCATTTAAGCACATCTGCAAAGTCTCTTTTGCCACCTAAGGTGACATTCACAGGTGCCTGGGATTAGGGCTTACATCTCCTTTGGGGAACACTGTTCAGGTCAGATGGTCATATTCTTTGCAGGATGCAGAAGTGCTCCCTTTAGTAAAGAAGCGTAGTAAAGTGTCCACAGTCACACAGCTGAGTCATCCAAGCAGTCACTGAGCGTATTTATTAAGCATCTGGTATATGTCAGCTCTGAGCTACAGACTGGGGAATGCTGTCATTCACCCATCATTTGAGCATCCCCCACCCAGTGAATACATACTGAGGAATGTTCTTTCCCAGAAACCCAGACAGCACTAGAGTGCTTTGGGAATAAGACAGAGAAAGCCCTGCTCCCAGGCGACCAGAGGTACAGGGAGAGCTGCACCATGACACAGTGAGCCTCTGTGCAGAGATGAGTACACAGTCCTGGTGCATGGGGAATGGCCTCCACCACTTCTGGGAGCTCATCAGACAGGAAGCCTCCAGGAGGCAGTGATGGGAAACAGGAGACCTCCTAGTCGAATCGGAGTTGGCCAGGCCAAGAGGAGGTGGTGTGTGGTTTGCAGCAGTCTGGGCGAAATGTGGGCCTCCCTCGAAAAGCCCAGTAGATCTGTGAAGGGTGCACACTGAATCTGCTTTATCCCCCAGATCTCTCTGGAACTTTCCACTGCCCCCCACCACCTCCTCCACCGTGTCATCTAGGCCATGAAGCATCTCTTCCTGGCTCAGTTGCTCCAGCCAAGGCACCCGGAGCTGAGCACAGGCACCCAGCCTGGGCTCCCTTCCACAGACAGTGCACCATCTCCCTGAGTAACTGGTCGGGGTCAATACACAGCACCAACACAGCACCACATGAGAGCCCAGGACGGGGAACCGCCGGGCAGTGGAGATCAGGCTCGTACGTGGTACAGAGATCCAGCTCGTCTCTGTGCATGCCCTCCCTGCTCCTGGACAATGCCATGGTCTATTCTCCCATTCACCATGCCCTCTTGCCATATTGTATCATTAGTAAGGCTACGGGAGGGTTTCTCTCCCCACAGACGGAGACTAAGTCAGCTTGGTGACCTTCTGCCCCCGTGATGCTTTTTCTCATGCTGTAAATTGATGGACCCTTTTTCTATTGGGACATTTGGGTGACCACCAGGCTGATCAGTCTTTCCCGCTCACTGACTTGTCCCTACGGTGTCCTAGGACTACCTGGCTGGCAGAGGCCCAGAAAGTCTGGGTGGCTGTCCAAGGCCACAACTGGTGAGGGTCAAGGTGGTTTTGTAGTCCAGCCCTCTGCCACTCACAGCCCTCTTGTCTGTCTAGTCACTGCTTGGTGTACATGTGCTCTTGGCCTCCTAGGACCTGAGGGAGGTCTGGGGGCTGCACCTGCTAAGAGGACAATGCCTTGGGTGGGGTGGGCACTGCCTTATGCAGGGACCAGGCCATCTCAGCTCCACCAATGTGGACAAAGCCCCTGCAGACGGAGACACTTGCACTCATGCCTGGCCCTGTGACCCTGGGCTCTACACTCCCCTCCTCCAAGCTCTGTGGGGTGACAGCATCAGGGACTCTGGACTGCGGGAGGTTAGTGAAACCATGAAGCACAGGACCTGCTTCCACGCCTACGCTTAGACGAAGCTCGGTCCATGGCTGCTGCTTGCAAAATGCCTTTCATGGGGGGTTATTCTCAGGATCAATGAAATGACATGCATGTGGGGCTTGTGTCAGCCTTAAGACTGTACTGACAGCTTCAAGTGGAGTGACGGGTACAAGGAGTGGACGTAGGACGGGCATGAACGTGGCGGGTGTGCCTTGGTGACTTGGGGAACACGAGGGTGGACGTGTAGTACATTCCTCATAAAATCATTAGAGTTGAATTTTCTTATCCAGTTATGCAGCTGACTCAGTGAGACCTCAGAGAAAATTAATTAAACTCTTCATTCTTTGCTCTTCTCTTTGGCAATGGGGGTAATGCCCTCATTCTGTAAATTCCTCTTTTTCTTCAGAAATTTTGTAAGGCTCAAAGGCCCCATAGCTCTCTAAATCACTAGGTGGCACCAAGAATTCCAGGAAACAATGATATGGACCCAGAGATTTCTCAGTGCCAAGGAGACTACAGCTGAGTCTGTCTGTGTCCCTGGGAGCTACGAGGTAGGAACGGGCTCAGCCACGGGTCTTCCTCTTGTTGCAATGGCTCAAGTCTCCTCCCGCGATGCTCCACCCAGTGACCAGGCCCGCTGAGCCTCGTCTAAAAGTCTCCCAACTTCAGTCTGTGCCGTCTAGCCTGATGCCCCACAGCTGTCTCTCCTCCCTTCCCTGTGTGACCTCTCCCTTGCCATCCATCTGGACAAGCTTTCTCCAGCCCCTACTACATTCATGGCACCATGTCACAGCATGGAGGACAAGAACGCTGCAGCTGGAACAGAGATGGGACCTTGGACAGCTCACTTTAACCTCTCAGTGTCTGCATCCCCACCTCTGGGGCTGTCTTGACCATCACACATTGTACACAGCTATAGAAAGTCAACTTTGTACCCCACACATATATACAATAAACTATCTTAAAAACAACAACAAAGATTAGGAGGTGACCACGCAAAGTGCTTCCCTCGGCTGCTGCGCGCATCCCAGCCGTCATCTGTCAGCAGCAGCAGCATCTACCTCAGCTCTGATCAGCCCGAGGCTGTTGGGCACCCCTGGACTCCTGTTCATTTTTCTCCTAACTTCAAACCTTCTTCAACCATCTCCCTGGAAAACTCAGTTATGAAATCTGGGTCTGCAAACTGACCAAGTTCCGGAAATTGGGGCGGGAACCTCGCTTTCCACTGCAACAGCTGACCCAGCCTACTGTGTGCAGCTCTCAATTATTTTATTTTTTCATTGTGGTGGATGCAGGGCAGTGCCCTGGCCGGCTGCCCAGGCCTCACCCCCAAGAGCACAGAGCCCTGCTAGCCAGCTCCAGAGGTCCCTGGGGTCCAGACCCTGATTGCCAAGCAGGCCCTGACACCCATGGCGGTGATGTGTCCACCTCCCCTGCAAGGGCCTCTGCCCCAGTGGCCAGTGCTGCTCTGGATCCCATCATCCTAGTGGATTCCACAGCAGCATCTCCAGATTGGCCCCGGCCTACGGGACAGATGCCACCATGTTCCTTAGAGATCCACCTGTCACCCACATTTGCCTTAGCCCGCTGGCCCACCCTCCTACTCTAACAAGGGCGTCCGGCATTTCCACCCATTTCCACTGTCCATCACTTTTCCATGCTCCAAGGAGTCATCTCAACAGACTGTCAGGACCCACTCGAGGGGCCCTTGCTAAAACACTGAACTCTGGGTCATGGTGCGTGTCCCCATGTGAACACATTCTTCTCTGCTGTTCCCCCCAGGCCCACACACTCCTCGTTTCCTTCCACAGGCCGATTGCTGGGTCCCGGCAGCGTGCATGAGCCAGGGCCTGCGTCCCTTCACCACGCAAGCTGGTCGCTCCCTGGACAGGTTTGTCTTCCTTTCCTGGGTTGGCCTGAGACCTTGGGTGTCTGTTGGCCTAGAGGTCATGAGGGGCTGACGGGTGCACCAGAAGGGGCACAAGAGTCACCCTGTGCTGTGTGCTTCAGTGAGGCCACTGCATTCTGCAGCTGGGGATACAAGGCGGAGGGGCTTCCTTTGCTGACCCGGAGTGTTCAGCGGTTCTTGGGGTTTAAGATTCTTGGGCCCATCCATAAATGCACACCTGCGAGGTCCCAGGGCATCACACCTTCCCGTCACTTTGCCGTTAAGAGGCTGTGGAGGCTGCGGTGGGAGCATCTTTCAGTGCTGCTGCACTTCCTGTTAAACGCTGGCTTTGATTCCTGTCCTGCCTGCCTGTGGTTGCTCGAGCTGGAAGCTCTCAGAGCAGCCCGAGATGCGCAGCTTCCTTGCATGCTTTGGGTAAGAAGATGTCTCCTGCGAGTGTTTCCTTTTTACAGTGCATCCAATGCAATTACTGTAACCAGTCCAGTGGCTGTGGCATTTGGGGACGGTGATAATTATAAGTGTCATGGAATAGGAAAACCTTCAGTATATGTGACTGCACTGGTGCCTCCCACCACTTCCGCCAGACCAGAGAGCAGCCCACCTTCAAAACCCCATCCTGCGATGGATGCTGCTTCTCTGGGCCTCTCCTGGTACTGAGTACCCCAGCCGGATTCCCCAGACACAACAGGGTGAGAATTAGGGCTTAGCTGCCACCCTTTAGAGAGGTGCAGTCCCAGATGGCAGGATGAGGTTGAGGGGAGTGAGTACAGAAAGAAGGGAGCCCACGCGAGTGACCAGCGCCAGACGGCAGCAGGAATCTGTTCTCAGCACGTCTTTGCCCAGCTGAGAGGTGGGGGTTAGGGGAAGTTTGGCTGATCTTGGCTGCTTGTGGCTTTGCCTGTGTGTTGTATTTTAAGTGGCAGCTGAAGGTCTAAAAACAGAATTCTTAAGGAGAAAAATCTCTAGAGAAAGATCTAAACTTTCATTTAAAATTTCTGGAGGGCTACAGAAGAGTAAAAGAAGCCAAAATTAGACAAAAATTTACAAATATTAAACCCAGCTTCAAATAAATAAATTCATAGCTTGGAACTAGCCTCAGCATAAAAGCCTGCCAGATGAGGTAGCAAATCCTCTCTGAAGTAAGATAGTACCATCAAATTATCTGTATAACTTTCATAAATAATGCATAACATTCAACAAGAAATGTATCAGGCATGCCAGCCTGGTATACAAAGCCAAGCTCTACAAAACCAAAGAAACAAAGGCCAAGAGAAGAAACAAACATTAGAAACAGATCCATAGGATGTCCAGATAAAGATGTCATCTCATATGATCTTTAAAATTACTGAAATTTATGTGTTTAAGAATATAGATAAGATGGAGAATTTTATAAGAACCTAAATCTATACAAATAAAATAATTGAAAATACAATAGGAATCGAAACTAAGAACTCAGTAGATAGGGTTTTAAGGAAAACAGAGCTTAAGGGAAGATTCATAGATGACATCATGAAAATGGATGAGTAAGACCTTCCAGAAATGCACCCTTTAATAAATAAAAAACCTGGCAAAAATTAACAAAATGAAGTCTTTCAAACCTCTGGAAATTACTCAAAGGCTTTCTGCAAGCTTGGGAGTATTTACCCAAGAAAAGTGGTTGGATCTTGGTAAGAACAGTGAGCTTTGTTCACACTGTAACTTGCTCCAGTCCCATTCTCTGCGCTCCAGCTCAAAAAATAAAAACACTTATTCCCATTATCCAAGGGCATATCACAAAGCTGGAGTGTTTTTCAAAGTCTAGTTCTCAAAGAGTTGCCATTGTTTGACATGTCAGATCATTCCTCTAAACCTAAGTCAGCCCCCCACAAGGCTACCATGGAAGTAACTTCTCCCCAGGAGGTCATTTGTTGAAAACAATTACAGACAAGTATTTTAACTTTGCAGCTGCCTGAGGCAATGAATAACAGTTTAGGTAAACAACTAGACCTCCCACATATCTATAGACCACTCCACTCAGCAACAGTAGAATACACAGTTTCATTTAAAATAGCATCAAAAGTGCCCGTGAAACATTCTCCAAGATAGACCATATGTTAGTCCATAAAACAAGTCTCCATAAATTAAAAATAATTTAAATCATACAAGCACATTCTCTGACCACAATATAATGAGCTTAGAAATAAATAAAAGAAAATAATGGGGGGAGCTCAGAATGTTTGGAAATTGAACAACACACTCCTGAATAACCGATGAGTCAAAGAAGAACGCGATGTAAATTAGAAAGTACTTTCAGATCAGTGAAAATGCAACATACCAAAGCTCAGGAGATGCAGCAAAAGCAGTGCTTGAAAGAAGACTTAGAGCCATAAATACCTACATAAAAAAAAGATCTCAAATCAGTGATGTAACCTTCCACCTTATGAAATGAGAGAGAAAAGTAATTTGAACTCAGATCAAGAAAATCATAAAATTAGAGAAGATATAAACAAAATAGAAAACAACAAAATAAAGAAAATCAATGAAATCAAACATTTTCTTTTGAAAAATTAACAAATTTAACAAACTTTTAAATAGATTCACAAATTAGAAAAGAGAAGACTCAATTTACTAAGATCAAGAATAAAAGTAATCTGCACTGGAAAAGAAGTAAAATGATTTCTAGGTGTAGATAATGTAATCATATAAATAAAAATCCCTAGGGATCCACCAAAAGACTGTTGAAGCTAGTATATGAGATCAGCAAGATTACAAGTTACAAGATTAATACATAAAAATGAGTTGGATTCCTCTGCTGCTATGAGTTGATTGTTTCCCCCAACAGATTATGTGTTAGAAACTTAATCCCCATTGTAACAGTGTTAAGAGGGTGGGAAATCTGGTTATTGATGGTGGGGACATTAAGAGGTAATTGGATCGTGAGGACTGTGCCCTCATGAATATATTAATCTATTCATGGAGTAATTGGTTAATGATTTATTAGGTTATCATATGGATGTGAATTGCTGCTTTATAAGGAGAACAACGGAGCACATTAAGGAGCCCTCCTGCGATTCCTGCTGTGTGATCATCTGTGTCACCACGTGACTCTGTAGAGAGTTCCCACCAAGAAGGACATTATCACACGTGCCCTCCAGACCTTGGACTTCCTAGCTTCCAAAACTGTAAGAAATAAATGCTGGGTTTTCTTAATATAAATTACCCAGTTTTAGGTATTCTGTTATAAGTGACAGAAAATGGACTAATGCATATACGCTGTCAAAGAACAATCCAAAACTATAATTAAGGAAACAAATTTTCAAAAATATCAAAAAATAAAATACTTAGGAATATATATATATATATATATATATATATATATATATAAGAAAAGTGGAAGACTTGTACACTCAAAACTACAAAATGCCGTTAAAAGAAATTAAGACCTAAAAAATAGAAACTATCTTGTATTAATGATCAGAAGACTTCATATCATTAAGAGACAATACTTCCTGAATTAATCAACAGATTTAACACAATTTCTATAAAAATGCCAATTGTTTTTTTCTCTTTTTTCTTTCTTTTTTTTTTTTTTTTTACAGAAGTTGAGCAAGCTGGACCTAAAATTCATATGGAATTGTAAGGAAACCAGAATAGCCAAAGCAATCTTGAAAAGGAAGAATAAAGTTGAAGGATTTACAATTTCCCATTTCAAAACCTCTTACAAAGCTGCAGGGAAAAAGACAGTGTGTTACTGGCAAGAGGACAGACATGTTTATCTATGGAGTAAAATGGAGAGCTCAGAAATGAAATAAAGTGTGTATTTATGGCCAATTGATTTCCTACCAGGGTGTTTAAACCATTCGCTAGAGAAAAAATAGTTTTTCAACAAATAACTTTAGGACAATTGGATATCCACAGGCAAAAGAATGAATTTGGGCCCTCCCTAACCATATGCAAAGATTAACTTAAAATGGATCAAAATCTTAAATGTAACACCTAAAACTATAAAATTCGTCAAAGAAAACATGGTGTAAATCCTAATGACCTTTGATTGGACAATGGTTTTTTAGATATGACAAAAAAAAGCACAAATCAAAGACATAAATTGGACTTCATCAAAATTAAAAACTTTTATGCATCAAAGGACACTATCAAGAGAGTAAAGATTCAAGCCACAGAAAGGAAGAAAAGACTTGCGAATTATATATATAATAAGGCTTTAATATCCAGAATGCATAAAGAACAACATCAACAAAAAAGACAACTCAATTTAAAATTGGGCAAAGAAGATATACAAAAGGTCATTAAGCACATGAAAATATGCTTCACATCATTAGACATTTGGGCCATGAGAATAATTAAAACCACAATGAGCTACCACTTCACACCCTCCCTCTAGGGTAGCTATGATCAATAAATGGGAAATCAGTGCTGGTAGGTACGTGGGGAAATTGAAGCCCTCATACATTGCTGGTGGGGATGTAAATTGGTGCGGCCTCTGTGCGAAACATTTTTGCAGTCCCTCAAAAGGTAAAACATAGAGTTACCCTATGATGCAGCAATTCCAGTCCTAGGTGCATACCCAGGAGAACTGACAACAGGTGTTCCAACAAAAACTTGTACATGAACATTCACAGCACTGTTATTCACAATAGTCAGTTGGTGAGAGCAACCCCAATGTCCATCAATAGAGGAATGAATGAACAAAAGTGATGCATCCACACGATGGAATATTACTCAGCCACCAAAAGGAATGAGGCACTAGTACATACCACAATATGGATGAACCTTAGAAACATTATGCTAGAGAAAAAACCAGGTACAAAAGACCATACATTATGCATTTCTTTTTTATATGAAACATCCAGAATAGACAAATTCATAGAGATAGGAAGTCGATTAGTGACTTCCAGTGGCTGGAAGTGGGGAAGGATTAGGGGGAGTGACTGCTAATGTGTATGGAGTTTATTTGGGAGTGATGAAAAGTGTTTTTGGATTTGATAGTGGTGTTGGTTGGACAACCTTGTGAATATACTAAAAACCACTGAATCATACACTTTAAAATGGTGAATTTTATGGTGTGTCAATTATATCTCAAGTTAAAAAAAAGAAAGAAAATAAAGCAAAACAGTAATAGTTGAGTTATTTTGTAGACATCAGAGAAATACACCTAGATGATCAATAAAAAAATCAACTCTACTAAATATTACACAAAGGGGTATATGAAGATCAGAGTAAATTTTCATCAACAGTAAGTTGTATGAGTTTTAAAAATATCTCAGAATGACTTAGCTGGAACTGAAGTCAATATACTTTGTAAAATTGTCTTATGTGACTCAAAATGTTACTTGAATTGTGACAAAGACTAACAAATGTTAAAGAAGAACATCAAGAGTTTAAATAAAATTGTTTTGTTTAGAATGCTTAAAAACAGTACTTTTAAGTTACTAGATATTTTATATGTCATCATAAATATGTCTGGATAACCAAATCAATAAATATTGCAGGTAAAGAAAGAAGATAAGTACATGAGAAAATATTTGGACTGAAACAGCAAAGACAAAAGGATGAAAAGTATGTTAAAAGGGCATAGAAGACTTGTAGGACACAACAAAAAAGAAATCCAGTGCTTGAGTAATTGCAGAATGAGACAAAGAGGAAAGAAAAAAAGAACAGAAGTATTATTTGTCTGTTCAAAATTGACCACGAAACCACCAAACACATGCACAGAGATGTAATCTAGGCAAACTTATAAAAACCAGAGACAGAGAGAAAAATCTCAAAAGTAGTCAGGGAAAATGATATACATTACCTTCAAGTGATAAATATGGGGCTGGCCAGTTAGTTCAGTTGGTTAGAGCACAGCAGTATAACATCAAGGTCTTATATCCCTGTACCTGCCAGCTGCCTGCCCCATCCACCCCCTTAAAAAAAAAAAAGAAAAAAAGAGACAAATCATAAGAAAGATGGCTCAACAAAATATCAGAATCCCAAAGACAATGGTATATCATCCTCATGGTGCTGAAAAGAAATAATTGTTTACCTAGAATTCTATATGCTAAACAAATATTCTTTAAAGGTGAGGGTAAAATGAATACATAACTAAACAATTACTGAAGTAATTAGAAACTAGTAAAACTTCCACTAGAAAGTAATACAAAAGTTGTTCAGGTAGAAAGTGACTCGCAGTGGAAGCAGAGAAATGCAGGAAGAAAAAATATATAAATCATATATATGCAATTATATAGTATCTATATAGTTGCGAGTACAATTATAATTGTAATAATATAGGAAACAAAACATATAAAATAAAGATTTAAAGCAATAATGTCATAAAAGTAAGGAGGGAGATTAAAGTACTGTATAGTTTTTGTATTTGAGAAGTGTTAAATACAAATTGTCAAATCAAAGATGCATGCAATAATCCATAGTATAAAAAAAATACATAGTAAAAGGGTGCATATATAGTAAGTTAGAATGGAAATAAAGAATGATGAAAATACTGGAATAAACCAAAAGGAGTAAGAAAAGAGGAAAATAGAAGTAGAATCACAGACTAGGTGTAAAAATAGAAATATTAAGGAAGGAAATTCAAATCCAAAAATAAAAACATTTATATTGCATGTAAATTAACTAAATACATTAATTAAAATACAAATATTTTTATACTAAAGAAGAAAGTACAACATTACTGCTTACAAGAGTCATGTCTTAAAAATAAAGATAAAAATTGATGCTAAAAGATGGAAAAAGATATACCATATAAACCATAATAATTACAAGAATATGTTAATTTTAATAATGACAAAGTTGTGTAGCTATCACATGTCAAATGAACTAGACTGTAAAGCAGAAGGGATTTCTACTTAACATGAAACATTTCATAGCAATTAGAGGGTAATTCTTCTGGGACAATAAAATAATTGTAAATATACACTCACCTATGGACATGGCCTCCAGGTACATACAACCAAAACTAGAACTAAGAGCAGAAGTTGACAAAGAAACAATCATAATGGAGATCCTAACATATGTCACTTTATAACTAAAAGCAAAAGCAAACAAAATTATTAGTTATTGTGTAGGAGATTTTACCCATCTGATAACAAATTTAATGTAATAAATATATGTAGAATACTGCACCCAACAAATGTAGACTATGCATCTTTTTATGTGTATATGGATCACTTACTAAAATTACCTATATGGTGAACCATAAAGTTCCAACAAATGTCTGAACTTATACATGGCATAGTCGCTGATCACAGTACAGTTGAGCTAGAAAATTTAAAAAAAAATTAAAAAGAATAATCACAAGTAGGTAATTCCTAAATATCTAAAAACCAAGCAGCACATTTTTATGTAATCAATGGATCAAAGAAAAAAAATTCACAAAGGAAATTAGGAAATATTTTGTCACATATGATGACATTTCAAGTAGTTGAGGAAAAGAATGGAAATTAAATTTAATGTAATTACAAAATGAAGATAAAATCAGAAATTAAAGAAAGACAAGCAAATTATTATAATGGAATACATCAACAGCAAATGTTGGTTCTTTAGAAAAGAGTAACATATTAGAAAAAACCTTTGTCAATACATAAGGTTTAAAAAGGGAGAGAGAGAAAAGGCAGAAAGTACAAATATCAAAAACACCATTGACTTAAACTGACTCAAAAAGAAAGAAAAATTTTAAATTTGAATGATGAGAGGCAGGGGCTATGAGTTAAAGAACGCAGTTAGCTGCAGAGTCTGAAAAAGCGTGGAAACGGATTCTTCCTCGAAGCCTCCAGGAAGAAGCAGCTCTGATGACATCTCAACTTCAGAATTCTGACCTTCAGAACTGTAAGATAATAAACTTGTGTTTTTTTAAATGATGAACTTCATGAAAATTTGTTATGGCCCCAATAGGAAACTAATACAGAGACCAATATCTTGAATGAAGATGAATGCAAAAATTCCCATAGCAAATGTGAGAAAACGAAACCCATGATATTTAAAAGTAGACAATACATTACAGTCAAGTTGAGTTTATTGCAAGAATGCAAACTGTGAAGTAATGCAAAGGTAACATTTGAAAATCAGTCATTATAAATCATCATAACAACCAAATAAAGAAGAGAAGTTGTGGCTGGCTATCTCACTTGGGAGAGCATGGTGCTGGTAACACCAAGGTCAACAGATACATAAAAAGCATTTGATAAAATTCAACACCCATTCATGGTTAAAAAAGAAAAAAAAAAAGGACTCTTAACAAACTTGGAATAGAAGGGAACTTCTTTAATCTAATAAAAAGCATCTACAAAATAATCACAGCAAACATCATAGTAAATGCAGCATCTTGACGTTTTCTTTCAGGGTCATGAGAACGACCTCCATAAAAACACAGGCTCCCAGGGCGAAGGTCCACTGAAAGTACCCTTGGTGGAGCCTCTTTGGCTTTTGTTTTCTGATTGGTTGGTAACAGCAGTAAAACTATCCAATCAGAACGCGTATTCCAGGAGCCCTCATTTGAATACAGAGTCTATAAATGGGCCGAGCAAGCCCACACTCGGCATTTTCTTTCTGCGGAGCTGGAGTCGGGGGTTGGTGCTACGTCTGGTCTTCGCCGAGGTGTCTTCCTCAGTTCCCGGACAAGGAGTTGAGAAGCCGAGTGATGACTGCAACGGGAAAAGCTGCTAAGAGAAGCAGGTTTCCTCGAGGTGAAGTTTGCTGGGTCCACGCGCTTCTCCAACCTCTTTGGACGTCACAGGCCTGGTGAGTCTCCTCGTTTATCGTGAGCGCCGGGGCCCCAGTATCGGGGTACCGTCGGCTTCTCCTATTCCTGCAGAGAGCGGCGGTCCCGGGGCGCGGAGAGCCGTGGGCCCGGGGAGCGGCGGGCCGGAGAGTGGCAGTCTGGAGCGCGGAGAGTGGCGGGCCGGGTCCTCGGTATCGGGTACGTCGGCTTTTTCTCCAATCTCCGCGCCGAACAGCGGAGAGTGGCGTGCCCGGGCGTGGAGAGCGGCGGTCCTGGGGCATGGAGAGTGTCGGTCCCGGGGCGTGGAGAGCGCCGGGCCGGGGCCTAGGTATCGGAGTATCGTCGGCTTCTCCAATTTCTGCGGAGAGCGGCGGTCCCGGGGCGCGGAGAGCGGCGGTCTGGAGCGTGGAGAGCGGCGGGCCGGGGCTCCAGTATTGGGGTACCGTCGGCTTTTTCTCCAATTTTCGCGGAGAGCGTCGGGCCCAGGGCGCGGAGAGCGGTGGGCCGGAGCGCGGAGAGTGGCGGTCTGGATCGCAGAGAGTGGCGGGCCGTGGTGTGGAGAGCGGCGGTCTGGAGCGCGGAGAGTGGCGGGCTGTGGTGTGGAGAGCCGCCGGCCGGGGCTCCGGTATCGGGGTACAGTCGGCTTTTTTTCCAACCTCCGCGGAGAGCGTCGGGCCCGGGGCGTGGAGAGCGGCCGGCCGGGGCCTAGCTATCGGGGTATGGTCGGCTTCTCCCATTCCTGCGGAGAGCGGCGGTCCCGGGGCGCGGAAAGCGGAGGTCTGGAGCACGGAGAGGGGCGGCCCGTGGTGTGGAGAGCAGCGGGCTGGGGCCTAGGTATGGGGGTATGGTTGGCTTCTCCCATTCCTGCGGAGAGCGGCGGTCCCGGGGCGTGAAGAGCGGCGGTCCCGGGGCGCGGAGAGCGGCGGTCTGGAGCACGGAGAGGGGCGGCTCGTGGTGTGGAGAGCGGCGGGCCGGGGCACCGGTATCGGGGTACCGTCGGCTTTTTCTCCAATCTCCGTGGAGAGCAGCGGTCTCGGGGCGTGGAGAGTGGCTGGCCGTGGCGTGGAGAGCGATGGGCCGGGGCGCCAGCATCGGGATACCGTCGGCTTCTCCCGTCTCTGTGATGAGCAGCGGAGAGTGGCGGGCTGTGGCGTGGAGAGTGGCGGGCCTGAGCCCCGGTATTGCGTATCGTCGGCTTTTTCTCCAATCTCCCCGCTGAGAAGCGGAGAGTGTCGGGCCGGGCGTGGAGAGCGGCGGTCCAGGGCCCCAGTATCAAGGTACCCTCAGCTTTTTCTCTAATCTCGCTGAGAAACGGAGAGCGGCGGTCCCGGGGCGTGGAGAGCGGCAATCCCGGGGCGCCGATATTGGGGTACCTTTGGTTTCTCCCATCCCGGCGCCAAGCGGCGGAGAGCGGTGGGCCGTGGCATGGAGAGCGGCGGACCGGAGCGCGGCTAGTGGCGGGCCATGGCGTGGAGAGCGGCGGGCCGGGGCCCCGGTATCGGGGTACCGTCGGTTTTTTTTCCAATTTCCGCGCTGAGCAGCGGAGAGCGGCGGGCCAGGGTCCCAGTATCAGGTTACCGTCGGTTTCTCCCATTCCTGTGCTGAGCAGCGGAGAGCGGCGGTCCGGAGCGTGGAGAGCGGCGGGCCGTGGTGCCTTTGCTGGGGCGCGGGTACCGGGCGCCGTTGGCTTTCTCTCTCAGCTGTGCACGTAGACATGGAGAGCGGTGGCCAGGGAGCAGGGTGCCTATGTGCGGGCAGCTGAGGCCCTGCCTGCCTCTGCCCGTGCCGGAGCAGGCCACAGCCCCGGTCGTGAGAGCTGGCAGGTGACGTGGGCGATTCGCCATAGAGGCAAATGACTCCCTACTGCCAAAGATTGAAACCAATTAGGTTAGGAGTCAAACATACTCCCGCGGTGCAGCACCACAGACAGGATGGTAAGTATGTCGGCGCTAAGGGCTGCTCCCACAATACACATGGTGGTGGGGAAGCTTTTAGAAGGGTTGATGTGGAAGGGAACGTTGGTAATTTCTCAGATGTGACACAGACAATACGTCTGTGTACAGTCCCACTTGGTCATGCTGTATTTTCTCTGTTGTTGAGTTCAGTGTGCTCGTATTAAGTGAGGTTTTCTTTGTGTACAGTTAGTACGTTCTGTAGTTACCTTTTCATTGTGATGTTTCCGAGTGGTTTTTGTGTTATAGTAATCCCGGTTTAGTAGAATGAATTGCGTTTTGTTGCTCTCTTACTTTTTAGAAGTACTTATGAAAGGTCGGTATTTTTGTTCTGTGTCTTTGTTTTGATTATGTATGTTCATGGGATTCGAAGCTGACCGTCACCACGTGTGCCCAAGATGTGATGATCAGGTCAAAACCATCAGCATGCCTATTACCACCAGTTGCAATTACTCTCCATGTCCCCAGCCAAACCTCTCCCTGCCTAACTTCCCCACTTCCCCCTCCACCCCAGGCAACCCTAGGTCTGTTCTCTCTCTCCCAAAGTCTAGTGCACCACTCTGTGTTCTTTCTCTTAGTGCCCACATACAAGTGAGGATGTGCAGTAGATTTCCCTGTTTGTCTTATTTCACTTGAGCTTTTTCCAAGCTCATCAGTTTAGTTGTGGATGGCAGAATATCCACCTTTCTTATGGCTGAGTGGTATTCCATTGTGTACATACACTACATTTTCCTTATCTAGTTGTTCCTGTTGAATATTTCGGTTAGTTTTGTTTCTTGGGTGTTCAAAGTATAGCTGCAGTGAATATGGGAGTGCATGTGTGGCTTTGAACAGTCACTGTTGAATCGGTATGCATATAATTTTCTCATGTGTCAAATGGGAAATGCTCTGTGATACACAGGGTGGTTGTAAGAGCAAGTGAGAGTTAGTTGGAAAGCACCTGGCCTGCTCTAGTTCCCATCCACTTGACCAGCCTTACTTAGCTCAAGCTGCTTCCAGCTCTAGGCTCTTTCCTTCCTTGGCGTTTTGAAGCACTTCCTTACTGAGCTGTATCTCCATGAGGACATGGTGCTACCCCCGACTGCCCTCTGTGTAGGCCATGAGTTCTGGAGTCAGTTGGGGCCAGAGCAGTGGGAAGGAGAGCCCCTGGGCCCTGTGAGGCCAATTCTTGCCCTGTGGCCAGAAGTGGGTCACAGTCTTGGCCATTATATCGGTGCCAAATGAGGGAGACTTCACAAAGCACCACATAGTCGTCACCTGGGCACTTGGGAAGTGGGCGGGCACCCCCAGCAGGTCTGTGCTGACCAGAGGCTGTGAGAAGTGCCCAACCTGACCTGCACAATGATGGGACTGGGTGCAGCTGCATCTCACAGGCTCCCCATCTCAGGGCAGAATGCACAAGCCAGGAGCGTCGAGGATGCAGACCTCATCACTGTCCAGAGTGTCTCCATCTCCCTCCTCTTCTTTCTCATCTTCCATCATCTCTGGGTGGGACCCTAAGCTGCCAGAGGGGCCCCCAGCAGGGGGCAAAGGGGGCTGGCCCCTCTAAATTCACCTGCAAAATAGGTAGACCTAGATGGGTGAGGCCTGAGGGAAGAGGCCACCTGAAGGCTGGGCCAGCTTCTGCAGGCTGCACATCGTGTCCAGCAGGGTGTCGGCCAGGTCCCACTGGTTGATGAGGGATATCTCCACTGCAGGGCATGTGGTCAGGGAGGCAGGGCTCGGAGAGCACATGCTTCACACAATGGCATGCTTGTTATCTGCTGTGCAAACTTTTTACCCTGTTGTCTGGTGATTTCTCTGTCCATTTCACAGTCCACCTTACTTTCAAGCAAGAGAAGTTCTGCATTTTCTGAAGCATACTTATCAATCATGTTCATCCATTTTGGCAAATCATCAAATGTTTCCTTTGTGATATCACGTACTAATTGATCCCCTTAGCACTGCTGTAATAAGCTGAAGTAGTGCTGTTGAATCTCTCCTGACCCTCTGTGTTCCAGATCTGTAATCTAATTTTCTTTCCTCTTAGCTCTACAGTTTTGATTTTAAAGTCAACACCCATGGTGGACTTGCAGGCTTCGCAGAAGGCCTCGCAGAAGGTATCATCGCTGAAGCGTTCCAGCAGGCTGGTCTTGCCCATGCCGGGAGCCCGTGATGATGATCTGCAGCTTGAAGTCAGCCTGCCTGGGGGCCTGCTTCCTCAGGCGGTCCTGGCCACCCAACAGCTCCGGGAAGCTCGCGCCCAGGCCACCGCCACCCCTGATCCCCTCCCTTGAGCAGCCCCGGCGTCCCACGGGCTCCAAGCTACAGCTGTGCCACCTGCTGGCTCCCCGCGCCCTCATCACTGCCACCACTGCCCGGAGAGGAGGAAGGTAAGCAACTGCTCCGCAGCAGCTGCAGCAGCATCCCGGACGAGGAGGGGCAAGAAGCTCAGGCCTTAATTCATCTTTAAAGGCTTAGTAGGCTTCTGCAGTAAAGCCATCTGGTCCTAGGCCTTTCTAGAGACTGCTAATTACTGCTTCAGTTTTGTTGCTTGTTATTGGACTGTTTCGGTTTTCTGCGTCATCTTGGTTCAGTCTTTGGTAGTTTGTGTGTGTCCAGAAATTTATCCTTTTTCTCTAGGTTTTCAGTTTTGTTGGTGTATGGCTGTTATAGTCTCTAATGATTCTTTGTGTTTCTTTGGTATCAGTTGTAATTTTTCCTTTTTCTTTTCTAATTTTTGAGTCTTCTTTTTTTTAGGTAGCCTAGCTAGTAGTTTGTTTTATCTTTTCAAAAATCCAAAGTTTTGTTTCATTGATCTTTCATATTGTTTTTTGGGCTTCTGTTTAATTTAGTTTTGCTCTGATTTTAATTGTTTTTTTCCATCAACTACCTGGGGATTGGATTGTTCTTGTTTTTCTAGTTCTTTGAGATGTAGTGTTAAGTTTACAACAATAAACAACCTGTCTCTCAACAGGATCCCACAGGTTTTGGTATGATGTGTCTTTATTTTCATTGGTTTCAAGAAATTTTTTGATTTCCTGTTTAATTTCTCCTTGTACCGTACTTCGTTCAGGAGCATGTTGTTTAATTTCCATGTATGCTTTCCAGAGTTTCACTTGTTATTGATTTCTCATTTCAATCTGTTGTGGTCTGAGTAGTTACTTCAGATAATTTCAGTTTTTGAAAGTCTGTGGAGACTTGATTTGTGACTGAACATGGGGTCTATTCTGAAGGATGTTCAAATGTGCTGAGAAGAATGTATATTCTGTGCTTGTTGGATGAAGTGTTCTGTAGATATCTGCCAATCCAACTGGTCTACAGTGTGTTTTAAATCTTGCGTTGCTCCACTGCTTTTTTTGCCTAGGTGATCTGTTCAGTGTTGAGAGAGGGTTGTTCAAGTCCTCCGCCATTATCGTGTTTGGGTTTATCTCTTTCATTAGGTCTAATGTGGGTACTCTGATATTGGGTGCATATATTTGTGATTTGTATGTCTTCTTGCTGGATACATCCCTATAATTAAATACTAGCTTTCTTTGTTTCTTTGATGGCTTTTGGTTTAAATAGTTTTATCCAATATAAGAGAAGATATTCTTGCTCGTTTTTGGCTTGTATTTGCATAGCACAACTTTTGCCATCCTTCCACTCTTAGTCTGTGTGTGTCTTTACAGGTGTGGTGAGTCTTTTCAAGTATATGTTGGATCTAGCTTTTTAATCCAGTCAGTCAGCCAGTCTGTGTTTTTTGAGTGGGGAATTGAATACATTTGCATTGAGAGTTATTATTGAAAGGTATTGAGTTAGTCCTGGCATTTAATTGAGTTTTGTTTGAATGTTGTTCTAGATATCTTTTGTTCCTTCCCTTTTTATTATTTGTCTTCTGTGTGTGTGGGTTTTTTGTGGTGGTTAAATAAAGTTTCCCTTTTTCATTTGCATTTTTGTTCTACCAGTGGATTTTGTTCTTGTGTACTCATGGTAGTGATTATTGTTTTTTGAATTGTAGATGAAGTATACTCCCTTGAGGATTTCTTTCTGTAGGGCTGGTTGTGTGGTGGTGAACTCTTGCAGTTTTTGCTTGGGAAATATAGTACTACTTCCTCGTTTCTGAAGGATCGCCTTGCTGGGTATAAGTGTTCTTGGTGGCAGTTTTTTTTTTCTTTTAGTATTTTTAATATATCATCCCATTCTCTTCTGACCTTTAGGGTTTCTTATGAGAAGCCTGCTGTTAGTCTGATGGAGGCTCCCTTATAGGTGACTTGATGCTCTTCTCTTGCTGCTTTTAAGATTCTCTTTGTTTTTGAGCTTTGCCAGTTTGACTGTAATGTGTCTCGAGGACCTTTTTGGATTGAATCTGTTTTGGGATCTTTGAGCCTCCTGGATGTGAAGGGTCCATTTCTCTCCCTATACCTGGGGAGTTTTCCACTACTTTTTCATCGATTATGTTTTTAATTCTTTTTATTTGTTTCTCTTTCCTTCTGGAACATCCATGATTCAGATGTTTGTGCACTTTGGGTTGTCTGCTAGCTCTTAGATTTTCTTCATTTTTGAAATTCTTTTATTTTTTTGCCCAGCAGGGTTATTTTGAGAAGACCATCTTGAAGATCAGAAATGCTTCTTTCTGTTTGTTCTAGCCTGCCATTTAAATTTGCAATTATGTTTTTTCTTTTATCAAATGAACCTTCAGCTCCATGAACCTCAGCTAAACTCTTTTTTAGAATGTTAATCTCTTTATATGTTTTGTTTTTCAGACCCTGGATACTTTTTCTCATTTTGTTGTGCTGAGTCTTCTTGTGTGTCATTGAGTTGCCTTAAGACTTGCTCAGAATTCCTTTCCAGTCATTTCAGGGGTTTCCTGTTCTGTAGGATCTGGCATTTGAGAATTACTTATTCCTTTCTAGTGTCTTCTTTTCTTTCCTTTTTTTCTTAAAACATACTTTTAGTCTCTCACCTTGATTTCTGCTCATCTGATAGATCACTTGCTTCTTTTATTACTCTGGAGTCTGGAGTGGACTTTGAGGAGAAAGACTGACTCTTCCTTTTCCAGGCAGCTCTGGTGACTCTTCTCTGTGTCAGTGCAGTTGGATATGTGGTGGGCCCCCTTGCATGGTGGTCATGGCTGCTCTGTGGTGGCAAGCTGTCCTTGTTGAGGTACAATCTGTGGTGCCTGCTGTTGTGGTGCATGTCCGTGGAAGTGGTTTGTGTCTTCTCTGTCCCTGTGGCAAAGCTCCTCCTGCTGTCTGCATGGGCAGGAGTGGGGTTGGTTGTGCCTGGGCATTTCCCTGCTTTTGGCCTCCCTGTCATGGCACCTGTGCTTTTCCTGCCTCCTACATGGGTGGGGATGGAGTTCCTCCCTTCCTCTTGAGAGTGGTGGTTATTTATTGATTTTCCAAATTTCAGTATGCACATCTAGAACCCTGATTTGGAGGCCTTGTCTAGCTCGGGATCCCAGGATCTTCTTTCAGACATACGACATTCATTCAGTTAATATTCACAGGTGCTGTTCTACTGTCTTTGCCTGCACATCTGCAGGGACCCTCAATGATTCATCTATCACCCATGGAAAGAGTGAATCGTTTACCAGCTGCTGGAGTGTCCTGCATCATCTGTGCAGATCTGCGAATACCTGCAGGTCACAGATGCTGTGTGCAGCCACCTGGGCCTCCCATAGCAGAGGAGGATATGAAGGTGTGGTAAAAGAGTTAAGAATATTTTTAAATTTTACTTACACAAAAGTTTTCTGATTTATCATGTTTGGTGCCTCTATAATTACCATTTGTATGTATGTGCATGCATAATATGTAAAAGTTGTTTGATTAGTTCTGTGTTGCTGATTTCTTAACTTATTTCTATTATTCTTCTCAGTTTTGAAATCTACTCTGAACATTCATTTAAGGTCACCTTGCATATGGGCCTGAGATAATTCTAGGACATATTAACTGGGTTTAAACCCTGGCTCTACCATTTACTGGAAATTTGACAAAATATTCTCATAAAAAAGCAAGATTTATGTATTTGCTCTCACAGGTTATTTATGTGGTTTTATGCATTAATATATTTTTTAAAACTGCTAGAATGACATCCTGTGTATAGTGTTCAAAAAGAAGTGGTGTTGCTATTCTTAATATTATATTAGAGCCTGTATGTCACATGCAATCCATTCAGTTCAAAGTCATCCAGGAATCCTTTCCTCGGTATTCTACCTCTGTGCTACTCAAAAGTGTGGCATTTGGGCCAACGGCATTGGCATCACTTGAACTTGTTAGAAATGCTGACACTCAGGACCAACCCAAGACATCTTTAGATCAGACTTTGCTTTTAATAAGATTTCCAGTTCATTGTTGCACACATTAAATTTTGAGAAGTATGCTTGTTACTCCCCATGACTGTTTTTCTTCTAAGAAATATACATGACTTATCCTAAGTGATATAAATATGGAACTCCAAAATGTATATTCCTATATTGATGCTTTAATTTTATACTTTATATCTCAAAAGCATAGTGTCTACACTGGTTATGTAAATCTTATGTCATTCTTTTTGCACAGTTAGGAAATACATTAGAGAATATGACGATGTTGACAAGTATCTTATTGGATAATTCAGGTCACTTATATGAGTCAGGACATGTTTTCCTAACTCTGTAATTTTATCTTGGGTCAAATGAAGAACTCCGCCCATGATTGTTATGTTATTTATTTATTTATTTTTATTTTAGGGACTGTCAACATTTGGAGATGGGGCTGTAGAATTTTCTCCAGAGGAATGGGAATGCCTGGACCCTGCTCAGTGGAATTTGCGTAGAGTTGTGATGTTAGAGAACTACAGAAACCTGGTCTCCCTGGGTGAGGATAACTTCCCTCCAGAATTGCCAATCCACACCAAGGTTTTTATTTCCTTTCTATGTAGAAGGTCTCTTGAGAGATTGTGCTTTGCATATATGCATTTAAGATTTCTGTTTTCAAGAAAAAAAAAAGAGGTTTGTTGGTGGAAAAGAAAATCTTCATGATGTTTCATCTTGACGTTAGTCTTCCCTTTCTTAGGGTGATCCTTAGCCTTCACTCTAATTTATTAACAATTCTAGATATTCAGTGGCATATAATATTGTCGCCCACACCTTAAAATACATTTCCCCCCTTTGTATTTGATTCAGTAGTAATTGGAAGTGGAGGTCAAGATCCACAAATTTGTAATGCTTTCAAAATATTCTAATGGGTGTGCCAGGAAAGTATTTTGGGATATCGTTTTGTACAGTTTTCCAGAGTGTTCTGTGTTCTCCACTGAGCACAGAATTAGATGGATTAAAAAAATTTCATGAAGTCATGTGACTTTTTCTGATAAAACAGGCCTTCCTGTCTTTAAGCTGTACCTGGCCATCTTTTTGGAACAGAGGAAAGAATCCAGGAATATGTAGAGAGAAATGACCGTCGCCAAACACCCAGGTAGGTGAGTGTACGTGAGCAGATAACACAGGTCAGGACACGTCCAAAGGTCAAAGAAGAAACCAGACTTTAAAGTGGGAATTGGGAAGATCTGCTCCAGTGAAAATAATTTTGGGGGAGCCTTGGTTTATTTCTCTTGTTTTCACAGAGGTACATTTTCTATTTAGTGCTCTTAAGTTTTTCTGATCATTTTTCTTCCCCTTCAATTATCTTTTTTCAAATTAATAGTGAGAGCTAAAGCTTTCTTTAGGGTCTCACAATCTGACTGCTCTTCCATTGATAAAGGAGACCTGGGTTAATCTGGGCATTTGTCTGAGGGACCTCTATGTTAAGTCATTTTAAGTTTTGTTTGTTTGTTTCAAGTCAGAAGTGTGTGACAGGTGTGGTGAAACATACTGGGATTTAGTTCAAAAATCCTAGAAACAGTGTAGACAGATGTCACATATTTCCAATCCCATGAAGTTTTCAAAGGCAACTGTATAGAAATTCAGACTCAGTAATTTCATCTGAGCACAAAGCATCTCCCTAACTAGAGGAAAATCTAACCCTGTATTTCACCTCTAAATTTTCTTTTTTTTCTAGACTAAAATAAGAGAGGAATTTAAACAAATTTTGCAACTGTGAAGTGGTGTAGTGCATTTCTTACTGTAGAGAATTCTTAACTAGTGTCCATGGGAGCTTAGAACATTGGCTAGTATGTAGTAAAGTTCTGAGTGTTGCTTTACATCTTATCAGTGTATAATTTTGTCTGATTTAGTATGAAGCTTACTGAGAATGTGTCCTCTGTTCGTTCTTGCTTTTTTGCCCCCTCCTCCGTTTCTTCTTCAGTTCCCCCCCTTTTTTTGTGACGTGGAATTTTTACAAATATAAATTGCATATGTTAAAGCTGTACATTGTGATGAGTTGGTATAAGTATACATTGTGTAATGACCAACATAACCATGTTAACTAACACAGTCATCGGCTCACAGTTGCCATATTTTTTTGTGGTGGAAACACAATGTGCTCTCTTAAAAAATTCCAAGTGTACAATACATAGTTAACTATAGTCCCAATGTTTACATTAGTTCCCCCAAATTTACCTTGTAACTGAAAGGTTATAGCCTTTGATCAACGTCTTTCCATCTCACTACCCCTGGCTGTCAGCACCCACCATTGTGTTTTAACTCTACCTTTTTTTTATTAGATTTTACATGTAACTTATATCAAAATATTTGTATTTTTCCTGTCTTATTTCAGATACCATAATGTCCTATCAGGTTCATCCATGATGTCACAAGTGGGAGGGTTGCCTTTTTCTTTATGGTTGAATACTATGTATATGAAGGTACTTTAAAAAGTTAATGGCAAGAGTCAAATTATCTTTTCATTTTATTTTTCCAAGAACTTCTTGAGGTACCCTCATATATACCACATGTTACTTATCCACTCTTCTGTCAATGGACCTTTAGGTTGTTTTTATATCTTGGCTATTGTGAATAATGTGCTATGAACAAGGGGGTACAGAAATTTCTTTGACATACTAGTTCTATTTTTTTTGTGTGTATACCCAGGTGTGGAATTGAATTGATTGCAAGGTAGTTCAATTTTTAATTTTTGGAGACACCTCCATATTGTTTTCATATAGATTGGATCAGTTTACATCCCTATCAAAAGTGTAGGAAAGTTTCTTTTTTTCGCACACCCTCAACATTTGTTATCTTGACTTTTTGATAAAAGCTATCTTAAGGGTGTGAGGTGATATCTCACTGTGGTTTGATTTGCATTTCCCTGATGGTTAGTGATGCCAAGCAGCACCTTTTCATAAACCTCTTTGCTACTTTTACATCTTCTGTAGAGAAATATATATTTAGGTCCTTTACATATTTTTCAATTAGATTTACTACTTTCTTTTTTTCACTCTTAAGTTTTGTTAGATCATTATTACTTAGCAGGTATATTTTCTCCGAGTCCATTGGTTTCCTTTGTTGTACATAAACTGTTTAGCCTGATAAACTCTCGTGTGTGTGTGTGTGTGTGTGTGTGTGTGTGTGTGTGTGTGTGTGTGTGTGTGTGTGTGTGTGTTGTTTCTTCTTTGCTCTTTTTGATTGTGCTTTTGGTGTCATACCCCCCAAAATTATTGCCATGGTCAATGTCATGGAGATTCTCTCTGGCTTCTTGGAGTTTTACAGTTTCTGGTGTTATATTAAAGTGTTTAACTCATTTCGAGATAATTTTTGTATGTCGTACAAGATAAGTGTTCAGTGTCTTTCCTTTGCTTGTGGATATCCACTTTTTCCAGAAATTTTTGTTGAGACTACACTTTCCGTTTTATATCTTGGTGGTTTGGTCAAAGATTAGTTGATCTATACTCATGGGTTTAATTGTGGTCTGTCCTGTTTCATTGGTCTGTGTGTCTGTTTTTATGCTGGTACCATCCTCTTCTGATTACCTTAGCGTTGTAATGTAGTTTGAAGTGAAGAAGTGTGACACCTCCAACTTAGTTGTTCTTTAAAATTACATTGGCTATCTGGGGTCATTTGTGATCCCATATGAATTTAGAATTTTATTGCTGTTTTTCTGAAAAGTGCCACTTGAATTTAGATGGATTCCTGTGGATCTATAGATCAGTTTCTTTAGTATGAACATTTTATGGATATTATTAGTTTTGCATTTCATAAACAAGGAATGTCTTTCCATTTATTTGGGTCTACTTTAATTACTTCTGTCATATTTTACAGTTTTCAAGGAACAGATTTTTCACTTCCTGTGTTAAATTTACTCATAAATATTTTATAAGTTTTGATGCTCTTTTATATGGGATTGCTAATTTTTTTCTTGAATAGTTCAATGTTAGTGTATAGAAATGCAACTGATTTTTTTATGTTGATTTTTGTGATCTGTAACTTTACTAAATGTTTATTAATTTTATGATTTTGTTTGCTGTAGTCTTTAAGGCTTTCCATATCTATAAAATCACATCATTAGCAAGCAGAAACAATTTTTATTCCTTTTGTATTTGAATTTTTTTTGTTTGTTCCTTTTTTTCATACCTAATTGTTGTAGCTCTATGTTCCAGTACTATGTTTATTGAAGTGATGAGAGTGGGCATACTTGTCTCATTCCTGAGAGTAGAGGAAAAAATGTCAGCATTTTTCCACTGAGTGTTATGTTACATAAGTGCTTATTATGTATGGCCTCTGTGCGGAGATATATTTTTTTGTATGTGTATTGTTTAGAGATTTTATTATGAATGCATGTTAAATTTTGTCAGATGATTTTTTTTTTTTTTTTCTTTTTGTGACCGGCCGCACCGAGCGCACCAGCCATCCCTATATAGGATCTGAACCCGCGGCGGGAGTGCTGCAGCGCTCCCAGCGCCACACTCTCCTGAGTGCGCCACGGGGTCGGCCCTTGTCAGATGTTTTTAATGCATCCTTTGAGAGAGTGGTATGATCTTTGTTTTTCATAGTGAGATTGTGATATACCATTTTTATTGATTTGCATAGGTCGAGCCATCCTTTCATCCCAGGGATAAATTCCACTTGATCATGTTAGAGGATCCTTTTCAGGACTTGATGAATTTGGTTTCTAGAGTTTTGTTGAGGATATTTACTGGTATCTTTATCAGGAATATTGCCTCATAGTTTTTTTTTCTTGTAATGTCCTTACCTGGCTTCAGTACTAGGGTAATGTTGTCCTCATCAAGTGAGTGTGGAAGTGTTCACTCCTTTTCAATATTTTGGAAGAATTTGGAAAGAATTAGCATTATTTCCTCTTCTGATTCTTGGTAGAATTTACCCACAAAGTCATCCTTCCTTGGGCATTACTTTGTTGAGAGATTTTTGATTATTGCTTCATCTTCTTACTAATTATTGATCTGCTCAGGTTTTTCAATTTTTTATGATTTAATCTTCATATGTTTTCCATTTTTAAAAGTTTATCTATCTTTTCTCAGTTATATTATATTTGGCATACACCTGTTCATAGTGGTCCTTTATAATCCTTTGTATTTCTGTGGTATCACTTGTAATGTCTCCTCTTTAATTTGTAATTTTTTGAGCTCTCTCTCTTTTCTTAACCTTGGTTAACCTAGCCAAATCTTGCCAATTTTGTTGCCTTTAAAAAAAAAACAACTCAATTCTTAGTTTGATGTTTTCTGTTCTCTTTTGAGTTTCTATTTTATCCCTTTGCACTCTAATGTTCTTTCATTCACCATGCTAACAGTGGCATTATTTAATAGTTTATTTTCAAGTTTATAGTAGTCCATTCCTTTTGCTTAAAAGAATATACATAAAACTGGGTAATTTGTAAGAAAACAAAATTTATTGCTTACAGTTTTTGAGGCTGGGAAGTCCAAAGTCCATGGAACACATCTAGTGAGGTTCTTCTTTGGTGATGGCTTTGTAGCCATGCAGGAGTCTCAACATGGAAGAAAATGGTGGAGCAGAGAGAGACTCTCATGTGCTCTCCTTTTCAAGCCCTCAGGATCATACTCCTGACCATTATTAATCCATTCACTTCCACATGGTCCTACAGTCTAATCATCTCTTCAAGGCCCCACCTTTCAGTTACCACAGTAGGATCTCCCACCCTCCACAGTTACAGTGGGGACCAAGTTTTCAACATTTGGAACTTTTGGGGATGCAGTTTAAGCTTCAGTGAGTTTGGGGTTGGACATTCAATACACAGTATTCTACTCCTTGCCCCCCAAAACTCATGTTCTTTACCCATACAAATATATTTATTTCATCCCCAAAGTCTTCACTTGTTTCAGCTCAAAAGACCCAAGTTCAGGGCCAAGTCCGTGGCGCACTCAGGAGAGTGCGGCACCGGGAGTGAAGCGACGCTCCCTCTGCGGGTTTGGATCCTATATAGGAATGGCCCGTGCACTCACTGGCTGAGTGCCGGTCACGAAAAAGATGAAAACAAACAAAAAGACCCAAGTTCAAAGTCCCATATGCAAAATCAGAATAAGTTATCTCCTTCCAAGATTCAGTTGTGGGACAAGCACAGGGTCAAAAAAGGAGAAATAGGCCAAAAGAAAAAGGTTTAGCAGGTCTCGATGGAGTTTGGATGTGTTGTCCCCTCCAACACTCATGGCAATTTGATCCCCAGTGTGGCACTGTTGGAAAGTGATTGAGTCTTGGGGGCAGATTCCTCATGAATGGATTAGTGCTCTCTTAGGTGGGGGGAGTAATGAGTGAGTTCTTGCCCTATTAGTTCTGCTATAGCTGGTTGTTCATAGGACTCTGGCACCTCCTTCCTGTTTCTTGCTTCCTCTCACCATGTGATCTGCTTGTACCTGCCAGCTGCCTGCCGCTTTCCACCACAAGTAGAAGGAGCCTGAGACCCATGCCAGATGCTATCCCAGAATCATAAGCCAAATAAATAAACCTCTTTTCCTTATGGATTATTGTCTTAGGTATTCTGTTATAGCAACACAAAATGGACTGATACAGGTCCCAAACAAGTCAGAATCCCAGAAGGGCAGGCACTAAGTCTCAAGCTGGTGAATCCTTTACCTTGACTGCATGTTTGTCCTCTGCGTGCTGTGCAGGGGTTGGGTCTCCAGGTCCTCAGGCACCTCTACTCCTATGGTTTTCCTGGTCTAAAGGCCATGTTTCAGCTCTCTCAGGCTGGCTTTGCTCGCTGGTAGCTTCACAGTTCTGGGGTCTCCATTGTGGTCCTGCTTCTACCTCTCCAGTAGGCATGGAGCTGGTGGGATTTCACTTCTGCCACTCTAACCTCACATTTCCACTCAGCATTGCTCTGGTGAAGGCTGACTGTGAATTTGCCCTGAGACAGATCTCTTCCTGGGTCACCAGCCTTCTCTGTGTCCTTTGAAATCAGGGTGCCTCCACCTTGGGAGCCTCCACTGCTCTGGCATATTCTGCCAGCCTGCAGAATTAACAGTGCATGGATGCCTTCAAGGCTTCAGGCTTGTATTTTCCAAAGCTGTGGGTCCACCCACACCTGGGACCAGTTTAGCCACAGCTGAAGTGGCCAAAGCCGCTGAAGTGCTGCTGTGGGGAGCAGCATCCTGAGGTGGCCCTGGCCAGTGAGCCTGCAGTGGGCACCTCAGGCCTGTTCCCCAAGACCATTCTGTCTCCTTAGGCCTCTGGGCCTGTAATGGAAAAGATAAACCCTGAAATCCCTTCAGGATCTTTTTTCCCTTCTCTTGCTAATTCTTTTCTGTAATCCTCTCCTTAGCAAAAGGTCCCTGGTCTACACTCTTGCTTTTGTGGCTGGGCTGGAAGTATTCAAATTATTTGTGATATGCTTTCTTTTGAATTGTAAATTCTGGCTTTTCCTCATGCCTTTACTGCTGTAACTCAGCATAGATGGTTACAAGCAGCCATGTAGCCTCCTTGGAAATTTCTTTCATCAAGAACCCAGGGTCAGCAACTTTAAGTTCCACATTCCATAAAACTTGTGGGCATGGACAGAATGCAGCCATGTTTCTTGCAAGTTCATAACAAGGGTGATCTTTGCCCTAGTTTCCAATAAACTACTTAGTTTGATTGAAACCTCCTCAGAATGGTCTTTACAGGACATATTTCTATAAGCACCATTTAACCAGTCTCTAAAATATTCCAAACTTTCCCTGGTTTTCTTGTCTTTTAAACTCACACCAGCATCTACACTTTTTGTAGCCTGCTCCTTCAGATTCTTCCAGCCTTCTGCGCATTACCCATTTCCAAAGCTGCTGCTTCCACATTTTTGAGTATCTGTTATAAGCAACACCCCATTCTTGGTACCAATACTCTATTGTTTTGTTACTTACGACAAAATACATGGAACTAGGTAATTTGTAAGAAAATAAAATTTATTGTTCATAGTTTTGGAGGCAGGGAAGTCCAAAGTCCACGGGACACCTCTAGTGAAGGTATTCTTTGGTGGTGGCTTTATAGCAATGTAGGGGTCTCACAGGGCAGAAAATGGCAGAGCAGAGAGAGAGACTCTCCTGTGCTTTCCTTTTAAAGCTCTCAGAGCCGCAGCCCTGAGCACCATTATTAATCCATTCACTATGACATGGTTCTACAGTTTAATCACCACTTTAAGGCCCCATCTTTGAATTACCGTAATAGGGTTTTCTACCCTCAGCAGTTACAGAGGGGGCCAGGTTTTCCACACCTGGAACTTTGGGGGACACACTTTTTAAGCTTCAGTGAGTTTGGGTTGGGACATTGAATCCACTGCAAATTTCCTTGGGGGTTAAACTTAGATCGTCTATTTCATATCCTTTAAAATTAACTTAGAAATTATTCACTGGAAACTTTTATCCTAAAGTGCTTTTGCTTCATCTCATAAGTCTAGTTTGTTTTTATTTTTGTTCATCTGGAGATACCTTTTGAATTTTCTTTAATCAATTGGCTTTTCAGAAGCACATCTGCAGTAGTTTTGATTTCCAGTTTTATGCCATTGTGGTATTTAAAAAACCTTGATATAAATGAATCCTTTTTAAATTTGTTAAGATTTTTTTTTGTTTTGTGTTTTTGCCCAACATATCTGTCCTGTAGAATGTCTAAAGAATGTTTCATGTGTGCTTGAGAAATGTGTATTCTGATACCTTTGGATAAAATGTTCTGTATCTGTCTTTTATGCTCATTTGGTCTATAGTGTTGTACAAGTGCACGGATTCCTTGGTTTTCTGTCTGAATGATCTATTGTTTTAATTCAGGTTTTGAATTCTCTATTATTACTGTATTTCTGTCTATTTCTACAGTTCTATAAATATTTTCTTTATATATTTAGGCTGTGTGAGTGTATATATATATTTATTGCTATATCCTCTTGACAAATTTACCACCTTGTTATCACGTAGTGATCTTGACTCTTGTGACAGATTTTTCCTGGCAGTCTATTTTGTCTATAACTACTCTTGTACTCCTTTGTTTATAATTTTTATGAATTGTTTTTCTTTTTCTCTTTTAGTGTCTGTGTGTTCTTATATCTAAAATGAGTCTCTTGTAAGCTCTGTACTGTTTGATTTCATGTTTTTTAATCAATTAAGCCACTCTTTGTCATTTTCTGCTGCTTTAACAGTACCACAGACTGGGGAACTTACAAAGAGTAGAAATTTTTTCTGACTCATGATTCAAGAGGCTGGAAAGATCAAGAGCACAGTGCTGACATGCTGAAAGGGCCTTCTGGCTACATCAAAACATCACAGAAGGCATGAGAGGTGACGGGGCACGAGAAAGAGAGAGCTCACACTTATTACAGGTGCATTCTCAACTAACCCACATCTGTAATAATGACATTAATCCATTGATGAAGGCAAAGCATTTATGATCTAGTCACCTCCTTAATGACTCATCTCTTAATGCGTCACAATGGCAATTAAATTTCAACATGAGTTTTTTTTAAATTATATAAGAGGTTGTGGAGCAGTTGGGTGTGAGGAGGAGAGAGAAAGAGAGAGGGAAATAGGGTGGGAGGAGGAGACAGGAGAGTGTACATGGTTGAGGCCTGTGGAACCCCCCTCATTCCAGCAGGGGATACCGGGGGCTTCCAGTGGCAGCTTGGTCATTGCTGGGCTGGATGCAGATGTCAAGGGGGTATGGCTGAAGCCCTTGGCCCCTACTGTCAACATGAGTTTTGAAGGGACATTCAAACCATAGCATCCTTCTCCTTGCTCTACAAAACTTGTGTTCTCACATACAAAATATATTTATTCTGTCCCAGTAACCCCAAAGTCTTAGCTTGCTTTTTAGCATCAGTTAAAAAGTTTAAAGGCCTGAGTCTCATCTAAATCAGACACGTGTGACACTTCAAGCATGATTCATCCTGACGCAAATTTTCTTGAACTGTGGGCCTGGGAAATCAAAACAAGTTATGTATTTCCAAAATACAATGGTGATCCAGACATTGGAAATTTTATGAAGTTCTAAAGAAAGAAATAGGCAAGAATAAAGGAGTAATGGGCTCCATATAAGTTTTAAATCTAACGGGGAAATATTAAATCTTAATCCTCTAGAATAATCTTCCTTGACTCCATGCTTTGCTTTCTGGGCACATTGATGAGTTCTGTGCACATGCAAAATGAACACCATTGGAACACCACCAAGGCTTATGCTTGTACCTTCTAGATTGGTGGCCTAAGTCACACCTAGGGCCAATTGAGCCATGGATAAAGTGACTACAAAACACTCACAAGATTCATGGGACAGAGACCTGAGGCAGCCCTGAGCCATGAGCCATTTCTGTCCTTAAGGCCCTATCTTTCTGAGCCTGTGATGGGAGAGGCAGCCTCAAATATCTGAAATGCCTTCAGAGTCTTCATTCCATTGTCCTGATGCATAGCACCTGGCTTCTTTCTGTTCATGGTACTTTATTTAGCAAAGCTTCTCTTGGCCACACAATTGGTTTGTTCTCCTGAAGATGCCTTTATACTCTTGGTCAGGCTGCAAATTTTTCAAATGTTTCTGCGCTGCTTACTTTTTAGTTATAAATTTTGTCTTTAGATAATTTTTCTCCTTTTGCATCTTACCGTGTGCAATTAAAAGGAGCACACAGCTTCTTCAATATTTTGCTCAGAAATTTATTCCATCAGATATTCTAGTTCTTGCTATTAAAATTATGCCTTCCCTGTGGTATTTCCCAGTGACACAGTGGAAGTTTTCCAAGCTCAGTTCCCTGTATGAAGGATCGCGGGGTGGCAAGCATTGGGAGTGTCTTGCTTGGCTCTTGCCGTATGAGGTTAATAACATCACTGTTCTCTGAACAGTCTTGTTTCTGGTGCAGGTGACATCAAACTCACCAAACATGGCAATGTACTGCTCCTTGAAATGGTGAACTGATGCTGTTAAGTTTAATAAAACTAAATAAGCATTAATTGAGAACTTAGTACAACTTGAATATCTTTAAACCATGGTTGTCAGATAAATATTGCAGTCTTGAAATATGCTTTTTGGATTAAATCTCAATAAAAAATGTTTTTTTGGCTGTTTCAAATCTTTGTATAGGCAAAGTAATAGCTTAGGGACACTTACAAATTAATAATGTCTTCTAAAGACACAGCATTATGTTCTTTGTAGTAATGGAAAAATAAAAAATACTTTGCAGTCTTAGTGAAGGTATTCATCTTTGTGATTGGAGGATTTAATCTTATTTTGGAAATGTCACTGTATTCTGAAGCAAAGACTTATAAAAAGTTCAAACCTCAAACTTCTGAATATTGAAATTTTGGGCTTGACATTTACTAAGTATTGATAATACCAAACTGGTAAACTTGTAAAAAAATAAATTAATTAAAATAAATAAATAAATAGTGCACTCCACAAGTTCCAGGACATGGACACGATCCTGCCCCATCCTTGCAGCTATATAACAATGATGGTTTTTTTTTCCAGTTTCCAATACCTTGTTCCCCAGTTCTGAGACCTCATCAGAATGGCCCATACTGTCTACATTTCTGCCAACGTTCTGATCACAACCACTTAAGTCGTCTCTAAGAAGTTGTAGACTTTCCCTACATTTCTTCTTCTGAGCCCTCAGCATAATTTCCCTTAATTCTTTGTTTATGGAAATCTAAGCTTTTTCCAGCCTGCTTCTCTAAATTCTTCCAGCCTCTACCTCGAGGGGTGAATGGGTTGTCTTCATGTGGGGAGGGGAGGGATTAGAGTGGGGACTTTGGCTCCCAGTTTCTTTGGTAGTGAAGTTTGCAGGTCTTGCTGTTGATACCGTAAGTTTTTCTAAGGCCATGGGGTTCTAATTCCCTTGGGGTCAGTTCTGTGCAGCTCAAGGCAGTGGTTCTCTTTAGTATTTACTTATGAACTGTACCTGATTGATTTATACGTCTGTTAAAAAGACACATCTTACCTTTTTAATACACCTGTTCTGTGATACGAAGTGACTTACGTTTGACTGTTGAAGAGCAAAGATTGAATGTGTTTTTTACAGGCCGGCTTCCTGTTATCCTTAGTCCCTGCGGTGTGGCACGTGTCTGAGAGGCTCTTATGTCTGATGGACTCAGAAGTCCATTAGGAGAGTTTTCCTTAAATGGGGTCTCCCTTTTTCATTTCTTTCTTAAATGGTGGGGCCCTTAAAATGGATATCTAATATTGGCCTCTGTGTGGTTAGTATCAAACGATGTATATTGATTCCATTACAAAGGTTGTATGATCATCAGTGGAAACGTACTAATCAGGAAAGAGGAGGTCAAAGAGCACGGTCTGAATTGAGCTCACCTCTTCTCAGTGCACACACCTGCCTGTGAGACGGTCTTCATTGCCTCAGCCTCATTTTATTTTTGTTAGTAATTTAGAGGGTAAGTTGTTATATGAAGTTGAATAGGGAATTGTACATATTTTAATAAGAATTCCGTAGCCTTGACTATGAAACATAATCAGTAGGTGATTATCTTTGTGTAATTTGTAAAGTAGATATGTCTCTCAGTATCAAACTTAGTGCTGTGGTTTTGTTTTCCATTTGCTAATGGAGACATTTAAGTGGTATTAATATACGTTCATTAAAAAAACAATTTTTTTCCAGCATGAAGGTAGCTTTAGTGTGTTTATGTTGTCAAGATAAAAATTTAAGCTATATGTAAAAACAAAGCAACAACACCAGAAGGGGCACTGTCCGCACATCCCACATTACCATGTGCTTGTGAGCACGGATGTGTGCACGTGGCAGGGTGTGTACAAAAGTGTTGTCAAACTCTCTTCATGGCAGTGAGTGGAGGGATTTCATTTTAATTTTGCTCTTAAAGTTTAAAAATTACTCTTAAAAATTCCTAAATTTACTCCAAGAAACTTCTGAGAACTTGAGAGCTTTTTATTTATCTGGGTCATATTTGTTGATATTCACGCCATTTAACACTAAAAATGAGACAAAGTTTTTATTTATTCATTTTTAAATACCTTTATTTAAAATAATAATCCTTTACAAGATAACCTAAATAACATTTTATGGAAACTGTGTCCCCAAACCAAAACAATTTAATGAGAAAGGTGGAACTGTTTTAAAAGTTTTTACAGATCTCTTTGGCTTAACTGACAACAGCTGGAGTCTCAGATCTGCTGCCACATTCAACCTAATACCACCATCATTTATCTTCTGGAAAACTCTGTTATATACTCCTGAGAGGGTGACAGAGGCACATAAAATTCTAGTGTTGTGAAAAGAGCTTTGATCCTGGGGACCTCCTGAAAAGGCGGGGCCCACTGGACCACCCTTGACCACCACTTGAGAACCTTTGCTCTCCATGATGATTACACACATTGTTATTGTTGTGAAAGGAGAGTTTGTGGAACTACACATCTTTAAATGAGTATGCTTGAGTTATTTACTTCAAGCAGATTTTTGAGTATTAAAAGTTGAGTATTAATATTTATAATGGTTATAAAGTTATGTCCCTTAAGCTTATAATTGTTTTTAAGTAACAACATTTTGGGGGGCTATTTTTTTTCTTTAGTTTTTAAGAAATTCACTTCTGGCAGCCTAACATTTTGATGAGTTGGGGGATCTGAAGGAAAAATCTAGAAGTTGTTGTAGAACACTCTTGTCGAAAAAAGTGTTTAAAGTTTCTTCTTATACCTGAAGTGTGGATATGTACCACTACTTTGCACATGTCCAAGGTATTTTCAAACTAGTAGAAATGGCAGGTTACAAAGGCTCTTCAAGTGTATTCCACGGACCCCTGGGAGTCCCCCAAGCCCTTTCTGGGACTGAGAGGTCAAAACTAGCTGCGCAGCAGCAGCTGGGCACTGTGAGCTGACGTGTGCACTGTGGTGCAGAGGTGGATCAGAGCTCAGGTGCTTTGTGCTCTTCCCCGCCATGCACTGGGTGGTTAAAATATGCTGATTTCCCTTCTGCATGTCCTTGATGGAGTGGTAAATATTAATTTTAGTAAGTCTCAACCCTCAAATAGACGTCTTTTCACCTGTCCCTGTGATGAAGGGACAAGCATACAGGACACCTGCTGCATCTGGGGGTGGCATTTCCAGGAAGGCTCTGGTGGGACTGGCTGAGTTCTGAGCTGCTCAGCTACATCTCAGGGAAGCCAGCCCTCCTGGGCACAACAGCAGACAGACGGCACTTTCCCAACTCTATTTGGTAAGCCTTTTTCCCCAAAATGAATGATGTGAGTCTCAAAGAAAGCGATGGACAGTATTTGCTACTAATGACACAATTCAAGCTTTCATGCAAAAATTAGAATTCTGGAAAATTTGTATCTGCCATCATGACCTTGATGATGGCTTCCCAGTAAATAAGACTTCTGAGGAGGTTGGAAGTGACATTAACAAATGTTGTTTTAATACCATCCTATGGAGTTGGGATGTGTTGTTCCCTCCAAACCTCATGTGCAATTTTGATCCCCAATGTGGCAGTGTCGGAAACTGATTGAGTCATGGGGGCGGATCCCTCATGAATGGATTTATGTTCTCCCTGGGAGAGGGGGGATAAATGAGTGAGTTCTCGCTCTGTTAGTTGCCATGAGAGCTTGTCGTTTAAAAGACCCTGGCACCTTCTCTCTCTCTCACTTCTCTCTCTCTTGCTTCCTCTCTCGCCATGTGATCTGCTTGTACCCGCCAGCTGCCTGCCACTTTTCTGCCATGAGTAGAAGCAACCTGAGGCCTGTGCCAAACACAGCTGTCCCAGAATCGTAAGCCTGATAAACCTCTCCTTTATAAATTTCCCAATCTCAGGTAATTCTGTTACAGCAACACAAAATGAACTAATCTAATGAAATGTGTTGACGTTTGGCATCTCTGCCCAAAACTTGATGAACCAGTGTTTCCAGATGACCAACACACGAGTAAAAGATATGTTTAAAGTGCGAAACAAACAGTGGGTTTTAGTTTAGGAAAGCGTGAAAAGTTCATTCATATGGTTTCAGATTCCATGTTGCAGCGAACTTTTATGAAACTACTTCTTAAGATTTGATATAGTATCAAAGAACATCCATAATTATGTGAAAATATTGTAAAATGCTCCTCTATTCTTAATGACATCTGTATGAGGCAGGGTTTTCTCTCATTTTTTCACCCACAGAATATGTGGACTGACTGCACAAGGAGACATGAAGTCCCACTGTCTTCTGTTAAGACAGAGATTGGCAAAAATATACAACAATGCCACTGTGGCTCAAATTATTTTAGAGGTAACATTACTTTTTAATTTAAAAAGTGTGCATGTGTGATGGATTTATTTTTTAATATTTAAAATTTTGGAAATATCAATGAATATATGAGAGTGTTTTAAACATTTCATGGAGAAATAGAAGTAAAAGATAATGGCAGTCTTTCCATCAGCTTTTAGAAGACCCCTTGTATTCCACATAAACAAAGCTCTTTGGGGTCCTCAACTTTTAAGAGTATAAAGGAGCCCTGAGAAAAAGTTTGAGAGCTGAAGTGTGAAAGTCCGCCACATGTCCTATTCTTGAATTGTCACTTTTCAGCCTTTTTATTGCAGGCTGTGTTGTTAACAGACCTATTGAGAAATGTTGGCGTATATATACACATACATATATATACATTTACGTATACACACGCACACACATGCACAAATATATATATTTTTTAACCTAAGGTTTCGTAGCATTATCCTGACTTCTTGTAGTTACTAGGAAATGGAGTTTTCAGATGAGAAAAAATGTGTTCTTAGAAAGATAACTTTAAGTTTAGTACATTCAGTGTTACCCTACAGTTTACTTTCCCAGTTTCAGACATGCCCACCTTTCTCTTCCTTTCTGGAAAAAATTTTTTTTTATTAATATGATGTGATTGACCACATTCCCCCTGTAATGTGCTGGGTAGTGGGCAGAGTAATGTAGTAATTCTGAGTTGTGTTGGATATTTAACAATTTTTTTAAAAATTTTGCTTCGATATACATATGTTTTTATTTCACAAGCTAAGTGAAATTTCATATTCGGTTTTTTGTGTTGAAGAAATTATGAAAAATCATGTTTAAAATGATCTATGCTATTCTAAGTATGTCCTTTATCTCATTGTACTTAACTGAAATAACTACATTTTTTCTGATTTATTATTCAGAACTCAAATCAAATTGAGAAACATGTTTATTTTTCAGATTAACAAATACATTGAATTTTTTAAAATGGTTTTTCATTCCTGAGAACATATCAGTTCCTTTGCTTTTATAAATGTTCGGTATTGTGAAATATAAAAGTGTATTTCCAAATAGTTTCTGAATTCTTGAAACAATCATTTTAAGCGTAGTTTTACTTCATTGAAGAGATTATATGACTATGGTGATGTTATTGGGCTAGTTGGTGAACTCTGAAGTCTAAATGGTCACCGTCTCTTTAAAAGGATGAGGCGGAATGTTTGCTTCTCTGTTCTGAGGTTACCAGGGAGACCACAGTTAGAGGGGGCTGCTGGAGCAGGTGAGAAGGTAGGAGGTAGTAAGCACTGCTCTGGTGGGTGGGCTCTCAGGCAGACGTGCTAGAAAAAGTAGAAATTCAGGTCCTAGCTGGAAATAAAGGCCTGTTGAGTGAATGTTTAGGATGTGGCTATTAAGAGAATCTACGAGGAGAAATGTTTTTTAAGTACATGTAGGTGAACTGTGGAATGTTGGTGTTCAGTAATCATAAACACTAGTCTTCTAAAAATTTTCTTAGGTTTTTAATTAAAATGATGACATAGTGACAATATTGAGAATTTTTGAATAATTAAATTCATATATAATTTTGTTCACCCTTTTCACATTTTGTTCACGTTTCTCTGCTCTGCGTTGGGTTTTATTGAGCTGGGTTCATCCCAAGACCAGGCTCATACCGGGAAAGAAGCTGATGCTGGATGGCTGATCTCTGAGCCCTCATCTCCTGCACCTCTGCCAGCCTCCCCTGAGCAAGTCCAAGACTGGCCTCTCCTTCTGGGCTGTCCTAGAACCTTCTCTCAGAGTGTAGTGATAATATATGCTTTTCTGTGTAAAAGTCCTTAAAGGAGAGGGTGTTGTATTTTTTTTTTTCCTAACTCCCTGGGGGTCTTGTGGTTGACATAATGTACACTCAAATATAAGATCACTCAAATATCAGATCACTCAAATTTTGGTGCCTTTTTATTTTAAAACTGCTGATATGTGGTTTTAGTTACAGGTATTTAAGAGCGGTAATTTTTTGTTTTTATGTTTTCTTTTAGGAACTTACTCCATGGGAGTAGTCTCTAGATATTTGAGTTGTTGAAAACATGAATCCCGTTACTTGTGAACAGTGACTGACAACAGTGATGTGAGGACTGGTTGTCTATTTGGACCAAAAGATTTCATCGGCCAGGTTTTTTGTTGTATTTCTGATTCCAGGAGAAAAATTGTCCAAGTTTTCAGTGTTGGGCAGGTAAAGTATCCAATAGTGTTAAACAGTAGCAATTAAATTTTAACTTAATAAGTTTGTATTTAGCATTTCTAAAGTGGCAATATGTATAAAGAAACTTATTTAATGTACCATTCATGTTTATTTGAAATATTCTAAACTTTAGCCTAAAGTTTTTAGTTGTGTTTAATTATTTGTGAGAATTAGATTCAGGTGCTAATACCAAAGTCAAGGGTTTGGATCCCCTTACCGGCCAGCCGCCCAAAAAACAAAAACAAATATTTGATTCACAGTGTTCCTTTATTCTTCCTGCAGGATGCCATCCCCACGGAGGCAGGTTGCAGTGGTGGGGGGACTGCATCCATATGCCTTGTTGCTGAAGGCTCCTCAGGCTGTGTGTTTAGTAGGAATTCAAAGTGTGTTGTATGAGAATTGAAACTTGACCCACTTTCAAGATGTGTATCAAATTTGCTGCAAATTTGATGATTTGTGGAAGCAGAAAAATTTTTTTCCAAAAAGTAAAATTTATAGAGAGAATGAGTAAGAAATTGTGATTTAGCATATGATTATATTGTAATTATAAGTTAATACTGTAATATAATAACTGCTCTGCTGTATATATTTATAAGGAGCAGGTCTCTGCATTTCATGTTATTTCTCACATTTAAAACCCACAACTTTTGAGGTCAGCGTTGCCTCCTGGATTGTGACTTGCTTTGGATCCCCAGCTGGCATGGGAAGCCCCCCTTTGTGTTTGCCACCATCATGGAGGTTCCTCTGCATGCTCTGGGGGGGTCTGGTATTTCCACACTGATGCTGGGTCACTTTGGCAGCTGGTTTAGTTCAGCTGTGTTGGGGAGGAACGAAGGGGTTTGGTTCTCCCCTCAGCAGCTTCTGAGTGACCAAGGAGTGTGTGGGTCAGGTTTGCAGTCAGGCAGCACCTATAGCTAGACAGGAAACTGGGAAATGACAGCATTTAGACAGAAGAAGAAAAAAAAAAAAGGTTGCAAGTGATTTTAAAGTTTGTGTATTTTATATGTTTTAAGGTTTTCATTTTATACCTGTACTTTCCATCGGATGGAATATGGCATAAGCCAGAGTCATAATTAATATTTAAATGTGATTAAAGACTGGACAGCTTGGAAAATAATTCTCATGGTACCGTCTTGTTCAGGTTTTGTTGGTTTAAACAAGAGTAAAAGTTTCACAAACATGACCCTTTAGAATATATTAGAAAGTGAAAGAAAAAAAACAGAGAAGAATGGTACACCTTAAAGCTATTGTCTAGGTCAGTGTTTTCTAAGTGTCTAAAGTTATCTGTCGCTGCGGACAATATCCCTAAAACTCAGTGGACTAAAACAAGGCCCGTTTCGTATCTCTGAACCATGTGGAATCAGGGTGGTCCTCCTCCCACTTGGCATCCAGGAGGGTCACTGAGAAGTAGCTAGAGTCAGGGCTGCTGTGGAGGGTCCATGGCAGTGTCCCTCCTGGGCCTGGGTGGGGGTGGCTGAAAGCTGGGCTCCGCTGAGCTCCTCCCCTCCACATGGTCTCCAGCAGGGGGTGGTCAGAAGCCTAGGGCTCCAGAGCCCAGAGTGGACATGGCCAGTCCCCTTGTGGGTTGTCAAACTCGCTCTTGTGATTGTGTCCTTACCCCACTCACACTGGTAATTACTTCCTATGTTCCCTGCTCCATGTTCTGTAAAGCCTTGTCCTAAGCAGGTAAATGGCAGCAGGACACATTTGACTTGCTGACTGTCTTTTCCTGCTAAACATTAGATATGTAACTAATTAAAGTTTCCTTAATGAGTCTCTTGAAATCATCTCACACGCCACACTTCATGAAACACTGATTAACAGGACTGACTGCTGCACTGCTCCATGTCTTGTAGATAGAAAGTGGATGGTTCCATGTCCTGCTCTTACTTACATGTAGGCAGGTTGTGCTCCCTCCTGTGTGTGGTTGAGTTTGTGTGATCTTTTGACTCAGTGGCTTGCTGCTCATGATGTGATGACATTTTCTCATGAGGTATGGAAGATAAAGGTGGCCCAAGCAGTGCGGAGGCACCTGAGACTATCAAACCCACAAAGAAAGGCTTCAGCAAAACCCGGGGATTTGGAAGAACCACTGTTGCTAAGCGAGAGGGTACGGGAGACATGGAGGCAGGCTCGCTGGGGCAGCAGCCCCCACGGCAGCACAGCCTGGCCCTGGGACGCACTGGGAGGCAGCCACAGCGCACCAAGTGGGTGGAGGAATTCCTTACAGCAGCTCAGCACCAAGGAAGACAGAATGTTCCTGTCTCCCTTGCGGATTCCAGTGAGCCAACGTCTTGTCCAGTCCCAGATGTTGAAACTGCCTTGGAAGGGAGCGTAGGAAGTACCTCTGAGATGAAAAGTGGCCCCCACTCTGATTCCTTGAGTGTACAGGAGCGACCTGCCTCTTCTGGAAAGGCCACAGGAGGAGAGGACAAGGAGGACACTTCCAACAATGACAGTGATGGCCTGACTTTGAAGGAGCTTCAGAATCGCCTTTGGAGAAAGCGAGAGCAAGAGCCACCTGACAGGCCCCTGAAAGGCATCCAGAATCACCTGAGAAAGAAGCGTCGGGAGGAGAATCCCACGGAAACTGTGCATGTCGAGGCAGGAACTACTGTCGAGAATGCTCTGCCCAACAAGCAAGAGCCAGAGACTGTCCAGAGGGTTGTGTCCCAGGCAGTGACCCATGACCAAGAGAGTCAGCTGGAGAGGACAGCAGCTCAGCAAGTGAAAGGTGAAGAGAGCAGGGACTCGGGCAAGCCTAAGCCTGAATGTGAGCTGCACGACCCCAACACCCTGGACCACATGTGTCTCCAGCCTCGTAACAACAGGTGGGTCATGGGAGGACAGGGATGGGCTGCCCCAGCTTTAAAAGAAATCCGGGTGGTGAAAATAGTGTTTATATTTGTTTTGATTTTAAATGTTACAAAGCTAGGCTGGATGAATAATTTGTTCATTCAAAAAAGACGAACACATCATTATCAAAAAAGGAACGAAAGGCCTGCCTAGAGCCACCCCTCCCCTGTGGTAGCCACCGGACGTGGCTGTTTACAGTCAAAGTGATGAGCATGGGAAGAGGTGAGAATCCTCTGCCCCCACCCAGCCATGTGCAGCCAGTGGCTGCCGAGTAGACCACACGTGGTCTCAGCAATCTGTCAGAGAGTGCTCCCATAGACTGTTCCTTGGGAGACAGCAGAGGGCCAGGTGCAGACTAGTTGAACCCCAGTGTGGACCTGGGGGCAGCTCAGAGTCTTCGCTAGACTTTGGTGTTAAGGAATCTCTGTTGGCTTGTTGGTGGGACAAAGGCATCACTGCTGTTTTGAGGAGGCGTACACTGAAGTAGTTGGGGTACAATGCCTTGAAACCCTGTAGCTCACTCCAGCCAAAAAAGGATAAAAATGACTTACTTGCATGTTAGTAAAATCAAGAGAGGGACATATGCATCTTCTTCATTCTGTTCTCTGTACATTTCTCTATATTGGTATTTTCTAAGCAATAAAATGTTAAAACTAATTGGTCTTCTTAATTTGTCAAAAAGTGAGTGTTTGTCCCTCACGTCCCATTCCTAATATCACTGTTTTGTGATTTCAGGTTTATGAGTTGCTGTGACCGATGTGAAGAACGGTTTCGTGGTGATTGTGGGGGCGCTTCTCAGGCTCGAGGAAGGCTTCTGGAAAGGAACAGGGAAGATTATATCTGCCCAAACTGCACCGTTCTGCAAGTGCAGGATGAGACTAATGCAGAAACCACAGATCATCGGGAAACTAAATTTAGACCTGGAGATGCTGATGACACAGAGTTTACAAGTACAGGAACAGTGGAGCAAAAATCTAGTGAAGACCGAAAGATAAAGAGGAGAGTTGAGAAAGCTGCAAATCCAAGCAGAAAGAAAAAACTCAAGCTTTGCCAGCCTGTGAGTATTTTGCCTACCGAGCGAGGTAAACATTAAGGGGTTGACCTTATGGATTCCAGACTTGCTATTGGTAGAAATATCAAGGCTAGAAAAGTTTGTCTTGGAATAAGCTAATTTTTACCAGGACAGCTGGTGCATCTGGGGTGGGGTCTCAGGAGCTCTGCCCCCGTCTCCTGCCCACACCATCTGGACAAGCATCTGTACCTACCTCGTCTGCTGTTGTGGACTTAATTCTTAACAATCACTTTTATTTCCATGTTCTTGATGTTACTTACGTATTTTACGTGTATCAGCAGCATTCTTTGTCAATTGCTTAAGTGCATGTGCACCCCTATGTGCCCATACACACCTTCTCGAGCTGCCTCGTGGTTCTTGTGCCAACTCAGTGTGGGAAACCCTGAGTGGTGGTGGCGCCTGCATCAGTCCGACCCTCACTACTTCTTGTCCTCAGTGTATCACTTCTCTGTCTTGCGGCTCTTTCCTTGACTTTCCTTCCCACCTGGTTTTTATGCCCCTCTGGGGCTGATTATTTATCATTTTTCCTACATATGTCAGCTTCTGCTGTTGAGAGCTGTCACATGCTGTCATAATCTCCATTCCAGTGCCCATGAGGGGGTGTGACTCAGAGCATGTTTCACTCTGGGCCTTCCTGAGTCCCTGGCCCACCCCTACCCTGGCAGCTTGTCTTCTAACAGAGGTCAACTGAGCAGGAAGCTTTGAGGTTGCTGTGTCTCTGCCTTACGAACACTCTTGCACTGTGTTAGCTGGAAGGTGGAAGTGGAGGGACTGAGCCATTTGAATAAGGACTGAACCATGAAAGTATTAAGAGGGACTAAATGGAAATATGACATTACTGTCACAATCATTAAGAAAAATTAGTAGGAAAATTATCTATTTCATGTCTTTATTGTCAATGTCTTTGACTTAAGCCTATATAAAATTGTATTCTCAGTAAAATAGATTCTATGGAGGAAAAATAACTATGTTAATAATTAAATTTGAGAAATAAGTTTTCAGTTAAGTACACTTGAGGGACACCTTCATGTGTATTTAGTCTTGACCATCAAAACAGATGCAACCAAGTGTACTTCTTGTGCTGTGTTAGGTTTCTGTTACTGTATAACACACTACCACAAACTTAGCTTAGAACAACACATATTTATGGTCTCAGTTTCTGTACCTCTCAAGCCTGAGCATGGCTTAGCTGGACCCTCTGCTCAGAGTCTTAACAGGACTGCAGTCACTCATCAGAGGCTCAGCAGGGGAAAGATCCCCTTCCAGAAGCGCAGAAGCCCTCATGTTGTTCAGTATATAAGTATGTCCCATGCAATACTTGTGGCATACTTATATAATGTTTTTTGTTTATGTGAAGTTCAGATTTAGTTGTGTGTCCTGTATATTATCTGGCAGCCTTACTCAGATCCTAACCTTGGTTGTCCCTCTCAATATGGGGCAGCTTATTTCACAATCAGTAATATGGAGTCTCCTCTCTTAAGAAAAGGCCAGTTTTTCTTAAGGGATTTTGCCTGATGAAGTCAGGCCCTTTCTGGTCACCTCATTTGGGGCCTTGATTACATTTCTGCACATTTGCCCTATAGCAGAAGCTGATTGTGGATATGAAATCTCATCATGTCCACGGACCTTGCTCACACTCAAGGGGGAGGGAATTATACAGAGGACATGTACCAGGGGCCGGAGTCCTGAGGGTCACCTCAGAGTTCTGCCCACCACAGATGGTGTGAAGGACAGTTAAAATGTGAATGCCTTGCCTCAGTGAAATACATTCATGTAGTTTGAATACATAAAATAAGGTTTTATTCATATTAAAAATACTGTTGGTATCTCTTCATTAAAAACCGTGAGCTTGGTATTCTACATAGTGATTTTACACAGCACTTTAATGCTGAAATTGGCCAGCGCACTGTCTGAAGCTCCCTGTTTTGCTCTGCAGGTGGTAGAGGCTCCGGGCACCTCCAGGTGTCCCCGCCCTGGGTGCTCCAGTGTGGCGCAGCCCAACCTGGCCTACTGCAGCAAGGACAGTATTCTTATACATGCTGCAGCTACTATGAAATGCCTAAGTTCAGGCAAAGAACAGAAGCCAAAATCTAAGGAGAAGATCAAGAAGAAGCCAGAAAAGCTCCATCTTCCACAGTATGGTGTTCAGGTAAGCTGACTAAGACCAGCCACTTGAACAATTGGAGCAAAATTTGTGTAAAAGTGTTTTCTCCCCGAGACTTGTTTTTTTTAATTTATCTGTAGAATGTAGGGGACAGCAGGTACAGATGTACTGCAGATAGTATCACCTTTACTTTTGTCTTCCACCTTTTCCATGTATTTGTTTTTTATTACCCGTTAGCTGAAATTCAGTCATGTAAATGCAGTAAAGCAAAAGCAGGCAACTCACTGCTGCCTGGAGAACATAAGACTTCAGGACACTGGCAGCAGTCTTGAAAAAAGAGTTGGTAGTCACCCGACGGAGTTTGTATAGAGAGTAGACACACAGGGCAGTTGGGAGGGAGGTGAGCTCTGGACAAGGCTACGTTCTTCATTGGAGACCTCACTCACAAGATTGTTTGTTTATTATTTTTATTTATTTCTTAATAGACTTTACTTTTTGAGCAGTTTTAGGTTCACAGCAATATTGAGCAGGAAGTACAGAGATTTCCCTCGTATACCCCTGACCCACACATGTGTAGCCTGTCCCATTAGCAACATTGCCCAACAAAGTGGTACATTTGTTACAGTTAATGAAAAGGATTTTCACATCATCATCATCCAAAGACCATAGTTTACATTAGAGTTCACACTTTTTTGCGTACTCTGTGGGTGTGGACAGATGTTCAATGATATGTATCTACCATGGTACTGTTGCAGACTTTCATTGCCCTGAAATCCTCTCTGCTCTGCCTATTCATCCATTCCTCCTCCATAACCTCTGATCTTTTTACTGTCTCCATAGCTTACCTGTTTTTATTTACTTATTTATTTACTTGTTTTTTATTTTAGTTTTTTGCTAAAATAGAAATTTATTTAATACAAATGTGAATATTAGTGAAAAAGAAAGATCTCAAATCAACAATTATCTTTGCACCTTGGGAAGCTAGAAAATGAACAAACTAAGCCCAGACCTAGCAAAGAATGTAAATAATAAAAATTAGAACATAGAAAATGAAACAGAAAATAGAAAAAATGGGAAAATCAATGAAACTAAATGTTGGTACTTTGATGAAATCCACAAAACTGGCAAACCGTTATCTAGGGACTAAGAAAGACTCAAATAACTAAAATCAAAACCAAAAGGTGTCGTTACAATCAAATTTACAGAAATCAAGAGGGTTATAAGAGTATACTATGAATAATGGTTGGTCAACAAATTAGATCATTAGATGAAATGAATGAATCCCTAGAAACACAGCACCTACTAAAACTGAATTTTGAAAGAAACAGTTTGAACGGAACTATAACTAGTAAGATGAGTGATTACTATTTTTTGGATTGCTGCTGTAGGACTCCCTGGAGGATTTCTTACAGGGCTGGTGACGTGGTAAACTCCCCCAGTTTTTGTCTGGAAAATACACTATTTCTCTCTCATTTCTGAGGGATAGCCTTGCTGCATATGGTATGCTTGGCTGGCAGTTTATTTCTTTCAGTATTTTCAATATGTCATCCCACTTCCTTCTGTCCCACAGAGTTACTGTTGAAAAGTCTGCTGTTAGTCTGATAAGGGCTCCCTTATAGGTGACTTGATGCTTTTCTTTTGCTTTTAAAATATTCTCTTTATCTTTGAGCTTTGCCAGTTTGACTATTGTGTGTCTTGGAGAGGATTATTGGGGTGAATCTGTGTGTGGGGATCTTTGAGCTTCCTGGGTCTGAAGGTCCATGTCTCTCCCTGTTCCTGGGAAGTTTTCCATTATTATTTCACTGGATAGGTTTTCCATGCCTTTTCATTTCTCCTCTTCTTGAACACCCTTGATTTGAATTTTTGTATGTTTAAGGTTGCCTGCTAGCTTTCCTTTTTAAAAACTTTTTTTTTCTTTTCTTTTTTTCCTTTCTTACCTTTTTTTCTTTTTTTTCCTGCCTGGGTAATTTTGAAAAGTATGTCTTCAAGATGGGAAATTATTTCTTCTGCTTGTTCTGTCCTGCTGCTTAAGGGTATTGGTTGTATTATTTTGTTGAGTGAATCTTTTAGTTCCATGAGTTCTCTTCATTCTTTTATAAGGTATTAATCTCTTTGTGAACTTCCTTCCTTATATCCTAGATTTTTTTCTCATTTCATTTTGCTGTCTGAGTCTTCTCTTATCTCAGTGAGTTCCTTTAAGATTGTTGCTTGGAATTCCCTTTCAGTCCTTGAAAGGACTTATTGCTATATAGGGTCTGGTATATCAGAATTACTGTATTCTTTTGGTGGTGTCATTTTCTTGGACTTTCTTATTTCTAGTATCTCTATGTTGATGTCTGGTCATCTGGTAGAGAATAGTTGCTTCTTCTGTTACTCTGGAGTGGGCTTTAAAGAGAGGGATGTACTCTTCTTTTTCCAGACTCCACTGGTGGCTTTCCTTGTGTCAATGCAGTCGAGGGTCTGTTGGGCTGCCTGCATGACACCTGTGCTACTGTGGTGGTCTTGAGCTGCTTTTGCAGCAGCCATGGCTGTGGTGGTGGCTGTGGTGGCCCACCCACGTGGAAGTGGTGTTTTGGTGTGCTTCATGCCTGCTTCCAGGCAGGAGATGCTGCCCTCAGTTCATGCCAAGGACTCCGGGCATGGCCTGCTTCCGGCTAGAGGAGACTGCCCTTGGCTCGTGCCAAGATTGTCCTGTTTTGGTACTCTGTGGAATTTGGGGAGAATTCAGGGATGGCTGGAAATCACAGGTTCTTGTCCAGGCCTGTCCTGGGGCTCAGGTTGACGTTACATTTATGACAAGCAAAGTGTTAACTAGCACTGTTTGGAGAGTCTTCTTGATTATTTTCAAATGCTTATGTAACTTTTAGGTGACTTAATTTTTAAAGTTGGTAGTTTTGAATCATAGAACTGACAAAGAAGTGGCTGCTGCAGCACCCAGGAGGAGAATGGCAGCACCAAGTGTGCCCTGGGCATGGCAGAGGATAAAGAAACATCATTTGTGCTCTTCTTGCATCCTGTATCACTGCTCTCATACCTCAGCAAGGATCCCTCTGTGTCAGGGATCTTCTTGTCGCTCAAAAAGTTGGAATCCTGAATAATAGGTGGAAGTGCTAAGGGTTGGCTGGATGTGCAAGGGTAGTCCGACTGCTGCTGAGCAAATGTGGTGTGCAGACTCAGGGTAGATGACCCAAAGAAGAAATAGGATTATGACCTTTCTTTCTCAGTGAAATGAAGTGGAGGTGTACTTTCTGGCCTTCTTAATGATTGAGGTTTTACTGATTATCCAGGGAGGCATTAAAAGCTCTTCTCTGCACAAGAGACCGGCTCCAGAAAAAAGTGAACGCACAGTGAAGAAGGTGGTGGTGGCTTTTTCTAAGAGCAAATCTCTCAGGAAGGAGACAACTTGTGAAAGCAGCATGCCATCCTGGGCAAGCAACCAGAATTACAGTGCAGTAAAGCTGGAAAAGACTTCCACTGGCTCGTCATCACTGTTGTGCAAACGTATGTATCACCTGGGGGCTGGCCTCCTGAACCCCTCCCACTCTTTCCAGATAGCCGTTGCCTGAGCCTGTCCAGGACTGGGGTTGCAGTTGTGTTTTAATGCTGATCATAAACACTGGCTGCACCATCAGGGCTGGAAACTAATGCCCATGTCAAAGATACCACCTGACACCAAAAATCTATCTCTAGTCTGTTGGGACTTCCAATCAGTGTTTTCCAAAAAGCTGTACAAACCTCAGTACTAAATGTTTCATGTTGATGATTAAGTTTTTTAACCTGTTTTTATTATTGGGCTCTGATAAGTATTTGTATTGTCTTCAGCAAAATCTGAATAGACAGACTGCTCAGCGTTTAAAATTCCTCATTGTCCAGACATTAGTTAATCTTCTTACAACCCATATAAAACTTTAGTTTTCACACATGATCTGCTCTCAGCACATAAAATCAGCCCCTATTTTTATATGCTGTGGGAACCTCTGCAAATTAGTGTTGCATCGGATATTCAACTTAGGTATGCTTTTCAGGAGTTAAGTTTATTTCTCTCTGGACAGGTGGGAGTTTTTTCATGTCCTCCTCATATACCGCACGCCCACATAACGTGCATTTGAATTTTGAAGAGCATTTACTGCTGCTCTGTAGATCCCACAGTGTTGTGCTCACACACGTGGAGCTGCAGGGTGTCCTCACTGAAGGGAAAGTGCTGAGAATTCTAAGCATGAGTGGCTCCCTAGTATTAAAGGTCATATCCTGGCATACATTTCATATTAATGAAATGAAGTTATTTCAATTAAATCCATGAAACTCCAGATTAGATCATGCAGCTTTAGATCTTGTTTCTGAGACTAATGCTGCACAGTTAAATTATAGAAATTTAGATTAGACTTATCAGATACATTTTATTCTATTATAAAACTATGCTCAAATTAGTTATTTATGCCATTCATGGTGCATTTTTTTGCCTTTTAAAACACCAAAAAGGTTAAATAGCCCTAGATTTCAGGATTATAAATGTGTTCTGTGTTTTCCTTTTGTTTGCCTTTTAATACATCACTTACACACACACACACACACACACACACACACACACACACACACACGTTTTGGTTATGTAAACAGCACAAGACCTAAGAAATGGAGTCCCAAGTAAATTGAGTTAACCAATTACTGTATTATAACTAATCTCCATACACCTTAGCTTGTTTGAACTGAGAATTTCATGCTAGCAAATAGCACATCTAATATGTTCATTAAGTTACAGCACTTCTACAAAACAGCACGTTTACACAGCTGATGAACAGATGTAAAAATAAGCATCACCTTTCTGTGAATGGGTTGGGAACAGTCACCTTTTAATACTCTGGTAAAATGCTTTAACTGAGTTGATTTTAGCCACTTAACAGTAAAGGAAAGAAAACCCCGGGGGTATAAATAACTACGGGAGAGATAATTTGGGTGATTCATTTTAGTTCAGTTAGTTTTCCTCTGTGTCGACCAGAACTGGAGAGCTGACCCTGAGACTCCAAGTGTGGGGGTTGAGGAGACTGTGCATTGGAGAAAGGAAAAGACGAGGAAATAATTTGCCCTAATCTCAATCTTATCTCCTACCTCACTCAACTTTTGATGGGGGACAGGGATGAATAGAAGCCCAGATCAGTGAGGCTAATTTCTGTACTCATAGGTTTACTCCTTTGGCCTTTCCCACTTCTTCCATCAGCTCTTCACTGATGCTGATACGGCTGATTAACCTTCCCAGCACATCTCTACATCTCAAAATTGAAATTGATGGATATCCAAAATTTATAAGGGACATGCTTTGAGCTACTTGCTTCTGATCATTTTCTGTTTCCCCAGAAATTTCATCTTTCCAAAAGATGGTTGGGAGGAGAGTAGGGTTATAGGTAAAATAATCTAAATTCAATGTGCCTCTACCTCTCTCTCCCACCAAACATCTCTTGGACTTTGTGGTAGCAGGGCACATCCTCTGAGTCCTGACAGGTACAGCGGGAGGGGGCAGCATGAACACAGACCGTCGTAACTCCGCACCCCATGAAGACCCTTCCTTTGCCTCCCTGGCTGGCTGTGGAGATGTCTTCAGGTGGTGGAGGTCTTGAGGCTGATACTGGGTCCACTTCCAGTCTGTGTGACTGTGTACATTGTGAGAAGTCCTGTGGCATAGAGCTGAGCATCGCTGCTGCTTGTGGAGGTGACTGTGACAACATCCAGTGTGCTTCCATGTGGCTGGTGCTGCCCTCAGGGTGTGGGCACAGGTACAGCTTCTCAGTGGCCTGGGCCTTGCTGTGCAGGAAGCTCTCTGCTGCTGCTTTAAGGAGGTGTGCTGCCAGTTAAAGTATCCTTCACGTTCTCAAGGTGATGGGATTAACATGCAAATGTTCCTCTGATTTTTAGTAAATTGATTTTGGGGGATTTCTATATAATTTCTTTAGTTTACAGGCACAATTTTCATTTTAGTGCTCCCCAAAAGCATGATGTTTGCCTTGTGTTTTTATATCTGTTTGCTTCCATATTGCTTCTCTTTGTTTCCACTGTTTACCCCCCATTAGTCAAGGCATGAAGTGGGCTGAAATTTTTTTTCTAAAGTATTCCTCGTTTATTGCAATTTTGAAATGGAAGTGTTTGGTATTTATATTTACAGGCACAATTCCCAGAATTTTGGACTCCTAAAGGCTTGTTAAGTAATTTTAAACACTTGGGATATGAACAGATTTTAACTAGAAAACAGATTTCCACAGTTTAATTCTAGCTGTGGGAGTTGAAATGGAAAACTTGAATAACCTGCAGACCTAAATCCAGATAATTGCTTGTGCATGTTCCCCATCTGAAAGCCTTGTCCTCCTGCTCGTGTGTGTGCCACACAGGTGGCCAGACACAGGGTGAAATGGATCCAGGAGAACAGGTGTCCTCAAGGATAAATTCTGTCATTGGCTCCAGAAGCACATTGCGTTGAAATCATGAGCAAATTTCCTTTAATAAAACAAACATATGGTACAATACCAGATCCCAAGATTGTTTTGTAGAAATTTAAAGCTGGTGGTGGAGGGTGTGTCTGTGTTTTTTTTTACAAGTTGCATAAGCCATTTTCTCTGTCTCTCCCAGAGTTGTCAGTGACAAATAAATGAGGCTGGGAGTAACCAGACATTGTACATGTAAACCAATATTCCCCTCCCAATTTGAAGAAATACCAAAATTTGTACTGATAAAGGATTTAGCTTGACAGCTGGTTTTTAATGTTATCCACATAGCTGGAATTTTCTTGAAAGCCAATAATGACATTCTTTTTGTATTTAAAGTGTCTTACTTTTAAAAATATTGTTATTAGCATATTCATTATTACAAATCATGATTTTTCTTTATGCCCTTTACCTGACCCATCACACCCCCAACTCCCTCCCTCCGTCCATCCCCCCATCTCTAGTAACCATTGGTTTCTTCTGTCCTTCTGAAAGTTCAAGGAATTGTTGTAGTCTGTTCTGTTTCTTTGTTACTTTGTTTCTTAGTACCTAGTTATAAGTGAGAGCATGTGGTATTTATCTTTCCTTGTCTGGCTTATTTCACACAACATAATTTTCTCCAGACTCATCCAGGTTGTTGCAAATGGCAGAATTTTGTTCTTTTTTATAGCTGAGTAGTATTCCATCGTGTACATGTATCACATTTTTCTTATCAAGTCATCTGTCGATGGGCACGGAGTTTGGTTCTATATTTTGGCTATTGTAGATAGAGCTGCAGTGAACGTGGGAGTGCAGGTGTCCCTTCGATATGATGATTTCCATTTCCTTGGATATATACCCAGTAGTGGGACTGCTGGATCATATGGTAGTGCTGTCTGTATTTGAGGAAACTTATTTACTGTTTTCCATAGTGGCTGTGCTAATTTACAGTCCCACCAACATTGTAGAAGAGTCCTCCTTTCCCTGTATTCTCAGTAGCATTTGTTATTAATGGTCTTTTTAATAATGGCCAGTCTAACTGGGGTGAGATGATATCTCAATGTGGTTTTGATTTGCATTTCTCTGATGACTAGTGATGCTGAGCATTTTTTCATGTACTGTTGGCTATTTGTGTGTCTTTGAAAAATGTCTATTCATCTCATTTGCCCAGTTTTTAATTGGATTACTTGATTTCTTACTGTATAGCTGTTTGAATTCTGTGTATATTCAGGATATTAAGCCCTTGGCAGATGTAGAGTTTGCAGATATTTTCTCCCATTTTTTAGGTTGCCTTTCTGCTCTGTTGATTGTTTCCTGTGCTGTGCAGAAGCTTCGTGGTTTGATATTAGCTCACTTGTTTATTGTTTATATTGTTGCTTGTGGCTTTGGGGGTCTTATTCATAAAGCCTTTGCCCCTTCCTACTTCCTGGAGTGTGTCCCCTATGTTTTCCTTTAGCAATTTAAAGGTTTGGGGTCTTTTATTCAGGTCTTTTAATCCATTTTGAGTTGATTTTGGCATATGGTGAGATACTGGTCCAGTTTCATTCTTCTGCATATGGATGTCCAATTTTCCCAGCACGATTTATTTACTAAAGAGGCTGTCTTTTCCACAGTGTCTTTTCTTGTTGACTTTGTCAAAGACAGTTGGCTGCAAGTATGTAAAGTTGATCCCCTGGGTTTTCTCTCCTGTCACATAGATCTGAGTGTCTGTTTCTGTGACATTACCATGCTGTTTGAGCTTTGTAATATAATTTGAAACTGGGTAGTGTTATGCCTCCAGCTTTTTTTTTTTTTTTCTTTTTAAGCTCAAAATTGCTTTGGCTATTCAGGGTCTTTTTTTATTCCATATGAATGTTAGCATTACCTTTTCTATTTCTGTGAAGAAAGTTGTTGATATTTTGATTGAGATTGCATTGAATCTGTAGATTGCTTTGGGTAGAATGGACAGTTTTACAATGTTAATTCTTCCCATCCAAGAGCCTGGAGTGTCGTTCCACTTTTTATGTGTCCTCTTTAGTTTCTTCTAGGTGTATTTTGTAGCTCTCATTGTAGAGATCTTTCACCTCCTTGGTTAAATTGATTCCTAGGTATTTTATTTTTTTTGGTGACTATTATAAATGGGCTTGCTTTCTTGATTTCTTTTTCTGCTAGTTCATTCATTATTGGAGGATAAAAATGCTACTGATTTGTGGGTGTTGATTTTGTACCCTGCAACATTATCAAAATTGTTAGTCAACTGTAAGAGTTTTTGGTAAGTGTGTAAGTTTCCTATGTGTGAGGTCACGTCATCTGCACACAGGGACAGTTTGACTTCATCCTTTCCAATGTGGATGCTCTTTATTTCTTGCTCTTGCTTGAGCAATACTATGTTAAATAGGTATGGTGGAGTGTGCAAACCTATGGTTTGTCTATTTTATTTATCTTCTCAAAAAACAACTTTATGATTCATTGATCCTTTGTAACATTTTTGGGGTCTCCATTTCATTTAATTCTGTCCTGATGCTAATTATTACTTTCTCTCTTGTACTTTTATGATTGGATTGTTGTTATTTTTCTGGTTCTTTGAGGTGTAGTGTTAGGTCATTTTTGTGAAGTGTTTCCATTCTTTTTGATGTAAGCACTTATTGCAATATACTGCCTTCTTACTATTGCTTTTGCAGTATCCCACAGGTTGTGATATGATGCATCTTTTTTCATTAGTTTCAAAAGAATGACCCATAGGTCATTCAGGAGTCTGCTGTTTAGTTTTCATGCCCTTGAATAGTTTCCAGAAATTTGCTTGTTATTGATTTCCAGTCTTAGTCAATTATGGCCAGAAAAGATACTAGGAATGATGTCAGTTTTTTAAGGTTTGCTGAAACCTGTTTTGTGACCTAACATGTGGTCTGTGCTAGAGAATGTTCCATGTACTGATGAGAAAAATGTGTATTCTCTAGTTGTCGGATGAAATGTTCTGTAGATGTCTGCCAGGTCCAATTGGTCTAAGGCTCAGTTTCAGCCCTGTGTTTCTTTGTTGGTTGGTGGCCTGGAAGATCTGTCCAATGCTGAGAGAGGGGTATTCAGGTCACCTCATATTATTGTGTTAGGGTCTATCTCTTTTTTTAGGTCTATGAGTGTTTGCTTTACATCTGGGTGCTCCAGTGTTGGTTGCATATATACTTATGATTATTAATGTCTTCTAACTGGAAAGATCTCTTTATCATTATATAACTACCTTCTCTGTCTCTTTTTATGGATTTTGGTTTGAAGTCTGTTTTATCTGATAGAAGAACAGCCACTCCTGCTCAGCTTTTGTGTCCATTTGCGTGGTATATCTTTTTCCACCCCATCACTTTTAGTCTGTGTCTTTATAGGTGAGGTGGGTCTCTTGAAAACAGCATATGGTTGGGTGTAGCTTCCTTAGACAATCAGTCAATCTGTGTCTTCTTAATGGGGAGTTTGGCCCATTTGCATTTATGGTTATTGGTAACTGTTGCTTTATTGCCTGCCATTATATTGCTTTTCATTTAGATGTTTTCAATATTGTTTTTTCCTTTCTTCCTCTTTTATTTTTCACCCTCAATGTTAGTTAGACTTTTCAGGTAACACGATTTAACTTCTTTCTCTTTCTTGTTAGCATTTTGGTTTTAATGGTGGGTTTTGGTCTTTCTTGTAAATCCATGAGAGTGATTATCATTTTTCAGTTTCTGGATGCAGGACTCCTTCGAGAATTTCTTGCAGGGCCTGTCATGTGGTAGTGAACTCCCATAATTTTTGTTTGTCTTGGAAATACACTATTTCTCCCTCATTTCTGAAGGAAAACCTTGTGGGATGAAGAATTCCTGACTGGCAGTTTTTTCCGTTTAGTATTTTGAATATATCATCTTACTTTCTTCTGGCCTTTAAGGTTTCAGTTGAGAAGTCTGCTGTTAGTCTGATGGGAACTCCTTTATAGGTGACTTGACACTTTTCTCTTGCTGCTTCTAGAATTCTCTCTGTCTTTAAATTTTGCCAGTTTGACTGTAACGTGGCTGAGAGAGGATCTTTTTGGATTGCATCTGTCTGGGGATCTTCGGGCTTCCTGGATCTGATGGTCTGCATCTCTCTCTGTGCCTGGGAAGCTTTCTGTCATTACTTTCTTGGTTAGGTTTATAATGACTTTTCCTTTCTCTTCCCCTTCTGGAATACCCATGGTTTGGATGTATGTGCACTTGAAGTTTTCTATTAGCTCTCTTAAATTTTCATTTTAAATACCCCCCCCCCCTTTTTTGTCTGCCTGGGTTATTTCAAAAAGACCATCTTCTGGGTCTGAAATTGTTTCTTCTGCTTGCTCTCACCTGCTGCTCAAGCTTCCTGTTCTGTTTTTTATTTCACTGAATGAATCCTTCCTTTCTAGTTTTGTTACGATTCTTTTCAAAAGTATTAATCTCTTTCTAAATTTCCTCCTTCATAACCTGGATATTTTTTCTTCTTTCATTGTGTTCTCTAATTGATTCTTCTCTTATTTCTCTGAGTTTTGTTGATCAGTGCTTGGAATTCCTTTCCAGACATCTCAAGGTTTTCCTGCTTGATGGAGTCTGGAACTTGAGAATTACCATATCCCTTTGGTGGTGTCATATATTCTTATTTATTTGTATTTCTGTTATCTTCATTGGTGTTTGGTCATCTGATAGGACACTTGTTTCTTCTATTACTCTGGAGGGGGCTATGAGGGAAGAGACTTCGTCCTCTGTTTGTAGGCTGTGGTGGTGACTCTTGTATCAGTGCAGTTGGGTGCATGTTGGGCTGCCTTGGCTCCTTTTGGGTCAATGTGCATGGCCCCGCAGCTGCAGAGGAGTTTGGCTTGCAGGATCCTGCACTCACCTGGGTGCTGGCTCAGTTGGTATGTGGAGGCCCCTCCAGGGCTCTTGGATGTGTGCGTGGGCCTGCAGCTGCATTAAGGAAGTGTTTTACTTTTTATAAATTAAAGAAGTAGCCTACTGTTGAGAAAATTAGGTCAGGGAAAGGTTTCACATCTCTGTAAACTTGAAGCTGCAGGGTGCGATCCCGTCAGCACCATCCTGTGGCATCCTTCAGTCTGGCCCTTACCTGTTCCCTTTGTTCTTGTTCATCAGCCACCTTGGGGAAGTTGGGTGAGGGGTAGAATTTCCAGCCAGACCACTCAGTAAATTCGCCTGCTCTTCAGTAACCTTCTTAGAGCCTTTTAGAGCTATGGATCTACTCTAATACACCCTAAAGGTTAGCACTCTAGGAAAGTCCCTTCGATGGCATTGTCAGTGTCAGAGATTGCAAAGGTCTCCTCTGAAGAAACCTGCTACAGTTCCTCTGGTATAGCGCACAAGCTACAGATACATTTGTATAAAGTTGTAAACTATTTAATATTTGTTTGTTATACATCAACACTAACATAGTTATAGTCTTAGCTTTGGGGAATTAGAGAAGTAAATTTAGGAAATTTTGCTACTTTTATCTACTTAAATGAAAGTTGAGGCAACTTTTACTCGATGCAAACCTGGAAGTGTTCATTGAGAAGAACACACGGTAACTGGCCGCACATCCTGCACTGTGATTTGCACAGTGCCTTCAGCTCTGGGGTTCTGTGCATATGGCCCTCTGGGACAGGGGGAGTGTAAATGGACTATTTTAACATGCTTCTGCCTTGCCGGTTTAAGTAGTAAACAATTTAGGCACCAAAAAAAGATAGATGTTTGTTAAAATTTAACCTTATTAAAGTGAATAGTGTTTGTTTCTGGCTCAGAAAATCTGGACAAACAGCAGCTCTGCTCCCAAATGAGCCATGGCCTTGACAGCCAGGCACATAGGTGCACAGCTGGGAAGTGACCTGCACTGCAATTGAGAGCAAAATCCCCTCATGATATGAAATTCACTTGAGAACGTTCAAGCATATTGAGGGAAGCAAAAGCAAAACATTTTCTTTTGCTACTGGCACCTTGATTTTTCACACCAGGAAAAATCTTGATGTTGAAGAAACAGTTGAGATGGGAAATGACATTGTGCATGTGCCTTACTGAGATCTAAAAATAGAGCAGAATTTACTCACATGCTTTCTCCACTGTGTCTCTTCAGAGCCTACGCTTGCAGGTTCATAGAAGAGAAACAGTCCTTACAGCTGTAGCTGATGGTGAGGATTCAGGACATCGTGGGCGTGAGAGAGGGTCTGGAGCCCGACTTCCCTGAATCAGTCACCAGCACTGAGAAAGGGGTGCGTCTCACCTGTTCCTTTGCCTGTGAGGAGCCATCCAGTGTGTGCGGTCACTGGACATGAGTGTCTGTGGGGTTGGTTGGGACTGTGCTGACTTGATCTCTTGCCCCGTATTTTTCATCCCTGTCCTGCTGCAACTTCCATGTGGTTTATTGGGCAGATTCTACCCAGAGGACCGAGCACGTTAGCATAATTCCTTTGCTGGGGGCCAGATTATGTCCTCCTGGTTTCTGTGAGGCCTTCTAGTGCCACCCAGTGTCCGGTGATGCTGTATGTATTGCCACGGCCATCCTTTTAGTGAGACAAGACACCTAGTTTCATGCTTTGGGGGAATTAGCCCACTAGGGTGTGCTGCTGCTCCCTGTGCCCAAGAGCCTGCTTCATTCTATGGTCGGCTGGACCCCAAACAACTTATTTCCATTGTAAACAAATGGCCAGGCCTGGCAGCAGCAGTTTCATCCGGGGCCGTGGCCTGGCCATGGGGAGCTGTTCCTCCTGCTGCTAAGGTTTAAGGCAGCTCCCTAAGGTGACACCTTTCCTCCCCACAAGCAGGCCCCATGGGTGCAGATGCTGAAGGAGGCTGTGTGGACAGAATGGCTTTCCCTCCTGTCCACTGGACAGATGGGAGGGGACTGGGTGGCACACCAATGACCATGACACAGTCAGTGCTGCCGGGATGACATCACTGCTGACCAGCAGAGAGCTCGGCAGCTGGCAGGGGTGTCTCATCCCTGAAAGGCGGTGCTGCTGTTTCTCTAGAATAGGTTTTTTTCTGGTTGGTTAAAGAGTTATTCCTTATTCTCCTGTAAATTTATACACAACATAATTCACTAAAAAGTGAACTTGTAAGTTACATTTTAGCTGTGCTCAAAAATGAGTTTCTCTTTTTGCTGCCATTCCAGCTGAGCTGACCCAAGTCCAGCACCACCGCTGCGGTTGCCACTCACAGTGGGACAGAAGTGCATGCAGGTCCCTGGGGCGGATGCTGGGTAGATCTTTTGGCATGTTTTGAACATTTTCCTTCAAAGTAGAACTGTGGGCAACTGGCCACTGATGTCTCCCAGTTATAGAACATTTTATCAATAATTTACTTATTCCTATTTATGTACTCTTTAAAGAGTAGGTAAAGGATAATGAAGGTTGGATTTTAAGAGAAGCAGCTAATTTTATAAAATATCATCTTCATGGTTAAGGAAGGCAATTACCTTTTTTAATGTATTACATTAATTTACTATTACTGCTCTTCGGTAATCGGTGACTTTAGTCACATGTCTTGGAAATGTCCCAGAAATAATCTCTTGGTTTTTCCTTGAATGAGGGAGAAAATACATCAACTGGAGCAGTTGTGGAAGTTTTAATCTTTCATGGACATCTCATTTTAAAGCTTATGGTTTGGAGAAATGTGTAGATAATGTTTCTGAAGTGAACGTGTATTTGTAACCCGAAACGTGAACGTTAAATGTCACTAAGGTTTGGTTTCAGGTCATATCACACAGGGTTCCAGTGTGCTGCATTCAAAGTGCTTTGTTGAGGTTTCTGGAAATGCCTTAGACCGGTTTTTTAGAGTTATCTAGAAGTATAATGTTAAAATATTCTCAGAAAAATTTCTGTTTATAAAGGCAGTGACTGAACTGGTTTTAGGTCTCGATTTCTATCATGATAGGTTCATTCTTTTCATGACTGCTGGGTGGTCGTCTTCCTGGCTGGTGGGTGGTTTCATACAACTATCTAGGCCAATAGTTGCTTCATGGTGCCCTTGCTCAATGTCAGAGTCCTTTGACATTGTGAATCTAGCACTACTTCCTTGCTGTGCTTTACATGTTCAGCCCTTCCCTGTCCCCTGCACATTTTCTCCCGTGGAAAGGGGACTATGCTGATTTCATCTAATCTAAACTCTGGGAGCCATTCAACTTAGATGCAGCAAACCTCACTAGCTAAATCTGAGTTGTTAAAAAATAAATTTCCAAATACTAACATACTGTGATCCCTTAGGTATACAAATTTGATCTGATAAAATAATACACGTAAAAATGTTAAAACAAGGTGTCTGGACATTAAAAGGTAGTCTTTGTTGTTTTTCCTAGTGTGTCTCTGTTTTCTATTTTGTCAGACACTGTCATTGCTGTGTAGTGCACTTCAGTTGAAAACTCAACTCCCAGAGGCATGAAACATTTAGAGAGGTGTGGCTGTTGTAGCATGTGAGCCACAGTCCCCAGGGGACACAGTGGTCTGTGGAGAGCCTCGACCACTGAGGCTTAGAAATGCTGCCAAGTATGGGGTTCTGTGGGCAGCCACCTGTGGCAAGAGGCAGGCAGGGTGTGTGAGGTTGGAAAGGCTCTAGGAGAGGAAAATATGGGATTTGCCATTTGTGTGAATTACCATTAAAAGGAGGGTTAGGACAAAAAGTATGAAAGAAGTTGGGATTAAAGTTAACTTTAATGCCTGTTAACACTGTCTAATTGTCCTAAGCTTTGGATCCATGTAGTACTGTTGCAAATTTGTAAAACGAAGGAATTTTATTTGTCCTGTAAATTGGGAAAACTGCAGCTCCCAGGTTTTTAGTGAATTGACTGAAAACTGAAGGGATCGCTCGAACATATGTTGAATCCTCTCACTTAGATATTTGGGAGTTTGGAGGCTTGCTGCTGAGCAGATAGGTTGAGAAGAGCCTGTACCTCAACCACTCACCCTGGGAAACCCTCATCCCACAAGGCCCAAGACCACCTGCAGCCCTGTACCTGTTGGCATTTCACGCCTTGTCCCACTACCTGGATTTCTGACATGTGACACGGCTGCCCGAACAAGCACCATCCATCGACACGCTATCTGCACTGGAGCCCCTGCCTCCCTGAGGGGTTGCTGTGCTGATCTTTGAGTTCTGGTGGACTATGCAATGGGTTCTTTCCTGGCATGTAAAGGTTCAGGGCTTTTGAGGGATTTTTTTTTTTTTTTTGAGCTTTTGACTACAATCTTTGTTTGATTTAAAAGCACTAATTTACTGTCTACCACATTAATTCAGTTGTGACTAGAGGGCTGTAAATGGGGACATTCATACAGCAGCATTACTGTATTGTTGGTTGCCAACTCTTAGTATGGAAACATGACTGACTTTCCCTATGTTGCAAATTCCTGTCACCTTTCCATATTTCATTAATGGCATCACCTCCAAGTGACTTGTCCAATAGGACAATGTGGCATGTGAGACCTCCCTGCCTCCATGCTCAGATGTGCTGGCCACAGAGGTCCACTCGAGGTTGAATGTGCATGTAAGGAGCACTCGTCTGTTTACCCTTCCTGAGAAAACTTATGAAATTCAAGTTTACAAAAAAATTGCACTTGAATTCTTAATTGCTACCCTAAATCCACGTAGGGTTTTTTTGTTTGTTTTTGGTGTAAAATTAAGTGTGTCCTTCAGTTTTAAAGCTCAGCTGAGGAGTAAATTGACACTTTGACTGTGGAGTTTATTGGGTGAAGTAAGAGCTTTAATATAATAATATAATAAAGCATTTTTCTTTCTGAAGTAAGCCATAGTCACTATCATAAATACTGTTAGTAGCCCTTAATTAAGCTTCTTTTTTGAATTTTAAGATTTTAAAAGTTCTTTTTTCTAAATGTATCCTATTCAGTAATGCCTAGTAAGCTCCTGCTAGTTAAGGGTGGGTGTGTTTGAAGCCTGTTCTCCTGTGTCACCTGCACACCTGCGCTCTCTCTTGCAGCCAGGAAGGCAGACGGAAGAGCAGAGGAGAAGGCAGCGGTGGCCTCGGCCTCAAAGAGAGAAGTCCGCCCGGGCTGCTTGGTGGGCAAACGACCATCGCCAAGACATCTCGCTCCAAAGATGTCTCCTCCTTTTGCTAATGTGGCAGCAGCCAAACTGGCCATTAAAAAGGCACCCTCTGGCTTCAAGGGCACCATCCCCAAGAAGCCGTGGCTCTCGGCCACCCCCTCAGGTGGCACTTCCGCTGTCAGGCACAGGGCTGCTTCCAGACAGTTCCCTGGATCTGCTGCTTTGGCTGGAGCCATCGGGAAGCCGGTAGCAACATCTCTCCCTGTGGCCTCTCCAGTCCCAGGACACCTTGGGACCTGGAGCCCTGCCCAGTCACAGCCCAGTTCACAAATTCGGCAGAATATAAGATGCTCCTTGAAAGAGATTTTGTGGAAAAGGTGGGCTGTTGTCCTTGGCTTTTATCTGTGGAGGCTCTTCCATGTATGGCGTGATCACTTTGAGATTGCCCCACTGTTTCAAAAATGTAATGTATCCAAATTCAAGGGTTTTATGTAGTTTCTTTTTCATTCCATTCAGAGTCAGTGACAGTGATGACTTAATCATGACAGAGAAAGAAGTAGGAAACATCACCCTTCATCTGGAGAAGGAAATGTTTAACTTGTTTCAAGTTACAGATATTCGCTACATGAGAAAATACCGCAGCCTGCTGTTCAACCTCAAGGATCCTAAAAATCAGGTGTGTGTGGTCTCTGTGTACTGCAATATTCCTGACGCAGAAGGAAACTTGGTGTGTGTTTTCTATTAGCTGAGTTTCAGAGTCATACATCAAAGAGCATTTGCAACATTTATGTTCTTTCCATGAAAGTTAGAAAGTATTTTTATCCTCTGACACTTCTGTATGCCCCCATGTACTTGGTGTTATTTGAGGATCTTTCTGTTCCCTACCTTAAGTGGACTCTTGTCAGGGATCTCACTGGCTGAAGTTCATCTTTTATTTCACCAGATTAGCCTCTTCTAAACATTGCAGTGCCAAATCACATGCCCATCCCTTCATTGGCTCTAAAGTAAAGTACAGATTCTTTAATCTAGAATATGGCTGTGTCCATATTCTGGCTTCAGACAGGCTTTTCTGCCTTATTTTTTTCTCTCTCAGCACTTGAGTGAGCCCGACAATTTGGGCTACTTCCCAGTAATAATAAGGAGCAGCCCCTCCAGTTCTCACCATTTCGACGGGTGCTGCAGGGCAGCTCAGTCCTCATAGCAGCCGTGGAGTGGGGGTTGTTCTCCTGTGATTGATCAAAATGGAAATGAAGTCTGGAAAGGCTGAGCTGCACACCTGCTACAGCCCCTTGCCTCCTGCCACCAGGGCTCACAGTCTTCTGGTCCTGTGTGTCACTCTCTGAGCTCTTAGGGGTGCAGTAGAACCAGGGTCAGATACTCTGCATCTCATCATGGTTAACAGCCCCCCAGCACAAGTCATTTCTTCCTGTCTATATTCCTAACATTGTATCTTTGTGACCTGTATTCCAAATTATGAACGTGGTTTTGTTTTTCCTGAGGAGGTGAGTTTTATTTTTTAAAGAAGAATCAGTGCAACATGGGCCTTGCTTGACTTTGACACCCATGTTTTCTGGGCCTCCATTTGTTTTCAGCTGGGCGGCCTGGTGCCTGCTCTCAAGGGACTGTTTGGGGAGGCAGGTGAGGTTGCACCTCTGCAGGGCTCTGTGCAGTGCAGCTTTCCATTGAAAGCTTCGGTCTTTGTCCTGTGGTCCTTGAACCTCCAGGCAGAGCTTCTTGTGCTGCTTTGTTGTTTCCGTAGGCTCCACATTAACACACACAGATATTGTTTGAATGAAAGAATGAAAGATGTTTCTTTATAGGGACTCTTCCGTCGTGTTTTGTGTGGAGAAATCTCTTTGGCAAAACTTGTGAGAATGAAGCCAGAAGAACTTGGATCTAAGGAAATTTCCCTGTGGCGAGAGAAACTGATGAAATCTGTGAGTACTGACTTAGAATGGCTGCTTCAGATACCAGAGACTTAACTTTACCAGAAGTAAATTAATAGACCATTTGCAGGAGTGATATGCTTTCCTCCTGGAAAACAAGGTGTAGGGCTTGAGAGTTGTGTTTTTTATTTTAGGCGATAGAGTCCAGAATTAAATTGTGTAATGAAAACAAAAAGACTGACATTGAAAACAGGAAACCATTCCCGATATAAAAGATTCTACACTCCTGTCAGACTTAGATGTGAGCATTTGGTATTTTCAGGTTTCACAAAAGATAGAGTGAAATTTATGCATTTGAAATGTTTTTAGGTGTCTTTCATTATTGGGCAGGACACTGAGCTTATAACAGATATATATAATTTTATTAATTGTCAAGTACTTGTATCCAGTGATCTTTTTTTTTTTTCATCCAGTGGTTCTTAATCACATCAAAATTTTTCATGTGTGCTGTTAATTTGGAAGTGGCATTGGAAAATAAATTACCTAGTCATTTTTTTTTCTTTGAGGAACAGCAAGAATCAGTACAAGCTGTCCCTGAAAAAAGCCCCCAGCCCCTTCTGGACGTCCGTAGCAGTTTGTTGAAAGACACAAGCCAGCATGAGGCGCATCTTTTTAATCTAAATTGTAAAATCTGTACAGGTGAGCATAATTTTGGGATCCCATTAAACCGGATTTTGCTTAAAATCACTAATCGTTCCAAATGTGACTTTAAACTAAAAAAAAAAGGGAGGGGGGGTTGAATGGATTTCTGGAGTTTATGAAGTTAGCTCCTCTCTTTGCATTGTTGCTTTTGGGTTCTCGTAAGTAATTACCTGCTCATGAGCACGCTGTGGTCTTGGATGTGTCAGATTTCTCACCATGTCTTTCCTCATCTACCTCAGGTCAGATTTCCTCATCAGAAGATGAGCCACCTCTGAAAAAACAGAAATTGTTGGCTTCTGCTAAGAAAGAAGACTTAAAATCCAAGTGTGTCAGCTCTCCATCTGATCCAGTTCCTAACTCAGCTGATGAAGGGATACCAGGAACTCTGCCCAGAAATGCTTCTGAGCCAGACCTGGAAAGTGCTTCTCATCCAGACCTGGAGAGAAAGTATTTCCCTGGGCCCCCAGGAGATTTCATTCCTGAGCTCTCCCCACTGGAAGGCTGTGGGAATGCGGTTGTCACCACTGTCGTCATGTCCAGCTGGGACTCCAGGACTGCTCCAAGTGGATCGTGCACAGTGACAGCCTCCATACCAGCCCAGTCAGACAGTGCCCATGTGGTAGAAACCAAACAAGACACACCGATGCCTGCTTTGACTTCTGTGACGGTGCCCAGGTTCATACTGGCTAAGCCGTCCTCATCCCCTGACCCAGGACACTTGTCAGTTCCATCACAGAATATCAGGTGTGTATTTCAGATATAGTCTGAAAGAGCCAATGAAGTTTTCTTTTAAACTAATGAATGGAAAGACAATTGGTGACTTCAACTCCGAATTTTACTCAGAAATACAATTCAGGTTATTTTTTCTTTGACCAAAATGTCTATTTATATCATTATGATTAAAGCATTTATTTGGCAAAAGTAAGCTACTAAAACTTGTAGGAATTTACTTTTACTTTTAAACACATGGTCTTCATTCTTTTGAAATTCTGATTGTCCACAGAGAGATTTCCTTATTTTTCTTGGTTTTGTTTTACAATGTCTCAGAGTCATGTTCCTCTCCAGAAGGAGATACGCCCCGCTTTTTATCTCAACTCAGCACCATTTGGAAAGGATTTATTAACATGAAAAGTGTAGCAAAGTTTGTCACTAAGGCATATCCTGTCTCTGGGTGTTTTGATTATCTCAGTGAGGTTAGTACCAAAGGTATGTGTGTGTGCTTGTGTGTATGTGTCTTTCACAGGAGTTCCTCTACTACAGGCAGACATGTGACACTCTTACGCTGGCTGCCTGGGTACTTAAATACCTCCACAGGCAAGATAATGGTTGCCACAGTGGGTCAGCAGGTCATGCAGTTTGCACAGAGCAGAAATTTGATTGAGCAGTTGGGCAGCCCAGTGATCTGTTTAGCAAGGGCATTTACCACACGTGTGTGCCCAGCCACCAGCATGGCCAGGCGTCTGTAACCTGCATAGTGTGGGTGGCAGGTGTAACCCCCTGACAGGTCTTTCATTTTTCAAAGTTAACAAAGATGGCACTAGAATTTATGACCTTAGGAAGGAGTGGCAAGTCAGTTATCCTGGTAATAACTGAATCATTACTGTATGTGTGTGTGTGTGTTCACAAAAGATAACGTAAAAAGGTTGGGCAGCAGTTTCTAAACAATGCTGTTTGTCAGAAGGTTATTACACCACCTTTGGGTTTGGGAGCTCGTAATCCTGGACGGTAGTTCACCAGTCAGTATTTAATACGGTTATCACCATTTTCCTTGGAATTGTTGTTTTCTTGAAGTTTGGGTTGTTTGGTGCCTTCATGTTACTACATTAGTCTCTTTTTGAACACTAGAGTTTCACAGGTGATTTACTCAAAGTACTTTTTATTTAGGACTTGCCCAACACAATTCACATCGGTGGGAGGATCGCACCGAAGATGGTTTGGGATTATGTTGGTGAACTCAAGTCTTCTGTGTCTAAGGTATCTGCTTATAGTATAGTCTCTGCAACAATGGAACATAGAGCTTATTTAAACATCTTTTTTAACCTTTCATTTTGATGGTTAACACTTGAAATGTCAGCCTGCAACTTACTAGATACTTTCAGGTGAATGTTAAAATAAGTTTATCTAGTTACATTCCTGTGTGATGGTGTGTTTGAGAAATATGGTGATAGAAGGTTTTTTTTTTTTCTTTACTGTAGTCATGTCTATATGATTACATTTTACTAAAAAAAATGTAAAAACTTTATTTCCTCATTTTTATTTTTATTTTTTTATGATTGAGGGAGTACAGTGGGAATTTGGAGGTGATCTGGCAAAAGGCACCAAGCCTGGGCTCTTGAATGGGTTTTGGTTTTCTGGGAACCCCTGAGGTTTAGCTCCAGCTGCGTGTTTCTGTATGTACAGTTTTCCATCAGATTCCCAAAAGGGTGTAGACCCTGTGCCTAGTTTAACCCTCCCGTGTGGAGACACACAGGGAATGGCTGCAGATCGTGCAGCTGCTCCCCGTGCCCACAGCCGCTGTGCATGCGGGAAAGCTTACACTTTGCTCCAGACGCAGCTAAGCCTACACGTTACATGGCCTGTGCCTCTCACAGGAGAGCTCTCTGAAATCGAGGCTGTGAGTGGAAGTCATTTTAAAGGGCCTCCTGCTGAAACCAAGATTTGAGTTGGGAAGTCGGATGCTTGATCGTGAGTTTCTTTTACTACTTCATTATCTCATTGTTTCAAATGTTGGACAATAAGGCTATGAAAGTCAAAATCAGAATTGCTAAAATCTCCCATTTCAGGCTGTACTTTTGAGGTTTGGGTACAAATTTTAAAGCAGATGCTTTCCTCGCATGGCCACAGGTGAAGGCTTTCCCCTGTCCTCTGTTTGCATTGTAGGAGCTCTGTCTGATCCGCTTTCACCCCCTGACAGAGGAAGAAGAGGTTGCCTACGTTTCTCTCTACTCCTACTTGAGCAGTCGTGGCCGTTTTGGTGTTGTACCTAATAAGACCAGGCACATCAAGAACCTCTACCTCATCCCACTGGGTGCTAAGGACCCTATTCCATCCGCACTCTTGCCCTTTGAGGGACCAGGTAAGCACCAACTTTCTGGGTGGTGATGAGGAACATCTGATACCCACCCCTTTTCTCCCCCTGACATGGAGTCCTGCTGAGTTGTCGCAAGGTAGATCTGTCATATCCAACCATGAGTCTCTGGGAACAGAATTGTGAAATACAGATGAAGCCATGTTTAGCCGAATAATTCATCCTGTAGGGTAGAGGAGTGTGACACTAGGAGGGCCCCTTGTTTGTAGCATAAATTATCTCTGAAAAGTTGTACAGCTCACAATCAGCCTGTCATGGCCTCAGATCAGTGGGTTGATCAATTGCTCAGGGTCAGTGGAGAGGAAAGGCAGTGCTTTGTATCTGCTCCTGTCATATTCTTCTCTCTAAATGGAACTCATGTTTTAGTCTCAGCCCTGGAGTAAGCAGATGTCAATAAGTGACTTTCTTCCTTCTGAGGTCACTGTGTAACATGGATTAATTTCTAGCACATACAAAAAATAGTGATATATATAGAAAACTGTTTCTGGAAATAGTTACTTTTATGTCTACTGCTCAAATTTTATTAAGTTATTTCATCTTTGGCAAATTACTTTTTGTTTGCTTCTCCTTAGAAAGTACTGTGGGAAAGGGTTATTTATAAGTTAACCTAAAAGACTATTTCATTTTTGTCAAGGGTTTAGGGTAACTCCAAGGGGAGCAGGTCTGTTAGTGTCCAGTTTTCTTTGCCCCTCAGAGGAAATTGATGTGACTTCAATTAGTAAATTGGCACCAGGTGCCTAAATTGGAGTGTTCTTGGCCACGAAGTCCCCAGAGGATTGCTCTTATCTGAAAGCTGATGTTTCTGACACACAGCAAGTGCTCTTCCAAGTGCTTTGTCATAGTGGCGGCAACTAAACACCCTGAGCACTGACAGGTGCTGCCTAGACCCTGTGCCTTTGTCCCCATCAACAGCTGCACCCACACATCACCTAAGCCAGCTGGGATCCTGTAGGGGTCCCTCCACTTCATGGGCTTGTTCAGGGGCTGGAATCCATCACCCCCAGCATGGCCCAGGCAACGACTGGAACTCATTCTTAACACCTGGCATGGGCTTGGCTTGTGCTAACTTTCTGGAATTAAATGCCCATAGAGGTATTGATTGGTATCAGTATGTACCCCTTGTCCTTGGTTTCTTTTCCCATACATGTGGCTTAATTCTACTACTGAGTCTGAGGCTAGACCTTCCACCATGAACTCAAGGGACACAGACATGGGGCTAAAAAGTCTTCATATACACTGTACACGCTGGTGTTTTGGAGGGCATCAGGTGGGGGTGTCGCCTCTGTGAAAGTGGAAGATGGCACATTTAACTGCAGCTGGTCTTTAAATATCTCACCTACCTACTTGCTTATTTTCACACACTTTATGAATTGTAAACCTCACAGCAGCCCTCATATGGGAGGTGAGTAAGTAGCATCCTGTGCCCAGCTGGTGCCTGGCCTCCCACGGGGCTGCCTCCTCCCTGCTGCAGCTGGCGTCACCTTTGCTTCTGCGCTTTCTTGGGACACATACCACTCTCCAGGTAAACACTCATGACACAGGAGCTGCAAAAATGGGGTGAGCCCAGAGAGTTACCCCCGGGAAACCTGGTCCTCTCTTGCTCCTCCCTTAGATGTGGAGCACAGTTGGGGGTGCTCATGTGGCCCTTTGCCCTCATTTGTTTGGTATTGTCATGCTGGACACCTGTATTACAGCAGTGTAGAGCATCATTAAATTTGAGACAAGTCCCTTCATCTCAGTAAGCATTGCTTCTAAGGTCCGAGATAAGTGAATTTTATTGTTTCTTCCATGAATATAAGTTACGGTTTTATTGTTTCTTCCAGGAATATAAGTTATTTCCAAGTGCTAGTTATATTTCAAATATTCATGGAACCGTAACATGACATAAATATGTGAGTGAGGTGATAAGACTTGACTATCTCAAGATAGGAGTATGCATTTTGGGACAGGCCTATTTAAATTTGAAATCTTTGGGAATTTTGCTGGGGATGTTCAAAACTGTGGAGCTTCACTAGATCATCTCCCAGTGTGTGCAGATGAGATGGGCGAGAGTTGAAAGTATCTAAAAAACCAGCTGCTTATTAGATGCCAATCTCTAGACAGCTCGCTGTTTTCAAGACCAACACAAATATTACGTAACGTCACCTATGATAAATATGACAACAAAGGTCAAAGCCAGCTTGTCAGGGCTGAGATACACTAATTCTTTTCATCAATAAGCATATTAAGGTATTAAAAGATAGTTGGAGAGAAGCACCTTACAGAGACTGTGTCTTCCTGAGTTTAACAATAGTTAACCCAGCACACGCAGTTAATTCATGCAAGAAACTTGATTTGTGCAAGAGCCCTGAGGTTAGCCCTTTAGAAGTTGAGCCTTTCCCTGAGTGAGGTAGTCCCTGGTGACTTCCCCATGCAAAGACCCCCCAGTCCTTGCCGTCCAGTGCCCCACCACCACCCCGGCCAAGCCCACTCCTACTTCTGCTCCTGAGACCAAGTTTGTAGGGAGAGAGCCTGGCTTACAGAGCTGCCCCACAGACAGAACTTCAGCTGTGACTCAGTAGGTCCGAATGTGCTCAGCAGTTAAACCTGTACTAAAGCTCTGGGACCATCTGCAGCAGATACTTGGTCCACAAAGGCCGTGATAGCTGATTTAACAATTGACCAAACCCCAAAACTGTCTGTTTAAATTAGCTATAAAGTATTCGGTAAATAGCTATTACGGTGAAAGAAGTAGTATTTGAAGATAAAATACCCATAATGAATGCTAATTAGGAAATTAAGTTGATAAGTTGCTCTTCGCATTGGCCAAGCAGGAAATTTTGGAAGTGCTCTTCAGTGTGGTGGCCAGACGCCACATGCTATCCCCTCCTTTGCCTTTTCTTTTGCTGACACACTGCTGTTACCAGATGGGGCAGGGAGAGGACGTTTTGACAGAAAGAAAGTTCTCATGAGAGGAGGGTGGCGTGGTACTAGGATATGTTGTGATCACAGCTCACCCAGGGGTGCCTTCAACATGAATCTCTTACACAGCAGCCTGTCAAGCAGGAGACCTTAGGACACCCTTAAGCAGGGAGGGGAGCAAAACGGCGTCAGTCTGCGGAGGCCGGGTTGCCCGAGTTCAACCTGGTGTCCTCCTCCTAAGTGGCGGGCAGGACATCCACCTGCCCTCGTGTGCTCAGCTGTCGGTAATCAATTCCGTACTGGAATTTTGGAAGACTCACAGCAAACATTTAAAACTATGAAAACACTGTGAAGTGATGTGTGATCATCTCTAAATCACAAAAAGAACAGGACAATCTTAGAACTGCTTTAAGTTGTAAGAAAAATGTGTGATTACCTCCTGTATATTATCTGTAAATTGAATTTATACAATCTGACTGACTGTATCCTTATGCTATTGAAACAAATATTCTGTCCTTCGTGAATGATTTTTCTGTAAGTTACTGTTTGTGACTTGGCTGTTTAGTTAGTTCCCCTTTGGGAATTCTTGATGGAGTGAGTGTGGGCGTGGGGGATCATTATGGGAAATTCCTGATGTAAGTTGTCACAATTTAGGATTTTTGGGGTAACCGTTTCTTAACAAATACCTATTCTGTAAACTGGTGCTGTGCCCCAAAGCTCCCAGTCTGTCTCCGTGTGACTGTCCTTCCCCACCAGTGTGCTGAATGCCTTGGCGCTTTACTTAAGCACAAGTCCTGTGTTTACAAACACTCAAACATGAGCAAGTTTTTGATAAATTAATGCTCATTGAATTTTTTTCTAAGCCTCAAACATCTACTCTAGCTATTTCAGTCAGCATTATTATTTCATTCATTGTAATTCTGGTACCAGAAACTAATGAATTTTTACCTAATGGTTTTTGTGCTTTACTGATTATGATCCTATTGGTCATTGTAAATTGAGTTGAATTGGTCCTTAATCATTAACACAACTTGTGTGTTGCAACTCATAAGTGAATGACAAAAAGGGCTGTTACCTTCTGGATATGTCACAAGAGGCACATAAGAGCGTATCTGAGATCCGTTTGTTTAAAAGACATGCTGGTCCACACGCACTTTTGATCCCTTTAGGTTAACAATGTTAGTCATTGCTGTAGTGCCCTTCCCGCCGCCTCCACCGTGCTGTTGCTGTAGCATTGCGTGTAATTTTTTATGAAACATGTAACAAGTTCTGACAATTGGGGTGAGTTTACTCGTGAATTGGGCGCTTGGTTCTGTAGTTGGTGGCTAGGGGGCTAATCCCTCCCTTTCAGCGGCCACCATCAGGGCTGGGTAGGCCTGGTGGTGACTTCGTGGGACGGGAACCATTCGTTCTTTTGCAATAAGCTCCTCAAACACTCGGCTTTATTTTCCCACAGGATTTCCCACGTGAAAGCCCTTAATAAAATTTACCTCTGAAGGATGAAAACTGGATTTAGATTCTAAAATTCACACAAATATTTTGTTTTCAGGTCTTGAGTCACCACGTCCAAATATAATCCTTGGGTTAGTAATCTGTCATAAAATAAAACGTCCTTCAAGTGCTGGAAAGTTAGACAGGATTGAGAAGAAACGGCCCCGACTTCAACAGGAAGAAGTGGACATTTCCATCTACCCAAAGATAACCGCAGCCCCGCGGTCTGAGGAGAAGCCCTCCAAGTGTCCCCGGTACCCTGCAGGCACCGCTGTCGGCACCACACCCTCCGCCTCCACCCTCTCTTCCAGAAACATCAGTGTTAGAAATACAGTCATCCATCAAGCCAGAAGCTACCCGGATTGACAGAGCCTCATCTAAGCGAGCAGCAGTCACTACAGCAACTTCCTGTGTCGTGTCAAATATGTGGAAAACAGCTTCACCACTGGAACCCATCTTCCAAATTCTCTTCGGAAAGAAGAAATCATTTGAGCTCCCTGCCAAGGAGTCTGTCGGAGCTCTTCCTTCCTTCCACCAGGACTCCAACACCAAGGCAGACGACGGGGTGTCCACAGCTCCTTGGCCAGATCCGACTGTTCAGCAGTTCGGGTCAGTTCTCAAAGGCTCAGGCTCTAGAGGAAGAGGAGGAGGATCAGCCACACAGCCCTGAAGAAGAGCAGAACCTGGAGAGAGCCTTGGATGCACAGCTCGCCGAGCGAGGGAAAATAGTGATTATTAGTTAAAAAACTACAAACTAAATAGAAAGCTTTTCACTGTGAAGTACAGGATATTGCCTGTTGTATTTTTCAAGCCCTTCTGAAGTGTGAAATAGAGAAAACCTGGCTAATTTATTTGACTGTACAAAATACATGTTGATAATTTTTATATTTTCTTAAACTTACTTTTTCAGATGCAAAATTAGAGAATTTCACATGTTCTTTTGGAGTCTGTTGCATTACACATCACTACAGACTTTCCCTTCATAGCACAATTTTAAGTTATGGAAATATGGAGAACTTATCTACTTGGGGTGTTTGTGACCCCAAGTGTCACTAGGTTAAATTACCTTGAAGTAGGTGTCATTTCCAATATTTAATATGTTGTGAAGAGTTTTTTTGTCTAAATATACAAATGTAAAAATGAAGTTTGTTTCTTTAGGTTTTGTTGATAGAAATTTCTGTAAGTTGTATTTATATTGCAGAGTATTTTATCACTGTTTATTGGGCTGTCAGGTTCTGTTATTTGAAGTAGAATAAATATCTACAAAGAGTTTTGTCTCGTATCTTCACTCAGCATTTTTTTCCATAAGACTGGGCATTTAGAGGTTGGACAAGGGCACCTGGACCCCCTGCTTCTGTTGCCCTCGGCCCCTTCCTGAACTTGGGGGATGATCCTAGTCATGACTGGCCACCCGGGTTCCCACATTCTTCATCACTCTGCAGGTGTCACACACCCCTGCTGGGGGCCACCAAGGAGCCTCCCTCCCAGGGAACCACAGAGTGCGATGAAGGGGGAAACGTGGTCACAGTGTAACAGTGAGGAGGTACAGGGAGGGGCCGAGTATGTGGCTGCTGGGCAGGAGGTTGCCCCCAAATCCCAGCCCGTTGGGATTCAAAGGAGCATCCAGCTGCCATTCAGGCTTCTTAGGAAGTGACTGGGCAGAGTTGGTGGCCCAGAACAAGTACTTGAAGGTGGAAGGGAGATGGCTGTGCATGGTCACCACAGGGAGGAGCATGCAGGTGTGGGTCTGGCCCACCTTCCATATGGCAGATTGATCTGGTCACCCTTGAGCCAGAGCTTTTCAACAAGTGTGTATGTCCACAACTCAGCCATGAGCATAGACACTGAGGGGATGTTCCTGAACAAAGTGTTGACCAGCCCAGGCAGGACAGGCCTTGTGTGGCAGAATGTTTAGTGGGGCTGGTGTCTCATTTCCCAGCCAAGCTCATGCAGACCTGAGGCAAGTGTAACAAGGGAGGGACTTCATAACGGGACCCCTCTGACTACCTGTGCTGGCCACACAGCCCCCCACTCCCTTCAGACTGCTGTCACAGCCATTGGCACTGCCTCCGTGATGGCCCCATCACCTCAAGGGCCTTGTCAAGCTGAGTGGTGGCACGTGTGTAGGTGTCCCTCGTGGAAGACTGCTCTGAAGGGGAAGTGGAGTTGGTTTGGTCGGGCCCCCTCGCCTCATGTCCAGCTGGGTGTGACTCGGCACATCCTTTGTAAATAAGTGACGTAAGAGTAGAGTTAGTGCGCATGTGCCCGGGCACCCCTTGGCTCATTGCCACTGTTGTGTACTTCAGTATGGAAGGCAGCGGCTCTGAACTGCTGGTTGGTGGAGCTCGTGTCTGAAGAATAAAGCATGTCCACTTTGCTGGCAGCTGCTCGGTTTTTCTTTCCCTTACCTAACTCTGGACCTGCACAGGACGAGGCAGAGGGGTCTGCGATCCAGCCCAACAGTGACAATTTGTCAAACAGTGGAAGTTCCAAATCCACCACACAAGCACTAAGGGGTGCTTGGCACAGCACTTGGCTGCACACTGGTGAGCCCTATGTGGCCTGCAGGTTGCCACCAGGGTGGCCTCCCAAATGCCTGGGAAAATATGCCCCCACTTGAAAGCACTCGGGCCTTACAGGCCTCGGATATCAGGGTCTCACCTCACCCACGACAGCCTGATGGAGCCAGCGCGCGACTGGCAGCATATCTAGCTCTTTTCTACTTATTTGGTTTTGTGAAGTTTGTATGATTTTAATTTTAATTATTTTTGTTTACGTCCATGTTTGCCACCATGAGTCTGAGGGATGGAAACCCTAATTCCAAATCAAACAACTATTATTTGAAATTTACAAAACTGGGTGTAGGAAAAATATGAATAAACTTTCAAATGAAAAGTCTTATGTTTGTAGTATTTATTTTTCTGAGGTGTAGGGGAGAAAAACCTTTTCCTATACTCTCAGTGAATTAAACTGACAAAAGACAGTTTAACAGAAGAAAACCTTATATATTTCATTTGGTGTTAAATGTTTTTTGATTTCTTTTCTTTTCTTTCTTCTTTTTTTTTGGTGGTTGGCTGGTGAGGGGATCTAAGCCAGTGTCATAACACCTCGCTCTAACCAACCGAGATAACTGGCCGTCCTGATGCTGACTTTTTAAATAATGTGCATGGGGGCTTCACAGATGTTAAAACAAAAAACCAAAAAACATGAATAGCTAAAAACTGTGGGGACTTACAGCCATTCTAACAACAGGTGATAAATTGTGGGTAAGTGACTAGACAAAGGGAAGCAGAGGAGGTCTGGGCTTCTTGCTGGTAAATTGTGGGAAGGCAAATACATAAGGAAACATAATAGATAAGGGTCATCTGGAAAACAGAGGGAAGGCAGAGAGTTCTTCCTGTGTCCGTGTTTTTCTCAGCTTCCTCCAGCTCACAATAATCTTAATGTCAAAGTGGCATATTCTAGGGTGACATATTCCGATCTCCTCCAGAGGTTATTGTTTAAGATCAACCAAGGCAGACACGAGTTAAAGGTGGTAAAGGCAGATGTCACGTGGGTCTACTGCAATAGGGGAAAGAGGCCACCGTGTAGGACTGAGCTCGATTCTGAATATAGCAGGGTCCGCAGGGGGTTCACAGCCAACGAACACAGTGAGGCGGTAAGTGCGTGGGACATTACTGAGAGGGGACATCAAGGATAGGGGGCTTCTTGCTAAACTCACCAAACAGGATTCTTGTGATGGACAGAACACAGACTTAAAAATCAAAGGTGAGGGATGAGGATTGGTATATTAGTCCAAGAGCTTGGCTTCAGAAGCTGTGCAATGAAGGGGCCAGTTAGAGACTGATGACGTTTACATTCTCCACTCACATTCCCCACAAAATGGAATCTTACCTAAATAGAATTCAACCCTATAAGTGGTTCCCATATTTATCAACAAAGAAGAAAGTGGTGCTCCTAGGACTTACTATGGAGTTTCACTCACCCAACACCACCAGGCTGCTGCAGGTCTCCAGCATCACATCCCTGCACAGGCTCCTCTGAGCATCATCCAGGTACTGCCACTCCTCCCAGGTGAAGTCCACAGCCAAATCCTCAAACGACACCAATCCCTGTAATGACAGATTTCTCCTCAACTCAAATCATCAGCCCTGGATCACATAACAGGAACCTGGGAGGGGCAAACTTCTATGTGTGTGTGTGTCATAGGTGTGTTACATAAGATGCAGCTTCTTTGTACTCGACATGGTGGGAGAAAGAAAAATCACAGAAGACACATTCTGCCTTTTAATAATTTATTAATTACTAAAAACATGATTACAAAGCTTACCTTATAGGTCTAGGATCATTCTTGTTGCTAGTGATAAAAGTATGAATAAAGTCCTGCTCCTTTAAGGAGCTTACGATCTGGTATGAAGACATAAGTATAAACACATGCCTAAAATCTTATGTTACATGAACTAATTTAGACAAAAGTTCAATACAGACAGGGATAAGAAAGAAGGAGAAAATATTGTTCTGCTTCATATTCAGTTTGCTGTTCACTGAAGTGACAAAAGATGTTTTAGCTCTTCCATGTGAACCATGTGTTCTCACGAATATGAGGTAGTAGCAAGAGTTAAGTCACAACAGCACAAGGAACATACAATGCACTAATGGAACTACACACAACACCGTGTCTAGGTAAATGATGCTGTGCTGAGATGACAGACAAATGCAATATTGAAGAAAGTGATTATGGAGTGATTCTGCATTTAAATATTTGGCCCAATTTAAACAAGAAAACATTTTATTCACTAATTGTTTTTAATTACTTACAAACGAAAAGCACATACAAAGGTATCCCAAAATGTATTTCTTACATGCGAAAGCATTGTTTGTGTCCACCTGCCCAAGACCAGCTCCGCAGGATTCGTTGGACCTGAATAGGTGGTGTGGCTTCAGCGAGGAAAGAAAAGACACGGACCACGATGTCTAGTGCATCAGTGGACAACAACCATAAGAATCTTGCTTTATTTATATATTTTTTACTTAACCTTTTACATGATGATTTATCTTTTAATCAGAACATTTCTTGTTTTGTTTCTATTGAAAAAGAAAGGTCAAAACGTTCCAAGGCTCTCATGCTGTGACACAAACATCTACTCATGCATCAACAGTTCACCCCAAAGCCTGTGGCTTGTGGCCAGGAAACTATACAATAGCAGCATGCTTGGCTTTAAAGAGCGTCACACTTTTAGTTTAAACTATAATTCTTAACCTTTTAAACTTACAATTTAACCCTTTTTTAATCTTACACTTACTATACTTGATTTTAATAACATTGATTAGTTATGTTTGACAATTTAATATTGCTTATACTTTATATTGATCATTTTAATTTATAAACAAAATCACAATGTTTATACCTTTTATTTCCCTGCCAACAGACTCCGGGAACAGCACAGGGGACAAAGTGAAAGGTTAAATGATCCTACTCAAACTAACAAAAACACACTTTATTGTTACCAAGGAAAGAACACGTTCTTGGTAAATCAAGTGAAACTGTGGGAGTGGGGAGAAACAAAGAAATCTGTAACTGGTTGATGATCAAATAATTGTAAACACCACAGCACTCAGACCCACCACCTCCCTGTTGGATGTGGATAGAAATCCAACATAATAACTTCACTCCACACGTACAAGAACATGACCACAGCCACAATGGGTCCATGCACACATCACTAACAAAAAAGATTAATAATAAAATTAAACTGATCAACCCATACCAAGAACATGCATCAAAAACACCTTTAGTAGTGACAATGCCCTTTAAATAAACCAGTTAATTTTGATGTATTTTAACATGTCCTTTGAGAAACTCCAGGGAATTTCCCAAAGCCATACTAAGCCAAAAGGTTAGGCTGTTTAATTCTGGGAAGCCTTGTCAAGCAACCAAAGGTGAACAAACAAGAAATTCCATGGAGCTGTGCCACACACACGGGACCCCCTTGTAGCCTGCAGGACGGCTCTCGACAGCCACTACAAGGTAAACCCTGACACTTTCCAAACCAAGGGTATAAATAATGAGTCACTATAAGAACAGGTAAGTTATATTACTAGATTTGCATTTTAACATTCATCCACTAGAAGGAGAATGGGAAAAGGCAAGGGAGACTCAGAGGGGAAGAAAACAGGGTAAGAGATGACCACATACATCAGGACACAGAGCAGCAAACACAGAGAAGTGGGAAGTAATCCTATAAAAGGGAACAAATAACAAAAAACAAAAAAGCAGAAACAAACAGAATGTGGTAGAAATTTGTTCTGCAGAGGGTATAAAGAAGAGTTTTAATCCAAGGCTATGGCAGCTACTTAGGTACTGGCACTGTAAAGTGAAATTTGGAAAATAAGAGAAAAATATAATGAGCAGAGTGACACAGATTCAGACACTTTACATTTGAAATCTCTGTGGAAATGTCCAAATAGCAATTGGATATATGATTCCACGGTTCAGGAGATAGATCTGAAGCTAAAGATTTGGAAACCTCAAGATAAAGATTTGGAAAGTATCAGAATATCAGTGGAACCCGAAGCTGCCATCAGAATGAATGAACCTAAGAGATTGAAAGAAAACACACACGCGCGCACACACACACGCGCGCGCACACACACACACACACACACACACCAAATAACTCTTTGATTATCAAAGACATCATGAAGGGACTTTTAGAAATATATTTTAGGTTTCTATTTTTCCACATAAGAAGCTTGGAAGTCACCATTCCATCCCAACAACAACTAAAAAGTTGAACAGCCTGAAAAACTAACAACTCTTCTTAGATCTGTGAAAGGGAAGGACACAGGGCAAACCACTGTCCCCAATTAGAGAGGAAGACAGGAAAATATCCATAGTCACAGCTTACAGAAGAAGACTTAGTAGTGGGAACCACCATGAAAACCAGTGCTGGATCAGGACAACCTGATTTGTGAGTGACACATTGCTGGAGGCTCAGTGCAAACTACTCAGAGTTAAAAACTCCAGGGGAACCCAGTCATAAATGGGCCACCAAAATACTGTGCAATTCACCTCCAAGAACTCCACCAAGTTTCTAAAGGAAATAATAAAGAAAATTCCCCTCCTGCTTCCACCTGTGAGAGGGGAAGAGGCAAACTCTTTTGAAATATGCCAGAACACTCTGTTCTTCTTAACAAGGCTTCAAGAAAAACTACTTCTTGAGAGCCTAACCTGTTGTACTATTATCAGAGCCTACTCAACCTGGGTAAAGGGAAATAACTAACTCCAGCCAAGAAGGGAAATACCCAATTCTGGCCCACTCCAGACATCTTGTCCCATGTAAGGAAAAAGAAAAAACAAATGAAAAAACACTTATAAAGTTGACAGACCAAAGAAAGAGGCTCATTAAGAGAATGAGACAATGATAGAACTATAAAACATTTCTGCTATGGTCTGAATGTATCCCCACAAAATCGACAGTTTTAAACATTAACATAATTAACATTATTAAACATATTAAACATTGTGTCCCCTCAAAATTAACTTTATAAGTGTTGAAACTTAATCACCAATGCACTGGATTTATGAGGTGGATCCTATGGGAGGAGATTAAGCCATGAGGGCAAAGCCCTCAGAGAGGAATTAGTGATCTGATAAAAAAGACCAAAGAAAGCCTCTTGGCCCCTTTCACCATGGAAGGACATAAAGCAGGTGCCATCCATGAGGAATGGGTCCTCACCACACAGTGAATCTACTACAGCCTAGATCATGAACTTGCCAGCCTCTAAAACTGGAAGCAATATGTTTCTGTTGTTGATATACTGCCCACTCTAAGGTATACTGTTATAGCCTCCAAAACAAGCTAATACAGCTTCCCATTCTGCACACCTTATGAACACATTACTGAAGATACATTACAGCACTTCCTTTCCATAGCACATCATGTCTGGCTATTTAAAAAAATTACAAGGCATTCTAAAAAAAATTACAAGGCATTCTAAAGCACGAGAAGCATAACTTGAAGTGATGCATCAAAACAACACATGGATAAGATGTTGAAATCATCAGGGGATGATATGTTAAGAGCATAAATGGATAAAGCAGACAACATTCAGCAACAGATGTGCAATGTAAGCAGAGAGAAAAAGTCCTAATAAAGAACCAGAAAGAAATACTACAGATCAAAAACACTGTAACGGAAGTAAAAAATGTTTTTCATTGATTTATTAGTAGACTAGACACAGCTGAGAAAAAAAAAAAAAAAAAAACCTGGGCTTGAAGACATGTCAAGAGAAACTACAAAAACTGAAAAGCCAAAAACAAACAGCAACAACAATAAAACCGCTCAAAAAATAAAAAAAACAGACACACACACAAAAAAAGATGAAAAGAACACAACATAATATTCAAAGACTATGAACAACTATGAAAGATATAACATATAGTAATGAGAATAACAGAAGAAAGGGAGAAAAAAATATACCTGAAACAATAATGTCTGAGCTCTTCCACAAATTAATGTCAGACACTAAACAAAAGATCCAGGGAGGAAAGATAACACCAAACAGGATAAAGGCCAAAAATCTATATCTAGGAATATAATTTTCAAAATACAGATAATC